>NC_141689.1:1252698439-1254113828 GCF_964263255.1 Lissotriton vulgaris | reverse complement strand
ACCAAAAACTGTACGTTCTACCAAAAACTGTACGACTCCAACACAAAACTGAATCTCACGAAGTTTAAAGAATTCCTAGACTAGATCTCACTTAACTCCTTATCTGACCATGAAATGTGCTCCATCAGTGGTCCTATTACCATCCAAGAAGGAGACACCACCATTAAAAAGCTCAAATTTGGTAAAGTCCCAGATTACAATGCAACTTTCTTCAAAACATTTGACTGGACAGAGATTTGGGGGGCGTGGCTAAGATGGCTGCTCTGGAGCTCCCGCCGACAGCCCTACTTAGCACCGGCTTATCGGCCGTTACCGCCGCAGTCGGCCAGACCTGTGAGGAGGTGCCCGCCCGGAACTTGGCAGGGGCTGTGCTGGCCCGATGAACAGCGCCTGAGGTGCAGCGTTTGCGTCCAGAGTAGAGCGGATCAGAGCGGTGGTGGAGGGCCACCCGGCGCAGTTCGAGTGCTCAGGTGGAGCGTTGCGGGGCCAGTTGAGCTGTCCTACCTCCTGCTGGGCTGACGAGCCCGAGATCCGGCGGCGGCCATGGAGAGCCGCTCTGTGTTGCCTGTGGCGAGAGAGAGTTGGGGTTCGTCCCCGGGCAATTGGGGCCTGCAGCGCGGCAGCGCTCCTGGCCTGCTCGCCATCTTGCGTGGGCCTCGTGGTGCGTCCTGCGCGGCAGCGGGAGGAGCCACCCACAGTGCCTGTGGGCCACCGGTGAGCTGCAGGGTGCGGGAGCAGGGGCCAGAGGTCAGACGGCACAGGCGATCACCGGGCCCAGGGTGATTAGGTGTTTCATGGTGGAGGAACTTGGTGGCGGACTTTGGCGAGGCGGGGACGAGCCGCCATTCTCCCACGGGTGCCAGCGGTCGTAGTGCCTGGGCGCAGTGGAGGACCTGGGGGCCATTGCTAGTGGACGAATCCAGGCCTGCAGCGCGGGAGTGGGGGCTCCGGGAATCTGAACAGCAGCGTACCGCTCTCTGGCAAGCTGAGAGCCTTGCCTTGTGGTAGAGCAGGTGGCGAGGACTGCTGCGGCGGCAGTCTCTGCGGAGGTGCTGCCAGGAGCGGGAACTCATTGGGGATTGGCGCTGGAGTGGAGACCCTGTCTGAGCCCATTCGTGTGCGGCAGCGTGAGGAGTCGGCGGAACCCAGGTACACGATCCCGGAGCTGTGGTGTGGATTGGTATGAAGTGCTGCAGGGGTGCAGTGCGATTGTGGTGCCCGCCACAAGCTGAGTGAGAGCGAAGTGGCGGCAGGCTGACGACTGGCCCGGGCTGCCAGCTGGTTTGTGGACGGCGGCGCGGGGGCATCTTGGTGTGGGCCCCGCTAGGAGCTGAACATCGCATTCTGGACTGCGTGCGGCTTGGCGCTCCGCTGGTGCCTGAGGAGGAAGGCCCGGTGGCGGATGGTGTGAGGGTGCAGAAGTTGGCGGCGGGGCCATTCTGAGTGGCACATTCCCAAGTGGCCACGGTGCACTCGCTGCAGGCAGAATTGGGACTTGGAGATCAAGGGCACTGGCGATCACTGGTGGGGCCCCATGCAGCTGAGGCGGGCCTTGAAGTAGTGAGTTGGAGAGCGGAGCTTGAAGCGCCCCCAATAGAGTGTTGGAGGCTGTGGCCCTGCAAGAGTGAGGTGAGGAACCCGGCTGGGCCCCACTGTTTGACGGTCGTGCAGGAGGCTGGATACTAAAGGACTGGGTGAGGTTGTCGACGGTGGCACGGTCCTCTGGGTGATCACTGGCCGTTGGACGGGTTGAGAAAGTGTGGTGACACCGGGAGCGGGTGATGTCCACCTCCAGGGGGCGACGGGACAAAACAGTGAAGGATCTCTTTGCCAAGGTGCAGGAGAATCGGCAGCAAGGCACTATGACATCGGCTGAAAAACAAGAGTTGACTGACCCTGCGCCCAGTGCGGAACCCATCACTAAGGCCTTCTTAGAATCTCTATTCACGTCCCTAAGAGATGATATTCACACATTGAAGAAGGAATTCACCAGTGAACTCGGAGAGGAGCGTAGAGACGTGGACGGGATAGGAGAACGGGTCGCGGAGCTGGAAACGAAAGGAGATAATACCGACACGAAATTAGTGGCTCTACAGCAGGAAATTGTAAGGCTACACGATCAGCAGGTTGATTTACAGGCTCACTTGGAAGATCTGGAGAACTGGTCCCAGCGACATAACATAAGGATACGCAATGTTCTACTTGGGGAGGACACTCGAGACTTGTTCTACTATGCCTGGGAACTTTTCAATCATATCCTGGGGCGCCCGTTGGATGCGAAGATACGATTGGACAAGGCTCACCGTGCTGGGGCCCCGAGAACGGCTTTGGCGCCCCCTCCTGACATTTTGGTCTGTGTTCAGGACTTCCGCACGATCTTACAAAAAGCTAGACAGATGCAACCGTTGACATTCCAGGGGCATTCACCGGCTCTTTATCAAGACCTTTCCGCGCTCACTTTGCAGAAAGCAGACTCTTTAAGCCTGTCACGACCCATTTGCAGCAATTGAAAATCGCCTATAGCTGGGGCCATCCATTTCGCTTGGTTTTCAAGATGGAGAACAAACTATATCAGTTGCGCTCAGTGTCAGAAGCCTGCCGACTGTTGGGAATTGAACCACCGGCGGAGGAGCAGGAGTCTGCAAATCCGGGGGCCGAGGCGGACGACGCTAGACCCCGGTGGGGAATGCAGAGGAGACGCCGGAGAGTGAGGGAACCTGCCCCGGCTGTGATCGCGGAGGGCCAGAGAGCGGCGGATGAGGCTGGCTGATTTATGGTGGCTGTCGATAATTGCTGGTTTTATTTTCTGCTTGCCTATTACAAGGGTCGTCGGAGGGAGGGGGAGCTGTTAGGTGTTGTATGGATTACCCCAATGAGACCTTTTTCCGATCATCTGAGGATGATGGACAATTTGGACATGTTTGGAAATCTTTTTCCTGGGGTTTTAGTTGGGGTAGGATAATTGGGAGGGGGGTGGGTTTGTTCCAGGTCCACGGAAGCCCATGGGATGGTCCCTGTGCTCTAACTCTTGCTGGAAGGGCACACGCGGACGCACTTGCAGGAGAACTTTCCCTTTCGATGGGCATCTGAAGCCATCCCATATTTGGGGATTCAGCTGGCACCTACGCTGCACGACATAGTTCGTATCAATTACGCACGGGATCGCCAGAAAATTAGACAAGAGTTGGGCAGATGGAGACACTTTCCTCTGTCCTGGCTGGGGAAGGTGGCAGCAATAAAGATGACAATTCTGCTGCAGATTCTCTATTTATTCCGTACAATCCCGCTGTGTCCACCAGTTGGTTGGATCCGCCAGACTCAATTGGAGCTGGCTCAGTTTATTTGGAATGGTAGACGGCAGCTAATGAAACTCCGCCTGGCGACACTTCCTCCCCAGAAAGGGGGTCTCGGCCTCCCAGACTTGCTTCTCAACTTCCTAGCAGCTCTGCTGCGTTTTCTTGTGGAATGGAGCAGATGGGAGTCCGAGAAGCATTGGCTTTTCCAAGATCAGGCGGTCGCAGGTCGCCCGCTTCAGGTGGTCCCCTTCCTACGCCGGCAGCATAGACCCTCCAACCTCTATGCCTCGCATATTAACAGGGCCCCGCGGGAGGTGTGGGATCGCACTAATATCAAACATGAGTTCACTTCGTTTCCATCGCCCCTCACTCCCCTGATGGACAACCCAGATTTCGTACCCGGGCAAGATACTGTGGCTTTTGCAAAATGGCATCCGGGGTGTAGGTTTTTGTACCATCTATACGCAGAGGAAGGGGTCAGATCATTTGAGACTTTTCGACAAAAATATGGCCTGCCGGAATCGGAGCGGCTTCGGTACCTACAAGCACGACATTGGGCGCTCAATAGCCAGGTACGGGCGGAGGCGGATCGCCATTTGCGGCCATATGAATATTGGTTAATTACCTGTAAAACTGATAAAAAGCTTATATCGGACTTATACCGCATGCTCCAAGACAAGTACACACACATTTATAATTCGGGGAAGGCACGTTGGGAGAGAGAGCTGGGGCGTACGCTTAGCAACAAAGATCGGGAGGGCATTTACTACTCGGCCCGACACTCCGCATACCACATGGGACTTACAGACACCCTCACTAAAATAGTATCATATTGGTACTATACGCCGGAGAAGTTACACAAGATGGATCCCTCAAGGGAGGCAACCTGTTGGCGCGGGTGTGGGGAGACTGGCACATTGGTCCATCTACTGTGGGATTGCGTTCAGCTTCAGTGTTAATGGAAACCAGTCATTGACGAGGTTGACACACATTTTGACACAGAAATCCCATGGTTCCCTTCATATGTCCTGCTAGGGTTGCCTAATCCCATCACATATCCATTGCGCTCTCGTAGGGGTCGATTAATAGCTATTGCTCTAGGCTCTGCCATCCAGAATGTCCCATCTCACTAGTGTACCACGCACACTCCCACATTCCAAGGTTGGTTACATCGACTGTGGCACGTGTTTGGTATGGAGAATCTGTCTTTGACATTGATGGGGGAGGGTGCTAAATATTCGGAGCTATGGCAGCCTTTCTTGTCCCTTCTCGCCACGTAGTTCAGAGAGGTCATGTGCCCTCGCTATTTGCGTTTGTTACGCCTGTCAACTGTGGACCGTTGGGGATCATTTTAGTGGAATGTTATACTTTTTGAGAGGGGGTAGTGGACCTGGAACACGAGTGGTGGGTGGGAGGCCGGGGGGTGGACTGGGGGTTGGGGTAGTTGGGTGGTTTTGGGGTTTTATTTTGTTTTTGCGAAAGTTTGTCAGCACCTACAGTGTGTTCAGCCCTGGTGCTGGTTTTGTCCCAAGATATGGCTCAGTTTATTCTATTGTCAGTGCTTATTTGCCTATAGCGTAGGTGCCATATGATCATATGCTGTTCATGTATGTGTGCTCATATGTTAATAAAAAGATTTAATACTAAAACATTTGACTGCCACTTAAGACAACCTCTCTTGAACTTATAACATCCGTTTGCAAATACAGGCAAAATCACAGGTACCCCTGTAGAGGCAATCATAATAGTCATTCCAAAAGAGGGTAAAGAGCCGCTCCTCACAAAAAACTATAGGCCGATTTCACTAATAAACCTTGACTGCAAAATATACGCCATGATATTGTCTCTCCACCTGCAAAAGCATATTAGTAAACTCATCCACTCCTTGCAAGTAGGTTTCTTAGACACAGGCTCTCTAGTGATAACACCAGTATATTTTGCCACGCAATTAAAAGAGCTAAGCAAATTGACTCCCCTTCTGTCGCCATCTCCCTAGACATGGAAAAAGCGTTCAACAAAGTTGACCGGGTTTTTCTGCGAATGATACTAGAAAGGTTCAACTTGGGTATCTCTCTAATACAAATGATCATGGCAATATATCATGAACCTAGAGCTAAAAGTAGGGTCAGGTGGTAGTTTCCTCTCCTCTCTCACTATGACAAGGCACCAGACAAGGATGCCCTCTCTCCCGGTCACTTTTCTTATTAGCTATAGAGCCGTTCCTCCAACACGTGAGGGAAAACATAGAAATCCCAGGAATAGAATTTGGTAATACAATTTTCAAAGTGGCCGCTTACGCAGATGATCTGTTAGTCAAGAGAGAGGCTAAGCCAGCTATACTGGCCCTTATGAACACTATACAGGAGCTCTCCGAAGTCTCAGGCTACACGCTCAATAAAGATAAAACAGAAGTCAATCCACTAATTCACTTTTTTATTAGTATGCTCCGGATGACTTTGTCCAAAGGCCTTTTGAAGAAGATTGACAAGGCCTTTACCAACTTCCTGTGGCAAAGGAAGAAATCTAGAACATCGCTGGTAAAACTCAAACAGGCAAAAAAGAGAGGAGGAATTGATCTACCCAACTTTAGACATTATCAAACAGCCTTCCTCTGCAAACAAGGGGCAGCCTGGTTTGTTGAGAACCCACACTATAGTCTCATATGGCTGGAAGTCGAAACAAACCTAGTTAAGAATATCCCCCTATCATGACAATACACACTTCTTTCCCACAACATTCCAAATATATCATCCAGAATACAAAATAGGCGATTTTACGCTTAGAAACACATTCCGCTGTTAAGCACAACAAATCCAACATGACTGTAATTTGGTATAACCCCAAACTAAGAATAGATGACCACCTAATCTTCTGGCAGAACGGGTCACAGAAAGATGTTCACTTTATCCAAGACTTATACAAGAACACCTCCCCAAAATCTTTCTCCGAGCTTCAAACCGAGAAGGATATGACTAACATGGACTTGTACAAATGTTTTTAACTTAAAGTCCGAATAGCTAAACATCCTATAAGACCAGTGGACCCCTCTATACCCCTCAGACTATCCCAACTCCTCAAAAGCGGCCATGCAGTTTCTAGCATTTATAAACTCCTCCTGACCAAACCATGTAATACAGTCAACAAAAAGAAATGGAAAGCAGAACCCAATGCTAAATCTATCGAGTTTAACTGGGAACGCATACTTATGACTCCCTTTAGGAATAGTCTCTCCCATACTCTCAAACGAAATACATGATCGTAAATAGAGCGTACTGGATACGAGCTAAACTACACAAGCATAATCTTATTCAATCTCCCCTATGCTGGAACTGTGACTCTCACGTAGGAGAACTGCCACATACGTAGTCAATTGCCCAATCCTGCAACCATTCAGGAATAGGGTTTACAAATACATAATACGCACTTTACACATCTGACCAAGCAGAGAATTCTCATTTATTTTGCTAGGATACTTAGATCCACAAATACAGAATGACAATGATCAGGATCTACTTGACTTAATGCTCACCCTGCAAAATAATTTTGGGTAATTGGAAGAACTTCAAATTAATCAACTTCAAGATGTTGCAGGAATGGCTAATCTTTTTGAGAGGTGCCGACAATACTGCTATACAACTTTCCACGTGGTGCTGAGTCTACAGGAAAATGTGGAATGGTATGTACTCAAATTGAATCAATCTTTATTCGGTCGTTCCGGACTTAAAAGTGCAAGTGCAATCAGTACATAATTACAAGATTGAAGACATTGCAGTATTTCAATGAATTTGTTATGACCGAAAAAAATGCAAGTGCTTGCAGTCCGGAACTTCAAGTTTGAATACATGACAAACATTCACAATATTCAATTACAATAAGCTGTTAAAAAAGATATAACAGTCCAGGTAAAGCCAATTTAAAAAGATCAATTGGAAAGAATAAAAAGTTCAGATAGCATGGGGAAAGCCAAAAAGGATTGCAATTAAAAGCCCACTAAAGGTCACATTAAAAAGATGAAACTCGCTGTGTAGCAAATGCCTAGTGATACTGCCTTGTTTCTGTTGGGGAGTTTGGGTAGATGGAGTGGAAACCGTAGGGACACCAATTCACATCTTTAACATGTCTTCTAATTATCAATATTTTCCAAAGGGACTTGGCTACTGCACACGCAATTAGTGGTCTTGAGTCAGATCTTAGAATGTGCAACACTTCTTAGTGGCATCATGTCCCCAACAAACTGCAAACGGGCGCCAACCATTTGCTCCTCGGCGATTTGTTCAGCGGGCAAGCAAAGAAAATGTGTGCAATAGACTCAACGGAACTAGGGCTGCCGGAGCAATGCAGCTGCACATGTGTATGTTGAGCCACGCGGATATGAAGGAATTAACAGGAAGAGATCCAAATCTAAATTGGATATAGAGCTTTCTTTCCTGAGGAATCGTAATGACCTCCATATATTGCTCTTGCGCGCTTTCGATTTTGAAGTCCAAGAACTCTGATGTAAGGCTGCCGCCTAGTGAGTCTGATACATTATACTGGGCGACCCAGTTTCAGTATTGCGACTTGACCAGCCCCTTACTTGGTAGCAAACAGGGGTCTTTAACATTCCATGAACTTCTTAAACCTATTGATGTAAGTAAGGATTTGACTTTAGTAAACCACCCAATTTTGATAAAGCGATCAAGTTAATAAACATCATCAACTGCAGCAAACATAATGGGAAGCTCTGGGGTGAGTTTCAGACGTAACCAAAAGAGCAAGGGGGGAAGTCGTGCTTTGTCAACCATGGATGGTCTGCCCATATCAAATCGTAAGGGAAGGAGTGGAGTACTTTGGGGAAGAGAACAGAGGGATCTCAGGAATGTATTCTCGGTGGTAAGTAGACCCCCCAAGTTTTCATACCCCCAGAGTTCAGCCTTGTAGAGCAGAGCCCACAACTTTGTGATCATAAATTTGCAGTGGCGCTGCTATTGGTCTAGACTGGGAGTGTCTATGCTCCTTCAACAGAGCCCCAGTGGTCTGCTTCTGCGTAAGGATCTGCTTCTTTATGTGGTGCTTCTAGGCCATTTCATCAGAGAGAGTTACGCCGAAGTAATCAAACGTTCTTACTCTCTCGAGAGGAATCCCTCCAAGTGATCGTTTTCCTTAAAAGGATTTGTGGGGGTTCATCGGTAGAAGTTTTGTTTTTGACGTGTTGACCGCCAGGCCTTTCAGCCCACAGAAAGTATTGAAGCTGTCTAGCAACAGTTGGAGACCACTGGGGGTCTTTGAGACCAGCAGCGTGGACTCATCCTCCTTCATCTTTAAGCCTCCGTGACGACCCTTAACAGTCGACTCTTCAAAGGGCATATACCGATTTCTAGCTGATCATTACACCATACTCACCTCAAATGCCTACTACAGATATCCCTCAATGCACCTTTTGGTCATTACTGTGAGCCATTATTCATTCATTCATTCAATCATCTTTATTTGATCATATAAAAAGATCATAAAAGCACAATATAAATAGTTCATATTAAAATTATTTCGAAATTCCGTCTTTTAAACTTTGAAAAAAATGCCATCACTTTTTTTTTTTTTAAATAAAGATGAATTTAGGTCAAAAACATTTAAAAAGAAATAACCATTTCATATACTTAGTCTAGATGCTTGTAGTATTGTTTTGCAGACTCGGAAATCTACGCTCTATCCCTTTCCTCTTCCTCATACAGGCCCATAGGAATGACGCAAATACCTAAAAGACCAAAGGGTCAGGGAGTGTTTTTAAGAAATATAATGCCACCTGACACTGCTTGAAGTTTATTTTCTTTAAAATTGGTTTAAGGTAGATATTCCTTTCTTAACTCATATAGGCTGCAAAATAGAAATATATGTAAATCTGTTTGTGATGATAGGTTATCGCATGGACACGCACTTAAATTGGCGTAATTATATATTTTTGCGGAATACCCTAATATGAGAGGGATCAGGTTAGTACGGAACCTCAGTAATATAAATCTGTGTTGCAGCCAGTTTACATTTGATAGGTAGGAAAAACCTCCTTCAGTTATTGGTGGATTAAGGCCATATGCCCAGGCTGCATGTTTCTCTTTAAGGAGTTCCTTGCGCTTGTACTCAGCCATCATTACATGTAATGGGGTAACCCTGTAACCCTCAGAACCTGGGTGGGTAATAGACAAAATAATAATGGTTCTGTCGGACAAAAATACACACTGCTTTAGTATTTCAATGTTTCCTTTTGCAGGTCTCGTTCCTAACCAGGATATCAAGACAGGTGTACTAATACATTCACAAACGAACACACTGACCACTAAGAAAAATGAAAGCACATTTTTACTCAAATACTTTCACATGTGAAGACAAATTACTTCAATGACTGTCCCAAAACGAATATTTAAAACATATATGGCACAAAACCTTTGTGCTAAAGCATAATACACACAAAAAACAACAAGTAAAATGTGTTACTTCATATACGTTTTGGAATCAACAACTATATATATACAATAATCCTGTAGGTACATCAATTCAATCTTGAATCCTACAGGGTTTTGAATAGTTTGTTCACGCCAAAAGCGGGGACTGCGTCGACGTTTCGACCCTGGGGGGCGATGCAGTGTTTTCAAGCATCAGGGGCGGGTCTTCATCAGGACTGTATATATATATGTGGGACAGCCTCTTGCAGACCTAGCTCTGCATGGAGTCCTGGTCTCTTTCTGAATCCTATTGTCGGTCCGTCTTAGTCAGGCCGGCTAGATGTTGAATGAACCTCTGTAATGATTTAGTCTATACAGATGGTTGAAAGGTTGCTCCTTTGCATTTCTAACTCTCCTGGATCGCGTCCTTCACCTTCCGTTTGTGTCAATATCTGTACTCAGCCATCAGCATAAAGATATTGTTGACCTTCCATTTAGAGATCTTTCTACAGGTTAGTGGATCTTTAAAAAGCTCTTGGAGACCAATCTCAGCTAAAGATGACTCCACATAGCTAAGCCATCTAGACCTTTTCCACTTGTCCAATTCTAAGCAGCTCTTTAGTATTAGATGATTTAGTGGGACTGTATCTCTCCTCCAAATTGAATGCCATAGGAGTAGAGGAGCTAGGTGTATATAATCTGAGATGTAGGGGTGGGGTCCAATTCCGAATGTAAAATACCATTTATAAAGGAGGAAGGTAGTCCCACTGCAGATTTGAAAAATATATTCTCAGCCGTTTGGAGGGGTGTCGATGGAACCATCCCCCAGACCCCTGCACCATAAGTCGCTGCTGCTTTAACTCTAGCCTGATAGATGTTTTTATCGGTAACAGGGGTTTTGCACCCAGTTTTCTAGCAAATAATTTTATAGCAACAGTGCCCCTCTCCATCACCATTTTCTACCCTCAACCAGTTTTGTCCATGACCAGTATTTATCAAAGAGAATGCCCAAGTAGGGGAAGGAGTCCACAATCTCTATTTTTTTCATTTCCACACTGAAGTGCAGCACCTTTTCTTTTTTGTAGCCCCTGCTATTAATAAAGGACTTAGTTTGGTTCACTTTCCACTGGAGTGATTCCATAAAGGAGACATACGCAGTTATCAGCCTTTTTAGCGCTATCCCTGTTCGGGCCATTAACCCCTTCGCTGCTCATGAACAATGGGGATCCTGGAGTAACAGCACAGGAGGGGAATACCCTTAGCACTGATGTGGTTAATACTGCATCATCTGCGTAGGCCAGTTGTGGTAACATTTGATTTTCAAGAAATCAAAGTTGCCTTTTCCACTCCATTTGTATACAGAGAGAAGAGGAAAGGAGCCAACACGCAGCCCTGCCTTACTCTGCTCAAGATTTTTAAAGATCGTGTACAATCTCTCATTTTTGTATAACGCACTCTTGCCGTCGCATTTGCGTACGACTGCCTAACAAAGTTTAGGATGGCTGGTTAGACTCCCTTCATTTCCATTATAGACCATAGCTTATCATGGACCACACAGTCAAACGTTGCGCTTAGGTCCATGAAAGCCATGTATAATTTTCCCTCCTTTATTCTTGTGTATTTGTCTATGATCAGTGCTAAATTCAAGCACTGATGAACTGTGCCCCTTCCCGGCTGGAAACCATATTGGGCCTGAATCAAGATCTTATTTTCTCTAGCCCACACCTCTAATCTAGAGAGAAGAGGGCGGCCCATAAGCTTAGATGTTGTATCCAACAGGGATATTGGCCTATAATTTTTTGGGTTGGCCCTATCCCCTTTCTTAAAGATAGGTTCTATGACCCCTGAAGACCACGAAGGGAGGGGGAGCACCAGTACTATATTATTCAGTATGTTTGTTAATAGTGGGATCCATAGCTCTGGATTTTCTTGGAAGAAGTCTATTGGGACCCCATCTGGTCCTGGAGCCTTTCCCAAGCTACATGAACCCAGACCCACTTTTACTTCAGCCAATGAAAATGATACAGGCACATGGTGTGTATCCTGTGCTGCTACGAAGTCTAATTGTATACCAGGATTTAAAGAGAAAATATTCTCAAAGTGAGATACCCATGCCTCTTAATCGACGTTTGTGTCCAATGATGGATTGTTTGAGTTCTTAAAATAAGGTGCATTTACCAGATTCCAGAAATCAGAGCTATTGCCGTAGCTTGCAGCATTATTTAGATTGTCCCATAGGTCCTCCCTTATTTCCTTTTCTCTGGTTTTCCTAGCAGCTTTATATAGGGCCCGCAATTTTCTTATTTGATCATAATTTCTAGGCTTGACATTTAGGGCATGTAAGAGAGCCTCGCTAGCTTTTGTGCAAAAAGGATCAAACCAGCCCCAATCTTTATCTCTCTTTGAGTATTTTGTTTTGGTTAGGGTTATTTTTATGTTTTTCAAAATGTTGCAAAAGGCTGGGACTATTTTCCCTGCTTTAGCTTCTGAGTCTAAGCATAGTTGTATATCCTCTTGTGTATTAGCTACGATTTTTGGAACCAGTTTGGTTTTTATCAATGTGTGCCCATTTTAGCTGTATCCCATTTTTCCTAGCCACAGTTGGTGTTTCAACAGGACTGCACTGTTGTCTCTCATTTGCTAATTTCTTCATTTCCATTCAGACTATGGCATGATCACTAAAACTCGTAAGGGAAGAGCCTACCTTGATAACCCTTTCAATAAGGGGGCCAGTCAGAAGTATATAATCAATTGTTGACCCAGACCCGTTACGTTGAAAAGTCTCTGGCAAAATATCTCTTTTGGGATCTGGGTCAGAAATGATCTTCATATTTAGAGTAGCTAATAGTTTATTTAAGCCATTACCATAATCACTGTGTAAAAAATGATGTATTTTATGGTTACAGGGGTGTATATTGAAAACACCTAACCAGATGATGTTTATATTTGGGTCTTATTTCTGCTTACAATGTCAGAGATTGCTTTATCAACTTCCCCCACAATCGTATGCATTTTTGGGCCAAATCTGTTATAAAGTTTTATTAATTTAATTTATTTATTTTTTGTATAGCAGAATCTACCTTAAAGCAGAGTGTACTGAGACACTCCTATCCTGGAAGGCGTATCACTGGGTTATTAAACATGCTAATCAGTATTTTACTGTCGCTATTGTTAACGGGGAGGTTTGGCATGCATAACTTAATCTCTCCGTTACAAATTCTACAGAACGACGGATACCTTCGCCAGTGCCCACATGCTTTTCTTATCGCTTATTTCTCTTATTTTCTGTTTGATATTTATGTTCATTGTCTCCTTGTTTTCCTTATGTTACAATTTTCAAACCTTTTCAATAAAAAACTACTTGAAATCAAGAAAATCCTCGATGCGTAGCATGAGAAGCTTGCATTGAATTTTAGATTGCTTTTTGTCCTGTTTACGAGTTCAAACATCTTTTAATAAAAAATATAAAAACTACTACCATTTTAGGATAGTCAATTGCTCGTTTAATCTGAAAACAATAGTCACTTTGTTAAGCTTTTGCTCAAATGTAGATCAATTTCTCCCCCTGCTGTAAAGAACACATCACTGCAGTAAACATCAAGAGATTGTCCTCTATAAGCACAACAGACAACAAGCATTGGGTAAGCCAATAGGTTTCACTTACGCAAAAAGTTTGTATTTTTTTTAAAAGGCACTCTGAAGCAGTTAATGCTGGTCGCATTGTAGCGTTATTTTTTTTATAACTTTCAGCCATGTTGCACAAAAGCTTGACTGCTGTGCAACATGTAAAAAATTGTCAGTGTCATATTGGCTTTGTCAATGCTTGTTCAAATAGCCATGTAACAGTCATACACTTGAGATTTAGAAAAGTGCTCCAAAGCTTAAAAAATAAAATATTAAACTCTGTTTTTATTGTACTTTCAGAAGAAATGAGCATATCCGTCTTTGAGACATGAGCATTCAAAATGGAAATGCAGGGTTAGGTCAGTACAATGTTATACTAGCGTGTCCCCTCCCCGAATCACTCCATAGAACAACTCACTCAGGACAACGCCAACCCTCTGAAGGCTATACCGAAAGCACTCTCCCATCCACTCTGACCCTATTGCCTATATCCGTATCAATTGTATAGCATGTGAACCGACACTCTCCCTCTAGCATTCCCCCATTTTACTCTCCATTCAACACTTTGGAACAGTCGTCCCCTGACCAGTCCCCTTCCCCAGTCAGGTGGTGAAGCATGTCCACCCAGTCCCTGAAGTCCGCCTCAACCTTGTCGTCTGTTCATACTGGTTTGAGGTGGATCCTTTCCGCCAGCACACATTCCAGTTTATCCCAGTCTGCCATCTCTTCACCGAAAGCCAAGCATTGGCCACCAAGTGAATTGCCACCCACCATTTTGCAAACAGAAGACCCAGAATATGCACATTTATAATGAATCATTCTTTTCTTGGGTCGAAAATCATGCCAAATAGGCTGTGCTGAACCTTCAGCAGAATACCCTCCCCCGACACTATCTGTTTTATCCCAGCCACATTTTCCCAATATGTCTGTAACATCCTGCACGTCTATGTCCTGTGTACCAATGTGGCGCTTGATTTGTTACATCTAGGGCACTCCAATTACCTGTTAGTGTAGATCCTATGTAACCTAGCAGGGGTCCTATATGTCTGATTATAACAAGTGAAAGTTTGTGAGCCTAATCCTGGTGTTACTATCAACTTCCTGAACTTGGGCACAAGCCAACAACCATTCCGTATTAGTGAGTGAAGTCTGCAAATCCATTTCCCATGACTATTGTGCTTTAATCTGTGTCTCGGGCACTGCAGTCGGCACCTGGTATAACCTGGAAAACAGTTTTCGTCCCTGTTCACCTTCCAACAGTATCTATAGGGTCTGGGATACGGGTAGAACATTTGGGAAGTCTGAAGTGATCTGAAACTTGAACCAATTTTGCTCTCCAGTCCATTACTCTTACCATGCACATTCCCAATCATGCCTGCTGTCAGTCCCGTTACGTACCCCCTTGGCCATGCTTTATACTCACCTTCACAATAAGAAGCCTACAAAATCAAAAATATTTATTAAAACATGTATTAATTTCACAAGAGGCAGATGTATATGCTAGTCAACTTATGCCATCTGAGGGTTCTGATAAAATGTTAAAATCACTTTATACTCTGGTTTCTCTTCAAACCAAATGAAATAGTTTGCCTTTTAAAATCACACTATCTACGGGCTCGTAATTTGTCATCTTGTCAGGAGCGAACTTAAATATTAGTATAGTTATAGTTTGCTTGTTTGACATTTGTTAATGCACAAAAGCCAAGGCTTTCAAAGCAGATCCTTCAATGTAATAGTCATACCCTCCCTTGAATTATTTTCACGTATTCACAGAAATTCTATCATTCGTATGAATTATTGATTGTATTAAACCTGAAGCCTAGGAAGTGAGCTTTTGAGTGTAATTTCTTTCTCGACTGCTAATTAGTTTAGAAACATGACAGTGTGATTAATTATTGAAACATAATATACATTGCCCATGCTTTAGCGTTTCCGTTTTTGTTTAATCAGCATTCTGTCATAAGGTAACACAATCCGAGTCTAAGGGGATTTATTTTCAAAGTCTACAGAGCGAATATGTGTTTTCTTCCAATTTTGCTATATATAAATACAGAAGCAAACGTGATTTTGTGGGTTTTAACGTTAACAGGTGGACCCAATCTGGAAAGCCCACTGTTCTGCCTTTACAAGCGCATTTGCTCACATGGATATTACACCTTGCTGTTGGAATTTATGCCTTTAGTATTTGGGGACGTTGCTAATTTAAACGCCTTTAGTTGGCCACCTCCCTTTTGCTTAAGGTCGTAAATATCTTTAAAACTCTGTCTCTAGATGTTCAAACGTCAATGGCTCATTTGTTAGTTCAATATTTTAGAGACCTGCTAAAGAAATGTTATGCTTTAGTGTTAATAAACCTGGAAAATCCTTCTTAAGTAAAACCTCATGTTCTGAATAACTAATTTACTATTCATTTTCTTAACACCAAACTCAAAAATCTAGAAAAAGAAAAGAAAAGTATTGTGTATTCTAGCCTAAAATGTCATTGTACAGTTGTGGTATTGGCCCACAGCTACATTTTGTTTTTCCTCTCATGTGTCTAATAGTTTACTTTAGTAGAGTAAATCAGAACCATTCATGGATGCAACAAAATTCTTGTGAGATAGGATGTCCTGTGCATTTTGTTGACTGAAAGAAGACTTCCACTCCCCTGATTTTTGGGTCGAAGCCTGCCAGACAGCACAGTTGTCTGGTTTGCAAAAGACATCTTGCAAACATTCAGACAGCTTCTTTAGCAAGGCATTCTGCCCGTTGCTTACCATTGGCTTTGTGGTAACTCAAATTATCTGGCTTTCTATTTGCTAGCCTTTAGGTCTCGCCTAGCGTTGTAGCGCTCATGCGCTGCTCACTCTGCAAGCCATATTGTGATAGAGGAGATTTCAGTAGAGGACTTGAAGCCCCGCCCATTTTCATTGGCTGGCGTCATCGTTTATGCTGAACGGTGGTGTCCGATTGAAAATGAGGCTTCTTTGTTACCGGCCTGTCTCCTTTTGGGACAGCCCATCCGGACTGGATCGTTTGCATAACTGCTTTCGTGAGAGTATTTCTGATCTGAATGAGGCGTGTACTGACGGATCATGTTTCCGAAGTAGTTTTTCTTTTCTTCTAAATGTGAATGTCTGCCAGTGACGACATTACAAAACACCACTGCGCAAGGTCTACACCGAAATAAAACGTTCACGCTACTGTATTTTTACTCACCCAAAATCTAATGTTTAGTTTAAACAGATTTTTGTGCTGATATATACACACAGCTCACTGCTAAACAACTGAGTCCAGCCTTGCTTTGTTGTTTATTGAGGTCTCAAGATGCTTCTTCACACCCAAGGGGCTCCTTTCTCTTGGCCTTGCTGTAGTGATGTGCTAACAGTAAAAAGGTGTGAGATCACAAAGACTGCAGATATAGGTGTGAGATCACCATAACCTCAGATATAGGCGTGAGATCACGATCACTGCAGATATAGGTGTGAGCTCACCATCACTGCAGATATAGGTGTGAGATCACCATCACTGCAGATACAGGTGTGAGATCACTATCACTTCAGATATAGGTGTGAGATCACTATCACTTCAGATATAGGTGTCAGATCACTATCACTTCAGATATAGGTGTCAGATCACTATCACTTCAGATATAGGTGTCAGATCACTATCACTGCAGATATAGGTGTCAGATCACTATCACTGCAGATATAGGTGTCAGATCACTATCACTGCAGATATAGGTGTCAGATCACTATCACTGCTGATATGTGTCAGATCACTATCACTGCTGATATAGGTGTCAGATCACTATCACTGCTGATATAGGTGTCAGATCACTATCACTGCAGCTATAGATGTGAGATCACCATCACTTCAGATATAGATGTGAGATCACCATAACTTCAGATATAGTTGTGAGATCACCATTACTTCAGATATAGTTGTCAGATCACCATTACTTCAGATATAGTTGTGAGATCACCATTACTTCAGATATAGGTGTGAGATCACCATTACTTCAGATATAGGTGTGAGATCTCCATCACTGTACATATTGGTCTGATGTTACCATCAGTGCACATATAGGTGTCAGATCACTATCACTGCAGCTATAGGTGTGAGATCACCATTACTTCAGATATAGGTGTGAGATCACCATCACTGCAGATATAGGTGTGAGATCACCATCACTGCAGATATAGGTGTGAGATCACCATCACTGCAGATATAGGTGTGCGATCACCATTGCTTCAGATATAGGTGTGAGATCACTATCACATCAGATATAGGTGTGAGAGCACCATCACTGCAGATATAGTTATGAGATCACTATTACTGCAGATATAGTTGTGAGATCACGGTCACTGCAGATATAGGTGTGAGATCACTATCACTGTTGATATAGGTGTGAGATCACTATTACTGTTGATATAGGTGTGTGATCACTATCACTGCACATATAGGTGTGTGATCACTATCACTGCAATATAGGTGTGTGATCACTATCACTGCAATATAGGTGTGTGATCACTATCACTGAAATATAGGTGTGAAATCACTATCACTGCAGATATAGGTGTGCGATCACCATTACTTCAGATATAGGTGTGAGATCACTATCACATCAGATATAGGTGTGAGGGCACTATCACTGCAGATATAAGTGAGATCACTATTACTGCAGATATAGGTGTGAGATCACTGTCACTGTTGATATAGGTGTGTGATCACTATCACTGCACATATAGGTGTGTGATCACTATCACTGCAATATAGGTGTGTGATCACTATCACTGCACATATAGGTGTGAGATCACCATCCCTGCAGATATAGGTGTAAGATCACCATCCCTGCAGATATAGCTCTGAGATCACTATCACTGCAGATATATAGAATACCTACGTGTTCGGTATGCAAGAGTTTAAGCTATTGGCATTGTAAATAACAATCCCTTTTATTTATGCTTTAAAAATGAAAACAAAAATAAAAGGCATTGCCATTTACAATGTCAATAGCTCAAACTGGTGTAAATGCGAGACCGATTACATCACTGCACATATAGATGTGAGATCACGGTCATTGCAGATATAGGTGTCAGATCACTATCACTGCAGGTATAGGTGTGAGATCACCATTACTTCAGATATGTGTGAGATCACTATCACTACAGATATAGGTGTGAGATCACTATCCTTTAGATAAAGGTGTGAGATCACTATCACTGTAGATAAAGGTGTGAGATCACCATCACTAGATAAAGGTGTGAGATCACTTTCACTGCAGATATAGGTGTGAGATCACTATTACGGCAGATATAGGTGTGAGATGACTATCACTGCAGATATTGGTGTGAGATCACCATAACTTCAGATATAGGTGTGAGATCACCATTACTTCAGATATAGTTGTGAGATCCCCATTACTTCAGATATAGTTGTGAGGTCCCCATTACTTCAGATATAGGTGTGAGATCACCATTACTTCAGATATAGGTGTGAGATCACCATCACTGCACATATAGGTGTGCGATTACTATCACTGCAGATATAGGTGTGAGATCACTATTACGGCAGATATAGGTGTGAGGTCACTATTACTGCAGATATAGGTGTGAGATGACTATCACTACAGATATTGGTGTGAGATCACCATCGCTGCAGATATAGGTGTGAGATCACTAGCACTGCAGATATATAGATATCTACGTGTTCGGTACACAAGAGTTTAAGCTATTAGCATTGTAAATAAAAATCCCTTTTATTTATGTTAAAAACTAAAATAAAAAGCATTGTCATTTACAATGTCAATAGCTCAAACTGGTGTAAATGTGAGACCTATTGCATCACTGCACATATAGGTCTGAGATCACTATTACTGCAGATATAGGTGTAAGATCACCGTCACTGCCGATAGTCACTGCCGATAGTCACTGCAGATATAGGTGTGAGATCACCATCACTGCAGATAAGGGTGTGGGATCTCTATCACTAAAGATATTGGTGTAAGATCACTATCACTGCAGATGTATGTGTGAGATCACATCGCTGCAGATATAGGTGTGAAATCACTATCACTGCAGATATATGTTTGAGATCACCATTACTTCAGATATGGGTGTGAGATTACTATCACTACAGATATAGGTTTGAGATCACTATCACTGCAGATATATAGAATACCACGTGTTGGGTATTCGAGAGTTTAAGCTAATGGCATTGTAAATGTCCATGCCTTTTATTTATGTTTTAAAAACGAAAATAAAAATAAAAGGCTTTGTCATTTACAATGTCAATAGCTCAAACTGGTGTAAATGTGAGACCTATTGCATTGCAAATTCTTGTTTTTTTAGGCTGTCCTGGGTCAGTTAGTATCTCCCACGGAGCAAAACCTTTTCTCACTACCTCTCCTTGTATTCTTTCACGAGTGCTCCTTTCTATAAATAGCCTGTAAGTCTTGTTCTCTTTTTGTCGCATTTGCTGTGCATTCAAATGTCAGGCTCTGTCTTATGAGTAGCTTGGTGTTTACTTTTCTTTCTGTGACTTTTAAGGGAGAGAATGTATATGACAAACTTGCTGGATACTGGGGTAGAGGATTTTGTTTTCTACCACTCAACATTTAAATGAACTGTGCAAGTATTTCAGATATATCAGAATTAGCAAAGCACAAATGGCGCACATTTGTTTGTCAGTTCTGAAGTATTGGACACAAATATTTTAATATTAAAACAAATCATATTGCACTAGGTGATACAATTTCCATTTGTAAGCTGTATAGTTTTATTACAAAATGTGCGTGTATGTGCAAAATTAATGATCGTTTGAATTGAAAATATGTTGTCTGTAATGGCAGTGTGCTACCACACCATGCAAACCCCACGCCACTCCACGTCACTGAATTCTACTCTGTACCACTCCACTTTACATCATGCCACTGTACTCTGCATCTCTGCGCTCTAATTTGCACCATTGCACTCTACATTACTGCACTCTACACCAGTTAACTCTACGCCTCTCTGCTCTACACCACTCTACTCTTTACCAATGTACTCTATGCCACTCTAATCTGCACCACTGCAGTCTAGGCCACACCTCTCTACTCTGAAACAATCTCCTTTTTGCCACTGCCACTACCCCACTGCACTTTGACACTCTAAGTCTCTCTATTCTGCACAACTGCTCTTTATGCCAGTGCACACTACTATGCACTCCTTAATTCTGCAACGCTGCATTGTACGCCTCTGAATTGTATGCCACTGCACTCTATGCCACTATACTATGCAACAAGTTATGCCAATGCACTCTACCCCACTTCACCCCACTCTACCCCACTCCACTCTACCCCACCCTACCCCACCCCACTCTACCCACCCCACCCCACTCCACTCTACCCCCATCCACTCCACTGTAAGCCACTGCATTGTACTCTGCGCCACTGCACTGTAGGCCAAAATACTATGCTAATGCACTCTACACCACTCCACTCTGTGCCCCTGCAGTCTATGCCAATCTACTCTGCACCACTGCACCACTTTCTGCCATTGATGTACGCCACTCTACTCCAATGTACTCTACACTGCACCAGTCCACTCTACGCCACTTCACTCTACTCTGAAACAATCTACTCTATGCCACTGCACTCTAAACCACTGCACGCTAAACTGCTTCACTCTACGCCATTGCAGTCTACTCTGAAACACTCTACTGTATGCCACCTCACTCTATGCACTCTGTGCTGCTTTATTCTACTCTGCACCATTGTAGTTTGTGACTGTTCTCTACACCACTCTACTGCTCTCTACACCACTGTAATGTACAACACTTTGCTCTGCAACACTGAACTCTATGCCACTCTTGTGGGCACTACTGCACTCTGCATCACTCCACTCTACGGCACTGTACTCTGCACCACTCTACTCCACGCTGCACCACTCTGTGCCACTCTACTCTGCATTACTGTACTATGCCCAGCTTTATGCTACGTCCCTCCACTGCATGGCTCCACTGTGCACCACTGCACTCTATGCCACTACACCCCACTATACTCTGCATCATTCTATGCCAATGCAGTCTACACCAGTCCACTTTACTCTATGCCAACCGACTCTATGTCACTCTTCGCTATGACACTCTACTCCACTCGTCGCCATTCCACTCTATGCCCCTCCAATACACAACACTATATGCCACTCCACCCTATGGCACTCTACTCTTCGCCATTCCACTATACGACACTCCACACCACTCTCCTCTATGCCTCAAACTGTTAGCTATGCTGAACAACAGCTACACTGGTTTATAGCATGGCTCAAACACATTGGCAAAGCCAAAAGCTCTTGCATAGGTGACACCTTTTGGCTTTTCCAATGCTAGTTCATCACTTCTCAGGCTCCATTTGCCCTCTGACCCATAGCGTAGCGAGGAGTGCTTTCCGCTCTCCATTTGCTGAGGGGCTGCATAGGCCTTGCAGCACTTTCTCCTTCCATTGCTCTTTGAGTGCATGGGCTGTCTGTCTGTCAGTCAGTAACTCCTCGGCGGTACCAGTAGAGCGGAGAGGTCATTTAGGAGAACAGTTCGGGCCTTTTGTTACTGCTTCTCAAAGGCAGCGGTGGCGCACACAAGCCACACTAGCAGTGAAGCCGTGTGCAAACAAGGGAGTGGGGTCTTCACTTTTTTGTGCTTTTGTGACCGCTGAGTTAGTAAGGTGACAGCTGGCACTTCCTCCAGTGTACCTGATTGACACAAAAGGACAAACCCCAAGGTTTAGGACGCTAGTCTCAGGGAGACTATTGTATTAAACTACTGCCGCACCCTCGCGGAACCTCCTGATGCATTGCGGGTCTCCATGGGGTCAGCATCCCAGCGGCTCTCAGTTGTCCTGGGTCCCTGCTGTAAGAAGACTGCATTTTGTGTTACTTGCAGTGAGTCTCGGAAAACTGCTGTGGTATCTTCGCGTTGCTTATTTGTTGCAGTGTGCTCTTAATACCGGAGGTGCTATAGGTTCCAGCCTCAGCCAGAAAGGCGAAAAAATATTTTTCGTTCCGCTGACAGCTTTTCGTGGATAACTGCCACCTTTTATCCAGGCTTCTTTTAATTGTGGGTTGTGTATACTAGTGAGGAGCACGTCGACTCTATTATAGTGATTTGGAGGCCTGTGGTTACGTGATGAGATGGTCACGCACACTGGACTGGAACAAATAGTAGGTTCCTGATGTTTGCTCAAGGCATGCTTTGTGTTCTGTTTGATTAGCACGAGCTAATGTTTTTGCTTGCGCATTTTTAACAATCACCCTCATCGTTTCACAAAACCCTTACCACTCTGTGGTAAACACATCTTCAACATGCATTGCAGACCATAACAGCTTCCTGGATCTCCTCCTTGGCAAAGCCATGTTATGTTTTGTTTTATGTTGGATTAAATCCTAGCTTCGCTTCATTCATTTGTCCTAGTGTTGGCAAAGCTTGCCAGTGCTACATCACCCCTTAATACTTTCTTTCTTTGTTCTGCTTTTCTCTTTGAATCCTTGTTTGCATGCCATTTTCTCATGTTTTCCTCTTTCTTTTTGCTCTTTGCAAAGACTCTTGGGAGGATTTGACAGAGTTGATGGAGCAAATACGTGGCGAGACTAAAGGTGCGTGTCACACCCACATCTTTTAGGTGTTTGCACTTTTAAACTGACTTGCACTTTCGAATTAGCTTTACCTATTGGGTTTGCCGCTTTAAAGATCCTGGTGTGTAATTGTACCCAAAGTGTGGTGGACTGAATAGTCTGATTCGTGTGCTTTAGTGGCATTTGAATAGCCGGCCCTCGTAGTCATATTGTGTTAGAAGAAAAAATAAGGAAGTAAAACCAAAACAGCAAGCCCAGCTCATCAACCTGTTGTACTGTTAAAGAAATGATTGAAGATTGTGCAACAATCTTTTCTTTAGTCTGTCCTCTGGTCCACACCAATTCTGTTCAGGCAGTCCCCAGGAGCCTGCCCGAAACAGTAACCAGACTGGGTTGCTCATGCAGGTAACACCCAGCATCTCTAGAGGAATCCACCACCTGGGGACCACCTACACAACACTAGTCTCATGTAGGCAACGGTTCTCTGAAACCAGTTCCACTTCTTGACCATTGTGTTCCCTTAATGGATCTGTTTGACCAAATTAGGCCATTGAATTGAATTGAATTGCATTTGCTTTAGCGGCAGTAGGAGCGGTCAGTTGCCAAGCTCAGTACTGCGAACTTTAATCTCAGGTGTGTGAGAGAAAGAGGTCTCCTCCTCTGACACATTTCACTACCAAGTGTAAGAGCTCCTTTTATTTAACGTATCAGCACGTGCCCCCCTCCCTCCCATGTGACATAGCCCTGATGTCTTATATTTTGGTCAGGAGATGCATTTACACTTGTATGCAGTGTGTTCTCACCATTGCTATTAGGATCTCGTGGGTGTGCATTATTTTGCTTACCAGTTATTATAGGAATATGTTTTATCAGAATTATAAATGACTGACTTGGTTCCAAAAAGGACCCTTTTGACACCAGTGTATGAACAACCTTTCTTTAAGAAACCGCTGGATAAGAAAATGACTTAAGGGAATACTCCGTAATGACCTGAAAAAAAGCCTTTGAATTCAACACTAAACATAATCAACACAATCTGGTCTCTTCTACCCAGTCCCCAGAAACGTCCATGGCTGCAGCAACAGGTGAGGGGAAAAAAAGTATTTTTCACCATATTAAATCCTCAACATGACCACAAAGCTGATGGAGTCCGAGACTACCAGGCCCACCAGTGACTTACTTGCTTGGAGCAAACTGTTACTCCATCTGAAAGTCTCAAGACAAAATCAAGGAGTACTTCCAGTCAATGTTCCTTGCCTCGTTTAACCTATGCTTGTCTCCAAATACACTAGTGCTAGGATTTCTCTAGTAACTCAGTTATAAGTCCATTACCAATGTACTGTCCCCTTTGAGACATAAAGCCCTGCTCGATCTCACAGCAGGGCTATTTTCATCAGGGTTAACTGTTTTATTAAAAACGTAGCCCACATCAAATCCAAGATTTTTTCCACATTTTCTGATGCAAACCCAGAAATACGAATGAACAATGAAGTGTGTTGGTTTTTCAGTCGTTCCAGTTTTTACGTCAAAGACAGTATTGACGAAGACGCATTTCCTATAGTCATCCTGATGATCTTGGGTACCAGCAAGTGAGCCTCCTTGGATTTCACATCTTTGCCTGTTTTCTCAGGTGAAGCAAGAAGCTTTTGGCTTGAACCATCCACTCCTCCAAACCCTCAAGCTTTGATCCCAGTCCCACAGTTTTCTTGTCGGAGGTGTTACTCTTTCTGTAGAGCGAACATAGGAAAGCCTTTCTCTTATATGGCGAGACTTGCCATACTAGGATGATCTTATGATCAAGCCTTGCATCCAGAACTCTGTGAGTAAAGGGTAAAACAGTCCTCCTTTCCAGGGCTCGTCAGTTTCTTTCCAGGACTAGGATGATCTTATGAACAAGCCTTGCATCCAGAACTCTGTGAGTAAAAGGTAAAATAGTCCTCCTTTCCAGGCCTCGTCAGTTTCTTTCCAGGACTAGATATTGAATATCATTGGAGGAATGGTAGTCCGGCTCAGCTTATGTCAGCCGTTTAATCAGTGACCAGCTGGAGTAGCCATTCGTCTCCTATGTATCAACCCTCAGTCGCAATATTTTAGGACGTCACTCCTCCAAGGTCACCTCACCCCCGCTTCAACTCCCAGCCTGGGAAATCAGCTTTGCAGTGTCCAGCCTAGGATCTTCTGTGTTCTGCTACCAACAACATTCAGTGGGCACAGCTGGTTTGGATTGAAGTTGCTGTTCCGGCACCCCTTCACCTCACACTGCGCTCCCCAAACCAGTGCATCAGTGGCTTGAGCTCCATTGCAAGGCACTTCACTGTGTGTCCTCCTCATTGCTTGTCACAGCCCGTGGCTATAAACTAAGAGCGCCAAGGAGGAGAAAGGCCGGATCAGTATGACATTCTGGATACCCAGAGGGAGCTGCACATGGCCTAACCAGCTTCATCCATGCACACACGTCCATCTTGTCAAGGCCCACATAAGGTACTTTGTTGTCAAATACATCCGCAGCAGGACAGCCCTAAGAAGAATGAATGCCTGAGAGATCCCGAGTCTTACAGCTACCTTCGCGTCTGCCTCTCACCCTCTCCTGTTTTAGTCTTTTTATTCTTTTAACCCAATTTCATATGACGTATTGTATTGATTATCTTTTTTTTTATATAAAAACAATCTCTGAACATGTGAGGAGTGTGTAAATGTGGATTTTTTAAACTTTAACGCAAATATCCCTAATTCTAAACAAGTGTGTGTGTGGTGCTCGTTCATAGTATACTTGAGGATTATTCATTATTAGTTTGGATTTGCCAAACACCACGTTTTAATATCCGCATGTGTAATTGTGGGAGACCCTCAATCAGCGGTGCTCTTTACATAACACTCCAACCTTTCTTCTTTCTAAGGTGCAGAATGTTACACAGAAACAAGCTATATCTATTTGATGCTATTTTGGCTAGTCTTCATTTAGGTTATATTTTCAAGTAATAGTAGATCCATGTTTACGCTGTGAAAGTCCATCCCTTTATATCTGGATGAACTTTGCTTTACGAAACCAATATATGTTATACTACATGGGAGAGTTACGGAAGTGGGAGCCCTACAATATCAGGCTACAGACCTGCTCATGTTATTATTAGTCTTGTGGCATCACTACTTATTAAGAAAGTGACTTCATTGCTTGGCCATAATAGGCGATTACAAAATATAGATGGTTATATGTTTATTTATGTATGCATTGTTTGAGGTCATGACAGGAGATCAGTAAATGGATCTGCAGATTGCAGCGTGTTTTGAAACAGGAAGCATGATATTGGGAGTGACTTCAATATTTGTTTACCTCGCCCCCCAAAAAAACTGTCTAAACTACTCCAGTGTACACATCAACATAAGAAGCTGCCTCCAAAGTATCTCAAAAGGTTTAAATGACTCGGGGTGCAAATGGCCTAGTTTCTCCTCGGCGGGAAGAATTCAGTCACTTTATAAACACCGGTCTATTGATGGTGTGAGTGGGAGTGTGCGGGAAAACTCAGTTTGTGACGGACTATTAATTAAAGCAAGGTGTTTTGCTGTTTTGTTTACTCTTTGAGTGACCGCATTGTACGTCATTGTTTTTGTTATGGCAACTTTTCAACAGATTACCAAAAGTTTACGCCCCCTTGTTGGTATACCTGTTTCTTAGAAACATCCTCTTTACGTATTTCGTACACACATGCATAGCTTCACCACATAATGTTAAAGATTGTACAGACTACAGTTCCCTTCATTTTCTCAGCTGCAAAATTTGAACAGCTCTTGCTTTTCCTTTAAAAAAAAAATTGTAGGATGCTATGCAGTACTCCATTATTTTCATATTCTTTTCAAATGCGAAATAGCACATTTTAAAACAAAAAAACCTCAATCTCACTTATTCATTTTGGAATATTGTCTGCATTGGCTAGTAGAATTTTTCCACAGGTACAAAAGTCGTTTTCCTCAATTCATTCACCAGTTGGTCATTACCAGACCTTAAAAACAAAAATTACTTATCATGTATTAGATGTTATTTTTTTATTGCGTTCTGCCTATAAGTGCCCTTGACATAGCCTGCCACTAAATAACAGATATCTTTATCACAAGTTGTAAGGAAAAAGTTATTTGATATTGCCTTTAATTATCACTGGATAAAAAAATGTCCTTCTTGCCCAGTGAATTGAGCATAGACCAAAACCACTCTTTTAAAATCCCTGTAGACATGGGCAGTAACAATCTGTGCCAGGTGAAATACCCATTTCAGATTTTCTACCCAAATATTTAGCACCGTTTATCCTTTCAGACAAAACGTAAGTCATCAAATTAGGGGATTTCAGGTTTGAAAGGAAAGGCTTCGTTTTTCATAGGTCCTGCCTTTGGGAGAAGACATGGAAATGTGTTCTAAGTTGTCTGCTCTGTCCTGGCAGGTGTTATCATTTAAGTTTCTTTTTAGCAATGCCAAAACCAATGGCCTGTATCTGATGTCAAAAATGGCATTTATGAACCATAATGAGAGATTGAGGCAATGGAACATGACCTACTACAGGACAAGAAGGTTGAGGGTGATGTACGAGGAGAAGGGGTTGCCCCACAAAAATTCCTGAAGATAGGTGGGCAATGGAGGAACATTATGGTTTAGATGGCAAGTGCCTGATGATGGGGTTGATGACCTTGAGGTTTATAGTGAGGGTTGATAACACTGACAACGAGAGCATTGGTTATTGGGAGAGCTGTGACACTGGATTTAGTCACACCAACTCTTATCAATACTCCATAAAATCAGTGTTTTCAGATATGCTTTTATCTATGTTTTTTTGTGTGCTTGAACATCAACAGAATAATTTTTTGATGAAAACCTTATCAAGAGTTCCACAATTTGGCTAAGGGTGCCACTGTTTTTTTGCAGTCAGAATTTGAGATCTGGTTCCTTGTTAATTCTTGCTTTGTTTGAGAGTTGATTCTTCTTGTGTTTACCGGCACACTCTTGTTCAAAAGGTAGGGCCCCATAGGTTGCTCTCAGGTTTCTTCTGTGCCATATCCAGCTCCTTGATTTCTTAGTACCCCAGATTTCGTCAGGTCGATTGTGTCCCCCTGTAGCTATTCGTGTGAACTGCTCCTTAACATAATACCTCACGGAGAATAAGTAATGGACTCATGAACGTTAATAAAAGTAATCTGACAGGTAATAGAAAGCCTGGCAGGCAGATTATACTAATTTTGTATTATAATTATTGATTCGCTGTAAAAGAGGTCATTATTGCAACAAACTTTGATTATGTTAAAATTAATTACTGTTTTGTAGAAGAGCATCCATCCCTACCTATAGCTTAGGAGGATGACCGTATTTTATTTTAATCTTTTCTGTTTAATAATTTAAATATTTTGTTGTTGACTGACATCTGACTAAACCTGGAATGGACTTTAATATTTTCACTACCTTGGTTGTATATTTTCGTTGCTTCCTTGTAGTTTTTTTTTGTTAAAGGAAGAGCGCTGTGTTGCATAATGACGCCTGTTGGTAATTAATGGTCATGGTGTGGTCTTCACCCACCTATTAGGTGAAATGAAAAATGACCTGCGCGACCTCTGTTTGGGGGCTTGTGGTGGCCCTTTCATATAGGGGAGAATGAATGCTGTGTATTTTGGGACTCTTTGTGCTCAGGGCATTCTAATTATCTACAGACAATCTCATTGGGCTGCAGGTCACTTGAGTTGCAGGCGCTTTTTTGTGGGTGCAGCTCGAGTGGAGTGGCTCATATAAAGGAAGCCCTGAAACTCTTAGTCACATACTTCTAGAATCTACTGCTGCCATTTTAAACTCCTAGCAACGAGTGAAGGAAGAAACTTAAAAAAATAATAATAATTAATTGCAAACCCGGGGCTGTTTCCGTACAGTGTACTTTATGTTCACAACTTAGCTAGTTTGAGTCCCGTACCTGTGTGGTTCTTTGTGGGTGCCAGAGTCCTCGGAGGCGAACGTTGACTTTGGAGCACTCGGCTAAAGGTAGGTAACAGCTTGCTTTTCTCCTGACTGCCACCCGGAGCTGTACTAAACTTTCTGTCAACTTGTATGTACGCTTGCTGCTGTTAATAAAATGCGGGCCTGACTTTACTTTCTCATTTCCTAGAGGCGCTTTGAAATTTCATACACTCGTAACATTTACTTGCAGATGCTGTTCAGAGAACGTTCCTTTAAATAAAATGTGTTTTGTTTTTCTTTGCCCACTTACTGCTTGTTATTGTATATGAAAGGAGCGACGTCCCCTCACTGGAGAACATATGAGCAAGGCAAGTACCTTGTTCATTGGAACATACATATCATTCATTCTTGTCTTTTGCCCCCAACACGTACAGGGTCTTTCCCCACATTGTATTTTGTAGTTGTGTTTATAGTTTGCCTTTTAACAGCTGTAGTCTTCCATATAATATCTCTTTGGTCGTTGCAGTATACATATTCTTAAAGTTCCCTATGTTTTTAGTTTTTTCCTTTGACACGGATTCTAGCACATACTTTGAAAACAATCTTTTGAAAGCAATCTTTTACGTTGACGTAGGTATCATATATGGGTTCCACTCTAACTTAAGAGCTAAACATTTTTTTTACGGAAATCCGTATTTCATTTTTCTTCTAGTTGTCCATGGCAAATATGATGACTCCAAGACATGCCATTAGAGATCTCATTTTACTGCCTGACATGAGCATGACATAACCCTGATGTCTAAGAGGTTGAATGATAGCCTAGACTACTGACTCATGAAGTTTTTTTTTATTTGAAAAACCTTTCAAAAACTTTCTATCATTATTTTCCTTAGTAATGCCAAACTATGCCCTGGCATTTAAGTGTATATTTCGGTAGGAGCACTCATTGAAATTGGTGCAGTTTGTAATTCGTAAAGTTGGTACCCTTTACAAAGAGAAGATGCCATATTGGCTTAACTTTAGAAGGCTTTTGACAAAACAGCATGTGTTGCATGTCTTGTCTATTACCTTTTCTCTGCAGCAGTCAAGTACTTCTTTTCTGCAGCAGCCTTGTTGTCTCGCTGAGGGGTGGCTGAACCCAAATGGAGAGTGCTCATCCATAGCACGAAGTGACACATTTCATATCATGCTGTTTTCTAACATTTAGGAAACTAGAATTTCCACGCTTGACTTGTATGTGGAAGATCCCCAGGGAGTGTGGAAGCAATGGCGAACCATTATCAGTTTCAAAAATGTATTATACCAAACCCCCCCTCACCCCAAACAGACGCGCTTCGCCTTTGCAGGCTTCGTCAGTGTAAAAAAAAATATATATATATATATATATATATATATATATATATATATATATATATATATATATATATATATATATATATATATATATATATATATATATATATATATATCCGTCCTATCCTAGCTTGAGATTGTTTGCTGGCGATTGGATGCATGTCTTAGTTATATTTATGGTCACTGCAACAAATAAATAGCCCAATATCGTTCAATCTATGTGCAGCTACAGTTTGAAAGGTCCGCCCTACATCCCTCCATCCATGACCTGTTTGTTTCACAATGAAACCTATTTGCTTAGCTCCTGTCTTCTTTTCTGGTCATGTCCATATCACCCAATTTATTGACGGGAGGGAGGAGACTTAATTCTTCTAACATAAATTATGCCGCTCTGTATCTTAACCTGCCCCCTACCTTTTGTTTCAGATCCCAATTACCTCATGGCGAATGAGCGAATGAACCTGATGAACATGGCCAAACTGAGCATCAAAGGCCTGATTGAATCAGCGTTGAACCTGGGCCGGACCCTGGACTCTGACTACGCACCGCTACAGCAGTTCTTTGTGGTGATGGAGCATTGCCTGAAGCACGGCTTGAAGGGTAAGCAACTTATGCTTTATATCTATTTCGATTCACTCTAAGAGGTGCGAAGGCTGGTTTTAAGAAGGGGTTAACACAAGACATACTTTTGAGTAAAGACAGATGTCTCTTTCAGTCTGCATATTTACCTGTTCTACCCGGAATTGCAGATCTTAATTGGTATCTACCTTGCCCTTTTTTCAGTAAAAAGGCTTAACGTATGAAACAGATGTGGGTTTTGCTAATCGGTTATGTGGAATGGCCATTTCATATGTTTCAGTTACTCATTTTTAGTCTTAAAATATTTTGGTATATATAATAATGCAGTCTTACAGTTGTTCTCGGTACAGATATCGCAGTGGAAGCTGTGATAATTGTTATCCAACTTAAACTCTAGCCATCCAAGCTTTTAAATGCCAAGTATTGGTTCTGTCATAAAGGCAACACGTTACCATTAAATGTTTGCACAATGTATTAACTTTTTAGATGTGGATGTTCAGTTAGTAGGCTGCTATCCTCTGCCATCCCTCTTGAGCAGATACCAAGCAGCTGTGCAGCACATTCCCGAAGCTGTGGTATTAATCACAGTGCCTTCTGAGCATCCTTATGCTCCCACAGAAAACCAGGGAGGCAAGGGAAGGATTCTGTGAAGTTGTGACTACTGTAAATGTGACTTGAGGATTGAAGGTCACAATTTAGATTAAGCTGTTTTGTTTATACCAGAAGTTTGAGAGCTAGAACTGCAACTCATTTTAATTGTCTCACGGTCACCTGAATGTCCTTTTTATATCTTGAACAATTATTTCTACTCTTACCTGTACCAGGAAGAGTTACATTAATTGTATTATATCTTGTCCACCACTATTTTCTGCAGGCACTCATGTGTACTCACTGCCATTGAATTGAAATTATTTGTCTTGCTTCTCCCTCCAATCTCCTATCATAATCCACAAATACAGAAATGCCTTTCTGCTGAAGTGCATGTCATTTGTACTGCTACTTCATTTGAAAAAAATCTAGCATAGCCTTTCTCCATTTATTCTACCAGTGATCTATGTTTTTCCTCTAAGATCTTTGCTTCAAACCCTACACTCCCTTGAATGCTATTTTCTAGACACCCTCTGACCCTATGCTATTCTTCAGGAAATCGCTGCACTATCACTGGATGCTCTGTCCTAAGTCAAGTTTTGAGTAGTACAGCTACAACACAATATTTTCGTTCTGTACTGTCTTCTATTATAAAAACCTTATTCTACAATCTCGAAAAGCTTACTTCTTTTCTTTTTTGTGCCCTTTAAGCTCTTGGATCGCTCTTCAAAGGCATATTAGGGACATGCTAAAAGTTTGCCTAAGAATTGCCATTGAACGGACTTAAGTTTTAAAGTTATTTCCTGTCCCTGGTGCTGAGTGATGCACATTGCAGTGTAACAGAGTATGGGGCTCCTTTACTTCATTCCGCGCGTTGATGGGACAGGGCACAAGAAAATGTTACATATTTTCAAAGGACCCTTTGGTTTTGGACTAGTTCTAACAGATTTCACTTTCGGGGATATTATTGTTTGAACTGCTAATTTCAGATAGTAAATAAAACTAAAATAAAAAAAGACTACAGTTATTTTGTAGGCACACACATGCGTGTTGAATGCATGCACTTGCCTACCATATAATGTGGCTCTGCATTATCGCATATTTCAATTTTTTTAGTAGTCATGCTGCCCAACAGCTGCATTGTTGGACTGCATGGCAGAAAAGCTCTGATAAAACCTATAGATTTTATAGGCGAGGCCTCTAGGCTGTTTGTCCTAGGAGCTGTATTTACCATTTCATAACTCTTTTGTGTTCCTAATGTAAAAGTAATCGATGTACATTAAGTAGTACATTTCTACTGGCTCCTTCCCGACAGTGCTTCGTGCCGTTTAAAATACCTACATATATTCCACCCGTTTTGGGCTATTCTTTTGGTGTAATTGCTAGACAGACGTACCTTTCATTCCACATTCTTTGCCACGTGTCCTTCTTTGCCACGTGTCCTTCCTGCAAATAAGCTGAAAAGCTTGGTGCTAGATCTGTAATCAAATCTTAACGGACATAAGCAAGAAAACACATACTTTGCCTAGCAATTCGTATTCACTGTCGACACAATCAGATCTTTAATCAGGATCACCTGGTGTGATTTTTAATTGTGGAAGCACTGTGGCCTTCAATCGCAAAACCCAAGGAGATTAAGAGTTTTACACTTTTCATAGTCCGTCACATTTTGTTGTGGTTTGATGTCTTGAGCCCAACTGTCGACCTTTTTTGCTTTGATTCAGTGTTCTGTCATTGTATCTCTGTGATGTCATTGTGTTTTGTCTCGGGACCATGAGGATATTAGTTGAGATCTTTAGAAGCTGTCCAGAGACTGAACTACTAACATCATACTACTTGTGGGACACTACTGTTGCACCCGATAACCTACCCTGTATATTCAACTGAATACTTGCACAGGTACCAGTCTTCCTCCAGTGATGTGTACTTGTAGGCACTTATTGACCCTTACATAGCCCTTGCTTTTAATTTCTCCTTTTAGCAATACCATGTGCTTCTTCCATCCTTTCCCTTTTGGCTCTCAAGGCACTGGGGGTTTTGAAATTCTCGTCCTTATTGTTGCACAATCATTGGAGTAGCCTCTGGTTCACTTTTCTTTGTAATGAATCCCTGTTCTGAGACCATGCTGATTGCTGCAGTGTTGTCAGCTTGTGTTCCGCTATAGCTTTCTTGGAGTTGAACAAAATTTTACTTTTTGAAATACTCTGAAGGCTCTTTTTTCAACCAATAAGTAGCAGCGGTTTGCTAATAATGAAGACAGAAACCCTCTTAAATCATGTAATAATGAATATGTATTGTGTATGGTTTCCAAAAGAAGCCCTTATCATGGACTTAGGGTTCTAAACTCTGTTATTAACTGTTATGACAAGAAACCAGTGAACAACTAGGCTGTGAACCCTCTGCTCCACTGGATTCGAATCCACCTCCTCAGCCAGGTCACTAAAGACCTGAGGGATGCAATACAATCTAGGTTGCTGGTTCACCATGTTGTACGCTGATTTCATGTGTCTGCCACTCGAGAGAGGTGGGGGATAGGCAACTGCTTCCTCTCATGCCATAAATGGGCTCTAGATAGATGTATGGCTCACAGAAAGTTCCAGGCCTGCTGACAGCTGTTCTCCTACAGAGCATGTCAGCTCTTTGAAAATATGGCAGATGAGGAGTAGGAGGAAGGTTGCTGATGGTACGGCAGGAAGCCAGGTATTCATATATTTTTCTATATTAGGAGGGAAAGGGTATTCATGCCTGTTTTTAGGTTTCAAGAAGAAGCACATTTAGAAAACAAAAATAGTAGGAAATAAATGTTCGAGGCATATGAGCTGTAGATCATATGCTTTAGCATGGATCGCCATCTGGATTTGGGTCCGGATTGTTGCACTTTGTTTTTGTTCAAAGAGGTCTTTGCAGTCATGAGGTAGGTGACTCCTCCTTTTGGTAATAGTGCGCATGTGCATAGACTTCATCCCCAAATAGTTTTTTTTTTCCGCCATCGGGTTCGGATGTGTATTGCTGCGTTATGGTTCGTTATTGTTTTCGAAACCCTTCGACACGCAATGCTCTACCCTTGACGGTATTGTCTTTAGATTGCGGTTTCCTATTTGACGCGTATTGTGTCCACTGTGAAAACCTTCAATCAAAAACACTTTGAGGCAGGCCGTCGGGCCTACCTGTGCCGACCACCCCAACAGTGGATGGAATGGACTCCGTTCAAGCTTTGTCCCGGGTGTCGTGCTAAGTTTCCATGCACCGACTTGCCTGAGGTCTGCAACCTGTGCTTATCCCTTGAACACAAAGAAATATACTGCGAAGTGTGTTAATCATTCGTATCGGATAAGACATCCGTGATCGTCTGGTTCGACGCCACGAGATGCAAGGCGGCTGCGGCTCCGTACCGGACATCTTCGGCGAATACCTAGAACATCCTGCCGCAGAAGCCGAAGAAGAAGAAGAACTGGTCTCCGTGTCCGAAGCCGACTCCGACATGGAGGAAGACCTGAACGTCACTCTGGGTCATTGTACCGCAAGTATAGATGCCCAAACCACTCAACCAAAAGATAAGGCTCCGGTATCAACCTCGGGCTCCGGTCGACACTGAGAAAAAGTTTCAGATGCCCCGCCCTCCAGCCCGGCAATGAAACCTAAACACAAGCCTTCTGGCTCGGGCTTGAGCCAGCCCCATTCGGGTGACGAACCAACACCTTTGGCACCGAAACATAAGGAAAAACACGTGCCACTTACTACCCTGTCAGCACCAAAGACACCTTGGGCACCAAAGACCTCTGAGCCGAAACCCTCCAAAATAAGACTCAGAACCGAAATTGTTCAAGCCTAAAGCCTCGTAGCCGAAGCACTCCACATCTAAAAGCTCTGAGCCGACACCCTCTGTGCCGAAAAGTTCAGAGTAGAAACAGGCCACTCCAAACACTACACACCCTAAACCGGCGAAAACTAAGAATTCCGACTCCAAACACTCAGCACCAAAAGACATTGAGCCCAAATCGTTGATGCTGAAATCCACTCCTAAAGGAAGAGATACTCCTTCCAAGGAACTTCCGTATGAAGACACACCTTTGGGTCCAAAACAAAAAAGACTTAGTATTGATCCAAAAACTGGACCCCTTTTGGCTACTCTTCCTAAAAAACGGACGTTAGACCTCCCAGGAGATGCCCCTATACCTCTGAAGAAAGAGATATAGGTACTAACCCTTCTCCCCCTTACACACCTCCCTCTCCCCCTCCTATTCCCAATTTACACATTACACCATCATATTCACCACCTCCAATGTCACCTGACTCGTAGGATGACGATTTTGGGGATGGGGATGACTATCATCATACCCCACAAGATCCGGACATACCACATAACACTGATCCCTGGGATGATTATGATAAGGATCCAGACCACCCTAATGACCCTGACCTGTATCCCTCCAGACCTTCCCCACCTGATGACAACATTGGCTTTCCAAACTTATCTACAGGGCTGCCCAATATCACGGGGTGGAACTACATACAGACCCTCTAGAAGAGGATTCCCTTGTAGAAACATTTACACACTCCAAAAGGTCTACTAACACTTTACTCATGCTCAAGGGCATGTTAAAACATACCAACGAGGTATATAAGGACCCAGTCAGAGCCAGGATACTGACACCTAGGGTGGATAAAAAATACAAGCCCGCTCCTACAGACCCTGTATACATAAAAGGTCAGTTACCTTTAAACTCTTTTGTTGTATCTAACGCACGCAAGAGAGCGAACTCTCAAATTACAAGCAACGCCCCTCCTCCTGATAAGGAGTCCAAACTTATTGATGCCTCTGACAGGAAAGTAGCCTCACAAGCAGCCAATTATTGGCATATTGCCAATGCCCAGGCTCTGTTCGCACGCTACGGCAGGGCCTACTATGATGAGTTGGAAAAACTCATGCAACATGTGCCAGAGGAGTATAAAACTAAAGCTAACGACCTCATGCAGGAAGGGAAGCTCATCACCTTCACTTCCATAAAATGCGCCCTAGATGCAGCGGACACAGCTTCTCGTGCTATCAACACAAGCATACTGTTGAGGAGACATGCTTGGCTTCAAATCTCTGAATTCAGGGGGGAGGAGCCAAGATGGCGACCGGAGCAGAAGCGTAGGCTCCCGGCTCCGCCAGCCCTTGAGCCCCGCACCGAAATCCTGCTCACTATCCTGGTGTATTTTTGCAGCGGGACGCCTGGGAAGACGCGCTGACATCGCTCGCGTTCCCCCGAGGTCTCTGCCTGCCCGGTGACTGGAGATATCTGCGAAGCCGTCTGGCGGCCTCCGCGGCCCTGGAACCGTGCCTGAGCCGCCGTGCGCCGCCGGACTCGGATCGATAGCGGCCAGATTGGCCCAGGCGGTGCCGGCGGTTGGGAAGCGTTGCCTCCTGAAGGGGACATGGACCGGATTGCGTAGCTCTGACATTGTTTATCGCACAACGCGATTGCAGCACACTTGCGAGGAAGGGGCAGACTGTGCGTGCATCTTCTTTGTTATGCGCTGGAGGTGTGCCGTGCAGTCTCCATTACTGATCTAGTCCGACATCGGCGGACCACTCCTGGATTCGCACCAGCTCTGTACCGGAGACGAGATGGCTCTCTGCAAAGGTCGTTTAATGGCAGTTGGCCTTGCTAGCATCAGTGGCTCAGATTGCAGCTCGCCCATGCCGCACTCGCCCCAGCTTTCCCATTGCTTTTCCGGCGGGATGGACATGCCCGATGGCTCACAGAATGGGAAAGATCGCTCACCCCTGCCCTGGGACTGCAGTACCCTGACTGATGAGCTGGGGGACGGACTGCATGAGTCCTCCCGTGATGTTGAGATGGGGGGACCGCAGTCTGTACTGTCCTATGGGGCCGTCCTAGCTGCCCTTTGTGATCTATGGTCTGCGCTGGAAGATGGCTCCCGTGTATTGGCTGAGAAGCTTAATGACATCGTGTTCGTACTGGGGCGGACGCGGCGGGCCTGCTCCCAGCAACGTCTGGATTTGCCTTTGCCGGTGATTGAAGGGGCTACAGTGTTTCCACATGTTCACATTGAGGAGTGGACTGTTTTTGACTGTACTGGCACCTGCGGACGGCCGTCCGCCAGCCCTAACTGTGCTACAATGTTTCCCCCTCCTCCGAGGAATGAGTCTTTGTCTATTTTACCACCACTATTGACTCGGGCACCGCCTCTGCAGCTACTGGCCCCCTCGACTGCTATCTCTTTGCGGACTCCGTTCTCCCCACTGTGGACCTTGTGCCATCGGGTGAACCTGGAGGCGCTCTTCATTGAGGAAGACGGAACTAATGGTGACTGGCGACGTCCATTTTGTATTTACGTGCCTCTCCTCTCCCGTTTGTGGCCATTTTGTCTCTTTGTTTCAGGTGGGGCTGGCTTTCCCCGGAGGGTATGTCTCGGGAGGCATCCAAGATCGGGCCAGGGCTAGGTGGTTTCCTTTGTAGTTGTGATTTACTGGCTGGCGGAGAATAGGGTTGGAATGCTTTTGTAACTGATTCGGACGCGCAATATGTGATGACTCTCCCCATTTGCACTCGTAACTGTTATTTGCTATTTGGCTACTGTTTTCATGGGGTTGGGGATGTATGTGTGGCTGGGGAGACCGGGAGCACACAGATTTGGCCCTCCTCTCGGTTCATATGCGACTCCCTTTCCTTCCTTTTTTCTTCCATTTCTTTCTCGCCTGTATTTCGGGTACTCCTTTTGGGCGACAGGCACACTGCAGGGGGGGTAGGCCGTAGCCTCTGCATGCGTGTAGGGTGGGGGGAGGGGGGAGGGGCTTCTGTTTGTCTTCAGTTCTATGGGCCTTATTTTTTTTTTCTTCCTTTTTGATCTTTGCTAATTTCTTACTTCTTTCTTTGGATCGGTGGGGCGGTTAGGTCGGGGGGGGGTAACGATCGGCACGCAGTATGATTAGTCATGATCTGTCCTAAAATATTGCTTCGTGCCGCTACATTGACTATGTTTTTGCTTGTTTAATGACTGCTGGTGGAAGTTGCCCGCTCCGGTTCTAGATGGTTGTTTGGTCCCTGATCCTTCTTAGTCTCTATTCTTCATAGTACATTTTAATAAGTTTTAAAAATTAACCTTCATAACTCCTGTTTCTCGGCAGTTCAACTATATCCAGTGTAACTCGGACTGATTGCTAACTTGTACTGCGATACTGCTGGGATCCGTCTACCTGCAAATGTGCTTACAATGTTATCGAGGCCGGCCGGATGGTTGTAGGCCTGTATTTGTTTGCTATTTCTGCACAATAAAGGTTTTCAAAAAATCAAAAAAAAAAATCTCTGAATTCAAGCAGGAGGTACAATCCTCCATACTTAATCAGCCCTTTGATGAGGAGGATCTTTTCGGGCCAACAGTAGATACTTCATTAGAAAAGATGAAAAAAAAAGACACCGAAACTGCAAAGTCCATGGGAGTCCTACGATTATCTTCTAGCACAGGGTCCTTTCATTGCTCCTTTTATAGGGGTGGCTCAAAAACACTGTCATCAGAAAATTCCTCCTCCTCTTACAAGGAGAACAACCAATCTAACTCCTCCAGAGGCTATTTTCAAGGAGGTTACAGAGGAAATAATAACAAAGGAAGAAGCAGAGGTAATTCCACCCGCACTTCCCCTGCCAATAAACAGGAACTTCCCTCCACTACCCCCCGATCAGTCCACTCCTGTCAGGAGACATCTCTCACAGTTCCTACCTGTATGGCATTCAATCACCTCAGACAAGTGGGTAATACAAATGATCTAACATGGTTTTGCCTGGAACTTACCAGTACTCCACCAACAATCCTTCCGAGAGAGTGTGCAATATCATCATAATATCTCACCCTGTTAAAACAAGAGGTCCTCTCGCTGTTACACAAACATGCAGTAGAATCGGTCCCATTACGTCATCAAGGGACGGGAGTGTACTCCCTATACTTTGATTCCAAAAAAAGAAGACTGCTCCCTTTCAGGCCCATACTGGACCTCAGACGACTAAAGCTCTACATTCAATCTGACGACTTCCACATGATCACCCTTCAACAGGTGCTCCCATTGCTTCAGCAAGGCAACTTTCTTTCCACTCTAGATATAAAGGGCTCCTACTTCCATTTTCCCACTCACCCAGCCCACAGAAAATATCTCGGGTTTGTGGTGGATGGAAAACATTACCAATTCAAAGTCTTTCCATTCAGGGTAACTGCAGCACCAAGGGTCTTTACCAAGTGTTTAGCAGTAGTCACGGCTCATTTAAGAAGACATCATATTCATGTCTTCCCTTACTTAGACGATTGGCTAATATAAGCCAACTCGCAACGCAGCTGCAAACACCACACTCACAAAACAGTTCAGCTGCTTCACAACTTGAAATTCACGGTCAACCTCACCTTCAACCCTCCAACACGCAAGTGTACCTAGGAGCCACAATAGACACTTGCAAAGCTCTAGCGTATCCCAACCCAGTCAGATTACGCAACATACAAAACCTAATATCACAATTTCAATCGCAGCGCTTACTACCAGCCCGAGTTTTTTTGCAGTTGATCGGAGTGATGGCGTCTTGCATTCTAATTGTTCCATACGCAAGACTCCAAGTGCATCTCCTACAGGAATGCTTAGCACGTCAGTGGAACCAGGCTCAAGGTCAGTTAACCGATCTGGTGTTGGTGGACGGCCACACTTATCGCTCTCCGCAGTGGTGGAACACACAAAACCTTTCCAGAGGGCGGCCATTCATCGACCCTGTTCCACAGATAGTGATCACGGTAGCCGCATCCCTCACTGGCTGGGTTGCTCATCTTCAAAAACATACCATTCAAGGCATGTGTACTCTACAACAAAAACAACTCCACTTAAACCATCTGGAGCTGCTAGCAATCTTTCTAGCATTAAAAGCTTTTAAGATTCATCTAGTAGGCAAAGCTGTCAGAGTTCCTAGAGACAACATGACCCCAATGTACTACATACAAAAACAGGGGGCACACACACTCTACAGCTTTCACACCTAGCTCAAAGCATAGGGGGATGGGCCATACCTCAAAAAATATATCTCCTTTCAGAACATCTCCCAGAAGTAAACAACCAAATTGCAGATCTACTCATTCGTCAAAGACAACAGAACCATGAATGGGAACTACACCCTCAAGATCTTCTCCCATTCTTTCAAATGTGGGGCTACCCAGACATAGATCTGTTTGCCACATACCTCAATGCAAAATGCCCAAACTTTGCGTTCAGGTATCCGCACCCATTGCCCAAAGGCAATGCGCTATGGATCAATTGGTCAGGGATATTTGGTTACGCTTTTCCACCTCTCCCGCTAATTCCTTTAGTGGTTCGGAAGCTCAAGCAACATTCCCTCACAATGATCCTAGTTGCTCCCACATGGGGTCCACAACCCTGGTTCACAACCCCGTTTGAACGATCAGTTGTTCCTCATCAAAAACTATCCCTTCCCACCAAGCATCTCATTCAGAACCATGGAGAGATAAGGCATTCAGATCCCATCCAACTCAACCTTGCGATCTGGCACCTGAAATCATAGTTTGGCTTCCTTAGTCTCCCGCCAGACTGCATGATAGTCATTAAAGAGGCTAGACGCCCTACCACAAGAGCATGCTATGCAGCAAAATGGAAACTATTTGTAATTTGTTGTAACAACAATCACATCAACCCCGGAGGCGCGCCAGAGGCAAGCCCGTCTGGGCCCGTCCGGGCACTGCCGGGCTCAGGGCGTGATTCGATGCCCGTTTCTATCAACAACCCCATCTCCTACACCCGAGGTGAGCTCCTTTCCCTGAGACCCTGTAGGAACAGACATTGTCACTACGTGCTCAATAACGATCACACTTATACGCGCTGCGTTTTTTGTAACACTGATCCATTTGGATCGCGTCTCACCCAACATGCCATCACAGATCTACGCATGGCTCTACTCAATTGTAGATCTCTCCCGAAACACTCTTTGGAGGTCAATTTTCTGATACAGGACCATAACTTGGACATTCTGTTTCTTACAGAAACATGGCTATCAGCCAACTCTGAGGCCGACATAGTCCGTGCTCTTCCACCAGGTTATCTTATTCACTCGCACATGAGACCATCTGGTAAAGGAGGCAGACTGGCCATAGTGTATAAAAACAACCTTATCGGAAGGATGTCGGATGGTAGCATCTCAGACTCCGAGAACTGCCACTTCCACTTTCAGCTTTCTCCCACCGCGTCCTTACCAGGCCTTCTAATATATCGCCCCCCTGGGAACCTTGGTCACTTTACCAGCTCTCTCCTGGAAACAGTCACGGTCCTTGCCTCTTCAGCGCCCAATTTCACTATCCTAGGCGATCTGAACCTCCATTTCAACGATCCGTCAGACAAAGCTGCCAATGACTTCCTCCTCGACCTGTCATCTTACCAGATCCACCTTATGAATTCAGGAGCCACTCATGACAAAGGACACCTCCTTGACCCGTTATTTTTCAATATTAGGTCATTTCAGACTAGCTCCCCGTTGCCCCTCTCCTGGACAGATTATGTTCTCCTGACTTTCACTTTGCAGGTAGAGATCAAAAGCGTACAAACGCTTAGCACCTCCACTCATGACAGAACTTGGTCCAAACTCTCGGTGGAGAAGTGGATAACCACTCTTAAACGCTCCCGACTCCAACTTTAAAAACTGGCTTAATAACTCTTTGGATGTTGTCCTTCCTAAAAAAAACCCTGGAGAAAAAGCAGATTAGAGCTGGTTCTGCTCCCTGGTTCACTCCCGAGCTCAGAATACTCAGGAAAGTATGTAAGAAGCTGGAGCGTGTTTGGAGAAGAGGCTGGGACACTGCCAGCAAAGACTCCTATCGCAAAGCGATCAGAGCGTACAAAATCGCCCTCAGAAATGCTAAAATAACATTCTACGATGACCGGATTAAAAACACCTCTAATTCCACGAGAGAAACCTATAAAATAGTTAAAGAACTCCTTAAGATCCCTGACCCTCCGCCGCCCCAGGACCAGTTAGGGTCCAAGTGCAACGAATTAGCCACGTACTTTGATCAGAAAATTAATAATATTCTATCTACCCTACCCCACCCGGAGAGCCCTGCTTTTAAGGAGAATCTTCCCCTGGACACGGATCCCCAGCTCTCCGCATTCAACCCCGTCTCCGAGGAGGTTTTTCTAAAAACCCTATCCACCATCAAAAGTGGCTCCCCCAGCGACCCAGTCCCGATGCGCTTCTTGAAACATAGCTTCTTCCATCGTCACCCCGGCTACTGAACTCATCAACCTTTCTCTCTCCCAGGGCATTGTACCACCTAGCTGGAAAGGAGCCATTGTTAAAGCTCTCCTTAAGAAACCCCATCTCGACGCCCTGGAGCTTGCTAACTACAGACCCATCTCCCTTCTCCCTGGACTCCGCAAGATCACAGAAAAAGTGGTGAATCACCAACTTTCCCACTTTCTCGAGGACAATGACAGGTTGCGTAAATCCCAAACCGGATTCCGCCCAGGCCAGGGTACTGACACCGCCCTCCTCTCCATCATCGAGGAGGCTAGGCGCATTCAGGATGCAGGAGGAAAAGTGGCAGTGATCCTCCTGGACCTCAGTGCGGCCTTTGATACGGTGAATCACCGTATCCTGATCCAGCGCCTGGCCGAAGCAGGAATACGAGGGTCTGCCCTGACCTGGCTAACATCCTATCTTTCCAACCGCACCTTTCAAGTTTGGGAGGGCAATTCACGATCTGCCCTAATACCCCTCCAATGTGGGGTGCCGCAGGGCTCATCTTTGAGCCCCACATTGTTTAATGTGTACATAGCCCCCCTGGAGGATGTGGTCGCCCCTTTCGGGTTTAAAATAGTAAGCTACGCTGACGACACCCAACTGGTCGTCTCACTCTCCCAGCTCGACCATTGTCCTGACAACTTCTCTGTGTCTGATAAAGATCCATGCCTGGATGTGTGACTCCTCACTCAAACTAAACGGGTCCAAAACAGACATCATGATGTTAGGCCACAAATCGGCCCAATGCCTTTTTCCATCTGGCCGGCCTGTCTTGGGGATCCACCTACCCCAAAAAAAGAAATCAAAAGGTTAGGGGTCTGGCTCGATCAGGACCTTTCATTCAAGACACAAGCTATAAAGACAGCAGGCACTTGCTTCGGCTTACTCCGGTCTGCCCGCAAAGTTCTTACCCTCCTTCCATTTCACTCTAGGAGATTACTGATACAAGGTCTAGTCCTTTCTAGACTAGACTTCAGTAATGCCATCTTCCTGGGAGCCCCTGAAGCTACAATCAACAAGCTCCAACAAACCCAAAATGCCGCTGCCAGGCTCCTAACGGGTACCCCCCTCAGGTCGTCTGCTAAACCTGCTCTCAAGGCTCTCCATTGGCTCCCCGTGCGAGAGAGAATCCTTTTTAAATCCCTTTGTATCTCCCATAAAATCATTCAAGGTAAAGGACCTCCAATTCTGAGTAGCCTAGTCACTCCATATAAACCCAATAGACCTCTGCGCTCAGATAATAGACATCTGGCCACCGTGCCCAGATTCAAGAAGACACGCACTGGAGACCGTCACTTTTCGGTAAAGGCGGCTTCACATTGGCACTCTCTCCCACCGAAACTTCGGGCAGAATCCGGCCACCTTCTTTTCAGAAAGACACTGAAAACCCATCTCTTCCCCAAATAACTTCCTTTCTACTCCTCATACCCCTCTCAGAGTGTAACTCTATCTCAGCGCTGGGATGCCTCCGGGTAGCTACACGCTTTACAAAAACGCAATACTATACAATACAATACAATACAATCTGCTTGATGCTTCAATAAGTAGTGTACATGCATTTGACATTCATCATTACTCACAAGAGTTAAGAAGTATGAGAAAACATAGGTATAGGATAACATAGATGACCAGTTAGGGAAACAGCATATTACAGTTTAAGCGAATATTACACCTTAGGTCAATATTGTGGAAATAAATAAACATATAATAATCTCTTACAATCCATGCAAGATAGCCAGTTATGATAGGATCATAACTTCTTAGGGTGTAAATGTGTTCATTAGGAGTATTTTTACCTCCTTTTTGAAGGCCGTAATGGAAGAGATTCCCCCACCACTGGAGGTAAAACGTTCCAAATCTTAGGCGCGATCCCTGAAAAGGCTCTGCGACCAGTTCTCATTTTATGAAAGGATTGTGGTTTCAGAAGTAAAGAACTAGCGCTCCTCAATTGTCTGCTACCACCGGATTGTTCAAGCTTCAGGGCTAGAAAACTGGGTGTGTTATACAGTGCTTTATAGGTCATACAAACAACTTTAGTTGTATTCTTGCCTCAAATGGAAGTCAATTCAAAGTTTTCAAAGTCTCGGAAATGTGGCTATTTCTTTTTGATCCGGATACCAGCCTTGCTGCAGCGGTCACGTTCGCGCTATATAAAACCTTATAAATTCAAAGCATAATTTGCTATCTGTTACACCTGCAGCTGGCTAACTTATCATATACATCAATAAGACTGCATCTTGCTGCAATAGTGGCTTACCTACAAAACAGACAACACTTGTCCTTGTTTCGTGTACCTGCTATCAAAGCCTTTATGGAAGGAGTCAAGAGAATCATTCCTCCAAGTCTTCCACTTTCTCCTGTGTGGAATCTTATTATAGTCCTTAGTAGGACCATGGACCCACCATTTGAGCCGTTGCACAAATGTTAACTGCAATTTCTGACTTGGAAGGTAGCCTTCTTCATTGCCATCACATGTCTTAGGAAAATTGGTGAGCTCCAGGCACTAACCATACAAGAACCATTTTGACAAATTCACCAAAATAAAGTCGTTCTTAGGACTAACCCAAATTCGTACCCAAAGTGGTTTCTGCCTTCCATCTCAACCAGTATGTTACCAGTGTTTTTTCCTCAACCAGACTCAGTAGCAGAACATGCTCTTCATGCTTTAGATGTTAAGAGAGCATTACTTTATTACATTGAAACTAAATCTTTTAAGAAAACCAAACAACTCTTTGTTGCTTTTTCACCACCGTATAAAGGCAATCTTATATCAAAAGTAGGTATTGCACGGTAGATAGTTAAGTGTATACAAATATGCTACACCAAAGCTAAACACACATCAACAATTACCCCTAGAGCACACTCTGCATGCAAACTAGGGTCTTCCATGGCATTCTTAGGGAACATACTCTTAGATGACATTTGCAAAGCTGCAACATGGTCTATAACTCACACCTTCACAAAACACTACTGTGTGGATATGTTATGGAGACAACAAGCGAGTGTGGGCCAGGCTGTTTTAAGAACACTATTTCAGACCACTGCAACAGATACAGGTTAGCCACCATTTGGGAGTAACTGAAATATAGTCTATGCTAAAGCATATGATCCACAGCTCGTATACCTCGAATGGAAAATGTTACTTACCCACTATGCATCTGTTCTTGGCATACCCGCCTCCACGGGAACCTTTATCAGTTGCAGTATTATCTTACTTCGATACACTAACATGGACATCTCTTTATACTCTTACTAACTCCATCACCCTTACGGCAAAATAATCTGGGGATGGAGTCGATGCCCATGCACACTATCACCGAAAGGAGGAGTCACCTACCTCGTAACTGCAAAGACTTCTTCGAACAAAAACAAATGGCAAATACCCGGACCCAACATCAGATGGCGATCTATGCTAAAGCATATGACTTGACAACTCTATATGCCAAGAACAGGTGCATACTGGGTAAGTAGCATTTTTTCCCCATTAACTAACATTGAAATGATACATTTTCTAATCTAGAGAAAAATGAAATAAAACGAAAATTGAGTTTCTTGCCTAAATTGGGAATGTTGGTATGTACTAGAGTGAGTTACAGCTAGTGGGTGGGTTTTGCAATATATATGGGGTTTCTTGTGTATTTGGGTAAGAAGGGAGTGAATTGCTAAGGATGGTGGAGAAGTGTGCAGGGCATCCTTTCAAACTTATATGGATAGGGTTGCAAAATGCCGAGAGTTTAGTGACAGGACACCAGGTACATACTATTTGTTAAGTATAGCTAGAGGAAGGAATCCGGTGGGTAAAGAGTCATGTTGTGCATGTCTCCTCCTTGACTCCACTACTAATGCACAGCTGATCAGTAGGATCAGATGAGCTGGGTGAGTGAATTTGGGCGATGGGAATACAGAAATTAAAACTGTAGTTGTGTAACTATCACCAACAAAACGTTTTCCACTTTTTGTTGTCCAATGTTATTTGGAAATACTCAGTGGAAAATAACTCCATTATTTACAGCCCCCCATTATAATTTAATGTGTCCCATACGATTACATTGCTCAGTCTTAGTGTTTAAGAGTCATATTACAGTGTTGATTAAGTAGGATGGAATCTACTATGTACTAATAATCATCTTGCTGTTCTTCTCAAGACTATAGTACTCATTTCATATTGAATATGGAACAAAGGTGTTGATTTAGAATATTTCTGATCCTTGTTCAGATGTATTGCTCCTGGTTCAGGGTCACTCCTCTCCTTTTTGACTGTTATACAACATGCTTGTTTTCACTCTATTCTTGTTCATTTGGTTTCATGATTGCTTTGTTTCCTGTCCTCTATTTGCTATGCTATTTATCCTATGTCAGCTTTAACCACTTAGACCTCATACACAGTTACTCATATTTTTGTGCAGTGGCCAGTATGTGGCTTTATACAAAGGCCACATATGAATCTCTGGAGAAAGATGGGGTTTTGGCCACAATGTGAGTTCATTTTATATGAATGATTTTCGTCGGGGAACATTAAATTGATGCTCAGTATTCACCAGACTACCAATCTAAGATCAATAGAAATTTGGTTCTCCTTTAGTGCTCCGTCTTGGCATTGTATTGGTTGTCAAAGAGTGTATGGCGAAGAACCTCCAGTATCCCATGTATATGTTGACTATGAAGTGTAAAACTTGGGTAGAGCTCTATCTTCATGTGAACCTTGATGAATTGGGAACACAAATGGAAAAAATCATAATTTTTGCATATTTTAAAGCAAGAAAAGTCATAGTTGCATGTTCTAGAGGCACACTTCACTTGTGTAAAGTTAAATAGTGGAAGGCTATATGAGAAGATGCATAATTGTTGCACTAAGGGTCATCTTTGTGGTTTTTTTTTTTTTTAGATGGTCATAAGACTAAGTAATAATAAAGGTTGCATTTTCTTGATTTTCATGGCTGTGACAAACATTTTAAATCCCTTTGGCAAGTACACAAAATCACTACAGAGGGACACCCTGTGAGAGCAGCATTTTAATTTGTCAAAATATGAAGTCACATGAAACAGAAAAGAGAGCGATTCTCTAAAACACATAACTGCCAGGATACCATGAAAGCATGACAGAAAAATTATTTCAATACTCGTCACTAGCTGGTGGGCCAGTAAATCAACTCTTTCCATCAATGCTCTTCATTCATGTAATTATACCATTTCTCTTTATCAAGTCGCTTGTCCTACCCAACCTGGCACATGGACCATTAGTATCCCTTTTTAGGTCTAGCCTAAGCAGCGTGCTTGGACTGTCTGCAAGACATGCTGTATTCAGTAAAAGGACTTTGATCCCGCTTGCTGCTTACCATAGGTTTACGCAAAAACAACAATTGATGGACAGAATGCAGAACAATGTCATACATTCACCCCAGTACAGAGATCTGGGCCTAAATCCATCGTTTTTTTGCACTCCACACCACCCCAGTTCAGACATGGCCATATGCAAATCAGCCTTTACCCTGTGCCTCATGGGAACAGTCCAGCCCGAACTGCCAAGCCATGTCTTTCCTGGACCGGAATCAAGCATCCTAGGACCGGTTTCTGGCTATTAGCCGTCTTCAGCCAGGATAGCTTGACTTCAGTGGTGTGGAGAGCATGGGACTCACGTCTGAGCATACACATCAAACTCGGGGTGACAAATGCAAAAACAAAAATTGATGGACAGAATGCAGAACAATGTCATACATTCACCCCAGTACAGAGATCTGGGCCTAAATCCATCGTTTTTTTGCACTTTTTTTGCATTTGTCACCCCGAGTGGGATGGGTATGCTCAGACGTGAGTCCCATGCTCTCCACACCACTGGAGTCAAGCTATCCTGGCTGAAGACTGCTGATAGCCAGAAACCGGTCCTAGGTTGCTTGATTCCAGTCTAGGAAAGACATGGCTTGGCAGTTCGGGCTGGACTGTTCTCATGAGGCACAGGGGCAAGGCTGATTTGCATATGGCCATGTCTGAACTGGGGTGGTGTGGAGTGCAAAAAAACGATGGATTTAGGCCCAGATCTCTGTACTGGGGTGAATGTATGACATTGTTCTGCATTCTGTCCATCAATTGTTGTTTTTGCATTTACCATAGGTTTATTCCAATGTTACTGCTTCTTAACTTGTTCGCACAGCTGATACATCACTACCACTCTTAGCTGAAGAGCACTGGCCAAGTATAGATACATTCCTCTTTATTAGTGCTTGTCCGCTGCGTGCGGGTACTATTTCTTCCACTCCCTCCCATTCCCCCTGCCCTCTTTGCCAAGGCGTGCATTTAAAGGACTGTGGAAATGGGCTTGTTCTATACAAACACGGTGGCCATCTTAGAAGTGGGCTTAAACCTTGAATTTGGAGTACAATTGCTGCACTAACTGAAATATCTATTTTTTCTAACTACTCTTTTTACATTCAATGAGCATTACAATTTAACAAAAATATACACGTATTCTGTCAGTACTAGCGTAATTTCCATTTGAAATATTATCAAATTCAAATTCAATGCTCATATTTGATTTAGATTGATTGCTTTCAAAACGTGATTGCTCTTAATGAATTAAGCTGTTTTAAAACATTTTTTTTATGATGTAAGCGTATGGATTGTCTACGGCTGATCTAGGTCTTGTGATATTTTGAAGCTTTCATGCTGCTCCCAGAGTCCTCCGCTGCCTCTTCCTGCTTCACATGAATGAATAAATGAATGAATGTGAAACTTTTATTGCATGGACTTAGCCCAAGGGCATCAAGGCGCTACAATACAGACTTAACATGCATACAAATCCGATTTCCTACTCAAACCTGTCTCTCAGGAAACAGCCACGTCTTTAGAGTCTTTCGAAAGATTGAGTGTACATGTTGCCCCAAAAGAAAATCCGGGAGAGATTTCCAAATGGCAGCCGCAAATGAAAAGGCCCTCCCGCCCCATCTCATGTTTTTTGACCCTAGGAACCACAAGGAGGTTCTTTTTTGCTTTGTTTTGTTTTTTTTTGGTCCTCATCTCACCTTTCAAGCCTCTGCGGGTCTTATGAAGCCACCTTCATAATCTGTCGCCCCTACGGCTTACCGCACTCGCTTGGGTCATCAGACCAGTCCCTTTATTTTGTAAGGGACCCTGGTGTAATCATAAGACCAATGATGTTTACAATAATCTTAGCTTCTTACCCCAGCTCACGAGTGGGTCCCAGATATTCGATATCTTGTCCTCCACGCCCTTGTACTCTAATCGTGCCATAGAGAATGCAGCTTTGAGCCAGTCTTCCCTTTGCGTGGGTAGGGGATCTTTCCACCTCTTGCACCCTTCCTTTCTGGCCAACAAAACCAAATACAATAATAGACCCCTATCTTTCTGAGAGAGGTTCTGGCTGAGGCGGCCATCATCTCCAAAGAACACCAGTTGTATATTAATCTCTGTTGGTATGAAAAATGTCCCATAAATTGTCACCTACCTCAGTCCAAAATCTCGCCAGTGTTGGACACTAATAGAAGATATGTAGGTCATTGGCAAGAGGTGCCGCACACCTGGGGCACTTGGGGGCAGGGTCAGGGGAGAACTTTGCAATTTTTGCAGGGGTATAGTGGAGTTTATTGATGACAAAGAAATGTTTTTTTTTAAAACAGGCAGGCTTGACAGATCTGTACAGGGTCTTTAATGAAGATTCATACAAAGAGTCTGTTGACGGCCAAAGTGGGGTTTCCGTCCATACTGCAGCAAGGGGGGGGTGTCTCATGGTCCTTGACCTCCAACAAGCTGTTGTACCACACAGAAAGGTCCTTGTTTAATGGGCATATCCCTCGCAACAGGTCTTCAATCTCTGGTCTCCCACTTTTCTGCCTCACACCATGATGTTAGCTGTATGTATTTAAATCTTGAGCCCCGGGCTGATCTTTGCCCTCAGGTACTCCCAAGGATATATCCCCCCAGAGTCCAACAATTTGGACCAAATTGTAATACCTGCCCCCTTTATCGGCAATGCCAAACGATCCTGTAAGCAGTCCGGTGTTCCTGGTGCATCCCACACGGGGGCATTTTCAGAGTAGTATCCAATGCCCCAGGTGCGCCTGAGCCTGCACCATAACTCCAAAGCTGCCCTCAAAACTTTCAGACGCACCCTCTTGAAGAACCTAGGTGACCCAAACTTATGCAGAAATGCCTCGCCATCTCCCCCCCCCCTTCCACCCGCACCATTTCGCCCAGCAGCCTCCCCCAGGCTGATTCCCCAGGTTTCACTATCAGCATCCGTATGCTTTTAAACTGGAATGCTGCTGCGTACAGCCTTACATCTGGGAGGGCTAACCCACCTTTTTTTATTCTGCGTCTGAGTTTTTTCCACGCCAGACGAAACTGCTGATCTTACTCTGTACTTTCATCAGACTTTTGCTAGGAAATGTTAATGGAATTGAATAGAAGAGGTAGGACAACTTAGGAAGGATAACCATCTTTACCAAGTTGGTTTTCCCATAGATGGTCAGGAGGAGATTCCTCCATCTGCTAACGAGACTATCAATTTCCTTTACCACCCCCTTGAGGTTCAACTCTGGTATCTTTTCAATTTCCTTCACTACATAGATCCCCAAGTATCTCATCTCTTCACTTACTGTCCCTGACCCCTCCAGATTCCAACACATCACATCTGTTTTATTAACAAGAAACCCGGAGAGCGATCCAAACTCACACATACACTCTTCCACCCTCGTGATAGCTGTCTCTGGGTCACTTGTGTACAGTATTACATCGTTGGCATACAGAGCTATTTTTGAGCTATATTGTTCTGATCTAAATGGATAGATTGAATCATCCAGTCTGAGCATCTGAGCTAATGGTTCCACGTACAAATTAAACAAAAGAGGTGATATCGGGCACTCCTGCCTAGTTCCTCTCTGAATGTTGAAGCTCGCCGTAAGGAGACCATTTAGAAATATTCGAGCAGAGGTACCCTGATAGCAGTTCTGCAGGGTTTGTATGAAGATTGGGCCAAAGCCCATAACCTTCAGAACCTCCCATAGATATACCCAGCAAACTCTATCAAAGACCTTGGCCGCGACGACGGCCAAGGGTTCTGTCCTCTGGATGGTCAAATCGATGTTGCCAATTAGGAGCTGCGTTTGTTCCTGGATATATCTCCCAGCGACAAACCCTTTCTGATCTGGATGTATTAACTTTGGTATCAGTTTGGCCAATCTCCCTGCTAAAATGCCCATAAAGATCTTATAATCGGCATTCAGCAGGGAGATTGGACGATAAGAGTCTGCCTTTTTTGGATCCTTGCCAGGTTTTAATATCAGAACTATTATTGCCTCTTTCCAAGTGTTGGGGGCCTTTCCCGTTAAACTATAGATTGAATTAAAGGTATCTCCCAATGCTTCTAAAAGCTCCACTTTAAGATGTTTATATATTTCTCTTGGGAGTGCATCTGAACCAGCAGCTTTTTTGTTTTCAGATTTATTTATCTGAACTGCAATCTCCTCTGACGTGAAGGGGGCATCTAAGTTGATTTTGCTTTCTTCTGAAAGTATGGGGAGCTGTTTATTGCTGAGAAATGACTGAATCGAACTTGGCAGGGGAGCCAGGTCTTCTCTATACAGCTCTGAGAACATGGAAAGAAGACAGGACTGTATATCCTCGGTCTTATTTGAAATGTCCCCGCTGGCGTTGATTTTTAAGTTTTTATATAATTCCTAGCTCGGTCAGACCTGGCTTTCCATGCCAATAAGGCACCAGCCTTTTCCCCATATTCGTAATTCTGCATCCTTCTGGTATCCCACTGCACCCTACATTTAGCTTCCAGTTTCCCTCTGTATTCTGATCTTGCCTCTTCCAACTTCCTCAGAGTCTGAGTGAGTTGCTCCCGGTCCCCGTTACTGACACCCTCTCTTTCTCTCTCCAAGCCACTTATCTTCCCTGCGATACCCTTTAATACCCCAGCTTCGATCTTATTCTTATAACAGATAATTCCGTGGAGTTTACCCCTAAGCCAGGCCTTATAGGCGTCTCAAACTACATCTGGTGTTGTAGAGCCTGAGTTCAGCAAGAAAAACTCCAAGGACGGGGCCTGCACAGCGGCAATCACCTCGGGGTCCAGCAACTTGGCCCTATTAAGGGTCCACCTTGCTTGCCGCTGTACCTCCTTAATCTGATATACAAAATGTAGCGTTGTGTGGTCGGACAAGTGACTCGGGAGAACTGAAACCACCCCTAGGATGGCTATTGAGCCTCTGTCAAAAATATATAGTCAATCCTAGAGGAATGACAATGCTTTTTGCTATAAAAGGTAAAACCCTTCTCGTCTCCTTTTATTTCCCTCCATAGATCGACTAAATCCATATCGTGGATCATGTTAACTAATGCCCGACGTACCTTCACTGCACCTTTATAGTGACTTAAATTAGATCTATCCTTAAGGGGGTCTAACAAGACATTAAAATCTCCCCCTATCACGTATGGTGGAGGTTCCAGCATCAGCACAGATTGTAATTTGTGGATATAGGCGTGATCGTCCATGTTTGGACCGTAAAAAGAGGCCCAGACCATATCATGATTCTCGAATGCGAATAGAACGGTCAACCATCTACCAGAGGAGTATGACTGCGCTTTTTTTATATTGCAGGGCGTCCCTTGTTTAATTAATATGGCGACCCCTCTATTTTGGGCTGTTTGTTTTGAGGCACCAAAGCACTTTACCCACGTAACCTTAGAAAAAATTGAGATGCTTTCTTCATGGCTCAGGTGTGTCTCCTGTAACAGACATATTTGTGCAGTTGATAGTTCTAGATGTTTAAGGATTAGCCTCTGCCTCTGAGGGCACCTTAACCCATTGACGTTCCCCGAGACAAATATAATCCCTCTATTCTTTAAAATCGCACCTGCCATCTTCCTCTTTTCCTACGTGAAAACATCGTCCCTTTTTGAGGCGAGAATTGACATGGATATACAGAAGGTTTAGATGAGGTCAATTTTTTTGCTTTTTTTCCCACTGCTCCCCCACCACATGCCCCCCTTCCTACCCGAACCCCCTCCTCCCCCCCATGACCCCGTGCCCCCTCTACCCGTGAGGAACCCTCCCTACTAATAGGCAAAAGCCTATTAGCCATCTTCTCCCCCCCCCCCAACGGAGCAACTATGTGATCCCCGTTATTTGTTTACAAAATTTCCTACTGGTTACACATCATTTTTAATTGAAGACCCACTTAATCTATTTCACCCCCTGCCCCTCTTTTCTGTCTCTGATCTTGGCTATAAGAGCGTCAGCTTCCTCCCCTGACCTGATCTGGTGCATGTGATTATTCCACATCACTCTTAACTGTGCCGGAAACTTCCACTGCGCCTTGGCTCCTAAGCTGTTCAGCTCCTCCAGCCTTTTTCCCAACTCCCACTGCCTTGCTGCGGTAATGTGTGATATATCAGATCTTATATAGAAGGTAAAGGGGTTGGAGCTGTTGAAGTATATGGAGCCTTCTTTTAGTGCAGTGGAGAGAATCTGTTCTTTTATGGAATAAGTCAAAAAGTTCACCAGAATCTTTCTGGGCTTCTGTTTTGTGAGGTTTCTCCTGAAAGGGTCACAATGTACTCTCTGTATGTCGTGCGACTAATCCACCTCTGGTGTATCTTTTAATACTGTCCCCTTCAGTAAAGATATGACAAACCCCTTCATGTCGCCCCCCTCCATGGATTCCAGCACATTCAAGATTCTTATATTATTCCGACGTGAATAATTTTCCAGACGCTCAATGTCCTCCTTGAGTTCCTTATTCTGTGCAGATAGCTTAGTAACCTCTGCTTCAGTAGTTCTCATCAACTCCTTGATCTTAGGAAGTTCCAACTCCATTGCCTCAGTCCTTAGAGTAACCTCATCTTCCCTCTTGGTCAGTTCCTCACATGAAGCCTTTATTGCTGCTTGGTTGTCCTCCGATATTGAAAATCTGTTGGCCATCTCGGCTTGGTCGGTTTCCGATACTATGAACCTACTAGTGATCTCTTCCTTCATGGCCAATAGTATAGCGGCCAGTGTGCCTGCAGTTGCGTCTGGTTTATCTATATGGAACTCGGCGCCTGTACTGTCAGAGGAGTCAGATTGATGCTTTGGAACATCTTGCACTGTGTTCAATATATCTGTGCTTCTGGCCAATGTTATGATATCCTGCGTGACGCTTGGGCCATCCTCCTCTAGCGCCGAATATCGATTGGTCAGACCGATGTCTGGATGTATTATTGCCTCAACCTCTACTGGGACAGTACAATTGTCAGTGCTGTTCCCTTCGGCACCTCCCTGTGTCAATGCCCATATGGTGCTTGCCTCTGGGGTCACTGTGGTAGGCTGGGTATGCTGAGAGGACTGGATACCCTTATTGTTCTGAGCAGGCTGAGTAAGAGATGTATGCTGGGCAGGTTGAGCTTCTAAGGGGAGGCAGCTAGTAGCAGAGGTTGTAGTAACGGTGTTAGACATTACCTTATAATAGGTTTTGAGTGAAGGGGTAACTTTTATACTACTTGCCTCTGCCACTTTAGCTCCTTTATTTTCTCCCCTGCTTTTGATGTTTTTAGGGCTTAAATACTCTTCAGATGTCTTCAGCCTGTTTTTCCCCCTTCTTGCATGTTCCTTTACTTCCAAAATGGGGGGTGAGATGCGCAATGGATATACAGGTTTTCCCCTGGGTAAATCATACACTGTCCCGGCTCTTAATGTGTACCTGTTTCTTTTCTCGGGGAAATGGCTTTCCTCTGTTACTGGCACTGTTTGTACTCTCTTTGCCACCGACGCCTTTGACTTTGTCACAGCCACCCTCTACATCCATACACCTTGCCGATATACTTGTGAAGTTATTGTCATTTAGTTGGAGAGGGTTAAATCCTCTGAGAGCGCTAGCTCGTGTACTACTCTCACCCCCTCCGCCCCCCCTGCGGCTCTCTGTCTCACAGCTTGCACCACTTCGCTCCCAGGACAGAATGCTTCTTGCGGTTTCTGGTACTGCTGGTACTGCTTCTCTCGCCGCCTCAGCTCCAAAGAAACTCCCGCTGGCTCTGCCACCACTGACCTGGAACACTAACAAAGCGAAGCCGCGCCTCTTCCGTAGCCTGGCCGCCTCCTCCCACAGCCAGTGCCCGGTTCCTAGAGACGTCGTCACCGTCCCCCTCGCGCTGTTCGCGCTGGTCTCTCCTCCAGCCACGCTTCTCCTCGCTGGCCTCTCATCTCTCACTGCGGGACAACTGACGCACACCAAGATCCGGGGGCATACTCAACGACCGGCCAGCTACAATAGCACTAACACCATGATACGGTATAGTACGATATAGAGCGTACAAGAGTTAATAGAGGGATAGATATAAGTTTATGCAGAAATATTACAATATGGGTCTATAAATAATACATTCTAAATGCAGGAAAACTAGCGACTCCATGGGACAAGAAAGGTGACAACGGCCGTTCAGCTAGCGGCCGCCATGTTCCTCCTAGCTCCCACCCCCCCCGGTAAAGTTTCTTTTTTGCTGACCTCAGGTTCCTGGAGCACACATACTGTTGAAAAATGGTATTAAAGCCCAAAGGGCCCAGGCCATAGTATGCATTGTGAGTGAGGCAGAGGGTCTTAAACACAATTCTGCGATCCACCGGGAGCCAGTGCAATGAACCAAGAGAAGACGAGACTGAATGATGGTTGGGTAGATCCATCACCAGCCTTGCAGCAGCATTTTGGACCAATTGCAGGCGGCGCAGCTGGCCTTTGTTGATGCCTAAATAGAGGGCGTTGCAGTAGTCCAATCTAGACAATATTAATGCTACCACCACTCTTTTGCGTGCTTCGAATGAAAGGAACTGAGACATTTGCCGTATAATCCGAATAAGCCCAAAGCAGATGGTCACTGTCCTAGAGATCTGCAAATTCATGGATAGGGAGTCATCCACCACTACTCCCAGGTTTTTACCATGGGAGACGGAGTTGGATAGGCACCCAGGGAGTCGGGCCACCATTCCCTAGACCAAATGTCAGACCTGTCCCAAAAAATCAGGACTTCTGTCTTCTCACTGTTCAGTTTTAGATAGTTTTGTACTATCCATGACGAGACTGCTAACATGCAGTTCTTAAAATTCTGCGCGGAGTCCGTGGCGTTTTGCGTGATTGACTCCATGATTTGGGTGTTTGAGACCGCTCGTCCAGAAAGGAAACCAGTAGGTCCAAGGCCAAGCCCCCACCCCCTATCTCCCTGAGATGTTCCACCAATCTCTGGGGAGACAGGGTGTTGAATGCTGCAGTGAGATCAAGTAAGATCAGGAGGGTGGCATGACCCGCATCCACCTGGACTCATATGTTATCTAAAACCGCAGTTAGGGCAGACTCCGTGCTATGAGGCCTTCTAAATCAGTGTTGAGAGCCATCCAGAATTTGATGCTCCCCCAGGTAAGCACTCAAGTGAAAGTTCAAGTAGGATTCTAAGATTTTCGCTGGGACCGGCAGAAGGGAGATGGGAGGGCTTTTTTTAAAAGTGGCCTAACCACTGCTGCCTTCCAACTCGGACGATACTGGCCCCGTGAGAAGGCTAAATTAAGAACTGTGGTGAAATGTGGGTTCAACGCTGTCTTAGTAATTTTCAGAACTTTTAGGGGGCAGGGATCCAGGGGCGACCCCGACTTAACTCCAAGTAAATTCTCAACTGTTTCAGGAGTAAGCTTCGGAAAGGCAGAGAGACTTTGCCTATGCCATATTGCTCGGGCTATCACTAGGATAGATTTCTGACAGGACAACGGATAGCTGATTAGCTTTTAAGATCTCCAACTGAGCATAAATATCATCTCCAACTGAGCATAAATATCAGATGTCTTAGAGCAGAAAAAGGAGGAAAGACTATCAAAAAGCACCTAAGATGGCTGCACCGAATCCGAAGATGTTAAAAAGCTCCTTAGAGGAGGTGAGGTCCTCTGAAATCTTTGAGTATTAACTTCCCTTTTCCTCAATGATAACTGCTCTGTATGCCTTCAGGGATTGTTTGTGTGTAACTCTCTGCCCAGAGGAGCCAGATCCCTCCGCCAGAGTCTTTCCTTCCTTCTGCACTCTTGTTTCATCTTACGCAAACTGTCAGAGAACCAGGGTGCAGAGGGCTTCTTCCTAGCTGAGTAGTGAGGTTTTTTGGGGGCGAGAGTGTCCATCACTGCTAATATCTTTTTAGAAAGGTTAGCAGCAGCCGAATCGGCACTTAAATGTTCCAGGTGCTGAAAATCAGCGAAAGCAATGGCGACCTCTTCATTAGTAATCAGATTAAGGTTTCGCTTATCGACTGCTTCCACATTAGCAACTTGAGAGTTGCCTGATATTATAACCCTTAGTTGAAAAGGAATAGTGTAGTGATCGGACCACGCTAACGGGAGGGGCACACCCACCACGATCCGAGGGTCATTAGAAAATATTCCGTCTAGGGTGTGGCCCGCCACGTGTGGAAGATTCAACTAATTGTGAAAAGCCGCAACCATTCATGCATTGTTTTCTAAATGAAAGTTAAAATCCCCAAGAAGAGTAAAAGTCATTCTTTCTAAATAGGGCTCTAACCGGTTGCACAGGACCTGGCTAAACGTGGCCCTAGGGCCAGGTTGCCTATGGCAATGGACCCCTAAAAAGCTTTCCGTAGGGGTTGAATTTTTCGAAAAGTATAGTGCCTGGTATGAATCGGGCGACAAGGTGAGCGGTTCTGACCTACAGGTGAAGGTATCCCTGACAAAGATACCTAGCCCCCACCCCAACCGCCGCCCCCTCCCCCCCCCCCACTCCCCTTGTCGGTCCTCCCTGTCCAGTCTAGGGAGGCGATATCCAAATGGAATAGCTTCTACAAATTCAGGACCAGAAAACTCATTTGCCCAGGTTTCGGTTAAAAATAGCCAATCCGGCGAATGCTGAAGAACAAAATCTTTAAAAGGCACATTGGTTTTAATCAGGGACCTAGAGTTGAAAAGAAATCCCTGTAGAGTCTTCCTCCTTCCCGTGAGGATTGCTCTATTTTTCATATTAGAATGGTTGTTCACTTCACTGCCTATGAAGCACAGGCCACACTGCAAACAAGTGGAGAGCCCCTTTCTAATAAACGTTTCAATATTTGAAGTGTGATCACATAGCGGCGGATTCCTCCTACCCAGATCTAAGAGAACCCGCCTTGAATACCTTAACTTGGGGTGGGGGACTTGTGGCAGAGAGGCAGCATCCCTGGCCCCTGGTGCGATCTTGGCGCCGACGGGCTTGCCTTTGGCGAGCAGGCGGCGCGCCAGCTGTGCGCATCCGCTGTGCGGGGGAAAGGGCATGCTGTTTATATGAGGAGACAGGTTCAGCGCACTAGAGCGCTAACTCCCCTGTCTCTGCCCCTTCGCCAGCCGGCCGAGGAGCAATGGAGCTGGCTTCACCCTCCACGCAAACGGTATAGACCGGGGTGCACAGCAGAAGCAGAAGGCTCCTGGTAGTCAGGTCAAATGTGGCACGATTGGAAAACAATTTAAAAGCACACCAGAAAGTTTGCTCTCTTTAAAAACATGAGTATCCCAGTGGAACTGAGTGTAAGCAGGGTCAGAGTACGTGCATGCATCTGTAGTCATGTGGAGCTGAGAGAATGGGTCTAAGTTCAATCCGTGTGGAATCTTTGTCATCCCGGCTCAAAACTCCCAAGTTTCTCTCTTTTGGAAAACAGGATCGTTCTCTCAACCAGGACCCTCCATGTTTACAAACCTGGTTGGGTTTTGGTCCTGTGGTAGTTTGGAGTCTAACTAGCTTTTTCGCATTAAGGTGGCCTTGGTGTCCGGGCTCTACTGTCTAATTAGACACTGGGTGCCGATAGCGCGTGTGGACTCCTCTCAGTGTGGACTGTCTGTTTTACAACAGGTTGGAAATGTAATGGGTCACCTGGCCACCTTTTGCAAATGTCTTTCTATCCCTTCTCTGCTGAGATGGCTCGAGGATTGGACCCTAACTCGGGCATTTCTTACCTGTGCTTGTACTGATTGCACCAGTCTTTGCTTGAAATAGTCCTGGTGTCGCTAACTTGTATATTAGGCTGTGTAATTATCAGCTCTAAGATAGACACAGGTTAATGCTTGGTACACATCCCATACCTATGTGCATGCATTGCTAAAGCCTTCTTATGTTTGTAGTGACTAGAAGGTTAGTAGCACAGTCTATTCACATAGTCTTAGCCAGTGTATTTGTCTTTTGTAATTACATTGGGATATCTGACCGTAAAGGACAGTTAAGTAAATATCACAGCCATCACGCTCCCTTCCTCTGTCACTCTTAGAAAACAAATAGATTTTTTTCTTTTTCGTTGTTGCTAAGGATTATCCTTTTGAGAGAATCAGGCTTCTACCACGTCGATAGGCCGTAGGTCAGGAATTTTGGTGTTTTGCTTCACTTCCTCCTGAAATGTCGCAAACCTTCCTCAGCGGGTGCTCTGCTCAACTTACCGGTTCCTTCCCTTCCTTTCTTTTTGGGGTCTGAACATGGCGGCGATAGAAGGGCCTCTGGCTGTGCATGATGAACCCACCTCTGGGGAGGCAGTCTGCAGCCAGAAGGGTATCTACACAGTGGGGTTGTCTGCTCATGGGTGGGCAGGTGATGCTTAATCCTAACATCCTCATATTAGCTGTTCCAGCAAGCATGGTGCTGCCTGGGGCTGTGCCCACATCTCTACAACTGCTGTTTTGTAAGGCCTCTGTTCGTTGAGCGCTGGTCTCCACTTTACTGATGTCTTATGCATTACTGACACTTTTGAGGGATTACAGCAATTGCCTTTTTATTTGTACAGCACACGAGGCCCACATCCACGATAAGCGGCTGTGACCGAGCTTCCTTTGATTACACTAGAGCACAACATTCTATGGTTTTATTGCACTGCCTTTGACAGTAGAATGGAAATACATTTTTCTATTAAATGGCAAGGTTGAAATGAAAAAATCTGATTTGGTTACATCAACATGTCGATTCTTAACCAAAATCAATCAATCAATCCGAGTACTTGTAGAGCACGCTACTTACTCGTGAGGGTCTGAAGGCGCCGAGGGGAGGGGGGTGCTGCTACTGCTCGAAGAGCCAGGTCTTGAGGAGTCTTCTAAAGGCGAGTAGATCTTTGGTCTGCCTATGTGGGTAGGGAGGGTGTTCCAGGTCTTGGCGGCGAGTTAGGAGAAGGATCTGCCACTGGAGGTCGTTCGTTGGATGCGGGGGTCAGCGGCGAGGACGAGGCTGGCGGAAAGTAGCTGGCGGGTGGGGTTGTAGAAGCGGAGTCCGCTGTTCAGGTAGGCTGGTCCGGCGTTGTGGAGTGCTTTGTGTGTGTGGGTGAGGAGCTTGAAGGTGATCCTCTTGTCGACGGGGAGCCAGTGTAGGTCTCTAAGGTGGGGGGTGATGTGGCTGCGGCGGGGGACGTTGACGATCAGTCGGGCAGAGGCATTCTGGATGCGTTGTAGTGGCTGGGATTCCTGCATATAGTGTGTTGCCGTGGTCCAGTCTGCTGCTGACGAGGGCCTGTGTCACCGTTCTTCTTGTTTCGGTCAGGATCCACTTGTAGATCCTGCGGAGCATGCTGAAGGTGTTGTAGCAGCAGGAGGAGGAGACTGCGTTGACTTGCTTAGACATGGAGAGGGAGGAGTCGAGGATGAATCCTAGGTTGCGTGCATGGTCGGTGGGTGTTGGTGCTGTTCCCAGTGTGGTCGGCCACCAGGAGTCGTCCCAGGCTGAGGGGGTGGGTCCGAGGATGAGTACCTCTCACTTGTCAGAGTTCAGCTTCAGACGGCTGTTCCTCATCCAGTCGGCGACGGCCTTCATTCCCTCGTGGAGTTTGGTTTTGGCGGTGTGTGGGTCCTTTGTGAGGGAGAGGATGAGCTGGGTGTCGTCGGCGTAGGAGATGATGTTGAGGTCGTGATGGGTGGCCACTTGTGCGAGGGGGCCATGTAGAGGTTGAACAGCGTTGGGCTTAGGGATGAGCCCTGGGGGACGCTGCAGATGATGGCGGCGGCTTCGGATCGAAAGGGTGGGAGGCGACGCCCTGGGTTCTGCCGGAACTTTTTGTCATTTTTATCAGGACCTCCAAATGAGAGCCCTTTGAATAATTCTGAAATGCAACACTCAGTTAATTTTCTAATGATTGTCGTGCAAATTGCAGATTCATCGGTCAACAGTGGTCCCTCCCTCATTCTCACTTCTTCCTTTGTGACAACAGCGTTTTTAGAATACCTAGCAACTAACCAACAATACAATGCCAAGTAGCGTGTTAAAAGTATACAAAGCTGCACTACGGTGTTTGGGAAGGTTATGGTGGTTGGACAGGTGCTTCCGTCTCCATAGAAACAGATGTCGTCCATCTTTATAGATTATCCCACAATGATCTTTTGATGGTGCTATGTACAGAGCGCATTTGCATTTTTCATACATAAAAAGCAACTTCCTTTCTAAAGAAAAGGTGTAATTTTTATGTACTGGCGGCAGATCCTCACAGCCCTCGAAGCTATGGCCTCCTCGCCCATCTCCAGATCACCACTTATTACACTCCTAGAGTGTACTGAACATATCCCTGTCGCTTGTCGGAAGTTCGCGTCCTTTTGTCTAGTGTTGGCAAAACGCTGTGTGGCCTGTAGATGGGGCCGTGGCCGTGCGCCCAAATGGAGTAGCTAGGCGATATGATCCTTTGGCAAGATCAACTCTGCACCTATGCTGAACTACTCCCCCACTCCTCACGCCCGCGACATAACGCACCCTACCACTACTACTGCGGCGCTATGAGACCTGCGCTCCTTGTACGCTTCAGCAAGATACATTCCCCCTCAGAAGGGGGGCATACATTGAATGTGCCCTCTAACACTTTGGTCTTCCTTGTCCATGGGTGCCTCCTCCCTGTGTGACGTCCTTAATTATGCGTGTGGTTGTTGCAGTGCTTATACAGATCACCATGCCATGGTTTTCCACTTTACTATTCCATGCTGGCAGGGTCTTATCTACCCACTGACAACCTTTGCTCCAGATGCCACAGCTTTTATTTGATGGATATCTCTCTATATTGTACAAGATGTAATCACATTCTACTGTCATTGGTGATGTGCTGATTCTATGTCATTGACGGAATTTCAATAAAGTTAATTGAAAAAAAACAAAAAACTTAGGGGAGGCCAACTGGGAAAACAAAGGAAGGTGGCATTTTTATACATTTAGAACCTCTCTGGGTGCATGCAGTCCTCTTTCTGCTCTCTGCGTTTCTTTAGAACGTCTTCACGTTGTGTGGACATCTCTTATAGTTATCTTTATCGCATACACTTCAGATTTAATTTTAGCGGCCTCTCTAAAATGTAGGGCTAAGACCTAATGATTTCTCGCAACCTCTTATTTCTTTTATATTGTGACAACAAAATTTAAACGAGGCACATCTGCACCAAAAAAACCTGACTAAAGCCCCACTGTTATTGACCATATTTCGAACACTATTTGTGTTGTAGTGGACAGTTGATGCCTGGACGTCTTCTCCTTCCAGCCTCTTAACAAATAGAAGTCTTTTACTAGAAGGCAGCAGCATTTTTTAAGTAAGGTAATTATGTTGCCTGTTTGCCTGATTACATTTTACAGGAACGTGGTCACAAAAGACTAACAGGTATACATCATTTCTTACTTGGCATCCCGCTTAGTTGTACAGTAACTGACAGGACAGCAATTTATATTTTTAACTGTCAAATTTGAATTTTCTCTTTGCTTAGTTGATACTAAGTTTTCTTATTGCATAGTTTGGGCTGGAGCGCAGCCCAGTTTCCTATTTATTTCCATGCAAGTTTAATAGTCCTACTGTTGATCGATAGCCATTATATTTAGATTTTTATTCTTTTGTGGCTTTATTTTTCTTAAAACCCTGGGACTTTATCTTCGTTGGTCTCACCTCCCAGACTGCACCAGCGCTCTGGTTGTGAAATACTTTTTTAAGGCTGCCTGCCCATTCCTTTCCATTGGTTGTCTTTATTGTCACTCATTTGCTGGCTTATTATTCAACTGCTTGCTGCCTTCTCGATAATCTCTCCCCAGGAGCATGCCCTCTTTACCATCCTTTTGAATGGCTGATTTCTACCACTCAAATTTAGCATTCTTTGTTTCTTTCTATTCAAGCATTTTATGAGAGTGCATATATTTTCTCTCTCCCTTCTTTGCCTCCCATGCCAAATGTGAGCCCCTGCAATTTATATTGCTTCTCCCACTGTATTTTTTGTGTGCTCCACCTGCCGAACTCTACGCCTGTAGTCTGTTTTGCTGTCTTCCTCCTGTGCTTCTCACTCATACCCTTGTTGCTCTCTCCCATTTGTGCTGCTTTTCCCCTCAACCAGATTTATTTTAATTTTACTGCCTTCTGTTTTTAGGTTGAGCCTAGGCAGGGCACATGCGCTGTTTGCGAGACATGTTGTATTCAGTAAAAGGACTTTGATCCCACCTGCTGCTTACCATAGGTTGTCTCCAGTGTCGCTCTTCTTTGCTGCCTCCTAACTGCTTCGCGCAGACGATACGTTACTTCCGGTCTTAGCTGAGGAGCACCGGCCAAGTATAGATTAATTACTCTTGATTAGTTCCAGTCTGTTGCAATGCAGGTACTATTTCTTCTACCTCTCCCATTCCTCCAGCCCTCTTTTCCAAGGCGTGCCTTTGTGCCTGCATTGCCAAAAGCTTTCAATGGTTGTACTGACTAGAAGGTTAGTAGCTCTAACTATTCTCAGAGTCTTTTCCGGTGTATTTTTTCTTGTTATTACATTAGGATATCTGACAGTAAAGGACAGGGACATAATTATTAAAGCCATCATCCTCCCTCTCACCACTTTAAAAAGAAAATGAACCGTTTAATTTGGGGTTTTTGTTTGATAAATTGTAGTATAACCTGTACCTGGAAATGTTTTATTGTATTTGTCTGGCCGGTTTTGCTAGAGATTGTAAAAGGCTACTGGTTGCGGCACCCTTTCCTGATGTCCATTCACATGCACCTTACTGTATTTAATGAGTCTCTTCTAATTGATCGAAATGCCAGTCCCTCTTTAATAGGTATATCAGGGAAGCTACAAGCCTAGTTTCCCAACCTTTTCCTGTTTGGTGTTATCATATTTTCCTTTCTACACCTTTTAAACTACAGTTGCTTCTATGTAGTACCGACATTTTAATATGGATGTAAACTACAGAAACTAGTTTATCTTCGCTGTAACACAGAAGGTTCAATTTTCTGAGTATCTATTAAAATTATAGTCCTTCTATAACAAAATCTCTTCTGTAAACAACTTCTGCGGATGGGGTCATATCAGTGAAGGTTGCTATAGATACGTATATGGTGCATGTCAGGACATGAAGTATATGTCATATTAATGTCTCCTTGTTGGGATCTCACCCCACCCCTTGCATCACAATAATTATAGCGAATAATACCTTGGCCCAGATACACTTCTCTCACTTTCTTTCCATTAAACAATTCTTTACATATTAATCCCTCCAGCTCACTTTCTCTGCTGCGTCCCTCTTCTTCTCCCCCTGTTTTCACTCGTCTTTTTCCCTGCTTTCATCTTTCAGCAGTAGTATTCATTCACAGGAAGTGCCCCTCCCCCCTCCAGGCCCTCACTTTCAATTGAACCTAAAAAAAAATCACAAAAGAAATGTGGTATGTTTGTGTTTAATTTGTGGTTTCCCTTGTTTAAAATAAATACATGGTTCCATTTCTTTATAGTGTGTCATGTAGTCTGCTGACCATTTCCAAAACAATATTGGTAATTTGGCTGTTCTTGTGAAACAACTTCCAGTGAAACAGATTCCTGTGGCATGGCACACTTTGTTATTTTCTGTGCTGATCCCTGCATTAAAGGCTGTCCTATAAATAAGGAAACACCCTAGTTATAAGCCCCAGTACAGAATTACAAGGTCTGTGAAAACACCAAGGGCCTGTTAATTTTGCTTTCGAGATTCTGGCAGCTGAACACAACTGAAATCTTCAGGTGAAATTGCAAGGAGGGGAGGGGGTGGGCGCTGAGGTGGGAAAGTAATTACTGCGACAATGTCTTGTTTGTGTAATAATTCATCTCTACCTGCTCACCCCTTGCGTCTCTGGTAAACCCCGTGTAGCCAGAGGTTTCATTACTTCTCTGCAGAGTCAATCTCACTTGTAGCGCAATCAAGCAGTGCCCAATCTGCTCGTCTGACCGATCAATGTGTGGGCTGTTTTTATAAGCACGTCTGGTCCTGTTTAATGGCCAAGTAGGCCGTTTTACAATACAACACATCTCTCACACTTCCAACACTGTCATCTCTCCCCCACACACCCATTGCCCCTCGCACCTCTCCTTCACACTCCCACCACCCGTCTCAACTTGCATCCCACAGCCCCCTCTCTCACACTCCCTGTATCCTCTCTATACTGCCTACTCACACGTGCTACATTCCTGTACCTCCTTACTCTGTGCAGCTCTGACCCCAGTCTATTCTCCATACCACACAATCCCACTACACTAATACACTAATAATAATAATCCACACTACACACCACACAGACCAATAATAATAATTCCAATACAGCGACAGCCCACATAATTCCACACCACATACATCCACTACACTCAAAACCAAAACATATAGGTATAAGACATTGACATTTACAACGCCATAGCTCAAACTCTCACAAATGCGAGACCTATTGCATTGCAAATGCTTGTTATAAGTTAATAGTATTTGCAGCTTAGCCTTTTCCTCCCTGTGTGCCTAAGTGACATTACCGACCTCAGATTCTTTCCCTTCAAATTTCACTGAAAGAAAATGGTGGAGCAGGAGAAATCCTTAATTGTATTTAACAAGAGTTTAGAATTCTTTATAAAACTGCAGCAGAGATTTATTTAAGTGCTTGTACCACTACTGACAAATGACTAAGGGTACCTCTTCACTGAGCTGCCTTTATCTTCATCACTTGGTACAGACCTTCTGTGCGATCTGCAGGCAATCTTTGGGCAAAGCAGTGACCAGGACAAAGCTTGTTGTGGTTTGCATACACAATTGTGGTCTGCACCACAGTCAATTTTTTAGGTGTGCTGTTTGTTGCAGGTCTTTTTGTCTGGCAGCTTTTCTTTTTGTCCTAATAGAGTAATGATTTGCAACCTCTCTTCTCTGTCCGTATGAATGTCTCCATGCTGCCTCACAGAAAGCTATGAATCGCCACACAGGTAAAGGGTAGCAGGAGTTACTAGAGGCAAAGTGGAGTAATAACTCCTACATAAATGCAGCCTGCCATAGAATAATTCTGTGCAAGATGTCATTTTGGTATCGAGGACCCTCAACAAAGTTATAAAAAAAAAATCAAAGATGGCAACCGTGATAATATTTTGACAACCTGTAAGGCGTGGAGTGACCCTATGTTCAGTGGATATAGGAATGACATACATTTGGCAGCGTTTTAAACGAGAGATCGACAGGCTACGCAGACTATTAAAGGGAGTCTTTCCGACACCCCTGTGGGTCACTGTGTTGAAAGTTTATTTTCTGTCAGCTTGAGGCGTGAGAGTTGGTCCATGGGGCAACAACTGTTAAGTGATAAATAATTATACAAGAAATGGAATTCCCCAAAATGTGAACAGTATTTACTGCTGACTGCTACAACCATGATAACCTGTTTTAACCCCTTCGATCCGGCCGCGATTCCCCTGGTGTGCTGTAAACAGCACGAACAGGGGCAGGCCGTGACGAACCCCAGCCGTCATCAGCACACGAGCACCGTAGTGCATGACGGCTGGGGTTCGTCATGAGCATGGAAGGGGTTAATAGAACACTTAATACTACAGTTTTCCCTTTTCGAAGCTCTGGAAATAGCAGGTTGTTGTAGAAAATTAATCTAAAGCATTGATCTTTAGTATATATTGATTTATTCTGGCTCAGAGATCAAGCATGACTTACGTCCTTGCCAGTTCTTCACAGCTGCCAAAGATTAGAATGTCATTGCTTACAGTCCAAACAATGGAATCCCTAAACATTCTGATGTCTTTTAAAGAACCAAATTACAGCATATCCTCCTTATTTGCTCTTATTAGCTTGTTACAAAAGGAGAACATTCAATGATACCAATAAATAACTGTAAAAGATAAACTAAAAACATCAAAAATAAGCAAGGAATAGCCCCCCCACCCACAAATCACTCTAAAAAATGTAATAAATGAGGATAAAAGCAACAATAATTTTTCTCACAAAATCTTGTAAATAGATGGGAGTCCTGTTCCTAAATCTTCTCGCAATGTTTCACCAGCTCCACAATCACCAGAAACCGAATGAGATGAAACCGCACAAAACTGAGCCGAAAGAGTTGAGCTATCCTTATCTCCCATCAGCATAAAGCAGAGGCACCCATCATCATCCCTCCTGACCTAGCACCCATGCGATCCATGCTAAGCAACTCTCCTATAGTTCTTTCTACCTTTCACCATTTTCCAACACCACATGCCAGCTATGAGCTTTCTTAACTTGAAACTGTCTATGGAATGTACAAAAGCCTTTGATCACTCCACCTGACTTTACTTTTACACATTCACCTGGTACAATCTTGCTTCTACCTTTATCCTCACCATTTGACAATTTTGAGTCATCACCCAACTATGTTTAGTGATACTATTTTCTAGAGTCTTCTCATCCTTATTTAGCTCCTTCAACCAGGACGGTATTAGCTTAATGCGGGGCTTCCTACCCCACTTCAAACAGAAGTGTAAAATGTTTACAGAAGCATTCTCTGTTGTGCGATGCGCCCAACTCCAAAACTGTACTTTCCACATTTCATTTGTTGACTAGTGCCATCTGAATAGCCCCTTTAAACATTCGGTTGGCCCTTTCCACAATTCCATTAGCTTGGGGATTGTACAGAGCTGTGATTGAATGTTTACTCCACATGATGACAACAATTCTCTCATCTCATGAGATATCAGTTGGGTACCATTATCTGTTATCAGACACTCTGCAAGCTCTTCATGCTTAAACATTTCAGACTGTTATTGTGGATACTGGTGATATTTCAGACCTCAATTTCACTGCTAGCCACTTGGAATGCACATCAAATTAAACAAGTACAAACCTATCCTCATGCCTAACTCCAAACATGTGTCCGATAAATTCCACACTCACTGTGCCAAACATGTCCAGCGTTGCGCACAGTACCTAATTCTGTTTGACCTTCAACCTCTTTTCACTCTCCATGCGTATCTCGTACTGCTGTATCCAATTCACCCCATAATCATCTAACCCTGGCCACCAAAATTCTGAACTCAGCCTTTTCTTTTTTGAGCCTTTGACCCAAATGCTCTTCAGGCGCAATACCATATAGTTTCTTCCTCATTTCCACAGATGGTGCAATTTTCTCACCATAACAACTCATCCAACACCTTAACATAATGAATCAAAGCCATCAGCAAAGTACTTTCTCTTTGTTCACCTTTCAATATCAGTTGAATAACTTCTCTCAGGACCTCATTACTTATCATAGCTTTAGTCCTCTCATGATTACTCACCACTTCTAAACTCCATTGGACCTCATCACTCTCACTTGCCACAGCTCCTATCTTCCCATTCCGAGTAAAAGCCTCCTTGTCCACCGATTCCCAATCCAAAGGCAAAGCTCGAGATACAATTTGCTTGTACATTTCTCCATCCATGTATATATTCAACTATGTAGTTGTACTTCTGTAACCTGGCTGCTAGTCTGGAGAGATCGGATGCACATTGACACCAAGAATATCCGCACCCTTGAGGCTAATTTTAAGTTTTGAGTGAACTACGGATAAGTATCTTGGAACCTGAAAAGAAACTTGGCCCTATCTACTTCAATAATGTACCTACTTAGGGAGGAACTTTACCAAAAATCCAGTGCCATCCACTCGCTTTCTGAAGTAGGAGCCTACGGGCTCACCCACACCATTTTGGAGTGCCCAATAAAGGGCCCCATACACAGTCCTGAGGAAGACCCCTTTGTAAGGACCCAAGCGACCTACGTTTTGCTTGTGGTCGAAACGTCGACTTTATCACATGTTGATGCCAGTGCGGCCAACAGTGCTTTTGTCACTGGGCCTATGTAACACAAACAATGGCTATTAATTTGTTGATATGCAATTGTCTGGCTTGACAAGCCCTTGTTTTATTGTAAATAACTATGTGATGTGTATATTGTCACTACATTCTTTGTACTTCCAACCTTCACCTGATACACTTTTCCCCCCTTTCCTTCCACGTGGGGCACTTCTGCTGTACATGATTTCCAGACATTATGCTGGCTCTTGAACATCCTAGTGTGTTTAATATGATTAAATAATACTGAACATAACTTTGGCGTATAAGGGATTTAATATTTGGTGTTTAAATTGTTTGGTTTTGCTAAAGTTACCCTACTGGGACCACTCCTTACTGTACAGTCTGGCTAGTCTGTCAGAACTTTTGCCTACACCTCCCAGAGGTTTGTGATCAGTACGGAGTCTAACTTGACTTCCCCATATATATATGTCCTGAAGTGCTCCATTCCTCATGCTGCCGCCAAAGCCTCCCTCTCAATATCTGAATAATGGCGTTGCGTGGACTTAAAGGAGCGAGATGCAAATGCAACAATTTTGAAGTCCGTGTATGCTGGAAGAACACCTTTATTGCCTGTTGAACGAATGGAAATGTAGATCCCTTGAAAGCTTGCTTCTATGATGTATTACGGTTTCCCCTTTCTCTAGCTCAAGCTATTTCAGTCAATACAGTTAAACATTATATTTCAGCTCTTTTGACATTTCTGATCCTTCCTGATCAACCGTCGTCCCTTACTCTTTACGTTCCTCTTTTTTTAAGGAGCTTACTTACATGTGTGCCCCTACACGCTTTGTCATGCCGTAATGGGACCTAAATCTCGTTCTGATTTTGTTGATGGGGGGCTTGTTGTAATTCCTATAATTTTTCCAAACTGGGAATGGTGTGGCGAGCAAACAAAAAATGGATTGAATCCAGATCTGTGACTGGGTGTGAATGTTTGATTTGTTGAGCATTCTGTCCATTATTTTGCTCTTTTTTTCTTTAGTCACCGTACGTGAGAGTGGGATGCCGAGACATTGGTCCCATGCTCACTGTGCCACTGGATTCAAGCTATCCTGGCTGATGAAGGGTGATACCCCGAAACAGGTCCCAGGATGCTTGTTTCCGGTCCAAGGAGGACCTGGCTTGGCAGTTCGGGCTGGACTGTTCCCATGGGGAGCAGGGTGAAGACTAATTTGCATTTAGCGAGGTCCAAACTGGGCTGACGTGTTGAGCAAAAAACAGTGGATTAAACCCAGATCTGTGACTGCGGTTAAATGTTTGATTAGTTTACTGAGACAGCGCATGCGCTGCTCTTAAAGTCATTTAGTAAGTGACTTTTAAAAGTGCCACCAGAGGCTTTTGCTGGCCTACAGCTTGCGTTCACAAGCTTGTGCACGTGCACAGCTGCCATCTGTGTTTTTATTGCTGTAATCAGGCTCCTCTGCTTGCACTACCCCCTCCCTCCTGGTCAGCTTCATTTGTGTCTTCTAGCTGTGAATCATGCTCCTCTGTTTGCACTCCCCCTCCCTTACCCCTCTCCTCTTTGTCAGTTTTATTTGTCTTCTTTCACTGTGAATGCTCCTGCTTCCATCAGGCACACACACCACCAGCCGTCAGCACACGCTTCCACCAGGCACACACACCACCAGTCATCAGTGCATGCTTCCACCAGGCACACACACCACCAGCCATCAGTGCACACTTTCAAAAGGCACACACACCACCAGCCGTCAGTGCACACTTTCACCAGGCACACCCTACCAGCCGTCACACACTACCAGTCGTCGGTGCACACTCACACCAGGAACACACCGCCAGCTGTCAGTGCATGCTTTCACCAGGCACAATCACCACCAGCCGTCAGGGCATGCTTTCACCGGGCACACACACCACCAGCCGTCGGTGCACGCTTCCACCAGGCACACACATCGCCAGCTGTCAGTACACGCTTCCACCAGGCACACACACCACCAGCCGTCGGTGGACGCTTTCACCAGGCAGACACACCACCAGCCGTCAGTGCACACTTTCACCAGGCACACACACCTCCTGCCGTCAGTGCACGCTTTCACCAGACACACACACCACCAGCCATCAGTGCAGCAGGCAGGCTCTTCTCAGTGTTACTTGGTAAATATGTGTTCGATGCCTGGGAGGGAGTGGCTCGAGTTTCCTTACCCATGCTGAGTATGCAGGCGCAGTGCATGAACTCCTGTGTGAGTCATGCTTCCTGGGTCTCACTCACACCACACTTGTAAATTGTGCCTGCACCAGGCTTTTTCTCATTTGCAAAGTTCGGCGCATGCACACTGCTAGGCAGCCCCCACACCCCCGGGAATGAATGCTTCCTACAACCAGAATGGAAACAACATTCAGAGCAATGAAAACAGGTTCATTTGATGCAAAGAACTGTTTACAAAAACCATGTCCAGCTACTGTAGATCTGGCAACTTAAACAAAATGGCAACAAAAAAGAAACAAGCATTGGCATAGCCAATAGGTTTTGCTTTTTGGACCCTATAAGTATTTAGTTATGCAGCAGAATATACTTGGTGCAACCACACCAACTGTTGCATGGCTATACACTTCTAAGGTCCCAAATGCAAGATCTATTGGCTATGCCAATGCTTGTTTGAAGGAGAAGTCAATATCTGTTGCACTTAATCACTTCCTACCAGAGATAACGCTCTTCTGTTACTAATGTTGTACCTTGTACTTAATAGCCCCAAGACCCAAGACCATAAAATGTCAGAATTAAAGCAGAAAGAAAACCCAGAACAGATTTTGGCAGAGGTGGTAAAAATGAATACTGCAAAAAACCGAGTGTCGGAAGAAATTGTCTTAGAGCTGTATTTATAGTTGGTTGTTTTATAGATAAAGTACAGCAGTAATTTCCCATAGTTCAACCAACATTGGGTATGTGCCTGCTGTCTCCCGAGGGTACCGCAAGAGGAGCGTGTGTCAAGCTTGTAATACCTTTCCCTCCAAAAAACAATTTAGTACCAAATAGATCAGAGATGGGTGAATTATTCCGCTATACAGAGCCGGGTCTCTACCAAGTTCCCCTCCACTAGATCCGCAAAGTCATCGGAGGAGTTGATGTAGACCATGAAAGGGAAGGGTCATACAGTAGCACACAGACCCATCAGGAGCAGAGCCCTACATATGTATCTTTCCATAACTGCCTCAGGATACCAAAAATCACCAAGGATTTCCACAGACTCACCCAAGAAAAAGACTTCACCTTGTTTTTCAGCCACTGACTCCGAGGACTGACAAAAACATTCTCAAGCAAGGATCTTCCCCTTGGGGAAATAGCTCAGAAAACTTCTTGAGAGCAAAATAATTATTTCAACTTTGAGGAACACATATAAAGCACTCTTGAGGGCTCCTAGACTGAACAGCCTCCTCTTGAAAAGATAAGGAATTCTACTCTACCCGCATAGGTGATGCGTAAAATAAAGAAAAGCATCTTTCAGCGCTGGTAAGTTCTTGAAGCAGAGGCTCCAAGCTTCGAAGCTGAGATGTAAACAAACTGTCTTCTGGCCGAGGAAAGTGCCAAAACTAAATGGCATTTCTGCACTGACAGTGCCACAAGAATAGGGGTCTCAACCTGATAACATTCAGAGGACAACGTGCACAGACCCAGTTATGGGCCATCAAGTTCCTTGCACCTCAACCAACAAACTGGCACCTCCATAAGAAAAGAAAACTCACCTTTGAGGAAAGAACTGTTTCAAAGAAGGTTTGAACCTTTCCATCCCATAAAAAGAAATGTTATGTTCGAGACATTTTATAATTAAGATATTCCACCATCCTCTGTGGAATCAGATTTGGGCCAAGAATCCCACACAGATCAGTTTCTTCTAGATCATGAGTAGGAGACGACTGTAGGGCACATTTCACAGCAAAGGTTGCAAAAAAACAAAAACAGAGGTGCCTACTGTATAGGCACCCCTGCCAATTAGTATTGACAAACCTCTCCACCCCCTGATTATATTAGACCTTTTGAGGGAAGACTGAAGTTATATTTTCTCTTAGTGAGAGTAAATAACCTCAGACCAGTGGGTGTGCATGATTATCGCCCATGGTTACTGCCTAAAATGTCATACATCCTCTCCAAACATTCCACCCCCGAAGGCACAGCACCATCCTAGAATATGGCAAGATGCTGTGAGAGGGGATACAAGCACTTCCATTCAAAGGAGTGATAGAAATAGTTTTAACTCAATAACAAGCACAAGGAGTCTATTCGGTGTACTTCTTTAATCCCAAAAGATAGAACCCTGCAGCCATTCCTTGATCTAAAAGCCCAGAACCACCATATTACATCACATTAGTTCACAATGATGACACTGCCTGATGTTCCACCACTGAGTGTAGGCGATGGCATGCTGACCATCAATCTCAAATGTGCTTGGTTCCATATCCCAATACATCTGGCTTACTGCCAGTATGTTTGGTTCATGATAAGTGGAGTTTAACCCCTTCGCTGCTGGCCCGTTTCCGCCGCTGTGCGGTAAACAAACGAACAGGGGCGGGCCATGACGAACCCCAGCCATCATCAGCACACGAGCACCGTAGTGCATGACGGCTGGGGTTCGTCACCAGCATACAAGGGGTTAATATCAATTCAAAGTTTTCCCCAGGCGGGGGGTGGGGGGTGGGGGGGGGGGGGTGTCAACAAATGCCTAGCTTTAGTGGCAGTGCACCTGAGGCACACTCACGTCCTTTCATAAATTGATGACTGGATAGCTTTTTCTCTAAACACGGACTCTACACCACTATCCTTGTCCTCCACCTCACGGGATAACACACTGACCCGCTTTGTCGAGCTCACTATGGATCAGACAAGGAGTATTATTTCAAGAATCAAATCAGGTTCTGCATTAGACCCGTGTCCGCTCAAAGTTCTTATGCCAGTTATGGACACGTTGATACCGGTTATTACTCATGTTTGCAACACTATGTTTAGCTCCGGAATTTTCCCGGCTTCTCTGAAACATATATTGGTCAAACCCCTCTTAAAGAAAGCTAATTTGAATAAAGATGACCTGAAAAACTATCGTCCGATAGCCAGTCTTCCTTTCCTGGCTAAGGTAATAGAAAAAGCCATGAATCAGCAACTGTCGGAATTTGTGGAGCAGCACCAGTTGCTCGACAACACCCAGTTCGGATTCCGCAAATGTCATGGCACGGAAACTGCCCTTCTAAAGGCTGCGGATGACATCAGAGCCATACGAGACCAGGGGGGGACAGCACTCCTGGTACTGCTGGATCTTTCGGCGGCCTTCGACACGGTCGACCATAAGATCTTAGTCGACCGTGTCGAACGACTGGGGGTCCAGAAAACTGCTCTGGACCTGCTTGTATCGTTTCTGGCCAATAGATCACAAGCAGTATCTCTAGGACCCTACCAATCATCGAAGGTGTCTCTTCCGTGTGGGGTCCCTCAAGGCTCATCCCTGAGTCCGACACTATTTAATATCTACGTGTCGGACCTTGCAAATGTCATCAAAGCATTTGGGATGAGCCTGACCTCCTACGCCGATGACACCCAATTGGTACTGGCTATCAAAGGGGACGGGGAGGAAGTGGCCAATCTATTCACGAGAGGAATGATGGCAATAGGTGACTGGATGGCCACGAATTGTCTGAAACTCAATTCAGAAAAAACTGAATTGGTCATCTTCGGTCACCTCTCCCCGGGCTGGTCACCTGTCTGGTGGCCACCATCTTTCGGTCCCCCGCCGAGTCCAGCTAGCAAAGTGAGAAATCTAGGCGTCATCTTCGATGCTGGCATCAATTTTATGGCACATGCGAATAAAACTGCGGCTTCAGCTCATATGAAATTGAGAATGATTAGGAAAATACTACCTTTCCTTCCGAACACGGCCGGGAAAACACTGGTCAGCTCACTAGTCCTGTCCTCCTTGGACTATTGTAACTCTCTATTCTTAAATGCCCAAGTCCGAGTGACAAATAAGATGCAGTCAATCCAAAATGCAGCCGCACGAATGCTGGCTGGGATCCCCAAGTTCGCACCAGTTACAAACATCATTAGGGATCTCCATTGGCTCCCGATACGCAGCCGTATCAAATTCAAATCGCTGTGTATTATTTACAAGTCACTAAATAATCAAGGTCCCCACTTTCTCAAACAGAATCTTCTCCATCATGTCCCAACCCGATCTCTTCGTTCCTCTATTCAGAACCTCTTGGCTGTGCCTCGCACTAGAACAGTCACCTGGGGCGACAGGCTTGTCCTGGTTGCCGCCCCTAGACTCTGGAACACCCTTCCTGCACATATCCGAGCAAGTCCCTCCCTGTTCACATTCCGCAAACAGCTAAAGACGTGGTTATTTGACCAATAGCCTTGTATATCTTCTTTACCCCAGTTGCTGATCCATCCCTTAATTAGCGCCGAGACGCCCACGGGTATTCGCCGCGCTCTACAAATGTAAATAAATAAATAAATAAATAGTAAATTAGACCAGTCAGTGTCCTTCCCACCCCCAACAAACCATTCAGCTTCACAGTCAGTGTGAAAAAAATCACACTTGTCTCCTTAACAAACACAGATATTCTTGGAAGCCAGACACCCTCAGATGCTGAGATTAATGAAGTTGTTGGGAATTATGGTGTTATTTTACTGCTCAAGTTCCATATCCAAGCCTGCACATGCATTCTTTACAAGAATGGCCAGTCAGGCAGTAGTCGTGCACCAGTGCATGAGGAAGAACTAGTAATGGATCCCAATGTTCAGCCAGTCTGCAATGTTGGAAACTGAGTAAATGGATACTGGACAGGTTGTTCCTTGGCTCGCAATTGCAAGGGACCATCAATTTGAACGCATCATTGATAAGATGGGTAGCTCACATGGGAGAACTCAAAATACTGGGTCACTGGTCCCCACAACAGGGTTCCCTACATATCAGTGTATTAGAACCAATGGCAGTAGAGTTGGCACTAAGAGTTTTTCTGACAAATGTTCAACACAAATTTGTGTTAATTACAAAAGGTCCAGGGGCTCATTCAAAACAATTGTGAAAGAACATCTACCATTGGCTATTTTTATGAAGTATCACTCCTTTCAGAAGACCTTCCAGGTATGGAAAACAACTTTGCAGGCAATCTCCTCAGTAGGAGTCCTCTGCAACCTCACAAATGGGATGTAGGAAGCTGGCTCTTTGAGTGGACAGGGGGTTGCTATGGCAACCTCAAGCTGCTCTGTTAGGGGGTACTTTGGCTGAGCAGCCATAGGCTTATCACAAGAGTGCAAGACATCTGGAAGTGCTCACTATGATCAATAAATGAGACACACAACTCAAGGAGATCCACACTAATTTATAAAAATAGCAAGTATCTTTATATATGTTATGGCATCAGAAGAAAATCATTCAGGTAAGTAAGTTTTTAAATAGCAATATTTTTCAGTTCAAAGATTCTGATTTCTGCAATGTTAACCTGTGGCAGGACATTTATTTATTTATTTATTTATTTATTTATTTATACTCTTGTATAGCGCTGGAAGTCAACCCTCGAAAGGGTATCTCCGCGCTTTCGTAATACCAAAGAGCCAGAAACTAGTAATTATACAGTGAGATGAGGGGGAACAGACCTAACAGGCGACAAATAGAAAGGTTTTCAGGGACTTCTTGAAGGATTGAAAGTTGGTTGTATTTTTGAGAACAGAGGGCAATGAGTTCCAAAGGATGGGGCCTTTGTAGGACAGGGCTCGCCCTCCCTGCCTGGCTTTTTTTATCCTAGGAACCTGGAATTGTTGCTGGCTGCTGGATCGTAGAGTTCGATTGGGTATGTAGGGTTTGAATATTTCTTTTAGATATTTAGGTCCATTGACAGACATCTGTGAATTGTGCAGCAGATTTAAAATTTTACACGCTGTCTAATTGGCAACCAGTGGAGTTTTGTCAGCAGCGGGAGTGAGGCAGACCTTGGCTGGGCGTTGAGGACTAGTCTCGCGGCAATGTTCTGGACCACCTGTAGTCTCTGTGGTTGTTCCTCATTTGCCGAGACCAGCAGGCCATTGCAGTAGTCCATCCTACTTATAACCAAGGCCTGGACGAGAGTCTTCCTATAAGAGTCTGATAAAAATGGGAAGACTCGTCGTAGCAGATCAATGGCCTGGAAGCAGGAACCTGCTACTTGATTTGTGTGTTCTTTAAGCAGGAGTGTTCTGTCTAAGCGCACACCAAGATTTTTGACAATTTTTTGGGGCTTGGAGTTGGTCCTAAATCCAGAGGCCACCAATCCGGGGACCACAAAAGTGTGGCCTCCCCGAACAGCATTACCTCAGTCTTGCCTACATTGCACTGGAGGCGATTGATGGCCATCCAGTGGGATATTGCCCTCATTCCGTCCGCAAAAGATTTTTTTATTGCAGGCGTTAAGGTTTTAAAGGGGAACAAAAGCTGAGTGTTGTCAGCGTACGATACAGGGGTGAACCCATAAGATCTTACAATATCCGCCAGGGGAGCCACATACACGTTGAAAAGTGTGGGGCTTAGGCAAGAGCCCTGTGGTACTCCCTTGGTGAGCTCCCTTGAGATAGAATGGTGATAGAATATGTAATTTATTGGTTCTTGTCAACGACTTACAGGACTCTTCTCCAGGAGTTAGGGTGAGAGGGAGGCAAGGTAGCACCAACAGTACAACACCAGCTGCACTTGTGCGGTTGCGTACATAGGTGCCAAACAGTGCCAGTTGTTTAATGTTATCCAGTGGAGGAAGGTTGCAGTAAAGAGTTGGAAGGAGGAGGCTGGCTGACCAGTCCGTTGAAACAGAGTGGCGTTGGTTCTTGCAATGTTAGGGGACGTGGGCACACCTTTGGTCCTCTTCGGGTGGGGCATCTGGGTTACAGAGGGTCTTTGGGGTGTCTGATTACTTTGTCTAGCAACACTTTCTGTTAAGGGGGCCTGCCAACAGAGGCTGCAGATGACATTGGGAAGTTCACGCGCAATCACTCCATAGTGGACTCAGTATTTTGAGGGCTAGGGGCCATGCTGACACGGTTGGCTCATTTCGACACGGGCTGAGGGCTCTGGTGCAGTGACGCTTTGCGGCAAAGGGTTTTGGCGAGCCGGAGTTCTCTTGGTCTTCCTTTGGCTGTCTGTAGGATGCAGGGGACAGTTCCACTCTCCCTCAAAAGGTCTTGGGTTCAGGGCAAAGGCAGCCGGGTCTTCCGGGCTTTGGGGGTTAAACAGCTGCTGGACAAGTGTACTTTTGGTGCAATAGGTGAAGTCAGAAGGCAGGCCGGCACGGTTGGCGCCAAATCAGTTGCTGGGGCTTCTGTTCTTGCTGTGCGTCTCTTATCGCTTGTCTTCTTTCTTCAGGTCGTCAGGATCTGCTGTTCTGGTTTCAGCTGCTCAATTTAGGGGTGGTGGGGTGTAGGGTAGTATCCTATGGGCTACTGACCCTTCGGTAGCTAGGCTCCCTATGTGACCACTTCCTGCGGGAAGTGGGCATAACTGTGTTCCAGAATTCCTAAGTATGCCATCACAATTATGGCTACTTCTGAAAAATCGTGTACCTCAATGTAGCCCACCTTATATGTGGTACTAGCCTGGGGGTGGCACACCTACCTGACTAGCTCATTTACCCACCTGTCTAGGTGCAAAAGGGGGTTGAACAGGGGTTTGGCTTCTACTGTGAGGGGAGCTCGATTCGTATTTCAAAGGCAGCAGCTCTTTGAAGTTTGTCGCCTGGGGAGGCTAATCAGCAGCTCATCCTGTGGGAGAGGGTGTGACACCCTCTTCCCGAACAGACATTTTTTCTGGGCCTCCTGAGAGCGCAAGGTAGTAACCTTAGGAGGTCAAAACAGTGCCTCTGGTGGCAGACTGGCAGAGAGCAGTCAGCAGCCACGCCAGAGGCTGATCGGTTTTCGGGATGCACCTCTGTGATACATTTAACACTGGAAGCAGTGTGGGTTTACCAATTCGAGATGTTTGATAACAAACATCCTCAGTAAAGCCATCATGTAGCTGGTGAACTCTTTTTCACCGGTGTCCTGCACGTTTTAAAATGGCTTCCCTGTTCACTTGTACTGGCAGTAATAGGACTGACCAGCACAGGGGCATACCAGTTCATTCAGGTAAACCCTTACATGTTATAGGGATGTCCGGCCTGCCTTAGGGATGTTAGGCCTGCTGTAGGGATAACTTATACATTAGACATGCAGTGGTAGGGGACAGGTCACACAGGGATCTGTAACACGTGTTTTCATTTTGTCTGCACCAAGACATGTAGCCTGCAATGGCAGTCTTGCCTGTGCTTTGTGAGGGGTCTCCTAGGGCAGAACAATTTGTGCTTCTGCCCTTAGGGACCCTCTTTAGTACCTCAGGCCCTAGAAACCATGGACACCATTTGCTGGGAACTTGCAGAGGGCGCTAAAGGTTTTGTCAATTGGAGATAATAGTTGCACAGTTTTGGGAAAGAGGTCTGGTACTGGGGACCTGGTTAGCAGGAACCCAGTGTACATCAGTCAAAATCACATCAGTTACCAAGCAAAAAGATGGGGTGACCATGTCAAAAAGGGCTACTTTCCTACATGGGACATTAAATCACTTGTATTAAATCATTACTTCCAGCATAGGAGAACATCAAAAGTAGACCTGCTCGCAACAAGGTGAAATGCAAAATGCCAAAACATGGCCTCCAGATATCCACAACCACAGTCTCTATATGATGCCCTTGGGATCAGCTGGTCAATGATGTTTGCCAACACTTTTCCCCTCTATATCAATAATTCGGTATCTAGTGAAAAGTTATTAACATCATTTCTCAAAGCACCTGATTTGCAGGACACCAATAGTATTTGCTTCTGCTAGATATGTCAATGCACCTGCATTGAAAACTGCAGTTGAGTCCAGTAATGGTATAATCCCAATCCAATGCTCTCCGTCATGCGATCTGGCACCGTAGATCTTCAAGTTTGTAGACCTCCACCATGCTCTTGAATGTATGGAAATACTAAAAGAAGTCTGAAAATGCACCACAAGGGCATGTTTAGTCACTTAATGGAAAACATGTGTACCATACTGCACTGCACTGATCTTAGCATTCGCTGCAAGAGGTCTCCATGCAAAATATTTTTTGTCATCTTCTACACTTATAAAAATCAGGCCATGCACAATTATCTATTGGAATACACTGTCGAAGTGCCCCTCCAAAATACACAGCAGCATTTCATTTTTAAAATCGACTTTTTCAAATATGAGGTTATAAAAATGAGGTATTCATGCCATATGAATGTCTTTCATTGCAAATCAAAATGACAAACCCAGTTCACACTAAACCAGCTCATCTACCACCCAATGAATGACAACATATTACAGGAGAAACTAATGGAATCCTTAACTGATAACGCAATCTACTTGGGTAACAATATATTCCTTGGATGAGGTACAGGTCTCTACATTCTTAATAAACAACGATTCAAAAATATGTACTACTCTCACTCACTTGAAATGCTCCATTTTAATTCTCCTAATTGCTGCAGACTGAGACTGAAGAACCAATCCCTTTAGGTTAGTCATTTTCATTCCTTATCGCTTACTTCCTCTTCAGAGTGACAACATATGGCTAGCTTAAGAGACCCAAACAATTGATTAGACAGCTCAATGAACTTGAGCTTGACACCCTTACTGAAATGTAGGCTCATCTACTGACATCAACACAAAGGGTCCAAGAAGGAAATAACTGAGGAAACCAACACTCTGAAATTACAACCGGAATAATACATTGCAGACCCAAAAAACTTAAAAAGAATCCATTCTAAAAAAAATCATCATAATGGTATTCAGCAAAAAGAAACACATAATGAAGAAAGTCACTGAGAAAACGTAGCACCAATTGAAGAAAAGTTTTGCAATTTTGGCAAAAGAAAGGAGTGAGAAAAAGAAATATGAGCAACACGTTTTTAAAGCCAAATACCTCTTTATTAGAATGGAGATTGATCAAGCAACCAACTGTCCAAAAGTATTTTCATGTAATAGTATGGACTCACACTTAATCGGTAGAATTCTAATTTCTCCTTAAATACATGGGAGAAGTTATAAAGATTATTTTAGGATATGATCAAATAGAACTTTTCGTATCTCCTGTACAAGGGGCCTAACCTCCTGGGATACCATACAAAAATTAATCCCCCTTTGGTCATCTTTCATAGAAGTCACTCATTTTAAAATGCTAAGTATCATTGCCAAAATCAATTTGTTCTCATTTCCTTGAAACCATACATTCTGCTTTCTCAAAGAGATTATCTATTCAGTTCCATCCTTCTGCACAACCCATATTTGCACTTTCCGATCACAAAACTCAGTCTTGGAGTGTCTAAACTATGGAAGGCCCCCTTAAAATAAACCAGAAGTGGTAAATAGGGATGTCAACTATTTCTGTTCAGCCTCTTAAGATGCTTATCCTTTGGAGTGTCCTGGAAAGCTATGCAGAATCTCAACTCAAATGACTATCTACAAATTACCTCCTTGATGCACTTCCTTGTGGTTTCAAATCTGGATGCAGCTCAGCAATTGTAAAATCAGTTGATGAGCCACTTAATGTTGTAAGCAAAGGTTACTTATGTCTTATTCTCCTGCATCCGTCAGTAGCATTTTGCTCAGTAAATCATTCTACGCTGCTTCAAATTCTGAATTGTGTAATGGTGTGAAGGGGCTCAAACCTCTGTTGCTTCTCATCATATCTTAAAACTGGTTCGAACACTTAAAACTGGCAAAGTCTCTCTCCAACTCTGAAGAACTTTGGCAGAGCATTTTACAAGCTTCCATTCTGTTTCCCAATCTCTTTTTGGGGGACTTTAATATCCACATATGCCCAGATAAATGCCTGCCAAATGATCCTTTGCCCCCATCGATCAGGTTGACTCCCACTTTGAGCATACGGAGCAGGGGATCTTATTGGAATACATCTTGGCTGATAATGGTTTGATGCTACCCATGGGGGATGATGTGAACATACCAACTTTTAAGGGTAATGGTAGTGGGTCAACTATTGACTTCATTTTCACAAGTTTAACATTAGGGAGTAATATAGTAGACTATTCTCCGGTCTGGTCCCATTTTAGTGACCATAATCCCGTTTTTTTACGTGTTAGAGGTGTCCTTCGCAGATCCGAAAAGCAACTGAATATGGTTGATAAACAAGATATTCGGGCTACAGACCAGGCTTGGAGAATTAAATTGTGCAAAATCGTCCCCGAGGATTTCCTAGGCAACCTCTCCCACAGTAGAGGGGAGGAGTTGCGTATATGTATGGACAAGGAAGCAGGGGACAGTGAGGTAGTGGAGGCATACCAAAGGGTTTGTCACCAAATTATGTCTGATTTAACACATCATGGTAAAGTTAAAGAATCCGGGTCAGTTGGCTGGTTCAACCATAACTGCTCAGTAGCTAACCGCAAACTGAAGGAGGCCTTGAAATGTAAGCCTGTTGATAGGAAATGTGTGGCACTCCTAAGGAAAGCATATAAAGCTGCAGTAGAACAGAGGAGGCGGGAGATTAGGGAAGACACCTGGGCAGAACTGACCTCTATTGATGTTATAAAAAACAGCGCCAAATTCTGGGCAGTGATTAATCAACCCTATTTTGTTGATTCGAGTAACAATGTTTTAGACTGTGGTATTCAGGAGGACAAGTGGTTCTCCCATTTTAAGTCAGTTTATGAACATGTGCCCACAGGGGTCGACGATTCAACATGGGGGCTACTCACCCATACACCTTAGTGGTGAATGAGGATGAGGTGGCTGATGCCATCTGTAAAATGACAAGTAATAAGGCCCCCTGCCCTGATGGCGTACCAGCCGACCTCTTCAAGTCTAACACAGCACTATGGTCTAAGGTTTTATCTAATGTATTTAATAGAATTTCCACAATTGGTATCCCAACGACCTGGTCGCAGTCGGTAATTGTACCTATTTTTAAAAAAGGTAATAGAGGTGAGCCAAGTAATTACCGCCCAATTTCCCTTATAGATTCCGCCGCGAAGGTCCTAGGCAGAGTGGTTCTGTGTAAACTATCTGATTGGCTCGAGGACACGAACTCTGTCAGCTGTACAGTATGGGTTTAGAAAGGGGCGTAGTACTATAGATCAGAGCCTCAACCTCCAATTACTGATTGGAAAGTACACCCTAGCGAAGCAAGGTTGTTTGTACATAGCATTTATGGATCTGTCCTCGGCCTTTGACCGAGTAAACAGGTCCAAGCTATGGGACTTGCTTTTAAAGATGGGCATTCACGAAAATATAGTATACTTTCTAGCTGATCTTCATCGGGACCTCACAGCCACAGTGAGATATGATTGTAAGGGGAATTGTACGGGCAAGATAGGTATAACTAACGGGGTCAGGCAAGGCTGTATTTTAGCACCTTTATTATTTACATTATATATTAACGAGTTAGCAGGTGTCCTGGGAGCAACTTGTAAGGATATTCCAAAGGCGGGCAAGTTCACCCTTCCTGCATTATTATATGTGGACGATGCCGCACTTATAGCGCGCACATCAGTAGGCTTACAAAGTCTTTTAAATTATTTTTATGAATTTATGTCCTCTCTGGATCTTAGCGTTAATTACACTAAATCTCATGTCATGGCTGTGGGCACAAAAGGCAGGCATAGGAAGCTGATGACACTCCACTGTAATGGTAACAGGTTATCTAGGGTAACCAGATTTCCATACCTTGGGGTGGTTTTTGACGAAAGCTCCAGCTGGCTTTCCCAACTGTCCGAGAAAAGAAATGCATTTGTCCGGTCCATCTCTGCCGTTCTGGGGTTTTCCCGCAAATTGGGGGTAAAACCGTTACAAGCAGTGTTAAAAGTTTACGACGCAAAATGTGTTTCCATAGCAATGTATGGTGCAGACTTATGGGGTTTTAAGAACGTTAAGTTGCTACAGGTGGCAGAGGACACATTCTTAAAATCCATTCTATCCGTTCCACAATCGACCCCAGGTTTTATAGTTCACCAAGAATGTGGGGTGGAGTATTTAGAAGACCGGATTGCCATCGCGCCCCTTTTAAAGTGGATTACGGTCTGGCTGAACCCAGAAGTAGATGTGAACGACGAGATTCTGACGGATTGTCTTAGTCTAGAACATTGGGATTCTATCCCGTGGCTAAGCTATGCCAGAAAGGTTGCAGTCTTGCTGGGGCGACCAGAAATATTTGAGGAGACATCTAAACTGGTTAGAGGAGATGTAAAATGGGTCAAGACTGCTTTTGAACTCCATAGAGAGATGGATAGAGAGGGCTTTGAATTGACTAAGCCAACTGTGAGAGCCCATCAGCTAGTCGTAACATCGGATAATGACTTAGAACTATATCTGAAGGTTGTTAATAATGCGAACCACAGATATCTATTAACCAAGTTCAGATTAAATAAAATTCATCTACTCATTTCTGGGCGCCCATGTTGGACTAAGGCTACAGACTTGAAATTATGCACTTGTGATGGTTTTTCTATAATGGATACTGCCCACTTCATGTTCTTTTGTGGTTATTTTAAGGAGATACGGAAAACATTTATTGTACCCCTACTAAAGGACAAAGGGTTTAAACAAATGAAACCTGCCCTATTATACCTCCAACTGCTGTCCAATACGTGGGAAATTTTTAATGTCGCCACTTTTTTAAATATAGCTATGAGACTGAGGAAAAAAATAGTAAGTCTGAGATAATATTCTTACTTTTTTGTGATTTATTTTTAGAGCTTGTAATTAATTAATTTCTACTTTTAACTTGGATGAACTGTGCATGTTTTTAAATTTATATGAGTCTGATACTTAATACTCAGTATTTTAAATTGTTGCCATATATTGTTTCCTTGGTTGATGTGCTGTTGATATTAGTTAACCACATTGCAATTTGAATGTCTTTTCCCTTTTGTTGGACCTATGTATACTTTTGTGGTTTTTGTTATGAACCGAATAAAATATTTTGACTGACTGACTGACAAAACTCAGTCTTGGAGTGTCTAAACTATGGAAGGCCCCCTTAAAATAAACCAGAAGTGGTAAATAGGGATGTCAACTATTTCTGTTCAGCCTCTTAAGATGCTTATCCTTTGGAGTGTCCTGGAAAGCTATGCAGAATCTCAGCTCAAGTGAATATCTACAAATTACCTCCTTGATGCACTTCCTTGTGGTTTCAAATCTGGATGCAGCACAGCAATTGTAAAATCAGTTGATGAGCCACTTAATGTTGTAAGCAAAGGTTACTTGTGTCTTATTCTCCTGCATCCGTCAGTAGCATTTTGCTCAGTAAATCATTCTACGCTGCTTCAAATTCTGAATTATGTAATTGTGTGAAGGGGCTCAAACCTCTGTTGCTTCTCATCATATCTTAAAACTGGTTCGAACACTTAAAACTGGCAAAGTCTCTCTCCAACTCTGAAGAACTTTGGCAGAGCATTTTACAAGCTTCCATTCTGTTTCCCACTCTCTTTAAACTTTATATGGAACCATTCTCCTCTTTACTAAAACACTGCTTATCATTCATGGGCCAACAACACATGCCTTAATCTGAACATGTCCTCCCACAAAGTATGTTAAAACTTTTTGAGTCCTCCAAATGAACAATATGCAGCTTCTTCCACAGCCTGTTTTGTCCTGACTGACTGGAAGGATGAGGCACAGGATATAAAGTTTGAAGTGGAAAGCCTAGGTTACTTCCATTTGGGATGTACCACAGCATAAAATCGGTTAAGACAAAAGCTGGCTTATTTTTTCACTGTGGAGACAACGGCAGGGTCCAGGTGCCTCTGAGATTTAACCTTTCATCAGAAGTGACAGAAGGAAGCAGAATGGATGTTACATAAAATAGCTCTGACTATAAGAAGTACCCTTGAAACATGTACACTTATAATGTACAAGAATGATAAAGTCAAACAGAGAAACCTTAAAATATTAATATGACCACCCTACTAAGTATCACCTCAGGCAAACACAGGAGAAAAGGGCAGCCACCACGAGAGGACAAGAGCCTATGGTGATGTGGAAGGCATCTGTTAAAATCACCCTTTACAACAGAGGTGATCAAAAAATTGATTAAATATTAGTGTGCAAGTCCCAGTGACTACATTATGTCCAGGGACCCAAACAACAATTACTTTGGTAGAAACATGGTTCTCTCAAACTTGAAAAGTTTCAACATGGCATAAGGCAACCTCATAAGTCAACCTGTAAATCGTGCTTGAAATAGCCTTTAATTTTTCTTTTTTTATTATTTTTTTTCATCAAAAAGGGCACATAAATACATCAAAATAAGCTGGAAGTTTTAAATGTATACATCAGGTTGCATGGGAGCATGACGTGGGTGGTATGGAGGAGATCGACTGGGACTTAGTCCTAATGCACCCGAGGGAAGTGGCCATTAAATCCGGACTCCGCCTGATCCAGTACAACGTGCTCCACAGGACGTACTTTGACAGGGTCAGGTTGTTTAAGATGGGGAAGGTTTCAGATGACAGGTGCCTCCGTTGCCAGCGGGAGGGGGGGGGGGCTTCTTCCATATTCTATGGGAATGTGGCAAGATTCAGTCATACTGGACACTTGTCTTTACCGAACTGAAGGAGGTCCTGGCAGTGCCACTCGTCCAGGAGCTGAAACTGGCCCTGCTGGTAATGACCAATGATATGGACCTCCCCCGCCCTCTGCTAACGTTCCTAACCTTGGCCCTGGTGGTCGCAAAACGAGACATTGCTAAGTATTGGGGGGTGGAGTCCGTGCCTACCATGGAGGAATGGAGGAGGGGGTTGGACCTCTACATGGCGGCGGAGCGGGTGACATATAAATCTAGGGGCTGCCCCAAGAAGTTCAAAAGGGTTTGGTCAAAATGAAGGCAGTATCCTGGGCTGGAGAGTGGGTCGGGGTAGGGAGGCCTACGCAGGGGTCCGGGGTTTGGGGGGGATGTTGGGATGGGCGGCGGGCCTGATTTGGAGGGGACCCAGTGTGCTGGGAGTGTGCCAATAATTTGACAGTCCAGGGGCGGCTTGCATGTGGGGCGGGAAAGGGAGGGCTGTGGCTGATGGACACTGAATGCACTATTCTCAAGGTTATCCGGACTCACGTTAACTCAATGGATGAGCTCTTACTTTCCCCCGCATTGTTTAGTTGTGTTCAGCGAGGGGGGGGGGGTTGGTTTTGCTACTTGGGTTCGGAGGACAGTTAATAAACAAAAAGAAAAAAGCAGATGCCCGGATAGACACTATGGCCACCCTCTGTGCTAGGGCGGGACTCCGCCTATGTGACCCTTATGTGATGGCGATTTGATTACTGTTTTTTCGCAATGTTGAGAACAGGGGGTTTGATGGGCCTCTTTCTTACCGGTGTAGGCATTGATTACTGTTTGTTGGATTATGGAAATGTATTTCTACATGTATCTGTGCATCTGCAATAAAAATGTTTTTTAAAAAAAAAATGTATACATCAGGTGAAAACACAAGTACGGGAAACCGAAAAAGAAAGCTAAGAGGAGTCACAAAATTAATTCATACAGCACTATCAATAATTAGACTATTCCACCCAAAACCAATGGTCTCCATATTGCTCCTAGCTTGATCAAGGAACGGACGCCCTTTGACTTAGCTAAGGCTGCCTCTAATCCATATGTCTCCCTGATGATAGACCACCAATCCTGGGCCGAGGGCGGTGTCGTAGAGACCCAAGAAGGGGCAACGGACCAATCTAGCAGCAGCAATCAGTATTGAGAAAAGGCATGCGAGTGCCGGTTTATCCCCCTTGAAGCCCAGCATAATTTCAAGATCAGTAAATGAGGGGTCCAAACCCAATTTAAGCCTAAGTATCTGTCCAATTTTCATGCCAATAACTCCTCAGCTCTGGACACTCAATCAAATGTATCAAATTAGCAGCGTATAATCCACATTTAGGACAATTTATCTTATCCCCTGTCGTGTTCCCTTAAGCCCATTTAGCTATTTTGTACGGGGTACATGTAGTACGTATTTGCTGAAGTTGCAAACTGACAGAGTGAACTGAGTCCTTAATGTGGCCTAGAGCCTGTTTGATCACTCTAGGTGTAACAACTATGCCCAAAGTTTGACTCCAGCGCTGTGCTAGTTTCTCGCTGCCATCTGACCTAAAACTATGCAGATGTTCATACATTAACCCTATCAAAGACTTAGTTTTCCCCCCATATAAGCAGTCCCAGATGCTTGAATGCATTAATATTTTTACATCCAAATTTTGGGCCAAATAATCTCTTATCTGTAGATACTTAAAAAAAACTGAGCAGGAAGTTTATAAAGTGTTCGTAAGTCTTCAAACTACTTAATTCCTCTCGCATCATACACATCACCTTGACATGTAACTCCATATTTGGCCCAAGATTTGCCTGCTTGATCCTGGAACACCTCAGGGTACAGAGGATTACCTCATAGTAGACATTTTTCGTGAATTGCTGGTAATTTACATCTAGCAGACCTAGCTCGCCAGATATTTATAGTGTATCTAACGGTCTTAAACCTGGCTCGCTTGAAATAGTTTGGATCTCTAATTCCATATAAAAACTTTTCTCTCAAATTGCATAGGAAAAACCTAGATAGTCTCTCTGGACAAGACCAAGCAGACTACGGAAACTTCCCATAAAAGCAGTCCAAAAATAAATTTTAAAATCTGGAAACCCGCCTTGATCGAATGGAGATTTAAACAAATCAGTCTCTCTCCTAGGTTTTTTATATCACCATACGTAGCTGCTGAAAATACCCTCAAGTTTTTGAAAAAATGTATTAGGAACTTTTAAAGGAATGGACCGAAACAAATATAGAAACTTAGGGAGTATTTTAATTTTTATTAGGTTCATCTACCTAATAACCCTATAGAGAGCCTATGCCAAGTTTTAAGCAATTTAGTAGTTTCAATCAGAAGTGGTACGTAATTTAAATTAATGATCTGATCGACTTTAGCTGTTATCTTTACCCCCAAGTAAGTTACAGTAGTGCAAACCCCGCTAATTGAATGTTGGGTCCCAAAATTATTGAGCTCTTGAGTCTTAACGTCCAGTTTATTTCCCAAAACTCCACCAAATGTTTCTGCTTCTTCTTGATGCTTATCACGGCCTCGTGTGGATTAGTTGTGAACACCGTGAGGTCATCTGCATATGCCGTTACCTTAAGCTTAGAGATCTCGGATTCCAACGGCTTAATATGCATGCAGGATTGTAGAGTGCATATAAATGGCTCTATATATAGAGCGAACAATAATGGAGACAACGGGCAGCCCTGCCTAGTCCCACAGAAAACTTGGAATGATATGGATCGAGATCCCATATAAGTCAATTTAGCTTGAGGGTTACAATAAAAGGCCTGTACCCAAGACCGAAACTGCGATCCGAAACCAGCTTTGACCGGTATGGCCCATAAGAAATCTCATCTGACCATTCAAAAGCCTTTTTGGCATCTAAAAGAATCACGCTGAGATCGATCTTTTTTTTCTCAGCAAAATCGAAAGCTCCGATAGCCATATTAACATGGACAGTAGTGTCCTAACCCATAATGAATCCATGCTGTCTTTCAGATACTAGTCCCGGCATTAATAGGGCCAGGCAGCTCGCCAAGATTTTCGAAAATATCTTGGCGTCCGCGTTTATAAGAGAAATTGGCCGATATGATCCACATTCTGTTGGTGGTTTACCCTTTTTTAAAAAGAACACAATCTGTGTCATTCACCATGACTCCGGTACCCTCCCACTGATAGCCACACATTGTATTACCTTACTGAGGGGTAATAGCAGGATCTTTTAAAAAGATTTGTAAAGTTCTAGTGGTATTGAGTCCTCTCCTGCCGCCTTCCCCGTTGGCAATGCTGATACCGCCAACTCCACTTCTTCTACTGATACTGTTGCATCTAATATAGTGGCTTCCTCGGTACCTGCTGCTGACAGACAACTGTCATCGAGGTATCGTAGCATATAAGCTCTGTTTGGTATCCAAGTAAGTGAGAAATATCCTTTATTAGAGCACGTATCTGGAACTAAAAGGCACTCGCAGGTGCAAAGTGATAAGGGACAGGATATGCCCTAGCCCACAGGAAAACCTAACCTTAAGAGCCTCTTTGGAACTAACAGAAGATCTTAGATCCATCACCCTGTGGCTTCTAGTACTGATCCATCAAAACACAGGACATTACTAAAGCCGAGAGGTATTCTGGGAAAACCAACACTATTGTGTAAACAAGCACATTTTGTATAACTGCCTAGGCCTCTTTAAGAGGAACTCGCTGAAGAACGGAAAGCCACTATCACACAGACCAGTTCACGAGTCATTGTTGAACCCTGCAGCCATTCTCTTCATCGGAGTGGAACTGATCAGTGGTAAGTTAGCCCACAGCTGTTCTATATTCCCTTGAACAGATAACTAAGAAAATAAATTGTACTTATTTAAATGGTGTCCTGGTCGTCCTACAACTCGGACACTTTGTTGATAATATGGTTTCACCATCCTCCAGTATCGTCTATAAAAACAAGGTGGAATAGATGGTCGCCAATTGTACATTTTTGCATGCTGTTGTGCTTTAGTCTAAGCACTAATCTACCTTCACTGTTCTTTGTACTGTGGGCTTGTACACAGATTGTAGGCCCAAAAAATATTTACAATAGCGCTTGTCAGTTTATTTGGATGCTTTGTGGAGCAGCAGCATTCCAAGTGATAGGTCCCTTCTGGCCACTAGGACAAGAACTAGGTGGGTGATAAATATTTAAAGTAAAAAAAAAGTTATTCTTCAGCAGTCTTTGCAAAGTATGGAGACTATAGTGAATCTTCATTTTTGAGGTAGTAGGTTTTAGATGTGTACAGTATACTCCCAGTGCTGATGGTTCCCTAGTTTCCATATGACTGGAAGGAAAGTATAGCTGTCTGACGAAAAGCAGTGTGCCATTAGGGTAATCTGAGTGAGTTGATTGGAATTTTGTGAAATGCTTTGCAGTTGATTTCATGTTTCCTTGTGGATTGCAAGCTCTAAAGAATTATCAATTGAAATTTAAAGATTGGTATCGGTAAATATGTTGACGTTTGTTCTACTTTCGTACACTTCTGCCAGACGGTTGCTTTAAAGGATTAACAGTATTATCATTAAATGTTGATGTATCGCAACTATATTTACAAAAGGTTGGAGAACATAGTCCGCTAAAACATTTTATGTGCATAATTAATCATCTACATGTTGCAAAGATAAAAATACATAGACAAATAAAGAAGAAGATATATCTAGTCTCAAAACTCAGTTCTATAAACCTTACGGTATTAGTGTACTTTGTCCAATCCAGTGGCAAGTTGATTTTTCATCTTGCATTGCACTAAATTCCAGAGCCATTATCAGGAGCATTTAGTTTGTCATACATAACATCAATCTTTAGAAGAGATTCTATCATCTAGCAGAGCAGCTGGCTTTAACATGTTACACATAGATCAAAAGGGGAGCAATGTTCATGAGAGAGCGGTAAATTTGTTGATGTACTAAGGTATTTGGGGCATGATCATGCCATTTAGTAAAATGGTGAGTGGTTTAAAATAAATGGCACTGAAGTATCAACAGTAAAAGCAGCAGGAGGATAGGTAGCAGTATCATGAATTTTTGCCATACTGCAGTCTTCGATAAGGTGCACTCCAGGTCTGCTGAGTTAAATTCAAAGAGTGGAATCCTGCGTAGAAATTTTGCTGATGGTAATGAACAAAGCAATGTCTTATAGGCTACAGATGCAGACACCTTATGGCTCTATTTTGTCAGTCGTCTCTTAACAGATATAAGGTGCGTTGTTTGATTTTGAACTGATATTAGGCCATGGGAGTCCCTGGAACAAGGCAGTGTGTCTCAAGGCATGGCTAGTACTTCTTTAAGGGAGAATAAATAGTAAATAGAACTTACAGGTTATGATTTTAGTGGTCACATTTTGTTTACCTTTACATTCAAGGGACATTTAAATACTGTCAATCTGTGTACTTCACAAGTCTCATGAACACGTATTCTTTGTTGCTAGCCATCAAATTGAATATCACATCTTTGTATTCAGTTCAACCAAGCAGAAGGTTATAATATCAGTGCAAGTAAAGTAAAAGTTACTTCCTGCAAACATGGTGAACCTGCAGTAGTCCACATGTTTAACCTCTTGGTTTTGTTTTTTTTAAACACATTTTATTGACAGATTGCACATATGGCTCAGGGCTCCGCACTCTGGAGGTAACTGCAGGTCAAATATACACATCAGATGATTGGCAATCTACTCATCATTTTGAGTTAATGGAAACATCAAACCTAACAATTCTATACCCCCCACCCCTTAACCCTCCCTTTCCCCCCAACTCCCCCCTCCCGGGTCCCACCCATCCCAGTCGCACAATATCGTCTCACATCTCTTATGAACTGTACTCTGAACTGACAGCATGCACACACCTTCCATCTTGGCCCCTTCATGCCACCTCCGGACAATCCTCCTGTTCCACCGGAGGCTCCAACCACAGGCCCCGAAAGTCCGCCCAGCGTTTCCATATCCTGTAATACTTTCCTGGGCATCCTCGGGCAACAAAGATTGGCTGCTCCAGCCCCATACAGAAATCTAGCCCTCTCTTCCACACCAGCACTGAGGGGGCCCGGGGATCCTTCCATTCTTTGGCCACATCTCTTTTGGTTAACGTTAGACCCAGGAACAATAAGTGTCTCTTATACGTGTTACCCCCCACTCCCTCTATCACATGTAGTAGACCCAACTTTGGTGTACGGGGGAGTTCCCACCCCAGGACCTCGGACATACAATCCCACAACCCTTTCCAGAAACTAGCCAAAGAGCTACAACTCCATACTGTGTGGATCAGTGTCCCCACTTCCTGGCCACATTGGAAACAGTCTGGGGATGCAATCAGTCCCGCCCTCCACAATCTCTCCCTGGTAAAGTATACCCTATGCAGGAACTTGAATTGGATGAGCCACAGGGGCATCGCTATGGCCGCACCTCTGGAGGCCGCCAGTGCCGACCGCCAATCTTCTTCCTCCAATGCCCCTACATTCTTTTCCCATGACTCCTGTAATTTCTGCATTGTCGAAGAGCAATGTGTAACTAAAGTCTGGTATATGCGAGATTTTTTTGTCCCCCAAGTCTCCCATGAATACCTTCGCCTCCAGTGGCCTAAATTCCGGGAGAGAGTCAAGACTCTCCAGGCTCGGTGTAAGGGCATGACGGAACTGTAGATATTTAAAAAATTGATACCGAGGCATGCCATATTCTTCGCTCAGATCCTGGAAAGATTTAAGTGTCGCTCCCGACATCACATTTCCTAGTGTCGAGATTCCAATGTTATCCCAGCCCCGGAAACCCTGGAGAGACGCCAGTCCAGGTAAACGTCCATTATACCACAGGGCGGTCTCCTCAGTCAATGTGCCTCACCATCCCATGCAGCGCAGGGCCTGCCTCATTATTTGAAATACTACCTGGGTGGCCGGTGGCAACCTCTTCCGCAATTGTGCCGAATATAATATTGTATGTAACGTGTTGGACCCCATAAAGTGTTGTTCCAGGGCGTATGCCGGGTCCCCCTGTCCCCATACCACCATTCATTTAGGACTAGGAGATGGGAGGCTTGGTAATAAGAAAGGATATCGGACGTCGCCAAGCCATGTTGACAAAAAACAAGTGCGCAGCGCTACCCTCACGTGCCTCCAGCCCAAAGAAATTGCCCCAGCGCGGAATCTACCTGTCGGAACCAGTGGAGTGAGATAGGATGAGGATGGTTCTGTAGTTGGTATAACAGCCGAGGGAGGTCCACCATTTTAAAGATGGCCAACCTACCATAAATAGTGAGGGGCATGCAGGACTACGTCTTCATCTCTGTCCGGACCCGATCCCAAACCGGCGCCAGATTTCGCTCCCAGGAGACCGTAGGAACCTCAGATAAAAACACTCCCAAATACTTAATGCCCCCAACCGCTACCTGTAGTGTGGATGCCCAGTTCCCCACCCCGGAACGCTCCCCCAACATCCAAAGGGTCGATTTGCGAGGGTTCATGTACAACCCAGAGGTTTCGCCATATATGTGCATAATCTGCAGCAGGCGCGGCCTCGACCTGTTAAGATTTGTGAGAAAAAACAGGACATCATCTGCGTATAGCGCAATTCTATCCGACGGTCCGTGCTCCCATTCGAATCCTCGCAACTGCGCATCAATGCGCACCCACTCCGCCAGGGGCTCCATAGCAAGGGCGAACAGGTACTGCGAGAGGGGGCAAACCTGCCTAGTGCCACGCCTGAAGGAGAATTTGGAGGATATGGCCCCTGCCACCCGAACCGAGGCCGTCAAGTCTGTATACAAGAGTCGCAGATATGACAGGAAGCGGGACCTAAGTTAAGCAGAGGCAGGAGTGCAAACAGATAAACCCAGCCGAGTGAGTCGAAGCCCTGTCCATGTCTGCTAAAAGAAGTGCCGCCTGCTCCCCGGTGTCCCGAACCGCGGCCACTGCCACATGGGCCCTTCGAATATTGTGTCTAGTCGCCCTATGGGGCATGAACCCAGCCTGATCAGGGTGGCAATGTGGGGCAAAAGACGGTTAGCCAATGCTTAGCCTCCACATTCAGGAGAGATATTGGTCGGTATGATGCATGTTGATCTGGAGGCCTGCCCGGCTTGTGGAATATCACCACTTCAGCGTGCCTCCAATTAGAAGGGAGGCTGCCTCATTCCCTGGCCTCTTCCAATGCCGCTCTATAATGTGCACCCAGCTGTAAGTGATATTTAAAATTCACTTGGGAACCCATTGGGTCCTGGAGCTTTTCCCGTATTAAGTTCACCTAAGGTCAAACCCAGCTCCTCCTCCGTCAGCAGAAGTTCAAGGCGCTCTCGCACCTCATCTGACACCAAACGTGGTGGTAAGTCTGCAATAAATTAGTCCACCATTTCCTCTGGAAGACACTCATTTGGGGCATACTGGTCAGCATAGAATTTCGCAAAGCTTTCGGCCAACTCCTTTGGGTCCGTGACCGGGGCCCCGGCATCATCTAGGATCCCTGGTAGGGTCTGTATTTGGAACGTGCTCTGGCATAACCGATGCAGCATCGTTCCCGATTTATCTCCCCACTGGTATATCCTGCTGTGCATCGCCAGCCATACCTGTCGCACCTCGTCCAACAGCAGGGATGCATAGGACTGCTGTGCCAAGAGAAGTGTCACCACCACTTGGCCCTCTCCGTCTACGCTACTCCGGCACTCCAGCGCCTCAGTTTCAGCTGCGGCCCGTACCAATTTCGCCCTGCGTGGCTTTCGGGCAGCCGCACACCATTTGATGTCCACTCCCCGAAGCGTGGGCTTCAGGGCCTCCTACAACGTCCCAGCATCTGTGACCGACCCAACATTCTCCACCAAGAAATGTTATGGCCTCACCCATATGTTTCTGGTAGTCCTCGTGTTGAAGGTGCCATGTAGAGAGGCGCCATCGGAATGGCTGCCGCCCCCTATCCAGAGCAAGATCAATGGTGACGGGGGAATGATCGGAAAGCCCACGCGGCAGTATAGCCGCCGACTCCACCCTACCAATGAAACCTCTTGCTTTTTTGGCTCCGGTTAACTGACCTCTTTGCTAGGCTAAGGATTAGGGCTATTTGGCATGTGCAATATAGAATTAGTGGGCGGGCCTGCATTTTTATTCCTGCTAAGTTAAAGGCAAATAGTCTAGTTCTACCACTGCCCACACCCACAGATTTCAGTAATCAGATTCCTCCACTTTGAAAAGTGCATTCTCCAATCATGATATATTGCTGTGACACATGGATTGCATGTGATATGTGATGAGACCAGTACAGAAAAGACTCATTTTATAATGGGAACAATTTTGTTTGCTGGCACCAATGTCTCTGATGTGCATTTTATTTATCTTTCAGTGTCATGGGCTTAAGTCCAAAACTAACTTTTTATGTGCTTGCTAGTTTACTTCACACTGAGGTGTTAGAGAAAAATCAGTAGGTTTTGAGTCAGAATGACACAGCTGTACAGTATCGTAATTTATTGATCTAAATTGTTCCTTCTGTCCTTTGTGTTTTTTCACTTTTTTCATTTAGGCAAGAAGACATTCCTTGGACAAAATAAGTCGTTCTGGGGACCTTTGGAATTGGTGGAAAAGCTAGTCCCTGAAGCCTCAGAAATCACTGCAAGTGTTAAAGATTTACCTGGTCTTAAGTAAGGAAAATATAGATAATTCCCTCTTCAAAAAATAAACTAGCTGATTAAGTTTCTCATTACACAAAATTCTAAAATTGTGCCTTAATTTCATTTCCCATGCTAACAAATCTGTTCACGTTTTAAGTTTAATTATGTTCCAGTTATTTTAAGGACACCAATTTATCTCCGTTATAGTTGCACCATTTGTCCCGTTTCACCCTGTCAGCTTGACCCTGCACCAGTGAGGCCATGTAATCCTCTACCACATAATGCCCACAGCGTATTCTGTTACTAAGCTGCACTTACCTCATTAGTACTACACCCACCTCCACAGCTCTAATCGCCTTGCCACTATTGGACAATACTCCTCCCACAGTGTTTTACAGTGCTCCCTAGCTTTCTCCTACAATGAACATCTGCATTCCCTTCCCTCAACAGGTCTCACTTTTTCTTCATGTTTTCATTTGACTTTGTTAATCACATTTCCTCTCCTTCAACATCCACCATCCTTTTGCAAGATTTATCCATTCTTGCCCACCATGACTGACCTCTCAAATTCATGACACCTTTAAGGTTCCTCCACTATTCTGGCTTCACCATCACTGCAGACCTCAAAGCAGAATCAACAGTCAATTTAGTTTCTCCACCAGAAAAGGACCCTTTTTCAAATCCCTGCCCCCTCTAGTACTTATTCAAGCACCTATCTGCTTTATTTTGTCTTCCAGTCTCAGATTTGTCCGCTTATACTACCCACTTACAGACTCATACAGTGTATACATTACCGAGGGAGTTTGGCTAAAATCTGAATGGCCGTCCCACTAACACTTTTGACTCAACAATGTTCCAAAGCTTGCCTACCCCATCAGTACCTCCAGGTAGAATTAATGCTTGGACCAATCCCCATTCTGCTCTCCTCATCTAACATACTACCCATTGGCACCCTTTCAGTTTTTAAGAGTACCCCAAACTACGACATCTTGGCATCTGTATCTCTCTACAACTTGATCCCCCTCCAACCGAGTCTTAGCCCCTTCTTAACTTCTGCAGTTTTTTTAATGAATTGTCAAATATGTGCCTCCTCTACAAGAGATGGATGTCGGACATCTTGAGCATTTTAAACATTCCCTCTATACCTTTAACTAGGCCATAGATTTTACCAAGCTCTCATACTTTCAGACACTCATTACAGACAACATTGAAGCCTTCTTCTCAATGACGGCCCAATTGATAAAGATATTGGTGTTTCTTTTCTGTTTATTCCCTTATAGTTCTTCACAACTGTTTCTTTGCAAACTCACTTTTTAACAGTCTTCTGCACACATTTGGGACACATCTACCTTCTGTTCACCAGCAGCCATTTCTTCTTCTGTGCTTCCTTCAGGTGTCAGGCCCCGGATCATTTACAACCTCACTCTCACTCATCTGTTGTGCCTGTTCAGCCACTTATACCACCATTAACCTGTCTCCCATCTTTCCATCTGCAACAAAACCATTATGGCTGAGATACCCGCCACCCCCTCTCAACACAATCCCCAAATGAGGGAAACCGGAAACAGTTCTTGAAGTTTTTGGAAGTGGGAGGGAGTGACCCCCCCGGCCGTATTTATTAAAACAAAAAATTAAAACATTTAAACATTAATGTACAATTTCATACCACACTGCGATGTTTGGCTAACCTTAACAGATTCTCTAATACAGAGGTTCTCCTAGCCGATCTAACATCCTACAAAACATTTACTTGAAATATTGAAATTGTACATCCTAACGTTTAAGGGCCAACGGCAAGGTCGTAACCGGTGTCAAGATCCCTAACCAGACATACCCCCCCCACTTGGGAGGGGCGACAGCACTGAGGCGTACTCACGTGCAACTACTACAATTTCCCTTGTCTTGACGGGGGCACTTATCAACTCGACGCCAGTTAAAGGTCGTTCGAAGACTCGTGTGAGGTATCTAGAAGGTATCGTAGACCTCCCCCCAACCCCACACAACTTACCGCATCTGCCGTCGCAGATGTCACCGGCCCCGGGAAATTCCCCAGGAGGGGGCTGTAACCCCTCCTACACAGGAAGGGGCCTTGACCGCCTTTCCTCTTCTTCCGGCGACCCATCCTTAGAAGGGACCGCCTCCCCGTTGAGGGGCCAAAGGCCACCTCCCCCGAGCGCTCCCATCCGTGTTGGGTGACGCCCACTCATAGGGATCTTCCAATTAGTGCTCACCGATCATGACCTTACCGCCTACCGCCTGACCGAAATAAATACGACAAGTGTTCACTAAACGAAACTACATTGGCCACTATGACCGAAAACCTGTGTCTCAATGGACCTTAAATCCGACAATCTTTAATCACCAACTTGTAACATTATACCAATCTTTATTACACATTAAATATCAACATAACACCAAAACAACCTGAAAACGAAATAGAATAACTGATCAACTTTATTAAAACAACTAGCTGTCCTCAGGGGCTGGTGGGTGGGTCAAAATTGGCTCTTCGTTCCGTCTCGAGCTCACGTGCAGCGGGGAGGTGCAGCTTCAGAGCACAGGAACAAGAGGATGTCTTCTGGTCTTGCGTCTCTTTTTATCCATCTTCAGGGCGGGCGTAAACCCGCCCCTGCCTGCCCCGAGGGCGTGGCCGGCGGCGTCCGTGTCTAGGCCAGCCCACTCAAGGGCGGGAAAAAGCGCGCCCCGGCTACGCCGCTTCGGGCATACCAGCCGAGACTCGCCTCCCGCCCAAAAATGTCTTCCCGGGGGGATCGAGGCACTCTGCCATACGTTCGGGGGGACCGAGTGGTCGCCCCTTTCCATATGGCTGAGATACCCGCCACCCCCTCTCAACACAATCCCCAAATGAGGGAAACCGGAAACAGTTCTTGAAGTTTTTGGAAGTGGGAGGGAGTGACCCCCCCGGCCGTATTTATTAAAACAAAAAATTAAAACATTTAAACATTAATGTACAATTTCATACCACACTGCGATGTTTGGCTAACCTTAACAGATTCTCTAATACAGAGGTTCTCCTAGCCGATCTAACATCCTACAAAACATTTACTTGAAATATTGAAATTGTACATCCTAACGTTTAAGGGCCAACGGCAAGGTCGTAACCGGTGTCAAGATCCCTAACCAGACATACCCCCCCCCCACTTGGGAGGGGCGACAGCACTGAGGCGTACTCACGTGCAACTACTACAATTTCCCTTGTCTTGACGGGGGCACTTATCAACTCGACGCCAGTTAAAGGTCGTTCGAAGACTCGTGTGAGGTATCTAGAAGGTATCGTAGACCTCCCCCCCAACCCCACACAACTTACCGCATCTGCCGTCGCAGATGTCACCGGCCCCGGGAAATTCCCCAGGAGGGGGCTGTAACCCCTCCTACACAGGAAGGGGCCTTGACCGCCTTTCCTCTTCTTCCGGCGACCCATCCTTAGAAGGGACCGCCTCCCCGTTGAGGGGCCAAAGGCCACCTCCCCCGAGCGCTCCCATCCGTGTTGGGTGACGCCCACTCATAGGGATCTTCCAATTAGTGCTCACCGATCATGACCTTACCGCCACAGGCCGGATAGTTGACCGGCTATCCGGACCCCCCACAACTCCTACCTAAAGGTCATGTTTCAAAGATTTTAACCATGCTAAGAGGTCTCCTAAGAACAACTCATTCCCCACCCAAGACAAATGCACACCATCCCCCGAATACATCCTGTCATCATTAATACAGTTATGAGAAATAGAATGCAATGTCCTGGAACGGAACAACCTACTCACTTTATTGTTAAGCTTTCTAACAGAGTGATTCAAAGCAGGTATAGAGATAGCCCCCCGCCACACCTTTCGTGGAATCAAATGGGACCATGCAATCGTGCACCCCGGAACTCTCCTCGCTAACCAACTTACAGTGGAAAGCATTGCCTCCAGGAGTAGTCGTCTACCGATGGTGACCAAATCATTGCCCCCAACATGCACTATAACTATAGACGGCGGTGACCTTGTCCGCCCTAACAAACCCTCAAAAAATGTTTGAAACTGGTCAATACAGAGACCGCCCCTTCCGTAGAAGGACATCCTGTACCCGTATTCCCCAGCTACGTGAATCATGTCACCTGCTTTGAATACGTCTGCGGCACGCCTCACGTATGAGTGGCCCACGACCCACACCTCCTTTTTCACAGCCGGTGAAGTCTGACCGCTGGCCCGGTGTAAGGTCGACTGCATAGTCCGCCCCGCCTCGTAGGCTTGCGTAACTGAAACCAAACAAAAACAAGAAGCGTGAGTACAGAGTACATAATTACAGCTTCACAACATGTGCAACCGCACATATCTTTTATAACAATTGGAGGACCAACGCCCCATTCGTTTCACTTGCTCAACATTAAGACCCCTGGCTGTAGCTTCCGTAGCAGCCCCTATCCGAAAGGAATGGGTCCCAAATTCGCCAGGGTTCAAGCCCGCAGCGGCAACTGACATCGCAAGCACCCGCTGAAACTGAAATTTCGTCAGTGGGGTGGCGTCCGCGTGTCTTAACAAAATCCCCCCCCATGATGCCACCCTTCGTGCTAGGTAGTCCTCTAAACACTTTACCGGACATATGGAGGACCCAGGAATCCTACGTATGATGACGCAGTCACCCATCCCATCTTGGTCAGTCTTAGACCTTACAAAGGAGACAGTCATTGTTTCTCCCCTGATCTGAACGTGTTCCCGGCACAAGCCCCCCGCCACATCCAGTCTGTTCCTTGCAACTAGTTCGCTTACTCGCATTGCTCCGTGAAATGCTAGCGTAAACGCGGCTCGGAACAGCACTGCCTCAAACTGAGATGAACATGTGGCAGGAAGTGTAGCCAACAACTGGGACAATCTATCCAAACCTATCTGGCGCCTTTCATCTACTCTGCGACCCTCAAGGCGTTGCCACCCACGCAGCGCTTTCTGTACAACGAAAGACGCTGTTGGGTCCTGGATAGCGTGTGCTCTGGCAACAAAGGAAATGGCAGCACGATGCCTCTGGGCCGTAGCCACCGATTTCCCAGCCCTACGTAAGGACATCAGGAAATTCACCACCCATTCCTCATGACCCCAAAGTCGCTCTCTATCACTCCCCAAAAAGGCTAAATAGGCCCGAAACGCCCCTTCATATGCCTTCCTCGTCCTTGGTGCTAGACTCTCTCCCACGAGGTGACGAAGTTCGGGGCACCGAGAGACCAGAGAGCTTCGGTAAAGGGTGCCGGCTCCGGGTCCGCTGAGGGAAGGAAACCCGAAAAAGCCTGCATTTGAAAACGAGACAGTGCGTCAGCTGCCTGATTCATCACCCCTGGCACATGTTTCGCTCTGAATAGCACGTTCAATTGCATACATAGTAAAACAATTTCTTTAAGCAGTCTTAAGATCAGTTTACAACGTGCTGCCTGGCTATTGATGCACTCGACCACAGTCATATTGTCCGACCAAAATATGACCGAGTGATTTTTGAACCCATCGGGCCATGTTCTCAAGGCCACCAAGATGGGAAACAGTTCGAGGAAAGCAATGTTACTCGTCAGACCCTTCTCATGCCACCAAGTCGGCCATCTTTGTGCCGACCATTTTGTGCCGAAGATGGCGCCAAAACCTATGCTTCCCGCCGAATCTGTCCATAGCCCCAGCTCCTCAGAAGACACGGCTGGTTTATTCCAGACGATTCTACCATTGAAATCCGCCAAGAATGCTAACCAAATACGCATGTCCTGGCGGATCTCGGCCGATAGTCTCGTGCGATGATGGCCTTCTTTAAGGCCGACCATCGCTTGGGCAATTGAACGGGAAAAGGGGCGGGCCATTGGTATCACCCTCAGGGCAAAATTCAACTGTCCCACCACCTGCTGTAATTGTAGCAGCGTAACTTTTGATGCATTTATACACAGTTGCAGCGCAGCCCTGAACTTCAACACTTTCTCGGCCGGCAAACGGAAACACCCCTCAATGGAGTCCAACTCGATCCCCAGAAACTCGAGGCAAGTCGTAGGACCCACTGTTTTACCCGGTGCCAATGGCACGCCTAACTGTTTCATCAACACACAAAATTCGGCCAAGGCCCGGCCACATTTAAGACCCCCGGCTGCCCCAAGAAATAAGAAATCATCAAGGTAGTGCATTACATCTTGGAAACCCGTTTTCTTTGTGAAGACCCATTGTAGAAAACAACTGAATTTCTCGAAATAAGCACAGGATATAGAACACCCCATTGGCATACACCTATCCATGTAATAACAACCCTGAAACATGAAACCTAGGAGACGCTGGTCGTCTGGGTGTACGGGGAGCAATCGGAACGCTGACTCGATATCTGACTTCGCCATCAGCGCCCCGGGCCCCAGGCGATTCAAAATGGCTACGGCCTCATCGAAGGATGCGTACCGCACCGAACACACTTCTGGATTGATTGCCTCATTTACTGAAAGACCTCGTGGAGCTGATAAGTTATGAATTAGTCGGAACTCTCCAGGGTCTTTCTTGGGGACTACCCCTAAGGGAGAACAAACAAAATTCTGGACTGGGGGTACACTAAACGGGCCAGCGACCCGACCTCGAGTCACCTCTTTTCGGATCTTATCCTGTACTACGGTTGTATGCTGCAGGACGGAAAGTTGGTTTCTACACTTATCCACACCCTGAAAGTCCCCTACCGGGATGCGGAAACCATACGAAAAACCGTTTCGCAGTACCCCAGCAGAAGTACGATCCGGGTAATCACTGAGCCATGGGATCATTGCCAGGGTATCAATGGGAGTGGGTAAAGGCGCCCCTCGGACTATATTAGACCTGTTTGGCACCTCCTCTCCCCCCGTTATCACCCGTTCTGGCTCTGCACGAGACCTCAGGATGGGACGACCCACAACCACTACATTCATGTTTGAATTTACACGATCCCTGCGGTCTCGTACATTTTCCTCTGTTGTAATTAAAACAGAAACCCTTTCTTCCGGTATTGCCGGCAGGTTTCGAGTGATCGTCAGTCCCCGAACCTGATCGAAAGGGCGTCCCCGCATATTGTCGGGAGGATTCACCCACATTACTTCCCACCAACGGCATTTTTAACATCCCTGACTCCTTCATTTTATCCCAGGTCAAGGCATCATAACAATCCCAGGTTAAACTTTTATTATGCTCCTTTTCCTTTCTGAACATATTATCGTAACAAAACCAATGATTCCCCTGGTGCGATGTCGAGTACCCCATGATTCGTGATTGGTAGATTGGGAACTCGGAAAGCAACTCAGGCCTACGTTCCCCCAGGATTGATGTAAAGATTCCCCAGGCATTGCCCCAATTGGCGATATTCTCATTCACTTTAAAGGCGGACATTTTTGCGCGCCAAACACTCGGATGCATTAGGTCCTTCTGACTCTTTACATGCTCCACCTCATAATGATCAACAAGTAACGAAAAAATGTTCACATACTCCCCCGCCCAAATCTTTTCCTTAATTGCCAAGGGAACATGTTGCCCCAATTTTTCTCTCCGAGAGGGTGTTGACTCATCCCTCGCGATCGGCAATGGCCGCTTACCTGCACCTGACGCTGCCTCTGTGGTCGCAACCGTCCCTGGTGTCTTGTCCCCCACTGCAGCCGGCACGGGCACCTTGGCTGCTTCCCGTTTCTCACGCAATTGCTTAATCAGCTCCTGCGCTTCGACAGCCGTGGCGCCCTCGTTACCTTTTCCCAACCACGCTGCCAATTGTGCTGCCAACTCGGGCGGCATATCATCCTCGGACACGGGGGTGATCGGATTCCCCTCCTCTGGCACGGGAGTTGGAGCCTCAAGCGGAGCACTGGGACCGGGGATCTCCTCTCCCGCTGCCCCCCTCCTGGGCCTCTTGTTTTTCCCTCCCGGGGCTGCTTCCGCCAAAGGACGTTTTGGACCCCTTTCCTCATTCTTATCCACCCGCTTCCTTAGCTCGGACATCTCTTTCATGAGAACACGCAGCATCTGGTCGGTATTCATGCGCTTTCCAACCTTCTTCGGCATTCTCCAACAAAGTAACTGAAAAACAAACAAGAACGATTAAAACGCTCAAAATTGGCTCTTCGTTCCGTCTCGAGCTCACGTGCAGCGGGGAGGTGCAGCTTCAGAGCACAGGAAGAAGAGGATGTCTTCTGGTCTTGCGTCTCTTTTTATCCATCTTCAGGGCGGGCGTAAACCCGCCCCTGCCTGCCCCGAGGGCGTGGCCGGCGGCGTCCGTGTCTAGGCCAGCCCACTCAAGGGCGGGAAAAAGCGCGCCCCGGCTACGCCGCTTCGGGCATACCAGCCGAGACTCGCCTCCCGCCCAAAAATGTCTTCCCGGGGGGATCGAGGCACTCTGCCATACGTTCGGGGGGACCGAGTGGTCGCCCCTTTCCATGAAATAAGTCTTCAACAGAATCCCACAGCACCCTTTTAACATCTAACTTATTGATTGCTTATTTGTTACAGAGCAAACTGCCAACTTACATATGGTTCGGGGGCTTTTAGGCAATGTAAAGTTCTGACTGTACAACATTATTAAAGTTTGTTCTCAGCAAACCGGTTGTGCATCATGAACTAGGTAGTCGCCATATTTGTGTTGTAGCACCTTTTTCCAGGGCTGCTCAGTAGAACCAAAAAGTATTTGCAAAGCCAATAGGTCAAAAAGACGAGAGATGTTGCCTTTGCTAATGCTTGTTTACAAAATGTAGTGTATTCCAGTTACTGCATTGCAGTAAGTAATTTTGGTATATTACTAGGCCTCATCAATGAATAGCTGTTGTTGCTGGGTGAGCAGTATGTTCTTTTTTCATGCGTCATCCACTTTTTGTGATTAGCTTGCCCAAGGTATAAGAACAGGGCTTTCGGATGAATAGTTCATCTTCACTGTACATTCATTGAGAACATACACAAACAGAGGTCTAAGTGTGCAAACTGGGGTCCCTTGGAGCCTTTACATCGAGCTGGCTCTTGCAGCCCAACAGTACTTCATTTGATATGTTATTTTGGTGACAAGGAAGGCGTTGGCCTCCATCATTATTTGCACATTTTCCATTACCATTGACAAAGGACATATTTGTGGCTTTGTGCTTTTACAGGACACCAGTGGGTCGAGGAAGAGCGTGGCTTCGCCTAGCACTAATGCAGAAGAAACTCTCAGAATACATGAAGGCCCTTATTAACAGAAAAGATCTTCTTAGGTGAGTCATTCTCCTTTTCCCAGAGACCTCTTTTGCTAGAACAACTGAGCAGAGTGTTTTAAGACAATTATTTATGCTGTGGTGCTTATGAAATATCTCTCTATAATGAAATGTGTTAGTACACAAGACTTCTCCTATAAAGGTTGTTTATACAGCATGTCTAAAGTTGCTGAACTTCAAAGTACAATTTTAAGCTTGAAAAACACTGCAGCCCTTAATGGGAGTCACTGTAGCTGTCCTATTGTCCAATAAAATGTCTTGCCTTTGCAAGACATTTTTATGGAAATCTTTAGCACTTGTTTCTTATGTAAGAAAACCTTTCAGCTGGTGTGTATATTCTATGAACCACAACAGTTTATAGGCACCAAATAGACTGCCAGGTGTACTAAAGGCTGTATGCACGGGCTAGCCTCTTCAAGCAGGACTGAAAATGAAGGCCTCATTGGAAAGGCTGTTTAAAGTGGGAAAACTATTGTTCGAAGTGGAGGCGCCATGCAGGTAAGTAACTGCAGAACTGATGGCTTTTGAGCGATTAGGATGGCTAACCTTCACCCATGAACTAATGACACATTCTGTATCCATATGGTAATCAAAACACCTAATTTATGCCAGTACAAACCTTTTTTAGTTTGTAGGTTGATCTGTGGTATGTTCAATCTAGGATTGTAACGTGATTTGATAAGGGAATTACACCAGTGCTAAGCACTTTCTTAACACCTCGGACTGTACACAGTTAAACAATCATATTTTGTTTTTACAAGAACAGTAGCCAGGCCATACTTGTGTCCTGTTTGCACACTTTTGAAATTGTAAAGATAACCAGCATTTGTGATTTAAGCACAAATAGTTTGAGGAAAAACATATGGCAAATCATTAAAAAAATTATTGATGTACTAAAATAGCATTCTTCTTTGTTTTCTTGGACCTGTTGAATGTTTTTCACCATGTCTTTAGTGTGTGGTGGTCTGTCTTTATTTTTCTATTTCACATTTTTGAAATATGTGAGGAGCCACTTGAAAAACCCATAGGCGAACCAAAAAAAAGCCAAACGTTTTTGAACAATAGATATGATTCTGAATTCAGCAAGAGTTCATCATATAGTTTAGGCAAACTTTAACCAAATAAAATTCTTATTGTACTCACAAAATAGTGACTGTTGGATGAAAGGAAAGTGGTAACCTAGTATACATCGGCAACATTTTGCTTTGAAGGCCAGTTTACAAAGGTAATTTACTGATAAATTCTCAATAATCAGAAATGTATGGGTTGTCCAAAATTAGACGATTCAGCAATAGCAGCTGAACCATGGTTTACAATGATTTTCGGTGTGCACTGACCACTCATCACTTGACTTAGGAAAATATTATTTTTTCCACAGAGAATTTTATTAAGTTCTAACAGAAGTTCTAACAAGCCACTTCTGTATAATAAACATTGTACAAAACAAAATTCCATCTCATTTAGCAGTAGTCATTCACATGCCCCCCACAACCCCCCACACATCTACCCACAGAGGAAGAGAAACCACCCTGGGAATAGCTCCCAGTTATATAAATGAAAAGGTAAGTAGATTCAAACTTACCACTTTTTTCATACAGTCAGCTAAAAATACTATAATCTCTTGCTTCTTAATCAAGCCATTTGCAAGTCTCAAGGAACAGAGTGATCTGAGACAAGCTAATGTTTGTGACCCTTTGTTTAAATATTGCAGCAAAGTTTGTCAAATTCCCCACAATCCAACAAATCCCATGATAGTCTCTCCATTGCAATCAATAACCACAACTTTGAGACTCACTCATAGGTGCTTGGTAGGGACATTCCAATACAGGGTGATTAGTTGTTTAGCCACCTGTGACAAATTTACAATTAGTTTCCAATTAATCAGATTTGTCAAGGCATCTGGTCTCTTTCCTAGCAGTAAGACCTCTGGGTTCAGTGGAATAGGGTACCCAGAACTCCTTTTGACGGATTACGATTTCCTTCCAGAAAGGCTACAGTGCCAGGCAAGCCCACCGGATATGAAGCATATCTCCGTCCTGGAGGTACTCCTGAAAGCTTTTCCCATTTAAATCTTGTACATTGCCTTAGCTGTTTTTGTGGTACTGTCACATAAAGCCATGTGTTTGTGTAGCGTTTCTCTATTCTGAATGCTGCAGTGCTATTTGTTTAAATCGTTTTTATTGAACAATTTATAATCAAGCCATGCCATGGACATAGAAGACAGAGTAGCAGTAAAACAATGTATAGCCTTAAACATAGTTTAGAAAACAATATTTGACGAGTCCCTATCCCTCCCTCCCATCCACCCTCCTACAAATTAGATAGGACACGAGGAAAAGGAAAAAGTAAAGGTAAATAAAGTTCTCCTGGATCTCATGCGATTGTGTGTCGCCACTGTTTCCCTTGTAGTTCTCCACACCAGCCCATCTAACCTGAATGCTCAGCTGCCCATTTAGTCTTTCTCACCTCTGCGTGAGAAGTGGTGTGTGGGATAGGGTCTTGTGTGAGTTCTGGGAGCTTCAGATACATGGGCAAGTGAGTTCCCTCATCTCTGTACTGAGTAAAGCTAAAAAGGGCGGCAGTAGTCTGCAAACGAGGTCCCACCCCCCTGTAGTGTGATTGTAATGTGCTCCATACCTAGCACGGTCCATAACCTACTCAGCCAGGCTTGATGGATTGGAGTCCTGTCTGTGCCCCAGTGAGTCAGTATATTCTGAAGTGCCGTTCCCAGAGCCAGACCAATCTGCCTGCCTCTGCGAGATTTGAAATGAAAAGGGAGCTTATTGGGGAAGCCCAAGACTATGTATGCCGGGAAGCGTGGGATTTGCATGTCAAAATGGTTATTAATGTCTGATAGGACTTGTTCCCAATATGCGGAAAGTCGTGGGCAATCCCATAAGAGGTGGGACAAAGTGCCCTCTGCTCCACGTCGTCACCAGCAATGTGAGGGGTGGCGGGGGTTATATCTGTGTATTCTGGGTGGGGTGTGGTACCAGTAGGTGACTATTTTAGTTGCAGTCTCACTACTAGAGACGTTCCTCAATGTTCGTGTCCTCCAGCCCTGTCGCAATTCCTATGATGCAGATGTTATGGCGGGACCTGTTTTCCAGGTCCTCTGTGTGTGCCTGGAGATCCATATTTTGCTCTCTTATGCGGATGACTTCCTGCTGGAGGCTCTCTATTTCTTCCGCCATTCTCGATTCATGGTCCTCCAAGGTGTTAACCCTCTCTCCCAAGGAATCCATATCCCGTCGCACTCTTTCTGGTCCGCAGACAGCTCTCGCTTCATAGTGGTGAGATCTTCCGTCAAGGAGGAAAAGAAGGATTCCATGAATGAGCGACTGACTGGTCCCTCCGCATCTCTTCCCCTTCTGTCTCTGTAGCGGCGCCTGGCTGGATGGGTTCTCAGGTTGGGGCATTTTCGGTATCTTATCTTTGACCGATCTGTCTTTCTTCAGTCTGCCCATGGCCATGATTGGGGGTGCCTCCAAAGCCACGTCACACCTCTTTATATGTAAATGTGTTTCGATTTATATAGCGCAACACTTTAACCCAGGGGTCTCAAGGCGCTTGCTTAGGGAACCCGTCCTGGTATTCCCCTGTGAGATACCCCGGCTGGGTATCCACAAGGTGAAAGCCAGGCATCCCGCCGCGAGGGGCCGTAGTGGAGATTAAGCAAGCTATTGCCCAGAGTCGCAGAGTGTGACCCCGTGAGTCGAGTAGGCACCGGAGCGAGAATTGTCGACTCCGTGGAATTTTTTGAGCCCGAGACCCACCGAGGCGGGGAATCGAACCCTGGTCCACGGCCGATCTCAGCTTCCGGGTCTGCCGCCTCTAACCACTGAGCCACGCTGTCGTCTCAGATTGTGTGGCTCCTCCGTCGATTCATGACCTGGCCTTTGTACTGTTACGTGTTTCATCTAAAAGAGTAAAGGCCCCCTGTGTCTGTCCAGTGTGTACCCTAATTTCTGAGGTCCGCTTAGTGCTAGGCCCCTGCCTCTCTCCCGCCGCCACTTTCAGCGTAGGTCCTCTATCCTCGACGTTTGAATCAATCGGAACCTAGGAGTCACGGTCGAGGCCCGGTTCCACACACCGAACTTGTCCGAGCCAACTCTCCCCACTCCCAGTCCAGTCAGCCTCCGCTACACTATCCTCCGGAGGCCCGCCCTGCTGCTGCTGCCATCAGGGGCCCGTAGTGGTCAAAACTTCCCTCCACTTGTTTGAGCCTGGGCCTCAGCGTGCCGAAAGTCCAGAGTTACTTCAGTTGGGGCAGTGTGTACTCACTGTGGTCCCTCTGGGTCTTCCTCTGCAGCGCTTGGTCGGGTCAACGCCACTTCAAGCCAGACGGTCCCAGATTGAGCAGGAACCCGGGCCCAGGTCTACCCTGACTCCCACAGAGGGTCCATGCAGTTCGCTGTCCACAGGCACACTCTAGGTGAGAGGAGGAGCTGGTCCCACGCAGGCCGGCAAGTTGGGGCACATCCTGGTAGCCTCAAACCGCACACGGACTAACCGGGCCGTCTCCGCAGCAGTCTGCGGGGCCCACAGTCTGCACTTGTCGTACCCCACTTCAATGGGTCCTCCGGGACATCTGCTTCCCCGGTGCAGTTCTCCGCTCGCCACACGTGGAGGTTGGAGTAGGCCGCAAAGAGAACCTCAGGGAAGGCCCGGTCTCCACTGCACCAGTCGTCACAGCTGCTGTCTGTGATCCCGGCCTCGACCTTCAGGACGGTTCCTTCTCCTTTGCTGGGCGATGCAGCCGGAGGGCGCAAAAACGGCAGCCTTGTTGGCTCCCCCTGAGTGAGGCCAGGTGCGGTGTGTAATGCAGGCCTGCGTTGCCAAGTCGCCCAGCAATGGTCGACTCCTCTCCTTGTGGCTTTCTCCCTGTGAGGTCCCCTGTGGCGTCTACAGGTACAGGAATGATGAAAATCCACTCCGGGGATTCACCTTGCGGGTTACGGGGCCACCCGATCTGAGTTGCAAAAGAAGTGGATGGATTTCTTTTCCTGCCTAATTAGAATACATTTTGAGACTTTGTAGCCAGGCCTGTCATTAGTCAAGATTGACAAAATGCTCAATTTTGTACTCCGTTCATAAACATTCCCACATTGCACAAGCACTTTTACTTTTTACTGTGCAAGGGGCACCGTCCTATAGTTTAATTGTTGATGAAGTGATGTGAATTATTTTGCAACAATATATGCTCTATGTACATAACTCTTGTGTATTTGTATTTTTTTTTTAAATATAATTTGTGTATATGAGAGGATTGAACAACCTCCCATCGAATTTGTGAAATACTGTAAGCTAATCTGACAGGACCATTTGTGTTTTTGTACTGTAATAATCCAAGGTTCTCAGGAGCATAGGGTAACCCCCATTTATTGTTACTAGCTTCTCAGTTAAAGCATGTTCAGAGGTAACTTTTGATGTGTACCTCCTTGATATGGAAAAGATTATGGCTGGGGGTTGGGGGATGGGCAAATCCCTTCGCTCTATCAAGGGCTTAAAACAACTGCCCAGGATTCATGATCAAGGAGGGCAACTGTTGGAAAGGGCATTAGTCCCCTTTCCACTAGTGCCTGTATGGTCTGTCTCCTCACCAGCATCCTGTCATTTTACCCCCCTTCGTTGGTTGAAAAAGGTGGCAAAATAACCCCTGGTGCCCCGTAGCTTTTCCTCCTCTTTGGGTGGGGTGGATTGGTAGATAGGATTTCGTTTTTCATCATGTCTACTCTATGCTCCTTCCCCTCGAAGGGCTATGGGCAGCCTCTTCAGGACTGAGGAAGGATGTAGCTTGATGCAGGGCTCAGAGGGGAGTTGGAACTGGTGTGTGAATAGTTTTTCCCCCATTTATTGTCACTAAGATCTGGGGGACTCATCCCTCTCTTGGAGACCCTGATTTGCCCCCAGTGGAAAAGAAAGGCTGTGATTGAAGTGCAGTTCTCAGATTTGTGGGCGGGGGCTCTTTATTCATTACCCCTTGCAATTAGCATTGACTGCCAGGCCAGCTAAATCACATTCTCCCAGTCATCAGTCCTGATCACCAAAAAGAGGCTGAAGATTCCAGCGTTGTTTAGGATTATCCTTCTCTGTCTACATGCAGACCTGGGGGAAATGCATTTTAGTTCTGCACTTAAGTCACAGGGGTGATTAGATAATCTTTTTGTCTGTGCTAGCTTGCTTAGTGGAATCAACTCTGGTAATGTAATCCCATCCTTTCCTTCAGCAGAGCAGAGAGTACAGCGAGACCATCAGTGGTGTCTTCTCTGGCAAGAATCTCCAGAATCGTTTTCCCTGGGCTAACAATCTGAGACGTCCAGAACTATTTACTGGCAGGGCACAGGGCTGGTCTTACTTGCATTGGACAGGACCAGGCAGTTGAAGGGAGTTAGAGATAGGTCTCATGTTAAGCAGATGTTAAGCAGATTTGTAGAGCGGTCTGTCACCCAGGAAGGTATCCTGGCGCTGAGCAGGTGTGGGTGTAGCCAAACCTAGGGCTTAGTTTGAAAGCCAGGTCTTCTGCTTCTTGCAGAATTTCAAAAGTGAGGAAGAGGCTGTTCTGTGCAGCGTCAGGTTCTTCTACAATTTAGGAGCTAGGTAGGAAAAGGCTTTACCTCTGGACAAGTAGAGGTGTCTGGAAGATTTTTGAAAGCAGATACAAATGTTGAGGTATGCTGGGAAGTGTAATGTACTTCCCTGAAAAGTAGGAGTTTGAATTGCGCTCGTTTGTGTATGGGGATTGAAACTCTTGTTGTGATGTGAGTGCAGTGTGGAAGGTTGAGAGTGATTCTGGACACTGAGTTCTGATTGGTCTGCAGCTCTCTGTTGATATTTTTTTTATCCCGGTTTAAATGATGTTCCTATAGTCCAGCTAGCTTGTGATGAGGTCTTATGTGATTTTTCTGGGTGCTGATTGGGAACCATTTGAAAATGTTCCTCTTATCTTCAGGATATGAAAGCATGAGGCTTAAACAATGTTGACTTGGGTGGTTGTGTCAAGTTTGCTGTTGATGACAATCCCAATGTTCTTGCTGTGGGTGATGGGTGTTGGTCACCAGGTGGAATCCCACAGTGACATGCTCTTCCCAAATATCACGATTTCGGTGTTCAACTTCAGACAGTTGGTCTTTATCCAGTGAACAATTTCAGTCATGTAGGTATTGAATTTGATCCAGGTACTGGGCGTCTTGTCAGTCAGGGAGGGAATGAGTTCTGTGTTGTTGGTGTAGGAGAAGCCGTTGATGTCGTGAAAGCAGAGGTTGATGACTGAAGGAACTGTGTATGGATTTAAGAGTCGTGCTCAGGAAGGATGCTGGCGGAACTGTGCCAACGGGGTTGCAAGCGTCTGAAGTGTGCAGTGCTTGGCTGACTGGGTCTTTCCACTCAGAAAGGAGCAGGTCCATCTGAGTGTATGTCCTTGGATTCTGATGTTGTGTACGCGCTGGATGAGGATGGGTGTGGGAGACAGTGTCAAACGCTGCAAAGAGTTCTAGGACGATGGGAGTTGCTATGTCTCCTCTGTCTAGAATCATGTGAAAGTCATCCTTGGCATGCGATGAGCGGGGGTTTCTGTGCTGTGATTGATCTGAAACCAGAGCGAGTTGTCATGATGAGTTGGTGGTTGTTAAGGTATTCAGTGCGGCATCTGTTGATGATTTGCTCTACGACCTGGCTGGGAATAGTAGCGGGAAGATCTGTCTGTTAAACTCTTAATGCATTCTCATCCAGAAGCTATAGTTTTACATTGAACTCTGGTTACTGTATTAACCCTTTGATGTTTGTCTTTCATAGTGAATTTTATGAACCTAACTCTTTAATGATGGAAGAAGAAGGTGCAATAATTGCCGGGCTCCTAGTCGGACTGAATGTAATTGATGCTAATTTCTGCATGAAAGGCGAAGACTTGGATTCGCAGGTATAGTATGCAAGTGAGAGCGTTCGAACACTGGATCAACAATGCTATCATCCAAACATACACTAATTTGTTTTGTTTTTCTATTTTCATTAGATTTAAGTGTGTGCTTTAATGTTATGCGATAGATAGATAGTATGCATCTTTAAGGCATCACCACTTCATATCATTAATCTCATGGCCATGATGTTGCATGGATATATGCTTCTGCTACAGTTAAACTTACAGTATGTGTCAATCAAAAGTTAGGTGCACAACCTTTGAGGGATGTGTTTCTACAGGTAGATATGACATTTTGTCTTGATGTATGATGACTCTCTTACTTGGAAGCCCTTGATCAACCTGCGTCTTTGAGAACTGAACTTTAGTTGACCATTTGAAAGCATTGGAACCTCTCATTGACTGGGAAACAAGTGATTACATGACATTTGCTTATGGTCACAGCTACAAACACATTTCCAGATTGTTAGCTGAGAGCCTTTTGTCTATAAAGTCAATAATATTCTTAAAATCTACTCTGGATGACGGAGTAGCACTGGAAGAGCTATAATGAACGTTACATTCTTCATGTTTATCTCTGACAGGTGGGAGTCATAGATTTTTCTATGTACTTGAAAGACGGGAGCATAGCAAAAGGCAGTGAAGGGTGAGTTATACCTATGGGTTTTTGTCTGTATAGAGGGCTTTTTGTATAATGGAAACTAACAAATAGATGTACATCAGTTTCTGTATCAATTGTGTGGCTACTGACTTTGAATGATGCTAATTTCTGCAAGTATGTGTGAATGGCTGTGCTAGCCACCCCCTGGATATCTGCCAGTAAAACTGTAACAGATCCAAAGCTGCCACACTCTTAATAAGTAAGGATATGTGGCAAAAAACGGAGTCACAGGTTAGTTCCCTAAATCAAAAGAGTAGTTGAAGTGGTGTTATAAACACTTTAAACCCTGTGATTTCATATGAGGTTGCATCACAAGACCCTTAAACCCGAAGACATCACAAGAAGTGGGATTACAAGTGTTGAACCTGTCGAATTATCTGAAATCATACAATCATACAATTAAGGAATGAAAATCTTGACGAAGAAGTTAAAAGCCAGCATAGGAGTTAAAGAGGTTATGATTTAAGTTTAAGACCCCAGTTGGTAAATAAATGATTGTCATAGATTTTCTAGAGAATGTATTGCTCTCTGTTTAATGTTCTTTTCCTTCTGGGGATAGGGGAAGGAATGCAGAAAGCACCCCTGCCCTCTTGGGAATACAGAGAGGCTGAGGTAACCATAGGTATTAGGGGTCTGAGCCCCAGTTATCCTAAGTGGGGATCAAATGTGGCTAAATATTACATTCTAGAGGCATGACCCTAATAACCCCACTTCTCGAGGGCTAATCAAATCCTGGAAAATGAAATTGAGAACCAGGAAAAAATACAATCAATACTAAATCTAATGATTACATATATTAATCATTGATGAAACTCAAAAATTCTGAGATTCTTCTTTTATTGAGTACATCTAGTTATGTTCACATGTTTTCCATACCGGAAGCGTTCTGCTGTATGGTGTAGTGCATCAAACATTCAAATCCTTCTATATACAATAACAATGCAAAACATTACAAATAGTCTTGTACAAAAAGTCACCATAAAAACGCTTCTATCTTCCAAACATATATATATTGAGGGCTGTGCATAAAATTCCTGCACAATCACTCTGACTGTTGGTCTCTTGAGTCCGTATGTATATACAAAATGTGAATCCTTTTGTTGGTATTAGGACAGCATGCAGTTGCCTTAATACATCTTTCTTTAAAAACTTCAAAAAACTTAATGAACGAGGTGTCAACGCGTTTCGGCCTTTGGGTTTTAGGCCTCCTCAGGATAAAATGAAAGACGGAGCACAATATGTGCCTCGATCCACCGTACAACCAACCAGGCACAGGAATCCACAGCCTCTAAGGGTAACTGATAAACTCTTCAATCAAGGATCGTTCCCGGGTGAAGTGATTCCACGATGAACCATCTTACTGCAGGAGCCAGGCATGAGGGATGCTCCACTGCTAGTAAGGAATGCTTCATCCCCTTCTCCGTTGGCTGTACGATGGTTCGAGACACATATTGTGCTCTGTTTCATTTTATCCTGAGGAGGCCTAAAACCCCCTTTTCTGAATCGGTCTTTCATTTTAGCCATCATGTACAGTACATATCTCATACCAAAAGAAATCCACCAAAACAAGTGATCTGTGGCTATGAGGTAAGCACGTCTTCAAAGAAACCCCCCCAATAACTCTTAATATGGAAAACGGGTAGGAAGTATGTTTCGTTGATGTCTGACCATTCAGCAAGTCAGTGGATCACTTCTAAAGTGTTTTAATAGTAATTACTTATATACAGTGGCCTAATCCTGTAATTTTACTAATGCATAATGTCGTGCCACAAAAATTTGCGATATCTTTGAGAATGAATCAATTCAGAACATGCAGTTTTCAACAAACTTAACCAAACAATACTCTCACGTTAAGCATTTTGTTTTACAGTGATGGACAAATTACTGCCATTCTTGACCAAAAGAATTATGTAGAAGAACTTAACAGACAATTAAGGTAAATTGTAGTTTGCATTATGTGGTTGGGCGGGCCATTTTATTATTTTTACTATGTTGTATAACATGCAATACACCTAAATAAAACAGAATCCTAAAAAATCAGAATTGTTTTAAAACTGCGGTAGTAAACTATGGCAATAGATGATAAACCGACTAAACAAAATAAAACTAAGACATCTTCAACCCGTCTCTTGCCACTAATGCTCAGTCTTTTGGCTTTTATCTGTGACTCCTACCTGTCCAAGAACTGTGCATGCTAGTTAGAGAGCACAGACTGCCTGGCATTAGATATCCTCTCTATGTAGGATGAAACCATGACACATACCTTTTGCTGTCCTGTGGGAGACCACATGTTGTCCTACTTCATCACTGCCTCCCTAACCGAACAGTCAACCCTCTTAAAGACACCTTCCGGTCAGTAGCACGACAGATCACAAAGAATGAAAATGTAACCATATCTTGCCAAACTGTGGAATCTTCATGGGCTCCCACTACTTGCTCACAACAGACCCAAATACGCGTGAATCACGTTTTATGTAATACACACACTGAAACCTGATTATTTAGCTAACAAACTCGCCTTCATTGGCCACTCTTGTAAAATCTGCTGCATCAACCAATTGATTGAAGCCACTCCCTATGTGTGGGAAGAAAAGAAACATGAACATCAGTATTTCGGTTCTTCAGCCACCTAACTCTGGCTTCTAAGACGTTGTCAATCACCCCTTGCCTTTAAAAGGAAATAGGATGCCCTGGTCTTATCTTTTTTTAACCTATTCATCAATATCGTGGCTTTGCCAATGTTACCATGTAAAGTCTGAAAACTCTGTAAATTTTGTGTCTCCAAAACCGCACAGGTGTTCTGAGCAATGTAATTAATTCTATGTGTTATGTGATCTTGTTACTCTCTGCTCCTGGAGGCAACCAACTCTCACTTTCTTTCTAGATGTCACCACTGCTACTGTTGCCTGTCGGTTCCTGCACCAAATTCTCTCCTCTTCCCTCTAGTGCTACATATACACTTGAAAAAATACCCCCAAATGCAATACATTTACACAGTCAATTTAGATGATTTCAATTATTTGAGTTCAACGCTTTTAAACAGGGTTTGTGTGTCTGGTGTCAGAAGCATCTAAGTTGTCATGTGGACTCTTAGTTCTACTGCACACTTAATTATATGGTTGTTCACTATTTTCTTTATTCATCACAATATGGGACATGCTTATTATTGAATATGACATAATATCAGTATTGGGAAGTAAAATATGTTTACCTTTTTCCTTTTTTGACAGTGCTACTGTAAATAACCTTCAGGCCAAAGTGGATGCTTTAGAAAAATCAAACACCAAACTGACGGAAGAGGTAAATGGAAGATAATGGCACAATGCCATTTCTATGGATTAGTTGAAAAATTATTAATTTTGTGTTAAGATTTAACTGTAAAAAATCGTACATTTTTAAAACTGTTTTAAAATCCAGCTTTCTTCATTACTTGTGGTGAGGAAGTTCCGTATTTTTGCGAGTTTATAATCTCAGATCCATTGTTAAACTTTTTCATTGTAGTTTTCCCACCAACAGTGGTTTGAACCTTGTTTTATTTTCTTCCTGTGGTATGTAGCTTCCCTCTAATTTGTTTGCAAAATTATTGGTGCATTGTTTTCAATTCCACATCCAAGTGAGAAATCCAATAACTGCTTTCTTGAATTCTCTCTGAATTTTCATGGGTAAGGAAAAGTCTATTGCAAGCTGCAAATCAGTTATGGAGAACTCAACTGTTTTGTCTCTGCTTCTTAATTTGTTAGGCATCTATTTTTCTATAGTGTTGATTGTCGACTTATTAACTCAAACATGCAAAACGTGCTATAAAGATGATAACATGTATGTACTTTTCTAAAAGAGTGTGTTAGACTCCTGTAGAATCTTATATTAAATAGTTCTCCATTTCACGTACGTTGATGAGCCCAGGTTGAGTTTTTTCTCCAACTGCGGACTCCCTACCTGCTTAGATAATTTTTTATAAACCTTCCTATATGCTATGGGTTGAAATCAATAAGCTCTTGTCTGCCATTTGTGTTTCTGAGAATTTCTTTTGCTTTATAGCTCATAGTTTTCAGCGAAAGCTCATAATTGAAAAAAATTGTCTTTAAATAATGAATAAATACTAATATTCAGCAATAACTGTACACTTCAGGTAACTTGATGCAAAGCGTGTGATTTTTTTTTGGTGTGGGATCAGTTTTGCTTATAAATGTTTTTCTGCATATTTGAGTTCCAGAATTTCTTTTTATCTCACATCCGTTTCAGATCCTTCAGGCATACTCTTTGTATTGCTCATGGGCAATATTTATTTCTTCACAGTTGTCTATCTGTCTTTTTTCTCTGGAAGACAATGTTAGAAAATCATATTTCAGTTGTTATTTTGCCTTTCTCCTCGGGCTATCTTAAGAGAGGTCACTGACCCCTACATCGGTAATTATTATTTTTTTTTAAACTTTATTTTTGAGTTGTACAACAAGTATAAAAAACATACCCCCCTAGACATGGCATCAAGTAACAAACCGTTGCATACAGATCGATTACCTCATTAAGGCACTTAAGGGTACAGGTTAGTGCGGGACGGCAGTAATCATGGGAAAAGAAATCAGCATAATAAAGCAGAAGATTAATTATATGAACATGTGGAAGCAGGTGGAATAAGCAAAAAGATCAATCAAGGCTAACAGACCCCTATCCCCTCCCCCTCCCCCTCCCCATCACTCCCCGATCCCTCCGGCGTGAACAGTTCCTCACTATTTCCCTCCGATTCGTTCAGTGCCAGTCCCGTACTACACATAGCCCTCCAGGCCAGCAGGTCGTCTTGCAACTTCACATCTCTACGCGTGCATTGCATATGGGTCTCCTCCGCCAGTGACCACTCACGGACATCCCTCAGCCATGTGGAGATTTCCGGTGCCCGCCGCCCCATCCAAGTAATGGCCACCCTACGCCGCGCCAGGACCAACATGAGCTGTAGTAACTTGTAGGATAGATCCCTCTTTTTAGGTTTGGGAACCAACGCTAGGAGACAGTGGACCGGTGTCATGTCTATCCGAAGGCCGGTAGTTGCGATTATACTTGTCACCACATCTGTCCAGAGGCATTTCACCAAGGTGCATTCCCAGGCCAGGTGTAAGAACCCCGCCCTCTCCGCCCCACATCTGGGACATGTGTCCTCCCTGTCGCCTGAAATGCGCTGTAATGACACCGGGGTCAAATATGTACGTTGCATGAAGTTAAAATGTGTAAGCTTAAACCGTGCATTGCACGACACTTTACGCGTGTGGTTCCATACGCGCTTGCGCTGTCCCTGGTCTAGGGGCTTGCCCAGATCTACCTCCCAGGCTCCCCACGAGGGCTGGTCCGGTGGGACCGAATCTTGATGCATGGCGGAGTAAAGCAAGGTGATCAATCTACTACCCCTGCCGCAGGAGAGAATGATGTTCAGGGTATGGGAAGTCGGTGGCGTCTCGGGAAACTGGGGCCAGGCCGCCTTCACCACTTCCTGAAGGCCACGGTAGCGCAAGTGCTGTCCCCCGCTCAACCCGAAGGTCTCCTCGGCCTCTTCAAAGGACAGAAATGAGTCACCTGGGTAGAGGTCAGCCAGGGTTGTGCAGCCTCCCGCCCTCCAATCCCTAAAGGACATGTGTTCTTCCATAGCCACTAACGGCGCCATGATTCAAACCGGCAATTCCCTATGAAAGGGCGCCCGTCTCAATACCCTCTCTACAAACCTCTGCCAGATGGCGGTCGTGTGCCACACCATGTGCGGTAGGGACACAGCCGCTCCCCTCCCCCAATGCGATCTGTAGTGACCGCTCAGTAGCCCTCCCGGCCAAGAGCTGCATATCCCAACTGTCCGCTTCCGCAAACCATCTGGCAGCTGGCAGTAGTTGAGTCGCGTAGTAATACAGGTCAAATCTTGGAGCCTCCAGCCCGCCTTCTTCCCAGCTCCGGACCACGGTGTGTAGTGCAACCCTACTACGACGTCCCGCCCAAAGCAGAGACGTGAGCAGTGAGTTGAGTTTGCGGAATATACGTGGGGAATAGGGCAGAGCAAGTTCTGAAGGACATAAAGCGTCCTGGGGAGCATGACCATCTTTGCGACCGCCAGCCGCCCCATAAGGGAGAGCGGTAAGGTGTTCCAAAATGTCACCGAGCGTTATAGGGATGCGAGCATCCCATCCACGTTTCGGGCCAGGACCTGTGCATCGGTCGGGGCCACCTGGATCCTGAGGTACCAGAACGTGACCGCTCCCATCTCAGCTCCAGATCCGGCATGTCCGGTAACTGTCCCTCACCGAATCCCGCCAGAGGAAAAATTAAGGACTTGCCACGATTAATCCTCAGTCCAGAGGCCTCCCCGAAGCGGTCGAAGTGCTGCAATAATATAGGCACGGAGTCTCGCGTGCCGTTAAATAAAAGAGGGCGTCATCCGCGTATAAGGACACCACGTTGCAGGTGTCCACCACCTGAATCCCCCACTGCGCCATTTCCGACCGAATTCGTACTGCCAAAGGCTCTATCGCTAGTGCAAAGAGGAGCGGCGAAAGGGGGCACCCCTGCCGCGTCCCTCGACGTAAGCGCCACTCCTCCGAGCATCCCGCTTCACTCTGGCACGGGGTCAGCATACAATATACGGACCCAACGGCAAAAGTTGGGGCCCACCCCCACCGCTTGGAGGACATACATCGGTAATTTTTAATACTAAATTGGATTATCTCCCATTTGGTCTGTTATCAAGCAAAGTCTTTTTGGATGCATCTCTGTAATTTCATATAAGTGAGATCTTCTTCCATGTCCTTGTGTTCATAGGGCTATGATTTAAATGGTGTTATCCTTTTTCTGTCACTGATACCTGCCTAAGCAATGTGATCTGGTTTTGTCATATACCTTTGCGTATATATTCTCCTTGCAAAGTTTTGTGATCCTTTCTTAAGGCCTTTAACATAGACAATAAGCATGCTGAAATAGGTTTTATTTCTCTAACAGGCACTTAGTATGTTGTAAAACTTTGACTCCTGCTTCTAGTAGTCCTAGATAGATGTTTGAGTATTTGGTGCAATTTTACTTGAATGATTGTAATAAAGTTTATTCTGTTACGAGTACTTGCTGGCTTCTAGTAGCCCTAGATGAAATTTGTAGTTTTTCGTGAAATTGTATCTGAACTTCATAAAAAAAATATTTTGTTTCATTTTTTATTTATTCTGCTGGAAGTGCACATCTAAAGATCCTTGTTGATCACTTGAATTTTTTCTTTATAGCTGACCTTAATCCGCTCTCTTTTTTCGGTCGAGCCTGCATGTGCATGCGTCTCTTGAGTAACACTGTCATGCGCGCTAGCTTAATTCCGCTCGCACGCTGAGATTTTTCAAAACGCATGTAACGTGATGAGCTGGGCTCGTCATCAGCGTGCGAGGAGGCTACGCCATGACGAGCCCAGCTCGTCATCAGCGTGGAAGGGGTTAACAACACAGGCTTGGAGTCTGACCATTGTTTAACATTTGTTGGCATGCCTGGCACTCGTCTTTAAAGCCTCGTAATTCGCCAAGGCAGTTCTAACATTTTCGTTCCTCTCTGTGGAACAAGGTCCAAACACTGATTGATTCAACTTAATCAGTGCCCATCCACTGCTCCAGATGTGATTGAGGTACCATTTTGTTCTTTTGAACTTTTAGTGCCCTATAAACAGAAGGCGTGTGACTGGCTACAATATGCCCAGCAGGACAAACACAATTGCAAAGATTTATTTTCTATAGTTAATTTCCTTTTATTTTGCCAAATCTTTTTTTCTCACTTTACACGTTTTCTTATGTTTTTGCTTGTGAGCGCTGTTCTCAAAAGATGAGGATTATCTTAATGCAAAGCTACATTGTTTCTTTCTTATGTGTAATTTCTGAAATAATGCTTTAACACATAATCGTACAGTGCACCCCAATCCGCCTCACTTAAATCCACCCAACCTCAATCTAATCTACTCCAGTCCAATCCATCCCTCACATTCCAATCCACTACTCTCCAATCCCCCAACGCACCCCACTCCAATCCAAAACAATCACTCAGTCAAACATTTATGTAGCACGTCAAATCACCTGTGATTGTCTCAAGGCACTGGAGAAGCTATATGATGGTTTGTTCATTTGACAAGCCAAGTCTTTAGTTCTTTCCTGAATTGCTGGATCGAAGGTGCGGTCCTGAGGTGTAGGGGAATGTTGTTCCAAGTCTTGGTTGCTAGGTGCGAGAAGGACTGCCCACCCTTCTGGGTTTAGCAAATCTAGGGGGGCCTCTGTGAGGATGAGGGAAGCTGATCGTAGGTGTCCTATCGTTTGGATTCAAAGTCAGGCGTTTTATCGGTTGGATTGAAAGTCAGGCGTTTGTTGATGTATTCAGTGCCCTCGTTGTGTAGTACATTGTATGCATGGGTCTGCATCTTGAAGTAGCATCTCTTCTGGATCAGGAGCCAGTGTAGCTTTCTAAGGGGGGGGGGGTGAAGTGGGCCCTTTTGAGGAGGTTGTGAAGGAGTCTTGCTGCTGAGTTTTGTATTGTCTGTAGTCTATTCAGGAGCCGAGCGTTGGTTCATACTTAGTGTTCCTGCAGTACAGTATGATGGGAGGTTATGTCAAAAGTGGTTGATCGATCCAGGAGGATGAGGACTGCGGTCTCTCTGCGGTCCAGGAGGCCTCAGTGACTGCGATCAGGGCTGTCTCTATGCTGTGGTTAGCTCGCAAACTGGATTGAGAGGATTCCAAGAGGTATTTGTGTTCCAGGTGTTCGGTAAATTTCTGGAAAGGGGACCTAGCATAGTTTCCCGTCTGCGGCCAAAGTGCTTCCACTGGCCGCCGCAGACTCCCTTGGGAAATAAATATATAAATATATATATATATATTACCTACTGGCGGTCGCCAGTAGGTAGTTATAGTTAGGATTTTTTTCAATGTTAAATCTCAAAATTCTATTTGGAATAACTTTGGCACCGGTTGACGAATCTGCCTGAAAATTTCCTGAAAATGGCCTCGTCGAGCTCCGGTCCTTCCTTGAAAGTTTGGGGGGGATACGTCAAGCGGGGGCCGAGATAAAAGGGGGGTCCCAAAACGCGTTTTCCCCATGTAAATTTCCATAGGGCGGTCGATTTCACTTTTAGCCCGAACGGCTGAATGGATTTCCAGCAAACTTGGCAAAATTGAAGGGACTGGTAGCCCGATGTGCCTTTGCTATGTCTCAAGATATGTGCTGCAGTGGATTTTGAGTAATTTAGGTTCAAAAAAAATATATATATCTATAGGCGCTCTCCGGTGCGCGCACCGGAGTGCGCTCCAGGCGCGACACGCGACTTGCGCGCAGGAAGCTGATTGGCTCTTGTGTTTCTGTAAACATTCTAAACAGTCTGGAGCGGCCGCCATCTTGTGTCTCGGTAAAATCGAGACACAAGGGGTTTGAAAAACAAGCATTAGAAATGCAATAGGTCTCGCAGCATTAGAGTTAGTGCTTTTAGAATTGTTTATGGGTTTTTTTGTAAATCTTTAGCATGAGGTTGAGGGTGAGTGAGGGTGAGTGAGGGTGAGGGGTTGAGGGTGAGTGAGGGTGAGTGAGGGTGAGGGGTTGAGGGTGAGTGAGGGTGAGGCTGAGGTGGTGAGGGTGAGTGAGGGTGAGTGAGGGATTGAGGGTGAGGGGTTGAGGGTGAGTGAGGGTGAGGGGTTGAGGGTGGGTGAGGGGTTGAGGGTGGGTGAGGGGTTGAGGGTGAGTGAGGTGAGGGGTTGAGGGTGAGTGAGGGTGAGGGTGAGTGAGGGTGAGTGAGGGTGAGTGAGGGTGAGTGAGGGTGAGGGGTTGAGGGTGAGTGAGGGTGAGTGAGGGTGAGTGAGGGTGAGTGAGGGTGGGTGAGGGGTTGAGGGTGAGTGAGGGTGAGGGGTTGAGGGTGAGTGAGGGTGAGGGTGAGTGAGGGTGAGGGGTTGAGGGTGAGTGAGGGTGAGTGAGGGTGAGTGAGGGTGAGTGAGGTGAGTGAGGTGAGGGGTTGAGGGTGAGTGAGGGTGAGTGAGGGTGAGTGAGGTGAGGGGTTGAGGGTGAGTGAGGGTGAGTGAGGGTGAGTGAGGGTGAGTGAGGTGAGGGGTTGAGGGTGAGTGAGGGTGAGTGAGGGTGAGTGAGGGTGACTGAGGGTGAGTGAGGGTGAGTGAGGGTGAGTGAGGGGTTGAGGGTGAGTGAGGGTGATGGTGAGTGAGGGTGATGGTGAGTGAGGGTGAGTGAGTGAGGGGTTGAGGGTGAGTGAGTGAGGGGTTGAGGGTGAGTGAGTGAGGGGTTGAGGGTGAGTGAGGGTGAGTGAGGGTGGGTGAGGGTGAGTGAGGGTGGGTGAGTGAGGGTGAGTGAGGGTGGGTGAGGGTGGGTGAGGGTGAGTGAGGGTGGGTGAGTGAGGGTGAGTGAGGGTGAGTGAGGGTGAGTGAGGTGAGGGGTTGAGGGTGAGTGAGGGTGAGTGCGGGTGAGTGAGGGTGAGTGAGGTGAGGGGTTGAGGGTGAGTGAGGGTGAGGGAGGGTGAGTGAGGGTGAGTGAGGTGAGGGGTTGAGGGTGAGTGAGGGTGAGTGAGGGGTTGAGGGTGAGTGAGGGTGATGGTGAGTGAGGGTGAGTGAGGGTGAGTGAGGTGAGGGGTTGAGGGTGAGTGAGGGTGAGTGAGGGTGAGTGAGGTGAGGGGTTGAGGGTGAGTGAGGGTGAGGGAGGGTGAGTGAGGGTGAGTGAGGGTGAGTGAGGGGTTGAGGGTGAGTGAGGGTGATGGTGAGTGAGGGTGAGTGAGAGTGAGTGAGTGAGGGGTTGAGGGTGAGTGAGTGAGGGGTTGAGGGTGAGTGAGTGAGGGGTTGAGGGTGAGTGAGGGTGAGGGGTTGAGGGTGAGTGAGGGTGAGGGTGAGTGAGGGTGAGGTATTGAGGGTGAGGGGTTGGGTGAGGGTGAGGTATTGAGGGTGAGGGGTTGGGTGAGGGTGAGTGAGGGTGAGGTATTGAGGGTGAGGGGTTGAGGTTGAGTGAGGGTGAGTGAGGGTGAGGGTGAGGGGTTGAGGGTGAGTGAGGGTGAGGGGTTCTTCAGGGCTTTTTTTTTCTCCTAAATTAGGAAGTGGGACCTCAGTTTGTGAAATCCCACAAGATATTCCCTTCTGCTTGTGTGGTTTTAAGCTAGTAGGTGGGACATCATTTTTAAAGGAAAATTTGCTGAGAGCTAACCAAGTGGACGAAGAATTCGAGCAAGATCGTTGGCACTAGCTGGAGGGATTTGATAATTTAGTTACTACCTTGTTTCATGTCCAGTTCTGTGGTTTATCTGTAAACCTATTGCACTCTGGGAGTTGTAGTCTGGGTTTACTTAGATATTCAACCAATTGCACTGCACGCACGTGTAGTTTTTAAGAGCCAAGACCAGGGATGGAACATGGATTCTTGCTGAAATGGGGTGAGGTTGGAACCCTAGCGGCATAAGAGGAAGTCCTCACCGGGGTATGTCGATGCTGCTGGATCTGAGCAGTCGCATTTATGAAACCAGTGCTGCATGGGGTGGAGACATGGGGGACCACAGCGTGGGGACTGAGCATGTTTGAGAATCTATGAAGTGGTCAGCAGCGGCATTTGGAGGTGGTGACTGTAGGAGAGGACTCTCACTGAAGGCCATGGAGCAGTTAATGTGGACAAGGAGGTTATCATGGTTGGCGTGCCCGGGGTGGAGAGACGAGGCATGTGAGAGGGCTCTTCGTCCATGGACTGGCCGGGGGAGAGCAGCCGGAGGGAAGAGAGGGGAGGGGGGAGGAGAGCGAAAGGATCGGAGACACGGCGGGTAAAATAAACAAAAAAAAAGCCGGAGGGAAGAGAGGGGAGGGGGGAGGAGAAATGCGACACGGCGGGAAGGGGAGGGGGCGGAGCCGGTCAAATAAACAAAAAACAAGCTGGAGGGAAGAGAGGGGAGGGGGGAGGAGAAGTGCGACAGGGGAAATGCGAGACGGCGGGAAGGGGAGGGGGCGGAGCGGGTCTGTGCAGGGGAAGCTGCCTCGGGCTGGGGTTGCTAGGAGAGGAGGAGGGGGGAGGAGACCTTGGAAGCAGAATCTGTTACAGCTTTGATGTGCCCTTTGAGATCCGGATTTTCGTCGAGCATGACGCCCAGTAGTGACCATTCTGAAGTCAACATCTCTTAGTTTCAAACTAGAGACTATGACTGTTGGGTTAGATTTGGAGGGGAAGAGAAGAAAATCAGTCTTGAAGGCATTATATTTAAATTGTTTTTGATCCATCCATTTGTGGCTGCTGTGCAGGACAGATTAATTCTTGGAGATACGTTTGAGGAAATCCATCCATTTTGAGATCGAGTTGCGTGTCTTCAGTGTATTGGTGAGATAAGATGCCAAGATCTTTAAGTAGTCCCCCCTCTGTGATTCTTTGACTTGCACATTGTCAAGGATTTGTTCTAGGATCCAACTGTGTGGGGTGCGGACGGAAATTAAAGTGGGGTCAGAAAGGGAATTGTCAGTTTTCACTATTTGGGAGTGTTCTGAGAGGTAGGATTGGTACCATTTCACAATGCTTTCCTACTTGCGCATCCTGTTTTTAAGAGTGTCCAGAAGAATTTGGTGGCCGGTGATGATGTTTAACATGGCAGTTAGGTCTAATAAAAAAATGACGTCAGTGGCTTTTTTTAAAAGGTGCGGAGTGTGTCATTGGTCACCATTAGTGCTGCCTGAGAGCTAACCAAGTGCACGAAGAATTCGAGCAAGATCGTTGGCACTAGCTGGAGGTATTTGATAATTTAGTTACTACCTTGTTTCATGTCCAGTTCTGTGGTTTATCTGTAAACCTATTGCACTCTGGGAGTTGTAGTCTGGGTTTACTTAGATATTCAACCAATTGCACTGCACGCCTTGAAATTATACGTGTAGTTTTTAAGAGCCAAGACCAGGGATGGAACATGGATTCTTGCTGAAATGGAGTGAGGTTGGAACCCTAGCGGCATAAGAGGAAGTCCTCACCGGGGTATGTCGATGCTGCAGGATCTGAGCAGTCGCATTTATGAAACCAGTGCTGCATGGGGTGGAGACATGGGGGACCACAGCGTGGGGACTGAGCATGTTTGAGAATCTATGAAGTGGTCAGCAGCGGCATTTGGAGGTGGTGACTGTAGGAGAGGACTCTCACTGAAGGCCATGGAGCAGTTAAGGTGGACAAGCTGGAGGGAAGAGAGGGGAGGGGGGAGGAGAAGTGCGACAGGGGAAATGCGAGACGGCGGGAAGGGGAGGGGGCGGAGCGGGTCTGTGCAGGGGAAGCTGCCTCGGGCTGGGGGTGCTAGGAGAGGAGGAGGGCACTGCACGCCTTGAAATGATACGTGTAGTTTTTAAGAGCCAAGACCAGGGATGGAACATGGATTCTTGCTGAAATGGAGTGAGGTTGGAACCCTAGCGGCATAAGAGGAAGTCCTCACCGGGGTATGTCGATGCTGCTGGATCTGAGCAGTCGCATTTATGAAACCAGTGCTACATGGGGGACCACAGCGTGGGGACTGAGCATGTTTGAGAATCTATGAAGTGGTCAGCAGCGGCATTTGGAGGTGGTGACTGTAGGAGAGGACTCTCACTGAAGGCCATGGAGCAGTTAAGGTGGACAAGCTGGAGGGAAGAGAGGGGAGGGGGGAGGAGAAGTGCGACAGGGGAAATGCGAGACGGCGGGAAGGGGAGGGGGCGGAGCGGGTCTGTGCAGGGGAAGCTGCCTCGGGCTGGGGGTGCTAGGAGAGGAGGAGGGGGGAGGAGAGTAGGGGAGGCACGGCCTAGCGGCCGTGCAATCAAGTAGTGAGGGGGCGGAGTTGTGGGAAGGCTGAGAGAGAGAGTAGGCGGCTGGGGGCATGTGCACGCGCATTTAAGCTCAATGCGCATGCGCATTGAGCTTAAATTTATCGTGCACTGCAAGGAATCGCCACGATTCCTTGCAGTGTGGATAAAGAGCGGATAAGTGCCAATACTCTCGCCTTGCTCGATGCGCATGCGCATCGACAGGCGAGACCTAAAAAAGGGGCATATGACCATAAGGTGGAAGAGTAGACCCCCTCTGACCCCCTAGGTTTGATGTAGGGGCTAAAATAGGGTCCTGCGGGGCATTAAATTTTTTATTTTTTTTTCGTTTTGCGCGGGGGAAGCGCATGGTACGCGCACCGGCGAAGCACGGGGAAAATCCAGGACCATATTTATGAAGGCCTTGCGCTGCCAGTTTTGCGCCTCCTGTGCGTCAATTTTTGTGACGCACCAGCGGTGTAAAAAAATGCGCATTGTTACGCAATATTTAAAAAGTGACGCATCTATCTAGATGCGTCACTTTTTAAATATAGTGCAACGAGGCACATTTTTTTACACTGCTGGTGCGATGCGTCACTTTTCTGTGCGCACTCCTTATGACATTCCAGATGTGTCATATTTAATGTATGACGAATCATGTTGCAAGGAGTTACAGATACATCAGTATTTCTGACATATCTGTAAACATAAAAGTGACGCGAGGCAGGCGCAAGATTTTGACGCAACAGCATCCTAAAAGTGACGCAGAGAAATCTCATAGATTTCAGTACGTCGTTATTACCAAGCTTTTTGCGGGGGAATGCCCCCTCTGCATACATTATACCTGACGCAGATATAATGTGGCGCAGAGTTTTAAAAAGTGATCCATGTACCTAGATGCGTCACTTTTTAAAAATAGCGTCAGGTATAATGCATGCAGAGGGGGTGTTCTCCCGCAAAAAGCTTTGTAATAGCGACGCAGTGAAATCTTTGAGATTTCACTGCGTCACTTTTAGGATGCTGTTGCGTCAAAATCTTGCGCCTGCTTTACAGCAGTTGTTAGACTGACGCAAGACCTTTCACATGGTGCTTTTTCCATGTGAAAGGACACATTACTGGAGTTGCGTCACTTTTGTGACGCACTCCAGCAATGCGTTACTTGGAATGTCATAAGGAGTGCGCACAGAAAAGTGACGCATCGCACCAGTGGTGTAAAAAAATGTGCCTCGTTGCGTTATATTTAAAAAGTGACGTATCTAGGTAGATGGGTCACTTTTTAAAATCAAGCGCCACATTATATCTGCGTGAGGTATAATGCATGCAGAGGGGGTGTTCCCCCGCAAAAAGCTTTGTAATAGCGACGCAGTGAAATGTTTGAGATTTCACTGCGTCACTTTTAGGATGCTGTTGCGTCCTTTAAATATAGTGCAACGAGGCACATTTTATTACACTGCTGGTGTGATGCGTCACTTTTCTGTGCGCACTCCTTATGACATTCCAGATGTGTCATATTTAATGTATGACGAATCATGTTGCAAGGAGTTACAGATACGTCAGTATTTCTGACATATCTGTAAACATGAAAGTGACGCGAGGCAGGCGCAAGATTTTGACGCAACAGCATCCTAAAAGTGACGCAGAGAAATCTCATAGATTTCAGTACGTCGTTATTACCAAGCTTTTTGCGAGGGATTGCCCCCTCTGCATACATTATACCTGATGCAGATATAATGTGGCGCAGAGTTTTAAAAAGTGACCCATGTACCTAGATGCGTCACTTTTTAAAAATAGCGTCAGGTATAATGCATGCAGAGGGGGTGTTCCCCTGCAAAAAGCTTGGTAATAATGACGCAGTGCGTCACTTTTAGGATGCTGTTGCGTCAAAATCTTGCGCCTGCTTCACAGCAAACCTTTCACATGGTGCTTTTTCCATGTGAAAGGACACATTACTGGAGTTGCGTCACTTTTGTGACGCACTCCAGCAATGCGTTACTTTTGTGTTTACAGATACGTCAGAAATACTGACATATCTGTAACTCCTTGCGAATTGATTAGTCATATATTAAATATGACATATCTGGAATGTCATAAGGAGTGCGTCCACAAAAGTGACGCATCGCTGTTTTCACGTAGCGATGCGTCACTTTTCAGAAATGAGGCCTCCAGTTTATTCACTGTGTCATAACTTTCTTTTCTAACACTCACCTTCTTTCATTCCTCCTACTTCACTTCCTTTCACCTCTCATACCTTTCTGTTCTTTCTTACTCATTCTCCTTTCAATTATCAATGCACTATATTTCACTTACTCTTCATTTTTTTAAGAATATAGCTCTTTGATGAGAATTGGAGGTAGTTCTGAAAAGAACTTTTGGTTTTCTTCTTTTAACTGAACAGGAACAAAAACAGGGAATGGAAACTGCTCAACAGGAGCAAAAAGAAAACAAAAAAATTAGGGGTGGGAAGGGCAGCGATGGTTCTCCAATGCTCGAACCATGAGCAGGACACTTTGCTCCCCATAGGTGAGGAGTTGATTGCAGTATCTGCATTTGACGACCCCATGGTTAAATGCAGGTTGTATGTTTGCCACCTGCTCCTGCGATTGCTCTCTCCCAGAAGAAGTTGCTCCTCCGGTTGATGTAGAGGCCCCATCTCTGGGAACCTCTTGTGCCAGAGCCCTGACACTTTCCCGGGCAAAATTCTGGGGGTGCCTCCTCTCCACATGGCGAATCATGGTAAAGTTGCCAAAAGAGTACTTTTTTTGGGGGTTACCCCGTGACAGGACCTGTTTGCAGATCCTGCACTCCACTTTTGGTGCATTCACCTTTTTCTGGTCTGCTGGAAACTTAAAAAATTTCCAGATGAAATGCTCTTTGACCTTCGGCTGAGGAGGCTCTTCATCAATGAATTCAGGCTCATCTTCACTGCTGGATGGTCTGGCAGCCATGATTATCCAAGAAATATGCAAGAGCAAAAAGGCAGGTCTTTCAGTCACAAAAGTGAAAGAAGAAGTGAAGGAAATGGGTGGGGATTTCATTCATTGTAAAAAAAAAACTGTTAGCAACCAATGAAAAGTGTTATTTTAGGGTCACATGACCCGACGCGTTTACGCTGCGCGCTCCGGAGCACTTCCGGTGCGTTTACGCAGCGCGATCGTAGGCGCTTTTGCGTGCGTTTACGCGCCGCGAACGTAGGCGCTTCCGAGGGCACTTACGTTGCGCGCCGAAGTGACGTCATCAAACTTTTACAGAAATGCATAATCATTTTCCTTATTAAAAAAAACTAATTTTATTTGTATGGTACAAAATGTTTTGCATTATTATTAACTTTTCATTCATATTTTTTTTCACGAACGACAGTTGCGCTCTGGGTGCGCTTTCAGATGAGCTCACGGAAAAGCTTACCGGAGAGCTTAGCTGAAAGCTTCCCGGAGCGCGCACCCAGAGCGCAAAAGAAAAAAATTATATTAAAAAAATGAATACTTTAAAAAAAACAGCAAATTGTAAAAAAAAAAAAAAGGTTAGAAACTCGATATACAAAGGAATTAGCATTTAAAAAACCTATGAAATTCACTGAAAAAACCATAGGTTTCACACCAGTTATAGTTAGGAATTAGCATTTAAAAAACCTATTAAATTCACTGAAAAAACCATAGGTTTCACACCAGTTATAGTTAGCTGGAAATTTTACTGATATAAAACCATTGAAATTCCCACATTATAGTTAGATGGACTCACTATAACTTGCGCGTGCAATGCACTGCTGATGACGTCACATATTACATCACTCATGACATGGTCAGTGACATCACTCATGACATCACTGATGACACCATCCAGTGAATGTGTGTCTTTCTGAAAAATAAATATATTTTATATATGTATATGTAAAAGTTGATGGAAGAATAAATGTTTAAATAAGTGTCTAAATGGATGGTTTTTAAAAAAAAATTGACTGGTTAACTGGCTTATTAAGTGTATGTTAGTGAATACATATATTAGTGAGTAATGTTTAAATATTTAAATATATGTATTAGTGTTTCACTTTGTTTATAAGTGGCTGCATGGGTTGGTGAGTAGCTACATGTGTAGGTATATTGGTTATTAGATGTTTTTTTAGTATCAGTATGAGTGTTTGTATGGTTTGGTGGGGGTATTACTTATCACATAGATGGATGAATGACTGACTCTCTCTTTGTATGTGTTTTGAAGACAGCATATGTGCAGGACTGTATGGGTGGATGAGTGTGTATATGTGTGTGTTACTGCGTGAATGACTGTCTCACTAGTGTCTTTATCAGTAACTACATATGTTTTAATCTAGTATATGTGAATATTGATGTATATAAGTGAGTATATGTGAGAGTAAGAGATTGTAAGAGTTCCTGTTTAAATAAGTATGTGTTTCTATAAGTGATTGTTTAAGAGTAAGTATGTGTAAGTTTCCTTAGAAGTAAGGTGGTAGTGTGTGTTTAGATGTATATGCAAATAAATGGATGTTCAATAGTTTACTTGCATGGGTGAGTATGTGTGAGAGTAACTTTTGGATGACTGTTGGTGTGTAACAGGATGTATAGGTGTATCACTACATATGATGAGTGAGTATATGTATGAGTGACTATATAGAACTGTTGGTGAATGAGTGGATGTGTATATAGATGGTGGAATTATTGAATTGGTTGTTGTAACTTTTATGTGTATCTCCATTTTTTCAAAATGTTAATTTCTATTTTTGAATATGTGTTTCATGGGTTACATTACACTGAAAGGAGGTCTGTCACTCTATCTCAAGGATGATGTCATCAGTGATGTCATGAGTGATGTCACTGACCATGTCATGAGTGATGTAATATGTGACGTCATCAGCAGTGCATTGCACGCGCAAGTTATAGTGAGTCCATCTAACTATAACGTGGGAATTTCAATGGTTTTATATCAGTAAAATTTCCAGCTAACTATAACTGGTGTGAAACCTATGGTTTTTTCAGTGAATTTAATAGGTTTTTTAAATGCTAATTCCTAACTATAACTGGTGTGAAACCTATGGTTTTTTCAGTGAATATATATATATATGTATATGTATATGTATATGTATATATATATATATATATATATATATATATATATATGTATATGTATATATATATGTATATATATGTATATATGTTTTACTTTTTTATATGCACTCTGTAAGAGCGCATGTGTCTCCAGCCCCTCCCTCCTTCCACCGTCCGTGCTCCCTTCCTCCTCCCGCACCTCCTTGGAGTTCCTTGGCCCTGCGCATTTCCACCACCCTCCCTTATGTTGCTACTCCCTCCCTCCTCCCTCATATTTGTTGTGTTCCTTGATGCATATCCCTGCCCTATGATATGCTGCTGCTCCCACCCCCAGACCGCTCTCGTGTTGCAAGGTTATCTGCGTGAGGATTGCTGACGTATAGCAGACCATGTTGCCTGTCCAGGTCCAGCACTTTCTTTAGTAGAAGCACCAGAACTGCTCCATGGGAAGAGCTCATTTATGTGCATCAGCCAAAACGATGTACTAGAGCCAGATCTGGTGGCACCAGGGGCTTGTGAGCACCAATAACTCCTTTTGGGTGAAAATATGCCAGGACAGCTCCCATTGATGATGCTGATCTGAATGTTCTAATTCCATCTGGCACCCAGGCCCTCCTGCAATCTCCCCATTGACTCCACTCCACAACTGCCTTCCTCCCAGCTTTGGCATTCATGACACCGTTGACAAATGAGAGATTGCCAACAGGGGTGCAGTCATCTGCATCTGTCTGTGAGGTATTAACGTAGAGCCCTCTATGGTAAATGGTGATGATCAGTGGTCCAGAAGTTCCCCTGGTGTACTGCCACATGAATAGATGTAAGATGAAGGTACGGTAGATAGCGAAGGGTAGCACAGTGTGTGGACTAGTATTGTCCCAATGACATGTTGCTATTTCACTCCTTCTGATAAATTGTATGTAAATGCTCTCTGTAAAAGGAAACCTTGTTCATTGAAATTAAGTTGAGTTCGTCTCCTGTACAAATCCTAAAATAAGCATGCTGTACAAATCCTAAAATAAGCATGTGATTGCTCTCAAATACCCTCCCACACATAGATTCATTCCTGCAGCAGTTGGATTAACCCACCAATCTACCTTACTGACATTGGAATCCAAATGCTTGGTTATGAATTTGTTTTTACTAGCACACAATGCTATCTATGGCATATGCATAACTCACTGATTTATATATTGCCAGACTTCTTAAAACCCTCATGTTGCTTCCCCACCTCACCCTCCAGGACTCAAACTCCCCTCACTCCCTATAACCCTCCTGTTGCTTCCCCTCCCACTCGTGCTGTTATTTTTGTTTACTGATCCAACTCCGCGAGGTAAAAAAATAAAACACTTGCTTCATTTTGGTATGCACACCTAGAAAATTATACAGATAGCCGCCTATTAGACTTATTTACACTTTTTTTTACCATGCTGTACTCCATCTGGGATGCTGTACAACACAGCTAAAACCATTGACATAGACAATAGGTCCCAAAAGCAAAACTAACTGGCTTTGCCAATGCTGGTTATTTGAAGTTGCCACTCACAAGAAAAATCTAAGGGACAGATGTGCGAACACACTGGTCACAAAAGGCATAGTCACTTTTTAGTGTCATTTTTGCGAGCAGAAACTTAATTTGCACACCAACCTATATGCTGATAGGTTGGTTCCAAAAAGTAAGGAATTGGAAGGGACCACAGTCTGACCTACTTAACTTAATATTCACTAGATAGTTTGGAAATTGCAACTCGCTCCGTTTAGTCACCATTAAAGGGATGGTGGTCTTCAAGGGTCAGTTGACCACCATTCTGTGATTGCTTTAAAATTGTACATTTATTTTAAAAGCAGCCTGATTTCCTTAAAGGAAACTGTGCTGCTGTTGAAAACAAAATGCTGGCTGCCTCATAGCACTTTTTTTTCTTTACTCTAAGCCATTTTGCACAGCAGCTACGCTTCTGTGCAACATTTCAGAAAAACATTGACAAAGGAAATATCTTGCATAGGTGAAACCTTTTGGCTTTGCCAATGCTGGTTTCATTTTCCTTTCTGTGGCTTTCCTTAACGTCTTTGGAAGCATTTGTCTATGTAATAGGCAGATTTTTTTATTTTTAATACACTGACGCTGGACCAAGAACAAATATACTCCAAAATTCTGATGTGAATTAGAGTTTCTGCTTTGCATAAAGAAATCTTGTATTTTGAACACCCATTGACAGCAACTACCTGCATAAAAATGTTTGGTTTCTGGCCTCTAATGATTGACATCTGGAATGCGATAAAATGTTAGTTTGTAACAAATGTTGCCTTATGGCAAACTAATAAATAATGAAAGCATTATAGATCAAGCCATATTGCACTAATATTGAGACCAAGCCCTACTCCAGTCAAAAATTGTAATATAATCCACTCATCTGAAAACAAAGACTGACATTTTGAGTTCTAAATGTGCAAAAAAATAAGACATTGCTCCCAACTTCTGCATCAGTATCGTTGCAAATGAGATTTCTTTTTTTTTAAATCAAGTTAAGTAAATGGTGACAGAGAAATTTGGAGATGTTGGTGACATTTTCTGTGCTTATGTGACACATAGTGAAGGCCCAGCTCCAAAGCAGTGGGTAGAATAAAAGAAAGGTGGAAATGCAGCATCGCTGGCAATGGTTTTTAGCATAGAGGGGAGCATACTGGGGTAAAGCTAGCATAGGAATCAGGCAGCAACAGGAGAGGGGGTGCAAAAAGCAGTATGAGCATGAACTCTATATGGGTGGTCCGGCATATGATGGTTACACTAGGATGAAGTGTTTTCTTGCAGACATGAAAGACTTGGGCCTGACAAATCTTGACGAGGATGGTGCTCCAGATGATAGGAGAATGGTTGGCATTGAGTCTTATGCTTTTCTGCATTTACTAATTTCCACTAACAATCTACTGTTTGTTGTGCGTGCTCTAATATAGAGTGATTGCTTCGTAGAGAATGTATTACTGCAAAACTAATTACACTATCTTGCCAACCATACGCAAATACTGAAGACCCACTCATTCACCAATCAACCATGAAAGTTCGCATTGCCTCCTGCTAAAAAGATCCGCAGTGCCTGCCTATTCCAAGTATGGTCAACTTCACTATCCCGTACACCATCAGCATCTTTCAGTACCAACCGTCCGGCCACTGCATTTAGGGAAATTTTTTCAGAACACTTTCCAAGGATTCGAAAATAGTATGATTACTGGCATAGATTTAAGTTGTCCAGGGGCTCTTTTCACGTCTTTAAGAATCTCAAAATGGCTCTGGTTGGAAAAAGCAGTGACTGTCTGCTCTTCTCTCAGCATGCATATCCCAGGGTAACTCCACCTCCAGCACAATACTTAGGGATTCAGTGCTCTCTTTTCTCCTCTTGGTATTCACCACTCTTCTGGCCTCACTTCCTCTTGCGCCATGTACCATCTTTCTCACACTCTCCTTGGACCTCGGTCTTGCAGAGGCGGCTATTAAGCCACTCGAAGTTCCATCTAAATGAATAAATGTGTACATATTAAACAGGACCTTGGTCCTCATTGAATACTTCTCTCCATATACCACAATGGGTTCAAGGGTTTGATCAACAATTCATATCACTCTATGATATTACTGACTGTGCACTGATCATCCACCAAGTTGATCTGGCGTACACTAATGCAATTTAATACAGTGTCTTCATTCATTTAAAAAAAAAAAAACAATGTTTTGTTTACATCCACAGCTTGCTGTTGCAAACAACAGGATTATAACCATGCAGGAGGAGATGGAAAGAATGAAGGATGAAAGTTCCTACATGCTTGAATCAAATCGTAAGGTTGGTAGTAACATTTTCTACACGAATCAAAGGGTTGCTGTACACAGCATTACTGTTTCTATGTTGTAATACTCTGCTGCAAAATCCCACTTTTAAGCATTCTAATAAACAGCTCGACATATCTACCACCCAGGACTTAGGTAAAAATGTTGGCATAGTTTGTTTAGACTCGTTTTAATATTCTTCACATCCTAAGTCACATGTTCGTTGGGAGAAATATTCATTTTCTGTTCCCCCAGCAGACTAAGATCTAATCACTGTTCCTATATGCCTTTTGTTTGTGTCTGACTTTCTGTTTACCGTAATAACTGTTTTACACCTAATTTGAAATACTTCACTGCAGGCTTCTGTTTGTTCGAAAACTCTGTTTCAAAAACATAAACTGCTAAAACATTAGCTCTACAACCTTTACTACTATGCACATAAATTCCTATAAAAATGTGTGTTTGAATTCGTACAAACACATCACTTCTGTTGCAGGATGGATTGATTTAATGTTGTAACATCAGTCCTGGCATATTTGGGGAGAAGGTGCATGGCGAAATGTTTGTAAGAGAATTATGTATGTTAGATATTGTATTAGTGCATTTTCCAAGCTGTTTTCTCAATAATCTACTTCCAGTCAGGTTTTATATACTATAATTCTCACAGCTGAACTACTTCGTCGGCATAAAAAGGTTAATCCTGTCCTACAGCCAGGCACCAGTTACATGAAAACAAAAAAAAAAAAACGTAATTAGTTAATTTTTCTTGTTGATATGTGATGTCTTTAAAATGTAATCTCTTCGCTTCATTTCTTTACACCACTTAATATTCGTAAAGAGTACTTCTACACTGATCGATATTAAAAAGGTTATCTTTGGTTTCTTTTGTATCCGTTTGCATTTTTGATTGAGAATCAGAATGTGTGATCAGTAGGAATCTGTGAAGTTAACCAACTTTGCGTAAACTCATTTTGAGGGAATTTTTAAATCCGACATTTTTGTGATGTTTAGAAATTTTCAAATTTGAAAAAAATTAGGCTGGAAGAACCCTGCAGTATGTAGGTGTGACATCTAAGGATACTGTGAATGTTGCACATATATGACGTATATGAATGACCTTTTAGGCTGACTGATGAAATGTGTGGCTTAGGTGTGTTCTGCATGAGGAAAGGTTCTATCAGGAGTCAGATGAGTGATGCGTTAAAATGGGCTGAGCAAGGGATTAATTACATCATAGCTAAGTGAGGGTTGGTTTGGTCCTCAGCCTTTATATTGGTGGCTAGATCTGATCATTGTACACAGTCATGTGTACACACAACATTTTTTTTCTCTGAAATGCACAAGCATTTTACATAAAAGACAGGAGTCTTTTCCCTTTCCATCAAGTTTAGTCGTTAGGGTATATTTTCAAGTTACAATGTTTCAAAGACCTTTATTTGGTTTTTAAATATATGTATCATTAAAGATGTATTCACTTAAGATTATTTGCTTTTTTATTAATCTGCTTCACAAAATATTAAGAGGGTCCTCTTTTTAAATGAAGAATGCAGTTCAGGTTTGCCATTGATGTGTTACATCTGGAAAATGTTCCTGTGAATGAGGGTGTGCCAGTAGTCACAGGCCTCTGGTGTGCTGTTATTGCAGGTATTGTACCGAGAGAATTGAAGAACTCAAAATAAGCTGCTGTTGTATGTGAACTCCAATTCCTGTCAATCAGTGTATGGTTGCCAGGCCTCTTACCTGTTCCTCACAAGTAAGGATTATTCTGCCCAAGTTGAATATCTTTAAACTCTGCGTACTAGATTTTGGAAGTGTACTCGGCACATCTTTCATTGACTCTTAATATTGTCTCAAATTCATTAATCTGTTTGCGTCAAGTTTTTACTCGATTCTTCATCATCGCACCACACAGCCATGTTCATACCCAGCAATTATGGTAGAAGAAGTGTTTCAGCATATGCTGTATTTTGCTCCTTAATGTCAAGACATTTGAGCATTGCATTATAAAGTGTGCTTTTCTGATTACCAAATGCCTGTTTTGAGGATTTTGCAATCGATCTAGTTCAAGAACGATGTACTGTTATCCTCCTTACAAAAGGTGATGTGCTTCGAGAAAGGCCCCAAAGACGAGACCTTTGGGAGGTCCAGTCCTTATTGTTTGCCCATAACTTGATGTAACTGCATGCATCCATTTCCTTTCTAACTGATGCTTTGCCAGATCAGTCACATTCAGCCAAGCAATGAATGGGCAAAGTCCAACTGTCACGGCCAGATTCCCATACACCCTCCCAAATTGATAGCATTTTATATACATTGGTTTTATATATACTCGTTGCCTTTAAAATCTGCATTCTTTCAAAACACTTGACCTATCCTTCAAAGTCCTCCACCTCAATATTCCTAAATATCTCAGAAATCAACTTCGTTCCAAAAGGATCCGTGAAACTGAAAAGCTGAAATAAACTCTTACTACCCAGGCTCTCATCAAAAAAAAAAAAATCGACACCTTCCAGATCCTTTTAAGACATGCGTCAAACATTTTGAAGCCCAATCCAGTCCACAATGGGAATGCACGCTCCTGTCTTATGTTAGAATAAATCTCTGAAAAACTGCCTCAGAAGCAAAAATCTGAATATCTGATCCCATATGGGATGTCTGCCGGCCTAGAACCTCCTCATCCTTAAAATCTGAAATAACTCTACCCACAGGGTACTGTTACTGCTTCAGATCTCTACCTCTCGGTTATCCGAACAAGTACATTGTAACTAGAATAGTATTGTGGAGGGTGATAATGGTTCTACCTTTGATCTAGGTTTCTCCATTATTAGGGCAATTTCGCTGTAATAAGAATTATATCAATGTCTGCAATCAAAAAATAAAATATTGTACAGAAAAGAGATGATTAACGGTACTGAAACTAAGAATGCTTTTAAACTGCTTTGTAAGTTGACAAAAAGTTTAATGTGAGATGTTCGAATGCCCCTGACCTGTACCTCATTCTTAGGACTGATACACTGTATTTAGACTGGCATCCTGCAGGCAATGATAATAATTAAGGTATGTGTTACTCTACAATAGAGATAACTGAAATGTTACAGCAAAAAAACCTTTATTGTAAGTTGATCCGTAAAATTAATAAAAAGTCGATAATGTACAACAGAGCTTTTTCGTGTTACACGGAGGGCAGGCTGAGGTCACTGGGTCCACACTGACAATCAGAGCATTTTATCACTGTTGTTCTGGGGCTTAACCTTAGTATTGAGCCCACGACTAAGCACCAACTGAACCTCTTTACCTTTGACCTTTAGAGTAGCAAAGTCAAGCATCCAAGACTTACTCAGAGATGTGGGGTGGGGTAGAGATTCAGAGCTCCATAAGGCTGTTGAAACAGGTCAGTAAATCAATATCGAGCCAAATCTTAATCTTAAGAAATGAAGTGGTAGTCTTGACCAATTTGCTCTTGCTGAATACGGTATATAATATCCGGTATCATTAGGTAGATATTTGGATGGCTAAAGGATAACTGTAGTGTGACAGTCCACACTGTTACTCTGCACAAAGCAATTACGATCTCTGAGGATCCCATTGGTGTTCTTTGATAGTCTGTATCTGAGGGGGACTAACCAGGCTTGTTGGTGGTGCGCAGCTCTTTCCCCCTTCCCCATTTTCAAGTAGATAACTAACTTCCCATCCCCTGAGATATGGGTGCCGGCATTCGCTGACTATACTCCACGGCACCAGGACGAACTGAGAGAGGGCTGCTCCAAGGTAGCGGTGCTCACAGTCCTGGGAATCTTGTTTCCTGAGTTCTTCCTAGAGCCCACTTGCAAAACTCACCTCCCAAATAAGGTAGGTGTCCACCCTGTGACGAAGTCCTCGTTTTATGCTTATCTTCTCTCTGCACTTGTAGTTCTCTTTATAGTAGAACTGCAGACAGGGATCAGAATGTATTTAGTGCATGGATTCTTTTAGGTGCAAGATTGTTGTGTCAGACCTCACAGCCTGTCAAGTTTCATGAGACCCTCGGGCTCAGGAGTTGATTTAGCCACCTAAGCTGTAGGGATGCATTGGGGCCCTTGGACTACACCCTTTGCACAGTGATTCAGGCCTTTCCCCATAATACAGTGTGGCATTGATTTGTCTTGCCTAGGCCCCTTTCAATCCCTCTTCTATAGTGCAGCCTTTTCCTTGTGCAAGGGTCTCTAGTGCTCCTCTTGAGCAGTCAGTCCGTTCTGTTCCTCAAAGCAAGATCCAGGTACCTGCTCCTAGCAGGCTGGTTGAATTTTTTCAGGCTACTGATTCTGAACCTTGTGTAGGGAGATAATCTTAATTACCCCGACCCTGGAGCACAGAGTTTCTCTGTTGCCACTGGTGGGAAGACCACGGATTCTGGAATTCAAAATCTTGTCGAACTGAGTGGAAGTTTCTATCCTATCTTAATACCCACGTTGCAGACAGTGTGTTATGGACTACAATGTACAGCTCTGAGACTGATTTCAGGCAGTTCTTGTCATTTGCTTATTACTCTTAAACTGGCTTAGCCTTAGTCTTTGTCGTAAGGTATCAGCAGGGTGGTAGGTTGCAGTCCGTGTTTCCTTTCAAAGAGACCCAGAAGGACACAAAAGCTAAGGAGACTGTCTCTTGTAACTCCCTGTTAACAGTTGAGAGATAGCCCTTCCAGAGAACAATGGGTGAAAAACAGGTCGGGAAGAAGCCCCCCTCTTTCTGATTTCTTTAAATTTCCTTACTCTGACCAACTAAAAGCAAGTCCCTGGAATACTCTCAGGGGAAGCCCTGCAATTGACATCTCCTGTCTAAGCTCTCCCACCAACATCTCTTCTTACGTACTATTGGAATGTAGAAAACACAAAATGGAATCCAGTGTGGTGTGCACCTTCGAGCACAGTTCTGGGTATCAATCCATGTAGCTAAATTCCTCCCGAAAATACTCCTGCTGGGTGTATTGGAGGGTGTGAGGGGTCAAAAAGCCACAGCTTGCTTTGGTGATTTTGAGCCAACTGCACATGCTTTCCAAACCCATGCACAGTAAAAAGATACTTATGTATACTTTACAGTAAGCACAAATGTAAATTGTAACCAGAGGTATGTTTACTCTCTCGCCGTATGTGCAATGTTTTGAAACTCACATGGTTTCAATGTGCTCTACATAAATAGTCTATAACCAAAATAAAAGTGTATGCAAAGGAATGTTTTGCATGTTACTGGTGGTCTCTGTCATCCATATGTATTAAATTAAGTCATGTGGGTAATTGAGATTTTAAGCAAACTTGAAACCTTTAAAAATGCATTTCAAGATTGTCATAGACTAAATTGGCTCCTAATTTTATAGTTGAGGGTTATTTTATTGTCTCTTTGGTGGGCAGCTTCTCCGTTAATGAGATGGAATAAGAAACAATGTGGAATACCACTAATAACGGAAGGTAGAAGGAAACCTACACCTAAGAGCAGACGACTAGCAGGACATAATATAAATATATTTTTCCAATGAGTAAATGGTAGTGTTATTTCAGACTCCCCTTGTCCTTAATGTTGTGACCAGGATAGGAGTCTGCAACAGATGGATTCCTTCCCAGTAACTATGACAAGAGGCGGAATCAGATAGATTCCTTTAACTAAGTGAGTGGTTGTGAATAATTTGTTTGAAGATTGGCCTTTAGGCTGAAATTGAATACCCCCTAGTACTGTGGTCACAGAGATATTTTTCATGTGTGTAAAGGACTCATCGTTTGGACTCCGGACATAAGTACCTTTCTGAATAAGCCGAAATAAATGGGCAATTTATAATTTCTCACAAAATTCCTTGATATATCCTTCAGAACTATCCACATCTTGTTCCCCAACCTCTTTTTCAGACACTCACAAATCTTAGTTTTTATGAGCGGTCTGAGCTCAGAAATACCATGACAAAATGTTACAAATCATCCTTTAGTGTGCTAATTGGCGTGACGGATAGATTCTCCTTTTAGCCCACTTCTCATGTTTTATTAATCGATAACTGACTTTTCCGTCCTCGTCGAGATCCATGGTAGTTGGCTCCGGTCAACATCCCTTCTAATACAAAAAATGTCTTCAATGTGTGGCAAGACTCCCTTTGCTGAACTCAGTTAGAAGGCAAGAGGCCTGGAATGGTCTCTCTCTGGCTGGGGACATGCCTGACCCATGTTACCTTATTTCTGTGTCATTTGCAAATGGAACTTGCTTGGGATTTCCAATTGGAGACATAATCACCCTTCCAGCTCCAACCTTTCTCTGACTGAAGAATGAATTTGGACTGCATAAATATCAGTTCTTGTGAGGGAAATAACCAATTTAAGTTCCCCGTAGGCCAAACATGCAATGCACACATTGAAGGTGAAGAAAGTCTTAAGACTATATCTGTCACTGGTTATCACTCTCCTAATTCCTTTCCTAATGTGCAGAAGGTCTGGAGATATTATGTGGGAGACCTTTTGGAGGACTACCTGAGACTTGTTCATGTTCCCCCTAGAGGTAGCAATTATGGCTCATTAATGCCTAAATCTGAAAGAAACACGTTAGTTATAGATTCCTTACCTTCGAATTACCCCCAGGCGTCAGACTGGATCCGAAAAGTTTTTTCGTCAGCAGTACCTCTGCATGTCGGAAGGTGGCGTTGGTCGGCTCCGCGTTCGTTGTCGGCGTCGTGGTCGCCGGGATTACGTTGCAGCAACTACTTAGACGGCGCCCTCAAGCGCTGACATCAGTTCTTTATTTTTCCGCGCCAGCCAGTGCAGATCCGGGAAGAGTGGTACCTCGGTCAGTTCTTCTCGACTTTTGTCGACTTCTTGTATCAAGTCTTAGACTCCAAGTAGGTGTATGAGGGATGCCCGGTTTTAAGGCCTGCGGTTCCTGTAACCGGCTGATGTCAGTGACGGAGCCGCACCGTGTGTGCCTCTTTTGCCTGGAGCGCTACCACAACCCCAAGTCGTGCTCCGAATGTCAGTTGGTGACGCCGAAGGCTTTGCAGTAGCGGTCCCAATAGCTGCTTGAACGCTGGAAGTCAGCTCCGCGCCGTTCGAGCTCCAGGTCGAGAGGGAGGCCGCGGAGCCATCGCCATTCCGACAAATCATCGAAGTCTTCTCACTCGGGTCGGGTAATTCGAAGCATAAGAAGAGGTCGAAGAAGCATCGTCCCTCTTTGACGTCTCCTCGTCAGTCTGCCGATCCGACGAGGCCCCTACCGTGTTGCCCCTACCGTGGTTCCGCCCGCGGAGCTAGACGACTCAACTCCTAGCTTCCCTCCCTTTCCGGGACCCGGAGCAACCCCCGCCCAGCTTCTTATGTTCTATGAATCGATGCATGCCATCTTTGGGCGAACCGACCTCACCGGCGCGCCTTTGGGCCCCACGGACTCGGTTGGGGAGCCTAGGTATTTGGCCCCGGTGCCGCAGGCCCCCCCTTGGATCCAAGCCTGGATCCGGACTGGCGCTGGTTGACCTCATTACACCTCTGCCGGGGCCGCAGCCTCTGGCACCACTACTGTGTTCGGCACCGGTTGGTTCCCTGGCTGTCGGCGACCCCGGCTTCCATCCCGACGTGGACACGGAGCCGGACCGGCATCGGCCGACTCCAGATCTGGCGCTGATGGGTACTTTTGTCCCTGTGTTCCACCCTGGCCATTTTCAGCCCGATTGGCAGCCAGAGGAGGGTGAGGAGGAGTGGGAGGGGTCAGGTGACCCTTTAACTGACCAGCTAGATACTGAGCAGGACTGGAGAGAGAAATTGGGCGATGCCAGTGTTCCTGACACTTCACCCGACCTTGGCATGTTGTCTCCTCCTACCGTGGCTACGGAGGAGGTAGCGTCATATGCTGTGGTGTTGCTTAGGGCGGCCGAGGATCTCAACCTCTATCTTTCTACGGTGGCGGTCAGGACTGACCTCCTGACTGAGGTGCTTCAACCGGCGGCGAGGTCTTGCTGCCGTTTAATGAGGCCCTCACTGACTTCCCTTTGGGCACGTGGTCCAGGCCCAACACGGGGGCTCCTGTGGACAGGATGATTGCCCAACGCCACCTCCTTGCTCTGAGCGACCCACTTTCCTCTTCCAACAACCCACCCCAGAGAGCTTGGTGATCCAAGCCTCCACCGCGCCTTCCCTACTGCTCGACTGGAAAGGGAATCCAAGAAGCTGGACCATCTTGGCAAGAAAATGTTCTCTTCCACCAGCTTAGGACTGCAGTCTGTAAACACAGCATGTCTATTGGGCTGTTACTCGCACTCAGTGTGGGGTACGGTGGCACACGTGCTGCCTCCGTGTCCGGAGGAGGCCCGTGCAGTGCTCTCCCAGGCTGTCACCGCCGGGAGAGATGCAGCAAAGTTTACGAACCGTTGTGGGCTGGACACCGCCGACTCTCTGGGCAGGACCATTTTAACGTCGGTAGCGCTTCGCCGCTACGCCTGGATGAGGTTCACTGGCTTTTCAGGGGATGTCCACAACACCTTGATGGACATGCCCTTTGATGGCCGTTGCCTTTTTGGCGATAAAGCAGACAACGCCCTAGAGCACTTCAAGGACTCACGGGCTATGGCCAAGCCCTTGGGCCTCTCCTCCCGTCCAGCGCAGTCTGCTTTTCGCACCTTTCGTGGCTATGGAAGGGTGTCCCGCCACGTCCCACCCAGAGCCACAGGCCGCAGCAAGTTACCCAGCCTTCGCTCGGGCGGGGATGTGGAAACAACCTGCGAGGTTCCAAGGGCCAGCAGGCAGGCCAGTCCACCAACGCCCCCCCCCCCGCCTCTGCAGCAGCCTGCAAACCCTCCTTGTCCTTCATTTCAGGCCCGTCAAACGCCAGTGAGTTCGCCATCACCTCCCACACAGGTGCACCATCACTTCGGACAGGTGAGCTTTGCAAATAGTCCGAAAGGGCTTCTCCCACCCCTTCGAGACTACCCCTCCAGCCATGCCACAGCAATCCCACCGCATGTCGGAGGATCACCTGGCCCTTCTCCAGCAGGAAGTTACGGCTCTCTTGGCCAAGGGAGCCATCAAGCGCGTTTCTGTCCCAGAAGTAGGTCGTGGTTGTTACTCCCACTACTTTCTGGTTCCCAAGAAGGACAAGGGCCTGCGTCCTATCTTGGACCTCAGGGACGTCAATCACTTCCTCCGGAAGGAGAATTTCAAAATTCCTCCGGAAGGAGAAGTTCAAAATGTTGACGCATGCTCAGGTCTTGTATGCCCTCAACCCGCAAGACTGGATGGTAGCGTTTGACTTTCAGGACACTTATTTTCACATCCCCGTCCTGCCGGCCCAATGGCGTTCTCTGCGGTTCATGGTAGGCCACGAGCACTTTGTTTACCGTGCTCCCCTTTCACCTTACCAGCGCCCCTCTGGTGTTCACGAAAGTGATGGTGGTGGTCGCAGCTCATCTGCGCAGATCAGGGGTTTCAGTCTACCCCTATCTTGACGACTGACTGTTAAAGGCGGGCTCGCCCCAGGCAGTCGTCTCCCACCTCCAGACTACGGCCGACCTCCTGCACATCCTGGGGTTCCCCATTAATGTGCCGAAGTTGCACCTTCCTTCTCAGAAGCTTCTCTTCATCGGAGCGGTTCTGGACACAACGCGGTTTCGGGTCTATCTTCCCGAACAACGAACCTAGAATATTCGGGCTTTGATTCTGATCTTTCAGCCTCTGTCCCAGGTTTCGGTCAGGATGACCCTGAGGCTGCTGGGCCTCATGGCCTCTCGCATCCTGCTGATCGATCATGCCAGATGGCATATGCGGGCTCTGCAGTGGGACCTCAAGTTCCTGTGGGCGCAGCATCAGGGGAACCTGTCCGATTGCGTCTAGATCTCGGAGGGCACTGCTCAACAACTGCAGTGGTGGCTTACGAACCAGGATTGGGTCAATGGCAGATCCCTTTCCCTTCCCCAACCAGACCACTCTGTGGTGACGGATGTGTCTCTTCTGGGTTGGGGTGGCCACATGGGAGAGGCGGAGATCAGAGGTCTCAGGTCTTTGGCGGAGTCCAGGCTTCACATCAACCTTCTGGAGCTCCGGGCGATTCGTCTTGCACTGAAGGCATTCCTTCCTCCTGTCCCGGGAAGAATGGTGCAGGTGTTTACGGACAACATCACTGCCATGTGATATTGCAACAAAGAGGGCGGGCTGGGGTCATGGACCCTATGTCAGGAGGCCCTCAGCCTCTGGACATGGCTGGAACATCAAGGCATTTCCTTGGTGGTTCAACACCTGGCAGGTTCTCTGAACGCCAGGGCAGGCAAACTCAGCTGCAGGTGCATGATGGATCACGAATGGCGTCTTAACGCGGAGCTGGTGCAAGGTCTCTTTCAACAGTGGGGAGAGCCTTGGATAGATATATTCGCCACCGAAGAGAACGCGCAATGTCAGCAATTTAGCAGGTTGGAATTTCCAAGGTGGCACTCGCTCAGCGACGATTTTTGTCACGAGTGGAGTTGCGGTCTGTTGTACGCCTTTCCGCCTATACCAGTTCTGCCCAGAGTGCTTAAGAAAATCAGGCGCGACTGGGCCCAAGTCATTCTTGTGGCTCCGGATTGGGCATGAAGAGTCTGGTATCCCGAGCTGCTCAACATGGCCATTGATCGTCTTGCACTGAAGGCATTCCTTCCTCCTGTCCCAGGAAGAGTGGTGCAGGTGTTTACGTACAACATCACTGCCATGTGGTATTGCAACAAATAGGGCGGGCTGCGGTCATGGACCCTATGTCAGGAGGCCCTCAGCCTCTGGACATGGCTGGAACATCAAGGCATTTCCTTGGTGGTTCAACACCTGGCAGGTTCTCTGAACGCCAGGGCAGACGAACTTAGCTGCAGGTGCATGATGGATCACGAATGGCGTCTTAACTCGGAGGTGGTGCAAGGTCTCTTTCAACAGTGGAGAGAGCCTTGGATAGATATATTCGCCACCGAAGAGAACGCGCAATGTCAGCAATTTAGCAGGTTGGAATTTCCAAGGTGGCACTCGCTCAGCGACGATTTTTGTCACGAGTGGAGTTGCGGTCTGTTGTACGCCTTTCCGCCTATACCAGTTCTGCCCAGAGTGCTGAAGAAAATGAGGCGCGACTGGGCCCAAGTCATTTTTGTGGCTCCGGATTGGGCATGAAGAGTCTGGTATCCCGAGCTGCTCAACATGGCCATCGATCCTCCGAACAGACTGCCTCTTCGGGAGGATCTTCTGTCGCAGCAGCAGAGGACGGTCCTCCACCCGAACCTGTCCAGTCTCCACCCCCTTGCGTGGAGATTGAGCAGCTGCAGTTGACGTCTTTCGACCTGCCTCCTGAATTTGTGACATAATTTTGGCAGCCAGGCGTCCCTCCACAAAGACGGTATACGCCTGCAGTGCCCCTCTTTCTGAAGTACTCTTGTTCCTTCTATCTTTAGCCGAGAAGGGCTCTACTCTGGGCACTATCAAGGGCTACCTTTCAGCAGATCTGCTTTCCTTCAGCTGCCAGATCAGCTTTCTCTTTTCAAGTCCCCGGTAGTTAACCGCTTCTTAAAAAGCTTAACACATCTGTTTCCTCCAATCCCTTTCGTTATACCTCAATGGCACTTGAATCTTGTGCTGACTTACTTAATGTGCACTCCCTTTGAGCCTTTTCACAACTTTCCTATATGTCTCTTGACTCTTCAGACTGCTTTCCTGGTAGCCATCAGTTTTGCTAGAAGGGTGAGTGAGCTCCAGGCTCTTTCTTCAAAACCTCTGTTCTTGTCTGTTCATCCGGACAAGGTGCTTCTCAGGACCCGTCCATCCTTTCATCCTAAGGTGGTCACTGCCTTCGACATCGGGCAGACCATTACTTTGCCCACCTTCTCTCCGCCTCCGCATCCTTCAAAGGAGTAGGAGAGGCTCCACCGTCTGGACCCAAAACGTGCTGTCTCCTATCTGGATCGCACAAAGCAGTTCCGGGTGGATGATCAACTTTTTGTTGGTTAAATGGGCGCAAAGAAGGGTCGGGCCGAACACAAACGCACCATTTCTCGATGAGTTGTGTTGTATATTAATGCTTGTTACTCTCTAGCTAAAAAGGAGCTTCCAGCAGCACTCATTCCACCAGGGCGGCGGCAGCCACTATTGCCTAGGGAAAGGGAGCACCTCTGAATGACATGTCAGGCGGCTACTTGGGCATCACTGCACCCGTTCACCAAACACGACTGTCTGGACAGCGAAGTCCGTGGAGATGGCTTCTTTGGCCGTTCTGTTCTCCAAGATTTTCTGGTGTGATCTTGGTTCGCAGGTCCACCACCGGGGTTGGTATTGCTGGGATATCTATTCTAAGGTAAGGAATCTATAACTAACGTGTTTCTTTTAGATGCACAAGTTACTTACCTACTGTAAGGATATATCTGTAAGAAACATTAGTTATAGATTCCTTACCGCCCCATCCATCTTCCCCATTCTGCGAATTGATTTCTAGGGTTAAGGGCAGCCTTACAGGCCCTAGTTTTGTGCACCAATGGTCAGTGTCTTGCATGGCTCTGCGTTTCTGGCTCGGAAAGACAGAACTGACGTCCGCGTGAGGGCAGCGTCTAAGCAGCTGCCACATCATCTTCCCGGCGACCACGACGCCGACGACGGACACAAAGCCGACCGACCCCACCTTCCGACTCGCATAGATCCTGCTGACCAAAAAACGTCCCGGATCCAGTCTGATGCCTGGGGTAATTCTAAGGTAGGGAATCTATAACTAACTAATGTTTCTTACAGATATATTGTTACAGAAGGTAAGTAACTTGAGCTTCAGTGCAAATATCCACACAGGGTTTATGGTACCTTAGCCCAATCATGTAAAATCGGCAGGGATCGTACCATGACATAACCAGCTGATGACACATTTTGATCTACAAACTGAGATTATCCCTATATTCAGGAATTCTGTGAAGAGGTACTCCTTACCTAATCAGCTATTCCTTCCCTCTATTCCCCTAAATTCGGCTTGTTACACATCCTTGATGTCTTTAATACAAATAGATATTCTCAGGCAATTCTACACTTAGAATTAGTCCTGTCTCAATGTGACATTTCCTAGTCCTAGAGAGCAGTGGATCCCCTGAATCTTGGTGGGTTCTCTTGGAGGAAGGTTTTCCAGGTTCTGTATGGTTTGAGAATTTTCTAATCCTTAAATTTGCTTTCCAAGTGCTTGATAGCTCCCAAGTGAAGTGGGTAGTTTCCCTGGCCAAAGTGATGGGTATATTAATTCATCATTCACTTTTGAGGAATAACCCTGCTGGTAATTATTGGAACTCAAGCAAGCCTCCAGTCCAGTTTTACTCCTTGCTAAAATGTGTAAGTCAGACTTTGTTGTCTCGATCTGTGTACTGACTATGGTACGTAATACAGAGGAACAGTCAGACCCCATTCTAAAATTCTGGCTTAAAGCACTTAGGGGCACCCCTTGTTAAGACCGGTCCGACTGTGAAGCTTATAGGTAATAGACACATCGAGTGTTTAGACTTTACTTAAAACATGAATAATTTACAGTTCTGATAGACTTCTTTTTTATTTTTTTATTGAATTCATACGGTATCAAAAACAAGTAGTTATACAGTAGTTATACAAGTCAATTCATAAGACAATGGGTCTTTAAAAAATGCTATCAGATCAGGTTATATAATAATACAAATCGATATAATTGCATTTAAAGAGCAGAAAAAAGATCCGTACAAGACATGAATATATAAATAAGCAACATATAAGTATACCCATCAATATATATATACATAACCAGCTAAGATTTTACCGATGATCAATACGTTATATCAAGGGGGGGGTTGCAAATATCAGAACTCCCACAACCCAACCTTGGTTAATTATTTATTTAAAACCTGACCCTCCCTTCACTCTTTCAGGGGGGCCCATATTTTACAGCCAAAATCTCTGTTTCCTACCCTTGTGCAAATACAGCGTAGATTCTATATTATGGATAGCGAGAAGCCTGGTCAGCCACATTGAAAAAGTCGGGGGATTCGGGTCTTTCCAGGCAGCTGACCGCAGAATACGTAGGACGGCAACAGCCAGGAAAATAAATGCCTCAGTTTCTCCGCTTCTGAAACCCAGCTCACTATCGTTCCAGAGAATCATAACTGTCGGGGATAGACTGATCTTAGAGCCTAGCAGCCCCTCTAGGAATTTCTCGATCTCGGTTTTAAGCACTGTAAGCTTTTCACAATGAAAGAACATATGCAGTAAATCCCAGGGCCTTTCTGACATCTGGGGCAATTACTATCCGTCCTCATACCCCAGTCATACAACTTAGATGGAGTGTAGTACAGATTAAAGAGAGTTTTGAAATGCTGTACCTTCAGATTTGAGGACCGAAGTACCTGCCTATCCAGGTATAGAGCTTTGTCGAGATCTGCATCTGGATCTTGCAGTTTAGCTGCCCAGGCAGCCTTGAGATCATGAGGCACCTTTTCGGTTAGTTCCTGGTATATAACCCGGATCCTATTCCCTCCTTTCAATAGATATTCAAGTGTGGGGCTGCGAGCGCCAAGAGCAGCGTCAGAGCCAACAGCTTTAAGCGTTTGCCAGACCTGGAAATATTTAAAGCTTTGGCCAGTCGGCAAACCATACTTCTGCTGGATGGCATCGAGTGTCATAATACTGCCATTCAGCATTACGTCCCCCACTGTCTAGATACCTTGCTGTTCCCAGCATTTCCAGGCCCTGTCCACGCTCCGATTCGGAAAGAAACCAGATTTCCACAGTGGCGTATGCGTGTTAATCCTAGGGATCTGTAATAGTTTCTGCAGTGTTTTCCACAGATCCCAAGTGCCAAGAGGAACCTTGTGCCGGGTTTTCTTAAAGAATCTGCAACCAGCTTTTCTCAGCAGTGCGCCTACGGCCTCCTTTCCCATCAAAAGTTCATATATTGATGGGAGGGCGTACAAATCGGAGATCGGGTCCTGAGTATATTTTTCACTAGGTGTAGGTTCAAAAGAGGTAGACATCTGAGTCAGCAAACAGGCCCAATGATAGAATCTTACATTCGGAACCCCTAAACCTCCGCATTCCTGGGGGAGGGACATGTATTTTACTGACCGCCTAGTCTTGCCATATTGCCACAGGAAACTATTAAAAATAGACTCCATTTTTTTATCACCCCCTCCTCAATTAAATAAGGGATGGACCTAAATAGATAGAGAAGTTTGGGCAACATGGTCATTTTTAGCACATTTGTCCTACCTATAAGGGACAGATGAAGTACATCCATTCGCTTCAGATCCATCTCGATTTTTTTAAGAGTGGATTAAAATGATCTTGGACGATTGAGCCTGTTGCTGCATTAATTATTACCCCGAGATAAGTCGCAGAGTTGACCTACCGTTGATAGAGTTTGGCGATGTCCTTAGAGCATATTACCTGAGTTTGTGCCTCATTCAGGCGATACCCAGAGTGATATCCAAATTGCTTAGTGATTTCCACCAAAGTTCGCATGGTCTCGGCAGGCTCAGATGTTATAACTGCCAGATCGTCGGCATACGCTAATATTTTACTCTCGAACCCGCTGGTTATTACCGGCTTAATACTATGATTCCCCAGTATCTGCCTAACCAGCGGGTCGATATATAATGCGAATAAAATAGGCGAGCAGGGACATCCCTGACTGGTACCTCTGCTTATCATATTCTTATCTGATCTCTGACCCATCATCTGGATTCACGCCACCGGGTCACAATACATGGCCTTTATTGCCGTCAGCATTTTTGGGCCGAAGCCTCTCTCCACAAGGACGTCCCACAGATACTGCCATCTAACGCGGTCGAACGCTTTTTCTGCGTCGAGGAGGATCATGGCAACCCCCTTCCCCCCGCAGCATGGGCCTCAAACAATGAGATTGCTCTTCTAATATGGTCCGTCGTTCCGCGACCAGGGATAAACCCATGCTGCCAGGGGGAGACGAGCCCACCAACGATCCTCCCCAACCGCGTGGCCAGGATCTTCGCGTAGAGCTTGTTGTCCGAATTTATAAGGGAGATCGGCCTATAGGACCCTGGGCTTTCTCTTGGCTTTCCCTTTTTATGGAAGACCACTATATTAGTGTCCCTCCATGTTTCGTGGATTTTGCCCGTGTAGATGATTCCATTAAATAAATCCAATAACATCAGAGCGACTTCAGCCGATAGACATTTATACAGCTCCAAGGGAATGCTGTCGGAGCCGGCAGCTTTGCCGGCAGCCAGATTGAGTAATGCTTCCCGTACCTCATCGGCCGTTACATCGCTCTCGAGATTTTCCATCTCGAGAGGTCCCAATTTGGGACCTATGTCCGGGTAGCGGTCATCCAGACATGCATCCCCTATTTCTTCCTTGTACAGGATTTGATAGAAATTTGCAAACACCGAGAGGATGTCCTGAGGCTCCACAAAATCCTGTCCATTTTCGTGGATACTGGTTATTACATTTTTAACACTATCTTGCCTAATTCTCAATGCCAATGCCCTCCCGGCCTGCTCCCCTGTCTCGTACATTTTCCTCCTATACGTCCAGTATTCTGTCGCCGCCTTTTTGGCCAGATGTTTCTGCAATTCTGCTTTAATCAGACAGATACTGGTTCGACTCTCCCTACCTTCCTTCCCTTGTGTCAGATCAAGGCAGTGCTGTTCCTCTGCCTTGACTAAGTCTGCTAGGAGCTTATTCTTGCCGGCCTGTAGTTTTTTCCTAGCCTGGGCAGTATAGCTGGTAACCTCCCCCCTTAGTGCTGCCTTAAATGAGTCCCAGACAGAGTTCCTCGAGGCACTGTATCGATTAGCGTCGAAGAACTCCTGAGCCCATTTCCGTAGATGTTCCACGAACGGAGCGTCAGACAGAAGTTTCCGATTGAAAGTCCAGGCCCTGCTTTTTCTGACCGGCCCTAGACCACTGTATCTGATTACCAGTGGGCTATGATCCGAAAGCACCTTGGGGAGCTTCATAATGTTAACCTTACCGATTTCTACAGATGAAATTAAGAAATAATCCAATTTACTATACTTCTGGTGAGAGCATGAAAAATATGTGAACCCTGGATCGTCGGGGTGCTTTGTCCCCCATATGTCAGTTAAACCATGTGAATGCATCGTTGAGAGAAGTGCCCTGGAGACCTTTGGCTTCCTACCCATATATGGTACCCTCTCAGTCAAATCAATTGAGATATTAAAATCACCGCACACCAAAATGGGTACAGGCCAGGTTGACCATTCCCCCTCCAGTATTTCAAATACTGCTGGGTCTTCCTGATTTGATCCGTAAATCCCACAGATTGTTAAGCCACACTCCAGCTCCGCCAAGGCCCATCTACCCAATGGATCCGACTTAACTCGTTTAGCTCCCCCAGCATTGTTTTACCTAGAATTACTACCCCCTTATTGTTGAAGTCTGAGAGGAGCATGACAAGACATCAAATCCACCAAACCTTAGCAGCTGTCTTTTCGCCCAAGGTAGGTTCGTTTCCTGCAAACACAAGATATCAAAGGGTTGAGATTTAATAAACTCCGCCAGTCTAGCTCTTTCTCCAGTCGTTCAGCCCCCCTATGTTGATCGAGTATATACTAAGGCTCGACATCCTTATTTTTCTGCCGTCTCCTAATTCTTATTGCCAAAGATTGAATAAGGACGATTTCCACACCATATATATTATACCTTGCGAAAACAGACTTTATACCGTATATTCTCATTTTTTTAATGCTTTTCCCCCACCCCGCCACCCGTGACCCCCAGCTCCCCCCTTGGTACCCACCCCAGACTCCCTTCCCCCGATCCCCCCCCCCGATCCCCCCCTCTCCCACTGGAAGCGCTCAGACCGAGGTCTGTGCGTCTGATGGATGTGTGCAGCAGTGGGTGCAATTACCATTTCAAAACAGAATGCATAAATAGCGTACCCTACCCCTAGACCCTACCGCCCACGGGACTCAAAGTCATACAAAAAAAAAAGAGGAAGCGCACAGCCAAAAACCATCCACCTGTGCTAAACACCCAGTAACGAAAACGAAAACATCTGTGGTTACAATAAAGCAGTTCAAAGAGATAAACCCCGGTGACAGTTCGGACCCTTACGTCTCTACTCCGAGATACCCGAGAGTCCCAGCGCCTTGCTAATTACTCTTGTTCCCTTTTTTTCCTTTTTTCCTAGTTTACAGAGAGTCCAGGAACTCCTTTGCCTTCACTTCAGACGAAAAATATTGAGTCCTGCCATCTCTCACTACCTTAAGTTGTGCTGGATTAACTAAATAAACCTGCGTGTGCTTGTCCTGGAGAGGCTTGATCAGCTGTTGGAGTCTCCAGCGCCTCTCAACCGTTGCCTGGCAAAAATCCGGTCTAACAAAAAAGCCAAGCCCTCACTGGATCTTCTTGCATCGGGTCTAGCCTTGTCAGATATGATTTGCCGGAGGATGAAGTTCCCAAGAAAGATTAAGACTGCCCTTGGCTTATCACCAACTGCCCCTGGGCGCACTCTGAACAGTGTGCGATGGACTCTCTGGATTTCTGATGACCAATTCCAGTCTGAGAGCTCCGGGAATGCTTTCTTAAATAGGTTGATCATAAAGGCCCTGATGTCTGACCCCTCGTCCCCCTCCGGAACCCCCAGTACTCGCAGGTTATTGCGCCTTAGCCTATTCTCCATGTCCTCCAGCTTCCACTGGATATCGACAACCTGGGCGTCCTGGGAGTCAACTTTATGTGAGGCCGCAGCAGCTTCTGATTCGGTTGCCACAATCCGTTCCTCTAGGTTAGTAACCCTATCCCCAAAAATAGCATATGCCTTAGACAGTTTTCTGACAACGCCTTGCAACTTACGCATTGCCGCCTGTGATTTTCGAGTGTCCTGTCTCGCTTCTTCCTTGTGCGTGAGGATAGTCTGGTAGATAACGTCCAGCAAGGGAGGGTGGGAAGCTAGTACCACAGCATTAGGGTTTCCCTGAAGTGGCATAGCTGAGGAGTGGTCCCAGGCCAGATCCCTCTGAGGTTGTGCGTGAGCATTATCCTGGGTGGCTGGTCTTTCAGCCGTGCTGGGGGGGGGGGGGGGGGGGGGGGGGGGTGTCTGTTCCAGGTCGCTATCGGACTCCAGGTTGCTTCCCTCCTGAGAGGAGCTCCTCTCGTCATCAGACCACTCTGCCTCTTCAGACAGAGAGTAGAAACATTTGTTACTCTCCTTCTCCTTTTCCTGCTCACTCTCCCTACAGTCCGTTAGAGTCATCAGGGTGAGAAGGGGGCATAGCAGTGTGATATCTTTCTCCCTGCCATCATCTCCTGTCACCAACTCCTGTCCTGTAGCTGCCTCCAATCGCTCATCGTTCTCCAAAACAGGTATGCGCGCAGCTTGTAGTGAGGCTTCGCCAATAGGATCATTGCTGGTTGTAGTCCCGTTAACTTGGTCATCCGTCCCTGTGCCAGTAGGCTCGGGGGGGTCCCTGGACTATCACTACCCCCCCTGCATCAATCGAGCTGACCGACAGCCCAGCACCCTGCTCCATTGTGTCTGTTATACATTCTACATCCTCCGGCAAGGGGTGCATTCGGCGCTTGTACCTGGATCTTTAGCGTCCTTCAGCACTACCTCCTTGGCTGGTGAATGGGGTGCCGCCGCAGCAGTGTTCTTATGCCCTCTTCCGCTGCGGACAAGCAGCTCCGATATAGAGGGAGTCTGCCTTAGGCGCGTCGCCGTTTGTTTGCCCTTTTTCGTTGGCTCGGGTGACTCTATTTGTTCCACGGCAGGTGGCACCCGCCGGGGGAACAATCTCCGGTATATCATCATGTAGCTGCCCCGTGGTTGGCACTGCCTGAACAGTCTGAGCAGGTTGGGCAGCCTGTGCTGCCTGGGCTTTCTTCTTTGCAGCTGCCGCTGCTTTTGCCGACCCTCCGGACACCGTCTTGGGGGCCATATCCGCTGTAGTCCGCTTCGAATGCCGTTTCTGCAGCCGCCACCCAAATCCGTTCCGGGAACTCGGTGTCTCCACTTCGGCCCGGCTTAACACAGCACTCCTCCCACAGCGCTGCCGATGCCGAGCCCAGAACGCCAGCACGGCCGTCAGCAACCTCAAAATCCCGGCTGCTCCAGCTGTCTGCTTTCCCCTGCAGGCTCCGGCAATACCTGCTGTCTTGCTGCGACAACAATAATCCAGCATTGGAGTGATACAGAATTTCACCGACCCTTCGGCAGGTAATCCCAAGCGATTAACGGCTACTCCTGCGGGGGTGGAGGGGGAGGATCTATGGAGCTATGTTGCATCACATCCCACTGCTGCTCCGCGGATCCTCTCACACAGCTGCCATCTTGCTTCCACGCAGCAGTTGCAAGATCTTCTTCCAGTTCTGATAGACTTCTAACAGCTGATTCCTCATATTTTGAATATTCTCCAAGCATCAGACTGGATCTGGAAGAATCTCAGCAGTACCCCTGTGCGTTGATAGGTGGGGCCAGAATCTCTGTGTCTGTCATTCCACACCAGATGTGACATGCACAAGCCTATTTAGACACTACTTGTATGCGCTGGCCTTCGTTCCTTTTTATCCACACCAATGAACACCGATCCAGAGCAATCCTTCATCTCTATGAGGCAGAATTTTGACAAAAAGTTTCTAAATTATGTAAGGGAACATGTTACACCCCCCATCCCCCAAATCTACAGGGTTCAAGCTCTTTGAGGAATGTCGTGAGCTAATGTCTATGTGTGACCCACATGTAGTTTGCCAAAATGGTCAGGCTACAACTCCAAGGCCTGCATTGATGGTGCCTAAATGCCTCCCTGTAGCACTCTCTGTCCAAGACTTTGGTTTGTGAGACAAAGGACTCCAATTGCAAATCCATAAGTAGGCAGCTGTTGTTACAGGGTCTGTTTTAAGTTCGGCTTGGGGTTAAAGTCCCTCCACCAGTAAAAAGTTGACTGCAGTGGCTTGACATTCTATCAGTCTGTTGCTAAACTCTGTTTTTGTTTCAGACAGCCTATATGAAAGGGCCCCTCTCCAGGGTCCTCTCCCAGGTGTTACCATTTAAAAAATACAGATTTCAGCCCATTCTGTCATGAGTGATTCCAATAAAATGATTTTTATCGGATTGCGAAACACAATTGTGACACCCCCCCCTTACATTTATTTTCCTCTGACCAAACTGATTACTTTATAGTCTGGGGAGGGAGAAAGCCAGTGACATGACAGGGGATACTCAGAAATGTAAGACCTGTGTGGTGAATGAGATACTTTAGCTTGGCCAAACAAGTTCAGAGTCTCTCTTTCTGTTGAATGCAGCTCTAATTGACACACTTTTGGGCACCTAGATCAAACCCTCCTCAGGGCCACCTGTCAATCGACAGATTGTTTGGCGCCACCACCCTGCTCCCAGCAACCCAGAATTTCTTGGTCAGCATCCTTCCTCCGAGAGCCGTGTGGTACCATTTTTGGCCAGTAAGATAAATCCAAACTTGTTTCCCATTCCTCCGCTCTGACAGAGAATCAAAGTGGATCACACTAGCTGCCTCCTAGACTGCTATTCTCATGGCTTGTGGAACTAAAGCCCAGGTATTTCCCATGGTCCCCGGAAGAATCCAGTGCCATTGTTTCTCAGGCCAAGATGGATGGTCGTGAAGCAGCCAAATTCACAACCTGTTGTGGACTCTGCCGTTGATTCTCTGGAAGTTATTATCAGCACTAGTGTGGCCCTTCGCAGGCACACCTGGATGCAGTCCACTGGGTTTATCGGAGACGTCCAGGCTAGCCTTACAGACATACCATTTGTTGGTTCCCATATTTGTAGGGTAAAAGCAACCTCAGCCCTAGTGCTTTACATTTATCCAGGCTTCAGCACTCTCTCTGGGCCTCTCTACTCCTATCAACAATTTGGCCTCCTCCGTAGTTACTGTAGAAGCTTCCAAAATTTCCACCAGGCTCAACTGAAGTGCACACTTGGCGTTGATAATCTTCCCAGCCCTTTTGTGGCCACAGTGCCCAGTTTTACACCCACCAGCTGCTGCACTCCCCATCCCCAAGTCTCTAGCATGACTTTGCTGACAGCCACACTGTCGGAGACAGTATTCAACATTTTCTGTCAAGGTGACAGGCAATATCTTTGGGCATTTGGCTACTACACATTGTTCTGTGAGGTTACGCTGTACCATTTCTCGAAATCCCATGACATCTTCTCCTTCTAAATGCCTTTATGCAAAAAGAAAATTTCAAGATGCTCACTCTGGCCTAGGTCTTGACTGCCCTTGACCCTGGAGTCTGGTTGTTAGCACTTGCCACAAGCATTTTCAGTTACCTGTGCTCTCCTTTGCCTTATCAGGACCCTTTGGGTGTTTGTGAAAGTGATTGCTGTGGTCGCAGCACATCTTCGGAGGTCAGGGGTATCCGTCTACCACTACCTCTATGATTGGCTTTTGAAAGTGAGCTTGCCTCAGGCAGTTATCACACACCTCCAGGTGATGTAGGAACTCCTGACATCCTTGAATTTCACTATCAAAGTATCAAATTCACACCTGACTCTATCACTGTGCTCCCAGTCATTAAAGCCATTCTAGATACAGCGCACTTTTGTGCCTAACCCCTAGAGCAGAGAGTCCAGAACATTAGGGCTATGATCCTGATGTTTCACCCTCTGTCCTGGATTTCTGTGAGGATGTCTCTGAGGCCACAAGGACTTATGGCCTCCTGCATCCTGCTGCCAAGCAAGAAAGATAGAATAGGCGAGCTCTGCAGTAGGATCTGAAATCTCAGTGGGCAGAACATCAGTGGAATCTCTTGTATCTGGACCAAATTTTACAGGAGACTGATGATCTGAAGTGGCGGCTGGACCGTGATTGGGTCAGCAGCAGATCTCTCACCTTACATGATGTAGAGTTCACTTTGGCGACCAATGCATTCCTTCTGGTTTAGAGGGGGCATCTGGGAGGGGTGGAGATTAATGGCATCTAGGCTCCAGTGGAGGCCCTGCTCCATATCCACTTTCTGGAGCTTAGACCTGCACACTTGGCGTTGAAAGCTTTCCTGCCTTCCAGGGAAGCTGCAGCTGTTCACGGACCACAAAATTGTTATGTGGTACTGCAAAAAGTGGGACCGGTTGGGGATATGGCCTCTGTGCCAGGAGGCCGTGCATCTCTGCTCATAGCTACACCAATGTTTTTTTCTGGTGACTCGCCAACTGGTGGGTTCTTTGACCTTCAAAGCAGATGAACTAAGCCATTGACAACTTGCAGTTCACGAATGACAGTTATATACAGAGGTTGTGCAGGGGCTTTTCCGTGAACGAGGAGAACCGTGGCCCGATTCCTTTGGCACAATGAGAACGGGCAATCTCAGCACTTTTACATGTTGGGGTTTCCAAGATGCCTCTTGCTTGGACACAATTTTTGTGTCTGGTGTAATTCGTGACTCCTGTATGCAGTCCTGCTGATACCTTTCCTTCCACCGATTATGAAAAAGATCAGGACTGACCAGGCCCAAGTCATCCTCGTGGTCCAGGCTGGGCACAGAGAATATGGTATTGTAAACTTGTTGACATGAGCATCCGTCTTCAGATCAGGCTTCCCCTTCTGTAAGATCTCGTGTTGCAACAGCAGCACAGGGTCCAGCATCCAAACCTGTACAACCCACACCTCCATGCTTGGAGATTCAGAGGCAACAGCTTAGTGTCTTTGACCTTCATCCCAAAGTTGTTGTCATCCTGGCTGCTTGGGTCTCTCAACCAAACCTGTATATACATGCTATTTGGATAGGTTTATGGCCTGGTGCGCTTCTTAATAGATCGGCCCATTACAGGCCAAACTGTCTGAAGTATTGTTGTCCCTAATCCAGCACGGAGGAACAGTGCTGGACTGAAAGTGTGTCGTGAAAGTACTCAGAGTTAGTGTGCCTGCAATGGCACAGTATGTGGAGGACCCCTGGGTTCCATTTTAGGAAGCCCAGACCTGCCTGGTAAAGACATGAGGAAGAGAGGGATGCCCAGGCAGTTTGTGTGTTGCTGGATTCATGTGAGCTGGGTGGAGACACTTTCAATAGACTGCTCTTTTATTCCATGACAGATCTCAAGGATATTGCCCTGACACATCTTAAGAAAGGAGATACTGCTGATCAGAGAATCCTAACAAGTCGGGCTGGCATCTGAGATTAACCTTTTCATGCAGCCAGATGAGCTGTATGAGGAGGGGGAAGCTCTGCAAAACTTTTGCCTGTGACCAGGACTGGGGGCCAAGGCCTGCTTGTGTTCCCGCTGGGTGAAGGGACATCACCCAGGGAAACCAAGATCACCTGACCTTGAGCACCATTGCCTGCCTGCTTGCCAAGACCAGTGTTCCCTGTGAGAAAAAGAATAGAGTTAGAGCGAACGAGGTCCAGTGGGGAGCCCTGCTCAGTGGAATCCCTGCACGAAGTCTGAGGAGAGACTGATTGGGTCGTTGCAAGTATGCAGGAACAGTCGGATGACCCTCGTATGCCAGGAGAGGGCAGCTGTAATCACAGCTGTATAAAGTGTGCCATGCTGCAAGCAACAAGCCATCACCACGCTGACTCTGCATGCCAGAATTGGCCACCAGTGAAATTAATGTTGGTGGAGTGTAAGACTTTGGTCCGTTTAGGGCTATAACACTAAATAATGTGCTTTCTGTTTGAAAGACCCAGCTAGGGCATGGCTGGGTGTGCCATTTTGCTTTTGTTTTCTTCAGTTATGCAACTGCTAGATCTAAAAATGTAAGTAGTCTTGACATAAGCTGCATATCTGTTTCACTCAGCCATTGGCAGAGTGCTGTTTTGATTGTTCTCACTCCCAGTCGAATGAACCATTGATGCAGAAGTTTCCTTCTAAGGACCAATAAGAAGGGACAGAAGCATATTAAATGCAATAGCGGTTCAGGACTATTTCTGCTGCGTTTGCAACAGGCACACCCATCTGGTTTCTTCCAGGGTTAGGTGGACTTTAAAGGTAGAAACAGGGATCTGCATCTTATAAATTTCAGTTGTGCTGATTGTTTGAGATTAACAAACAGATAAGGTTCTGGATGTGGCAAGGTTAAAGTTGACAATAATAGTTGTGCTTTTGATAGCTTTGTAAGAGCCTCAACGTTGCGCCTAAAGGAGAGGCTCTAGGCTGCAGATTCTACCAATCTTTGGAAGTGATTGTAATTAGTTTTGTTCTCCCAAAGGTTCCCCAACTGTAGATCTTTCAAGATTTTATCCAGGTACCCCTTGTCATTCTTATCATGGATTTTAGGAAAATTTGCTAGCTTTTTTACTTCGTGAAATATAAATAGATAAATATGGTCATATTCATTAGTACAAACTCAAGCCTTAGCTGGATTGCAGCTATGCTCTTCGGTAAAGCAAATAATGCCCTGATTGCTCCTGAATATAATCTCTTGAGGCTTCTGTGAAGCATGGGACCCCAGATAGGAGAGCCACATTAAATTGCTGGAACAACTTCAACAATGAATATTTCCATACTATAGATACCTTTCAGTCTATTTAGTAGTTTGGAGATTTTCCTCAGTTGATTTTGGAGCTCCGTACAGCAGGTGGACAGAGTTCGAAACTGGAGGTCGAGCTTTAGTTTTGAATTGAGCCAAACCGTTACACATAAATAGGCCTCTGTTGTTAATATATTTTGGTTATTGACGCTTCAGTTCTATTTGGCTTAACAATTGCCAAATTATTATTATTTTTTTTTTCACAGATTTATTTTTAGGTCATGCTTTGATTGTAACTATGGAGACAGTTAAGGGCACTTTGTAGGCCCATTTAGTCAAGCAATACTGTGTCATCTGTTTACCGTAGCAGGGTTGCATGTTAGCCCCTGATTTTAGGAGGATAAATCCTTAGGTCAGCCCAAAGCTGGTAGTAAATCAGCAGTGTAGAGGATGAAAAGAACTGGGGCCAATACACAGCCCTGTTTTGGGTCCCGATTATTGGAGATTTTCTTTGAAATTGTTGGACCATTGCGCAGCTTAATACAAACCAATGATAAATTTATATTTATTTATAGTTTTATATAGCGCGAACCGGACCCTTAAGGGTATCAGAGCGCTTTACAGGAAATGCAAGTAGTGTACAAGGAAACTTAGAGGGGGAAGGTACATAATAGAATAGAATGGAAACAGTTAGGATAAAGCAGGTAGATACATATTAAGAGACAGGCTGTCTCATAATATCTGACTGACACCCCAGCCCTTCAGTTTTTCCCCATAGGGTATTGGGGTTCACTTTATCAAAGGCCTCGCTCTAGTCCAGAAAATAGGCAGATAGAGAGGAATTCGGCTTTCAAGCCTTCTTTGCAGGTAGACTTATTTCTGTGATGTTGGCTAATGTTTTACAGTCTTTCCTGAACCAATCTGGAATTTTGGAAGTATGTTCAGGCTAACAGCCAAGTCCTGTAGTTCACTTAATAGAATTTTGGCGAATGCCATTGTTTCTGTATCCCGAAGGGCAATCGTTCTGTAGTTTTGCAGGTTGTTGATCAGCCTCTTCTTATGGCTGGGTTGAAGTACTGATCATAGCCAATTGTCAGGAATAATGACGTTAGGTAATATCACCCTATAGAGCATGTACAATGTGGTTGTCCAAATTGCTAAATCTTGCCTGAATACTACCATGGGGACTCCGTTCTGGTCTGGCGCTCCATTAATTCTCGATGCGTTTACAGCTGTGGCCACTTTATCATTAGTGATAGCTAATAGAAAATTGTAGGTGTCAACCTAATAATTTGCTATCCTAATGCTATTCTTATTTGCTCCTGAGATTGGGTCATTAAAGGAGAATTTATACACCCATCTATTGACAGCGTTTTATTTTGATGAACATGATAAAGGTTTAAAAAAGATTCCTACCATCTCCGCTAGTCAGTGGAATTTACTGATTGCTCAGGAAAAATGATTATATGCATTAGCCTTCAGAATGCCGTGGAGGCCCTGACATGCGCCCATTTGTTGATATCCACCCATTTCCTAGCTATAAATTCAGCTTTAGCTGTCCAGTACTTAGTTTTGATTTCTTTTTTTAGTTGCTGTACGTGAGGATTTTTTGCTGTGCTCGCGCCACACTTTTGGTGGTGTTTGACTAATTTATTTGGTCCTTTGCGGAGCACTTTTAGTTCTACATAGTACCAGATAGTTGTTGTCTCTTCTTTACTTTTGGCACTCGTGTCCTATTTTATTGCATATCTTCGGTGCTCCTTGATTTGCTGGTGATCTACCAATGATATAATCATTTTAGCCAGTCCAGAAACGATAAGTTCCTTTCCATTCATCTGGTCTATTTTTGAAAGAAGAACCTTACCTTCAACCTCCTTCCACTCTTTGGATTTAATTTGTGAATGAATGTTCCATTTTATTTTGCACTGACGGGAGATGTAGTCCTCAGATGAGATTTTTTAAAAGTTTTTGTTGAGTTCCACTTTTTATGTAATTTTAAGAACTAGGGTGATATATTTTGTCACTACGAGCTATTTGGAAGAATTCTATTGTTTCCAGTTATCGTGGGGCGATTAAGGTGTAGACCAGGATTTTTACTACGTGGCTTGTCTCATCAATTGGCCTGGCTGGTATATCTGGATGAAAACAAATATTTGTATTTGAGATTATTGTTGAAAAAAAGATGATCAGAACTGGTTACTGCTACAGCTTCACTTTATGGGGTTAGATACCATTTCTGGGAAGTAGTAAAAATTATTTAGTTCATAGACGGCCCGGAGATTGCAAGAATTCAAAAGAGAGTACCTCATAGAAGTTCCCAGTCACAATGATTGCAAGGTCTGAAAATATTGATGGTTAGCTTCTTAGATGTTGTAATAATGTGTCATGAGGAAGTCTTTCTTACCAGGTCAAGCGGAATGTAAACATTGTATAGATGAACTCCTTCATTATTATGAAAAGTTATTTCAGGCACCAAGATATAATTTGAATGAACCTAGACTGAGGACCAGGTGAAGTTCACTTAGGATGGCATACAAGTGCCCAGACCACTCCGTAATCTCCCATGTTCTGAAAGTCTAATTGCAGACTTTACCTTTGAGATGTAACCAATTAGTGCTATCTCATACTTTGCCCAGGTTTCCTACATGCAGTTTACTGAAAATCCATTGAGCCATCTAATGAGGTTTATATAATTTTTAGGTTTATAGGCGCCTGCCAGATTCCAAGAAACAAGGGATAATTTATTAATTATTAGATCAAGACTTCCCCAAAATATGTTTAGCCAACAATTGACAGTGGCTGATAAAATTCTTGGCAGACAGCCTCACTCCTTTGATAGTTCTCCATGAGCTGCTTTGTTGTTGATGATATTCCGATTGACTGGACCGTTCCCCTCACCGGCTGCAATAATTGATATTTTGTCCTCTTTTCCAGAGGTTACCAGGGGACCACAGGCGATTTGCAGGATAAGCACCAGCTCATGTTTAGCCCTTTGGGGGACAAATTCCCTTTTGGCTTTGAGCTGTCCGAGCAGCCATGAATATGTAGACTCTGCCTCGTACAGTGCGTCAGTTCCCCAGGCAAAGATTTTTCATTGGGACATAATGAGGGTGGCTGCATCCATCTTGTAGAAAATTATTTTTGTGTTCCTTAGAGGTTTTTCTCCTGCTTGGCATTTCTCCTCAAAAAATGCTACACACTCAGTGTTGCATGATTTAATTTTGGAAAGGATGCGAATAGCAGCAAAAAGATGTGAAATCGTTCCACTGTTTAAGTTGTCATGCAAACCTTCACTTTGGTATAAGGGCAGAAACAGCACTGAGCGCTGCATCGCCCTGATAGTTGCTGTCTTGACCTCCATTTGAGAGAGGTTATGGCCAGGCTGCTTTGACAGGCTGATATATGGTGTCTGGGTCTTTATTAACTCAACTGACAGCTTCTTTTTCTGTTCCAGAATGGGTACTGCTTCTTATGTTCGGTAGGAATATGTAATCTCGATTTGTATCAGTAGATGCTTGTACGGAGACTGCAGAAGCCCGGTTTTTGGGCCATGAATACTAGGTACCAGTTTTTTTCCGACCCTTCGTTGAGTCGTGCGTCAACTGGTTGTGGTAACTTGCCTAGAGTTACGCAATATTGCATTGTGTTTCCACATTCAATATCTGCTTTGCCAGTGGATGGACTGATTTACTAGTTATCTCAGCTTCATGCGTTTCGGCCTTCCCAATGCAATCAACTTATGTTATTGTTGGTTAGTCAGTGTTAATTTAGGTCTTTTTAGGGACTTCATCCCTCTTCAACCTGATTTCCACTTGTCCTACCTCTAGTGGCTGCTCCACCTCCAGTGCCACTGCTTTTGATTAGGTCATTACTGTTGTTGATTGACCCACTGGATCTCTTTCTAACTTGTTGCCTGAACTGAGTGTTGGACTTTACTTCCTGGCTATTGTTATCATTCCCGTAGTTTTTTCATCTTCGCAGCTAGCCGTCTGAGTGTTAGCTAGGAAGAAGATTGAGATGTTTCTGTAATCTTCTTTTTTTTTTTGTAATGTATTTATTGGCATTTCAACAACTTACAATCAAGGAGCACAGAGCTGGCAAATACAGTACAATATGTACTGTAATAGCACAGTAATTCTTTGGCATGGACACATCCATCAGAGACCTAGGCATTACTCCCCACACAGGTACCAATGTTGACATATATACAATTGCCTCAGTATTGGAACTTTCATAGATTCCCATGCTTTGTATCATTCCCCGTCGTCGGAATGGGAGCCTCGGTAAATAGAAAATACCTTAGTAGTAAGCACAAAGTGAAAAAATAGGCCTAGGCCTCATCTCATTTTGTAGCTTATCCACCTCTTTTTGTAAAAGAGACCAAATTCTTGCAGTAGCCAATGAGAGCAGGCTCACCCCATAGAACCTTCCTGAGAGAGCCTCAGAGCCTCAGATTTTCTACCGCACGTTGTGCAAGGGAGTCTCCATTGAGCTCTGCTCACTTTTCTTCAATTCTTAGTATTTTTTCTTCAACTTGTGCCTATTTTTTTCGTCATGTCTGACAAAGAGAAGAAAGCACTTTTCAGAGCCTGTGCTACTTGCTCAAAAAAGAGGTTGTTTGTTGAGGACAAACATGAAGACTGCATATACTGCTTATATCCGGATCATAAGGCCACGGACTGCAAGATTTGCAGAACCTTCTCCACCAAGACCTTGAGGGACAGAGAGGGACGTCTCCTCACTTGGCTGCAGAAAATGAAATACCGCAAAGAACTTATGTCTTCTGACAGTGAGGGCTCCTCTTCGATGGTGTCATCAAGAAGGTCGAAAAAGAGGGGTAGGTCTCCCCCTACTACTTCTGACAAGCCCCTTGTCAAGGCCTTGCCAGGGACCTCTGATAGGCCTGCTTCCCAAAAATCTCCTCACCACGGTGAAAAGGAGAGGCAGGGAAAGCTTGAGGAGTCGCAACCTTCAAAAAAGGCGAAGATCGTCCCTGTGACTTCACTACCCTCTGACAAGGATAGAGGGGTGAAAAAGCCTTCTACTACTACTCGAGAGGTCGTTTCAGACAAGAAACGGCGTTTGTCGATGGTGAAAACCACAGGTACGCCGACGATTTCTATTAAGAAAGACTTGTCTGTAAAATTAGCCCCGTCGACGGGCTCGTCGACGACGGCTGCGACGACGGCGCCTGCGCTGTCGACGATGTTTAAGACGCCTGATGCCTGTTCATCATCGACGAAAATGACTTTCTCCATGTCGACGATGACGACGAGAGTCGCTTCGGCGATGACGACGAGTACAACGTCGTCGACGACCATGTCGACGACACCTGTGACCTTGCTGCTGACGACGAGTTCGTCGACGGTCCCGTTGACGATCCAACCATCGTCGACGATGACCATCTCCCCGTCGACAACTCAATCCTCGACGACGAGCGCAGTTTCTTCGTCGGCGAAACAGTCTCTGAAGACACTACCGTCGACGACGATTCCGCCGACGATGTCGTCGACGGCTGGAAAAATAGTTTTTTCACACAGAAGGTGGCAAATAACACCGGAAATGACATCTCCACGGCAAGTCCAACGGTTTCCTCCTACCCTATTGCTGGATGAGGATTCTGAAGAAGAGGCTTATAGCGATTTAGGCCAGGCTTATAGCCCTTCTGACTTACAAGTAAAAATTCAGGATATCAGTTCTGAGGAAGGGGAAATGGAGCAACAACAATGTTCCACAGGATTATTATGAACAACAGGAAATGCCAAGCATGCAGGTTCCTTTGCAGAAACCTTCAAGTCAATCTCAGCAGGAGATTGTGGCGATGCCATCCACTCTCATCTCTGATCTACAACTAATGTTGCAGGACTATCTGAGGCGATTTCCTACTCCTCAGGAGGTTCAACAGGTACGCCCTCCTACACCTCCGCCTCAGTTATCACAGCCTGTGGCAGGACACTCTTTGCCTTCAAGAGGGCGTGACACAGAGCCCGTAGAATATCCACAAGAGGTGGTGCCCGTTCGGGATGATACAGATGATGACAATGCCTCATCGGATGTAGATCAGCAAGTGGACCCTGACCCTGACCAGAATGTAGACTGGAATCAGGATGACCTTCGAGATCCAGACGTCACAGGGCCTGATACCGCAATCTCTCCTCCAGCAGATATCGGAGGCTTTCACAACTTGATGGAACGAGCTTCCAAGAGATTTGGTCTTCCGGTTACCACAGTTCAGTCCGACTGTTTTTTATACGATTTCAAAGAACCATTCCGGAAATCTGTACGTTCAATCCCCATCATTGAACATATTTGGTATGAAGGCCTAAAGGCTATGCAGAATCCGGCCACGGTCCTCCCGGTGCTCCCCAGACTGGAGAAAAAATATAAGGCGCCAGAGGGCAGCCCGGCTTGTCTACTAAGTCAACCAAAACCGGACTCGGTCATTTTCCCAGGCCGCACAGAGTAAATCTAAAAACCCATCCACGCCGTTAACGACACCACCGGATAAAGAGGGCAGGCGTTTGGACAATGTTGGAAAAAGATTCTCCACAATGGCCAGCCTCCTCGTTAGGGCGGCTAATGCTTTGGCGATTCTGGGGAGATGCGATCGCCAGATGTGGCGTGACCTCTCCCCGTTCGTGTAAGAACTTCAGGATGCATCTAAGGATGAGGTCAAAAAGATCTTACTGAAAGGAGAGCGAGCCTCTTCTGAGGTAATCGACTGCGCTATGGATATAGCAACTACGGCCTTCCGAGCGCTAGCCGGCTCGGCAGTTCTGAGACGCCAGGGTTGGTTGAGAGCCACGTGGCTCAGACAGGAGGTACAAAATAAAATTCTAGATCTGCCATACGATGGGGAAATGTTATTTGGCAAACACGTGGATGACGCCCTACAGGGCATAAAGAAAGATACGGATACGGCCAAGTCCTTAGGCACTTTACAATACCGCAAAGTGCCCTTCAAAGGAGCAAGAGGTAGAGGATTCTCCTCCTATAGAGGCGGCAATCAGCACCGCTACTCTTCCAACTCCCAACCTGGCCAAACATACAAACCCCAGTATTCACAGAGGGGTTCTTTCTCCCGCCGAGAGGTCGACAAGGGCAGCAGAGGAGAGATAATACTAAGAGACAATAGCGGCCAGGTGGATCTTTCTACTGTTTCCTGTGCCCTCATTAACACCAGTGGGGGGGGCAGGATTGCCCATTGCCTCAACAACTGATGGTCATAACAGACCAGTGGGTCCTAAACATCATCAAGAAAGGACACAAGTTGGAGTTCCAAGATCTTCCTCAAACGAGAGCTCCAGACCCATTTACACCCAAACATCTGAAACTCCTTCATCTCGAGGCCCACCAACTCTTCACCAAGGGGGCAATAGAACCTGTACCTCTCTCCCAAAAGGGGAAAGGGTTCTATTCCAGGTTCTTCCTGGTTCGGAAGATGAAGGACAAGTGGCGTCCGATCTTAGATCTACGGCAGCTCTACACTTATCTCATCAAGTTGTCCTTCAGGATGGTCACTCTTCAGGACATCCTCTGCCTTCTCAATCCAGGGGACTACATGGCGACCCTAGATTTGGAAGACGCTTACTTCCATGTACCCATTCATCCAGCTCACAGGCAATACCTTCGATCTTTACAAAGGTACTGGCTCCGGTGGCAGCCTTTCTCAGAAAGCAGTCTTTCGAAGTCTTCCCATATCTGGACGATTGGCTGCTAAAAGCTCCTTCGTTCCAAGAGGCGTCCAGGGCAGTCACGAGCTGCAGACAGCTGTTCGTGCAACTGGGCCTTAGGCTCAACAGAGAAAAATCGATTTTGCGCCCCTCCAAAACAGCGAAGTTTTTGGGTGCGATCCTAGACACAGAGTGCTGCCTGGCTTTTCCTTCGGAAGAGCGCCAAACCAAGCTAATTCTTTCAGCTCGCCTTCTACAGACACGGAAGTTTCTGTCAGTTCGCAAATACAAATCACTTCTCGGATCGATATCATCCTGCATACCATTCGTACCACACTGCAGGCTGCGAATGCGTCCACTGCAGGAACAGTTGGACAAACAATGGCATCCAGTGACAGGCTCCTTCGACGACAGGATTGTCATCACTCCGGAAATGCGGAAGGCAAGCAGCTGGTGGTTGCTAAAAGACAATCTTTCAGTAGGTTTACCATTCCAACTTCCACCATCTTCCATGGTATTGACAACAGGATGGGGAGCGGTCCTCCAAGAACTAAAGTTCAGTGGTCATTGGAGCCCAGTCCAAGTCAAGTTCCACATCAATCTACTGGAACTTATGGCCATTCGTCTAGCCTTACAGGCTTTCCTTCCAAGGATCCGCAACCGTTCAGTGCTGGTTCGTACAGACCACACCACAGCCATGCACTACATAAACAAGCAAGGTGGAACGAGATCTAGCACCCTTTCGAAGGAAGCACAGAGGCTTTGGAATTGGGTGATCCAACACATCACCCTTTCAGCGGAACATCTGGCGGGAACACTCAATGCCACAGCGGACGCTTTGAGTCGCCAAAAGACTATCAGCCACGAATGGGAACTGGATCAGACCATTCTAGAGGAACTGTTTGCACGTTGGGGGACCCCAACCATCGATCTGTTTGCAACTCCCCGAAACGTCAAATGCCAGTCCTACGCAAGCAGGGTTCACCATTAGGGGTCCTTGGAGAATGCACTTTTGATTGCCTGGTATGGTGCTTTTGTTTACGCCTTTCCTCCTATTCCGCTGATCCCAAGACTGATCCGCAAGCTCAAGGCGGAACCGTGCAGAATGATTCTGATAGCACCAGCATGGCCCAGGCAGTTTTAGTACACAGAACTTCTTCTCCTCTCCCAAGATCAACCAATTCTCCTGCGTCCTGTTCCATCACTATTGACAATGGCTCACGGACAGGTTCTGCATCCAGACCTGAATTCACTACGATTGACAGCGTGGCTCCTGAGTTCAGAGAGTTCCAGGGTTTAAATCTTTCAGGAGACTGTAAAGACATTTTGGCCCAGGCCCGAGCACCTAGTACGAATAAAACCTATCGGGCTAAGTGGAAGAGATTCTGCCTTTGGTGTCTGAGAGAAGGTCTACATCCATATACTTCTGCACCGCACCAACTCTTGCCTTACATCCTTTCTCTTGCGAAATCTGGATTGGCTTCTTCTTCTGTAAAGGTACATCTAGCGGCCATTTCTAGATTTAGACGGTCATCATCAGGTCCTTCCCTTTGGTCTGCAAGGATCATTAAACAATTCCTGAAGGGTTTATTCAGGGTTTTTCCACCAGTCCGGCCTCCACCACCAGCCTGGCATCTTAATTTGGTCCTCTCACATCTAATGAAGGCCCCATTTGAACCTATTCATAGGGCCGACCTGAAGTTTCTCTCATGGAAACTGGCTCTTCTCTTGGCCCTGACATTGGCTAGAAGAGTTAGTGAGCTCCAGGCTTTCACAATTGAGGAACCTTTTCTAAAATTCAAAAATGATGTTCTCAACCTAAGGACAAATCCAAAATTTATTCCGAAGGTACCCTCAGAATTTCATCTGAATGAGCCGGTAGTCTTAAAATCCTTCTTCCCGCAGCCCTCCACACCAGCTGAAAGGGCTTTGCACTCTTTGGACATTCACAGATGTCTCAAGTTCTACTTGGAGCGAACAAGGCTATTCAGAAAATCTTCCCAGCTTTTTGTTTCATTCAGTGCTCCACGGAAGGGGTGTCCAGTTTCTAAACCCTGCATTTCCCGCTGGATATCCAGTGCAATACACTTTTGCCATCAAGTAGCGGGAAAACCACTTCAACCAGCAGTTCGTGCTCATTCTACGAGATCAATGGCTTCATCGGTGGCTCTATTCTCAGGTGTCCCGATCAAGGACATATGTAGAGCGGCGACATGGAGCAGTGTCCACACCTTCACTCGCCACTACTGCTTGGATTCTTCTGTGAAAGAGGATGCAGCAGTGGGCCAGGCGGTTTTGAGGAACCTTTTCCAATAAGTCGGTGAGCTTTCCTTACTATCCGACCTTCCAGTTTGCATATTTTGTATTACTTATTATTATTCTGCTTTGTGATGCAAATGTGTATCTGTTTTTTCTGATCAGGATTATGTATGACATTTACAGGTACACATATTACAAAATATGCTTTTTCTCTTTACTGCTAGCTATTCGGATACAAAGCATGGGAATCTATGAAAGTTCCAATACTGGGGCAAGAAAACTAGTTACTTACCTGTAACTTTGGTTCCCCAGTATTGGTAACTTTCATAGATTCCCATGCGCCCACCCTCCTCCCCTGGGAAAGCTCAGCCTTATTGTCCTATGATGTTGCTGTTCACAATGGCTACGGAAATCTGAGGCTCCTAGGCTCTCTCAGGAAGGTTCTATGGGGTGAGGCTGCTCTGATTGGCTACTGCAAGAATTTGGTCTCTTTTACATAGAGGTGGATAAGCTACAACATGAGATGAGGCCTAGGCCTATTTTTTCACTTTGTGCTTACTACTAAGGTATTTTCTATTTACAGAGGCTCCCATTCTGACGACGGGGAATGATACAAAGCATGGGAATCTATGAAAGTTACCAATACTGGGGAACCAAAGTTACAGGTAAGTAACTTGTTTTCCTCTCTTCCACATCACAGACCTCCGCCGCACTCCCCGCACCCAGAAACCGGAGTTTCAGTCTGCATTCGTTAAACAAGTGTCTCCACGTCAGTGTGCTGTGATGAGTCCTCCCGTGGGCCCCCCATCTCCAAAAACTAAGTGTGGCTCACTCGGGTCACTAGCATCGTGTACAGACCTCTTCTCCAGGTACAGCGCCCAATAGTTCTTAGGACGGTTACGGGGAGGGAGCAGTTCACTATATAGTTCAGTTTGCGTACAACAATATAACATATCACTAGACCATTTAGCTAGCGTTGGGGTCGGCCCGCGCATCCAAGTGAGCGCGACGCGTCTCTTAGCAACCAAAAAGGCCATATCTACAAGCCTTTGCCGTGCAGGCGCAATATCCTTAGAATACCCCAGTAGGGCCAGTTGCGGAGATGGGGTCAGCGTCAGTCCGGTGACTCTGTTCACCTAGTCATATACCGCGCCCCAAAAGTCTGAAACCCTGCATCTTTCACAGCCGGAGCTCTCCCTTAACCCATATCAGAACAAGCTTTCAGTGGTGTAGTAGACCCTATTCAGGAATTTAAAGTGCATCAGCCGGTGATGGCCGTTCAGGGACACTCAACATTAGCGCAGCAGTATCTCCACTTTTCCTCAGGGAGGTCAGTGGTTAAATCAGTCTGCCATGCCAAGCGAGTCTTAGCATATTGTGCTGTCCGTTCTGCAAGGGTGATGCGATATAAGCTCGTAATTAATTTAGCCGGCGTCTTAGCAGTGACAACAAAGTCATACGCCAGGACCGTCTGGGGCTCAGCCATATCCTCGCCCAGCAGCCCCTTCAAAGCATGTCTAACCCTGTGGAACTGAAAGTGTGGGAGAAGCAGAGGCCCGGAGCCGTCCTCCTGGTCCAAGTCCTCCCAGGAGCGAGCCCTACCATCCGTAAAGAGGTCGCCTATATTGGTGATTTTCAGTTTAGTTAGAGCGGATACCACGCCTCTATCACTACAGGGACCAAGCCACGAACACCAGGCCAATTGTGCTCCCGGGGCATATAGCAGCGAGCAAGCCTGAGCATCCATCAGGTGATGCCAGGCATGTCACAACGTTCAGTGAAGCTAGGATACCCGTCCGTCTGTCCCTAGGCCGGGACATCCGTGCCGGCAGCGGAGTCTGGTCAGCCACTATTGCTTCAAAACGCAGGTGCGGCACGTCGGTCGGGCCATGTATCCAGCCGTACGCATGCGCGCCTTGTGCTGCGCGATAATATAGCTCCGAGTCTGTAGCGTGAAGGCCGCCCTCCTCGTAGGGTCGGGTGAGGATGTTCCATGCTACCCTGGGCTGTTTCCCAGACCATGCCAGGCGCAGCACCAGAGCGTGGAGCTGCCGAAAGAATGCTCCCGATAAGACCATAGGAATAATACTGAATAGGAATAAAAAGCGGGGGAGTACTATTATTTTCAGCAAGGATATGCGGCCCATCAATGACAAGGGTAGACCTATCCATTTATTCACATCATCCTCCAGTTTAGAAATCGCTACCCCGTAATTCTCCCTAAGGACAACTTACGAGTCCGTATGTAGCCGGATACCCAAGTAGCGGACCGAATCAGTAGTCCACTGAATGGGATAGTCCGAATCAACTCTCTTGGTGGCTGGGGTGAGCGGAAACATTGTCTTGCTCCAGTTCACGTGTACCCCCGAAAGTGAACTAAACAATACCACCTCGCGCAGCACCGTCGAGAGGTTGTCGTCCGGTTGTTGCACATAGAGCAAAGTGTTGTCCGCATACGTCGACACAATCAAGTTGTACGTGGGGAATCGGATGCCACAATGGCTGTGGTATTCGTGTAAAGCGCAAGCTAAAGGCTCCGCGACTAAGGCGTACAGGATGGGAGAGAGGGGACAGCCTTGTCTGGTGCCACAGCCGATAGAGAAGGGCTCAGTCGTGAGCGAGCCTATGCGGACCCGCGCCGATGGAGAAGCATAAAGTGTATTCAATAGCTGGAGGAAAAGATCACCCATACCCATGCGGCGCAGTACCAGTCGGAGGAAAGGCCACTCGACAGAATCGAAGGCATTTTCCATATCCAGGAAAACTGCTACCGCAGGCACATCCTGGCGTGTGTGTTGGAATGCCGCGAAAACGGTCCGCAGATTATAGGTAAGGTTGCGGTTGGGGACAAAGCCCGCCTGTTTAGGGGCCGCAAGCGTAGGGATCAACGGACTGAGGCGATTGGCAATGATTTTCGCGAATATCTTCGCGTCAACATTAAGCAGCGACAGCGACCGATATGAAGCACAGTCCTCAGGGGGCTTCCCAGGCTTAAGGATAGCTACTATAATAGCTTCCCGCATCGTGGGGGGCATTTCCCCCGCCTCCGCCATCTGCTCGACAAGCGTCAATAATCTGGGTATCAGCAAATCAGAGTACGTTTTGTAAAAGGAGGCCAGGAAGCCATCGCTGCCAGCCTTCATGGACAACAATGCCCAAACAACTTCTTCCCTCTCAAATGGGCCAATTAGGAACTCGCGATGTGTGTTGGTCAGCCATGGTAGCTGGATATGTGTTAAGTAGTCTAAGATGCGTTCCTCCGGAGTCGGCCCCCTGGAGGCTTATAGTTCTTCGTAATAATCCCGAAAGCGGGCCGCCACCTGAGCGTCAGGTAAATCTTCCCCAGTTTGTGTGGCTCGCAGTGCAGGCGTCGTTGCGCAGTGTCTACGCTGCTTCGCTATTCGCGCCAGCACCGCTCCCGGGCGTTCTCCCTCGCCATATGATCTCGCAATGGCATATTTCCCTAAGTGTTTCACCTCGGCGTCCGCCTCTTCATGATATTCAAGAATCTTTTGAGCCAAGTCCCGAGCCAGCACTGCTCCAGCGTCATGGAGTCGCCGCGCCTCGATATCCCTAAGTCTATTTTCCAGTAAGGACAGCCGGCCCCTAATGGATTTAAGGACACCCACGTGTTTAGAGATCGCAATTCCACGCAAAATAAGCCTTAAAGGCCTCCCAGACCATCAGACAGGAGTCCACCGAACCCACGTTCCTGTCGAAGAACTCCTCAATGGCTCTCGCTAATTCCTCCCGAAATATGGAGGAAGACACCAGAAAAAGGAGGAGGACGTCTCGCCAGGTCCCTAAGAGTAACATGCACCGGAGAATGGTCCGAATAAGTGCGGGGTAGCGTTACACACGACTGTACCATAGAGAGGAGGTGTGAGGTGACAAACCAGTAATCTATGCTGGTGTGGATATCATGCGGAGCTGAGTATATCCCCCCTGTGCCGGGTGCATAGTTGGCCAACTCTGGCAGAGGCCAAAGGGTGCCTGTCGGGGCCATCTGACCTATCAAGCGCAGGTTGTCGGACCATATTAAAATCACCTCCCCACAAAACATACTCCCCGCAAAGGTCCCGCATCCTAGAGGCCAACGTCAAGTAGAAGGATGACGAACCGTACCTCCCCGTCCGTAGCCACAGGGGTCAATGTCAGTGAGGTCTTAGGGTTCACCCAAATTAGAACGCCCCTGGCGTGAGAGGTGAAACCGGCAGCGTGGATGTTATACAAACCCCTATAGTTTAGCGTCGGACTGTCAGGGCGCAAGAGGGTCTCCAGAAGCAGTGCTATATCTATTTCATGTCTCGAGAGGTACTGAAGGACACGCCTGACCTTTCTGTGGTCATTCAGGCCTCTAACATTCCATGTCAGTAATGTAATGGTGTCATCGTCATGCGCTTGCTGCGTCATGTCGGTGGGAGATAGTTTGTGTAAATAATCAGAAGTAACTTTCCATGCCCTTGACCTATGTGTCCGTCGCATCGTGCTCGCGCCAGCAAGGCTCCCTTTTGAACATACAGCAAAACAACCCCGCCACCCGCAATCGGCATCAAAGAAAGAACATGAGGATCATCCCGTATTCCCACCCACGCCTGCCCAACCCCAACTCGGCCGCGTCCCATCTCCCCTCCCAGCCTATACCCCACTACAGCCCCCCTTCCTAACTCCAAACCCTCCCACCTCCCTCGTCCCTCCTCCCACCACCCTTAAAACCAATACAAAATACAAATCAAAGATGAAACAGGACCCCCAGTTAGAGGAGCCTCACGTAAAAAGGTGTACAACACGCAGGGGCGTAGGTAGCTCGCTTACAACAAGTCTATAACAATGTCTCTTCGTGTAGCTCGCTGCAGCGTCCCGCCACCCCGCCTCTAAAAGAAAGTAAGAAATTTATAGCAAGTGACCTCAGAAAGAGTAACAATTCCCCTAACACAATGTAGGACATCGGCACATTATATCGGAATATATCGCCCATCATCAGTAACAACTGTCTCTGACATCAATCATGTCCCATGTTATCCGGCACAAAGAGGAAGTCAGTGGCACTACATGTCATCCGACACGAGAGCTGCATCGCCTATCATCCACTCGGCACCAAACACTTTACGTACAGTATAGTGGCGGGTTTAAGGGCAATTAATGTAACAGTAATGACGTGTCGTCAGCGAAAACAACCCCCCTCCCCCCCCGCATATCCCATTCAGTCACTGGCCCATAGTGACACATAGGCCCAAAAGATAGGGCCCAGCAGAGACCGCAGTCCAGGCCAAGAAACAGCCATGTCAGGATCCATAGTCTGGGTCACACAAATTCAGTTCCCCAGGGATATGAGTACCTCACCCAGTCATAGTCCACAATCTCAGTCCTGATCGTTCATGGATCCACCTGTAGAGGAGTCAGGCCGGCCGTCCTCGGATGAATGCCGCGTTTCCCTGCTCCAATCTTTCATGGCCTTCTGGAGCGCCCTCGGGTCCGTGAATATTGTGGACTTCCCCTGCCTGTTGACGCTCAGCTTGGCAGGGTACAGCATGGCATAGTCAACTCCAAGGTCACGATGTTGAGGCTTCATTGCGACAAACTGGCGCTGCACCGCACCTCCTGCACCTTCGCCGTAAAATCTGGGAAGAGAGCGAGTGTGCTGCCCTCACAGGTCAGCAGTTGTTTCTCTCGGGCAAACATCAGAGCAGTGTCTCGATCTCTATAATTAAGTAGCTTGGCCACAATGGGGTTCGGGGGGGCCCCCAGTTTAGGCCTCGGGCCCAAGGTGCGGTGCGCTCTCTCAATAACAAACATCTCCGAGAAGGCTGTTTCTCCCAGCAGTTTTTTCAAAAGGGCCTCTACGAATAGTTCCATGTTTCCCATCTGTGTACTTTCCGGCAGGCCCGTAATGCGTATGTTACATCTACGAGACTGCGCCGCCAAGTCCTCTGCCTAGTCCTGTAAAATTTGGATCACCCTGCCAAGCTGCTTATGTTCAGAGACCAAAGTTGTCTGCGCCTCCTCCACCTCACCTATGCGTCGCTCCGACATATCAATACGTTCGGCGTGTTTGTCTTGCCGCTCCGCCATCCGGTTCATACGGTATGTGAGGGCGTCCATCTTTGCCCCATAGGAGGTGATACTGCCTTGTAAATTCTTTTCCATGGCTAGCAATATGCAGCGTATGTCCGGTTCCGCCGTGTCTTCCTCTGTCGTAGTCCCCGCTCCGTCTTTCTCCATCCTCGACGGGGGGTCGCTGGATTTAGATTTTTTGTTATCAAAAGTCAGTTTAGGCTGCGACCGGTCCGGGCGCCCCATGACGGCACAATGTCCCTCTATCCCCGCCAGTTCCAAATCACAGAAGTGCTGAGGACCCTCCTATAGCAAGAACAGCGCGATCTCCGCCTCAGTTGTCTACTTGACGTAGGTAACAGAATGTGAACCAGAGTCATCCAGTGGCCCGAGCTAGGCCTGCAGAGCGGCAACTCCGATCTCGTGCTCTGGGAATCAGAGGGGCCCCGCTCCCTCTCGGACTTCACTCCCTGCTAGGCCGGTGCAGGGCAACGCACTTCGTGGCTGTGATTCACTAGTGACAGGGATGTCCAGAAGGAAGTGAGCAGGCCCCACTCTACACTCCGACCCTCACGGGCAGTAAGACAGGGTCAAATCACCAACATCCACAACAAGAGGCCTAGCACTACTCCAGCGTGATAATGCCTCCTCCAGGCGTAGCTCTCGTACCGCACCTGGCCCCCACACCCCCAGGCCCCACGCAGCTCAGCCGACAGTGCTCAGTCAGGCTCCACAACACGCCAGTCTCAGATCGCCGGGGCAAATGTGTGTGTGGGGGGGGTACGCCAAACACCCCCGAAAGAAGAATGCCTCACACTGCTCCTGCGGCTCTTATCCACCAGCCTCGTCACCTCACCTCAAAGCCAGCAGTGGGTGGGCTACCCCAGGTCCCTGGGCCGCTGGCACTGCCCCCTCGGCGTCGTTTGCAGAAAGTGGTCGCGGGCCCCCCAAGTGCTGAGGGGATATCGGGGAGGCACAAGGCGATCCGGGTCGCGCACCAGTGCCAGACGCGCCTGTCGGAGATCTCCTCCGGGAGTTGGTAGGCACGGAGGCCCAAGTAAAGCCGGGCGCTCAGGTAGGGTGCCCGGGCAGAGGCCCCAGGCGGCGCGCCGCACTTACCGCAGCTCCCCGCTCACCGCCTCTCTCACGTCCGGGGCCGCCCGGCGCACACAGCAGTCTCGGGTCATCAGCGCCTCCCTGCAGGCGTTCCGGATCGTCGCCGTTGCTGCGTCTCTCAGGGGGTGGCAGTGACTCGAGCAGCGGCGCTCAGTAGGCCGCACCACAGCTCACTGCGCATCCAGGCCAGACAGGCCGGATCAGCGCCCTCCGATAGCGTGTGGGGGTGAAACTCGCCTGACAGCAGCCCCCGTCATTCCGGGCCACAAATACAGCCTTCCAGGTCTCGTAGGGCACTGCTATAGCAAGGATTATTGATAGGATTGTGATAGAAGCGGGGGAGCCCAGGGCTCAAGCAGGCATCTCTGTTGCAGGCTAGCTCCGCCCCCATGTTTCTGTAATCTTTACCGTTCTTTTTGAAGAGTTTTTTTTGTCCTCTATTTGTTCTTCCTTAAAAGCTGTCCTGGGCAATTCTGGGTTGTGATACCCCCCCCCCCCCCCCCCCCCCCCCCCCCCAAGCATAGAAGAATTGTTTTCGTACTGCTCCGACCTCCTTTGGCCAATCTGATTCAAACAAGAACCTTCCACAGTGCCACCCACCACTGCTAGGTTGTTGGTTGTGGTTGAAACAGCGAAGTTATTGGTAGGCTGTCTTCATACGTGTTAGATGTTCTTCTGGTGGCCTCATTCATTGGTTTGGCGAGTTGTGAAGATGCAGATATTACTATGTAATTGTGCTTTAGAGGCAGTATTAATGATGGCGTTATCAAATGGCGGATGAAGCCTCCCTTGATTTCCTTTTCAATCTGCAGCCAGCCCGTTACCTTTGTATGTAACAGGCTAAGTAACATCCCTAGTTTCTCAATTATTTCTCTGCAGAAACAGTGAGCTCAGAAGGGGAGAATGCAGATTGAGATGACACTTTTTGAGAGTAGGCCAATTTGGACCACCATCTTAAGTTGCTGTATGTTCCGTGCTTCCACCATCGAGGTTAGGAACAATGCCATTGAATTCAGTGTATTTGCTGGGTAGGCAGACATTGCATCCTGCTGCCTCCGTGGCTTCTTACCAATATTTGATTTGAGATTTATAGAGTGTGACTAATGCCCAAGGGCGTCTTGCTTAATCTAAAAGTTTCGCTCAATAGGGTATTGGCTTTGCATGAATAGTACGAGTTCAGAATTAATTTGCTTCTGCATTATGAATGATGTCAGATTTTCCAAATTGAAGTTGTCCAGGTCATTAGTTGCTGAATAGGTATTTTTTCATGTTCATCCACCTATCCCCCATAAGGTGCAGTAGAGAGACTTACCATCACTACCTGTGTTTATTTTGCCACCTGTATGTTTAGTCTGTTCCAAACGTGAGAAGTTTGGAGTCATTGCAGATTCTCCCAGAGTGGTCCCTCCCTCTGGCTTACTTGATGATGTTGTTAGGTGATTGTATTTGTTAGATGGACCTCCTTTGTGGTCTGATATGATTTTAGTAGGTGGGTGAACCATCATTTCCTTGTTAAAGGCAGGGGACATAGATAAACTGGTGCTGAAGTTGAACTTCAGCCAGTATCGTGCTTCGTTTACCTGGTTGATCATTTTGCTTATTGTCAGGCCGTGGGATGATCCCTGCCTTCATCGACTCAAGGCCTGACCTGTAGGCCAAGCCCAGTGTGGGCACTACCTCATTGTCTGTGCTCCTCCTTTTCGTGCCACCCTGTCCCCATGGCTGTTGGTCCACATTTGGACTCTCCTACCATACATTTAATAGTATATCATAAAGTGGTTATAGAGCACCTTTGTGGGGATCTCACCACCTAATGAATGTGCTGTAAGTGTTTTGGAATGGCTGACCGGCGTTAAGAACTATGGATAATTTGGACTGGGATTACTGATTTCTGCGGTGTCGCTGTAGCACGCTTTCTTGTATATATATAAACCTCCACCTTCCTTTTATTTTAGTTGGTATTGTGGCTGTGCTGTTATGGGGGAAGTGAGGGCTTGCCAACGTGTCTACTTTTGAGATCTGGGCTTTGAAAGTGCTGCTGTGAGACACACCTATGGCTTACAGTACACGTAAAATGGGTTTTTGGTCTACTTCTTTCAGCCATTGGTTCGAGACTTTGTCAATCCTGTGTAGGCTCAGGCCAGTATGCATCTCTCACTTAATGAAGTTGACTGTCTGGATCTATTTTACCACCTCCACTCAAGTGCTTGCATTGAACGTCATGAGGGCTACTTTACAATTATAGCCCCCCGCTGGCCACTCCTGCTGGCTACTTCTCTAGTAGCCTGCATGCATTACGGCATTAATCCCAGATCAATTGACTTTGCAAGAGCTGTTTATTAGAAGCAGTGAACACTATCGTCACCTTTAATTAAAATAATTATTTTGGACTATTACAGACCAAGGGACTAGATTACTTACCACCAATTGAGCTCTTGAACTTTCTGGCTTGGGATCCCTTTGGGGGGTAGCACTTTGCACTTTAAATATTAATTTATGGCAGTGTACTGCATTTTAATTGTATAAATAGTTTTTCATTCAGTAGCTACAATTGCATTTGTATGATGAATTGTTCAGTTAGAAATTTATGAAGCAAAATATTCTTTACAGCTGTTTCTGTGGTACAATTGATAATCTCTAAAGTAATTTTTATTTTGTTCTCTGTATTATAATATTTACAGTCTGTACTAAGATACCTAATTGCTTTTCTGTTTTCCTCTCTTTAAGGCAACGAAGCCTGACAGAACAGGAAATGGAAGCGCAGTGAGTGAAGCAAAGAAACATTTGAAAGAGGAAACCCAACTAAGACTGGTAAGAAAATGCAAAGCTTGGAGGCATTAGATAAAGGATTCTTGTTGTAATTCTTTGTAAAAAGCCATAATACTTTGGAAATGGTACACATTTTTAGCTGTGATCGCAGAACGTGAGGGTTATTACCACATCAAAATGACCCTATTACCCAAAATACAATGAAGGCACATCCTAAATAGATCCAGAAAGATGCATGTTCTCAATTGAGTAATTTCATGACCATTTGGGGGAAGTGCGTTGGTGTGAATGCCTATTAGTAAAATGTACAATACTTTCTGTATCAGCATGCAATATACAGTTTAATTGTGTATTGGCATATTGCATTATTGTATTGAAAATGCACCTAGGGCCAGATGTATGGGGCATTTTACCTGTCGTAAATGGGCAATCGGGCCGTTTGCAACCGATAAAATGCGTTTTCCTATGTACCAACCCTATTTTTTGAGTTGGTAACCTATTACCGACTCGCCAATTCAGGTTTGCGAGTCGCTATTAGGGTGAGGCATTTAAAGGGCGTCCCTTCCTAATAGCGAGTCGCAGTGGTATGTATGAATGTTTTGCAACCGAGAATGTGGTCGCAAAAGATTTGCAGATCAATACTAATTTCAAATTGGTGGTAAACCATTCACAAACTGGAAGGGGTGCCTGAGGGACTCCTTCCCCTTTGTGAATGGGGTGGCAAAAAAAATTCGGAGTACGCAGTGATCCCATGGAAAGAAACCTTTTCATTTTTGTTTTCGAAATACATACTGTTTTCCTTTAAGGGAAATGGCTGAAATTCCACACAAAAAACCTACGTTATTTAAAAAGTGGTCACAGAAATGGTGGTCTGCTGACCCTGGCAGGCCACCATCCCTATGAGTGCAACAGTAAATTAAGTTACCATCCAAGTGGATGTAGCAGTGAGTGCTTTCATCAGTGCCCACATTCATAAATTACATTGAAAATCAGAAGTACATGAAATGTTAAAAACAGTTCAGGGGCATCTGCAGATGTTTTTTTCTGTATTAACATGAACAGTATCTGTATATATCTATAGCACCATTAAACACAGTGAGTCTTAAATAATATATAAATGATTTTTAATGCATTATGTCCTTGCACAATTAATTTGAATATTGCAGTCTGTTTGTTACAGGCATATTGCATATTTATTGAATTAGTACTTCATCCCTTCAAACTGCCTTAAAATGACGCAGTTGGGAGCTTTATTTTTTTTAGGATTGTTTACCAAGACACTTTTTTAGGTTAAATTGGAGATTAACTCAACAATAGAACGTCTCTATTGGTTACAAAAATGTACCTGCAGTGGTTTTGCATGTTAGTGAATAGAGCGATACAAAAGGGGATGATGACGGAGCGTTGAGCAAATCAAACACTCACCCCCATGTCTGAACTGGTGTTTGATTTGCTCAAACGCTCCGTCCATCATCCCCTTTTGTATCGCTTTGTTTGCCCTAAGTTGGCAGGGTATGCTCAGACGTGAGTCCCTTGCTCACTTGGCCACTGGATTCAAGATAGCCTGGCTGATGAGGATTTTGAATCCGAAACCTGTCCCAGGATGCTTGTTTCCGGTACTGGGAAGACATGGCTTGGCAGTTCGGGCTGGACTGTTCCCATGGGGCACAGGGTCGCACTGATTTGCATATGGCCATGTCTGAACTGGGGTGGCTGAGTGAGCTAAAGAATGGTGAAGGATTAAACCCAGATCAGTTGACTGGGGGTGAGTGTTTGATTTGCTCAAACGCTCCGTCCATCATCCCCTTTTGTATCGCTTTGTTAGTGAATAGAAGTATCTTTTTCTTAAAATCAAATGAGCCTCTTGTTTCCTTACTAAAAAAAAAGTTTATTTTCAGTTGGTGACAAAAAGGGTCCAACTCTTTTAACCTGCTAGGGTGCAGCCATCACCAGTGACATTAGCCAACATTTCTCTTTCTGAGGAACGTAGCGCTTCGTCAATTTTAATGTATCCACAAGAGGATATTGTGTGTTGTCCAAAGTGAATAGACTGTACTGTGTTTGTACCTTTTTTTGCTAGTCCAATAAAATAGATCAGAGCCTACCACATAAATACTTTTTTCTTTAGCTAGTCCTTTGGAGTGACCTAAATATAGTCACCCACTACAGTGCATCTTAATACAAAAGAGATGTCTTAATCATAGGGGACTGTGCCCACCCTGTCTCAGCCCTTTATTTCATTAAACAGTGCAGAGGCTCATAAAAGACTGAATAGACTTCTGTACTGTTTAATGGTAACTAGACAGTGCAGCCAAAATGATCGACTCAACTGCGCATGTGTCCTTTAATCTATAGATGAAACTTGTTCAGCCCTCTGATCCGTAATTCAAGGCATCATTGGAGGTAGCACAAAAGTGCAGCATTTTAAAACACCTCTGTGTAGGGGGCTTATAAGCCCAGTCTGAACCTGTAGTAGGGACCAAGGTCCAAACCTGCCTTTCACCTCACCATTTCTTATGTCACAGGCTGGGTAGGGTAAGAGTTCAATCGTCCCACCACAGCCTTTCTCTTCTCATGTTGTCACTAACGCAGGGTGGAACTAGCAAATCTGACACAACCTTTGCTGTTAATTTATAGAGAAAGAGGGAGGGGTGAAAGGCAATACTAGGGTTGTCATTGGTCACGTCCACCTCCAGAGAATTGGACCTATAACAGAAGTTTGGAGGCAGGTTGATTGCAGCATCAAGTTGCTGAATACATGGTTCTCAGTGCTCCAAGTGTGCAGCAATGACCGAGGGCTCCTCTTTGAGTTCGTCATGGTATGAAATGTAAGCATTTAAGCAGGTGGTGCACTTGTTTTTCCATGCTCATGCTGCAGTAATCATTGTGCTTGCCCTAGCCACGTTATGTTTTTTTGCAAAAGCCAGTACAGATTTCTGGTAAGTGAACTAGGAGGGTCACGAAGGTGATGGAGGGAATGCATAACAAATAAAAAATGTTAGTGAGGAATGTTTGCTTGTTATGTAAAAGAAAACATCCTTTTTAGATCTTTACAGGGCTTCCGGTTTATTGCCTCTGTTAAAAATGGGCTCTCTTGTTCGCAGTGATTTCCACCCTGTCCAAGGAGGGACCCACACTCTTGTCAGGGTAAGTGTAGTACACACTGAGTTTAGCTGTGCTCACCATCCGATAGCTTGGCTCAGAACAGTCAGGCTGAACTAAAGAGGCACTGTGTGAAGCATTTGTGCACACACACCCACATTGACAGAGTGAAAACACCACAAAAGTACTCCACACCAGTTTAAAAAAATAGTTAATATTTATCTAAGTAAAACAAGACCAAAACGACAAACGTCCGACAAACACTAGTCAAGATAAGAATTTTTCAAGATTGAATGCACAAACACAATAGTTGTGGCTGGGGCTATCTTGATGTGCTTGAAGGAGTTGAATCCACAAGTTCGGGCTGACTGCGATGGAGTGGGGGCCAGCTATAGAGTCAGACCCCCAGTGCAGCACCTTGGAAACGTTGAGACACCACAATGTTGCACTGCGCCGGGGAGAAGGGGCGTCACATAGGCAGGTGCGATGTTTGTTCCCACTCCTGTGCAGGTCATTGGCACATCAGCACTCAGAGACGGTGCTTTGCACCACAGAGGTGAGGTGTGACTGAAGCAAGTGAGGCGTTGGTTGCTAGAGGCTGTGCAGAGTCATTAAGCCGCTGACATCCGGGGATGATGCCAGGCGAAGCGCCGGTTCCACTGGGATAGCGGGGTCAATGAAGCGTTGAGGGTCAGGATATAGAGAGCAAAGTCCAACCCTCTCACTCCCAAGAGAGAAGCAGCAGGCCAGCAGAGCAAAGCAAGCAGCAAAGTGGGAGTCCCTCCTGGCAGCACAACAGCTCTAATTTCTGGTAGAATGTCCTCAGTCCAGAAGTGTTCTGAGTACATGGTGTCTGAGGTCCAGTACTTATACCTATTTTAGCCTTTGCAGTAGGGAGACTTCAAAGAAAGGTCTTTGTAGTGCACACAGCCCAGCCCTTCCTGGCCCTGCCTCCTAACACACCACAGGGGGTATGCAGCTGTTTGGGTGGGACAGGCACAGCCCTATTCAGCTGCAAGTGTCAAATCTTCCCACCACTCTAGCTCAGGAAGACCCATTAGCCTGGTGATGGGCCATCAGGATATGCAGGGCACACCTAGGCTCCCTTTGTCTGTAACTGTCTAGAGGGAATTCGCAGAGCCCAACTGTCATCCAGCCCAGACATGTACCCTAGGAACAGGCAGAGGCACAGAATGATTAAAGTAATAAAACGCCAACTTTCTAAGAATATTGGCATACGTACTGGTGCATGAGGTCCGATGTTAATGGCAGAGCCTAGGGGGTTGGTCCTGGTCTGGCTATTTCTGGCACTGATGGACTCAGGACAGACAAGCTCTTGGCATGGGGTTTGCCCGGGCACATCCAGCGCGGAGGGGGTGTAAAACGCACTAAATAGCGCCGATGAAGTCATGGGCATCCTCCTCCTCCTGCCCCTTATGATGAAACAGGTAGTCTACTTTAGGCAACCTCCAGCGTCCCATGCAGCGGGGGGGGTAGAACGCGCTAAATAACACTGGTGAATTCATGAGGCGTCCTCCTCTTCCACCCCTTGAGATGAAACAAAGTCCTGGGACAGGCTGTCTCCCTTAGCCAAACTCCAGCTTCAGTTACTTGGTAGTGTGCATTTTCAATAGGAGGGTAGCTTGACTGTGTATCAAGAGTGATTCATAATAAGATGAAAGAAGAGTTAACCGAGTATACAGAAGGAACACTGGGTTCGGAAGGTACTGAAAGAAGGTGGTCAGGTTGCCATTAGGGTCAATAATGGAAAATGAGGTGGAGAAGTTTGCATAACCTGCAGACTTTCAGAGAAATGTAGTGGATGTGTCGGGACATGATGGTGGCAGCATGAAGGTACATAAAACAATTGGGTGGAGGATGAGTATGAGATCCTAGAGTGACAAGAAAATACCCTTTTCGACAGGCTGTGGTAAGAGCAAGATTGATAAGTTTGGGCCATTAGGGCAGTGGAGGCCGCAGCGTAATTAAAAAGGAAACTGCAAGAGTTGTTTGTTGGCAGAGATTGACACAGGTGGAGATTGCAGTTAGTGCAGCAGTAGCAACAAAGTATGCTGGACATGTACATGGACTTGATCCTGATGGGTGTTAACATGAGCCTTGCAGCATAGTGATATTCCTTTGGACTGATTGAAATCTTAGATGATAGAAGCAGTTTCATTTTCATGTTTTTCATTATTCCTCTTAAGTGGCAGATGTAGAATTTGTAGGCAAAAGTCCAATAAGGAGAGCAACTGAATTCCTAGAGTGTATTTTTCAAAGACAATTATTCCTTATTTACTTTAATTTGTATTAGGATAGTTTTACTTGGAAAAAAATGTAAGTACTTGATGGATAGTTGAAAAGAGGAAATGTGTGACTACATATCTGAAAGAAACAGGTTAGTATTAGATTCCTTACCTTAGAATATCCCCAGGCGTCAGTCTGGATCCGGAAACTTTTGCGTAGCAGTACCCCTGCGCGTCGGTAGGCGTCGTCTGCAGGCGTCCCCTGCAGCTCCGCGTCCGTCGTCTGCGTCGCGCGCCGTGATGACGTCGCTGGAGTATATAGACGCCGCCTCCGCGCGCTGACGTCAGTTCTTCTTTTTTCCGCGCCAGTTAGCGCAGATCCGAGAAGTGCAGTACTCCGGTCTTTTGACCAAGTTTTTGATCTTTGATCTTTGATCTTTTTGACTCTTCTTACAGTGCCGGTAGGATGCCCGGTTTTAAGAACTGTGACGACTGTGACCGTACGATGTTGGTCACGGACCATCACCGACTCTGCCTCCGGTGCCTGGGCCCCGACTACGACGTGGACGCCTGCGTCGATTGCTGGGCCTTGACGAATAAAGCTAGATGGGAGCGGTCCCGCAAGCTGCTCGAGCTCCGGGTGTCGGCCCCGCGTCGAGAGTGGTACCGGTCCGGCCGGAGGTCAAGGGAGCGATCGAGGGAGCGGTCGCGGAGCCGTCACGAGCGCTCCGGGAGTCGTCACCATTCATCTGGTTCCTCAGGTAGGAAGCACAAGAAGTCGGGGCGTCGTCATCGTACCCCCGACTCCCCCCGACGCGGCCGGGAGTTCGGGTGGCCCCACCCCCGCGGCTCTGCGTGAGTCGCCGACGCGGCCTGCTCCATACCCTGCGGTCCCTGGGCAGGGCGCGTCGCCCGAGGAGATAGAGGCGTTTCTCATGGCCATGAGGGCCCTGTCTCCTCCGGCGGGTTCTGCGTCGTCTTCGGGCCCTGTGATCCCGTCTGGGGGCCCTAGCGGTTCGGGTGCTCCTGCCTCGACGCCATCGGGTGCTCCGGCGCCGCCGACGGCTCCGACCCCGGCGCCGCAGGGGCCCTCAGGGTCGACGCCGGCTGGTCAACCGGCCTCTCCGGCGCCGATTCCATCGGGGCAACCCCTGGCACCGCCCCCACGCGGCACCGGTTCTCCGGCGCCAGCTCCGGGCAGCGCCGCCCCCATTCCCTCTCAGACTCCGGACGCGGAGTCGGACCGGCGTCACCCGACGCCGGGTCCGACGCCGATGGGGCCTGTCAACCCCGAGGAGCCGGTCTACATTGTTGATTCCGAACATGGTGAAGATGTAGATTACGGAGAGGAGTGGGAGGGATCTGAGGACCCTCTGACACGTGAGTGTCAGTACGACGTGGACTGGACGGGTGACTTGGGTGACGCCAGTGGTCTGGACGACTCCCCCAACCCTGGCTTTGTCTCACCTCCTACCGTGGCTTTGGAGGAGGGGGCAGCTTATTCAGTGGTGTTGATGAGGGCTGCCAAGGCCCTAAACCTTGTGCTCCCCGTCGCGGCCGTGAGGACTAACATCCTCACTGAGGTCCTCAAACCGCAGTCATGCCCACAGGAGCCACTGCTGCCGTTCAACGAGGCCTTAACTGACGTTCTTTTGGGCACGTGGTCCAGGCCCGCTTCAGGTTCGCCTGTTGATAGGAACGTGGCCAGACGCCACCGTCCGTGTTCGGACGACCCCAAGTTTCTGTCCACCCATCCCACCCCTGAGAGTCTGGTGATCCAGGCCTCCACTTCCCAAACCGCATTCCCGTCGGCCCCGCCCGACAGGGAATCAAAGAGGTACGACCAATATGGCAAAAAGGTCTTCTCGTCCCCGAGTCTGGGACTGCGGACTTGCAACACCGCGTGCCTCTTGGGCCGCTACACCCACTCTCTGTGGGATACTGTCGCGGACCTGCTGCCTGAATACCCGCCGGAGGTACAGGCTAAGCTCGGCAAGGCTATGATTGAAGGCCGAGACGCAGCAAAATACTCCATCAGGTGTGGTCTTGATACGACCGGTTCGCTGGGCAGAGCGATGTCCACGACGGTGGCGATTCGTCGCCACGCCTGGCTGAGATCCGCCAACTTCTCGGCAGATGTCCAGAATGCTTTAATGGACATGCCGTTTGATGGCAGTCGGCTGTTTGGCGACAAAGCGGACCACGCGCTGGAGCGCTTCAAGGACTCCAGGGTCACGGCCAAGTCCTTGGGTCTCTCGACCCAGCGCCAGCAAACGGGTTCGTTTCGCTCCTTTCGTGGCCAAGGAATGGGCGGTCCCACACGTGCTACCAGCCACGCACCGCAACAGACTTATCAACGCGGTGGCGGCCGTGGAAACCGCCGTGGTGGCGGTCGGGGACAGCGGCGAGGTCAGGCCACACCTCCCCCCGCAGCATCTGCCACTAAATCCTCCTAGTCCGTGCTTTCAGGCCCATGTGACGCCGGTGGGGGGCAGGGTTCGCCATCACCTCTCCCACTGGCGCACAATAACATCGGACAGGTGGGTGCTGCAGCTCGTCCGAAGGGGCTACTCCCTCCCCTTCGAGACCACTCCTCCAGCCATGCCACCGCAGAACCACCGTGTGTCGGGGGACCACTTGGCACTTCTGAGGGAGGAAGTTACGGCCCTCTTGGCCAAGGGGGCCATCGAGCGCGTTCCTGGGCCAGAAGTAGGACGTGGTTGCTATTCCCACTACTTTCTGGTACCCAAGAAGGACAAAGGGGGCCTACGTCCTATCTTGGACCTAAGGAACGTCAACGGCTTCCTCCGGAAGGAGAAGTTCAAGATGTTGACTTTAGCTCAGGTCTTGGCTGCTCTATACCCGCAAGACTGGATGGTAGCGTTGGACTTGCAGGATGCGTATTTTCACATCCCCATCCTGCCGGCCCACCGGCGTTACCTGCGGTTCACGGTAGGCCACAAGCACTTTCAGTTTATCGTGCTCCCCTTCGGCCTTACCAGCGCCCCACGGGTGTTCACCAAGGTGATGGCGGTGGTCGCAGCCCATCTGCGCAGATTGGGGGTTTCAGTCTTCCCCTATCTAGACGACTGGTTGTTGAAGGCGGGCTCGCCCCAGACAGTCGTCCACCACCTTCAGATGACGGCAGACCTCCTGCACGAGCTGGGGTTCTCCATCAATGTGCTGAAATCACACCTGTGTCCCTCTCAAAAGCTCCTTTTCATCGGAGCGGTTCTCGACTCGGCGCAGTTTCGGGTCTATCCTCCGGAACGGCGAGTCCAGGATATACAGGCTTTGATTCCCATCTTTCAGCCGTTATCCCGGGTTTCGGTCAGGTTGACGCTGCGGCTGCTGGAGCTGATGGCTTCCTGCATCCTTCTGGTGCATCACGCCCGGTGGCGGATGCGGGCTCTGCAGTGGGACCTGAAGTTTCAGTGGGCCCAGCATCAGGGCAACCTGTCCGACCATGTCTTGATCTCAGAGGGCACTGCAAGACAACTGCAGTGGTGGCTTACGGACCGTGATTGGGTCAGAGGCAGATCCCTCTCCCTTCCCCAACCGGAGCACGTTGTTGTGACGGACGCGTCCCTCCAGGGCTGGGGAGGCCACTTGGGAGAGGCAGAGATCAGAGGCATCTGGTCTCCCGCGGAGTCCCGGCTCCATATAAACCTGTTGGAGCTCCGGGCGATTCGTTTGGCACTGAAAGCATTCCTCCCCTTTGTCAACGGGAGTGTAGTGCAGGTGTTCACGGACAACACCACCGCCATGTGCTACTGCAACAAGCAGGGCGGGGTGGGGTCGTGGACCCTTTGCCAGGAGGCTCTGCGCCTCTGGCAATGGCTGGAACGTCAGGGCATGACTCTGACGGTTCAACATCTGCCAGGTTCTCTGAACGCCAGGGCGGACGAACTCAGCCGTCGGTGCTCGATGGATCACGAATGGCGTCTGAACTCGGACGTGGCGCAAGGCCTCTTTCGGCAATGGGGAGAGCCTTGGTTAGATCTATTCGCCACAGAAGAGAACGCGCAATGTCATCAGGTTCGAGGCATGTGGGCTGCTGAATTCATATCTGTGCATAGATCGCCGCCTAGTGTTGGGTCCGGATGATTGCACATTGTTGTCCTGGAAGAGTCTTCGAAGTATCACAAGATAGGTGGCTCCTCCCCTGGACTACAGTGCGCATGGGCATCGACTCCATCCCCAGATTGTTTTTTTCCGCCATTGGGTTCGGATGTGTTTCGGTTCCCCCTGTCGGAATCGATAGTTGTTTAACTTTCTTTACTTGAGACCAAAAGGTCTTTAGGACTCACGTCGGTATTGTTTATCGTTCGGGTTGGTTATTCATCGGCTCCGAACACCTGCTGTCCTTCCGCGTGCTATCGGCGCGGACGGGCCTACACGACGCTCCAGACTACTTCATCATGGAACGAAGTCCATTTAAGAGGTGCCCAGTGTGTGCCTCAAAGTACCCGCACATCGATGTGCACCCAGTGTGCAACAAGTGCTTGTCACCGGACCACGACGAGGCCAAGTGTATGGCCTGTTCCAAGTTCCGGTCGAAGAAGACTCTCAAGCTACGACGGGCCGCTAGACTGCAGGCCCAGAGCTCGGCACCCCCTCCGGCGAACATCTTCGAGGAGGATGTTGAAGACGACGCCATCCAAAATGTCTCGGACTCTAACCCGGCGTCAGAGGTCGAGGAAAGCTACGACGCGGAAGATGAGGAGTTCGAGGAAGTCGTCGAGGAGGTAGGGGACGACGACGGGGCCATTGCCACCGTAGAGGATAGCTCGGAGGAGGAGCTTCCTCACACTGACTCCGGGGCCGGCCACCATTATGAGGCCCAGGTCGAGGGATCGCCTTCGGGCCTTACCCAAGACCTCGATACCCGTCCCACGGCTCTGCCTTCCGGCCCGGCCACGGACATTGGTGCAGCACCGCTCCAGGTGCAGAAACTGAAAGTGAAACCATCGGTTTCAACGCCACCAGTATCGAAACCGAAAGGGCAAGTCACACTGGTTGGATCTAAGGCTTCGGAGGCCTCGGCGCCGAAGAAATCCAAGATGGCCGCCGAGCTCAAAAGCCACGCCAAAATGGCCGATCCGAAGACTGCGGTGTCGAAGGCGAAGGCGCCCGACGCGGCTGCGTCGGCGCCGAAGTTGGTCGACGCTCTCAAAAGTCGCGTCGACGCCAAGAAGGTCGATGACCATAAGAAGGCCCCGAAGAAGCGCCAGGACGACCCCAAGTCTCTGGCTGCACCGCTTCCGGTTGACAAGGCGAAGGGGGGAGCTGCGTCGGCTCCGAAGACTGCGGCCTTGGTCGCCGACCCTAATCCGGCTTCGGAGGACTCTCTCGAGCCGGTCCGTCCCTCTGCTTCGTTTACCAAGAAGGTCACGGAGTCCCTTCAGCGTATTCAGGAGGGGGCCGCGGAGGTCGAGCCAAAGAAGACTGTCGCCCAAGCCTCTGGTGAAACCGGCGAAGGCGCAGACGCCGATTCTTTTCACGCTGCCGCCTAGGACGGCGCCGAAGGCTTTCACTGCGAAACCTGGGACCGGAGTGCCCTTAAAGTTGGCTTCGACGCCGAAGGCATCGTCGGTGGTTCCAAACCCACTGGCGGAGGAGGAGCGTCGAGAGGTGGTCATCGACGCCAACACAGGCAAGCTGTCTCTCCTTAAACGGAAGATCACGCCGGATCCAGCGTTGGAGCACTTCCACATCCCACTTAAAAAGAAGTTGGACTCTGCGGGTACATCTGCCCCTATGGAGCCTGTATCTCCGCAAGGTCAGGAACTCTCACCCACTCATTCCAATGCTGGGGAGGGTGATGGAGAAGACGAGGATGAGTATGCTTATCCAGTTTACTCGGAGGATGTCACTGAGCCATGGTCTGCTGGGGGAGACCCTGGGGACCCCCATTCGGGACACGAGCCACAACTTTTTGCTGCAAAAACTTCCCCGACAGAAGACTCTGCGGCCTTCAACGCTCTAATTGAAAGGGCTGCAGCCAATCATGACGTCGACCTCCATGCAGACCCAGTGGATGTCGATTTTCTTTTTGACACTTTCTCAGTGGCTGAAAAAACTGTCAAGACACCGCCAATGCTCAAAGGAGTGTTAAAGCATGCGCCAGAGGTTTTCAAGGAGCCCACCCGGGCAAGAGTCATTAATCCTCGTATTGACAAAAAGTACAAAGCAGCGCCCACTGATCCGACGTACATCAAAGGACAGTTGCCGCTAGACTCTCTGGTTGTCTCCAACGCACGTAAACGAGCCAACTCACAGACCACAGGTGATGCTCCTCCCCCAGACAAGGAATCAAAGGTGTTTGAGGCATCAGGGAAACGTATTGCTGCGCAGGCAGCCAATATATGGCGCATATCCAACACGCAGGCGCTACTTGCACGCTACGACAGGGCACACTATGACACTCTAGAGACCCTTCTACAGCACTTACCAGATCAGTACAAGGAGGCTGCTGAAATGTTGATTCAGGAGGGAAAACTTATCACTAATGCCTCAATTAAGTGTGCTCTAGATGTAGCTGGTACCGCCTCACGCGCAGTAAACACTAGCGTTCTACTGCGCCGACATGCATGGCTCAGAATCTCAGGCTTTAAACCGGACATTCAGACTACCATCCTAAACCAAACTGTCAATCCTGACCACCTGTTTGGGCCAGAAGTGGATGCCACCCTCAAAGATGAAGAAAGACACTGACACTGCTAAATCTATGGGTGCCCTGCAGTCCCAGCAGTTTCGGGGTGGTTCCTTTCGCCGCTCCAATAACAGAGGCACCTCGAGGGGTCAGGCGTCACAATCCACGCAATTCTATAAAAGTAACACCCAATCCTCATATACCAACAAGGGTCGGGGTGGATACCGTGGCAACAACGTCAAAGGCAGAGGGCGTGGAAATAACAGCTCCAGGTCCTCCACCGCCAGCAAACAGTGACGCCTTGTCACTGCCCCCCGACCACGCAACACCGGTCGGGGGGAGACTCCAGCAGTTCCTGCCCGTGTGGAAGTCCATCACCACGGACAGGTGGGTCAGATCTATTATCCAATACGGTTATTGTCTGGAGCTCACTTCCACTCCACCCAACATACCTCCAAAAAGCCGTCCTATGTCCGGCGAGCACTTGCACTTGTTGCAGCAAGAAGTCAACGTCATGCTGCAAAAAGGGGCAATAGAGCTCGTTCCACTGCAAGAAAGGGGTACAGGTGTTTACTCCCTGTACTTTCTCATTCCAAAGAAGGACGGATCCCTCAGGCCCATCCGAGACCTCAGACCTCTCAACTTATACATTCTGTCAGAGCATTTCCATATGCTCACTCTGCAGCAGGTTCTCCCACTGCTTCGGCAAGGGGACTTCCTGGCAACTCTGGATCTCAAGGATGCATACTTTCACATTCCCCTGCATCCTTCTCACAGAAAGTACCTAAGGTTCACCATTCAGAGCCAGCATTATCAGTTCAAGGTTCTGCCTTTTGGGGTCACCACGGCGCCCAGGGTCTTCACGAAGTGCCTAGCAACGGTGGCGGCGCATCTAAGGCGTCAAAACATCCACGTCTACCCTTATCTGGACGACTGGCTCATTCAGGCGAAGTCGAACCAGCAGTGCGCCGACCACGTGTCCCACACTATTAACCTTCTGCACAATCTGGGGTTCTCACTGAATTACCCAAAATCCCATCTCCAGCCCGCCCACATACGGCAGTATCTGGGGGCGACAATAAACACTCTGGCGGCCACTGCGCAGCCGAATTCAGTGAGAATCGACAGCATTCAGTCGCTGGTCCAAAGATTCAGACCTCAGCACTCGCTTCCAGCAAGAGTGTTCATGCAGTTGATAGGCATGATGGCCTCCTGCATCTCCCTTGTCCTGCACGCAAGACTACATATGCGCCCGCTTCAGGAGTGCTTAGCACGTCAGTGGACTCAGGCTCACGGGCAATTGACAGACCTAGTGTTTGGTGAGCGGTCGGGCATACAACTCTCTGCATTGGTGGAATCCACAAAACCTTTGCAAGGGCCGACCGTTCCAGGAGCCTGTGCCACAGATTATCCTGACGACGGACGCTTCTCTCCAGGGTTGGGGAGCGCATGTACTCCATTACACAGTGCAGGGACTATGGACTCTACAGCAAAAGAAGATGCACATCAATGTGTTGGAACTGATGGCGATCTTCATGGCCTTAAAGGCGTTCAAAGTACATCTGTGCAACAAGGTCGTGTTGATCCGGACGGACAACATGACGGCCATGTACTACATTCAAAAACAGGGAGGAACACACTCTCCGCAGCTGTCTCATCTGGCTCAGAGCATGTGGAAGTGGGCCATTCAGAGGGACATCTTCCTCATGGCAGAACACCTCCCAGGCAAGGACAATCAGATGCAGACCTGCTCAGCAGGCACAGCCACCAAATGCACGAGTGGGAGATACATCCATCAGTACTCCAGCCGTACTTTCAAAGATGGGGTCATCCAGAGATAGACCTGTTCGCCACAAGGGAGAACGCAAAATGCCAAAGCTTCGCCGCCAGGTTCCCACACCCGCAACCGCAGGGCAATGCGATATGGATGAACTGGTCAGGCAAATTTGCGTACGCTTTTCCCCCAGCACCCCTGATACCGCTGGTGGCACGCAAACTCAGGCAACACTCGATGACTCTCATCCTGGTTGCTCCAACCATGGTACACCACGTTTCTAGAACTGTCCGTGGTACCGCATCAAAGGCTTCATCTCACACCCAGCCTTCTGACGCAGAGCCATGGCGACATTCAGCACCCGGATCCGCGACAGCTCAACCTGGCGATCTGGCTCCTGAGGTCCTAGACTTTGGCTACCTTAACCTTCCTCCCAATTGCATGGACATCATTCGGGAGGCAAGAAAGCCCACTACTAGAGCATGTTATGCGGCCAAATGGAAGCGGTTTGTCATTTATTGCGCAAACCACAACATTAATCCACTTGATGCTTCCATTCAGAACATCATCTGTTACCTGTTCCATCTATACCAGTGTAATTTGGCATATACTTCCATCCGCATTCACCTGTCTGCGATGGCCGCATACCTCCAGAATAGACAGCACCTTTCACTTTTCAAAGTGCCTGCTATCAAAGCTTTTCTGGAAGGACTCAAAAGGGTCATTCCACCACGGACCCCACCAGCTCCAGAATGGAACCTCAATGTGGTTCTTACAAGACTGATGGGTCCTCCCTTTGAGCCACTACATTCTTGCGAACTTCAGTTCTTGACTTGAAAAGTGGCTTTCTTAGTGGCAATTACATCGCTACGGAGGGTTAGTGAGCTGCAGGCCCTCACAATCCAAGAGCCATTCTTCCAGGTTCATGCTAACAGGGTAGTGCTCCGCACTAACCCTAAATTTCTACCCAAGGTTGTGTCTCAATTCCACTTAAACCAAACAATTGAGTTGCCGGTGTTTTTTCAAAATCCTGAGTCACTGGCGGAGCGGATGCTCCACACCCTTGACGTTAAAAGGGCCCTAATGTATTACATTGATAGGACCAAGGATTTTAGAAAGACTAAGCAGCTTTTCGTTGCTTTTGCGTCACACCACAAGGGTAACGCTATTTCCAAGGCTGGTATTGCTAGGTGGATCGTGAAATGTATTCAAATCTGTTATGCGAAAGCTAAACGCACTCTTACAATTCCACCGAGAGCCCACTCCACCAGAAAGTTGGGGGCCTCTATGGCATTCCTTGGAAACATTCCCTTAGAGGACATATGTAGAGCAGCCACATGGTCTACCACACATACATTTACTAAACATTACTGTGTAGACGTGCACTCCAAACAGCAGGCAGCTGTAGGGCAGGCTGTTCTCAAGACACTTTTCCAAACTGCTGCAGCTGGCACGGGCGGCCGCCGCTAATGGAGGGACTGCTATGTATTCTATGCACAGATTTGAATTCAGCAGCCCACATGCCTCGAACTGCAAATGCTACTTACCAGTATGCATCTGTTCTTGGCATGTAGGGCTGCTGACATTCATATCGCCCGCCCTCCTCTCCCGCGCCTGTAGCAGCTGCAGGGTTTACATATCATTTCATGGCATGGTCATCATTCACAAGGTTCACTCCATCTCGGCCACAATGGCTAAAAACAATCTGGGGATGGAGTCGATGCCCATACGCACTGTAGTCCAGGGGAGGAGCCACCTATCTCGTGATACTTCGAAGACTCTTCCAGGACAACAATGTGCAATCATCCGGACCCAACACTAGGCGGCGATCTATGCACAGATATGAATGTCAGCAGCCCTACATGCCAAGAACAGATGCATACTGGTAAGTAGCATTTGCATTCTGCGCGTTGGAGTTTCCAAGACGGCACTCGCACGGCGACGCCTTTCGGCGCGAGTGGAGTTGCGGTCTGTTATACGCCTTTCCGCCTATACCACTTCTGCCCAGAGTGCTGAAGAAGATCAGGCGCGACCGGGCCCAAGTCATCCTTGTGGCTCCGGACTGGGCTCGAAGGTACTGGTATCCCGAGCTACTCAGCATGTCAGTCGGTCCCCCGATCCGCCTGCCCCTTCAGGAGGACCTTCTGTCGCAGCAGCAGGGGACGGTCCTCCACCCGAACCTGTCCAGCCTCCACCTCCATGCGTGGAGATTGAGCGGCGGCAGTTGAGGCCATTTGACTTGCCTCCTGAAGTCTGTGATGTGATTCTGGCAGCCAGGCGTTCCTCCACGAAATCGGTATACGCCTGTCGGTGGAACAAGTTTGTGGCATGGTGCACAGCAAAGGCTGTGGATACTCTCTCTGCCCCTCTTTCTTAGGTTCTTCTCTACCTTCTTTCCCTTGCCCAGCAGGGCTCTGCTCTGGGCACTATCAGCGCTACCTTTCTGCCCTTTCGGCCTTTCTGAGGCTGCCTGATCAACCTTCTTTGTTCAAGTCCCCCATTGTAACAAGATTCTTGAAGGGCATCACATACATGTATCCACCTGTTCCGTTTGTGATGCCTCAGTGGGACTTGAACCTGGTTCTAACCTTCTTGATGTGTGCTCCCTTTGAGCCACTTCATTCCTGTCCTCTCCGTCTCCTGACTTTAAAGACAGCCTTCCTGGTTGCCATCACCTCTGCCAGGAGAGTGAGTGAGCTCCAGGCTCTTTCTGTCAAACCTCCTTTCTTGTCCATTCATCCAGACAAGGTGGTTCTGAGAACTAGACCTTCTTTCCTGCCCAAAGTAGTTTCTGCTTTTCACATCGGGCAGTCCATCACCCTCCCCTCCTTCTTCCCGCCTCCGCATCCTTCAAAGGATTTAGAGCGGCTCCATCGTCTGGACCCAAAACGTGCGCTTTCATTTTATATGGATCGCACACGCCAGTTCCGGGTGGATGACCAACTGTTTGTTGGCTACGTGGGTGCGAAGAAGGGACGGGCGGTACATAAACGGACCATCTCTCGGTGGGTCGTTCTGTGCATCAAAGCGTGCTACTCTTTGGCTCGGAACGAGCCTCCTGTTGGGCTGAGGGCCCATTCCACTCGGGCCACGGCGGCTACTACTGCCCTGGGCCGGGGAGTCCCCTTGCAGGACATTTGCCAGGCGGCTAGGTGGGCCTCGCTGCACACTTTTGCGAGGCACTACTGCCTGGACAGTCAAGTCCGGAGGGATGGCTTCTTTGGCCGTTCGGTCCTCCAGGACTTTCTGGTGTAGGATTGTATTGGTTCGCAGACCCACCACCGGGGTTGGTATTGCTGGGGTATCTATTCTAAGGTAAGGAATCTAATACTAACCTGTTTCTTTCAGATGAACAGTAGTTAGTATTAGATTCCTTACCGCCCCACCCATCCTCCCCGTTCTGCGAACTGATACCTAGGGTTGAGGACATCCCTTTCAGGGCCCTAGTTTCAAATGGCACCAGTGTTGGTTCTCTCATGGCTCTGCGTGTTCTGACGCGGAAAAGCTGTGTACAAAGAACTGACGTCAGCGCGCGGAGGCGGCGTCTATATACTCCAGCGACGTCATCACGGCGCACGACGATGGACGCGGAGCCGCAGGGGACGCCTGCAGACGACGCCTACCGACGCGCAGGGGTACTGCTACGCAAAAGTTTCCGGATCCAGACTGACGCCTGGGGATATTCTAAGGTAAGGAATCTAATACTAACTACTGTTTCTTACAGATATATCGTTACCGAAGGTAAGTAACTTGTTCTTTACAGTTACAGAGCAAGTTACTTGAGAAAGTAAATCAGGTGATCGAAAAGTGCATGCAATTGGCAGTTATTAACCATTTGCCATGCAAGATTTTGGTGAAATATTGTGGTCATCCTGGTCAGTAGAACATTCCACAATGTGGGTGAATCATTTTAGGGTTATAAAATGTATCATGGCAATGTCTGTATTAAATCTGGGTATTTCAACAGTGAGGGGGAAAGAAGGTGGTTGATCTTAAAGTGTTTGACGCACAATTTCAAAGTCCACAAAGTACATTCAAAGATTATTATGATGAGAATTTGAGTGCAAGATATAGATTAGAAGGTTGTTGTCCTTGTGTGGTTATCTGAGGGAGACATCTATCAGCATATTCCTTACCATTGAACTTCCAGGCGTCAGGCTGGATCCGGAAGATTTTTGATAGCAGGACACCTGCGCACCGATAGGGGGCGTCAGCCGACTCCGCATGACATCATAGGCTTCTGGTTGGTCGTCATGACGTCCACGCCGTCTATATAGGCAGCACGCGCACTTCAGTGTTTTTGTTTCCGTGCCAGCCAGTGTAGAGAGCTACCCCCTGTCACTTTTTGACAAACTTTTTAAAAAAAAAAACACTTTTTGCGGAGTCCTTTTGGTGTGTAGGCATGTCCAAAAAGCCCTCCCGGTTCAAACCGTGTGGCGCCTTTCACCGCGCCATATTGGTCACGGACCCCCATCTGGAGTGTCTTTGGTGCCTGGAGCGCCACCACAACACAAAATGGGGTTCCGATTGCCATGCCATGGCGCCGAAGGCTTTCAGTGAGCGGTCCCAAAAGCTAATTGTGGGCTGGCGTACAGCACCACGGAGGTCGCCTGCTCAATCTCGCTCCAGGTCGAGAGGAAGGTCTGAGTGCGGCCCCCGGGGAGGAGGGGGGGGGGGGGGGGGGGATTTCCGAAGTCTTCTTCCTCCCAGGCTTAGTTATCGCGGTAAGGTAAGAAGCACCTTAAAAAGCACAAGAAGTCGAAGCATCCCGTCCATCACGTGACAAGACGGAGGAGCTTTGGCGTTCGAAGCCCCACTTCGTGGAGCTGGTGCCTGGTTTGGCTCGCTTTTCCCTTCCTTTCCGGGTCCGGGAGCGACCCCCGCCCAATTAAAAGAATTTTATGACACCATGTGCGCCATTTATGGGCTGCCTGAACCTGCTGGTGCTCCTTCAGGCCTCCACAGGTTCAGCAGAAGGAGATACTGTGGGTTCCGCCACTCCGGCTCATTCCTGGATGCAGACCAGTGCCGGTCTTACCTCTGCGACTTTCCCCGACACCGCATCGGATGCTAAGATCCTTGGCGTCACTGGTGCCTCCTCTATTGTTCCAGACAACAAAGACACGTTTGGACCTCCACCGGACAGAACTGTACAGCTCCATGCCTTTTACCCTGCCCTATTCTGAACGGATAGGAATGGATGAGAACTGGGAGGGGCAGCAGGATCCCTTAGATATTTCGCAACCAGATCAAGACCTGGACTGGCATGAGGACCTGCATAATGCCAGCCGCCTGGACACCTCTCCAGATTCTAGTATGCTGTCTCCCCCTAACCTGGCTATGGAGTAGGGGGCTTCCTTTGCAATGGTGGTGGGTAGGGCTGCGGAGGTCTTGAACCTGCAGCTTCCTACGGTGGCAGTCAAGACTAACATCTTGACGGAGGTCCTGCAGCGAGGTGTCTCCAACTCAGAACCCTTGCTGCCTTTCAACAAGGCCTTGACCGACGTTCTACTAGGCACCGGGTCCAAGCTCGGTACAGGGACTCCTGTGAATAGAACCAGTGCCCGCTACCACTGCCCTGGGCAACCTATCTTTTCTCTCCACACCACAAAGCTTGATAGTCCAAGCATACACTTCCTGTGGCGCATTCCATTCCGCATCCCCGTTCAGGAAATCCAAAAGGCTGGACAGCTTCAGTAGGAAGATCTTTTCTTCTGCCAGCCTTCTGGTCGGTAAACACTGCATGCCTCTTGTGCCGTTATTCCCATTTGATATGGGAAACAATTACACATGGACTTCCGGTTCGTGGCATCTGCCAGGCACTACGTGGGCATCTCTGCACAAGTTAGTCAGACATTACTACCTGGACAATCAGAACTGCATGGTGGCCCATTTTTGGCCATTCTGTCTTGCAGTACTTTTTGTTTTGAAGCTTTTCCGCAGTCCCAACTCTTGGGATGGTAGTGCTTGGGTATCTGTTCCAAGTTAAGGATACTGTGGCAAGATGTCTCTTATCAGATGGACAAGTTACTTACCTTCGGAAACGCCTTATCTGGTAGAGACATGATCTTGCCGTAGATTCCATACCGACTCACCCATCCTCCTCGCAATGTTGATTACTTTTAGTGCCAGTGCTATTTTCCTAGGGCCCTAGTTGTTTTTGAACGCACCAGGGTCAGTCACTTTATGGCTCTGCGCTTCTGGCATGGAAAGTCGTGAAAAGTACTGTCAGTGCGCCGGGTGGCGCCTTTATAGATGACGCGGACATCGTGACGAACCATCGGCATGCAGGGGTACTGCTATCAAAAATCTTCTGGTTCTAGCCTGAAGCATGGAAGTTCAAAGCTAAGGAATCTACAGCTATATCATGTCTTTATCAAATAAGGCGTAACTGAAGGTAAGTAACTTGTCCAACAAGGGTATAAGGTAATTATGAATCTGAAGATTGCTCAAAATGGAACTTGAACTCCTATTATTTTAGATGGCAAAAACAGGTGGCATCAAATGTATGTGTTAAAGGTGAGACAGTTGGATGGGAGATACTCACATGTGAAGTATACTCAAGGAATTATGGGTTGAAAGCTGGCATTGACTTTAAAGATTTGAAGATATTATGACACATTTTTTCTATCTAGCCATACTAAATTCTTTGTTTTGGAGTATGTGAAGAAGGTAGAATGAGTTGTGGCTTCTATTGCACTTAGTAGATGGAACAGGGTGTCTGTGAGTTTCTGTAGCATTGTGGTAGGAGTTAACTGTACACATCTGAAAGAAACGTAGTGATAGATTCCTTACCTTAGAATTACCCCCAGGCGTCAGACTGGATCCAATAAGTTTTTTCGTCAGCAGTACCCCTGCGCATCGGTAGGTGTTGTCGTGTGGCTCCCCGTGCGTCGTTGGCACCAGGGTGGCTTCGCCGGAGCTACTTAGACGGTCCCACGCGCACTGACGTCAGTTCTTTATTTTCTGCGCCAGCAAGCGCAGATCTGAGAAGAGCAAGTACCCCCAGTCACTTTTTGACTACGTTTTCTGAGGCCTTTTACCTTATCTTTTCGAGTCTATCGACTCCTGGTGTCATAGGGATTCCCGGGTTCAAGAACTGTGGTAACTGTCACCGCATGATGTCGGTGACTGACCCACACCGCTTGTGTCTCTATTGCCTGGGGCGCGACCATGACCCCAAGTCGTGCCCCGACTGCCGGGCCAAGGCGCCGAAGACTTTGCGTTCCCAAAAGTCGCTTGAAGTCCGGCAGTCGGCTCCGCGCTGCTAGAGTTCCCGGTCCCGTGGGAGGTCGAGGGACCGGTCGCGGAGTCGTCACCATCATTCTTCTGGAACTAAGTCTTCGCACTGGGGGTCAGGTAAGTTGAAGCATTCCAAGAAGAAGTCTAGCAAGCATCGACTTCCCGTCACAGCTGAGGTTGCGGGCGGTGCCACCCCCTCGGCTCCGGCGGAGCCTGCGACGTCGCCCCCAGTCTTTCCCGGTGCAGGGGCGACGCCTGCTCAGGTGCAAGAGTTTCTTTCTGCTATGGCCCGACTCTTTATGCCGTGTGGACCCGCTGGTGCACCTGCAGGCTCCGCTGGCCCGACTGGGGGTCCTGCTTTGCCATCTCCAGTGGCTCCGGCCTTGGTGTCGCCAGCGGCTCTGGCCCGACGCAGCAGGCCCCCCAAGGATCCGGGATTGGATCCCGTTCGACGCTGGTTGACCTAGTGACAACTCCACCAGCGCCAAGCTCACCGGCACCACTTCCGACGTCGCCCTTTCCTCGGGATGTCATCACCAGGTTCAGCTCAGACCCGGACATGGTGCCGGATCGGCGTCACCCGACGCCAACGCTGATGGGCCCTTTTGTGTCCTAGGTCCCTCCTGAAGGGGAGGACTGGGAGGGGTCTGAGGACCCTCTAGCACAGGACTGTGCTTATGATCCGGACTTGGCAGAGGATTTGGGGGAGGCCAATGGTCTTGACATCTCGCCTGACCTTGGCATTCTGTCTCCTCCTACCATGGCTACGGAGGAGGGAGCCAGTTACATAGTGGTGTTGCGAAGGGCGGCCGAGGCTCTCCACCTCGAACTCCCTACGGTGGCCGCCAGGGCTAATCTTCTGATAGAAGTGCTCCAATCGGCGCCTACCTCTTCGGGGCCTTTGCTGCCTTTTAATGAAGCAGGGGATGTCCAGAACAATCTGATAGACATGCCCTTAGTTGGCATTGCCTTTTTGACCATAAGGCAGATAGTGCGTTGGAGCGCTTCAAGGACTCCTAGGCTATGGCCAAGTCCTTGGGCCTGTCGGCCACTCGGCCTCCTCCGCCTTCTGCTTTTTGTTCCTTTCGTGGCCATGGAAGGGGCGTTACACAGCGTTCGCAGGGCTACAGACCACAGCAGCAACAACCTCAGCGTGGTAACGTACGTGGGAACCGTCAATGCGGTTCAGAGGGCCAGCAGGTGGGCCAGTCCACTTCCACCCCCGCAGAATCCACTTCAAAGCCTTCCTAGTCTGACGTCTCGGGCCCATCAGATGCCAGTGGGTGGACGAAAATGCCATCATCTCCACCACTGGTGTAACATCACTTCAGACAAGTGGGTCCTGCAAATTTTCCGAAGGAGCTACTCCCTCCCCTTCGGGACAAACCTCCAGCCATGCCACCTCAGTACCACCGCATGTCCGGGTATGACTTGGCGCTTCTCCAGCAGGAAGTTGCGGCCCTCTTGGCCAAGGGGGCCATCGAGCGCGTTCCGACACCAGAAGTAGGTTGTGATTGTTATTCCACTACTTTCTGGTTCCAAAGAAGGACAAAGGTTCTGCATCCTATCTTAGACCTTCGGAACTTCAATCGCTTCCTCCGAAAGGAGAAGTTCAAGATGTTCACACTTGCTCAGGTCTTGTCTGCCCTGGACTCCCAAGACTGGATGGGGGCGTTGGACTTGCAGGATGCCTATTTTCATATTCCCGTCCTGCCTGCCCTCATGCGCTACCTGCGATTCACTGTAGGCCACAAGCACTTTCAGTTCACCGTGCTCCCCTCTGGCCTTACCAGCACCCATCGGGTGTTCACGAAAGTCATGGCGGTGGTCGCAGCTCATATGCGCCCATCAGGGATTTCAGTCTTCCCCTATCTCCCCAGGCAGTTGTCTCCCACCTCCAGCCTACGGCCGACCTCCTGCATTTGCTGGAGTTCTCAATCAACGTGCTGAAGTCGCACCTGATTCCCTCACAGAAGTTCTTTTTCATTGGAGCGGTTCTGGACTTGGGGCAGTTTCGAGCTTATCCTCCCGAGCAGAGAGTTCGGGACATTCAGGTTATCATTCCGATCTTTCAGCCTCTGTCCCCGGTGTCGGTCAGGATCACCTTTCGACTACTGGGTCTGATGGCCTCCTGCATCCTGCTGGTGGATCATGCCAGATGGCATATGCGGGCTCTGCAGTGGGCACTGAAGTTCCAGTGGGCACAGCATGAGGGCAACCTGTCCGACCACGTCCTGATCTCGGAGGGCACTGCACGGCAATTGCAGTGTTGGCTCACAAACCGCGATTGGGTCAATGGCAGATCCCTCTCCCTTCCCCAACCGGAACAAACTGTTGTGACAGACGTGTCCTTTCTGGATGGGGCGGCCACATGGGGGAGGCGGAGATCAGAGGCCTCTGGCGGAGTCCAATCTCCACATCAACCTTCTGGAGCTTCGGCCGATCCGACTTGCACTGAAGGCAGTCCTTCCTTCTGTCTTGGGGTGAGTAGTGCAGATGTTAACCGACAACACCACCGCCATGTGGTACTGCAACAAACGCCTCTGGGCTTGGCTGGAACATCAGGGCATGTCCCTGGTGGTTCAACACCTGGCAGGTTCTTTGAACGCCAGGGCGGAAGAACTCCGGTGCATGATGGATCACGAATGGTGTCTGAACTCGGATGTGGCGCAAGGTCTCTTTCAGCAATGGGGAGAGGCTTGGTTAGATCTATTTACATCCGAAGAGAACACGCAATGTCATCAGTTCTGCTTGTTGGAAATTTTCAAGGCGGCACTCGCTCGCAACGCTTTTAGTCTCGAGTGGAGTTGCAGTCTGTTGTACACCTTTCCGCCTATATCACTTCTGCCCAGAGTGCTGAAGAAGATCAGGTGCGACCGGGCCCAAGTCATCCTTATGGCTCCGGACTGGGCTCAAAGAGTGTGGTATCCTGAGCTACTGAGTATGAGCATCGATCCCCTGATCCGTCTGCCTCTTTGGGAGGATCTTCTGTCGCAGCAGCAGGGGACGGTTTTCCGCCCGAACCTGTCCAGTCTCCACCTCCTTGCGTGGAGTTTGAGCGGCAGCAGTTGACGTCTTTCGACCTGCTTCCCGAAGTCTGTAATGTTATCTTGGCAGCCAGGCGTCCCTCCACTAAGACAGTATACGCCTGCAGGTGGAATACGTTTGTGGCATGGTGCACAGCAAAGGCTGTAGATCCCCTTTCTGCCCCTCTTTCAGAGGTTCTTCTTTTTCTTCTCTTTGGCTCAGCAGGGCTATGCTCTGGGCACTATCAAGGGCTATCTCTCGGCCATTTCTGCCTTTTTAAGGCTTCCAGGTCAGCTTTCCCTTTTCAAGTACCCTGTTGTAAATAGATTCTTGAAAGGCACCACACACATGTTTCCTCCTGTTCCTTTAGTGCTGCCTCAGTGGGACTTGAATCTAGTTCTTTCTTTTCTGATGTGAGCTCCCTTTGAGCCACTTCACAATTGCCCTCTTCTTTCCTGGTTGCCATCACCTCTGCCAGAAAGTGAGTGAACTCCAGGCTCTTTCTTCTAAGCCTCCTTTTCTCTCTGTCCATCTGGATAAAGTTGTTCTAAGGACTCGTCCTTCTTTTCTGCCAAAGGTTGTCACTGCCTTTCACATCAGGCAGACCATCACTTTGCCCACCTTCTTTCCTCCTCCGCATCCCTCAAAAGAGGAAGAGAGGCTCCACCGCCTGGACCCAAAACGTGCGCTCTCTTTCTATCTGGACCTCACACAACAGTTCTGGGTGGATAATCCGCTCTTTGTTGGCTACGTGGGTGCCAAGAAAGGTCGGGCTGTTCACAAGCGGACCATCTCTCAGTGGGTCATTCTGTGCATAAAGGCTTGTTACTCCTTGGCTAAAAAGGACCCCACCTGTGGGGTTGCGCGCCCACTCTACCGAGGGCGACGGCAGCCACTACTCTTCTGGGACGAGGAGTTCCCTTGCAAGTCCTCTGTCAGGTAGCTACGTGGGCCTCGCTGCACACGTTTGCCAAGCACTACTGCCTGGACAGCCAAGTCCGGAGAGACAGCTTCTTTGGCCGTTCTGTTCTCCAGAACTTTCTGGTGTGATCTTGGTTCGCAGATCCACCACCGAGGTTGGTATTGCTGGGGTATCTATTCTAAGGTAATACATCTATCACTACGTGTTTCTTTCAGATGCACAAATTACTTACCTTCGGTAACAATATATCTGTAAGAAACATTAGCGGTGATAGATTCCTTACTGCCCCACCCATCCTCCCCGTTCTGCGAACTGATTTCTAGGGTTAAGGTCATCCCTTTCATGGCCCAAGTTTCATGGCACCAGTGGTCAGTTTCTTGCATGGCTCTGCATTCCTGGCACGGAAAGTCGTGTACAGAACTGACGTCAGCCCGCGTGGGCACATCTAAGTAGCTCTGGCGACGTCATCCTGGTGCCAACGGCGCACGCGGAGCTGCACGATGACACGTACCGACTTGCAGGGGTACTGCTGCCGAAAAAACTTTCCGGATCCAGTCTGACGCCTGGGGGTAAGGAATCTATCACTACTAATGTTTCTTACAGATATATTGTCACCGAAGGTAAGTAACTTGTGCTTTAAGTCCAGTGGGATCTGGGAGTTGGTAAAGAGGCTATTTCAAAGTTGGGGGGATCTTTGTACATTATAGCACATTCCTTGGTAACACTGTTTACATTGCTCTTCCTCATGCGTTGTGGTACAATGCTGATTGTCTTGTAACAGTCTGAGGCAGTTCTCAAAAGCATGCCTTAGGACTTGAATAACAAGCTTTGAATGTATTGGTTATCATTCTCAGATACGCATATTCATTATGTGAAGCAATATAGCCTTGAAGTCTTTCGGAAAAATTTTCTGATTTGTGAAATGTGTTCTTCCTGATTTATAGTAATCAATATCACCTGGTCTGCTTTTCAGGATGTGGAGAAAGAATTAGAAGTCCAAATTGGGATGAGACAAGAAATGGAACTGGCCATGAAGATGCTGGAGAAAGATGTGTGTGAGAAGCAGGATGCACTAGCAGCTCTCCGGCAGCAGCTTGATGATCTCAGGGCAATAAAGCTTGAACTGGCCTTTAAGTTGCAGGTATGGAGAGGAGAAAGTTTTCACTGTAGTGTTGATTATGTATTTTTATGCAAGTGATGTGAAACTGCCAAACATTCATCTAGTTTGTTGTATAACTATATAAAATACATAGCCACTGTATTCCCAGTTAATACTTTGACTTTAGTGAATCCTTTGCCACTCACATGTTCTAAATTAACACCTTGGGTGCTTTGACTTTTCCCCTCCTGTGCTGAGGATCTGTAAATCCCATTGTTCATGACGAGCTCAGCTCGTCATCAGCACACGAGCAGTGTACTGCATGACGAGCTCAGCTCGTCATGAGCATCTAAGGGGTTAAATACATCAGCTATAGTTATTCAAGACTAGGGACTTTGTTTAGTGCTTCATCCTAGATATTCTGTCCGCTCTACTTAAAGTGTATTGGACCTATCTGAACCCTAAGTAGGACGAACACTTATCTGTGGAACTCTAACTAGGGCGCCCGATTTGTAGCATTTGCATGACTGGGACCAATTGTGATAGACACTTATACCTGCAGGTTCCTCACCTTATAACGCCCCATCAGCCCCCCTACACCCCCCACTCTGGGCGCCAGTGTGGATCTGGAGAATTTTGTGGCAATGCTCCTCTGCACCAGTAGGTGGAGTGGTGCAGATCTGTGTTGACTCCATACTGCTCGAGAACACAACCCAGGTGCTCATAAGTGCCACCACTGCACGCTAACAGCAGTTTCTAATCTTTCCTTTCCATTTCCGCGCCCTCAGATGCGTAGCATGAACATTGTTTACAGTGTGCTGAATACTAACTTGAGACCGAGTGGGCTCAGTGCTCTTCCTGCTGGACATGGCTTTCAAGGCAGTAGTGCTACATGAACATATGCACCAGTGCCCATGTATGTGTATGTTATTTCTATAGTAAAAACCTAGCCAAAAGGCAGAGAAGCCCTGTACAGGGTCAAAGACCAGTATAAAGTCAGTGAGTGATCTGAGAGGTAGCATGTTATTTCATTGTGATGTAGGGTTCTTTAAAGAGGTGAGTCTTCAGCTCTTTGCTGAATCGAGCAGTGTTTGGGCAGTCCTAATGGATATTGGGATGGAATTCCAAATTCTGGGTGTGAAAATAGAAAAGGTCTGCCGCCTTGTATCTTTAATGTTTTACCCTTCTTAGTTTCCAGACTGATGGTGTCCTGTCTGAAGGTGGGCTGAGAACCACCAGAGATGGAGAGCTCGTTTGAAAGATAAGCGAGGGTGCTGATCATGATGGCTTTGTAAATGAAGTTGCTGATTTTGCTGATGGTGCAGGCCGGCAGTGGAGACGAAGGGGTTCCATCAGGATGGGCCCATTTTAGAGCATGGCAGATATCAAGGAAAAGCAGTCCTTGTACTAATGCGAAAGCTTAAAGCACTTTTGGGGTCCAGCCGACTGTACCCCTACTCCTCTTGAAGGGACAGGTGAAGCAGAAAACACTGGTAGAGCAATGGATTTTGGTATGAAGGCCGTCCAAGTTCTCAGCGCCAATGTGTCTGGAAAAACTAGGTGTAGGGTGTGTGAATCCACAGTGCCTGCAGTTCACCCTTGCAATAAGCTGATGTAATTGCAATGAGGAGGGCAGTCTTCAAGGTCAGTAGAGACCGCAACAGTTTTACATAGGCTCGGAGGATATGCACATGAGGAGAGACAAGCCCAGTTAAGCTGCCACATCTGGCTGGGAGGATACATATATGTCAAAACGTTAACAAATCTTACTTCAACAGGTGATTTGAACAAGAATGGTTGAACCTACAGCCATAGTAAGGGCTGACAAGTAACATTTTACATGGCTCACGGCAAGGCCTTATTGGGCTAAAGACAAACAGTAGGATTTCCACCAGAAAAAGCTTTACTGAAGTTAGATAACGTGTTCGTCCAGGCCTTTTATTGTAATATGGCACCACCTTGTCTAAAACGTCAAAAGAAAAAACTAGAACTAAAATGCACAAAGTTTCACTTTTCTCGTTCATTGCCCCAGATGAACAGACAATTCCTCACTAGAGTTCAGGCCCACTGGTGTAAGTGTCTCAAAGTTCACAATGTATCTGGATTCTAGAATCAATCATCTTTGTTCTCTATTGCCACCTCTAGTATTCGGAGCAAGGGCGTCAAGGACCACAAACATTTTGGAAGTGCATTTACTGAAATGCTGTGCTATCTGGTAATTTTGGTCATTATGTCTAATGGCCCGTTTATACTCCAACACCCTTTTCCTAACTCTATGAATTGTACTCCCTATGTAAATTTTCCTACAGGGGGAGATAAGGCAGTAAAGCAGTATTCAGTGTTACTGACAAAATTGCCCCTGGTAATGTGTTGCTTGGTACTGTTGGGAACTCGGATCTTGGTACAGGTGGAATAATTAGTACAGGCCTTGCATTTCATACAATCCGAGAAATGCCTAGCTAGAACATCACTTTAACCTTTGTTTTTATCATTGAATATTTGTATATGTTACAATTCCAGAATACCAGCGGGCCCCAATGAACCGCACCTCCACTTGGCCCTAATTTAGTATTTACAGGAACATGCTGTGCACTCATTATAAACACCCGCTGCTCAATGGTGGGCCAAATGGCCACAGTTTAGAAAAAACCCATGTAGGGCTGCACCAACAGAGAGTAACAATTCAAAAACGTCCAATGCAACATGTATACTGTTCCATATCTTCTTTAATTTGCTTTTGCGATAGTCATATGTACCCAAACTTGTACAGCAAAAAAACAAAGCCAACACGTCTAGTTAGCCACTGTGTAATTCTACAGGGTTGTAATGCAACAGAAACAAAACATACATCAACAATATTACAATGTGAAGAATCCTAAAGAGAACATGCACAAGGTAAAATCTAACAATACATCACTTTCAAATAAAAATTGTTATAAATACAATTCCCCAAACATTAATAAACACAAAGCCTTTTTAACTTCATTAAAATCATTTTAAAACACAATACTAATGTACATCAAGAAGTGAAATACAAGCATGATGTCCATCATGGTGTCTCATATGATACAAGTTTCAAGTGTATCACCCATTGTTTGTATTTACATGACTATCGCATTCACCAGTTATAGTTAACTCAAGTACCCATTCAAAAGGTTTATTTTATATCTAACAAGTACATAAAACCACATAGATCATAATAAGAACATATCCATATATAAAAAGTAATTGTGGTAAACAATGTTAAAATAGCATTAGGCAATGTACAGCACATATCCAATACGGAAAATTATTCATTGATGTACTAGATGGTAATTCCCGAGTAATAGGGTGTACGAATAACCATTAGAAAGGGAGATAATCTCTTAAAGTGCAAGTGCTTAGCTGCAATCAGTTGATAGCACCGGCAAAAGCATACCAACATTATCATATAGAATCATAACTATGGTAGATGTAAAGCGGCATTTTGGTGTGAAAGATCTTCAGTAGCCATTGTAATCATACTGCATCCTGATTCAGTCTCAGCGCAAGGACTTTGCTTCGAATTGTCCACGCAGAGATTAAGAACTTTGTGACACAGATATAGATCTTCTCGTCATTGTCTGTTCTCATTATTCTCAGTGCATGTTCTACTCTCCTTGCGCCTAACAGAAGATGCATAGGTTTCCCATAGAAAACATCTTAGTGTGTCTTTTAGCATGGATCTAGGGATGGAGGCTGCATCATCAGGGGAGTTCCAGAGAACTGTTAAATCGAGCTTGAAAGTAATTTCCTTGACAAACCTTAGCCAAAGAATTTTCCAAAAGTTTTTTTGTGCACATTAGTTGTGTAAGAGGGAGCGTATATGGAGCCAATTCCTCTGTGGACCATAATCTATGGTAGTACAGCAGAGGTCGAATTTTACATCCTAAAGCAGTTGGAAGAATGCCAGTGTGTATAAATTGCAGGAGGTGTGGAGTGCTTTGGGGTAGGTTCAGCAGTGTCCTTATAAATTTCTTTTCAGATTGTGTCAGATTTACATTTTCCTGGCCCCATAGCTGTGCGCCCAGATAAGGCAGATCCATTGGTCATCTCAAGAATCTATAACTTGCGCAGTAAAGTAACCGTAACTTGCAGCCCCTCTGTGCAGTGTTGTCATCATTGATGTTTCAGATGCAACAAGGATGTCTTAGAACAAGTCATGAGTTTCGGAGTATGCTACTCGCCCAAAAGAAAAAGGCGCTTCAACACCCCATCAGGGGTAACAAGCGCTATATAAATACAAACCTTTTTTCCTCTTCTATCCTTCCGAATCCAAATAAATGGACTAACCTCTCCACCACTTAAATTACTTTCATATTTCACTATACTAATTCAACACTAATAATTATGGGTCCTGGAGTACCCGCTTTGACGCCTCGTCAGGGGTAGTAAGCGCTATATAAATGCAATTACAATACAATATGAGTGATGTAAATGTGAGGTAATTAGCAGTACATGGAAAGAGTGCGGTTAGTTACTTGAGATAACTAGAATTGGTGAATTTCAATGGTTTCATTTGTTTAAAAATGTATCTTTTAACTGTCATTTTCACCTCCCTACAGACAAGGGATAATAAACTCTCGTGGCCCTGGTGCTTGTGAAGCGTGCACTTGCAATGAACTAGAAAAATGTATCACATCCCAGCAGTGCGGCTTAAAAATATACTGTTAGTCTGTAGGCGAAGGGCCAGGTGATGACCCTACATAGGGAGGAGGCCAGAGTTCTTTTCTGTTGCCGATAGCTCTGACTTGGGACCATCTGCTGTCCCAGTTAACTGACCCTCAACAGAATAAAGCCTCTTCTTTGCGAGTTCCTCCTTCAGACCAGCCCCTCTCACATATGTTTGGATGATTCATTCAAGCTTTGAGCCCAGTTTTCCAGGCAGGTATGGTCACCAAGCACGAGGTTAGTTAGGGCACACTTAGTTACTCCTTTATTGGCAACTCTTGGGTGCATTCATCTGCTCCTGATTCCTCTCTCCATATTGTTGGCCCTTCTCCCAGGATAGATATGGTCACGCAGTCCGCTGATATCGCCACTTTATCCTGGATTTTGATTTGTTAGTTCTTCACAAGTCGCCCCGGAGTGCCACCAGTCTCTTCCTGTCCCTACCTTTCCTAGTTTGCCACAAGTTCACCTTCAGGTTGAGAAGCTTGCATGCACGCACTTTATTAAATATACTCTAACTAGGGTTGTGTCATGCTTTTCTCCTTCTGTATTTCCATTTTGAAGTCGTATGCTGTTGCCATGGGTTTGTGTAATACTGTCCGACTGAGATGTACAATGCTAATTATTTCTATGGCGCTTGTTATTGCATTGTATGCTTTGTCTAATGGAAAATCTATAAAACATTTTTTTATGAAAAAGGAGGGGGGAGTAACAACCTCCCCGAAAACTGACAGCATGTGGAGTCCTTTGCATCATACAGATCCAGACATGTTTGCCTTAACCACGGCATTGACACCCTGTTTTGCTACTCTGATTCCAACACGTCGAAAATGTGCAAGTTAGAAAGGATGTCCTTCTCTAACTAACCCCCACCATAGATAATAAGCTTAATATATGTGAAGAGAGTGGTACAAAGAAGAGGAAATCAAAAATAAACTGCTTTTAAGAAAATAAGTTCAAACCAATAAAACTAAGGTAATCCGCTCAAAATAATTAAAATGTTTCGTTTTAAAATAAAAGAACCTGCTGATAGTGGCAACACATACAGTTATGGAAGGAATGCAAAATAGTAGAGTATTGCAAATAAAGGAAAACAACATAATTGATAAAGTTACAAAGAAAATGAAAGACAACAGAGTTGCCAAATGCAGTAGATGGGGGTGACGCATTATTGTTTACCAATGGTCTTCAGGATGTTTCTATGTTCAGAAGCAGCTCTTTTATTTTTGGGTTGTTTGGAATTGTTCTTCCCAACTTTGCCGTCACCGGTGTCTTAGTGAGAAGCCAGGAAAAGGAAGGCGTGCACTCTGATGCCAGTATGATAATAGCTCCAATACCTATCTTGATGAGAAGCCAGGAGAGGGGGGAGCGCGCAGTCTTATCTCGGCATGATCACTCTGGTAATTCAGATGTGTGAAGCATGGATTACAAATCATGCAAGTGTGCTATTAAAAGGCAGAACGAGGAGCATGTTTGTGTCAGTTCAAAGTTAAAAAAAAAGGATTCCCTTTGGTCAAGATCTATATCGCACCATTCATGCCACAAAGATACTCAAATCCACCAACAAGCATCACTCCTCACTCCGAATATATCAAAGCGCTTATATAATAACAAACTATACGAAAAATATATTTTAATCAGTAAAAACCTGTCTATATGTACAATTTATATCATGACAGTATATTAACAAGCATTGGCATAGTCAATAGGTCTCGCTTTTGGAACCTTATAAGTTTTTAGTTATGCAGCACAATATCCATGGTGCAACAACATTAATTGTTGCATGGTTAAACACTTATAAGGCCCCAAATGCGAGACCTATTGGCTATGCCAATCCTTTTTTTTTTTTTTTTTTTTTTTAGGACAAGCAGTGCTATCAGGCTCCGTCTGCCATTTAGAGGTAGAGAGAGAGGTGTGGAGAGAGAGAGAGAGGTGTGTTGAGAGAGAGAGGTGTGTAGAGAGAGAGAGAGAGAGAGAGAGAGAGAGAGAGAGAGAGAGAGAGAGAGAGAGAGGTGGGTAGAGAGAGGTGGGTAGAGCGGTAGAGAGAGCGAGAGAGGTAAAACCAACATAAAACATGGAGCCCTAATTGTAAACCACAAAGTCAGTTTCCATAAGGACTTATATAAACATGTTTTGAATTTGTTTACAGTAATTTAGAAACTTCACATTTTTGAGATTCTATTTACACTAAACTTTTTAAATGTATTCTATATAGAACCTATGTTTGAGGCATATGAGCTGCAGATTCCACACTGTGCATAGATGGCCACCTAGTGTTGGGCACGGATGTTTTCATTTTGTTTTTGTTGTAGAAAAGTCTTTGGAAGTCACGGGACAGGTGACTCCTCCTTTGGATCATACTGCGCATGGGCATCGGCTCCATCCCCCGATAGTTTTTTTCCGCCACTGGGCTCTGATGTGTTTCCAGTGCTCCGTGTTGGAACCGATTTCCTTCGACGCGGAATCCTCACCAGCTTCCAGAATTTAGTTTTGAACGTGTTTCCAGTTGACGCTACTCTTCAACATCGAAGATTTCGATTCCGGTCATCGACGACGGCCTTCGGGCCTAACTAGGCATTGACTCCAGCTCATAGAAAGGACGCCATTTAAAAAGTGTCCTCAATGTGGGTCAAAGTTTCCCCACGCTGACCTTCATGAGGTGTGTACCTTTGCCTCTCCCCGGAGCACGAGGCAAGAGACTGTTCTGCTTGTGCCTCCTTCCGCTCCAAGAAGACGATCCGGGACCAAAGAGCTAGGAGAACAATGGCTCGATCTTCAGCTCCGATTCCAGACGACATCTTCGCAAAGGGCGTCGACGTCCCAAAACAACATGGCGTCGACAGCATCTCCGAGGCAGAAGATTCCGAAGTCGAGGACATCACTCCAGCACAGCGGGTCATAAGTAAGACCGTCGACCCGACCCTTCCTCGACACATCCAAAGAAGGCTCTGGTCACACCCGAGCCCTCGGGTGCACACCGAGACACTGCTTCTACTGCCCCACCTTCGGGCCCGGCTAAGAAGCTAGCTAAGCCTTCCGGCGACTCTGGCTCGAGTCGGCCTTCTCGCGGTCCCGGCGCACACCTACCGGCACCGAAAAAGACAACATCACCTACCACGCCGGCATCGAAACAATCGGCGCAGAAGCATACCACTAGTCCCTCGGCACCGAAACCCAGGTCGGTACCAAGCAAACACGCTTCGGATTCAAAAAGACCACCGGAACCGAAAAAACCATTGGATCCGAAAAAAATGCACCCGACCCGAGAAAATCATCGGAGCCGGAAAAACCATTTGAGCCGAAAAAGACTCCTGCTTCTCCTGTTAAAGATATTGCCATAAAACCAAAAGAAGCTACTTCGGTGCCGAAACCTCCCTCCGCGCCAAAAGACCGGCCTCCTGCAGAGGACTTATTTCACCCAGACCCTGCACAAAAGACTCTGGTTAAAGATCCCAAATTTTTGTCCTGGTGGGGCAGAGCAGAAACCCTAAAAATGATGATCACGCCCCTTGTCAATTATTTAATAAGCATGTTGCCCATTCTCCTCTCTGAGTACTTCCTCGCCAAGATACATAAGATTTTTCATATCTTTTTGTGGCAGGAAAAGAAACCAAGAATCTCCTTGCGAAAACTCCACCTACCAAAAGATAAAGGGGGAATAGGTTACCAAACTTTAGATGCTTCCAGACGGCCTATTTATGCAAACAAGGGGCAAATTGGTTCCATGCTCAACAGGGTTATACTCCTATATGGGTCCAAGTTGAAAAGTCTATCATCAAAAACTTACCACTCTCCGCCATAATGACTATGGATGTCGCAGCCTTTCCCCAATCCAAGTATATCTTTCTTAACACCAAAAGGGCTCCCCTTAACCTAGAGAGGCACTGTAAAGTTAAAGTAAAACTCTCTAAATCCAACTTAACTTCGTTTTAGTTCAATCCGGCCTTTAAAGATGAAGGCAAATACCTCTTTTGGGAACACTGGACTAAGAAGGGCCTGAACTCACTACAAGATATATATGAAGGGTCCACACCTTTAGCTTTTGCCACCTTACAATCACAATTTTACCTCCAACCGCTTGATTTTTATAGGTTCCTACGTCTTAAAGCCCTTATCTCTGCCAGAGCCATCCCATCATGCGTACCCACACTTTGCAATAAATTATTCCAACTCATGTCAATGGGTCATATGGTGTCGAAAGTTTACAAAATCCTCTCTCCCATGCCTCAGAAAGCCCACAGAAAGTGTGAACGGGGCTGGGAAACTGAGCCTAACTCCTCTAACTTGATATTCGACTGGGATAAGATCCATCTCACTCCTTTCTATAATAAAATATCACCGATATTTTCCCAGACCAAGTTTATGTGAATAAACAGATCCTACTGGACACCAGAAAAACTCTTTAAGCTCAAGCTCCTTGATAATCCCCTCTGCTGGAGCTGTAAATCCCATGTGGGCTACCTGGCACATATGCTCTTTCACTGCCCACTACTCCAAAATTTCTGTATAAAATGTATAACTACATCCAAAGAACCTTCCACTTCCAACCGCCCAGAGACTTTGCGTATGTCCTACTGGGAGCGATTGACCCGAGAATAACAAAAGAGCACGACTGATGTCTATTGGACCTCATGCTCAGACTTGCATGTAAGGTCATCTTGAGTAAATGGAAGAGCGCTTCTGACGTTTCCTTCAAACTTTGGCAGGAATGGTCTTCACTGAGGGGAGCAGATAATGACGTCCTTCACTCATCTCCCTGGCGAAAACCTCATACCAAACTCTGGAGCTTACTTGATTCGCTAGAGCTCTGTTACGACCCACCTTAGGCTAACCCGGCTGTTGTACATCTTGTCTCACGCCCCGTAACTGGTGTCACAATGGTAATTTTTCCGGAATTGCAACCTTACTGTCCTGACCTAAGACAATTGGCTTATGTCATGTTGCTGCTGTCTCACTTACTCACTTTCTATCTTTCTCTCCCCTCTGCTCCCTTCCCTAAGCTCCTCCCCTCTCTTTGCCTACCTCCCTTCTTCTTCTCCTCTCTCTCCCCTTTTATTTCATTGCACCTGTTACACAGGACCAATAAATTATGCATGGATGTTATGTATAATGCCTTTCAATTGGAATTGCCCGTGTGTGATATGCTACGTCTTTCTCTTTCGTGTTATGTATCCTGGCTATATCACTTTCCTGATAGTACCGTAGATATTCAACCATGCATTATTCTCTGACTCCTTTTTCTTTGGTATTTCTTGTATTTTGTGTATTATTTGCATTCTCCAATAAAAAGGATTTGAAATAAAGATCCAATCACTGGTTGATTAATTCTAAGTTTAAAAAAACGACCACTGGATACACCTGCACCGGCTCCTCATCCAAAAAAGGACATGGCTACCTCTCCTCTGAGTTCCTTCCCCTTCTCCTCCACTTATGCCATCACCACCTGAGCCCCTACCACAACATTCCCCTACATCCTCTACCATACCAGATGATTATTTATTTATTTATTTTATTTTTAACACTTATAGAGCGCGCTGTTACCAGTCGGCGTCCTGGCGCTTGATTACAACAGGGATTATAGCTCTGATGATATAGGGAGTAATGCAGATGATCTATCTATTCCTCCAGGCTCACATGACCCGTGGGAGGATTATAACACCCCAGACATCCCAAATGTCCCTCAGGACGACATATACCCCTCTAGGCCTTCCCCACCAGAAGACACTATGGGCTTCAATCAGTTGGTACACAGAGCTGCGCAGTATCATGGGGTGGACATGCATACAGACCCTGTAGATGAAGACTTCCTAATGGATACCTTTGATAATGCACAAAGATCCTTATCCATTTTACCCATGCTTAAAGGAGTGATTAAGCATGCTTCTGAAGTCTTCAAAGACCCAGTTAGAACTCAGGTCATGAACCCACGAATAGAGACGAAATGTAAAGCTGCCCCTTCAGACCCAGCATATATTAAAGGCCCAGTACCACTAGACTCGCTTGTGGTTTCCGATGTACGCAAAAGAGCAAATTCACAAACATCAGGTGAGGCTCCCACACCAGATAGAGAGTCTAAGCTCCTTGACGCATCGGGGCAAAGAACTGCGTCTCAATGTGTCGTATTGCCAATACACAAGCATTATTGGCAAGATATGACAGGGCACATTATGACGAATTAGAATTGTTAAGCAGCACCTCCCTGATAAGTACAAAGATGGAGCAAATGAGCTTATCCAAGAAGGGAAAAATATTACAAAACTCCATTCGTTGTGCACTTGATGCAGCAGACACTGCCTCCAGAGCCATTAACACCAGTGTTTTGTTGCGTAGACATGCCTGGCTACGCATATCCGGGTTCAAACCTGAAGTCCAACGTGCTATACTTAACCAACCCTTCGATGAGCAACACTTATTCGGACCCAATGTAGATGTATCCCTTGAAAAGATGAAAAAGAATGCAGATACGGCCAAATCTATGGGAGCCCTGCAGTCGCAGGCTCCCAGATATTCATGTTGCCGCCCATGTTAGAGGCGCCACTGGGGATACTCTTCAGACACACCTTCTATCTCGTACAAAGCCCCCACACAATCCACCTATAGTAGGGGCTACCAAGGGGGTGGTTACAGAGGTAACAACAATAAGGGCAGAGGTAAAAACAACAACTCCCGCTCTACCTCTACCCCTGCCCAATGACTCCCCTCTCCTTCCCCCGCCCCATTCCACTCCTGTCGGGGGAAGACTACAACAACACTTACCAGCCTGGGAAAACATCACATCAGACAGGTGGGTGCTTCAAATAATTCAGTCAGGTTACTGTCTAGAACTAACATCCACCCCCCCAAACATACCACCCAGGCAGCGTCCAATGTCACAGGAACATTTGTCACTGCTCAGGCAGGAAGTGATATCCCTCCTGCACAAAAATGCAATAAAAATAGTCCCAATGCATCAGCAAAACAAAGGAGTATACTCCCTATATTTCTTAATCCCAAATAAGGATGGATCTCTAAGACCTATCCTAGACCTCAGACCTCTAAACATTTACATACAGTGGGATCATTTTCATATGGTCACACTCCAACAAGTCCTTCCGCTCCTGTTACAAAACAACTTCCTTGTCACTCTAGACCTCAAGGACGCCTCCTTTCACATTCCTATCCACAAAACGCACAGAAAATATCTCAGATTTGTGCTGGACGGGCAGCACTACCAGTTCAAAGTGCTCCCATTTGGAGTCACAAATGCACCAAGGGTGTTTACCAAATGCCTAGCAGTGGTAGCAGCACACTTAAGAAGACCGCATATTCATGTCTTACCATACCTAGACGACTGCCTCATAAAAGCCAGCTCATACAACCAGTGTGTACAACACACTCGTGCTACAATTCAACTGCTCCACGACTTGGTATTCACAGTAAATCATACGAAGTCACATCTGCAACCTTCACACATACAGCAATATCTTGGCGCTACTATAAACATCCAACTAACACTAGCCTATCCCTCTCCAGCCAGGATAACAAGTGTACAAACTCGAACAAGATTCAAACTACAACACTTGCTTCCAGCTCGAGTGTTCATGCAGCTCATAGGAATGATGGCATCTTGCATATTTATAGTACCTCACGCAAGTCTGCAAATGCATCCACTTCAAGAGTACCTAGCATGCCAATGGAACCAGGCTTGTTGTCAATTAACGGACCTAGTGTTGGTAGACAGTCGGACTCATCGCTCTCTGCAGTGGTGGAGCACCAAAACCTTTCAAAGGGCTGACAGTTTCTAGAGCCAGTTCCCCAAATAATCATGACAGCGGACACGTCGCTCTCCGGCTGGGGAGCTCACCTACTGCATCACACCATGCAAGGCAGGAGGACACCGCAACAAAAGTTACTCCACATCAACCACTTGGAGTTACTATCTGTTTTTCTACCCCTGAAAGCATTCCAAAAACAAGTATCAGGTAAAGCTGTCTTAGTCCGCACAGACAATATGACAGCCATGTACTACATAAACAAACAAGGGGGAACACACTCTCTGCATCTCTCTGTTAGCACAGCAGATATGGAGATGGGCTATTCCACTAAAGATCTTCCTCTTAGCCCAACACGTTCCAGGAGTACAAAACACCATGGCAGATCTGCTAAGTCAACAAACACAGCAGATTCACGAGTGAGAACTTCATCCGCAAGTTCTTCAATCGTTCTTTCAAATGTGGGGACCACCTCAGATAGACCTCTTCTCCACCCACGAAAATGCAAAATGCCCAAACTTCGCCGCCAGATATCCACACCCTCTGTCCAAAGGCAATGCGATATGGATGAACTGGTCAGGGAAATTTGCGTACACTTTTCCTTCTCTCCCTCTACTTCCGTTAGTGGTACGCAAACTACAGCAACATTCCCTAACACTCATTCTAGTTGCTCCAACTTGGGCCAGACAAACGTGGTACACCACGCTGCTGCAACTATCTGTGGTACCACACCAGAAACTAAGCCTATCTCCACGCCTATTAACACAGAACCATGGCGAGATCAGACACCCGGACCCAGCTCAGCTCAGCTCAGCCTAGCGATCTGGCTCCTGAAGTCCTAGAGTTTGGTTACCTCAACCTTCCTCCAGAATGTATGAACGTTATTAAAGAAGCTAGACGTCACACTACTAGAGCATGTTATTCTGCTAAGTGAAAACGGTTTGTGATATACTGTCAAAACGACCACATAAATCCTTTAGATGTGTCTATTCAATACATCATAGGATACCTATTACACCTTCAAAAGTGTAATTTAGCCTACACGTCTATCAGACTACACATTGCTGCCATTGCAGCATACTTACAGAATATTAACATCTATCTCTTTTTAGAGTACTAGCTATAAAGGCTTTCATGGAAGGACTCAAAAGAATAATCCCTCCCAGAACACCACCTGCACCAGTGTGGAACTTAAACATTGTCCTCACACGGTGAATGGGACATCCCTGTGAACCATTACATAAATGTGACTTGCAATTCCTAACTTGGAAAGTAGCTTTCCTAGTAGCTATTACTTCTCTCAGAAGAGTTAGTAAACTACAAGCATTTACCATTCAAGAACCCTTTCTGAAAATGCATCATAACAAAGTGGTTCTAGTACTAATCCTAAATTCCTTCCAAACGTCGTTTCACCATTCCATCTAAATCAATCTGTTGAGCTGCCCGTATTTTTCTCGGAGCCACAAACGGTCGCAGAAAGAGCTCTACACACCTTAGATGTCAAAAGAGCATTACTGTACTACATCGAAAGGACACAAACTTTTCGTAAAACTAAACAACTTTTTGTGTCTTTTTCACCACCACATAAAGGCAACCCCATATCAAAATCGGGGATAGCTAGGTGGATTGTTAAATGCATACAAATGTTACCAGAAAGCCAAATTAACGTTAATAATTCCTCCAAAAGCCCATTCTACAAGGAAAATAGGGGCTTCAATGGCATTCTTGGGGAACATTCCCCTAGATGATATATGCAAAGCAGCTACATGGTCTACACCACACACATTCACATAACACTATTGTGTAGATGTGCAAACTAAACAACAAGCCACAGTGAGACAGGCTGTACTAAAAACTCAGTTTCAAACAACTGCAACAGATACGGGTAGTTGCCGCTAAAGGTGGGTACTGCTATACAATCTATGCACAGTGTGTAATCTGCAGCTCATATGCCTCGAACGGAAAATGCTACTTACCAGTATGCATCTGTTCTTGGCATGTAGAGCTGCAGAGTTACACAGGCCCACCCGCCTCCCCGGCTGCCTTTATCTGTTCCAGTATTATCTTAATTAGATACAAATCAAATGGACATCACTACTTCTTGTACAGCTCCATCACTTCCCTAATGGCGAAAAACAATCTGGGGACGGAGCCGATGCCCATGCGCAGTATGATCCAAAGGAGGAGTCACCTGTCCCGTGACTTCCAAAGACTTTTCTACAACAAAAACAAAATGCAAACATCCGGCCCCAACACTAGGTGACCATCTATGCACAGTGTGTAACTCTGCAGCTCTACTTGCCAAGAACAGATGCATACTAGTAAGTAGCATTTTCCTTCAGCAGGAGAAACAAAAGGCTAGAGATCTTGCAAGGCTTTGGGCGAAGTGTTCACGTGACCATTGTAGTAAGGAATACGTCTCTATGAGCTTCCTGGTTTTAGACAATCTGAGGCCATTAAAAGCCCTTTACAAAACCCCAAAATAAAACATTAAATTAAATTTAGAAACTGGAACTTAATCTTCCTTCCTCTACCAGGTTATGAAACTCCTTCGTGATTTAGGAAGTACTTATTAATAATGCACCCGATTACTGTTTTTGCTGATTTGTTTTTACAGATAGTCAGAACACCACCTGTTTTTCTGTATGTATTTATTTTTAAATAGTGGAAAGAAATTGAAAATGAGCCTTCTTTTCGGTTATTTTCAATGCAGTAAGTCATCACTGCGAGACCAAAGCTGTGTCCACTGTCAGAGAAAGGACTTAAAAAGGTTTTCTAGTGAAGCTTTACACAGCTGCAGACATACACATGTTTACACTACAATGCTAATTTATATATACCAGTGATGCACCGTGTATGCCTTCTTATAACACTAAAGCCCAAAGGGCAAAGGTGCCATCATGAGTTAAATAGAAGTGGAAATATACAAACTGCAGCTTCACTTTTTCAGAAAACATAAAGTAACTATTGATAAATGCACAAAAAACATTTAACAATAAATATGGATAAATGCAGACAGAAAAGTTTAAAGAGTAAATTCCTTAAAACCGTGAATCCTATTAATAATGTACGATGGGGGTTTTTTGTTCTATTTTATAGCTGTAAACAACTTCTTATAATGGTGAAAAGAAATGAATGCGCAGAGCGCTTCGTGTAGTGTTCATTCCTTTAAAGATACTCCGTATACAACCAGAAATTGTTAATCCGGGATGAAATCGCTCAAGCTTTAAGAAGCTATTAGGAGGGGCTCTGGTAGAAAAACACTAAGGAGGCCTGCAGCAGGACTGCTTCCTCCCTGGACAAATCCTGCGCTGTTCTTTCTTTGCCATGTACCTGCCAGTTGCTGATTTCTGTTTGTTCTCGCCACAGTTGCAAAAGTGAATAACTGTATTATGTTCATATTATTGAAATTACAGCATCTCACACAAACTATTTGAAGAAAAAACAGATCATGTCCATATTTAATTTCATATTGTTGATTCATGTGAGCTGTTTTTAAAGTTGTAGACCGTCGCTGGTGGAAAATAGTCATCACAATGATATAACAAATTATATTGCTTATGCTTGCTAATGGAATCAGAAAGGCAGGAGAAATCTGAACATACACAGATGTACCGATCACCAACCAAGAGCTGTTCCAGAGGAAGGAAATACCAGCCCGAGACAGCCTTAGCAACACTAAATCTGTTGATGTGTGAAATATTTCAAAGTGTTACAAATCACACTCTTTCAGCACAAGTGCTTGTTCCTCAGGACAGCAGTGGTACGACCGGTCGAGGGGGTGGGGTTGTTATGACGACATAGGTCCAAAGGAATAAATTCACTGCGGACGCAAAAAAACAAGACGTGCGGCCGAGTGGTGCTAATGACCTGTGAAAGACAGATGGCGGCTGCGCGCGTGCACGCTCACGTGAACCCAAGCGCTAGGCCAGCAAGTAGCACTTTGAAAACTCACCTACTAAATGTCTCGCAGAGCAGCGCATGCGCTGACTCAGTGAGACCTTAAAACGGATCACTGACGATATCGAGGAGCAAAATATCGACCTGCCAAAATATCGTTGTAAAAAAATAGTCAAAATATCAAATTTTTTAAATGTCTTAAAAGTAATGTAAAATTAATGAAATAATAAATATAATTAACTAAAACATACTTAAAAATACTTAAATAACCTAAAATTAATAAAGAATAATGTAAGTAAAAAAGATTTTTTATTTTTTAATACATATATATATATTAACGTAATATTAACAAAAAATATTCAATATTTTTAGCGTAGGATAGTGGGAGGGTAACATTTACTATTCCCACTCCAGTGAGTGCAACAGTAGGGAAAGGTTGGATAGCGTAGGGATAAAAATTACTATTCCCACCCCAGTGAGTGCAACAGTAGGGAAAGCATTGGATAGCGTAGGGGTGGAAATTACTATTCCCACTCAAGAGAGTGCAACAGTAGGGAAAGCGTTGGATACATGAGGGTGAAAATTACTATTCCCACTCCAGTGAGTGCAACAGTAGGGAAAGCAATGATTTTATCTATATAAATAAAAATGTAAATGTTCATTTGTTCAAAACCGTAAATCTCCGAAAGTTCTTCACGGATTGCTTTGAAATTTGTTAACAACGTTGGATTCAAATACACGCGTGTTTTTATATACACAATGTTGGATTCGAATACGTGCGTGTGGAATGCGCACGTGATTTTAATCGAAAGCCCAAACAGACCCTCTTGATTGGGTTGCTGTGCAACAACTACAATAGACGCATAAAGACAATAGTCTACATGTATTAGGATGGGCAGTTGGTGTCAGGATGGCAGACCAGGAAGTGGGTGGAGGGAGGGGGGAGGAGTAGGTTGACTTGGCAACATTAAGAAAAGACGCATAGAGACAATATTCTGCATATATTAGGATGGACAGTTGGTGTCAGGATGGCAGACCGGGAAGTGGGAGGAGGGAGGAAGGAGGAGTTTGTTCACTTTGCAAGAGTAGCGCGTGTTTATATATACACGTTGAATTCGTATACGCGCGTGTCACAGTACACGCGTGTTTTTTCATCGAAAGACCGAACAGACCCTATCGATTAGGTTGCTGCGCAACAACTACAATGGACGCATAGAGACAATAGTCTACATATATTAGGATGGACAGTTGGTGTCAGGATGGCAGACCGGGAAGTGGGTGGAGGGAGAGGGGAGGAGTTGGTTCACTTTGCAACATTAAGAAAGGACGCATAGAGACAATAGTCTACATAGATTAGGATGGACAGTTGGTGTCAGGATGGCAGACCAGGAAGTGGGTGGAGGGAGGGGGGAGGAGTTGGTTCACTTTGCAACATTAGCGTGCGTTTATATATACCCAATGTTGGATTTGAATACGGGCGTGTCCAATACGCACGTGTTTTTAATCGAAAGGCCGAACAGACCCTATCGATTTGCTTGCTGCGCAACAACTTCAAGGGACGCATACAGACAATAGTCTCAAAAACATATTGTATACCCACAAGCATTGTGAAATTAAACATATTAGAAACGTGCGCTTACTCTTTTCTTTCTCTTCCATTTAACCAGACGAGCCACAGCAACGCGTGGCCAGGTACAGCTAGTATTTAAATAAAAATAAATTATCATTACCAATAAAAAATTAATTAAAATTAATTACAATTACAAAATATTTAATTATTAGCAATAAATACCAACAAATATTTATTAAAGCTTAATTACCTATTAATAATCAACAACCAATTAATTTCCAATACCAAAACTTTATAAGTAATAAAACAATTAATAATTAACAGTAAATTATCAATGCACAAAAATTATTTCAATAATTACTTAATTACAATTAAATTACTTCCCACCCTATTCCCCTATAAACCCACAACCCGCTATGAATAATAAACGAATACAATTAATATAATTATCAGTTAATTAATGCACATTAATTACCAATTAATTCAAAATAATTATCAATTAATAATGAACAATAAATTATCAATACCAATAAATAAAAATAATTACTTAATAACAATTAAATTACTTCCCACCCTACTCCCCTATAAACCCGCTACAGAACTAAAAAGCAAAATTAAATAAAAAATAATTAATTCCTAAAAATTAATATTTATTTTACTATAATTAAATTACTTCCCACCCTATTCCCCTATAAACCCACAACCCGCTACAGAAGTAAATTACGCAAAATTAAATAACATAAAATTCATTACTTTAAAGAAATACAAACATACATTACAAAAATTATACATACTTTTAACACATATACTAGCACTTAAAACACTATAGGAAATCCGATACTTTTAACAACTATATTATGACTGTCGATATTACTAACTTCGATATTATGGAAATCTATATTTCTTACCTGAATTTCGATATTCTGCACCACTATATTTTGGCAATTCGATATTCTGTCCATTCCATATAAAAAGCTAGCTATTCTGTCAATTCGATATTTTTTTCGATATTATGACTGTTCACCATTAAAAACACTATTTAAAAAACACATGCATCCAAAACACAATTCTCAATGATTCCAATATCCCTAAAGGAGAATGAACACAGACAATCTACTTCGTCATGAAAGTGTTAATTTGGATCCATTATAAACAGTAGAGGGCATGGGTCTTGATTCCCTGTCTCTAGTTGACAGCTGAATTGTCCAAATTTAACAAAAAAAAGCTGGATTATCTGTGTTCATTCTCCTTTAGGGATATTGTAATTGTGTTTTGGATGCATGTGTTTTTTTTAAAGTGTTTATAATATACTCTCATGATATAAATTGTACAAATAGGCAGGTTTTTACTGATTAAAATATATACATTTTTCATTTAATTTGTTGTTATAGAAGTGCTTTGATACATTCGGAGTGAGGAGCGATGCTTGTTGGTGGATAGGAGTATCTTTGAGGCATGAATGGTGCGCCATATAGATCTTGACCAAAGGGAATCCTTTTTTCAAGTTTATGGTTATTGGGAACTCTATCTCTTTGGTTTATAGAGCCCCTTCTCCTTGATTTTAAGGTAATTCAGTTCAAAGTTCACAGTATATCCTCATTCTTAGTTTTGAGTACTTTCAATGGTTTATCTCTGGATGTCAATTATGACTAACTACCCTCTGAGTTAAGAAGTGCCCTGCAGTGTTGCAGCAGATTTGGAAATTTAAGCTAAGTTTGGATGGATACGTACGCCTGCAGATTCCTTTTCGCTTGTATCTCCTTCAAACGCCAGACTGGCATCTATAAAAATCAAAGCAGCTTTCCTTCTCTTTTAGGTAAGGCAGGGCTCGCCATCAGGGCGGGACACCACCCTGTACATGGCATAACAGAGCCATATAAGCCCTACCTGGGTGACCAGTTTTTTGTAGCTCTTCAGCAGGGAACCTTCGTTCACCAGGTTCAAATTTTGGAGTGTCTGCAGAATGTAATCTTCCAGGAAATCTGGGTTTTAGCAGTGCCATTTCCAGCATAAATGTATCACTATTTCTTATCCCATGATATGGGTTTGTGGTGACTGCGTCCCAAGCTCCACTCCAGGCCTTGCAGTAAATGTGGCCTTATACACATTATAGTTATCTATTAACAGGAGGGTCAGGTTGTTTATGACTTTTTTTTGACGAGCGCAGAACTTGAAGCTGTTCTAGATAAAGGGCTTCCTCTAGGTTGGGCTATTCACCATTTTGAAGCTTATCCTTCAAGATCTTGGGCAAAGCCAAGTAGAAGTGTGAGAAATACCGTAGGTCTTCGTCAAGCCGTGCTCTTGTTCCCACTCTTGAGATGGGTCTTCCATCCGTCACCATGTTTAATTTACATCCTCAATGTCCGAGCTTGAGCTTGTTGCCAGGCCCTAGCTCTCTCCCGTCCTGCACAAATTGCAACCTTCTCTCGGGCAATGCTAGCTTTGTTCCATCAGGCCCTCATTAGTGTGCCCTCTACCCCCATGGTGGTAGTGGGTGTACTGACTGAACCACCAGTAGCGGGTAGGCCCCCCACCCATTTATGTGCCAGGGGAGGTCCTCCCTCTGCCATAGACTTTGCTGGTTGTACATGCACTGGCATAGCATCGTCTTCAGAGCTGCCATTGTCATCTTTGGAGTCCTTGCATAGTGGGCCAAATCTTCCCATGACCAAGCCCCCTGTAAAGCATTCTGGATACCAGGCATAGAGGCTGGTTAGAGACTGTTATAGATCCCCTACCTAGAGACAACATTTTCAAAAGGATGCATTCATTATTTGGTTATAATTTGATGTCATACAGATGCCTGGCATTGTCCAGAATGATAATGATGGCAGTAGTAAGGCAGGTAACCTCTATTCTTTTAAGCACTGATGCTGGGGGACTATTTTGCCCTAAAAAAAGCTAACACAAAAGTCAGCTGGTTTTATATTTTCCAGAAGGTGACTTTGTCGGAAGAAGTGGTGTCAGTCCCAGCTGTCCTGATGAAGGCAGGTGAAGTGCTGGAACTATTCTTGCCCATGAAAGGGAAAAAGACGAGTGTTTTGACATAGGTGTTGCAGTTGGCCTCATAGCCAGTACTTCTTTCAGCCAGACCTTAATGAAACCCATTTTAGTTGTTTAGAACAAACCAACCTCTGCCCAGACGGTTAATAGTGAGGTCACACTCTGCTGTTGACTGAAGACCTGATGTTTTTGTATGCTCTGCTCATCCTTCCCTTGTGAGTCTGATGGTGCAGGCAGGCATCTTTCCAAACAAAGCAAACCCCAGGGTTCTTCCCTATGGCCCCTCCCGATCGGGATGCAAAAAATATCCAAGCATTGTGGATGGTGGTTTTCTCAGGAATCTTGCTGTCTGCTCCACAAATGTAACCTACCTGCTAGCATGCTATTTGCACACCCTGTGGGAGCTGACTTTTATGGCTGTGCCAAGCTTTCTGGCCCACTAAGAGGCTACTTTGCAGCAGTCATGTGTAGTGAATAGGAGCAGCTAAGTAGATCCTCCAGTCAGGACTGAGCACAGTGGACTCAGTAGCCTGCTCGATGGGGACCTCTGTAAATTCGATGGCATCCCAGGTTGTATTCCACTGTCTTATCTGTTTGAAGAAAATGCAGATTTGACCGTTTATGAGATTCCAAGAAGGGCCTGCTATTGTTTGTACCCTGGTGCTTGCCTCCCTTGCTTCTCAGTTTCATCTGGAGTTCCTCCGGTTTTGCGGTTAGTCCAGGGAAATGTCCATTTGACAACGCCAGCCATCCCAATCAATGAAGCAGTCAAGCCAATAGCCTGCACCCGAACAGGATGTTTTGTGGCTTAACAGGCCATCACAAACACCAGCAGCTGCATTCTTCCTCTCCCATGCCACCAGCAAAACTGCTTTAGCTCACCCCCAAGGGAACATTTGTAGCCTGCATGGGAGGTAAGGGTATTTTACCATCTGTCCGATTAGGGGCAACACAACGGAATATTGCGTCCTACAGATAGTAAATCAGGACACCTCCCTCCCTTTTCATGAGTTCTAAGAGGGGAAGGCTGCAGCTTTCCCCCGGCGCTGGCCTCCCTTCTCTCCATTTCATATGGAGTCCCTCCTGTTTTGCGGATAATCCAAGAGAATGTCCTTTTGGCATCGCCAGCCATCCCAGCCTATGCGTGGATGATCCTGAACGCACGTTACTGGCCAAGGAGGATATCGTACTTGGATCTGCTTAGCTTGTCCCTGTTCTGCTTATGCTCAGAGGGGACTCCTTTTGCAGTCGGAGACAGATTCTGCATATAAACTTCCAGGGCCTCCACCTGTATGTCTGAAGAACAGAGCATAGCAACTGGAGTTCTTTCGATTTACTTTAGGTCTGTTCTTCAGACGTAAAGGTGAAGGCCCTGGAAGTTGTTTGGTCAAATAACATTTGTGGAGGATGTTAAATGTGCAGCTCTTAGTGCAGGCATTTCTAATTCCTTGCAGAAGTGCGCTGCTGTTGCATCGTAGTCTTTAAAGAAGTCTATCTTCAGTTCATTCCTATATTGAAGCCACGTGGGTGCCTTCCACGTGCACCTCCACCCCTGGCCCATGTCTTATTATGTTTCCCTATCTTGTCGTTCATAGTGGATTTAAACCAGCTCTTGACCTTGCATATGAACAAACCATTTAAGCCGCTGATCTCCTGTGACATCAATGTTTTGACTGGAGAGACTGCTTTCTTGGTGATGATTTCCTCTACCAGGAGAATCAGCAAGCTTTAAGTTCTTTCATCTAAAGAGCCCTCATTATCTTCAACAAAGACAAGTTTGTCTTTGGATTGCCCCTCCGAAATTCCTTATAGAAAGTATAAAAGCACGTAGGAGCTCTGAGCATCTCTCAGTGACCTGGTCGTTTTTGACCAGCTATTAAAACTGCAACATCACTTATGTCAATAAATAGTATTTTGCATTTACATGATATTAACAGAGTACAGGTTCTGACAAAGACTTTGTGCTTCTTCCACCGGCGCAGCAGCAGTATATGTGGCATTTCAAAGGTACTCTCATTAAAGACGTTTATAGTCCAGCCGTGCAAGCCACTCTGCATGTTGTTTGTGAGATACGGGTCACCTCACAGGAAAACATAATCGGCAGCTCATAGTGACATGATGAGGTGCAGGATGTCGCTTGGCCACTGAATTAGAGACTCTCAAACCCACACTTGGGTATAAGAGTATAAATTTTACAGGGAGCACGAAGAGCAATACGTTCATTTCCCAAATTGCTTAGAAGGTCAGAGTAGCTTCCTTCAAAATAAGTAACGTAGCTCCATTTTGAAAGGTGTTTTACTCTATACTTCACCTTGGCCACCGCGGGTTGACCCATTTGAGTGGTGGAAGATCGCGCTGAAGGAAGCAACCCGGTGGCCCTTCCGGTGGCTACTGGAAACGGAGGGGACCGTCCAGTGGCCTGACCCCTTATTTAATCCATGACTGCCTCGACCCGTAGCGGATGCGCACAGCTAGATCTGCATAACCAACGCTCTTCATGCACACTGTATTCCAGCAACAATTAAGTCTGACTTTTTAGAGCACTTCTCACTCGTCAAAATACTTTTAAAATTGCTTTCCTATGTTCACTTGCCTCTTGATCCCCCCCACCATAACCTGCCTTCAGTAACCTTCTGAGCGCTCCTCCCCGGTCCATCGCGGGTTGTCCCGTTTGAGTGGAGGGAGATTGCGCTGAAGAAAGCGACCCGGGTCACTTCCGGCGGCTACCGGAAACGGAGGGGACGGTCTAGTGGCCTGATCCCTTATTTAATCAATGACTGGCTCGACGCGTAGCGGGCGCGCAGCGGGCGCTCCAAAGCAAGCCCGTCTACACCCGTCCGTGCCCGGACGTCGCCTGGAACCGGAACCCATGTCAGTTTTCCCTAGAAAATGTCTACACCATGGACAGCCAATGCCTACACACATGAGAGGATTTAATAAAGATCAAGCACAACTGCTCTAGCCCCTGTGAGCACTTATTACATCCTGCCCCTCCTCTCTCCATTTGCCCAGAAGGTCCTTTTACATGCAGAAAGTGTAGGTTTCAGAGCATTGTCGTAGAAGACTCTTCTACGCATTGCCCACTTCCTGATCTGAGAATGAACTCCAGACCAGGTGTGCGTACCCTACAAGTTTGTGCCCAGATTCTGCCCACTAATTTAAGTTGGAATTGTTTTTTGGTCAATGTAAGATTCCTTCCTAAACACACCGTTAACATCTGGGATTTCCTGTCTGAAAACGACCCCATATTGAAACCTGGACCAAGCCCTCCTCCAATCCCGCCATTGCGATGGCTCTCCCGGACGGCTATCGAATCCTAAAGCTCGATAGGCCAGGAAGGACGGGGGGAGGTTTAGCCATTCTACATAAGGATTCCATCACTATCTCTATTCTAGACCGGATGTGTAAGTACACACTAGAATGTATAGTTTTTAGATTGGACTTACATCCCCAACTGATTTGGAAAGGTGCCCTCGTATATAGACCCCCGGGCTCATTGTCCAATTTTACCAATAGTCTAATGGAACTCATCTCCCCATACGTTGTCTCCACCCAAATTGTTTTACTGTTGGGCAATTTTAACATCCACAGTGAAAATACTGCCAACACTGATGCTTCAGTTTGTTTAGCAGATCTGGCAAACCTTAATCTCCTGCAGATCAGTCATGCCCCCACACACCTAGCAGGACACACCTTAAACCAACTTTTAACTAATTCCTCCAATATCATTTGTGGGGAAACCCACCCTCTAACTTGGACAGACCATTCTCAGATTGATTTTCGAATTATTAATTTTAGAAATCCCTCTATGCCCAAAACTTGGTACAGATAATGGTACAAACTCAACCCTGACCAGTTCCAGACCCCTTTTCGTACCTGGATCAGTGATACAAATACAGGTAGTGTGGAAGAACAGCTAGCCCACTATAATTCCATCCTACAATCCACGGTTGATCAAGTTGCACCCCTGAAACAACAGACCCACCTTCCTAACCACACTCAAACCAGTTGGTATTTCCCACTCCTGCGACAGAAAAAAACCAATGTAAAAAATTAGAACGTAACTGGTGACACTCACATAGTGCTCAGGATAAAGAGATTCAAAGCCGCACTATCCTCGTACCACAAAAATCTAAAGTCCGCACGTAAGCTACATATCGCCAACCAACACTGTAGAAGCTCCTTCTCAACATTTATGTGACAACGTAGCAGCCTATTTCATACAGAAAATTGATGCTATTTACCACAAAATAACCGCGGCCAGCAGCGTCTGCAATAACACCTCCACAGAACGCCTAGCAAATTCATCTAACATCGTTCAACTGCATAACTTTCCTTATCCCTCAAGAGATGGAGTCTCAGCTAACTAAGGTTAAGTCAGGGTCCCCCTTGGCTGTAGTCCCAGCCAAAATCACTTCCTGGCTTGCTAAACAACTTGCCACCCCTATCTGCACCATACTCAACCGTTCCCTGAGGGATGGGAGACTCCCTCCTGAAATAAAAGCTGCACAAGTTGTCCCTATCCGGAAAAACCTAAAAGCCCCTAAAAACTGTCCAACTACCGCACCATTTCTCTGCTTCCCTTGCAAAGCAAGGTACTTGAAAAAAACAATAACAGGCACTTATCCGAGTTTGTAGGAGCTGCACATTGCCTAGATGTCCCCAGTAAGGTTTCCGTGCCAAGCACAGTACCGAGTCTGCCTTGATAGAGGTTACTGATAACATCAGTATGGCACTGAACAAAGGTCAGGCAGCACTTTTAGTGCTGCTTGACCTATCAGCGGCATTTGATACCATTTCACACCAAATCCTACTGGAGGGACTTGAGGTCCTTGGGGTTAAAGGGGCTGCATTGAAATGGTTAGCAGACTTCTTAACGGGCAGAACTCAAACAGTCACCATGGGCCCTTTCAGATCTAAGACCACCAAAGTAACCAAGGGCGTACCGCAGCGCTTATGTTTGAGCCCTACCCTTTTTAACATATATTTTACCCCCTTAGCCAAATTAATGAAGACTTTAGGGTTTAGTCCCATGTCCAATGCGGACGACACCCAGCTCTTATTCTCTTTTGATAAATCCAGCCTTAACACCTAACCCATCCTTTCAAAAAGGATTGAAGACCATTGCCTCCTGGATGAAGGCCAACTCCTCCAACTGAATGCCAAGAAATCGGAAATTATTTTGTTTGGAGGCGCGGCAATAAGCTGGTCACCCAGTTGGTGGCCGGAGGAACTGGGCCCGGCACACTCCCCGAAAACAGTGGTCAAGAATATGGGTATCCGCATTGACCAGAATTTAACATTAGAAGCACATGCTACCACCACTGCTGGAACATGCTTCTACGTACTTGGTCTTCTTAGAAAAGTGTTCCCTCTACTACCTACTTTCACACGAAAAACACTGATGCAAGCCGACTGGACTACTGCAATGCTTTGTTGGCTTCCGCCAACGAGGCCTCCCTGGACAAATTGCAAGTAGTCCAGAACACCGCGGCCCAATTAGTAGCAAATGCTCCCCCTCAAACAGCCTCGCTACTGCTTCTAAACAAACTCCACTGGCCCCCAGTGAGAAAACGAGTGAAATGTAAGATCTGTTGCACCGTTTTCAAAGCTCTTATCGGGCTTGGACCCCTTTACATGTCCAACAAATTAACAAGGGACACACCCTCTAGGTCTCTTCGGTCTAGATCCAAGTCACTTCTCTGCATCCCGAGAATCAAAAAAGCTTGTCTGGGTGGCAGGACCTTTATGCATCGCGCCCCTACTCTCTGGAATTAACTTTCCTGCCAACTACGCAAATGCCATAACCTCTTACATTTTAGAAAACTGTTAAAAACCTAATAGATATGTCTGTCTGGCTGTAGCACGCAGCCTTAGCGCAGAGCTACCCCTTTCGGGGTGATTCAGGCGCTATATCATCTCATAAATATCAAATGACTTATTTGCAAGACAGAAGTGTCGACCCATGGGAATGACATATGTTCTGAACATTTTGTCAAAGTGTAAATTCTGCTGTTTTCTTCTGCATAGATAGATGTTTGAAATATATTTTTATTTAGTACATTACTGAAATGTATAATTTCCCTTTTCAGAGTTCAGACTTGGCAGCAAAGCAGAAAAGTGAATTAAGCAGCCGCTTGGAAGAGAAAACAAATCAGATGGCGGCTACCATTAAACAATTGGAACAAAGGTAACACTGAAGACCGCTTCTGTCAGGATACAGTGTACTATGAGAAGCGACACAATTTCTTATGTAGCATGACGGTTACTCGAGGCTTTTATAGTTGTATTGTCGTAGATGTGAAGAAATGGGTGTCAGTCAGATGACCGGTGTCTGCATAATTTCCTTGTAGTAACTGCTTATTTAAAAAATATTCTACCTAAATTCATGCCTCCTTGGTTATGATCTGCGAGCTAGCAGCTGCCAAAATCACAGTGTGGGCAGGACAAAATATCTGTGGGTGGGGTTGTTCCGTAAGAAGTGTGATAGACAAACTGCAGTGAGTGCCTTTGGGGAAGGAAACACCCTAATAAGTGTGTTTGGGTGGGAATAAAGACCTTCAGCAACTTGTATGTTGTGCAAGGGAATGCCTTGAAATAAAGGCTTGGTTTTCAGACATTTTCTCTTTTCTCGTTATGCATTAGTGCAAGCTAAATAAACCTCAATGAGTAATGGGGATAGTCTGTGATATGCATCAATTTGCTCATTGTAAATGGTGCATTAAAGTAATAACCCATTTGCATTCCATCCCTTGATATCCCCCTGCCTGTTACTGTGTAGCGCACTGTTGCCTTCTACTAACTGAATATCTCTGGGAAAGTCACCAAAACCAACTAGGTTAGTTGGTTAGCCTTAGATCGAACCATGTTTTATTCTTAATTTAGGACATTTTTATAAATGTGTGGATTTTTCAAAATGTATGTGTGCCACTGAAAAGGTTTTTATCATTGAGTGAATAACTCTTACAAATCAAAAATATCAGAACGTGCTGTTTCGTGAAGGGTTAATTAAGAGGAAATGTTATCAAACCTGTATATAATTTAATAAAATTGATTAGTTATTGAAGAGCTCCAGTAAAGGGTAACTGAGGAGCTCTTGATGCGCACTTGAAGTTGCATGCCTTTAATATCTGCCTCCGCCTGTCTATTTTGTGATCTCTGCACTAATTTTGTTATTTCTATAGTAACTGTTTTTAACTGGTTTTCTTCTCTTGCAATGTTTTTTTCTTATCATTTTTATCCCTTTGCTCACATCTTCTTTCAACCCCTTGTATGTTTGAATAGTGAAAAGGACTTGGTGAAACAGGCAAAAAATTTAAACAGTGCAGCAAACAAACTCATACAGAAACATCAGTAGACGTTCTGCAACCGGTCCCCTCACAACTGACATTATAACTTGATTATTGTGGCTTGGAAATGGTGGCGGGGGAGGGCTGGAAAGGGGCCAAGGGCCTCACCCTATTGAGAGCGGAAACCAGCGATCTCGGAAAATGTTTACCTGCATTCTGAACTGCTGATTATTTTTTAATATTTGGTTTTGCCAGATAGACTTACTTAAAACATATTTGAAAATAAGGCTAGTTAGTATACAGGGAACATACGTCCCAGTAGACTTGGTGGTGATTACATCCAGTAAGATCAGACAGCAGTGCAACTTTGCTGCTGTCAAGTTCAACAGACGTCCTTCCTGCCTTGCTTTAGTAATGCCTCTTTGCCTCACCCTGTTGGAGTATGCCTCTTCTTACATCTGGAACATCTTTTACATGGCCTGACAACCCCAGTCCCTAGAAGACTTTATTAGAAAATCTGAGGTGCAATCCTTGATTTCGCTGAAATATGATTTCTTTTCAGCATTTTGAGCATTTGGAAGAAGTTGAGGAAAGAAAAGCACACAGGCGATCAACCACATTACCAGATTAAGTTCTTCTCCTACTTCGAAATTGAATTACTGATTATTGCTCTTCATTGAAAGTCCCTGGGTATTGCGATACATGGTTTGTCGGGAGGAAATAGAGAAGCGACATGAATGTACTTTATTGAGTTTAAGTGATGAGGCCCCATTGAGAAGCTGACTAAATGCTTACCTGCACATGCTTTGATGACAGTGAGAGAAACAAATAACTCTTTAGACAAATGTGTGGGAATAATCAATATATAAATGTGGTGCTAGAATAGAAGGTTTTATGACCGTAAAGCACACCAAAGGACAGTCATTGTTTAATGCAAACAGTCTGTATGTGCAAACAGATGTATATCAACAACATTCACCAGCCGAGTGTTTTTAAATCACATCCATAGCCCGACCATGGTTTTGAGCTTGGATACTCTCCTTCGCAAGCTTTTGTCCATTTAGGTTGGTAGTAACTGCGACTGTTGACCCAAGTGGAACTAAGCAGACCTAAGCATCTCAAGGAGGTGCATCCAGGCTCAATCATGGTCAGGCCAGGGGCTCCGATACCTGTTTTCCATCCTCTCCTCACTTAAAAATACTGGTGCTGGTGCTTCCAATCAATCACGTATATATTGATGATAAAAAAAATGATACACACATAATTGTTAATGGTGACAGTGTTTGCAATAAACCATTATTCCTTTGTTAAATGCAGATTTGTCATGCATCTTGTGTGTCTGTTATCAAATAATATTTTCAGAATAATCTACTGAGCACCAGAGATTTACTTTTGCTTTGCAAGTTACTCGCTCTTTGGTTGTGTAGAACAGGATAGTTTATACTGTTTGTGTATGGGTGATTTAAAAATATTACCTAGCTAGTTGTAATATTTGCTGGTCTAGCTGCAGATGAAAGCAAACATGTAATAAGATAATTTATTATATTTTGAGATATTCTCATATTTTTATTTCTTTGATTGGGCAGCGGGCAAACAAGGTTTTTTCTGACACTCCCAAATTATTGATTGCATTTTGGAAAGCAAAGCATCACTGTTCTCTTTTAGCCTCCAGAATATTCAATTCATGCTGCCTTTTTCACAGGCGGTTTGCATTTTCTGCAGAATGGCAGCCATTGATAAGGTGAATTTGATATGTCTACCAAAAAAAAATCATAGGTCCTAATCTCCGTATAAATTTGAAAAACGTTGACAACATTTTGTTGTTGTGGAAGTACTGGGCCTTGTATTTGTGCTGAAAGAGGAGGGATAGAGTTTGACTGTACATGCGCAATTTATCAAACAATGAAATGGCATCAAGATTTGTAAAGTGCAGTTCGTCCTTAGGATACGGCTCATGATCCTTAATAGTGCATTTTTGATGGAACATCCACCGGTTCACATTCCCTCCTTTCCTGGTTATTGGGCTTGTAGATGTTAAGCCCCCCATGGACGTGGGTCATTATTCGAAACATTTTAATTAAGGTTCTTGTCTTAATTTGATAAATCATAATCATAATATATACTTTTTCACTAAGATGTAGATACAGCCTTGTAATAAGTAGAAGGTTCTACAATGACTAGTAAGTGAAAAATAAACACAAATGGATGATGGGACAACCCCCCTGAGACACCTCAGCATTCTCAAGTGCCACTCATGAAAACGTTTTATTTTGGTTTAAGATGTTTTGGATGGCTCCAACATGCCACCTCATGGTTGCTTCAGAGCATTTTAAAAATAGAGCAACTGCTTTGATCAAGAGATGTGAATATCCGAGGCAAGCTCAGTCTGCCACCACAGTGTCAAAATGCTGCGTTTTACTGTGTAGAGTTTAGAGTTTCTTTTCACTTCCAAAGGTATTTAAAGTGGAAAAGAAAGTACAGTATTGGGACCTACATCTGAGTACTTATAACCGAGGACTTTTATTACTGTGTTCTATTTGGGGCTTCAATTCGCCGAGGTGTTTTCCTTGTCTAGCGGCCGTTTCTAAAGCTTTTAGTTCAGTGCTGAGATCTATGCAGAAGATAGTGAAATCACAGGTTGAGATTTCCGGTTCTTGGGTTGTGAAACTTTAAATTGATGTGTCCCTATTTTCCTTCTGTTACCATTTGTGTGACGTCTCCACTTTGGAATTCAAAATTTATGGTTATGAGTCTTCGTTGGTCCTTGATCAGGGGATCCCTTCAAAAGTCATTTGCAGACTTTCAGGCTTGAGGAAGACTTCAGTATGTTTTTCCACTTCTATAATGACTTTAGATGTGCCCTCGTCCTCTAAATCCTCCAAACAGACCCTGATACCCCAGTTGGAAGAATGTTTTGGACAGTTGCGTGTTTCGATGTGTGCTTCTTTGGACTGATTGACAGCAGGGCGATCCTCCTTGCATCATCCACTTATGTTCTTTTAAGAGCCCATTCACAATGGAAGCACTAATGAGCGCTGGATGTGAGGTGTCACAACTGCATAGATTACTTAGACATCTGGTATTGGCTTGACCCCTCATCTCCTTTCTTTTTCTCGCGGTTTTTGTTGTACGTTTGATGAAACCTAGGCAGACATGTGCCCCATGTTGTTAGTTTCATTTGTTTTTGCTATCATTAGAAACCATACATAAAACTAGAAATCAACCCTGCTTTCTTCAGAAATGTTGTGGTGTGAAATTAAAACAACTTGCGGACCAATTAATTTTGTTTGTTTTATGTACTGTTTTATTGAGGAGCATAAAATGCCTAGGTGTAAATGCCTGTGTGCACTTTGTCAGATGCACCTTTTGTGAAAGAGGCGAAGAAATGCACCAAACCCAAATACTAGTACTGATATCCTGTGTTGCAATTTCCAGTTACATGTGTAAAGATTAGATGTAACTTGTATTAAAATCGGATTTGACCTAAAAAAGCTAAAAATGTGTATGTGATATGTTCAGCTAGATTTTCAAATCTATCACTATTTGGCCTTGACCCCTTAAACAAAGCTAAAAAAAAAAAAATTTAAAAAGACATTTTGTTTTCTGCCTGCTTCACCACTTTTTTTTGTGCGGAACATTTTTTTTACCTTTATTTCCTTCAAACTTTCCTTCTTGTTTTTTCCCATGCTTTACTTGCTCTTCCCCTCTACGCCATTTCATTTGGGTTATTATTTTTTGTTGTTTAAAACTCGTTTTTCCTCCCCACCATGGCTTTTGTTTTTTATCACAAGTTCATGTGGCTCAAATCCAGATTGCGACAGGCAGAGCGAGATCGCCAGTCAGCAGAGGACGCTAACAGGCTCTTCAAGCAGGAGTTTGGGGACAAGATCGACAGCCTGCAGCTACACGTGGAACAGCTCGTGAAACAGCGGTGAAGACATTGTTTTGTTGACTACTTCTAGTGATAGATATGCTACTCTGTGAAACAACTCGATAAAGCTTCATGGATGAGAAGGCTGGCTGCGGTAAAAACTTAAGGGTGAAACAGATGGGACCGTATAAGAGTTTGTATCTTAAATGCATGTTCCTCCCTTCAAAGCATGATTTTTAGTGCAGTTTGAATAGGACCGGGTTTTCTATCTTTTATAGTACAATGCATGATTGCGAGTAACCCTAGGCTTTGTTATTCTTAAGCACTTTTAGGTAGCTTAACAGTGATTAGCAGCACTCCAGAAACAATGCATATAAAAATAAAGTGGATGATTTCCCTTTTTTTTAAAAATGGCAAGCTTCGAAGAACAGTAGCGGGCCTGCAAGTTTATTTGGACAATTGCACAACATTGACACATCAGGTGATGAGGCTGATACAACTGGGGCATATTGCATAGCAATGGCATCTACCTAGTGAATGTGTACTGTTGTTTTGATGCAAAAATTGTGCCTTGTGTATTTCGGGACCAGCTCTTCACTGAATGTTACCACTAGCTGATTATTGTCGTTCTCCTCCTTTAGTGCTCCATCTTTGAGGATGCATAGACCTGTTCCAGCAGCTCAGAGAGTAGCAGATCGGCACAGCTTCATGCGTGTCAATTGTAATTTGTAAATTATATTTATATAGTGCTAACTAGCGCTTATTACCCCATACGAGGTGTTGAAGCACTTTGAGGTGAGTCGCACCCTACTCTGGAACCCAAGATTAGAGTTAAATTGTTAGTGGATTAGTAATATGTGCTTTCTTTTATATTATGGATTATTTGTGGTAAGTTTAAGTTTGTGCTCTCAAGTTCTCCTGTGCTTAGTAGTGGTTTGAGTATGGATAAATAATGGAAGTGAGTTGGTAAAGGGAGTTTGTGAGTAGTGAACATGTGAGCTTGTCACAACTGGATGAAAAGGAGGGGGAGTTTTTAGGATGTTGGACACAATGAATGGGCAGTGGGAAAAGGAATTTTTTTAAATAAACTTCAAGTAGGAACTGTTCATGGTGAAGCTATGACCCTTTAAAGCAAATAAATATCAAAAGAGAATTTACGTCATTGGACTTAGTGTATGGAGTACTGCCATAAGGTCTCTTGGCACTCACTAGAAGTGTGAGTAGTGGCACGCAAAGAGGGAGTTAGCATTGTTGAAAGGAATCTTCTCACACATGCCATCCCTTTGCAAACGCTTCACTTTTTGAAATGTGTTCCTGCACCATATATAGACCACCAAATGCACAGCTCGGACACCAAGTATACCCATCAGAGTCCCCATGTCACCAGCTTCACGTTTAGCTACTGTATCCGGTTTATAAACGTCTCAGTACATCACACCACCTTATGCATGCACTTCATTATGGTACATTTTTTACATATCAGTCATGTGTGCAAATGAATCTTAACATTTCTTATGCTTTTTGCAATGGCTGCTCCTAAAACAATGGAGTTTAAAAATTACCACTGTGTATCCTGCCTCTGCATGTGAAACCTGAGAAATAGGGATAAATACGTCCATCACTTCAGAAAGGATCTGTATTGCTTGAACATATTTTCATCAGCATGTCACAGTTTCTGGCACATGGTAGATAATGCTGTGCAGGCTTTCCTTTCTGCTGCACTTCGACTTTTATATTTATTCCTCTCCTTCCCTCGTTAGAATCTGGCAGTGTATTTGTATTAATGTTTGAACAACCAGTGATGTCAGACCCTGTCGACTACATCACACTTCCAAACCAAAAGAAAAAAAGGGTCATCTGGATTTGTTGCGAGTTAGCTCGCTTCGTGCAATTAATAGGTCCACTGTGCTAACTTTACTTCGTGTGTTTATCATTGAATGTACAAATCCGACTTTCCCACTGAAAATTATCATACCCACAGCTTTCTACTGTATTTTGATAGCCTTCGGCTGAGTAACCTTGCACACACGTGTCTTTAAAAATAGCACTGCTAGGGAACACTGGATTGGCTCACAGATTTAAAAATTGATGCCAAAGCAACATATCTGCCTTGTGAAACACTATTTTAAAAGTCGTATGCATCTATTAACTTACGCTTTAAAATGCAAACTTCTTTGCTACTTCAAAGCCTGAAGAAGAGGTTCAGAACCATAGGAGCACGTAGGGGCACTAGTATTACAACTTCCTAAGTGATGAGGCCAAAAGTGAATGACAGCCTCTGACTGAGTCTAAAGGAGAAGCCTTCGTCAGACTGACCATTTCCCACAGCATGGTCTCTTATAAAGTAGCAGGTAGGCCATGCTTTTGATTGCTTCTAATCTCACACCACAAGAGGTTGTCTGGACTCGGACATTTGCAAGGGTGGGAAGGGAGCAAAGTAACTCTACCTGGTCTCGGATATGCCGGCAAATGTGAGAATAGGGCACTCAGTGCAGCAGAATCTATCTGTTTGGCAGAGCTTATGTGACTCTTCAGGTCCTACTTCCTAACCTGGGCTGGCTTTTATAGGAAATCTTTAAAAAAAGTAATCAGAGACATGGAGTTACTTAGCTGCTAATAATGAGGAGTTTGGGAGAGGAGTGGGCCTAACGGCTAGGGCGGTCGACCTCGAATCTGGGGAACTGGATTCGATTTTCTGGAATGACGCTGAACATCCTGTGATTCTGGGCAAATCATGTAATCTCCCTGTGCCTAACAAAGATTAATGTGGCCTCATGTAATGCAACTGGTGCTATGTAAAGCGCTCTGATACCCAATTTGGGTCAAGTTTGCGGTATAATAAAACTCTGTAAAAAAATTTTTAAAAATTATGTGGCTAAAATAATTTCCACAATTTTCTTAACTGTAAACTCGGTATGCTCTAGCAATATTTCATCCTTCATCTCTGCGTACCCTCTATAATCACAGAGATGTTACAGTAAGTGAAAAATATGTATATGGTACCAGATCTCTTATTTTGTTAGCGGTTTTACTGCTAACGTTTTGTGGGTCGATGATGGACAGTTTGTCTCCTATTGAGATTTACTGCAGGCATAATACAGACCGACTTGGTATGTTTAGCTTTTCTGGCACTCCCCTCTGCACCCCAAGGTTTGAAGTGATGTGTTGGATAAATGCATTAATCTGCAAGATTCATTCAAGGTGATGCAAGAGGTAGTAGTTCATGCACTTGTATGAATGTTGTGTTTGTGTATACAGACAGGAGAACTGGACGAAATGACTTAATGGAAGTCCACGGAAAACACCCCTACTCTCAGTGACAAACCAAAGCGTCCTCGTTCTTTTTTGCCGAAAATATTCACTGGTAGATTCTTCCTGACTTGAATTTCATCTTTACAAACAATTGAATAAACAAACTGCCTCTTTTGCTCTTTACGTGATTATTTTAGATTGCAAAACGTAAAACAAAAGTTGTCTCAAGAAGATCAATCAATAAGATTCATTGTACATTGATGGCACAGCAATTGTTTTATGGAAAGCTTGGAAGCAAACACATAAACGGGTCACTTGCATCAAATACCTTAAGTCTTGAGATACTCTATATTGTTAAATAATTCATTTGTTTTTCTCTGTAAAGTTAAAAACAGAGATTTTAAAGAACAGTAACCAGTGAAAGAAAAGAAGTACCCAAGTTAAGATTTTTGATTGTCTGTTTTAGACAAGTAAATGTCTTTGTCTGAAAATTCAGATAACGTTGGTTTCCAATATGACACCAATTCCAAGATGTTTAATAGATCGTTGGACAATATATTTTCTTCAGCTCTTTTATTAGTCCCCCAGATATTCATCTGGTTCTGTGGTTGGAATAATAGGGCTTCATGTCGCCTTTCCTTGTATAGTTAGTTTTCAGGCACCACATGTAGGTGATATTTAGAAGTCCTGCTCCCTGGAAGAGAGGTGTGATGCTTTTTGACCTCTTGCGCCCACTTTGATTTGCAGATCTCTTTAGGGCAGAGACCATGGTGGGATAATTTAGGGGTAATAGAGAAGAATGTTTACATAACTGTTTATATTTGTAGAAAATGTACTGTTACAAGAGGGATGGCAACCCTTTTTCAAGATCGATCTTACTTATTTGCAAAAAAAGGACAAAGTCTGTCTCTCAATTAGCTTTTCTTGGTGTTTAGTGGATCGAAGGACCTTGGTTTTCATGATGCAGTGCACATTACCTCCGTATACACATACCTTAATATGGGGGGGGGAACAAGATGCTGGTTGCATATAATGAGGTAGGGCCTAAAATTGTATTGTCAAAGAGAGCTTAGGTTATTAAACCAGTAGATTATCACTGTAGTGTAATAACAGAATCCTGCGTCAAGGAAGGAATGCCTAGCTTTTATTGTGTATGCATGCTCCTTAAGAGGTTTTGTGAAAGAAACGTGCAGTGTCTTCTTCAGGAATTGTTGTTTGACTAGACCAGCCAGGGAATGAGGTCCTTCCACAGAACACGGTCCAGACAGAGTGTTTGTGGGTTATGGGAGTACCAGGTGGAATTAATCTGTTCAATTCTTCCTTCAGTAAGCGGTTAGTCATCCAGGTTCTGGATTTGTTTATCAGCTCTTCATTCCCCAACACTCCAAATTTAATGACTCATACAAAGGACTACAAGCATGGCTTCTCAAAAATCCTTTGCAGTTAGATTATAAACAAATCCTCAACGTGTTTGACTAACGTGTTCTGATTGGCCACTTTCTGCCTGATCTAAGAAACTTGTAGCCATTGCTTGTAGCAGACATCAGGCAGTCCTAAGAGAGTCATAAGCTTCTGCCTCTCATGAAGGGAGAATCTACTGTTCATTAGGAGCAGTGACTTTGCTGGCAGTTCACCAATTAAGAAACGGAATTCCGGTAGAATGGGATTTCATTTATTTCCTATATGAACATTGGCTAATAGAATAGCACAATTAAATATTTTCTTTTTTTCTCCTGGTCTCTGAATTTCTTTCTTTTTTCCTCATTTGCACCTATCCTGATGCAATCACAGCCATAGTACAGATTTGGTGTTATGCAACAGGCAAGCCAGATACAGATTTCCATGTGGATTTATAACTTGATATATGTGGCTGATCGTTATACACAATTGACCACAGCCACCCAATCCCTGGCTGCCTTGTAGTGTCCAACTATTGTGACATTTCAGATAGACTGAGGCTATGCTGTCTACTGGTTGGGCAGGAAGATGTGGTTCTTAGTTTTGTTAATACTCTTCTCTGCAGATCTCATCTTGAGCTTGAATTAAAGCGGGAGAAGGAGAAGCGGTCACCTGGTCCCAACAACATCCAATCGAGAAGAACCTCACCAGCTCAAAGTAGAGGTTTCCCGCAACCCCACAAGAATGAACCCAAAAGTGTGAGGACTTTTCAGCGCATTTGCTTTGCTCTAGTTTGTGTGCACTATTCTAGTTTATTACATACAGATTGAAGATAAATGTGTTTGGCTTTTCTCCTTCCAGTAAAGGAGTCTAAGCCCAATTCTCAGCCATTTTAGTACACAGAAGTGTTACCTTGGTACATAAACAACTGGAATAGCGAACATAAATGCCATATTTTGGTATTCACTATTGATAATTATCAGTTATAATGGTGGAAATGTAATTTTCACAGCGGCTTTTCCTAAAAAGTAAGTTCAGGGTTGGAGGATGGGAACGTGTATGTTTCCACTGAAGGTGTCTGGCAATTACATGTAATGTGAACGCCTACAAGTTATATCTTTGTAGGTGTTAACCAACATTTTTAAGTGAGTTTCCACAGTATGTACATATCTAAAATTATCCCCCCCCCCCCAAAAAAAAATGTCCAGTTGTGAAAATGAGGTGAAGTTCTCCCAAACATACCCATTGATTCAGGGGAATGCAGTCATAGAATTTGTCACAGGGTAAATGTTTGCCTTGTGGGGGAGAGAGGGACCTCAACAGGTGGTGTATAATATGCATCATTAAGTATGGTGGAGAAGTGAGTCTGAAAATCTACGACTGTCACAAGTTTACAGTAATACATGAAGATGGAATTTTTGTGACTCAACTTAAATGCGATAAACCAGAGTAAGTCTACAAATGTCAGCTACTCTTGCCATAGGCACCCTTTCCCACCTATTCTAAAACGAGGATAAGATATCTTAATTATATTGTGGTACAAATTTTGAAATTACAAATGCAGCAGTCTGACTCAGAGTGAATGAACCTTGTTGGAAGGGCCCAACAGTAAAGCATGTAGGAGTAACTTGGAAAATATACACATTTTCTTTTCAGTCCTACATGATGCACATTGCTGGATATGTTGTGAGCATTCTGCAATAAAAAGTTAATTACAAGACGTAGCTTAAGTGTATAGTAAATTTCTTTTTCTGTAAAGCACAGATCTGATCCTTGAATGATACCTAAACACTTGACAACAACATTGAGGTGGAATTTTAAAACATTATCACTATAAAAGGGTTTAAAATTAACTTCAATAACTTCCCGCTTTCTTGGTAACAGCAAAGCATCTTTCTTGTATTTCTTGTATTTCTAATATTTATCTTTTTTCAATTGATGGAGACTTTTAATTCTGAGCACTTGAAAGGAAGCTGGGGCGTAGTCTAAATTATTTCCCTATTTTGGCGAGTCCCACCAAGCAGGTCTCCTTTGCATTAAAGCCAGACCATAAGGCTAGTGTAGGGTTCTGTCAGAGGTCCAGTTCTGAGGTTTCAACAGAATCTGTATGAAGCTGAGATACAAGCAATTTAGGGGTGTATACATCTAAATAATTTTTTTCTCACCAAGTCAGTAAATATTGGCTACTTTAATTTTGTGGCAACTTGAATTTTGTGACATTCTCTTTCTGAGTTTTTTACCCAGAAAGAACCCAAGCACCAGATGTTTGGCAGATATTCACTCTGGTCGTCTTACGATCCTAAATTCTAAGGGCCTGATTGATCCTGTCCACCGAAATATAAATCCCAATGGATATAATGGGATTTATATTTTGGGGGACGAGATATCGGTCACCGTTGTGACGGAGTAACCCGTCCACCAAGATCTAAATCAGGCCCTGACTTAGGATACCATCATGCTTTTCCTAAAAAGGTATAAACAATTGCAGATGAGGATAAACACCCATCTCTAGCACTTTCCCAAAAACTTTTTTATTGGTTTTAACGGACTTTCAGTAAAAAACAAAGAGCACTAGGTTTATATCCATAGTTGCGCAGCAATCACCAGAAAGTGCACTCTAACAATTGAAAGGATTAAAACATAAAATGAAATTCACATTTAGTCTACATTTCTAAATATTGCAGAACATATCCAGGAACTGTGGATGGAAGGTAATCTGGAGGGTGGAGCAAATCTTGTGACAGTTCCCACTACATGTCCACATCCTCACTTACTTTGGCATGAGTTCTAATTTTGAGAATATGCACTGCCTCTACTACAGTTTTTTTTCCGACATTCCTTTACACCTCATATTCACCTGCGGGCCAGCTACTTGTAGCCAATGTACAGCAGTTCTCTTGTGAGCAAGTAAAAGGCAAAGAACAGCAAACTTGTATCCGGTTTTCATTTTAGGTAGCTTTGAATTCAGACTAAGAACACATAGCTTAATATATTCAATAAGATTTGCAGAATATGAACCGCAGTGTATGAACCACTGCTCACTATACATCAATCTGGCAACAAGACATCCCCATGTGTCTGTACTTACTCCCATCTATCTGACATCTCAATCAGGCTTTCATACTCCGAGGATACATTTTGTGATACCCACTTGGTGTGATAAATTATTTAAATGAATTTGTAATGAATCAGTTAAACATGAAATTTCTGTTGAATACTTCTAACTCCATATTCCTCGGTTCTAGAATATCCCCAGGCACCAGAATGGATCTAGGAGTTTTAAACAGCTTTTCTCCCTCATGCCAGTAGGAGGTGTTGTGCAGCTCCGCGCTGACTTTATTCTGCTCCGGAAGAGACAAATTGAGCCACATATAAACACTACCTTGGTGTGCAGATTTAATTTCCTTTGTTTCTGTGCCTTCAGACATATAGATCCAGAGCTCGGCTTCCTTTTTTTCCTTCATTAGTTGACAAGAGTTTTTCACACAAAAAATTCTCAAAGGAGTGTGCAAGGGAACCATGGCCCTTCCAAAGACTACAGGGTTTCAACCTTGCATAGTCTGTCACAAACAGATGTCTGTGTCACACCACCCCCACAAGGTGTGTATTTGATGTTTGAGTTTGGGGCCGACTCCCAATCTAGCCAGGATTGTGTCCACATGTACCCAAAGGAGATCCAGGATGAAGAAGCAAAGCGGTTAATAGCGAAACACCGGAGAAAACTTGCAAATCCTGGTCGAAGTCCAGAGAGCAGACTCGTTTTGGCGACATGTCATCATCAAAGTCTTTTCGCAATCCTAAATTGAAGTCAAAGAGGAAACACAAGAAAGCCAAGCATAAATCATCCCCATCCCACCACTCTTTGTATCTAAAGAAGGTGCAAGGATGTTGTCATGCCACTCTGTCTTGCTCCCTTTCCACAGAGGAGCTGATTCTGTAGCCGATACTGATGCACCCTGAATTTCTCAGACCATCCATGACCTTGCTGTAAATTGAGGTCTTTAGGGAGGCCATGCTGTGCATCTTTGCCACTCTTCTGGTTCTTTCCGACTTGCCTTCGGGCACCAAGGATCTGCAGCAGCCTCCTGTCTGGTTACCACCGGTGGATCAGTCCTATGTGCCGACTTGGGTTCTGCACCGACCTCTGTGCTGACTTCCATTCTGGCACCAAGATTTGGACCAGTTCGTTTGACTGGAGTCTTTTTTTAGTGGAGTCCAACTCTGAAGCAAACTCACCCTGACCTTTATCAAGGCCTCTCCCCAAACCTATTTTGGCACCCCTGGTCCCCATTCAGTGTGACTAAGATAGAACATTGCTTTAACTTCGTAGGCTGTGGTGCTCCATATATATCCTACCACCCAGTTGCTTCCCCCTCCAGCTAAGCTAGAAGAGAGCACATCCTTTCCTATTGTGATTCGGCATTCAACTGAGGTCCTTCACTTCAAGCTCCCCTCTGCGGAAGTCAAAACTAATACACTGACAGAGATACTTAAGCCTGGGCAAACTTCTTTAAAACCTCTTCTACTCTTTAATAAAACCCTCAAACAGACTGTTGGGTACAGACTGGCATAAATGTCAGATGTAACATCCTACTGCGAAGAGTCTGTTGTCCAGGTTTTCACCTGCACGTGAACCAATGTGTATTTCTGACATCTTCACTGGACAGAAAATCTAGGAGGAATGAGTCATTCAGAAAACAGGTGTTCTGGTTGGCCAGCATTGCCTTGAGGTTGATCAGCACTATCTATCTGATAGACATCTAACCACAGATGCCTTATCTTAGAATCCTCCTCAGGCGCCACACTTGATCTCGATTTTTTCTCATAAGTACATCTGCGCATCGGTAGAGGGCATTGAGCGACTCCGCAGTGACGTCCTCTCCCAGATATGACGTAATCGGAGTCCATTTAAGTCCTCCCCAGATACTCTGACGTTAGTTCTTTCTTTTCCGCGCTAACACACAGATTTTCACTGGCGTTTTTTCCACACATTTTCGGCCTACTTGCTGTTTTTTCATCGACAGAGCAGTGTGCCTTTTTCTTGAAGCTTTGCGAGTCCTGTGGATTACAAATGTCCGCCATGGCGCCTCACTTAGTTTGCATGTGGTGTCTGGGTGAGCAACCACCAGTATACCGGGTGCACAGCGTGAATAAATGTATTAAAGTTACTCAATGTGTTATAACTCAACACCAAAATGAATCATCCAAAATAAACCACAATGAATGTCTCATACTTTAAACGTTGTTCTTATAATGCATCTGTATTGTTCACACAAATAAAATGAATACTTTGCATAAACAAAACATAGATTTGCATGTAACTGAAATATTGTGCAAGCTCATGAACATTCAACGAAAAATAAACATTTCTCCAATAATCCTGGAAAATACAGGTATGCCCAATGCATTTCGGGATTACTCAATCCCTTCTTCAGGGGCCACTATAGAAAAAATGATACAAACAATAATGAAAATCCAAACCATGTATATGACATTGTACATCAAGTGTATCAAAAAATGTATTTCTCTTATTCAAGAGTGGAACAGACATCCTCCTATGCATGCTTCCCAAAGCAATATCAGAAAAGAAAAGTGACTTCACGGGCACCAGCTTGTGTATAAGCGTGAGAACACTGACAATCCTTTGGCCTGTTCTTTTTTTCTTTGTTCGATTATCTTTTTCCAATCTAAGAACATGAATTTGATGTTTTATTTAAAAGACACATATTTGCACATTCCAATACATCCCGCTCGTCGCAAATATCTCAGATTTGTGGAAGTGGGCAGCATTACCAGTTCAGAGTGCTTCCATTCGGAGTCACCACTGCTCCCAGAGTGTGTACCAAATGCCTGGCAGTAATCGCTGCTCACCTGAGAAGACAACACATTCATGTCTTCCCGTACTTAGGCGACTGGCTCATCAAAGCCAGCACTTACATAAGTGTCTCCAGCACACTCACATAACACTACAGTAACTGCACCAACTGGGGTTTACAGTCCATGTATAAAAGTCTAATCTCCAACCTTCCAACACACAAACCTATCTAGGAGCCACTTTAGATACTCTAAAAGCTCTGGTTTTTCCCAGTGCAGCCTGAATTCGCAATATTCAGCCTCTAGCAGCTCCGTTTCAACCCACCTACTCACTACCAGCTTGAGTGTCTATGCAACTGCTGGGAAGGATGACGTCTTGCATCATGATTGTCCCCCATGCAAGGCGTCATATGCGTCTCCCTCCAGGAATGCTTAGCAAGTTAGTGGAACCAGTTGCAGTCTCATTTGACCGATCTAGTGTTGGTAAACGGCCGCATTCTTCTCCTTCTGCATGGTGGAACCCACAAAATGTATCAAAAGGTTGGCCCTTCATAGACCCTGTTCCACAGACAGTACTAACAGCAGATGAGTCACTCACTGGTTGGGGAGCTCATTTAAGAATCACACAATTCAAGGCTTGTGGAGTCAAAACCAAAAGGCTATCCACATAAATCATCTAGAGCTGCTAGTGGTGCTAGAGCTTTCAAATTCACCTTCTAGACAAAGCTGTCCTAGGCCGCCCGACAACATGACAGCTATGTACTATATACAAAAACAGGGAGACACACACACACTCCAACTGTCACACCTAGCTCAAGACATTTGGAATTGGCCATACACCACAAAATGTATCTCATAGCAGAACACCTTCCAGGAGTAAACAATCAAATTTCCGACCTTCTGAGCAGACGGAGACAGCAAATCTACGAGTGGGAACTTCACCCTCAAGATCTCCTCCCATACTTTCAAAGTTAGGGTTTTCCTTAAATAGATCTTATTGCCACGCACGAAAATGCAAAATGCCCAAGCTTTGCATCTAGGTATCAACACCTGCTCTCCAAAGGCAATGCACCATGGATGAACTGGTCAGGGATATTTGCGTACGCTTTTCCATCTCTCTCGCTCATTCCATCAGTATTTCGGAAACTCAGGCCAACATCCCTCACACTAATCCTAATAGCTCCCACATGAGTCCGTCAACCTTGGTTCACGACCCTGTTGGAGTTATCAATAGTTCCACATCAAAGCTACATCTCACATGCAGTCTCCTCACACAGAGCAATGGAGAAATCAGGCACCCAGATGCCAAGATACTCAACTTAGCGACCTGGCTCCTGAAGTCATAGAGTTTGGATATCTCAATCTTCACCCAGACTGTATGAACATTATCAAAGCTTGTTATGCAGCTAAATAGAACAATTTTGTATCTATTGCAATAATATCAATTTTTTAGATTTTTCCATACAAAATATCATCTGTTATTTATTACATTTGCAGCGGTCAGAATTAGCTTACACATCCATCTGCTTACATCTTGCTTCAATAGCCGCGTACCTCCAAAACAGACAGCACTTGTCTCTGGTTAGAGCACCAGTTATCAAAGCATTTATGGAAGGACTAAAAAGAGTTATACCACCAAGACTTCCACCTACCCCAGTATGGAATCTTAACATAGTCCTTGCACGATTAATGGGTCCAGCTTTTGAACCAATGCATAAAGTGAATTGCAATTTCTCTCAGGGAAAATTGCTTTCCTCATTGCAATTAACTGCACTGAGGAGAGTGGGTGAGCTACAGGCACTAACTATGAAGAACCTTTTTTCCAGCTTAACAAAGACAGTGGTCCTTCGTACCAACCCTAAATTTCTACCCAATGTAGTTAGTATCTGCCTTTCACATCAATCAATCGGTTGAGTTACCTGTATTCTTTCCTCAACCAGATTCCTTGGCAGGCTCTATATGTTAGAAGAGCTTTGTTACATTACATGGAAAGAACAAAACCATTTTGTAAGGCAAAACAACTTTTTGTTGCTTTTGCGCCACCTCCCAAAGGCAATCCTATATCCAAATCCGGTATTGCTAGATGGATTGTTAAATGTATTCAAATATGTTATACGAAAGCAAAGAGAACTTTAACAATTCCCCCTAGAGCGCATCCCACTTGCAAAATAGGAGCCGGTATGGCTTTCTTAGGAAACATTCCCATAGTTGACATTTGTAAAGCTGCAACATGGTCTACACCACACGCATTCACCTAACACTATTGTGTAGATGTGTTAGTAAGGCTGCAGGCTAATGTAGGCCAAGCAGTACTTAGAACACACTTTCAGACAACTGCAACTGCTACAGGTTAGCCACCACTTTGGGAGAATACTGCTGTATAGTCTATGCAAGCATGTGATCTACAGCTGACATGCCTCGAACGGAAAATGTTACTTAGCCAGTAAGCATCTGTTCTTGGCATGTACAGCTGTAGATTCACATGCGCCCACCTGCCTCCCCGGGTACATATATGGTCATCTCTATTCTACCGATACTATCGCCATTCTCACCCTCTGCGAGAAAACAATCTAACAATGGAGTAGATGCCTATGCGCACTGTCACTGAAAGTAGGAGTCACCTACCTCGTGACTAGAAATACTTCTTCGAAGAAAACCAACTTGTGAACATCCGGACCCAACACTAGATGGCAGGAGTATGCAAAGCATGTGAATCTACAGCTCTACGTGCCAAAAACAGATGCTTACTGGGAAAGTAACTTTATCCTTCTATATTCTATGCTTTAGTAAGGCTGGGTCTGAATATAAAATGTTAATTACATTTTTCGGGATTTATACATTTTGCTCAATTATTATTAACCTGCAAAATAAAGCTCATTGGTTCTTCACGTTAATGTCACTGCTAATTGCTTGTATGTCATAGGAAATACGGTTATTTACCCCTTGGTAAATAGTACATTTTAAAAGTTTAGTCCCTTTCATTGCATATGTTTTTGTAGTAGCTGACAACTCTGGTAAAAATGAAAATTCAAAGTATGGTAATTTCTACTTCTAATTTGCTTACAAAGTTGAATGTGTGGCTTGTTTTTGAAAAGTGGACTGTATTAATGGTGGACTTCTTAAATAATGCTGTAATTTTCTTTTATTAGGAAAGGCAATGCAAACAAGAAGAAATGGTTCGAGAAGAAGTGGATCAAAAAAACAACTTTCATGTAAACAAGTATGGTTTGAAACTGGTTTTGTTCATTCCCCTTAACACTCAATACATGCCACAATGTGTAGATAGAGACAGAATGACTTGACTTGTCAAGGACATCATAAGTGCAATCCAAACCGCTGTTGTGAGGTAGACTCCAAGCCTTTACCACTGTGTGTCACTGATCATCTAATTGCACCTTCTAAGCAGGCAACACCACCTTTATTTAAAAAGAAAACGTGTCCCTACGTTTTATGTATGGTCAGGAAAATGTGCAGAGTGAATATTTTATTTATGCCGTTTTCTGTGACATTAACATAGCCCTCTGGCATTATAGTAGAAATATGAATGTTTAGCTTAAGCAAATAAACAAGTCAGAACATAAGTTAATTTAGAAGTAATATCCAGTTTCAGAACAGAATAAAAGTAGCTTACAAACCTAGGTGAATAAAGACAACATTAAAATCACTCTCGGGTAGGAGCCAACCCCAGTAACGCATGGGGGCCTGAGAGGTTGGCAATGAAGCAGCTGATTGAAGTATGTCGCCAACCACCTATGAGGAATCTGCATTATGTACATTAAGGCATGCTGTCCTTTAAAGATATAGAAAACCAGAGACGTGTCTCTGTACCGCAAGCATGTGTGGTGTTGAGCACCCAAATACCCCGATCGGAGGGAATACCTCACACCGTATAGGCAAAGAAGAACCTCAGTTGTTTTCTCATGCACTTGTGTTGATGTACTAAAGCTCTGCGATATGTGTATCTAGGCTTATGTTCTGAAAGCCTGCAAACAATGTATATTCTAGCATAGATGTATGAATGCAACATTTTTCTGTGCATTTTACAAACCGCATCTGTGTTTGCACTGTAGAAACTTAGTTTTCAAAAATATTTAAAGCCAACAAATGAAATCCAAGAAAAACAAACTGGATACATAATAACATCTTGTTATACACCAGTGACTTGGCAGGTATGGATTGTACCCTAGTAAGCTGCAAAGACAGCTGAATGAATATTGCAGTTTAAATAATTTAAGGTTCAACATTTCCAAAATGCGCATACTACACTTGGAAGTAAAAAATCTAAGTAGAAATGTGATAGTATTTCCTTAAAAATTAACATCTCCTTACATACTTGAGTGTTGTTTTTAATGAAACATTTGTATTTTAAGAAAATGGGTAGTCCGTGTTTAGGGTTAGGATGTCAGTGACGAAGGGCTTGTGCAGTTGCAAGAGGAACTTTGTCTCTTTCTTCATAAGGCCTAGGTTAAGGGCATACTAAGCGAAGGAGGCCCACATTATTAGACATCACCCTTATGAGCTAGTCGTGGACACCCCCGCCCCTAAATTTGAAATTATTTGAAGGAAAATGTTTAAGGTGTGCCCTGAGCAGGTCTGCCGCTGTCTGAGTAGAGGTCCTATGGTCACATCCAAGGCTGGATACTGCCTTAAAGACATGTGCATAGGAGTGTCTGAACTACTGATAAGAGTAAAGAAATACATTTAGTAGATTTTTTTTGTGTGAAAATGTGGGCTTTGGTATGTCTCAGATAAGGTTGTGAGAGATCAGCTGCTTGTATAAAAAGAAGACCCTGAGGGAAAAAGAGACGGTATTTGAATCAGATATGGATTTTTATTAAAAAATTAGAACTCACTCTTTACAGTAGTCATTGGGGGCTGTTAATTATCTATCGAGTGTGCCCAGCCAACTTTGAATAGAAACCTATTGTCTGGTCCAGTCAATTTTATGATATATTGATTATTAGCAGTGAGCAGAGGCCTCTAATGAGAAATGTATGGTCTGAATAGCTTATGAATCAATTCACATTCGCTTGTTTTGCCGTGCTTTTTCTCCTGAGAGGAAGAGATGCTTAAAGCCTGCATTAAAAACAGTTTAGTACAGACCCCAAAGTCTTTGCAATTTTATGTTTCTTGGTACTGGAAAATGTGGCAATTTACTCCATTGTACGAGTCTCTTAATGAAAAAGAAATAGTTTAAAGCATATTAATAATTTTGATTTATTTATGATGAAATTGTAATTGTGAATTAAGTGTAAAACGTACTGAAGATATAAATGTAATGCGTTAATACTAATCCCCAGACCTGGCTGGACGCAGAAGATTTAATAAACTTCAATTTGCAATAGAAAAGATTTAGGAAGGCAGAGGACATGTAGGCTCCTGTTAGGAACATAAATGAGGTTAAATAAAGCAGGTCCTAAGAAAAGCTTTAGACACCTGCATGCTGTGATGTAAAGTTGATAAGTTTGAGATCTGTTATTATGAGCATATGTGTATTTTAGCCTGTTTGTACATCTTGAGCTTGAATGCAATACAAAACAAGAAACTCTTTGATTCTTGTTTAATATAGCATTCAGAAAATATGGACCTTGTAAGCACTCTTTAAGGCAACAATGTTTGGGATATCTTGCAGTAAAGTGTCGATTTTTCCTTGTAGGGTGTCATCCAGTATGCAAGAGGAACAGGTCAGTGTCACAACCAGTTTCTTTTATTATGTTCGGCATTGTGCAGTTCGGTGTTTTTGCTTTTATGCTTTCATCTGGAACAAGTTGAACACACACATTGTACTGGCTCCATAGCATTGTGTTACTTGTAGCCCATGTTCTGAGGCTAATACAGAGCTTCTGTTCCCAGGTGAGTGCTGTGTATCCTTGCTGACCATGTCTTGCACATGAGCATTCTGGCATTTGCGCTTCACGAAGCTTCTGAATGGGCCCACTTTGTGGCCTTTTTAAGAGCGATGGCATGGAGTACATTACCAGTGGTAATGAAGAAACAAAGTGGAGTATTTGGGAAGATTCAATATTTTGCACTGGCAGGTAAATCCACATCACTTTTTAATGAAAACATCTGTTGGCAGGATGCCATTTGGCATTCACCAGCCGCACCCGGTGACAATCCTCCTGTTCACTTAACATCACCAGAAAGTTTGACAACCAAATAAATTATTCATTCGTTCATGACCTATCCCAGCTGAGGCAGAGTTATGGGGAAATAAATCTCCACCTACACGGCTTCTACACCACTCATGGGCTTTGACATTCCTCTCCTTGAGCAATGAAATAAATAATATGAATGCTGTAGTAATGATTAAATATGTCTTATAGCATGGATTAGTGGGCACAAGTTTGTTCGACTAAATCCATAAGTTAAGAGGGCCCCTGTTCAACACTTAATACTTTTTTCAGTCAGCAGGTATCATTTGGCTTCAAGTTTGGTTCCTTTATAAAATCAAAAGATCGTAAAGAACCAACCATTGTGTTTTCCAGCCACCCATGAGAGGTCTCCATTGACATATGGTAGTTCTGCAGGCTTTTGAACCATACTGTTGTCCAAAATTCAAATGTTCAGCATCTTTATTTTTTGTTTTTACCCTATTTCTTTACGTTCTTCAGTCACAAACACTTGTGCTGAAAGAATATATGAACCAGTCATTGAAAATGTGTAAACAATATAGGGGGGGTGTGGAATGCACTCCTATTCGTACTGTCTTAACTTCGGTTAGTCTCAATGTACTCCTTTTGCGTGCAGCTTAGTTATGGTGTCCTGCCCAAAGGACACTAAGTAGTTTGGCAACATTAAGAAATGGGACGTATGGAACCCAATGCATTTCGGGCATTTATTGCCCTTCTTCGGGGGTCACTGCCAGACAACGTTTAAAAACCGCCCATTCTCTTCTTTTCTCCCAAACAAAATTGTTTGGGAGAAAAGAAGAGAATGGCCCGAAATGCATTGGGTTCCAGTTAATAAAACACTGCTTTTTACGAAACTATTGCATCAATCATGTTCTTTCAAGAGGCCCGAAGTGGCACAGGCAGAACATTAGAAACCTGGAAAAAAGGAATATGAAGCCATGTGGGGACGATATTTCAAGAGTTAAAACAAAAAGATGGGAAAAAAGATGAAGGAAACAAGTTAAAGTGGTTAAAAATGGATTAAGCTGAGCCAAGGTGGCCCATTGCGCTGTGCGTTTGGTTTGGGGCGGAGAATACGTCCCATTTCTTAATGTTGCCAGTCATTGAAAATGCCACCTTGGCTGTGATAGGAGCATAGTGAGGACACTGGTACGACTGCATTTTCTTCCCAGTCACTTCGTGATGTGGTATATGGAACTGTTAGTCACATGTCAAAAGTACCTACACTAGTCAGGTTGGTGAATTCTAGCAGTAGGTCATGTGCTCATGAAGAGCAGTCTTCATTAAGCAGCTGGTTTGGGTTTGTAGGCTGGGAGCTCAGCATTCAGTCTTCCGAGTGATGACTGAATAATAGATCAGGCGATGCCTCAGGGATTTTGTTTTAATTGATATCTTTACATGCTGTGATGGTGGATAGTGGTGTACAATTTGATAGCCAAGCTATCCATTCTGTGCTATTCTTTTTTTTGCATGTTTAGAGAGCCAGGGCATGATGCATCAATTTTGAAAAATAATTTTGTGCTCATCGGACTTGAATAGGTTGGTGGTAAATAGTAGTTTAACTGATCCCCCTTTTAATTACACGGACGTTAGATTGTTTGTGTGTGTGTGTGTATGCAGAGGTATGGCAATACTTTCATTTGTATCCTAAGTTTTCTAGCTTAACCTGACAATTTTTAGCTGAGGTCCAAAAATATTAACCAGAACTGTGGTTGGATATTGGATTCATTATTTGACTGGTGGAGGGTGTGGATGAAAGAAAAAATCATTCTAAGACCATTTCACAGAGCGCCAATTTCATATGCAGAATTAATTCATTGATTTTAGATGGTCATGCTCTATTTTTATGAGATTCACCTTTGGTTATATGGTCTAACGATAACGTCATGTCCGGCTGTGGCACTTGGATATAAAGTCAATTTTCATCACAGTATTGTAATTGCCTGATATGCTTGCACAATCAGTAGCTTCTCCGTAGAGACATGGATGATCACTGGAGATAGAATGGTGCATAGTTTATGCTGCATACAATGTGAAGTAGGCCTCCATCTGGACAAACTGGTATCTATAACACAGGTTGGTTGTGTAGCATCATGGGATAGTGTGACAGTCTATTACGTTGTTCTGAATTTCGATAAGTGTAAAAAAGGCTTTAAAAATTGTTGATGAAGAAAATAAAAATTTTAAAAAGGTGAGTGTTCATAAGAGGAATTATATACTTTGAAGACAACCTGATCAAGGACGGAGCCTTAGAAGCATTCTAAGTAAGGGTGCATATAGTATTTGCATAGCACAAGGTTACTAAATAAGAATAAAGTGATAGGCTGAATGTGACAGAAGCAAGTGATGAGCAGTTAAGACTAGGATACTATGGGTAGGTTGAAGTATAAGGAGATAAATGGTGGAGGTTGTTGTGCAAGGGGTAACAGTGGATTAGTGGTTATAATGGCTCTTCATGGTATGCAGTTGGTGGAAGCCAAATTGGAGGTGGTTAATTCAAGTCTCAAAATATGGTGTGAGTGAGTTATCAAGTGGTCTGTGAGTTTTGAGCGGATGGTCCTCTTAGCCTTTTTTAGGTCTCGCCTAGGCAGCCTTTAGAAATCGGTCTTCACTTTTGAAGCACTCACGCTTGTGGCGGCATCCACCTTGCTGGAGCGAGCAGCGGCACACTGTTTGTAATTAACATGGCCACGCGGCTGCTCGCTCCTGCAAGATGGATGCCGCCACGTGTGCGAGTGCTTGAAAGCTGAAAGCAGTGGTCTTCCCGCACCTTCCTTGAGATGTAGTCTTGTACCTAATTTGTTGACATTTATGTTACTAAATATAACACCAGCTTCCGCACGCGATCATCATGCGTGATTAATCAATTAATCGCACGTGATCATGCGTGATTAATCAATCTCCCCATGCTCCCCCTGTTTACTAAAAACGGGGTGCTAAGGAACATTCACATGTGCTATAAGAAGGGACCACCTGTTTCTAATATTCGGCCTCTTTCTGCTCTCCCATGTACCCCCTTCGAGATCCTCCTCTCCGTCTGTATTCTGCCAGCACCCTCCTACCCAATAGTCGTCCACCACCACCACCCCTCGTCCACCACCACCCCTCGTCCACCACCACCCCTCGTCCACCACCACCCTTCGTCCACCACCACCACCTCGTCCACCACCACCACCTCGTCCACCACCACCACCTCGTCCACCACCACCACCTCGTCCACCACCACCACCTTGTCCACCACCACCACCTCATCCACCACCACCATGTCCACCACGTCCACCACCACCACGTCCACCACCACCACGTCCACCACCACCACGTCCACCACCACCACATCCTCCACCACCACGTCCACCACCACCACGTCCACCACCACCACGTCCTCCACCACCACGTCCTCCACCACCACGTCCTCCACCACCACGTCCGCCACCACCACGTCCGCCACCACCACGTCCGCCACCACCACCACGTCCGCCACCACCGCGTCCGCCACCACCACGTCCGCCACCACCACGTCCGCCACCACCCCCTCAACCACCACCCCCTCAACCACCACCATGTCCACCACCACATCCACCACCACCATCACCACCACATCCACCACCACCACCTGTGATGGGTTAAGTGTCACTGGAGGGCAGGGGTAATAGGATTGTCAACCCCGGCTGTACATGGGACATTTAAGGATGCATTGGGTGCGAAGTATTACACCAGACCCAAGATACATTTTTAAGAGGCACAATGTCACAGGGGCTCCTGTAAAAGCACTCGCAGCATCTCTACCTCACAGTAGCATACCTGCACGAGCCACTCACTCAAAAGAAGCATTGGCATAGCCAATAGGTCTCGCCTTTGGGACCTTATAAGTGTTTAGCCATACAACACTTGATGTTGTTGCACCAAGGATATTGTGCTGGATAACTAAACACTTATAAGGTCCCAAAGACGAGACCTATTGGGTATGCCAATGCTTGTTTGTCTGGGCAATGACTAATATTGAATATATTCCAGTCATAGCCCTGCGCCCTCTCAATGCCTTCCTCAGGAAGGAAGGATTTGAGATGCTCACACTAGCCCAGGTCTTGTCAGCCCTTGACACTGGAAGGTGGTGTTGGACCTGCAGGATGCATAGTTCCAAATGCCCACCTTTCAGGCCCATAAGTCTCACCTGTGGTTCGCACTGAAACAGGAGCATTTTCAGTTTGCTTTGCTCCCTGTCGTCACACTAGTGCCCCTCTGGTGTTCAAGAGTGTAAAAGTGGTGGCAGTAGCACAAATTCGGAGCTTAAAGGATCCAGGTCTACCCATATCTCGTTGACTGGCTGCTGAAGATGAGCTCGCCCCAGGCAGTCGTCAACCACCTTCAGATTTTGAAGTTCCACCTGACTCTTTCACAGACGTTACCCTTCATCAGAGCCATTCTGAACACTGTTTGGTTTTGTGCCTTTGCCCTGAAAAGGAGAGTCAAGGATATTCAGGCTGTGATCCCGATCTTTCAGACTCTGTCCTGGATTTCAGTGTGGTCGACTCCGAGGCTACCGGGACTGATGGCCTCCTTCATCCTGCTTGCCAATCATTCCAGGTGGCTTTGCAGGCTCTGCTGTAGGGTCTGAAGTCTGAGTGGACCAACATCAAGGGGACCTCTCTGACCACGTCCAGATCTCATAAGAGACTGTGAAATATCTGCAGTGGTGGTTTCTGGAGGGCGATTGGGTTGGCGGCTGACCCCTCTCCATATCCCAACTGAAGTTGACAGTGGTGACCGATGCATTCCTTCCGGGTTGACATGACCATCTGGGAAAGATGGAGATCAGAGGGCTCTCATCTCCAGCGGAGGCCCAGCTCATCTCAACTTTCTGGAGCTGAGGTCCACCCGCTTGGCATTGAAAACCTTCCATCCATCAAGGGGAGGCTGGTACAAGGGCTCGCAGACAAAAGCACCGCCATATGGTACGGCAACAAATAGTGCTGGGTGAGGTCACAGAACTTGCTCCAGGAGGCCTTTGCCTCTGAAAATGTTAGGACCACCAAGGAATTTTCCTGTTGGTGAACCACCTGGAAGGAATGTTGAATGCAAGGGCGGACAATCTCAGCCATTGGCACCTATCGGATCACGAGTGGCAGTTACACCTAGAGGTGGCACAAGGTCTCTTCCATGAACGGGGAGAACCTTGGCTTGATCTGTTTGTCACCACAGAGCACAATGTCAGCTCTTCAGCTCTTTGGTCTTCCCAAGGGGTCACTCACTCAGACATGTGTTCTACCTTGAGTGGAACTCGGGACTCCTGCATGCTTTTCTGCAGAGAGCATTCCTGACCTGAGTTCTCAAGAAGATCAAAATCGACCAGATCCAAGTTATCTTGCTGCCTAGTGGCTCTCAATTGGGCGCAGGCCTTGTGGTGTCCAGAAATCCTGGGCTTGAGCATCTTTCCTCTGAACAGGCTGCCCCTATGAGAGGCCCTGCAGTCGCAACATCAGGGCAAGGTTTTGCACCCAGACCTTCGCGCTCTCCACCGTCATGCATGGAGATTGAGCGGTGACAGCTGAACACCTTCGATCTTACTCTGGAGGTTGTTGTCATCTTGACAGCCAGACGTCCCTCGACAAAAACTGAATACGCCCGACGTTGGGACAAATGTATGGTTTAGTACTGTTCTCTGCAGATTGACCTCCCTCAGGGCTAAGTTATCTGAACATTTTGTTGTTTGCAAGGCTTTGCTCAGGGCACAATTAATGGGTACCTTGCAGCCTTTTTACGGTTGCTATATCAGCCCTCATTATTTAAATTTTCTGTTACTATGGACTTTTTGAAAGGTATAGACCATTTGTTTCCTTGCTCTCCATTTGTCATTCCACAGTAGGGCCTTAACTTGGTCCTCGCATTTCGACGCAAACTTAAAACCTGGTTGTTTACCAAACGGTAATAGCTCTTCAGCATCTCTTATTTCTCTCAGTTGGATTTGATCCTGGTTACTCTCTTTGGGGACACTCAGGTAATCTTAGCGCCGGGACAACTCCGCCAGAGGTAGCCGCGCGCTTTATAAGCTTCTAAATAAATAAATAAATAAATGTGCACTCTCTTTGAACTGCTTCACATCTGCCCCTTACGACTTCTTACACTTAAGACAGTGTTCCTCGTCGGCGTGGTGTGTGAGCTTCAAGCTCTCTGTGTCAACCCGTGTTACACCACCTTTTTCCCAACCAAGTTGGTTTTGGGGACACAGGCATTCTTCTTGCCTAAAGTCATGACTCCATTCCATGTCAGTCAAAACATCCCCTTGCCGGCATTCTATGCTCTACCTCACCCGTTTAAGGAGGAGGAAAGACTTGACTGTTTGGACCTCATGAGAGTTCTAAGCTTCTATATTGATCGTACCAAAGAACGCCAAGTGGACAACCTGCTCTTTGTGGGGTTCTCTGGAGCGTACAAAAGCAAGGCTGTGCAGAAGAGAACCATCTCCAGTTGGATTGGCTTTGCATTACGATCTGCTACATGCTCATTCTACTAGGGCTAAAGCTGCTACTACTGAATTGGCATGCGAAGTCCCTGTCCTGGACATTTGCCAGGCAGCTACGTGGACATCCCTAGTGCATTGACGAAGGACTATTGTCTGGACATGCAGGTATGGCGAGAGGGGCATTTTGCTCTTTCGGTCAGGAAGCATGACTTTTAGGCTGGAGTCCATTCACAGATTGACCTCCGAATAAGTACTGCTTTGGTATTTATTCAAAAGATAAGGAATTTGCAGCTAGAAGATCTGTATCAGAAGAACAAGTTACTTAAAATTTAGTAATGCTTTTTTCTGGTAGAGACTACTTTATTAAGCCACAGTTTCATCATTCATCCTCCCCCTTCTGTGATTGAACACTATCCATTAATAAGTTCTCAAGCGTAGGAATCTGCACACTGGTCATAACCGATTTTCTATTGGGGCTCTGCGTCTGAGAGTGCAGACAGCCTCAAAAACAACTGACGTCCGCTTACGGCAGTAGCGCCTAAATAGGCTTCGTACATGACTTATGGAGTGGAATGACCTCAGTGCAGAGTCTGCACTGCGCCACCTACAGGCATGCAGAGGTCCTGATGTAAAGTTTACCAGACCAGTCTGTTGCCAGGGAACTATTCAAAAGGTGTGGATTCTGTACCAGAAAGACTGTTACCAAAGGTAAGTAACTTGTTCAAGAAATTGTGTATATAACTTTTGTTTATGAGGAATTTTCTTTGAATCTTAGTGTTTTCCTTTTTACTTCCTACAACCATCAATGATCTAGGACCTGCCAGCAGAAACTGTTGTAGCTCAGTTGTGCTCGCTTTGCAAAGATGACGCCAGCTTGAAGCAGCATAAGGTAATTCTATTTGCTATGGTTATATTTTAGACAAACGATTCCTAGATCTTTACATGCTTTTTTAGGACAAGATTGCAACGTAATCCATAGTTACTGAAAAAACATGTATTGACTTGAATGATGGTGTCTACGTCTGGGAAGCGAAGTGTTATAAAAAAAAAAGCATTAGTCAAGCAAAGCCAATAAGGCGGATTTTAATGTGCAAACTCATGCATTAGTACATTAAAGGCAGACAAGATGCAGTGCAAGAAATGGCAGCAGGACTTTATTGAAGGCTCCTCTGTCTTAAGTTTAGCTTTATTTTAATTTCTATATCAAACTGATGTTTTGATTAGAAAATGGTGTGTTGCTCTTGCATATGAATGAGGTAAGATGTTTGCAAACATGAACAATAATAGAAAAAAACCCTAATTCAAAATTAAACACAACAGAATATATTAGTCAGTTTAATATACATTTTTTAAATGCTGCACCTTGAGTGCATAAAAACTTGAAGATATATTATCTTTGAAATAATTAAAATGTCGAAGAAATACACATGTTGCAATAAATATCTCCTTTCTGCTGATCACTGTGCATCTAGAAAAACAGATATGTTAAGTTTTCTTTTTTGAAACTGCAGCATTAATTACGCTCTGTGTTGTTCCTTTCACGTTGGCTACTGTCTTTGGCAATAGGTATTGTGACATCAGAACTCAACTGTAGTAAGTTATTACAATTGAAGGCTACATCATTACTTTATTATAGCAAGGGCCAATGGAATTATCAGGGGAGGACCAAATTATGTGGCAGGCTTGGAAAGATTATGCAGCAAGATAAGGCAAATTATGCAACAAAAGGCAGTACATTCTGTGATAGTATTCTATCATAATTTTAAAAATAAATTCACATGTCAACACTGGATAAAGGTTTCACCTCATTAGTACCAGTTTAGCATCCAAATACAATTATAAGCAACTGAAAGATGACCAGTTAACTTTTGCATAGGGCTGTCCACTGTGCGGTAACATGTGTCGCTGCATTTTTACTAACTTTTGATCCATTTGAGCTAAAAATACATTTTGTATTTTGTTAAAATCTGCAGATTACGCAGCAGACGATTGATTGCGGCAAATGCATCAAATCTATATAATTATGCCAAAAACAGTACGGCCTCCGAATTGAATAATTCCAGTGGTCATGATTATAGAGAACTAGAGATTTTACAAGTTGCCTGGAATTGGGTTACTAGAGACTGGCTTGTATACAGGAATTTCAGGTACCTATGTATTATATATAGAATTATAAATGGGTAGCAGTGAATTATGGGAATGTTTTTCGCTGAGAGGTTCTGAGCGACATCAGATAGACTACAAGAGTGAAGAACCTAAGGTGAAAAACATCCCTGTCATTCACTTTTTACTTCTCTAATATTATGTTATGTATGCCCTCCCCCCATCCCCAATCAACTGCCCCTGCTTTCAGCTGCTACGCAGTGGCAGAGGAGTAATGGGGTAACCACGCCTCTGTTATGAAACCCTGTCTCAAAGGTGGAAAGAAATAAAGGTCTTACGTGCCATGCTTGACCAGCAAACCCCCCCCCCTGCCTTTCTCCCCCCTTCTGCAGCTGTGCTTTCTGCTTTATTCAAAGCAGGCACGCAGCAGTGCACAGACAGGCTCTGAGAGCCCTGCCAACCTGGCCTCAAAGGCCTTTATAATGTAGCAACAGTGTTAACGAGTTTTGGTATCAACTGTTGCTACATAAAAGCAGTGAGTTATCACATTTAGAAACTGAAATAAACTAGAGGCTCTCTGTGGGGGGGCATGCATAACAAAATATTTACAATAGAAGTTTATGCGCTGTCATTGGGTGGATGAAGGCGGGGGCGTAAAAGAAATATTTCGCCCATCTCTTTCATAATCAGGTGCTATCTTTAAAGTAATTGCCCATTAATATTAAAAGGTTTGCCGGATGATTCTCAGGGTTGGTAATGTGTTATTCTTAATAGAGTTGCTGTTTATTTCGTTGCATTCGAAGCTTTTTAAAGCAGAACAAGGCAATTGCAGCCTTTTCTCACACCACAGAAGATACCTTCAGTTTGCAGCCTCTTTCTCAGATGTTTTATTTTCCAACGCAGCATTGCTGTACGGAGAATAAAGTAGATGAGGGGCAAGATATCAATCCTGCCCGCAAGACGGATTTAAAAAACTCAAGCAATTTGGCAGAACAGTGTAGAATATGTTGCAAGCTGTGCCATTTTCATGTAAACATGCATATTAATTGAATACATAATAGTAAATTAAAAGTGTAATGCAAAGGAGAATATTATGTGGAACTGCTGGACCTTTTCAAACTTAATGAGCGAGAGGGGTGGTCTGGAATAAAGAAGTGACACAGGAAGAAGCGGGAGGGGTAAAAGGAAGCAACAGAACTAGAAAGGCGGGAGAGTGGGTCCTCCGAAGGAAGGGGCTTGAAGGTGCAATGAAGAGCCACAATAAGGGGAGGTAACATAGGCCTTCACACACTGCCAAGCAGGCACTGGAGGAGAAGTAGGAAGGACACATGAAAACAGCCAGTGTTATTGGTTGAGAGATGCATAGATGGCAAGTTTCAAATAGCTTGTGTCGCGAGTGTGCATAGGAGTGACTTTTTACTGTCAAATGTTTGATGCTTTAAGAGACACATTCTTACAAGTAAACCAAAGCAGTGACAAGTATTTGAGTGCCTCTGTGTGTTTTCTAGAATTTCATCCATACGTATCTCACAAGTGAGCTGACACCAAATACAAGCCTGCCCTGTTGACTTTTGCAATGCTTGTTAACCGTATGCGCTAAATGAGTAATAGCAATAATTTTGTTGTGAGTAGAATTTAAAATGTTTCAGGGCACTGCTTCTTTCAGCCGCTCGAGTAGATTTTCTACTTAACGCAAACAGTTTCTCAAAGCGACCGGCAGCGCTGAGAAATCCAGCGCGTTTCCGCTGTGCCCCCCCCCCCCTCCGCCTCCATTTTGTTGGTGTTGTTATTGTGGTCATCTATAGCCCGCCCCGCCTCCCAGCTGAGACGCCCTCCCACTGACCATTACAGCGCTCCACCACCGGAAAACGCCGTGACTTGCTCCTCTCCCTTGGGCTGAGTGGTCGCTCCCCAGTGTCCTCCTGCTGTGTGACTCGGTATCGTTGCTGCTTGCATTTGTTTATATTAGTGCCTAATAAGTGCTGCCTGCTGTGTGCCTAGCTGCCTAGCTGCCGCTCTGATAATTTTGCACTCTACAATTTAAAAGCGCCGCTTTTTCTGTTAGCGCGTTTCCGCTGTGCCCCCCCCCTCCGCCTCCATTTTGTTGGTGTTGTTATTGTGGTCATCTATAGCCCGCCCCGCCTCCCAGCTGAGACGCCCTCGCCCCTCCCCCTCCACTATCCATATATGACAGTAGTTCCCGCGCGCAGCGTTTACGCGCAGCGACCGCGCCCAACCCGCGCCGAAGGTGCGCCAAAGGTAAGCCCGTCTACGCCCGTCCGCGCCTGGACCGCGCCCAGCACCAGACCCCCTGCCCCTCGCGCTCCCCAGCCCCCCTGCATTACCTACGATGCCGCCACCCTCCTAGCCCTTAACCCCGGTCGCGCCCCCAACTGCGTCCAAGCCGCTCCTGGACACACCCATGGACCGTTCTCCTGCTTCTCCTGCAAATTTAGCGGCACCGACAACATCTCCGCTACGACCACAACACAGATCCCCGACCCCAACCACCTAGAATGCATCCTTCTCAACACCCGCTCGGTCCACAGGCACGCCATTGACCTTTGGAACCTACTAGACACCATCTCTCCTGATGTCGCCTTACTAACGGAAACATGGATGAACGCTTCCTCCGCCCCTGACATCGCCATCGCTATCCCTGATGACTATAAGATCACACGCAAGGACCGCACTGACCATACAGGAGGTGGAATCGCCATCGTCCATAAGAAAACAATCCGCATCTCAACCAGCTCTGATGCCAACCTCGCCAACTCCGAACACCTTCACTTCCAGATCCACATCGACCCCAAGACCACACTCAGAGGCACCCTCCTCTACAGACCACCAGGACCACGCGCAAAATTCAGTGAAGACATCACGGACTTCATCACCCCACACGCGCTCCCCTCCAAAGACTACATCCTTCTGGGAGACCTCAACTTCCACCTTGAAAAGTTCAACGACCGCAACACCGCCACCCTCTTGGACAACCTCGCCAACCTCGGACTTAAACAACTGATCACTTCCCCCACCCACATCGCAGGTCACACTCTCGACCCCATCTTCACCTCCAGCAACCATGTCTCCTTCAGCCACACTACGAATCTCCTCTGGACTGACCACAGCTGCGTTCACTTCACCTACAACAAGCCGAAACCCACCATCCACCTCCAACCAACTCTACAAAGAAACTGGAACAAAATCACCACAGAACAGATCTCCACATTGCTCCTTCAAACCTCCCCAGCCCTCTCTTCTAACGCCAACGAAGCCGCCTCCAACCTCACCCTTTGGTTATCCAACACCGCCGACAACTTAGCACCACTGAAAAAACGTCAACACAAACTTGGCATCAATAAGGCCTCATGGTTCAACGACGACCTCAAGAAGTCCAAGAAACTGTGCCGCTCCCTTGGAAAGACCTGGAAAAAAGACCCATCCACCAGCAACAAGGACGCCTTCAAAAGCGCCATCCGTACTCACCACCAACTGATCCGAAAAGCCAAGAAAACAGCATTCAAAGATCGACTTGACAACAACGCCCACAACAGCAAGGAACTTTTCAACATCGTCAAGGAATTTTCCAACCCCTCGGCCAACTCCAACGACATCACCCCCTCTCAAACCCTCTGCGATTCCCTAGCCTCTTTTTTCCACAGCAAGATTGCTGACATCCACAACAGCTTTGACAACCAACCCGGAAGCCAACCCACCCTACCATCAGCTGACCATCTTCCCCCCGGTAACACCCTCAACGCCTGGAACCCAATCTCCACTGAGGACACCATCCGCCTGATGAATTCCATCCACTCTGGATCCCCCACAGACCCATGTCCTCATCACATCTTCAACAAAGCAGACTCCGTCATAGCTCCGCACCTCCGAGACGTCATCAACTGCTCCTTCAACTCCGCTACCTTCCCAGAAGACTGGAAACACGCTGAACTCACCGCCCTTCTGAAAAAAACCAACAGCAGACCCCACCGAACTCAAAAACTACCGCCCCATCTCGCTTCTTCCATTCCCGGCCAAAGTCATCGAGAAAGCTGTCCACAACCAGCTCGCTACCTTCCTCGAAGCCAACAAATCACTCGACCCCTCACAATCTGGCTTCCGAGCCAAACACAGCACTGAGACCGCCCTCATCGCAGCAACAGACGACATTCGAACTCTACTGGACAATGGAGACACAGTCGCCCTCATCCTCCTCGACCTCTCTGCAGCCTTCGACACAGTCTGCCACAGCACCCTCTTACAACGCCTCAGAAACATCGGAATCCAAGGAAAGGCACTGGAATGGATCACCTCGTTCCTCACCGGAAGAACCCAGAGAGTCCGCCTCCCACCATTCAAATCCGAGGCCTCTGAAATCATCTGCGGCGTACCACAAGGATCCTCACTCAGTCCCACCCTCTTCAACGTATACATGAGCCCCCTCGCGGCTATCGCCCGCCAACACAACCTCAACATCATCTCTTACGTGGATGACACTCAACTGATCCTATCTCTCACCAAGGACCCCAGCACCGCCAAAACTAACCTACACGAGGGAATGAAAGAAGTCGCAGAATGGATGAAACAAAGCCGTCTGAAACTGAACTCAGACAAAACAGAAGTCCTCATCTTAGGTAAATCCCCCTCTGCATGGGACGACTCTTGGTGGCCGGAAGCCCTCGGAAAAGCACCCATCCCGACAGACCACGCACGGAACCTAGGCGTCATCTTGGATTCTTCACTCTCAATGAACAGACAAGTCAGCGCCGTATCCTCTTCCTGCTTTAACATTCTTCGCATGCTCAGAAAAACATTTCGCTGGATCCCCTCCGAAACAAGGAAAACAGTCACCCACGCTCTGGTCACGAGCCGACTGGACTACGGAAACACCCTCTACGCAGGTACTACCGCAAAACTCCAGAAGAAACTACAACGAATCCAAAACGCCTCAGCCAGGCTCATATTAGACATCCCACGCAACGAACACATCTCTGGTCACCTTAAAGACCTCCACTGGCTACCCGTCAATAAGAGGATTACTTTCCGACTGCTTACCCACGCACACAAATCACTCTACGACATCGGACCAGAGTGCCTCAACTCTCGACTGTCTTTTTATACCCCCTCCCGCCAACTTCGCTCTTCCAGCCAAGCCTTCGCCACTGTACCTCGCATCAACAAGACCACCATGGGAGGCAGATACTTCTCATACCTGGCTGCCAAAACATGGAACTCTCTCCCCGCTTACCTTCGCCTCACCCAGAATCACCTAGTGTTCAGAAAGCAGCTTAAAACGTGGATATTTGACAAATAATCCTCCTCCCCTTCCTAAGCGCCTTGAAACCCTCTGGGTATGTAGTGCGCTATATAAATGTTATGACTTGACTTGACTTGACTCCTTCCTTGGTCATCACTGTCTTTTCGCCTTGTCTTTCTGTATGTATTTCCTTGTGTTGCCCCCTTTAACACACATCCACCTACTCTTTCTCCCTCCTCCTCTTTAAACACTATTTTCTTTTCTTTTAGTGCTGTTAATATTTCAACAACTGGGTATGCCTCCCTAACACGCTTTCCTATAAAATAGTAACTACAGTTGAGACAGACTTGAGCATTGTTCTGTGTGATGGGTTGGATGAGCATCACCAGCTGTATAATCTACTGACAGGCAATAATCCACTGACAGGCCCTGTGATGAACTCTTGCTGGCTTCTGCCTCAACTCCAGAGCTATCAGCTGTGCCATCTTGCACGCCCACCTACAACCTGAGCTTACCTTGACTCCTGAAGCAAATCAGTTCAAGAATATGCAGTATACAAAATAATCATATGTTGCATGGGGGAAAAAACTACAGAAGGATATCCTGGAAATAGCATATAATCTTAGGGAATCCAAGATGAAGTGAAATGCAAACAGACACTACATTGCTGATATGGATTACCTAAGGGTTTACCATCACTTTTTGCTCCATGTGGAGAGGCCCAGCAATGGATGAGCAAGTATTCTTAACACCTGTATGGCCCAGCAACCTGCACTGTGAGATACTCACATTGTTTCCGGAGTTTTCAATCATAGCCATTATAAACACCCAGCATCACCCTGAATTTACCCAGACACCTGGAGGCAACTCAGTTCACAGTATGTGCTGTCCACTTATGTTTAATGAAATGAAAATACTTCAGAAACAACATCTGGAAAATGTAAATACACTTGGGCAATGCAAGCAAAGGTAAACTTTTTTTTCTAAATGTTTGGTTTTCCTGTTAATCTCTAGCTGTTGACTGCTGCCCATGATAATATGTCAGAAAATGTAGGGGACTACAGCACATTTTCCCTTCTCTGTTGCACCGCAGATGACAGTGGAAGGTGCTGCCTCGAACAAGGGGAGTGATTCCGTTACCTAAACACAGGTCTCGTGCCTACCTCTTGTCTTTCCCCACAATGAATACATGTCCCATGCCTCAACACAAGCCTTTGCACAGCGGATTCTGCTGGGTCCACACGTGATCTGAGTATCCAGGAAATAGCTTGTGCTCAGTTGCACACAAGATCGGTGCAGGTGATGTCAGGCGCAAGCGGGCTTCAGGAAACAAGTATAGAAAAAACATCATATTAAAAATGCAAGATAAAGTGAAATATGAACAGGAACTGCATAGCTGATGTATTATCTAGAGGCTACTGCTGCTATAAACCTTTCAGCAGGTCCAGGGGCATTGCAAACATATGACGTCACGGTCTATCACCTGCCCTCTGATGTGGTATCTGGTGGTTATGGCGAAGACACCACTCCAAACTGTCTGGAATATTATGCCACATCCTGCATATCACGCTTGCTGCCAGGATGCACAATACCAGTCACCTCTCCTCAACTCGGGGTCCAGATCACACACTATGTGCTTGGGGCAGTGTAGCAAGTGAGATGCCAAGCACTGCTCTAAAAGCTACAGCGCCTCTGTCGTCCGCTTTCCCATCAGGCACATCACCCGGGCTCTTCCCATCGGTATTGGACACATCAACTGGTGCTCTTCCTCATCAGGCACATCACCTGCCCCCAAGTATATCACTTGGCGCTTTCCTCCTAGTTTTATCATCTGGTGCTTTTCCCCTCTGGCACGTCATCTGGAGCTTTCCACCAGGTTTATCACCCAGCACTTTCCCCTTGGACATATCATCTGAGGTTTTCCCCTTTGACATATTATCTGGGGCTTTCCCCCTTGGACAGATCACCTGGGGTGTTCCCCCTTGGACATATCACCTGGGGCTTTCCCCCTTGGACATATCGCCTGGGGCTTCCCCCATTGGACATATCGCCTAGGGCTTTCCCCCTTGGTGATGCCTTCTGATCCACTGGCACTGATTTCTGATCCAGTCTCTGAGCCATCTTAAATTCTGAACCAAATCAATGTTTTTTGAAAGCCAAGAAGAAGGTTCAGTTCTGTTTCATTGATGAGCCTCTGCCTCATGCTCAGAAGTTTACACGTCTTGAGACTTTATTCTGATTCCTAAATGATGAGGCTAATAGGCTTCTTACATACGGGTGAGTAGTCGCGTTCAACAAACGCCTGATTTTGATTGATACTTGCACATTTTTCACCAACCCACCGTCCTACCAGTTTTGAGCAGTAGTTGTGCCTGTTTAAAAATAAGATTCCAACTAAGTTTTCTGCATTAATTTCTGCCAGTCTAGTGTCCACTACAAAAATTGTTACTGAAGGTAAGTAGCTTGTTCTTTAGGAACATACCAAGTACATAATAAATCACCAGTTGCAAATGTTAACAGTAAAATATCTCTATACGTTCCAACTACAAACCCAGTAGAACCACGAGGAGAAAGAGATCAGACATGGCAGAGTGTCAAACAGGACCTTTTTGTTTCTTAAGAAAGACTATGATGACTACAAGCTCTCTACATTTAATACATGTTTTGGATGTTTAATTTATTGAAAGGGCCCTGAATCGAATTATGACAGTGTAGATCGGAGTTAACATAGCCAAGTCACTTTTTGTGATGCATAATCTTACACATAGCTAATATAAATTCTTCAACATTTAGCTTGAGGTTGGATTTCTGGTTCCTTCAAAACTTTTTAGCCTAGCAGAAGACCCGGTTTCAAGATTTACTATGTGGCGCTAAAGGGATTGACGAGGAGACTGCTATTTGAATATTTCTATGATTTTTGACTTAAGAAAGAAAGACATGAATTGTTATAGGAGTACAGTGTTGAATTAATCTTTTTGTTCGCTGAAGCATGTACGGGGATAGCTCGTGAATATTCTGTTTCAACAGTTTCATCTCATTCTTCCTTTATTTTTTCTCAATTTAATTTAGCATTTATATCTGAGAGTCAAATATGTTTCTGATGTACATATATTGTGGATCCATGTTTTTCAATGAAGAAAATAGAGATAGTAATGGGTTACCATATAAAGCTGTGTTGGGATTGTTTTTGTTGAAAAAAACAGGTTGTTTGGGGGGGGGATGTGGATCTCTCTCCACATGCCATATAAAAGTTTTATAACCAATGTTTTTTCTTATGTTGTAGTTTATTTTGAGTAACAATGTGTTGTAATAGAAGTAAGTTTTCTCAAACATTTCCAATGTTTTGTTCTGAAGCTATAAGGACATTTGTCAGCACATAGATCATATGCGTAAGCATCGATCGCCATCAACCTATTTTATGAATATCTTTCACCTAAATTGTGCAAATCATGTTAGCACCAGTTGATGAGCAGAGCCGGATTAGTAGTCCGAAGGGATAGCTGCTTGACCCTATATGGGCCACTTCAGGCTAACTGCCTGAAGTGTCCTGTATGGGCTCAAACAAGTAAGGAATGTTAGTGTTGTTCATTTTAGATGACACTATGTAACTCTTAGTGTCATCTCAAATTAACAACTCTAACATCCCTTGAGACACCAAGAACAGCTACCACGGCATTTGTTGTTATATATTATGGAACAAGCATGTGTTAACTTTACGTGTAGTTCGTAGGTAAATATTGATGATAATGAACATAAACCAGAGAGTATTTTGAAGCAAGAAGGTGCATTGCGATGGAGCCAGCAACAGAGCGAAAATAACAATAGCACAATCATAAATAGAAAAATAAGGCAGTAGAACTATTTAATGGTTTGGCACTGTGTGCTTCATTAATGTTGTATTGGTACAGTGCCATGTGAAGGTATTTCAAGGTTTTTTTTTAACTCATTGAGATTGGGGCATGCGTGTATCTCTGGGGTAATGCATTCCAGTCAGGGCAGTCTACTGGGTGAGTATACTGAGATTGCGACATTACACGCCATGGCTTTATGTTGCCAGTAAGTTCTGATTGAAAGATTATAAATTCATCACAGGTGTGTAGGGGGTCAATATGTTGTCTGCAGAAGTATGATGCACCACTTATATGCACTATTTTCAATATTTGTAAACGTCTGTGCTGTAGCGGAGAGCCAACCAGCTTAGTTTTGAAATGAAGCAGTGTGTGCGTGTAGGCAGGTTGAATGGGGGGTTGGTGGTCAAGTTAAGAACCTTGTCCAGTGGGGAGAGGAAATAATAATGGAGACCCACAAGCAGGCTGTTACATTAATGCAATTTAATAAGTTAGTGAATTAATATGTGCATTGCCTAAGTGTGAAATGGGAGACTTGGCCCAATTTTATTAATAATTAGAATCCGGTAATGTGCCCTGGTGGCATGGGTAAATGACTCCATATTTATAGAAGGGTTAAAGAGAAGCCTGGAGTTTTTGGCAGAAAATGAGAATGTCATATGTCAAGGGACAGTAGATACAACTATGTGTGTAGGCTGAGGAAGAGGAGGAAAAGTAATGGACTTCGACTTTGAATGAGTTCAACATGAGCGATCCTAAGGCCATCCAATGTTATTTAGGCTGGATTAGGAGAAGACGTCTTGTAGTATTGATCTAAACTTAATACGAGAAGCTGAAGGATGTAATCAGGGTTGATGGTGTATAAGGGGACTAGGAGTAAGCCTAGGAATTACCTTTTAGGGCCCCAACTGATAGAAAGTGTAGGGGGATGTAGAGACCATATGACACTAATGATATATTGGTTTTGGAAAGCAGGAGGCTGTAAAGGCAGCTAACGGTGTCTTTAGGCCAGACTTAAAACTATGTTCCAAACTTAGCATTTTATAGAACAGACCCAAACGTGCCTTATGTATTGAATCTCAAGCTACACTTGTATCAATCACTATGTTTGCAGCCTCTGAGGAGAATTTTGCCTTCAAGTAATGTGTAGACAGACTGCCTGTGAACAGTAGATACTGATATGTCCTTAACCTCATTGGTATTCTTATGCAAGAGTATTAACCTGTGAATTGATCAGAGAACACATTTACCTTATATATTGTATTTTCCTACCCCTCAGACTGTGTGCAAGAACTGTGGGGGTGTTTTCTGTGATGCCTGCTCAGCCAATGAACTGCCACTTCCATCCTCCATCAATCCAGAGCGTGTCTGTAACCCTTGCCATGAGCAACTGATTCAGCAGTACTCGTTAAGCCCATTGTGAAGACGCGAACACAAGTCTGCCGACGTGCTTTCAGGACCAGGTGTACTACAAAGATTCTATCTCAAGACCAACATTGACGAAACATCACTTAAATGTGAAGCGTTCGAAAAGGGATATTGAGAAATCTTGCTCACAAAAAATGGCAGCACCAGTGTTACAGGACGTGCGATTCTCTGATTTCAGGGTCCACAAACTTAAATACACTGATTTCAGTATGTGCTCTCTGGTTTATCTGGTTGGATTGTTATATTGAAGCTCACCAGTACATGAGCTATCAAATCAAGACTTAAAAAAAGATTTAAGGCAGCTAGAGATCAGTCATGTGCGTTTCCAAATGAAATGACGAGGTTGACTGACAAAGGATGTTTTTTTTCTCTCACCTGCTCTTTAATTGTAAATTGTTGCACAATTGCACGAGCACTGCAAACGACTAGGAGACTACGTACTTCAAAAAAACGTCAATAATAATAAAAAATAATCATTTGTGGGTGATAAGAAAATGTACAATCCAGAACCAACGGTAGCTTCAAAAAGTGTTTTTTGTTTGCTTATCTGATTTACAGGAAATGACCTTTGCCACAGTTGGCGTTCTGAAGCCCTCTTTCGGCTTATATCCCTACAGCTTGTCTTCCTTCCATTCTGAGTGTACTTAATTTCCTGTTGAGACCAATGAATGTATCACTGTGTGTACAGTTTTGAATTTGTATTTTATGGTACCTCTTTATGTATGTAGTGATTATTTCAAACAATAATGTGGAGATGCTGGGGGCATGGTGAATTCTTCTTTCTTTATACTGTGAATAACTAGAACTGGATTATATAAACTGCTTTCAGTTGGGATTACTAAAGGCACGCATTAAGTGCACTACTGCATTCCATTTCTCCATGCTCGTTGTACCTTTTGTTTATAAATACCTTTTATTATTTTAGAAAATATATACTTATATGAAACTAGTTAAGGTTTCAGTAAGCTCCCAGCAATTTATTCATTTACATGGATATAAAGACAGTTTATTAGGAGAATATTCAGAAATGAGAGATACATGTGTATAGTTGTAGTATCTACTGGAGGATCTCCCTTTCAATCCTTGTGTTATGCTGCTTCTATGAAACAGTAGCATTAGTGGTACAGGAGTATTAATATTGATTTTGTATTTATATGTATAAAGAATTGCCTATTTAGAGATTCTGCGCTGTATCTAAACCTGTTATTTCCTTACTGGTGGTCCATATAGTCACGATTTCCTTGGATTCCACCAATAAATATCCAATACTTTTGCCCATGCTTCTAGTGAGGCTAGTGAGGCTGAACAATATTTTGAATGGTGTGTAGAAACACGCTCCGCTCTGAGATTCTTAAAAGCCGTTTTTCTGCCACATATTTCTTTCAATAAATCTTGCACTGTAGGGGATCACAGCGTTCCATTGGCAGAAGTGGAGCAGGACCCTGTGATGTGTGCAAGCAATCCAGTTGCCCCTACTGATCCACATGCAACATGACTCTGAAGTCAGAGAAAACTTTGTCATGTTTATAGCTGCTGATTCAGTGAAATGTCCTTGATTAATCATTGGACGAATACACAACAGAGGGCATTCTAGAGTGCCACATCTGAAAACAAATGTCTTCAGTGGGTAATATGAATCATGGATTGGTGTTGTGGAAATTAATGGGAACAGTTATTTGTTTTGATCTCATTGCAGCATAGACAAAACCATAAAATGGAATTAGGGCAGACCACAGTCTTCCATGGTGATTATTCATTTTGCCCTGGTGTGTGTTCTGGACTTTAGACATCAGTGAGCTGCTGTGCTCAAATGTCTAAGGCTGTGCTGTGTTTAGTGAAGTTGTACAAATGCAAATTCTGTCTTTCCAAGTCTGAGCCTCACATGCATTCCTCAAATAGGAACACAACAAGAGGGCAGTACTAGTTGAAAATATCCTTTGTACATTTTTGTCATGAGCTGTTTTCAGTACTGACATTTATATTCGGTAGTGAACATTTCTGTCCCTGTGGTGTGCGTTTTTGAGGCATCAACCCATTCTGAGTTCACCAACTCTGCAATATTCAGCCATCTAATGGTTACGTCTGGCAAACTATGCTTGTTACGTAGGAAACTTTTATTTTAGGTGTCATCCATAGACGGAATCTGCGTGACCACTGGAGAAGTCGACTGTAAGCCCACAGTGCCTCACTATGTGACCACCGATTTCAGATAATTTTTCACTGGTTTCTTTTGATGTTACACAAGAAGATGTCAAATCCTTTGTAGCGCTAGGATCCAATCTGCTCCACTTTTCTACATCCTACACTCCAGGCCAGCATTCACCAATAAGATTCCCACAGGCATGTCTTCTCAGTCTCCTTCCAATATAACCATGAATTCTTAGAAGGCTTCCAAAGAACAGTGTCCTCTTGTTATGGAGGATTTGGCTTCCCTGCTGGTGATCTGGGGCTGTATAATATAAATTGCCCTAGAGGCTGCATGGGCACCTGCTTTTTGTACCCCTGGGCCACGTTGGCATTACAAAAGAGAATGCAGATGCATGTGCTTCATTAACATGAATTGCGCTGGTGCACATTTAGTGCCAATGCAAACCATGGAGGGTGTGCCTTCATATGTATGGGGGCATGGTCCCTCGTAAATAAGTGAATCCTTTGCAGTTCGTGAGCCCAAAGCAGAGAGGCTAGTCGGCTACATAGAGGTGACACAAAATCAATAAACTCACCCAGAGTACCTCTTAATAGTGGAACCCCAAGCATCCCGCTGGAGGTGGCGCAGTCCCTAATTGCACCCTGCTGGTGGAGGGATCCCTTCCCCACTTTAAATGTGAGGCTGGGTTGCTATCTCAGTAAAAACAGATCAGTCTGCCTTTCTCTAATGAGCTGTTATCAGTGCGTACATGATTTCTCACCTGCATGTGGACAAGTGCGTTGACTGCCATAAGGTGCACTATCCCGTTCTGTGCCCAGTGCACCCAGGTGAAGCTGCGCCCTATTTGTAATATGGCCAGTCGCGACTCATCATTGAGAAGCCACTAAAGGTGGTTTCTTTTTAACAATATTCCCTATACACGAATATACATTTGTGTATATATGTATATGTGTGTGTAGATATGTATATATTCATGAAGAAACAGATGTCAGCGCGCCAGTGTAACCAAAAGTAAGTAACTTGTCGGTTAGCACTGTTGAAGAGCACTTGAATTTCTAGTACTTTGTCAAAATCTATTTGTGAAGTCAAATAACTACCACATGGGGTTAGCTCTACGGCTACATTTCCAATGTTCTTCTTACATCTTTAACCCCTTGCATGCTGACGATGGCCCCCAGCCGCCATGCACTACGGTGCTCGTGTGCTGATGGTGGCAGGGGGCCGTCATGAACCCGCCCACTTGCGATTTTTCCGCACAGGCGCAGAAACGCGGCCGCATGCAAGGTACGAAGATTTTTTTAAATCTGTTCTGAAATAAATTGTCTCCAAAGAAGTAGTTTAATAACCTGGTAAATTTGACAACTGAGATGGTTCTGACATCGCTTTCTGTAATCCAGAGAAGTGCATGTTTTGGGCATATATAAGTGGTGGCTCTGTATTATTGGGGCAAGTGTTCTTTACTACCTTAGCCCTCAGGGGTACTTTCTGTAAATCTGTCAAGAAATCATGGTGCCCCTGGCCGTTGAAATCGGTTGAAGAAGAAAAGAAAAACCAAGGCTCCTGGACTTTACATTTTTTTCTGTATACTTATCTGCACTCCATTAGACATGAATAAGCAACATTTATGAGAGAAAATATACAAGTTACTTGACTGATTTCTTAGTCATTCGGCTGCATCTTACATGGAGAATGCTCTACTTGCCTCAGTGTCTAAATCACTTTGTAAACCCTATGCTTAGTGAAGTAGAGGGAACTTTTATACAGTACCAGAGGGTGCACAAACCGCATGGAAATGCTACGGTTTCCACTTTGACGAAAACAAATCTTTGGTTTCACTCCATCAAATACTTACTAGCTAGTTGGTAATGTGAAGAATATTCTAAATTAATAGACAATACATTTTACAGTAATTGATTTCTTGTTCCCTTACCTCATCCTGAGCAAAAAAAAGGGGAAACACCAAAGGAACACGAGAAATCTCCTGTTAACATACTTTAGTGATGGTATTAAAGTCATTATTTTTAACAGTTGCCTTATTTGATTAAAAATAAATGTAGGCATCTTGTAAGAGGTTGCCGCGTCGATTACTAGCAGCATATCCTGCGGATGCCCTCTAAACAGTGGCTGATATTCCGTCCGCTCTAGTTAGAGTGCATTGATGTCTGTGCACCATATATAGGTCAGACAGGACGTTCGCCGCTTTTTGGTGGATGTGCAAAGGCTAAACACTAAAGCCAACCCTTAGTCTTAAATAAAGCTCAGTACCTGTGAATAGAACCGGGGAAATGGAAGGCTTCTGTGTGTTTTTTAAAGGAAAATTCCAAATTAAAATTGCTGGAAAGATTCTATTTATATTCTTTTTTTAAAACCTTGCTGGAAAGAACCCACTTATATTATAAAATTAAAAATTGTTCACCTCTTACAGTTGGGGTACTGGTGTCTGTATTTGCTCATGAATATAATAAAGATAAATTAATGTTGATTATGAAGATGCGTGGCTGTACATGAATGCACTGAATTTTATTAAGGAAATAAGCTGTTTGTTAATTTTAAAGGCCTACTTCTGAGCACTTTTTTTTAATTCATAAGATATGTCTTGCTGTAAAGTGTTAACATCTGAGTGAGTATGGGACTGTATAAAGTTAGGTAACTTAAATTGTTTTTGTGTTTGGTGATCTACGACAAAATACGTCCAATACATTATCAGCCAAAGTTTCCATACCCATGAAAACATTTCAAGTACAAAAAAAATTAAATGGGCCCATTGCAGCTTTTTTTTTTTTTAGGGTGGTAGCGGGGTGCTTTAGAAAAGATTCATTAATTTATTCAAATACACATTACAGTTCCCTGGTTTGCTGTTTGAACCGAACTTTATATGCGTGTAGCAGTGAGCAAAACATTTTGAGGAAATTCACAATCTGTCTGCGAGATAAATTATGCATACAGAAAACAATTGTCAATTTTTTGTGAATTTATTCCAGAGGGTAGATTTTGCGATTGCACAGAGTTTTTCGGACTTTACATTCTCCTCATCCTAGACCCAAGCCACTAAAATCCATGGGCTGGCAAAATACTGTGGAAGCAAGAAAAGGCTGTGCATCAATTTCTTTCTCTTTGTAAAAAAAAAAATTAAGGTCAGGAGTGCTGATTGTTCTGATGGAATTGAATTGCATTGTTGGCGACCAGTGGCATCTTGTTTTTTTCAAACAATTCTTTTTATTGATGACATCTCTGATACAACACAATTGCAAATCCATGCTGTACTTATATCCATATATTAACACATTAATTATATTCCTCCTCCCTTTACCATGCTTGATCGCTCTAAGCTATCTATCCCTCAGGACTACTCAGTCCGTGTCAGGTTCAGGATGTTGCACTATCTGTGTGTTTCGCATATGTTCCCCCTGTATTCGTTCCATTTGCCCCATATTTGCAACCATTTCTTGGGACAACCTAGTGACTTGTATACAGTTCTTTCCATTACCATGCACCAGTCCATATATTTCTTCCAAGTTACTCATGTAGGTGCTTCGTGTGCTTTCAATAGTCTGGCCGTGTTTCGCTTATCAATTATCAGCCCCAGTGACACCCAGATCTTCTCTTTCTCATTTAGGTCAGTGGGGTCCCACTTATTTAGGAGACATAGCTTTAACTTGGGCTCAACATGTTTCCCCAATACATTTGACATACACAGTGTCACAGTAACGTTGTATATGAATACAATCCCAGAGGATATGGATGAATGTTCCTTCTTGGTCACACCCTGGGTCAGCTCTGTAACCCATTTTCACCAGTGCCGTACTTGATAAATACGGTCTATGTAGCACCTTGAGATGTACTAATCCTTAATCTAGATGTGATTGCTACCTCCTTAGGGAACATAAGGGCTTCCTGCCAGTCATCATCTTCCAACCCCGAAATATCTCTCTCCCAGTGTTTTCGGAGTTGCAGAAGGGGGTTAGGCACATTATTAACCAACTTTCTTTATGTCATAAAGATCTCCTTTTTGGGCATGTGTTCTTCTAATATCCTATCCTCTAGTGGGGAGGCCCCGGGGAGCGTTTGACCCATTGAAATGACCGCCTGCAACGCATGTTGGACCTGTAGATATCGAAAAGTTTTGTGTCTTGGTCATTTCATATTTTTTTTTTGTTGTAACTGTGCGAAGTGGATCACTCCGCCTTTTTTCAATAAGTCACTGTGGGCTTTGGGTATGGGCGGACCGGAATAACAGGCTTGGAGGCCGTATGTAGTGAGCTATGTCTTAGCTGTTTTTATTATCATACACAGATGTAGGGTTTGTAGAGGTACAGGCAACAAAGGATTGAAGAGGGAAGGTCCTTGAAGGTAGTCGTCAGGGAGGAATAATCCGGGATGAGCTTGCGTGGTACGTCTTCTTCTTCTAGGCTTGGGGATCCGGTGACCCTCGGAGTTAAAGAGAGACAAAACAGGGCAGTTTATACCTCGTCGTTGGATTCTGACCGTTGACACCAACACCCGGTTTGTGGTGGGAGAAAGGAGAGAGTGAGGAGGGTTCGGAAGGGTCGAAGACGGGAGGGAATACAAGCGGGAAGGCAGAGGGTGAAAGTAGTGAGGGATCCGGTGTGGGAATTCTCTATGTACAGTGTCTCGGGGAGTGTTCGTATATACAGTGCTCCTAGGAGTGCTATACGGTGAGGGGATGGTCTATATACACTACTATACAAGTCGACCTGAAGTTCAGGAGACAGGGTACTCACATGCCCCGCCGCAACTCTTCTCCGAGTTGCGGCCGCTCTCCAGCCACCTCTTGGGGACTCCACCAGTCCTCGCTCCAGATCTCTTCCTCCTCGCCTCCGGTCTTCGCTTCTCCTTGGTCTCCGCTCTCTCCGTCCACCGCCTCCAGTTCTTGGTATGCTGTCTCCTGCCACGAGTCCGCCGTCAAGAACTCTGCTCCTTCTCCGCGGCATCCTTTTCCGGGTTCCGGTCCGGGACCATAGGCGGGACTTCCGGGGTCAGCGACAGGTACTTCCGGTTTGCCGTCACTCGTGTTCGATTCCTGCATGGAAAGAGAAAGGGGAGTATGCCGGGTTGCCAGGGACGCGTTGGGATCATCGGAGGCCAGAGAGTCAGTACTGAGCCATCGCCCAATAGAGGTAGGGGAAGGTTCTGTTCCACATCCCTTTCCCCTAGCCATCTTTCTACTAGGGTTTGTTGGGGGTGGGTAACGAGACAAGTAGTCGGCATTTCCCTGCTCCACCCCTTTCCGATGTAGAGTTTTGAATCTGTAGGGCTGAAGAGTAAGGAACCATCGTAGAACACGGTCATTGTGTCCTTTGTTTCTCGCCATCCATTCTAATGGCGCATGGTCCGTATATAAGGTGAATTCGCGACCGTCCAGGTAATATCGAAGGCTTTCTACGGCCCATTTAATAGCCAAGGCCTCTTTTTCGATTACTGCATAATTCCGCTCCCGGGGAAAGAGTTTCCGACTAAGGTAGAGGATTGGTCTCGCTACCGTCTCTGTCTTTCTGGGACAGCACGGTCCCTATACCCTGGTCTGAAGCATCCGTTTGAAGGATAAACGCCTTGGTGTAGTCGGGACTAACTAGAACGGGTTCGGAAACCAGAGACTGCTTCAGTTGGCTGAAGGCTTGAAGCAATTCCGGGGTTGGATGGCGTAGGGCCTCTTCGGCTTTTGTGGACTTTTTGAGGAGATCTGTTAAGGGAGCAGCCGTCTGTGAGAAGCGGGGAATGAATCTCCTGTAGTAGCCCAGGAGGCCCAGAAAAGCCCTTAATTCCTTCCGTGTTTGTGGAAAGGGGATAGACTGTATAGCATCTATTTTTTTGTTTTGTGGTCTGATGACACCCTCGCCCAGTAGGAACCCCAGATATTTTACGGTTTGAGCGGCCAAGGTGGTCTTGGAGGGATTAATGGTAAACCCATGGCTTCCCAGCGAGGTAATGACTTCCTGTAAGTGATGTAGGTGTTGGGCCCAATTGTCGCTATAAATGATAATGTCATCCAGGTATGCCCCGGCGTATTTGGGATGAGGTTGTAGGACCTGATTCATGGCCCTCTGGAAGGTGGCGGGGGCACCGTGAAGGCCAAAGGGCATGACCTTAAATTGAAACAGGCCATCAGGGGTTGAAAAGGCTGTTTTCTTTTTGTCCTCTGCGCGGAGGGGGATTTGCCAATAGCCCTTACATAGGTCAAGGGTACTGATGAACTTAGCCTTGCCTATGCGCTCTACCATTTCATCTACCCTGGGTAACGGGTATGTATCAAAACAGGAGATTTTGTTGACCTCCCGGAAGTCTATGCAAAACCGTACCGAGCCATCCGGCTTTGGTACCAAAACAATAGGGGAATTCCAGTGACTGATGGACGGTTCGATGATGCCCATATTCAGCATCATGTCGGTCTCCTCCTTGATCACCGTCCTTCGAGCCTCTGGAACTCGATATGGCCGTTGTCTCACTGTTTTTCCAGGTTCAGTCCGAATACAGTGTTCTATGACCGAGGTATGGCCTGGTAAGGAGGAAAACACCTGCTGAAGGGAGGTCAAGGCAGTACGTAGGTCTTCTCTTTGGGGTTCCCGCAAGTCGGGATCAAAACAGACCTCATAAGGGAGGACTGTTGGGGTAGCGAGACTGGATAGAACAGGTCGGGGTCCTTCCCATCGTTTTAGGAGATTTATATGGTAAATCTGGGTGACCCCTCGTTGAGGATCTAACTCTATTTCATAGGTCACAGGGGTTACCTGTCGTAAGACTTCAAAAGGGCCCTGCCACTGACCCAGAAGTTTATGGTCTGAGGATGGCAGAAGGAGGAGTACCAGATCACCCGGGTTGAAGGAACGGGACCTAGTTCCTTTGTCATATTGACGCTTTTGAGAGGCCTGTGCCGTCAACAGATTCTGACGCACGATTTCTCTTATTTGTCCCAAGTGAGTTTTTAGGTTAGCAACATATTCCGGGAGGGGTTTGGTGCGATCAGGTTCGGCCTCCCAGGCTTCTTTTGCCATGCCCAACAGGGTTCGGGGAGCCCTCCCATATAAAAGTTCGTAGGGGGAGAAACCAGTGCTACTTTGGACCTTGCATCGGATTGCAAACAAGGCTAGGGGTAACATCTCTTCCCATCTTTTGCTTTCGAGGGCCAGTAGTTTCTTTAGCGTGGTTTTCAGGGTGGCATTATAGCGTTCGACTAGTCTATCGGTCTGGGGGTGATAAGCAGAGGTCCTTATCTGTTTTACACCAAGCTGTGAACATACCTGTTTCATAAGGGAGGAGACAAAGGGGGTCCCCTGATCCGTTAGGATCTCTCGGGGAAAACCTACTCGTGAAAATATTGAAATAAGGGCTTTTGCAATGTTCTGGGTTGTAGGCTGGAGTAGGGCCACTGCTTCAGGAAAACGAGTGGCATAGTCGACCAAGACCAGAGCGTATCGACACCCACTTCTAGAAGGAAGCAGAGGACCTATAAGATCCATGCCGACCCGACTAAAGGGAACGTCTATGAGGGGCATAGGCTGGAGGGGTACTCGGGGTGGGCGATATTGGCTGTTTTTCTGGCAGACGGGACATTCCTGGCAGTATCGTTTTATCTGCTGATAGACCCCGGCCAATAGAACCGGTCTAGGATGGATTGTCCCGTTTTTATATCGCCAAAATGTCCCCCTAATAGGTGGCTGTGGGCCAGGAACAACACTTTCTCCTGAAAGGGGCCGGGGATTAACAACTGGGAGGCTTGCTGAGGACTGCCCTTTCTGTACAATAGTCCATTCCGTTTATAGAAGTAGGGACCTACTTGAAGAGGGTCTTCATTATCCAGAGCCCGGTTCCAGGCATTCTGTAATGTGGGATCTTCCTGCTGAGCCGCCCGGAACTCCCTATCAGTTTCCCAGGGATGGTCGTTCACTTGAATGGGATATGCGGTAGTGTGATTTCTTTTCTCCTTCTTCTTTTGGCTCTTGGTTTTGTAGGGTTGAACCGGCATTTCCGTACTGTTACTGGTTTGGGGAAACGGTGCTTCTGCCCACCATTTCTCAAGTGAGTCTGTTGTTTTCTGGAGGAGGTGAGGGAGTCCGCTGTAGTCACTGCCCAGAATTATTTGTTCCGGTAAATTGGGTACCAGGCCTACGTTCAGAAGGCTTCCTTGGTCTGCATGATGTTGTACCCGTACCCTGGCGGTGGGATAAGTCTTGGTGTCGCCGTGTACGCATTGGATGGCAACAGTACCGGTCATTGGTCCTATGCGAGTCGGCAGCTCCTGAGGGCGCAATACGCTTTGCCGGCAACCGGAATCAGCCAGAGCGCTTAATGGTTGTCCGTCAATCCTCACCGGACAGTGAAAACGAGGTGGTTCCATCTCCGTGGTGTCACATACTAGATTTCTAACCAGCCCTACCTCCATGGGTTCTTCTTTCTGGGGGCATACTCTGGTGATGTGACCGTAACCCCCACAATGATAGCCCTGGGGTCGGTTGTCGTGGTAGGACTGGGTAGGGAAAAAGGGGAGTCGGTTCTGGTTTTCTATTTATTTTATTTATTTTATTTTATATTCTTCTATAGCGCAAGACTAGACCCCCGGAGGGGTATCTCCGCGCTTTACCAGTGAGAATAGCCTTAGATGGTAGTGAAGAGTTGTATGGTGCGTTTTGAGAGAGGGGGATCAGTTACTGGGGAAATAAGTATGTTTTTAGGACCTTACGAAAGGTCAGATGGTTGGTCAATGATCTCATCTCAAGGGGTAGGGAGTTCCAAAGCTTTGGTCCAAGATAGGCCAGGGCTCGCCCTCCTTGTCTGGCCCTTTTTATTCTAGGCACCTGCAGAAGCTGCTGGCTACCAGAGCGCAGGGTTCGCCCAGGGGCGTATGGCAGGAAGATGTTGGTGAGATATTTAGGGCCTTTGCCTATCACACTTTTGTGGATTGTGCATAAGGTCTTGAAGTGCACTCGCTTCCTCACTGGTAGCCAATGGAGTTTAGTCAGCAGTGGGAGGGAGGGAGTCCTGGGGGGGACGTTGAGGACAATCCTAGCTGCCGTGTTCTGGATTACCTGCAGTTTTTTGAGTTGCCCTTCATTTGCTCCCAGAAGAAGGCCATTGCAGTAATCCACTCTGCTGATAACTAATGCCTGCACTAGTGTTTTTCTATGGCAGTCTGGCAGGTAGGGAAACACTCTCCTTAGCATTCCGATGGCTCGGAAGCAGGTGCTCGCCACCTGGTTTACGTGGTCCTTGTAGGTAAGTGTTTGGTCTAATAACACTCCTAGGTTTCTCACTGTGTTTTTGGGACTGGGAACAGGACCTAATTCCAGGGGCCACCAATCCGGTGTCCAATGTGTTACAGCTTGTCCAAACAGCATGACCTCCGTTTTTCCTATATTGCATTGGAGACAGTTTGCTGACATCCAAGCAGATATTGCTCTCATTCCCTCTGCGAAAGATTTTTTTATCGCAGGTGTCAGTTCTTTAAAGGGAAAGAGGAGTTGGGTGTCGTCAGCGTACGACACTGGTGTAAACCCAAATGTTCTAGCTAGGTTGGCTAGGGGGGCCACATACACGTTGAAAAGTGTAGGGCTTAAGCAAGAGCCCTGTGGCACTCCCTTATTGAGCTCCCTGTGGATGGATTTGTGGGAGCCCAGCCTAACCTCTTGAGAGCGTCCTGACAGAAAGCTTTCCATCCATGCCAGTGCCATGCCCTCCAGACCTACGTCTTTTAGTCGCTCAAGAAGTACTTTGTGAGACACCGTATCGAAAGCGGCGGAGAGATCCAGCAGCACCAGAATCATAGAATTGCCCCCATCCAGTGCCATTCTGATGTTATTGGTCACTGTTTGGAGGGCAGATTCGGTGCTGTGGTTTGGCCTGAAACCAGATTGGGAGTAGTCCAGGCCCTCCGTCGCTTCTAGGTGTTGTGACAAGTGAGTGTTCACATGCTTCTCGGCTATCTTACTGATGTAAGGTAAGAGTGAAATAGGACGCAGGTTAGAAAGGTCGGTCCATGGGGAAGCAGCTTTCTTGCGTATTGGGTTTACCACCGCCCTCTTCCAGTCTGCTGGGACTTGTCCTTTTGTAAGAGATGTATTGATGACATTCTGTATGAAGGGGCCCAGGAGAGGGATCAGGGGGGGAACCATCTTAGCAGGAAGGAGGTCGTTTGGAGACCCTGATTTGATGTGAGTAATGAGATGAGGGAAGTCAGCACTTTCAATGAGGGGAAAGTGTGATATGGGGCTTGCACTGTTTTTATCTTTAGGCAGGTTTGAAGGTGTGATCCTGTTAGTGCCATTCGTACTATTATTGGCAGCCACTATTTTTTCATATATGGTATTGATTTTACTCTCAAAGAAGGATGATATCTCGTCGCATAGGGTCTGTGAGAATTCTTCCGAGCTTTCACATGCGGCGGGTTTGACAAAATTTTGGAGGATTTTAAAAAGCTCTTTAGGACAGTTAGTAGCTTCTTCTAGTTGTTGCAGAAGACGGTTTTTCCTAGCCTGTCTGATGTTTTTATAGTATTGAGATTGAGCTTGATGGAAGACCGCTCTTGTTTCCTCGGTCTTGTGTTTCCTCCATTTTTTTTTCGGCTTGCCTGCATTTTTGTTTTTCCTCCCTTAGCTAGGTAGTGAAGGTCTTTGGGCTCGGATGTGGTTGGGGTGATGGCTTCGGGTTGGGTGTTCATCCTTTATCCTCTGAGTCTCCTGGGCACGACTGAAAGCGCTGGCGATTTCCACGGCCGATTCCAGCGTCAGGCGGGCGAGCTGGCGTACCCACTTCTGCGTGGAGGGGTGTAAGGAAGCCAAAAATTGCTCCAAATATATTTTAGCCAAAATATCGTCTTTGGAGGAGGTGGCGGGCTTCAGCCAGCGATTAGCCAAATCCTGGATACGGAAGGAGAGAGCCCTGGGGTTTTCTTGCGGCCCTTCCTTCGCTTGTCTGAGGCGTATCCTATAAGTTTCCTCGTCGATTCCTAGCCGCTCTAGAATACATGCCTTTATATCAGCATTCGGGGTCTGTCCCTGGATGTTGGCCTGTTGGTAGGCCGCCTGTAACTCTCCGGTAAGCAAAGGACCCAAATAGTGACCCCAGCGGTCGGCTGGCCAAGCAGCAGCATGAGCCAGACGTTCAAAGTTTGTAAAGAAAAAGTCCGGATCTTCGCCTGGGACATACTTTTGTAGGACCACCGACGGAAGGGAGGTAACGGGCCTCTGTTGTCCCAACACGTCAGTTAGTTTTCCTAGGGCCTGGTCCTGTGCCGCGCCTTGACCTTTCAGGACATCGTGTAATTGCCCACGATCCTCTTCGGCAGTCTTTAGGAATTGTTCCATGAGCTTTCCCATCTGCTCCTGGGATTCAGCCAGCTTCTTTACTGCCGCCTCCATGCTTCCGGTGTATCCCACTTCTGACACCACCTGTGGGCTTTGGGTATGGGCGGACCGGAATAACAGGCTTGGAGGCTGTATGTAGTGAGCTATGTCTTAGCTGTTTTTATTATCATACACAGATGTAGGGTTTGTAGAGGTACAGGCAACAAAGGATTGAAGAGGGAAGGTCCTTGAAGGTAGTCGTCAGGGAGGAATAATCCGGGATGAGCTTGCGTGGTACGTCTTCTTCTTCTAGGCTTGGGGATCCGGTGGCCCTCGGAGTTAAAGATAGACAAAACAGGGCAGTTTATACCTCGTCGTTGGATTCTGACCGTTGACACCAACACCCGGTTTGTGGTGGGAGAAAGGAGAGAGTGAGGAGGGTTTGGAAGGGTCGAAGACGGGAGGGAATACAAGCGGGAAGGCAGAGGGTGAAAGTAGTGAGGGATCCGGTGTGGGAATTCTCTATGTACAGTGTCTCGGGGAGTGTTCGTATATACAGTGCTCCTAGGAGTGCTATACGGTGAGGGGATGGTCTATATACACTACTATACAAGTCGACCTGAAGTTCAGGAGACAGGATACTCACATGCCCCGCCGCAACTCTTCTCCGAGTTGCGGCCGCTCTCCAGCCACCTCCTGGGGACTCCACCAGTCCTCGCTCCAGATCTCTTCCTCCTCGCCTCCGGTCTTCGCTTCTCCTTGGTCTCCGCTCTCTCCGTCCACCGCCTCCAGTTCTTGGTATGCTGTCTCCTGCCACGAGTCCGCCGTCAAGAACTCTGCTCCTTCTCCGCGGCGTCCTTTTCCGGGTTCCGGTCCGGGACCATAGGCGGGACTTCCGGGGTCAGCGACAGGTACTTCCGGTTTGCCGTCACTCGTGTTCGATTCCTGCATGGAAAGAGAAAGGGGAGTATGCCGGGTTGCCAGGGACGCGGTGGGATCATCATCGGAGGCCAGAGAGTCAGTACTGAGCCATCGCCCAATAGAGGTAGGGGAAGGTTCCGTTCCACAGTCACCCACTCAGGATATCCCGATCAGGTCCCAGCCAACAAAGCCCTTTGTGTGTCTCAAAATGCCCGATGCCTCCTTGTCCCACAGGGGCGTGGCCTGCGTTATTTTCCCAGCCAATGCCATACTTTTATTCACTGTGTGCCATATTTGAACTGTTAGCTTGGTTAGTCCAGTTAATTTAATACCTGTCGACTTAGAATAGAGCACCTTTGAATAGGTCCCATCTGGGACAAGCCATCTGTCCATTCTGTAACCTGGGTCATGGTAGGATCTTCCATTGATTGATCGGTACCAAGTGTGCTGGCTGTAATATCTCCTAATGTCAGGGAGTCCTGTACCGCCATCATACCATCCCCTTATTAGTTTGAGTCGCTATCCGTGGCGGTTTTCCTTCCCACAACAGTTCCCTCTGTGCACCTTCAATACTCCAGAAATAGTCTTTGCTGACTGGTCATGTGAGTTTTGCAATGTATATGTGAATCAGGCCTGTGCCATCATTTTGAATAATTCAGCGCCCCCCAGCAGTATCAGTGGAAGAGACCTCCAGTGACGAACATTGCTTTTAAGTCCCAGCAGTGGGAGCGAGAGGTTCTGCTCATAATATCGTACTGAATCTATGGTGACGTATATAACGAGGTACCCAAAGCCCTCTTTTGCCTCGTTTAGTACATATCCCCAAGGCAGCCAGGGGAAGTCGCCCCATAAAAACATAAATGATTGATTTAGACCCGTTTATGGTATATCCAGTGTATTTACCAAAGTTTGTAAAAATGTGGAGTGCTCTGATTATGGAGGCTCTCGTGACACAAGGTAGAGATTTATGTCATCCGCATACACGGAGATATGGTCCTCCCATGTCTCCGCCCAATGCAATCAACTCATAACTAGATCTTTCCTTACCCACTGGGCCAGGGGTTCCAGCACCAGTGCGAAGAACAACGGGGAGAGAGGCAGCCCTGTCCAGTCCCTCTTTGTAAGGTAAAAACTCAATTTGCTGTTGTTGACTAGTACCTGCGGCTCACTATACAGAAGTTTAACCCAGCTGATAAAGTTTGGCCAAAGACCATCCTTTTTAGGACTGCGTACATATAAGGCTATTCTATTGTGTCGAACCCCTTGGAGGTGTCTAATGATACCACCACTGCATCTTCTCAGTCCTGCCTATTACGCAATGCAGCCGTCGAAGGTTAAGTGAGGTATTTCTGGATGGCATAAAGCCAGACTGGTCAGGGTACACCAGTTTCATTATGACCCCAAGTAGCCAAGTGGACAGTAATTTGGCCAAAATCTTAACCTCCGCTTTAAGCGAGGATATTGGTCTGTTCAAAGAGCATTTATTTTTGGGCATACCTCTTTTGTGGATGACCACTATAGTGGCTAGTCTTTGATCGAACTGAAGTATCCCTCGCTCCCTGCAAACGTCTTAGCTAAACGTGGAGCTATTTTACTGGGGGCTAGCTTAGGGCCCATAGCCTTCACGAATTGTAGTTCACCTATTGCTCGTTCCACCTCAATTGGTGCGAGTTCGTAATCTAACCTGACAGAGTTTTCCTTGGACAGCGTGGGGAGAGACATGTCTTTTGAGCATCCAAATCTCTTTTGCAAGTTTAACGAATACCTGGGCACAGGCTGTCGGATTCACTCCTAGGCTTGTGTTGGAGGAGCTGCATGTTACCCTTTCCCTTTGTGCATTAGTGTCATCTAAACTATGTCTAGGAACTAACTGAAACTCCAAACCCCCTTCCCTGCAATCTGGGCTGAAACTTGCCCCTACCCCCAGCTATGCAGTGCCTGTTGCCCCATATGAAAATTTGACAGAGAAAATGGGGCATGCTGTCCCTATACCATTGCTCCCACCATTACCTTGGCATCTTATTTTTACTCTTGTGTATTCCACTGCTTTTGGTAACCTGAAATTAACCGTCTTTTAAAATGTGGCAAATGTTGGCTCAAATTTTTTAAAAACTCTTTGCTGAGGCATCCTAAGAATAATGGTCTACAACAATAAAAACAAGGATTGGCATAGCCAATAGGTCTCGCTTTTGGGACCTTATAAGTATTTAGTTATGCAGCAGAGTATCCTTGGTGCAACAACTGTTGCATGGCTAAACACTGATAAGGTCCCAAAGGCGACACCTATTGGCTATGCCAATGCTTGTTTAAACGTATGCTGATACAACTTTGTACAATGTCACACATACACACTTTCAAATACACATACAATGGTGAAGGCTTGCAGATAAACAGAAACAATGTGTACATGCTCTCGGACATTCACATCAGGTGAAACTTAACCGAGGCAGTTCTTGACATGCACTTCACGATTCCCAACTGCCCAGATTCAGTAAAAAGTGCGCCAGAGCAAGGCTCACACCCTTATGCCCAATCAGAAGATCAGATAGGACGGAAGGCTGTCCTTTTCCATTATTGTGGATTCTGATGGGTCATAAGGGCGCGTGAGGGACAGGTCCCAATTCAATGCGGGGGACTGTGTTATGTCCCTGCTTCGATTTCATTGGTTGCCAGCAGAGGCCAGAATAGTGTTCATTCTATGTTGTGCTTTTTTGTAAGCATAAGGGCTCCCAAATACTTGGAAAATAAAAAATTTAAAATGAGATGCATCCACAGACTTTTTAGACCAGGTTTTGATTGATCTCGTATTCACATTTTAAAAAGGAGGAATGATAACAGAGTTTCTGTTCTCGCACTAAAATTGTGAAGCAGTCTGCCAAGCCATACAAGAGAAGAGCACGCGCATATCCACTTTCGAAGATTATTTAGGTCTTTTTTTTGATCCTTAACCAGTTTATCATGCATTAAAAACCGGTTTTTAATGAGCACTTAATGGTGTTGTCGTGTGATTTGAATTTTATGTTGGTGTTTTCCTAATTAGATATTGGTATGTTTGCTTTGTTTTATGGACCTTTTGAATGGTCTGAATTTTTTGTTACCCTCTACTTAGTTTATGTCCTACATGAAATATCTGGTTGTGTGTTTTTGCTCCTAGACTTGATTATTAGAGGCGTTTTTGTACTTCATGACCAAGATAAACAAAACGTTTGGCAAAAAATTGGTGTATCCCTCATAAACAGAGACGATGGTTACTCTAAGTGCATCAAACCCCTTTTAGAGGTATATGAACATTCAAGTGAAGCACCTCATTTCTGAAAGCCTCGTGTGTGCCCTACATAGTGGCGTTGGCTCATGACCTTATACCCCTGCCCCTGCACAGAGGTCCTGCTCAACGGATCACATTGAAATATGTTGGCTGGCTGAATACACACAATTCCAAGAGAAAAGAGATGTTTTGAAATCATGCCTCTCCTTGGCTGGATAGGGTCACTGTGAGAAGTTGTCCTGGTATATGATATCCACTATTCTAGTGGGCACCCTGTATCATTCCAAACCACCCTTATAGTGATGGTTGTAAAGTCAACCTTATAGACCAGATATCCTAGTGGTAGCATGGACAAAGCAGTCTTAGGCTTAAATTTCAGTGAGCATGTGAAGCCAGCTGTTTTACCAATTATAATCCCTTGAATATCAAATGAAAGTACACCACACAAGGTATATATCAAATATATATGTATTTATTACTAACACAACCGCTCTGCACTCTTTGAGGTCAGAGTTTGAGATACAGCACAAGTTACTCAATAAGCATGCTATAAGTTGCACAAATACAATTCTGCCCTAGGGGCCTCACTGACCATATACTAAGTAAGTGGTATAAGAACCACTTCAGGAAAGGTGAATAGGCCTAGGGCCTACAGAATCGCTGGGGCTACGCTGGACAACCAAAGGTTAGGAAGTAGGAGTCCCACAGGATGCGTCTGCAGTGTCTAAACACACACACGAGTTACCATAGAGTTATAATGGGAACGAAAAAGTTATAAAGTAGTAGATTTCGGACACTTCCGATGGACTACGGGAAAGCCCTGTTAAACTAGGACACTTGGATAGTTAATACCCACAGGAGCACCGGAGTACTCGCGTTACCTCACCCAGGGAAGCCGGGTGCATAGGTGTTCTTTCATGTTGGGTTTCGTCGCTGAATCCTATGGAGAGCTGCAAGAAAGTGTTGCAGGCGACCCAGAGGAAAGTGTCCGGGTGGATCCAAGGGTGGATCGGAGTCGAGAAGAACCTTAAAGCAGAGGGGACAGAGTCACGGTCACTAGCCAGTGACCAGGAAGGAACCAGGCGATGTCTAGATGCAATCAGGTAAGAGGTGAAGCTTGTCTCTGCAGCCACGAGGACCAGAAAGTGTCAACGAGGACCAGGAGCTGGGGTCGAGCTGTCCCACGACAGATCTAGCTGTTGGCGGTGTCTGTATTCGGATTGGACCCAACAAACCTTGGCAAATGCAATCCACGCAGGCTGGGAAGATTGGCTTCTGTTCAGACCAGCAAGGTCAGGGGAGCTTCTACTTCACAGGGAACTGGAGCAAGACTGGAGCAACCAGGCAAGCGTTGTTGATTCAAAGATTCGTCTGCATAGGGCTCACTAGCCAACGGGCTAGCAACCGGTAAGACACGTCAAGCTGAAATGCAGGAGCGGGCCTCACGCGGCACTCGTGGAGTTTGGAGGGCTGAGCTTCGGTGCAAATGCTGCTCGCGTCTGGGGCTTCTCAAACTACAATGCACAACTTCGAGGGTACCTCTAAAGCTGCATGGTTAGCAAAAAGCAAGTAGTCCAGGATGTCCCTTCCCACTCTCTCGTGTCCGCCACGGGTCTCAGCTTTGCTGTGGATGTGGATTGGAGTCGGAGAAGTCTGTAAGTCCAGTTCCTGAGTCGCTGAGTCTTTGGGTTCCGGCAGGAGTGTCGACAAAGCAAACCGGCAAGTTACTGATGGTGCCTGTTTGCACAGGGTGGTCACTCCTTGACCACAAGGGTGATGTCTTCAGTCTTCCAGTCGAAATAGAACGTCGAAGGTCCAAGAGTTCGTTTCAGAGTTTCTTTCCAGGATAATCTAATGTCTCTAGACACAGCTCCTATCTTTATACTAACCTAAGGGGCTGGATTACCTGCTAGGGCCCTCCTATGGGTGGAACCTGAAAAGGGGGTGGTTATACCCCTTTCTCTTTGTCCAGTTTCGTGCCAGAGCTGGGGCTGGAGTGCCCCAGCAACTGGTTTGAACCGGGCTATGCATGGAGCACCGTATGTGCCCCAGACAGTGTCTGGAAAAGCATCTTTCCATTGAACCCACCCTGTCCCAATCCACTACAGGCTGTCTGGGGAGGTACTAGCACCTCCTTCGACAGGAAACCTATTGTCCAGGCCTCCACTGCCGGAGTTTCGTCCAGCAGCAGGAGGTCAGACTCATGTGTTTGTCGACCTGTGACGTCAGATGGATTAGTAGAACAAGATCCAGAACCCTAGGCAAGAGCCAGCTTCACAAGAATTGCCTAAATATATCACCTCTGCCAACAAGGCAAAACCGGGGACAATAAAACAGCAGCACAGGGTCCAGAACCTTAACTAAACTACAGGTTCATGTTTATATGGCCTCAAACACTTGCACAGATTTCCAACATAACAACTTCGTCTTGGACAACTGATCTATTTACTAAACTGCCCGTAGACTAATAGGAGGGTGCAAACCAACATTACCCCCATGAAATGATTTGGACAGAGCCACATCTTCCTTTTGTCAAAGCATTTTGGGATTATACTTTGGGTTGATCTGATTCAGTAGGACACATCAAACAGTACCCGATCACTTCAATGTCCAGTGAGTGCTTTGCTACAAAAAACGAAAAGTGCTTTTATTAGAACAATTGATATTGAGTTAACAAATGGAAACTAGAATATAATTGCTCCATCTGGGGTCGAGACATGAGCATGAACTTTTTACAGTCACCTTCCTAATTTTATATTTCTTTTGTTGCCATATGAAGGGCTCGGGTAGTGATTGAGGGGATACAGCTAAGGATAGTCTAATCTGAAATGTTCTTTGATGTACCAGTTTGGTACTCAAAGAATGCACAAACGAAAAATAGACCATTTCAAGTAAATAAAAGAAATAGCTAGCCTGCAAATCCCTTCACGCTATTAACAAGAAACCCACAAAAAGCCTTAGCCGCTTCTTGCAGTGTCCAGGTGTCTGGTTTGGGACACAGTCCAGTTCGCTCGAATCCAGGAGGCTATTAAAGGCTCAAATTACGCCTCTTTGTTTGTTTGGTGACAATGGAACACAGTCGACCAGCTCCACTATAGATTGCCAAGGGTGCCTCGATTTAATTGCCAATAACTAAAGATCTATCAGCTGCAGTTGAGATTTTCCGGTGGGGCACTCACAATGACCAAGCCGAGTCCAGGCAGACAATGGTGACAGTGTAAAAGTTGAAATGTCCGCAGGAAGGCATAAACGCCACATTGTCTGGACACTAGTTTCCCACACAAAACCAAGTACACACCCTGCCACCAGCCAAATAGAAGTGACTGGGCAGAATTATATGGCGTTAGAGCATATACCTCATGGAGGCATACACAACGCAGGGGAGAAGTACACAGATACAGGGCACAGTGATTGGAGCCCTTCAAACACCAGCCCCCCTTCAGTGTCACCAGTTAGATGTAGCAAATAAACAGCTTGGAGGCACCAACAACAGCGCACAATTAGATAGGTTTCCTCTTGCGGATTTAGTTTTTGTACACAAAACTAGCTTTGTGGTACCATGCAACCGCTTTGTCAAGGCTTAATGTTGTACTTCAAGGGCATTCCTACCATTATCATTATAGACGTTCTACTCACAATAATGTCATTCTTCTGGGTTGTACACACAAGAGTGATAATATTGTGGGACGAAGTAAGCATTTAATTTTGTATGCACAGGTTGACATATGACGGCAAAGTCTCTGGGAGCCTAAAAGGGCCAGGCTCACCAAGCGTAAAATCAAATATAAGAATTTTAAAAAATCCTGACGGTTACGGGCCAGCAAAGGAACTAGATTGTAGAAGCAGAAACAAAAGAAGGATTAGAGAGAGTTAAGGGTTGAGTGAGGAAAAGAATAGTATGTGATGTAATTTGCATTTGTATAGCGCTGCCCACAATTGTTATGGCATCTCAGCACTTTATCCATTTGGACACTCTTTTAAGGATCTGCAAGTCCATCACTTGAGCTGCAAGAACCATTGTGTATTAGTGTGTGTGGTTTTGTTGGTGTTTGGTTGCACCTAGCTCTAGGATGTAGTTGAAGAACAGAGTACAGAATAGGGGTGTTGGGGCAGAATGAAGAGGCAGGACAAAATGGACGGGGTGAAAGTGAAAAAAGGGCAAGGAATGGAGAATGGATTGAGATACAGATAGAGAACAGAATAAGGAGGGTGAAAAGGAGGAGAGAAATAATTTGAATAGGTAGAGGGGAAGAATAATAGAAAGAGATAGGTTGGGTGGAGGAGATTCCATAGAAAACCCGGGAGAACAAAGAGGGCAGAGTTAGGGGAGAAGGCAACAATAAAACAGAAGAGGACCGGAAGTGTAACCGAATGGGAGAAGAAATATGAATAGAGAGCTAAGGCAGAATTCGAATTTGGGTCAGAAGCTAAAGAAAGAAATGGCAGAATGAAAGCGAGACAGAACACATGGTAAGTGGTGGAAACAGAATGGAGAACTGGGGAGACATCTGCCCTTGGGGCCACAGAAGACAAAAGGAGAGGTAGCAGAATATGAGCTGGGGCAGATGGAGAGGAAAGGCAGAATGAAAGGGGGAAGAAAGGCTGGGTGGAGGGGTCAGATTGGAGAGAATAGGGGGGAGAGCACAGAGGGGAGAGAGGCAAGAGGAAGAGAAGGGAGACGGACAGGAGCAAGAGGGGAGAGACTGCAACGACGACGTAGAAAATAGGGACAGCTGGCAGTATACGAGTTGAGGTTAGAATGGAGGAAGGGGATAATGCAGTGGAAAGGGAGAGACTGGGGAGTAAAGACAGAGAGGTGGGAGTAAAGACAGAGAGGGGAGAGAAAAGACAGAGGGGAGAGGGAAAAGTAAGCGAGAGGGGGAGAAAAAGGCCAGAGAAGACAGAGACATAGACGGGTGAGATAGTAGAATACGAGCTAGGGTCAGAGTAGAGTCAAAGGGCCGGATGACAGGGAGAGAATTCAAGATGGATGGAGGGAACAGAATAAGTAAATGACCGCAAGGAAGTAAAGCATTGATTTAAATGGGCAGGCACTGTCCAGTACTCAGTACCCCCACTTCTTTAATTTGAAAGAAGTGCGGGTACTGCATTTCTCAGCACTGCTGCAATACATTTGACGGGAAAGTACCAGCCCTTCTCTGGAGCAAACGGGTATTTTAAATCGCGAATACCTGCACGTCCGTATTTCCATTTTAAGCACTGGAGTAAAGGAAGGCTAGAAAGAAAGCGGCAGGAGGATAAACAAGAAAGCAGCAGGCAGATAAACAAGGGAGCGGCTGCACATACTATGGTGAAGACTTGGTACACTGTGAGATTCTAAAGCATCACAAAGTAGCAAGAGTGTGATCATCTCTGAAAAGGCATGGGGGAAGGACATGAGCGGTGGCGCCAAGAGCAACAGAGCAGACAACTGCACGCTGAGCTGTGTCCCGCAGCAACCCGGTCAGGGAGTGACAGCCCCGGAGTTGCAATCTGCACTAACTGGTTACTGTTTATTTTCCAAACACTACATTTGTGTCACACAATGTGTGCGCCATCGTGTGAACGGTCACCGGAGGGGCCTCGATTGTGCCACACTACTTTGTAAGTTGGAAGGCAAAGGGCAGGAGGAGAGACGGGCAGGGATGAGAAAGGAGCGGCTGTAGGGAGTCTGAGGGGAGAGGGAAAGAGTTGGAGAGGGAGAATAGTAAAGATACAAGGGAAGGGGGCCAAGGAGCAGGATGGGTTACTAGTGCCTGCCGGGTGCGAAAGCGGATCTCCAGACCCTCATCGGTCGCAGCTTCTGCTTCTGAAACATGAAGTCCGCCCTGAAAAGAAAACCGGGCACGTCACTGCATGAAGCCTTGCCAGAAACCATTACTTTGTAATGATGGAGACCATGTGATAAGGAATTATAAAGCTAAGACACAACCGCAAGCAATTGACAAGCATTGGCCCGCGCGGCCGCGAAAGTGGCGCTGCCGTGAAAGTGATTGTGATGCACTTAATGACCGGTGACGGAGGAAAGACAGATGGCGGCTGCGCGCGTAACCGCAAGCTTGAGGCAAACAAAAACCTGTGGTAGCACTTTCAAAACCCACTTACTAAATGTCTCGCAGAGCAGCGCATGTGCTGGCTCATGCGAGACCTAACAAGTGTAATCCAGAACTGGACAATTTTTAACATTCCAAAAAACTAAACTGAAGTCTAAAATATGTATCTGTTTTACCTTCATATTGATACTCCACATTTAGCTCACTCCCACTGTTTGTTGAAACGTGTTCAGTACTGGTCCAACTGGTAAATGCTTTTCAGACTGCTTAGATTAAAAAAAATTGCCTACCACGGTATACTCCAGTGCATGACATGCAAATCCCTTTAGTCACAAGCATTTTTGTGATCAGGTGCCCCCCTAACTGCAGGGAGCGACATGATAAAAGAAAGGTGCATATTTGTTTCAACTTGGACATCAGCTACCAAAAAGTAGACCCTGGAAGTGCTGGCCTACTACTGACGCCAGGATAGGTCTTTAGCGCCTGGGATCATCCACCGCCTGAGTTTTGTCTGTCTGTCAATGGCAGCCTGGAAGCCACATTGATAGGTTTTCAACGTATTCTTTGCAAAAATTAAAGCCGTTCGAAGCTTACTTGGGAAAGACGGGCGTGTTTGGGGACAGAGGTTCTCAAGGTTTTCAGTTTCCAGGTTAAGCTTGTTGAGTGATGGAAGCTCGTGGCCAGAGTTAAAGATAGAAGGAAAACTACCAGTGGTTACAGAGTAAGATAAAAGGAGTGGCCAGAAAGGTTTATGGTCTGCAGGCATTGATCTCAAATGTACAACAGGGACTGGGACGTTGACAAAAGGTGAAAGTTTTATAAGGCTTCCCTGTTTGAACCTACACCCGCTGACCGTGTGCAAATCCTGCAGAATATTTACCTGGCTCACGAGACCCTCCAGCCCTCCCGCCTGCCTCCCGCCGCCTATCCGCTCTGTCACGATCCTGAGCGGGGCCGCTGAGTGGAGTGTGGCGAGGGGCTGCCTACAACTCCCGGCAGCCCTTGAGATCTCCAGCGTCACTACCTAGCGCCTGGAGGCGTTTAAAAGCGACACTAGCTCCGGGGAGCGGGGCTTCCCTGTTTGAACCTACACCCGCTGACCGTGTGCAAATCCTGCAGAATATTTACCTGGCTCACGAGACCCTCCAGCCCTCCCGCCTGCCTCCCGCCGCCCAGCCGCTCTGTCACGATCCTGAGCGGGGCCGCCGAGTGGAGTGTGGCGAGGGGCTGCCTACAACTCCCGGCAGCCCTTGAGGTCTCCAGCGTCACTACCTAGCGCCAGGAGGCGCATAAAAGCGACACTAGCCCCGGGGAGCGGGGCTTCCCTGTTTGAACCTACACCCGCTGACCGTGTGCAAATCCTGCAGAATATTTACCAGGCTCACGAGACCCTCCGGCCCTCCTGCCTGCCTCCCGCCGCCCAGCCACTCTGTCACAATCCTGAGCGGGGCCGCTGAGTGGAGTGTGGCGAGGGGCTGCCTACAACTCCCGGCAGCCCTTGAGGTCTCCAACGTCACTACCTAGCGCCAGGAGGCGCATAAAAGCGACACTAGCTCCGGGGAGCAGGGCTTCCCTGTTTGAACCTACATCCGCTGACCGTGTGCAAATTCTGCAGAATATTTACCTGGCTCACGAGACCCTCCGGCCCTCCCGCCTGCATCCCGCCGCCCAGCCGCTCTGTCACGATCCTGAGCGGGGCCGCCGAGTGGAGTGTGGCGAGGGGCTGCCTACAACTCCCGGCAGCCCTTGAGGTCTCCAGCGTCACTACCTAGCTCCAGGAGGCGCATAAAAGCGACACTAACTCCGTCTCGCGGGACGCCGGGCGAAGCCGGGCCCGTTTTAGCCCCTTCTAGTCCGAGCTAGACTGGGCTGGGCCACCCCTTTTGGCCTCATCAACTGGTCCGCATACTCCTTATTCTCTTTGGTATAACTGCTCACTCCCATTTTCTCTTGCCAGTTCTTTCCATCATTTGTCCAAAGTTGTAGGTTTCTCCATCATGACAAGGGGGTCTAGAAGCAAGACAGCCATGAGTGCAACCCAGATTACCGGTCCCATAGACCAATTTATTTCAAGAGCAAACGAGGCCATCGACCAAAGCATCTCCTTTTTGGAGCGTAGGGTCTCTCAAGATCTTGCCAATGCCAGAAGGTCATCATTGGGCCCCCTAGCCTCTGCACTATCCCCGCTACAATCAGTGACAGCTATCCCTGCGCTATTGCAATCAAATGTCCTAGTGGAGATTCACTCCATCCCGAATACTGTTGATCTCTCTGCCACCAATCTTTCTTCTGACCCTGATTCTACGGGCAATCTTGAAAATACTCCAGATCTTCAGTTACTTCAAACCCAAGACCCAGCCCCTGATAAACAGCTTATGGGGGCGAAGGAGGGCGCTGTTCCCAAGCGGGGCAAAGACAAGAAAAAGGGTAACCCAAAAAAGCCCCACGTTCCTCCTGTTCCCTCAGCTATCAAGAAGGGGGCTACTGTTCATTTGTTGCAAGGCGACCTAAATGATTCTAATACCTCATCCATCACTCGAACAGAACCTACCGTTAATCCAACCATTAAGGTCACCGAGGGAGGGACCTGTAGATCATGTACTGCAAACACCCAGCTTCTACTTAGTATCAGGGAGCTCCTAAAACACCACCTCCAACCCCTAGAACTGGGCATAACGGCCATAGAAAAACAACTAGCATAACTTTCCCTAAAGCCATCTAATCAGCAAAGCCTTGCCCAAACCAATTTAGGGGGGGCCAAACAAATCCTTCTAGGTCAAGAGTCCAAGGGGCTCAGCCGGACTGCCGAGTCAAGCCGCCCTAAACTGCAATAACCCAAAATATCCAAGCAAAGCCCAATATGTTACAACCCTCCACTCATCCCACTCTTGGAGGTGGGCCTATGACTAAGGCCCCGGTCACTATTCCTTCTCAGTCTACTCTCGATAAGGGTCCCGCCCAGCTATCAATCCAGAAACCCATACCATCCTTGGTGCCTCAGCAACCACCATCTAATTTGCTGGGTGAGGGTAAAAAGGGGATTAGGCCTAAGCGCCCCATTCATCTACCTCCAGAAGCGTCTCCTTTTACTGTTATTCTCACTGGGGTCCCGGAGCTACCAGTAACTACCGAGGAACCGTCCTAGTCCCTTCGAAACAAGGTCTTACAGTGGCTCAGTTTAAATAGGCCCCTACAACCCCCATACACTAGCAGAATTTCTACCGTGCGTAGAATGCCGTGGATTGGGGTGACTGCATTATAGTCAACTGTGACGATCCAGCCACTGTTGACTATATTTGCTCATGGCCAGCCCTGGCCAAAAAGGGGGGAATTGAAGCATATCGCCTCTTTCTTTTATCCACCAGTACACAGCTATCAATATCCACCAGCTCTAAATTGGGATCAGCCCCCGGAGTGTACATGGAACCAAGTGGGTCTCTGGCACACTCAGAGGAGCAGGAGTAGGGAGTGGGAATCTCGGCTTTGGTACCCTAACAGGGAACAGCCTTCAGTGGCGGGATGGCGAGGTATCCCAATCAGAAACAGATATGACTGCTTGGAAATGGTCGATTGACCGTTAGCCACCTTAAATAGCAGTAACCTGATTCAGGGGGTCCCAGGGTCTGCTAAGTTGGTAGAGGGAGCTCTAGAGTCGCATAACAACACTCACTCTGAACTTTGCGAAGCATTGTCTGCGCCAACTATTACCTGCGCCCAAATCTTACTAGATCTTTCTCTTTCCCATCACTCCACGAGTTGTACCCCGGGGGAACTTGCAAGCTTAGCTGCCCCGTTGTCCCCTCAGATTGAGGGTTCCAAGTCCCCCTCTCCAATTGCGTTTTCGACGAGCTGTACCTCGATGCACCCAACCGACAGTGCTTGCACAGATAACCTCTATGGCCATAAACGTAATTCTTTTCTAAATAAACAAACAACCTTTTCCGTTCTATTTTGGAACGTTGCTGGCCTACGCTCTAAGATCAATCTACAATCATGGGTAAACACGGTAAACGAGCAGCACGTAGTATGTCTCCAGGAGACATGGTCAACTGTCCCCGTTCACTTACTGGGTTTTAAAACTTTTCATACCCCAGCAAGACAGGGTTTGCTTGGTAGACCTAAGGGTGGTCTAGCAGTTTACGTAGCAAACAACCACTCCTCTATAACAACTACTAGATTAAAAGAAGAAGAGTGCTACCAAATTCTGCAAATACGCCTGAACAAGAGTTTTACTTATCTTCTGATAAATTTATATAACAATCTCCAACCACCTGAGTGTGTGAAGATGTTAAACGAAATTAACACTTTTTTAGTACTGCAACTGAATAAGCCATCGTCTGTCCCTGTATGTTATTTGGGGTGGCGATTTTAATATTCCACTATGCACTAACAATAGAAATGGTAACTGTGGACTGTCTGATGAGAATGGTTGCCCTTTGGCTCATTTCACGCACACCACAAATGGGAATTGCCTGAATGAGAGTTTCTTCTCACTGAAGATGGATTTTGCCAATGAATTGGTTGACCCGCAAGTTGATTTCTCTCCGACATTTCATGGTAGGGGATTGTCAAGCACCATTGACTTTATTCTGGGTTCTCAGAGCATGAAGGGACAATTGGCAAAATTCCATACTGGATCTGAAATTAGCAGCGACCACTTTCCTAAAAGTGTTTTAGTCCGACCAAAAACTGTTGCACTACACACCAACGCTACAAGCTTGTTATCACAAAAAACGCTATCCATGAACAAAGTGAACGGCTTCTCTGTAAAGTGGGCAAAAATAGATCCAGAAGTAGTTACGGGTTCAGTTCTTAAAAAAGCCAGTTCATGGGTCTATGACTGTCTAAGCCCTGATTCCCCACCCCAAACAATCTTGGACAGTTTTGACAAGATCCTGGGTATAATAAAGGAGGAATTATCTCGTACCCATACACGCAGAAAAATACCAGCTGAGGGTTGGTTCAACTCCCGGTGTCGTAAGGCCCTCTCCAACCTCAAGGCAGCCCTCCGGAACACAGTGAGGAACATCCCTGAGATTACTAAACTTAGGAAGCTCTATAACGCTGCGAGGGCAGAACGCAGGAAAGAAATAAGGACTAACCTATGGTCACAACTACACGACAGCTGCAGAAGCAAAGATAGCGGCCTTTTCTGGCGAGTTGTTAAATCCCCCTTCCTGGCAGATACATCGACTGTTCAACACCTTGATGTCGCAGTGTCCGCCGAAGAGTGGGTTGCCCACTATTCAAAAATCTTTGGCGGACGTCGTATAGAGCCTGCAGAGGAGGGACTTACCCTAGGTAGTGCGTCTGATACAAAGAGCTTCCCAATTAACATCCGATTTGAGCACGGAGAGGTAGTCAAAGCCTTGCAAGCATCTAAACCCGGCAAGGTGCCTGGTCCAGATGGGGGTCCCGGTGGACATTTTCACTCACATCGACCTTTGGTCCCCACTTCTCACTCAGGTCCTGGCCGCAGCAACAACTACAGGCCTGATTGACTCATGGTCCACTTCTATACTCCTTCCTATTTTCAAGAAGGGCGACCGAAACGATCCGGCCTGTTATAGGCCCATCTCGCTCCTGGACTCCCTGGGGAAGGTTGCGGGTCGGCTGCTACTGGAACGACTCCAGGAGTGGGCATCAAGTAACAACATTATGACCGACCTTCAGTACGGTTTCCGGGCCGGTCTTGGGACCGTGGAGCAGGCCTTGAACCTCGCCCTCCTGATCGGGAAGTATGTGGGAGCAAAAAAGGGTCATCTGTTCCTTGTGTATGTCGATCTTAGCGCAGCTTTTGACTGTGTCCTGCATTCCAAACTATGGGTCATGCTCTCGGAAATAGGGGTTGATCCTGCTCTCATTGTATTTTTGCGTGAACTCTACTCAGAGGCAACGGCGCGAGTCAGGTTCGGGATAAATGGAGAACTTTCCCCCTCTTTTTCAATCACAAAAGGGGTTAGGCAGGGTTGTGTACTGGCTCCCTTCCTGTTTAATTTATACACCAACGAACACGAGGCGGCTATGCTCGAAGGGAGCCAGGACCTTCCTCAAATTAAACATCGTCCAATCCCAACGCTGCTTTATGCGGACGACTCCGTAATCTTTGCTAGAACGCTGAGGCAACTACAAGCAAAACTCAACAAATATTGTTTCTTCATGGGATCCCTAGGCCTCAAGGTTAACATAAAAAAGACTTTTGTTTATGCACCTTGGCCCCAAAATCAGGAATCCTAAAACAATCTATGTCGACAAAACCAGGCTTGAAACAACAGCCGTCTACCCCTATCCTGGTGGACGACACATTGAGCTGGCGGCAGGCTGTGGCTAGTAAAAAACTACTTTTGCATAGAGCAACGGCAGCCCTGGTCTCTCTTTCTAGAAAGCTGGGGAAACCGGCTCCTCCCGAATTACTTGCAATCTATTATGCAAAATGTCACAGTGTTGCTACCTACGGTGCTGGGGTCTGGGGTTATGGCTCAATAAAATCACTCCAAACCATCGAGAATGGGTTTGCTAAGTACCTGCTGGCGGTACCACAAAGTGCGCCAACTTATGCCTCGCTTGCCGAATTAGGTATGGACTATATCACGGATACTATTCGCTGCCAACCTATACTTCTGTGGCACCGCATTTGGGCCAATGAGGAGTGTCACTTGACGCGTCTATTAATTCTGGATTGCATGGACTTAGCTAACTGGGAAAAAATACCTTGGCTTGTATATGTAAGGAACTTCTGCCGTGATTTGGGTCGCTGTAGTTTCTTCCAGGATCCGCTCAGCATGGGCGATATTTCAAGAAAAGATCTAAAAAAGTTGTGCCTGTGCCACCTAAGAGACCTCCGATGTTTGACGGAGTTGGTCAAACCTACAAATACCCAAATCATTGCTGTCCAGAATTACTTGGGTATTCAACCCTACTTGACATTCTACCTGAGCAACTATGAAAAATACCTTTTGACAAGGTTTCGGTTTAATTCTTTTTTTCGTCTTGTGACTTTTCCTATACCCCAGGATTGGTCCACCACTATTATGCCGTGTCCCTGTAATGGTCTTTCCCCTCAGTCAACATTACATATTATTTTCTTCTGCAAATACTATACTTTTCCACGAAAAAAATTGGATTTTGCCACTATTGCGAGCAATGGGTAAAAGGTCCTGCCACCCGGCATTTATGGCTCTGCAATCCTTTGAGACTAGTCACACAGCGAAGAGCGTAGCTAACTTTTTAAAATCCTGTATCAAATATCGCCGTAATATTGAGTAACTATAATTACTTATTTTAGAAGTTGTTGCTCTTCCTTTTTTTTTTTTTTTTAAATTTTTTGAAAACCTTTATTGTGCAGTAAGGATGGTACAAATACGGGCCTACAACCGTCAGGCCGGCCACAATACGTTTATGCACAAAAAGCAAACTATACGGTCCCCCAGCGCCAGCAGGCAATATGGCGTCAATTAACAGTAGTTACACTGAGCAGAATCCTGTCGCTAGGGAAAGGAGCAGTGAGGTTAAAATTTAAAGATTTTTAGTCTAAAGATAAATCAGTGAAGAATAGAACCAAGGAGTACTGAGTCCGTACATTTACTTCACCACATGGGCAGGCAGCATCAAAAAGTAACAGCAATAATAGGGAATCTCCCACCAGTTCGGCAGTACAGTACATAACAACAGGAGAGTCAGCTAGCATTTGCGCACCACCCACAGTACTACCCGCACCCCCTAAACCCTTATCGCAGACTCAGGACAGAAAAAAGGAAAAATCATAAAAGAAGATCATACATAGGCACCATAGAAACTTAACTAAAACTAAATATTGCCCCCCACCCTACACACATGCAGAGGCTACGGCCTGCCCCCCCCCCAGCAGAGTGTCTGTCGCCCCAAAAAACCCAAAATTTAGGAAGAGAAGAGAAATAGTGAAAGGAAAGAAGGAAAAAAAGAAAAATTCGCCAGTGATATAGGAAGCAAGGAGAAAAGTCCATCCCTGGGCTCCCATAAAAGAACAGTCGAGGAGGAGGGCCTACTGTCACCCAACCAACTTGGCAGTCTGTTGCAGTCCGCTTCGACGAGGAAACATGGCCGCCTCGAGGATGGGGGAGGTGCACCAGCGCTGAGGAAGCTTCGCCTGTCCCCCGTAGATAGTAGTCCCCCATTAAAATGCACTTCCAAGGCATACAGGTGACAAAAGCCACGGACCGACGAGATGATACTATTCAAAGAAGGAGCAGGGGACAGGGCAGGAGAACAGGCTAGCGATGAACTGCGCAGCCAGGCTGGTACACGAGGCAGGCGGCCAGTCGAGGAACAAAGGGGAAACACTGTTGCAGCAGCAGTCTCGACTAGTGGCAACAAATCTTCAGAAGCTCCAGCAGTGGTGCTCTCGATCGATACAGTAGCAACAGGAGGTAGCGATGGGCTGGCAAGCTGCAACAAAGTCAGTCCCGGATCCTGTCGGGGGTGAACCCTCTGCGTTCGGCTCTCAGCAGGGATACAAGCATCAAGTGTCTCAAACAGCACATTGTAGGTACGCCGCATCTCCGACCGTACCTCACCCAGGATCCTCAACACATCTCTGTAGGTGCATTCCGGCTGCGATTCACGTGGTTCTCTACTCACGGTGGAAGGTTCAAATACGGTCCCCTGTGCCAATGCGCACTCGTCTCCCCAGGAAGAGGGCACAGTGCCATCTCTACAGCGCTGGTGATCAGGCATCGCCATCTTGGCAGCAGTCCACGGGGTGCCGGGAGGGGGAGAAACGGGGGTTACGGTTCCCGATCGGGAAACGGATGTTTTCCCTGCAACAATCCGCACCCCCTCCTGTGCGCCGCGGAAGCTAGGGGCAGCCGGCAGTGAGGTAGGCGAACAGGGCCGTGTGAAGCTCACCGGCCGCCAGCACAACTAGAAAGAAAGCCGACCGGCATCATGGCGGCCACAAACAAAGGAAACCGTGCGAGCCCTCTCATCTGCGTGCCGGAGCTGCTCCGTGTGATCTCGGCAGGGCAGTGAACGCCGGCATGGACCAAACTGCAGACGGGTGAAAGCACTCCCTCGCTGTAGGCAGCCGCCGCAACAGATTATTCCCTCGGGGCTTGCGAGGTCCGGCAGGCGCCGAGGAGCGGGCGGAGATCCGGGGCAGAGACGATCCTCCCAGAACTCGTGACTCCAGGCGGGCGGAGGGGTCAGAGGGACACCGTCAGGATCGGCTCCGTGTCCCGCACACTTCGGGCGAAAGAAACCCCAGGATAGCAGTCAGGATGTAGGCACGGGTCTTCAGAGCCGGTGGAGCCGAGCGACCACACGTCCGTTCAGGTCGCCATCTTGGCTCCTCCCCGTTGCTCTTCCTTTTAAATATTTTTTACTTTTGTGATTGATTTGTGTGTAAAAATGTTATATTTTTATCTCTCTTGTACTTTTTATGGTTGCAATAATGAGTGGTAACCGAATAAAAGTTTATGAAATGAATGAATGAAAGTTTTATAAATTGCAAAATTGAAGTAAAGGTAACAACAGTAAGATAGTGCCAGATCAGGGTGAACCTGGGTTTTAATTGCTTCTCTTATACATACAAACAGATTCTAGTCACTGTTACAAGTAAAATGCAGTGGTGAATTTCATTCAATTTGGCAAAGAGGGAACGTAGGACTTAGGTGTGAGGGGAGAGTGCAGGCAGTGAGGAATACTTTCGCTATTAGGTTCCCTACCGCTCCTTAAATTTAGAGTCATAAACTGGGGTTTATTGTGATTTGCTGATTAGCACTGTTGCCATGGTCATGCATGCTGCGGGACATTTTCAAGGTCCGTTTCGAGCAAATGCAGTTGGCTTCCTCCTTTGTGAACAATGTTTTGTTCTAACAGTGGCTGCTTGTATATTTCTAGACCCCTCTGGTGCCAGTTTCATTTAATTGACTGAAGTTCCTGAACTCTCTGACCTTCTTTGCACGCCCATGCTGTCCACCTTTCCTCTTCGCCACCAGGAAGGATTTCCAAACCAAATTTATTGCTTGGGATTTAAAGGCTACAATGGTTTTAGGGGGTTGAAGTAAGGCATCAAAAGTCGTCCAAGAAATTGAGGGTGCCCATAAAGTGTGATACATGTAAGATGATGCTTATAATCTGGACGGAATCATACTTATATCTGGTAGTGAGCATTAATTATGACATGAAGCACATACCAGTACTGCATAAGATGCCTGGGTGACCACCCAGCCCCCAGCAGTCATTTGTCGTTGCTGCAGACATTAGGCCCAGCTTGTTTCCTACCAATTTGGGTTATTGGATGGAAGAGGTCCCATTCCTTGACACAATACAATGGGAGATCAGACATTCAGCTCTGCAACTGCACTATATGATTGAACATGCTATTCTGATGTTAAGCAAGATTTAGTTATTATCATTGACTGATTTGTACTCCGCCGACCTAACTCTCCTGGCTCAACATCCTGGCGCCTATCCTTAGCCCTGAACCCACTCCCTGGTAGGGGAACCGCAGCGACGCCCATGGGTGAAGATTTGGGCCGTTCCCGAGGTCCGGCGGCTGCGAAACGTAGTCCGTAAGATTGCGGCCTACCACACTGGGAAGCCGGGGCCTCGAGTGGCAGTGTTGCCACCCGCAAGTGGAATAACATCGGCCGCCGGGGGCCGGATTAGGTCGGCCTGACTAGAGACCCACGATGAAAATGTACCGTAATTGCTACTAAGCCCCACATCGTTGGAGCATCGGGACACGGACACGGTCCTGCCCCCGGGATCTGCCCATCTGATGGTGAATGGGGCCCGGTGGAGTGATAATCGCGCCGCGATTTCCTCGGGATATGTGGCGGGCCCGCAGCACAGGATCATCGGCTGGGCATTGGCGGAGGGGCACAGTTGCAGTATTGCCCTGATGGAGTCGGCCTGATTTGGCAAGCGTACCGCGATTGCCCCGCAATACTCATAAGGCCCCAAATCACAGAAACAATTGCCATACAACAGCATTGAGGCACAGAAGTAGGCTGTCCACGGGACCTGCCCATCTGTGTGTTGGACCCCCGGTGGAGTGGAAAGAGAGCCGTGATTGCCGCAGGGTTTCTGGCGGGCCCAGCGGCGCAGGATCATTGACTGGGCAATAGCAGAAGGACGCAGACGTTGCGCTGCCCATTGGGTCTGCCCGATTGTTGGTGGCTGGGAGTCCCCGGTGGGTCCTGGACGTCCTGAGGGACTGCTTAGTGGGTGCTGTTGTTTTGCTGTGCGGCTCGGCCTCGGCCCACCTGCAGATAGTGTTTGTTGCCGGACTATCGCGCTAACCACAATATTTGTCTGTCGGGGAGGCTCTGACAGTGGCCTCTGACCCCTGACTAAGGCTATAACTCTCCCGGCGTGACACGGTCTGAGAGTAGCGACCTGGATTGGCTACTGGATTGGGCCTAGCAGAGGCAAGTGCTGCGAGATTGGAAGCGGCCTGTCGCTGGATATTGGAGGTTGGGGGAGATACTGCGATCTCGACGACGAACATGGAGAAGGAGTACTTGTCATCAGAGGGTGAGATGGCGTCAAAAGTGGACTCGGATAAATCCCTGCCCAAGTCCACTAGAAGGACCAGAAACATCCAATCCAACAAATTGGATCGCTATACCCTGCCTAAAGGATCTCCGATCGACTTGAAAAGGGGCCCGCGGGGGGAGCCGAGGACACTCCTGCAAGAGAAGAGGCGATGCTGGCGGATCTCATGGTGGCCATCACTGGAGTGCAGACATCGTTGGGCCAGAAGATGGAGGCCTTGGACAATAAACTGGATACCGTCACAATTGAGGTGGGGCTAATAAGAGCAGATCACACAAAAGCAAGTGAGAAAGTCAAATCACTAGAAGTCAACACAGCTAGCCTCATAGACTATGTTAACTTGTTGCAGCAAGAGGTGCGTGATCTTAGGGCCTCCAGTGTTCTTTCCGACTGGAAACTTGACGATAATGAAGGACGGGCAAGACGCAACAACGTTCGTATACTGGGAGTGCCGGAGAAGTCAGAGGGTCTAACGCCAGATCTATTAGTTGAAAATCTCATTCTCAACCATCTCAAACCTAAAGGTCCTAGCAACTTCTTTACGGTTGAGCGTGCCCACAGGGTCCCGGGTGGTAGACCTCGACCTGGGGCGAACCCCTGTCCTATGATTGCTAGAGTTCTCAATTTCCGAGACAGAGATGTGATCCTTCAGACGGCTCGAGCCACAGCTCCATTGAGATTCGAAAACGCGACCCTCTTATTCTTCCCGGACTTTACCCAAACGGTACAAAAGCAACGGCAGGGGTTTTGGGCGGTAAAAAAGAAACTGAGAGACGAGGGTATTAAGTATTTCATGATGTTTCCAGCCTGCCTTCGAGTGGAGCTCAACGGGAAGGCCTGGCCTAATGTGGCAGCGGACTGGTTGGATAATGCCCAAAGGTCAGGCTCCGAGACTCAAGACCGAGCAGAGGCGGATGAACAATGACTTTGTAAGTGCGGGATGTAATGGGGCTATCCTTTGTAGTAAGTGGCTGTAGGTTTGAAGGGGGCACGCAATTGGATCCCCTGCCTAGCTGAGTTTAGCAAATTATTTCGGTGGATCGAAAAGTGCAGGGGTGGCTATGATGAGCCTTGGGAGGGGGGGGAAGGGGTGGCGGACCTGCCAGATGGCCCTCCTCTGTTTTTCTACTTTTAGTTTATTATACATTAGATTGGGGGCGACAGGCACACTGCTAGTTGGGGATGAGCGCTAGCTACATGCAGGGGTGCAGGGTGGGGCGATGGGGGTTCAGAACAGTTGTTTTGAGTTTCAGGTTCTTTTTTGTTTATACATTTTTTCTTTGCATCAGGTGGCAGTATTGTATTTTGATGTTAGTGGTGTGGGTGAATGTCTCGTACTAGTCGGGGATCGGGGATGAAAGTGTTGAGCTGGAATGTCAATGGCCTGGGCGACAAGATCAAAAGAGGGATGTTGAATCAGCTAATCAGAAGACAATCCCCGGAGGTTGCTTTGTTACAGGAGACACATCTTGTTGGGAATCGGTGTATGGCTCTCCATAGAGAGGGATACAAATTAGTTGCACATGCTGAATTTACATCCGGGTCTAGGGGGGTTGGTATCTTTCTTAAAAACTTCTTCCCATTCAATTTGCGGGCTACATGGTCAGACCAGAGAGGCAGATATATTGGTATCTCGGGGCAACTGGGGGGTAAGATAAGTCACCTTCTTGTCCATATATGTGCCACCTGGCCTTCAGTCCGACAAGTTTAAAGATCTGAGCGCTATCTTTCTAACCCTCCCCCTGGGTCTTCTGGTATTGGGGGGAAATTTTAATGCCGTACTGGATGGCGGGGTGGATAGATTCCCGCCCCGTCCACATGCGACTGCACAGAGGGGGCTCCCTGCCTTTCTCGAATCCCTGGGATTGGTAGATGGTTGGAGAGTGCGCAACCCGAGATGCTTCACCCATGTGTCCGCCACACACAATAGTATGTCTAAACTAGACTACATACTGGTTCCAGCAGCCATGGCACATATGATTACAGAGACAAGATATCTGGGGAGGGTTGTTTCCGATCATTCCCCGATGTGGTTGCAAGTCGATATTGGGCAGTCAGCGGTTGGTAGAATCGCCCCGATCAATGCATCAACAACACAACTGAATAATTTCCAATACTGTCACCTCAGTACAACACCTCTATTCATTCGACATTGGAATTGAACTCGATGTACGGACAAGACTTGTAGATCAGTCTGAATAGATCACCTTTTTTATTAATACATTTTCAAGTACATTTGTTGGTTCTGATTAACCGATTAAACATTGATAAGCTGCAACAATACACACAAAAAGAACAACTTTGTAATAAAAACTAGCACCAATTCATACTCTACTTTCATCCCCTGTTGATCAACAATCCAGTATACATTCTCACACTCACACATACCGACTATCAAACTTTATATACAATTCACTTTGCATTGATACATTTAATCATCACCATAGATAACAGTATTTTTGTTCAAAACAACTTTTTAAATTGAAATATGAGTTTTTGAAGATCTTATGGTGTAGAAATAACGGTCTACGCGTTTTGAACTCCTATTTAGTGGGGAGTTCTCATCAGGACCTCATAGCTGTGGAGGGGGAAAGAAATTCTCTGTCACTATAAGTGGGAGTTTCTAGAGAGACTATTAGCCACTTTGCACTTAGTATGCCTGCCTCTTACCTCGGAGTTGTCTGTAGCATGACCCAACGTCAAAACACTTCGAAAACAAACCAATTGCCCAATCATTCTAAAAGGACTAACATCACTTTGAGTCACTTACAAAAAACATCCTTTATCGTCAGAAAAGCACCCATATTATGCACTTACATTGCCTGGTGTCTATCTCGTGTGATGGACCTGCGGGGAGAGATTTATCTAATGTTATTCATGAATCAGGGATGTTAATTGTTGATGAACTTGGCAGAGTGGCGGGGTTGCTTACTTGTGTTTGTTCTTTATTGCATGGAGGTTCTGGGAATTCTATCTTCAGAACCTGTGGGTGAAAATATGTGACTGTGCTTAAGGGGTTGCCGGGTCCAAGCTCTTCCATTTTCTCATCCATAAAATCCTCCTTTGTGGTGTTCGGTCTCTTTCTTACCTTCAAAATAGCGCTGTAGCTGCCGTGTACTTTATCTTCCGAAAAAGCGGCGTTTTCTTAGATCTACGCGGCTCCGAACTCAATCGTCTGTCGCTTCCTGCGTCTCAGCTTGACGGAAGTGGGGGCATCATGGGAATTGAAGTCTTTCTTGTATTTCTACATGATTTTCAATTGGCAATCATTTGCGGACCACTCCAGTATAGTCCAGCATTGGACGTTCTGCAGAAATATATTATCCTGGCATTTTGATAATGAAGTGCATTTTATATTATACATTGTTTATGGGCACAACATTCGGGTTGAAAGCCTTAGAGAGCTTCCTTGGTGAAACCATTCCGGGAGTCAGGGCATCATGGGAATTGGAGTTTTTTGGTATGCCTGTGCGGGATTGACTGTCTTCAAAAGATCCACTAAATTATTGTGGTCTACTTATTCCGGATTCTGATCTCCTATTGATGTTACAATAAATCGTACTTTATGTTGTACGTTTTTTCTGTCCCAAAAACGTCCTGATATTTTGTTACATGGAACTGCCTGAGGGAAATTCCACAATACGTTCTTAACATGGGCATAGAATTGCGTGTATGAGCCAATGTTCTATGTTGGTCCTGGTTTTCTGTTTGCGCTAGCATCCTCCAGTGTATCCAGGTGACCCAAACCCTGTGTATATTGATTTCCCAAATATGCCCTGGCAAGGATGAATTTTGCTTTTCTTAGTTATGAGTGAGTATATAGTTGCCAAAGACGATGACTTTGTTGATTCTTATACAATAGATCCCATGTGTTCACCAAACTTCAAATGTATCGCCAATTAGTTTAATTTATAGAGTTCGGATAATTCATTGAGGCCGTCTATGGCAGAATTGAATTTCACAATGAGCATTGCCTCCCTTTTTGATAGTTTGGAGTCTAGATCGCCCCCTCTAAAATCCCGTTCGACCTTCGAGATGACCGTCCATCTCAAATCCATCTCACCAGGATTCATTGAGTGCCAATGGTTGACGAGGGGTGCTGTCTCAATCTTCCTCCTTATTCTTTTTTTGTTTTATAAATGTTTTTTATTGAACAAAGAAAACATGATTCAACAATCTGTGCACGCTGGGTGAGTCACATAGCATGGGGGTTTCGTCGCATCACAGGATACATTACAGTAATAATCACATTTAGGATAGAGGGGAGTCAGACATTTCCAATGCAGATACAGGAGCAGGCGGTTCACAAAGGTCACCCTTGTATGTATTCCAGAGTCCCCAGACCTTCCCCCACTTGCCCGGACAAGCCCTAGCTACATATACATTCTTTTCACGCATCATGCACCATGCACCAATCTAGGTCTTCGGACCATTTGGAGAGGTCCGAGACTCGGGCAGCTCCCCACAGTTGTGCGATGTTTCGCTTTGCCAACATACATGCCAGAGTCACCCATTGCTTCTGCGAGGCATTCAGATCAGTCGGCTCCCACACGTTCAACAAGCACCGACGGGCCTCCAACGGAACCACTATCCCCGTCACCTCTTTCATTACCTCATGGATCTTGCGCCAATACGCGCTGACATATTCACAATACCACAGTACATGGAGGACGGTTCCCAGCTCACCACAACCTCTCCTACAATCACTACTCACTCCCCGTCCCATCTTAACCAGACGAGGCCCGGTTATGTAGATCCGATGTAGGATTTTTAATTGAACCAGTCTGAATCTCATCTGGATGGCAACTACCTTTGGGGAGGAGACCGCTTCGACCCAATCTTCGTCATCCAATATCAGACCATCCTCACTCCACTTTTTACGCAGCCTCTTTAAAGGATCATCCATATGATTAACAAGCTTCCTATATATTAGGGAGATAGTCTTTTCAGGGAGGTGGCCATCGAGCACTCGGTCTTCGAGAGGCGATGCCTCTGGGAGCACCTCACCCCTCGGGACGCGAGCCATCAAAGCATGTCTGACCTAGCGGTAGCGGAAGTGCTCACTATCATTCAGTTCATATTTTGCTTTCAGTGACTCAAACGTGTGCATCTCCGTCCCGTGCCAGACATCCTTCATCTGGGAGATACCAATCAATTCCCATTTATCAAATCCTTTTGATTTCCACAAGCTCCCCAATTGTTCTGAATTGATCAATGGCGTTGCTGTGTCAGTTTACCCTCCCAACCCAAAGACTTATTTGCAGTGTGCCAGATAGTTACCGCATGGGCGGTTGGACCCGTCAAATGAAATCTTCCTATCCTAGCGTATAACGCTCTACCGATATCTCCCCCTGGTGCCTGTTCCCTATCCATAGCATATCCCGGGTCCCCTGGGAGTCCGTATACAATTTGATTGATGGCTACCAGTTGGGAAGCCCAATAGTATTTCCTCAGATCAGGGAGTCTGATGCCTCCATCGTACCAGGGAAGGGTCAACTTCAGAAAGGCGATCCTCGGTCTACCTTCCCATAGAAGCTCCCTCTGCAATCCTTCTACTTCTTTAACCCTTTCGATGCTGATGATGAGCTCAGCTCGTCATGATGCACAGTTGAGCTGTGCTGATGACGAGCTGAGCTCGTCATGAATACAGGAGAAGAGTAATTTCCAGCACAGGGGGGGAAAACACCTAGCAGCCAAGGTGTTAAAGTAAGATACGGGGACCGGGTCCATAGCATTTTGCAGTGCATACAGAAATCTAGGAAGGGACATCATTTTGAACAACGTCGCTCTTCCGAACAATGAGAGTGGAAGAGCCCTCCAGCGCACCACATCGTTTTTCAGTCGGCTCAGAGGGGAACCCAAATTACGTTCAAATCTAAGCTTTGCATCAAACGTTATGTATATGCCTAAGTAAGTAAAGCCCACCTTTTCTATCTGAAGAGGACACGACTGCGGGATTACTGGTGGCTCCCCGGACAAGACAACGAGCACAGATTTTGACCAGTTGATCATAAATCCGGAGTATCTACTAAAGATTGCCAGAACGTCCAAAAAACACTTCAGGGATGCTCTGGGCCTGGTGAGGTAGAGCATAATATCATCTGCGTAAAGTGAGATCCTGTCTTCCCACTCCCGCGTCCACCTCAGACCTCGTATTGTTAAGTCCCAGCAGACCGAAGCCGCCAAAGGCTCCAGCGCCAGTGCAAAGAGTAACAGGGATAAGGGACACCCCTGTCTCGTGCCTCTCTGCAATAAAAAGTCAGCCGATTTACGGTTGTTGACCGTCACTCTTGCCAAGGGCTTGGCATAAAGGAGTCTCACCCACCCTACGAATTCCTCCCTGAAACCCAACTTTGCCAGCACCGCAAACAAATAAGACGACTCGACTCGGTCAAACGCCATGGTGGCATCAAGTGACACCAGAGCCGCGGGCTCCTGCAAGGTCGACGAACGACCGAGGATCCCATGCAGTCGATGCAGGTTGAGCGCTGTTGCGGCGTGGCATAAATCCCGACTGATCCAGATGTATCAAGGTAGAGACCACCTTAACCAACCTTACAACCAGCAATTTAGCGAGGATTTTCGGCTCCGCATTAAGGAGGGAGATGGGCCTGTATGAGGAGCAGAGTGTCCTGGGTTTCCCAGGCTTATGAATGACGACTATGTTAGCAACCCGCTGGTCATAGGGTAGTTCACCCTTATCCCTACTCTCCAGAAACATTGCGCGCATGTAGGGCGCGAGTCTCTGGGCGTGTAGTTTGTACAGCTCAATCGGTATCCCGTTAGGGCCGGTGGCTTTTCCGGACTTCGTGCCTCTTATGGCCTGTGCAACTTCGTCGTCAGTAAAAGGGGAATCCAAATACCTTCTGTCTTCTTCGGACAAAGTCGGAATAGCAATATCCTTAATCATAGCACTATTTTCGACCTCAGTGTAAGAGGCCGCCGAGGTGTACACCCCTTTGTAATATATGGCAAACTCCTCCACCACCTCCTGCGGGTCAGTAACACTGCGCGCTTCACTAAGAGACAACTCCTGCACCAATCTAGAGGCTCTCTCCCCCTCTCGAGCCAAGCTATCAATTTCCCCGATTTTGTCACCATGTTCATAGATCCTGCTCTGTATATTGTTGTATTGGGCAACTGCCTTCTCCTGTGCCATACTCTTATACGCATCCTGACGGAGTTTCAAGGGGTGGAGACCGCTCTGAGTCGGCGACTCCGATATTTCTTTCTCTAAGGACATCACCTCTGTCTCTAGTCTGACAATGTCTGCCTGATGTTTCCTTTTATTTCTCGCAACCAGGGACAGAACCTCACCTCTAATAACAGTTTTGTAGGCCTCCCAAATTATCCCTGCCGAGCTTACACTACCAACTTTTTCACTAAAATATTGATCTGTGAGGCGTATAGTCTCCTTTTTCACACACGGGTCCTTGAGATACCATGCGTTAATGGGGGCAACTTTACCCGCCGACGGACCACCACGGTCTAGCCGCAACCACATGGGGGAATGATCAGATATACCTCTGCTCATGCACCCGGTTTCCCTGATGTTCACCGCTTCCGAGGCTGGTACAAGAATATAATCTAACCTTGACATGCTACTATGCGCTGCAGAGACGTGAGTGAATTGTTTCTGTGTGGGGTGTTCCGTCCTCCAGCTATCTACCAGACCCAATGTTTCCAGAAAATCAGGGAGCCACCGCTGGGACTACCTCCTTATTCTTGATTTGTGTTGCGTGATTCTTGTCCTCACCTCTTGGTTGGTCTTCCCAATGTACAATAGATTGCATGGGCACTTGATCCCATATACAACGTAACACGATTTACAGTTTGTGAATGAGTCTGTTTCCAATAGATGTTTTTATGTTTCATATATCAGAACAATCCCTTTGCCCAAATGATTACGAACTGGAGTCGATATATCGACTATGTTTTTTTCATCTGGAGTGGTAGCGAGGACCATCTAAAAAGTTTTCACCAATGGCTAAACAACAGGACTAAAGAAATGTAATTCAGTCTAAACTATTCAAAAGACAAAATGCCCTTTCTGTACGTGGAAGTGTACCCCTCCAATGGTGGCCTAGTAACAACTTTGTATAGAAAAAGAGACAGATCGGAACAAGTCACTACACTACACGAGTAACCATCCCAAAAGTATGAAAGACAACTTACCATATGGCCAGTATCTACGTATTCGCCGGAATTGTCATTTTAAAGAGGAATACACTCACCATGCGACAAATTTAACTGGAAATTTACTGGAACAAGGCTAACCCAGAAAACTATTAAAAAGGTCAATGAAGAGGGCGTGGTGGACACCACGGGAATGCCTACTGGAAAGAAGTCAAAAGTAAAAAGAAACTGAAAGGATTGTTTTAGTGTCTACATACTGTCCGAATTCAAATCTCCTAAAAAAAAGTGATAGCCCAGAACTGGCACTTGGTAAAAAACCTACAGGAATCATTAAATAGCAAACCATTGTTTGCATTGCGCAAAGATCGCAGTAGTGCCAACCAGCAAGTCAGGGCTCCGCTCCCACAAAAACAACAAATTTCAATGAGATCTTTTGCGGGCTTGCCACCTGTTGTCGGACATCGCAAATGTGGTACCTGCATATGTTGCTCTACAACAGAAGAGGCGTCTGTTTTCAAACATAAAAACATCTATTGGAAACATGACTCATTCACAAACTGTAAATCGCGTTACATTGTATATGGGATCAAGTGCCCATGCAATCTATTGTACATTGGGAAGACCAACCAAGAGGTGAGGACAAGAATCACCCAACACAAATCAAGAATAAGGAGGAAGATTGAGACAGCACCCCTCGTCAACCAGTGGCACTCAATGAATCATGGTGAGAGAGATTTGAGATGGACGGTCATCTCGAAGGTCGAACGGGATTTTAGAGGGGGCGATCTAGACTCCAAACCATCAAAAAGGGAGGCAATGCGCATTGGGAAATTCAATTCTGCCGTAGACGGCCTCAATGAATTATCCGAACTCTATAAATTAAACTAATTGGCGATACATTTGAAGTGTGGTGAACACATGGGATCTTCTATTGTATAAGAAACAACAAAGTCATTATCTGTGGCAACTGTATACTCACTCATAACTAAGAAAAGCAGAATTCATCCTTGCCAGGGCATATTTGGGAAATCAATATACACAGGGTTTGGGTCACCTGGATACACTGGAGGATGCTAGCGCAAACAGAAAACCAGGGCCAGCATAGAACATTGGCGCATACACGCAATTCTATGCCCATGTTATGAACCTATTGTGGACAATTTCCCTCAGGCAGTTCCATGTAACAAAATATCAGGACGTTTTTGGGACAGAAAGAACGTACAACATAAAGTACGATTTATTGTAACATCAATAGGAAATCAGAATCCGTAATAAGTAGACCACAATAATTTAGAGGATCTTTTTAAGACAGTCAATCCCGCACGGGCATACCAAAAAACTCCAATTCCCATGATGCCCCGACTTCCGGAATGGTTTCACCCAGGAAGCTCCCTAAGGCTTTCAACCCGAATGTTGTGCCCATAAACAATGTATAATATAAAATGCACACTTCATTATCAAAATGCCAGGAGAATATATTACGGCAGAACGTCCAAGGCTGGACTATACTGGAGTGGTCTGCAAATGATTGCCAATTGAAAATCACGTAGGAGTACAAGAAAGACTTAAATTCCCATGATGCCCCCACTTCCGTCAAGCTGAGACGCAGGAAGCGACAGACGATTGAGTTCGGAGCCGCGTAGATCTAAGAAAACGCCGCTTTTTCAGACGATAAAGTACACGGCTGCTACAGCGCTATTTTGAAGGTAAGAAAGAGACCGAACACCACAAAGGAGGATTTTATTGATGAGAAAATAGACGAACTTGGACCCGGCAACCCCTTAAGCACTGTCACATATTTTTACCCACAGGTTCTGAAGATAGAGTTCCCAGAACCTCCGTGCAATAAAGAACAAACACAAGTAAGCAACCCCGCCACTCAGCCAAGTTCATCAACAATTAACATCCCTGATTCATGAATAATGTTAGATAAATCTTTCCCCGAAGGTCCATCACACGAGATAGACACCAGGCAATGTAAGTGCATAATATGGGTGCTTTTCTGACGATAAAGGAGGTTTTTTGTAAGTGAATCAAAGCAATGTTAGTCCTTTTAGAATAATTGGGCAATTGGTTTGTTTTCACAGTGTTTTGATGTCGGGTCATGCTACAGACAACTCCAAGGTAAGAGGCAGGCATACTAAGTGCAAAGTGGCTAACAGTCCCTCTAGAAACTTCCACTTATAGTGACAGAGAATTTCTTTTCTCCCCCACAGCTATGAGGTCCTGATGAGAACTCCCCACTAAATAGGAGTTCGAAAAGCGTAGACCGTTATTTCTACACCATAAGATCTTCAAAAACTCATATTCCAATTTAAAAAGTTGTTTTGAACAAAAATACTGTTATCTATGGTGATGATTAAATGTATCAATGCAAATTGAATTGTATATAAAGTTTGATAGTCGGGTATGTGTGAGAATGTGTACTGGAATGTTGATCAACAGGGAATGAAAGTAGAGTATGAATTGGTGCTAGTTTTTATTACAAAGTTGTTCTTTTTGTGTGTACTGTTGCAGCTTATCAATGTTTAATCGGTTAATCAGACCAACAAATGAACTTGAAAATGTATTAGTAAAAAAGGTTATCTATTCAAACTGAACTACAAGTCTTGTCCGTACATTGAGTTCAATTCCAATGTCGAATGAATAGAGGTGTTGTACTGAGGTGACAGTATTGGCAATTATTCAGTTGTGTTGTTAGACAGAGGCTTGGCCTTACTGTGGGGAGCCCACACCCAGTGTTGTTTTCCCGATCAATAATAATAATAATAATAATAATAATAATAATAATACAGAGTTTTATAAAGTGTTAGACGGACCGGGAGGGTCGGCCGAGACTACGGGGAGAGGTCTCCAGGGAGAGCCGTCTCCAACGACTGTACAGACAAGTAACTTCCCCCCCACAGACGGACACCACACAAGGTTGAAGGTTAACGAGACTTTATATGCAATTCTTAGGTTACGATGATGTGATACAAGGAGGTCTGGACTCAGGGGTCCCCTCGGTTCTAGTCTCTGGCTTAGGAAAGGGGTAGCGGGACAGTCTTTGTTACCAATGAGTGGAAAATAGCTCTCAATCCTCGAGCTCGGCGTTCTAGATGATCGGGCCGCGGCGGAGCCAGCAGGTCCCGAGATGGACGAAGGAAAAACGACGGTCCGCGGCGGAGCCTGCAGGTCCCGGTGAAGATGACGGTTACAACGGTCCGCGGCCACGCCAGCAGGTCCCGACGACGATGAAGGATATGAAGGTTGCGAAGGCTGTGGCAGCGCCAACAGGCAGGACGATGGTGCACAAGACAGAGCTACGGCAGCGCCAGTAGTCCGTCAAGGATGAGTTCCTCTTTACGTCTCTCGACTCCAAGATACAACTGCCTTCCTGCTCTGGAGCTGCCCCAGTTATAGGGCTGGTGTGCTTTGATGTCCGGACTCTCGCACTTGGAGGTCGGGAGGTCCGGGATGAGTGAGTCCAGACACCCAGCAGGGGGGTGGAGCCGGCGCCCGGGGAGGCGATGGGCGAGCGGCACTTGGCGGGGGAGAGCCATCGACACCTCTTTCTCCCATTGACTTGCCAAGTAGCCCGCTCACCTCCTGGTGGATGGTGGTGCCGGGATGTCTGAGGCCTGGCCAGGCCCAGGGTTGGGGTCGATCGGGGGCCAGGCGGCCTCGTGGTGGAGTGTCCAAGATGGCGCCCCAGGATGGGCGCGAGGGCCGGCAGTGGATCGGACCCACGAGGTTGACATGCTCGAGGGCAGGGGTCCCTGAGGGGACAGAGGACGTGCAATGGTGGTGTGTGGTACTTGCGGGCCCGGACTCGGGCCTGGTTGGGCCGGGGGAGAGCGGCCCTTCATGGGGCCTGTCCAACATGCGTCCCCCCCAGCTGAAGGCGGGGAGAGTCACCCATCCTCTTGGGGACTCTCCTCGTCGAGGCGGAAGAAGCGGGACAGGCCATCCGCGTTGGCGTGATCTGGCCCAGGCCGGTGTTCAACTGTGAAGTCCATACCCTGCAGGGAGATGGACCAGCGTAGTAACTTCGGGTTTTCCCCCCGCATCTGCATCAGCCACTGCAGGGGTCGGTGGTCAGTCTGCACCCGAAAGTGGGTGCCAAAAAGGTAGGGCCGGAGTTTCTTGAGGGCCCATACCACAGCGAAGGCCTCCCTCTCTATGGTGCTCCAGCGTTGTTCCCGTGGTAGGAGTCGCCGGCTGATAAAGGCCACCGGTTGATCAAGGCCTTCGGTGTTTACTTGGGACAGGACTGCCCCAATGCCATGGTCGGAGGCATCCGTCTGGACAACGAACTCCCGGTTGTAGTCGGGGGCCTGGGGCACAGGGGCAGAACACATGGCGGCTTTTAGTTGTTCAAATGCAGCTTGGCACTCTGGGGTCCAGTTGACGTTCTTGGGCTGGTTTTTTGACGTGAGTTCTGTGAGGGGCCCTACTATGGTACCGTAGTCCTTCACGAACCTTCGATAATATCCTGTGAGGCCCAGGAAGGCTCGTACCTCGGTCTGAGTGATGGGGGGCCGCCAAGACTGGATGGCGGCAATTTTTAGCTGCAGAGGGGCCACCAGGCCGCTTCCCACCTGGTGCCCGAGGTAGGTTACAGACCCTTGCCCAATTTGACACTTGCTGGCCTTGATCGTGAGGCCAGCTCGCTGAAGGGCTTGCAGCACTGCTCGGAGGTGGTGGAGGTGCTCGGGCCAATGGTGGCTGTATACAGCGATGTCGTCTAGGTAGGCGGCGCTGAATCCTTCGAGCCCCGCCAGGACCTGATTGACGAGCCGTTGGAATGTTGCCGGGGCATTCTTCATGCCGAAGGGCATGACGGTGAAATGGTAATGGCCATCGGGGGTGGAAAAGGCAGACCGTTCCTGCGCCCGGGGTGTGAGGCCGATTTGCCAGTAACCCGCCGTCAGATCGAAGATACTGAGATAGCGGGCAGCTCCCATGCGGTCGATTAGTTCATCTGCCCGGGGTATGGGGTGCGCGTCTGTTCTGGTGACCGCATTCAAGCCCCGGTAGTCGACGCAGAACCGGAGTTCTGGTGTGGTGCCGGGTGCAGCTGCTTTGGGGACCAGTACTACAGGGCTGGCCCAGGGACTGTCTGAGGGCTCGATGACCCCGAGTGTGAGCATCTTGGCCACCTCTTCCTGGATGCAGGCCCGTACCCGATCTGGCACGCGGTAGGCCCGGTGGCGGATAGGGGGGCTGTCCCCCGTGTCCACATCGTGCACACACCAGGGAGTGACACCGGGGGTGAGGGAGAACAGGCTGGCGAACTGTGATAGGAGGGCTTGACACTCTTGGCGTTGTTCTCTGGTGAGGGCCTCCGAGAGTCGGACCCCATCCACGGAGCCGTCTTGCTCCTGAGTCCGTAGGAGGTCAGGGAGAGGCTCGGAGTCTTCTTCAATCCCATTGTCTGTGGCCATCAGGAGGTTGAGCTCTGTTCGCACAAAGTGGGGCTTTAGTCTGTTAGCGTGGAGGACCCGGAGAGGGTTCCGGGAGGATTCCATGTCGATGAGATAGGTAGCAGGGCCCTTGCGCTCGACTACTTTGAAGGGCCCCGTCCATTTGTCTTGCAGGGCGCATGGCTCAGTGGGGGACATCACCCATACCTGTTGGCCAGGTTCGAATTCAATGGATGAGGCATTCTGGTCATACCATTTTTTCATGTCCCCTTGACTGGCCTCTAGGTTGGCTTTTGCCAGTTCCCTGAACCGCCGGGTCTGGTTGCGGAGGGTTAGGAGGTACCGGAAGACATCTGGAGGGTTCTTTAACGGAGGCATCTCCCAGCCTTCTTTGACTAGGCTGAGCGGCCCCCGCACTGGGTGCCCATATAGCAGTTCAAATGGGCTGAAGCCCAGGGATTTCTGAGGGACCTCTCGGTAGGCGAAGAGGAGGCACGGCAGCAGCACATCCCACTGGCGACGGAGGGGCTCTTCCAACCCCCCGATCATCCCCTTTAGCGTGCGGTTGAACCGCTCAACAAGTCCGTTCCCTTGAGGGTGATAGGGGGTCGTGAATCGGTAGGTGACCCCGCACTGTTGCCAGAGAGATTTCATGTATTTAGAAATAAAGTTCGTGCCTCTGTCGCTGACGACTTCTCGGGGGAAGCCCACACGGGAGAAGATCCCCATCAGAGCCCGGCCGACTACCGGGGCTGTCACAGTCCGCAGAGGAACAGCCTCAGGGTAGCGGGTGGCGTGGTCCACTAGCACCAAGATGAATCGATGGCCTTGTTTTGCGCGCGGGTCCAGGGGCCCCACAATGTCTATTCCGACCCTCTCAAATGGGGTAGTGACCACAGGAAAAGGTTGCAGGGGGGCCTTTAGTTTGCGGCCGCTCTTCCCACTGGCTTGGCACGTGGGGCAAGATCGGCAATGCTGGTGCACATCGTTCCTCATTTTGGGCCAGAAGAAGTGGGTCACTAGGCGACTGTAGGTTTTATCTTGTCCCAGGTGTCCTGCCAGGGGGACATCGTGGGCCAGGTTTAGCAGAAAGTCTCTAAAACGGAGGGGTACCACTAATACTCGGTTGGCCCCCAGCTCGGCGATTCTTTGCTCGCTGTACAGCAGATCATTGTCCCAGTAGACCCAATGAGTTCCGGAGGTATCCCCTGCGCTTTGGGCGAGCGCTTGCTGGCGGAGTCCCTCGAGGGAGGGACAGGTCTTCTGTTCTTGGCGAAATTGTTCTTGCGTGGGCCCCCCCTCTTGAGGCCACTGGTCGAGGTTAGCGAGGTCGGAAGGTTGAGCTGGTTCGGGGGGAATGTCATGGTCGGTGGTTTCGGCTGGGGCGACCGGAGGCGGTGGCGCCGGCCATTCGGGTTCTTCTGGGCGGTGGTTGGCACGGGTGGCCATGGACCGGGTGGTGACGCACGCCCAGTCCGGGACGCCTAACATCCCTAGGTGTTCTCTTCGCTCCACGGCTGCCCACGGAGAGCTTTCAAGGTCATTTCCAAGGAGGCAGTCTACGGGGGCATCGTCTCGGACCGTTACTTTCAACATGCCGGAGACCCCTCCCCATTCGAAAGGGACGCAGGCCATCCGACACAGACTTTCCGAGTTATCGGCTGATCGTACAGGGCAGAGAATGTTCGGTAGATACTGTTCTGGGGTCACCAGGTGACAGCGGACGGCTGTTACACTGGCCCCGGTGTCACGAAGGGCTTCGGCCCGGCGTCCATTGATGCTCACCCATTGGCTGTACTTCTGGGTGTTAGCGGGTAGGGGGACCCGCGGGACCATGTCTTTCCCCCCTAAGCATGCTAGAGCCATGGCGGCTGGCTCCCACTCTTGATGCTCTTGTTCGTATTCTTCCTGCTCCTCGGAGATCTGTTCTTCCCCTAGGGCCGCAGCGGCCACTTGGCGGGGTTTTGGGCTCTGGTACTGCGGGCAGTTTGGGTCGTTTGCATAGTGGCCTACTCGTTGGCATCGGTGACACGTGACATTGGCTCTGTACCCCGGTCGCGCCGGGGTGCCGCCCCGGTTGGCCGGGGGGGTGGTGCTGGTAGCGGGGGCGACCGGAGCGTTGTCTCTTCCTCGTCCTTGGCCCCCTCCTCCTCCTCTTGGTCGGTGCTGACCATTGTTGTTCCGGTTCTGTTCGTAGGACCCATTCCGGCCCACTCTGGTGATCTCCCACCGGTCAGCTTCGGCCGCGAGCTGCCGGGGATCCGTTAACTTACTGTCGAGGAGGTGCTGGCGGAGCTCAATGAAGCAATTGTTCGACAGATGCTCCCATACCATCAGATTGAACAGTTGTTCGTAGGTCGTGACGTTGTTTCCTCTGATCCAGCCCTCGAAAGCTCGGCTAAAGTACGTTACATAGTCCACCCAAGTTGTACCCGGGATGCGGGTGCAGTCTCGGAACCTCTGACGGTACATCTCGGGTGTGAGGCCATAGCGGGTGAGGAGTGCCGCTTTCATATGGTCATAGGAGGTCATCTGGTGGTCCGGGAGCTGTAGCAGGGTATCGCGGCCCTCATTGAGGAATCTCCCCCATAGACCGGCTCCCCAATCGCTTCTATCGATCCGGTGTGCAGTCATAGCGATTTCATAGGCCTTAAACCATTGCTGGATGTCGTCCTCTCGGAAATATTCTCGGACAACATCCTTGGGGATGTGTACCTTTTTGTCTGTGGCCCCTGAGGTGTGGGGTCGCTCGGGCACCCCTACTTCTTTATTCTGCTTGCGCAGGTTGATCTCGGCTAGGTTCCGTTCGTGTTCGTACGCCAGTTTCTTTTCCTCGAGCTCCCTTTGTCTCTGTTTCTCCTCTCTTTCTTCTCGGAGACGCAGGTGCTCTAAGTTGATTTTTTGTTCGGCCAACTTGAGTTCGACGTCCATCTTGAGTCGGGCCATTTCTAGCTCGTGTAGTCGGGTTCTTTCTCTTTCCTGGATCTCGTCTTGCGAGAGACCCGTTCTTTGCCCTTCAGGGGCCGTGGTGGTTTTTTCTGCGGTGCTTTGATCGGGGGTTCCGGCAGCCCCGGTCTCTGCCCAAGATTCTAGGGCATGCTTAAAATCGTCTTTGGTGCTTAGTCCGGTGGTAGCGATACCCAGTTCGATGCAGAATTGTTTTAGTTCACGATGGCTGTACTCCTCCAGTTTCTCCATTTGGAACTTCTCGGTTGATCCGCTTTCTTTGGTTGTCATTGTGATTTCGTCGTGGGGTGAGCTACTCTCTGTACGTTATGCGGTGATTCGGATCGCGCCGCTGGCCACCAATGTTAGACGGACCGGGAGGGTCGGCCGAGACTACGGGGAGAGGTCTCCAGGGAGAGCCGTCTCCAACGACTGTACAGACAAGTAACTTCCCCCCCACAGACGGACACCACACAAGGTTGAAGGTTAACGAGACTTTATATGCAATTCTTAGGTTACGATGATGTGATACAAGGAGGTCTGGACTCAGGGGTCCCCTCGGTTCTAGTCTCTGGCTTAGGAAAGGGGTAGCAGGACAGTCTTTGTTACCAATGAGTGGAAAATAGCTCTCAATCCTCGAGCTCGGCGTTCTAGATGATCGGGCCGCGGCGGAGCCAGCAGGTCCCGAGATGGACGAAGGAAAAACGACGGTCCGCGGCGGAGCCTGCAGGTCCCGGTGAAGATGACGGTTACAACGGTCCGCGGCCACGCCAGCAGGTCCCGACGACGATGAAGGATATGAAGGTTGCGAAGGCTGTGGCAGCGCCAACAGGCAGGACGATGGTGCACAAGACAGAGCTACGGCAGCGCCAGTAGTCCGTCAAGGATGAGTTCCTCTTTACGTCTCTCGACTCCAAGATACAACTGCCTTCCTGCTCTGGAGCTGCCCCAGTTATAGGGCTGGTGTGCTTTGATGTCCGGACTCTCGCACTTGGAGGTCGGGAGGTCCGGGATGAGTGAGTCCAGACACCCAGCAGGGGGGTGGAGCCGGCGCCCGGGGAGGCGATGGGCGAGCGGCACTTGGCGGGGGAGAGCCATCGACACCTCTTTCTCCCATTGACTTGCCAAGTAGCCCGCTCACCTCCTGGTGGATGGTGGTGCCGGGATGTCTGAGGCCTGGCCAGGCCCAGGGTTGGGGTCGATCGGGGGCCAGGCGGCCTCGTGGTGGAGTGTCCAAGATGGCGCCCCAGGATGGGCGCGAGGGCCGGCAGTGGATCGGACCCACGAGGTTGACATGCTCGAGGGCAGGGGTCCCTGAGGGGACAGAGGACGTGCAATGGTGGTGTGTGGTACTTGCGGGCCCGGACTCGGACCTGGTTGGGCCGGGGGAGAGCGGCCCTTCATGGGGCCTGTCCAACATAAAGCGACAACAGCTACCTCACGAGGAGGTGTCCCGGTGCTATAGCAACAGTGTTGTGCCTGTTTAGGTAGAAGAGCTGGAGTCTAACGTGGTGCCTAGCGTGGTTGGGCAAACAGCCAGGTTTTCAGTAATCGCTTAAAACATGCTTCGGATGGAGCCTGTTGGAGAGCAGGGGGTAGCGAATTCCATAGTACCGCCACATTGGCCGAGAAGGTGCGTCCACCTAACCTGGCTCTTTTTGCTCTAGGGGCTGTAATGCGAACACTGTTGTTGGATCTAAGGGACCGGGCTTGGGTGTATCTTGGTAGTCTAGCTTTCAGGTAATTTGGGCAGTTGCCGAACAGAGATCTAAAAGCCAGGGTGAGTGCTTTAAATTTTATTCTGCTTGCCACTGGTAACCAGTTAAGGGAAAGGAGATGCGTAGAGATAGAGTGTTTGTAAGGAATCCTCATTAAAAGTCTCGCAGCCGCATTTTGGACCATTTGGAGTTGTCGTATAAGATACTTTGGTAAGCCCAGATACAAGCCATTGGCGTAATCCAGCTTGAAGTAACTGTGGCATGGATTACAGTTTTTCGGCAGCTAGTTGGTAAAAGTCAGAGAATCTTGCGAAGATTTCTCAATTTGCTCATGCAGCAACCTGCCACTTGCTGGATGTGTGAAGCAAAGGACAGCTTGTCGTCCCACCGGACTCCAAGATTTCTTGCTGAGTGGCTGGGAGAGGGGGCGTGTCCCATCTCTGCCGGCCACCATAGTTCAGATGGTGGAGGGGGGCTTTTCCGAAAAAGATCACCTCTGTCTTGCTGGCATTGAGTTTTAGTTTATTGGTGTTCATCCAGCAGGCCACGTCTTGTAGGCACCCCTTCAGACTCAGAAAGGATGTCTCTGACACCTCTGAATATGGAAACACCAGCTGGGTGTCATCGGCGTATGAAATTGCCTTGATCCCCCAGTTGGCAATTAGCGTGAAGAGTGGAGCAAGGTAAACATTAAATAGGAGTGGGCTCAGGGCCGAACCCTGGGGGACACCACAGCTGAGGGCTTTTGGAGAAGAGGAGACATTCTTTAGAGCCACCTTCTGAGTCCTTTGAGTAAGGTATGATTGTATCCACTCCAAAGCCTGGCTCTGGATGCCTAGCTTCGCCAGTCGCAACAGCAGAATATTGTGGTCGACCGTATCAAAGGCGGCCGACAGATCCAGGAGCACCAATATAGCTGAGTGTCCCGAATCCATCGACCACCTCACTGACTCGGCCACCTCCATTAGTGCTGTTTCAGTGCTAAAACCGGGTCTAAAGCCTGATTGTGTCTCGTGTAATATATTGTTTTGCTCAATAAATTGATTCAATTGGCGCTGGATAACTTTCTCAAGCATTTTGCCTGGCGCTGCCAGGAGGGAGATCGGGCGGAGATTGTTGAGGTCCTTGGGGTCCCCATTTGGTTTTTTCTTTAGGGGGAGTAAAGTAGCATGTTTCCAGATATTCTGGAATGTCCCCGAAGAGATGGATGAATTCCATATATGCTGAATAGTGGGGGCCACGAAGTCGGCTATGCGACTCCAAAGTTTGGGAGGGCATGGGTGGTCCGGCGAGCCCGATTTGCATCGGCTGAGTTCTAGCTTAACTGTACTCGGGTCTATCGGAGCAAATTGTGTCAAGATCACGCGGTCCGATGTAGTGCCAGCTAGATCGTTTTTTTCCGTGATCTTCTCTGGGCCAAAGGACTCATAGACTTTCTTTATTTTAGAATCAAAGAAGTCAGAGATGCTGTTACAGAATGAGACCGATGGGAGGACATCCCTCTCAACACTCATAGGTTTAAAGAAAGACTGTACTATTTTGAAAGTTTGGGTGTTCAGCTTGCTGAATAGAGTTCGCATAGAACTGTTTTTTTGCTTTTCTAATAGCTCTATGCAATTTTTTGGGTGCTTCCTTATAGTAAGTCTTCTGTAGAGGTTCGTAGTTTTTCCTCCATAAGCGTTCCAGTTTTTTGCAATCTGATTTTTGTAGTCTAAGCTCCTGAGAGAACCAGGGAGCAGATGGAGAGTCTCGTTTAGATATAGTGGCCGTCGCCGGGGCAATATCTGTTACCATATTGCCAATCCAGTCATTGAGTAGTCGGGCATCCGTCTCCACATTGGAGGTGAGGGTCGGAGGGTTCTGGGCAAGAACTGGACCCATGATATCGGGGACTAGTTTGCTCCACTGTCTTTTCATAAAAGAGCACTTGCTTTGCGCCGGTTTATCAACTGTTACTTTGATTAGGAATGGTATCAGAAAATGATCTGACCAAATTAGAGGTAGCGGTATATTTGCCGACACATTTGGAATGTTGGTTATTATTAGGTCAAGCGTGTGGCCCGCTCTGTGTGTGGGGGCCTTATTAACGAGTCTGAGGTTAGCTGAGATCAATGTAGATATCAATAAATTTGCTGAAGGACAATCTGCCCTGTCCATGTGAACGTTGAAGAAACTGAGGGTGAAGGAGGGAGCTTTGTATGATCATATCCATCAGAGTAGTGAGGTTGGATTCTTTCCCCTTAGGAGGCCTGTAGATAGCTAGTCCTGCTAGGGATAGCTGAGATCCCACCTGGAAGCAGAAGTGTAGTCCCTCTAGACCCTGGGTGTATATGGGGGCGGAGGAGGCGAGTGTGAGCTGTTCTTTAAATATAACTGCCACTCCCCCCCTCTTTTATCACCTAGTCGATTGGAGAAACAAATTTTATATCCAGAGGGGATAGCCAGTGCAATGGCAGTCATGTTATCATCGTTAAGCCAGGTTTCTGTTAGAAACAATATGTCCCATTGGTGACCTTCCAACAGCAGCCATATATCATCTGCATGCTTTGCAAGGGATCTACAGTTCACAAGTCCCGCGCTAAGGTTTTTACTAATTGGTGGCTTGGATGTAGTAGATCCTCCACCATTTGTACTGGCCGGTAGGCCTAGTTGTAGCCCACATGTCCTACAGGTATAAGGGATAGTGGAGGACCCAAGATCGATGCTGTGTGCACAGGTTTCCGCCAAAGTATTGAGAGACCATAGGTTATCCCTCGACCAGACAATTCTATCTATTTGAGCGCTCTCACCATCAGCGTGTCCGGCCCTGGCCGCGTTCTGGACGCGGACGGGCGCAGACGGGCTGCGCGACCCAGATATGCACATAATTTGTACCGTTGCAGGTGGGGGAGGGGTCGGCTTGGGAGCGTGGCCTAAGCGGCTTGGGTGCGTGGCCTAAGCAGGGGGCGTGGCCTCCGCTCGTGGCGAGGGCGCGAGGGAGCGCTGCTACGCTGTGACTGCTTGCTAGCAACAAGTGAGTGAAATTTTAAAAACTACACAAGTATTCTGTGACAGTTTAAAGTTTAAAACACAATTCAATCTGTGACACTCAAAGTTTTAAAAAAGGATGCCTCGCTCCCGGCTTTCCCGGCTGGCACTTGAAGGACCCGGCCACAAAGAAAGAGGTATGCCAAATCTCGGAACATTATTTTCTGGAGAATTTGGGTACAGTCGATTCTGCACAGTCCCTTTGGGAGGCATATAAAGATGTACTAAGCGGTGCGGTCCACTCCCTGATTGCAGGTAAAAAGAAGGCACTCCAGGAAGATGTGGTCAGAGTAGAGGCGGAAGTCGTCAACTTGGAGAAAAGAGTGGCTGATAAGGCAGCTCAGGGAGACACGCATCTGTTGAAACTGAAGCAACGCGAATACAAAGGCCTCTCTAGGGAAAGGGCTACCTCACATAATAACGACGTGCGGAGCCGGGTGTATGAACACGGGGATTAAGCCGGTAAGCTGATTGCTTGGTTGGAAAGTGGAGAGCGTGCCTCTCGTCTGGTGCCTGAGCTAGAGGGGTCGGGACCCGATAACATCACGGACCCGCAGTCGGTGGCAGACGCATTCTCGGAGTATTATATAGATGTATACGCCTCAGCCAATAGTTTCACAGAGATCGAAAATAGTGAAATGATAAGAGACATAGCCATGCCGAGTCTCTCAGAAGAGCATAGGGAATACTTAGATTCATCTATTACGGATGATGAAATTGCGCAAGAAATTAGAAGCATAAAATTAGGGAAGGCGACTGGTCCTAATGGATTGCCTATAGAACTATACAAACTAAATGCCCATAAAAGCGCTACACATGTTTGTGCCATGTTTCTGGAAAGCAGAAATTTGGGGCAACTCCGATGGGACCGATCGATACGGGGATTGCGGTGGACATCGGAATGGGAGGATAAAATATCGCTCTATGCTGATGATATCCTGTTATATCTCACTAACCCCAGAGCATCCCTGAGCAATTTCTTAGATGTCCTAATGATATTTAGTAGATACACTGGGTTTGCCATAAATTGGACGAAATCAGTATTGATTGTTATATCAGGCGATCCCCCTGTGGTCCCACAGACATGCCCTATAAAGATCGAACCGGTGGGATTTAAATATCTAGGCATATACATAACACTTGATCCCAAAGAGAGATATGCTAATAATTTGGAACCCCCCTTACACCGGCTTAGAAGAGACGTGAAACGTTGGAGGGCCCTCCCTCTGTCTTTGCTTGGATGAGCGGTGTTGTTCAAGATGATGGCCTTGCCTCAGTTCCTATACGTACTCCAAAATACTATGGACCCAGTGCCTGTCACCTATTTCAGGGAAATTGAGACACTCCAAAGGCAGCTTCTTTGGGACGGTAGGGCCTGTATAGCCTTTGTTAAACTGACTCTTCCTTGGTATGATGGAGGTATCGGCCTCCCAGATTTGAAGAAATATTACTGGTCTGCTCATCTTGTGGCAGTGAATCATGTAATTTATGGCCCCCCGGGGGACCCTGGCTTTGCCATGGACTGTGGGCAGGCTCCGGGTGGAGATATTGTTAGAGCATTATATGCCAGACCGGGAAGACTCACACTGTCGGGTCCAACGGCACATGCCGTGCACGTCTGGCATGCGGCTACTAGAGGTTTGAGGTGGGAAGGGAAGATGACGATGGCAACCCCCCTGTTTAATTCAGAGAAGCTTGAGAGCCTGTGGAGGACCAAAGGGTTTGACAAAGGGGACCTCATTGCAATTAGTCAGATCAAGGTCGTATGGGGGAAAGGCTGTGTGCAGACTTTCGATTTTCTTTAAAAACAATATAGACTACATGATAATGAACACTTCCGCTATCAGCAGATTAGACATGCCCTCCTAACTCACATACCCCTAGCCACAGAACTACCGGAGGCCTCCCCCCTTGAGGACAGAGTGCTTGACGGTTATCTCCTAGAAAAAAACGTATCCATGATCTATTTGAAACAAATTAATAATATAGAAGATCCACTTGGGAGCATTAGGGAAACAAATTAATAATATGGAAGATTCACTTGGGAGCATTAGGAAAGCGTGGGAGGCGGAACGATTGGAATTGGATTCCGGAGACTGGGTGGAGGCGGTTTCCTCCCCCAAGGTGGGCGCAATTCAGATGAGGTTTTGATTGGTGCAACTTAAAATCTTACATAGAACATACGTCACAGGGCCTAGACTGGTGCACATGGGGAGAGTTGCGAGCGGAGACTGTAGGAGGGGATGTGGTGAATTGGGCACTTTCATGCATATTCAATGGCATTGTGAGGAGATGCAAACGTATTGGATGAAAATACATGATGTGATTAAAGATGTGCTGGGGGAGGTGATGCGACCGGAGGCCCGCAGATGTATAATGAACATATGGGAACCCACTGATTTGAATGGATATCAGAAACAGCGGGTGACTCTGGCATATATGGTGGCGAAGCGTAACATTGCTCAATTATGGGGAGCCAGCCCGTCACCCCAGCCTGCCAAGTGGTCCCAGGATTTACACTGGTGTATGTTTAGAGAGAGGGCGGTGTATGTGGCTAGGGGCTGTCCAGAGAAGTGGGGAAAGATTTGGGGGGCTTGGAATACTTACCGTGGCGATTTGTGTACACCCCCGGTGAGACAGCTAGATGTTGCGGCGCTGGAGTCCCCGTGAATCCGGGGAAAATTTCTTGTACTATATTTGAGATTTGTACGATTGACAGTTCTAAACTTGCAGTGTTGCTACGACTTGTTCACCTGATGCTTTTACGTATTATTTTTTTTTTTGTTTGTTTATTTTATTTATTTGTCCTCATTTTTGCCCTTGGTATATCACATCAGGCTATCGGAGAGAGGAATATACTGCCACAGATATACTGGTAGTGCTTTCACCGATAATTCAATGTTGACACTCAGCATTATCACATCTCTCCATAAAGCACCCCGATATAACCGTAGCAGGGAGATGTTGCTGCAATTCGATACCCACTGACGTTTGGGGAAACCATTGGGTATACCGAAAAGAAAAATATAGACCAAGCAGCTTAATCATAGGACAGTGGGGGGGAAAAAAAAACCCCACAGTCAAAAGCCAACTAATTCAAATTTAGGAGAAGCCAAAATTTACGTTTTTCGAGATTGCCAGATCTTGCGAGGTCAACTTTGGATGTTTGCAGGACTGAGATATGCCAGTCTAACAACGTGGGAGGTGCTGGGTCTTTCCATTTCCTGCAGATTTCCCTTCTGGCCAATAACATGCAGTAAAAAAGAAGGTTCTTAGCAGGGCCTCGAACTCCCGAAAATAATCCGAAGATTACGGTCATTGCATTGATTGAGATTGCTACCCCTAAAGATGTAGTCAATAGTTTACTAATTGAATCCCAGTAGGAGAACAAGAGTGGGCATTCAAAAAACATATGTATGTCAGAGTCTGCTAGAAGCCCACACCTAGGGCAGGCTACAAGGGAGTTTATTGAAAATTTCGACAGCCGCTGTGGTGAATAATATGCCCTGTGTAGGGTAAAAAGATGATTCCTACGCAACCAGGCTGGTTTCACTATGTCCACAAGATTTTAAAAGAGGCGTGCCAGATGTTATCAGTGTCCTGATCAATAAAGGAAGCGCTCCACAGTGTCTCCGGTAAGGTGAAATCCCCGTCAACCTCTTCCAATAATAAGTTATACCAGACTGAGATCTCCTTACTCACAGAAAGTTTGTCCAGCATCAGGGCCACTAAGCTGCTGTCTCCTCCCAGTTGGTATCTACCCCTAGCTGAACGCTGTGAGTGAGCCCAACTCGCAATCTGTATATACTTGAATCTGGAAAGACCCGGCCCTACTCTAGCTAGTAAAGCTTCCCAAGGGAGGAGAGAACCATTTATAAACAAGTCCCCCCAAACCTCCAAACCGGCCTCCCTCAGTGGTGTTGCCAGGCTATCGAGAAGCCAACCTGGACATCCCGGGGAATCCCACATTGGAGACCTGCCTGCAAAATATCCCAGTTTTATGGAGCCTCTTAGCTTAACCCACGTTTTTGTCAATCCCAATAATACCTTCAGCTTCACCTTTTTAAAAAACTTAGGGTCCCCAAATTTAAACAAAAAACCCTGTTGGCCAACTCCCTCTCCTCTAAGTAGTGCGGAGAACATAGTGCCTATTCCCACATTCGTGGGCATCTTAAGCAGCATCCTGGCGTGGGAGAGTTGAAAAGCCCACGCGTATAGTTGTAAATCTGGAGCTGCAAGACCCCCTTTTCTCTCCTACGCCTGATTTTTTTCCATGAAATCCGAGCTGTGAGGTCATTCCAAATAAAAGAGCTAATATCACTTTTTTTTGCTATGATAGAAGGCTCAAAAAAAAAGCGGAACAGTGTTAAACAAAAAAGAAATTTTGGGCAAAATAGACATTTTAACAAGGTTAACCCTACCCAGAATAGAAAGCGGGAGTGTAGACCAAGACCTCATAAGTTTTCTACATTCTCTTGCTATCAATGAAAAATTCAACGTTGCAATTTTGTCTATGTTTTTAGTAATAGTGAGGCCAAGATAATGCATAGAAAGACTCAATTGAACCCCTGCCACTGGCTCGGGGTCGTTCCACTGCATCATCTCAGTTTTGGATGCATTAATTTGGTATCCGAATACCTCCCCATAGTCATAGGCCAGAGCAATTATAGAGGGAAGAACAGTACAGAGGTCTGAAGAGAAGATGAGAATGTCATCGGCGTACAGGGCCACTTTCCTCTCCCAACCCATATATGAAAAAGACTTGATGTTACAGTCGTCCCTTAACCGTTGGGCGAAGGGCTCTATATATAAGTCAAATAGGAGAGGGGGCAACCCTGCCGCGTACCCCGAGTAATATTAAATGGGGCTGAAAGTTCGCCATTAACCAGTAAAGAGGCCATAGGCTTCTGATAGAGTAGACTCACCGCTCTGCGGAAAGCCCCCCCAAGGTTGAATTTACCCAAGACCCCCGACAGGAACATCCAATTGACCCTGTCGAAGGCCTTGGTGGCGTCCAACGTGATGACAGCAAGGGGAAGAGAGTCCGCCGTCGCCATATCTATGGCCCCAATAAGATCATAGGTCAATTCAAAGAGTTGGCGACCCCTCACAAAGCCCCTCTGGTCCTGATGTAATATAGAAGGTGCCACTACCCCTAGTCTATTGGCAAGAAAAGATGTGAAAAACGTATAATCCGCATTTAAAATCGAAATAGGCCTATAAGACCCACAACTTGAGGCTGGTTTACCTGGTTTCAAAATCAAAGTAATAGAAGCATCATTCCACGAATTAGGGAGAGACAGCCCTACCTGAAAGATCTGATTAAACAGCGAAGTTAAAGGAGGAACTATTATTGTCAACAAGGTCAAATATAGCTCTGAAGGAAGGCCATCGGGACCAGATGCTCTACCCTTCTTGCTGTCTAAGATGGCACGGCTAACCTCTTCCTGCGTAATAGGTCTATCTAAGGTGGCTCTTTGTTCAGCTGAAAGAGAGGGGAGAGACACCCTATTTAACCAGTCGTCAACCTGACAAGCCTCAACATGTTTGTCCTCGTGATAGATTTTCTTAAAAAAAATCACAAAAGGCACTTCTAATGTCAGCATCTGCTGAGTAAGTCGCCTGATCTACGTTGATTTGAGCTATGTTATTTCTAACTCGATCAGTTTTGGCTTTCCAGGCCAGAAGCTTGCCGGCCCCCTCTCCATATTGAAAATGTGCTAGCTTACTTGCCTCCCATCTCTGAAGGACTCGAGTATTTATAATTGAGCCCAGTTCTCCTTTTAGGGTAGATAACTCATCTTGCCAACGTTTCATAGTTTCCGGAGGAACAGCCGGATGTAACAAGATTTTCTTTTGCACCCTAGCCATATCAGATTCCAATAAGGTGACAGATTCCCTATAGATTTTGTTTTTATGTGAGACCTTGTTTGTTATTATGCCTCGCAAGAAGGCTTTAAATGTGTCCCAAACACACCCGGGGGAAGCGGACCCAATGTTGTTATCAAAAAATCTTTGTGCTTCAATTTTTAAAGCGGTAATTTCATCGGGAGCAGTAAGTAATGAACGGTCAAATGACCAAACTTTAGGTGTATTTTTCAGCAGCCCGCCCAGTTCTAGAGAGATGGCCGCATGATCGGAAAAATGGAATGGGAGATGAGAGATGTTTTGTACCTGTTTAACTAGTTGCTGACTGATTAAGATATAATCTATTCTCGACTGGTGGTGGTATTTATAGTTGTGAAATGAGACACCTTGTTGAAGCCCAGATCTTAATCTCCAAATGTCTACATAGCCAAATTCCTTCATTTTGTCAAGTAAAAGGGCCCATGTTTTTGAGGGGATTACTGATCTATTAGTAGGGGATTTATCCAGTATAGGGTCCAAAACTATATTGAAATCTCCAGCCAGTATCGTGGGCTCCGGATACGCAAGCAGGTGAGAAAATACCGTATTCAATACCGAGGGGTCATCATGGTTGGGCCCGTAGTAACCTACTATTGTAATCAGACCCCCTGCCACCGTCACAGAAACAATTACCCATCTACCTCCTGGATCTACGAGTTTATCAATTAACCTTGCTTTTAAAGATTTTTTGAAGAAGATCGCCACGCCTCTGGAGTTTAGAGATTGTGTAGTAGACACACAAAAATCTACCCATCTATTTTTTTTAACAACAGAGGTGATCTCAGTCTCTGTAAGATGGGTCTCTTGGAGTACAAGAATTTGAGCGTCTGAGTCTCGCAAATACTGCAATATTTTCCATTTTCTGGGACTAGTGCGTAGGCCATTTATATTCCAGGAGAGAATTCCTATCTTCTCCATAGGAACATCCACCCCATCACCAGTACCTAGAGTAAAATTATTAATATTAAAGCTAATGTATGCCATAGAATATATGTCTCTCCCCAACAAGGACATAAAAAGTAGAACTGAGCAAAAAATGAGGACTTTTTAAAGAAATTTTCCCCCCTGCCCCCCTCCCGTAAGCACCCCAGAACCCTCCCCCACCCGTGGGAAACCCCTACTCTATCTATCTGGATATACCAGAAGATAGCACCCCTTCTGTGCTCCCGTCCTATCTGTATATAGACCTTTAATCATGGCCAAAAAGAGAGGAGGAGATAAAGAAAAAACAATAAAACACAGGGCTATTTCAAGTGGAAGGGAAGGAGGATTATAGATATTAAATTTTATATTAAGTTTGTTAATTAATATATTGACATAACCAATTGTGCAAACGTTTTTTCCCTTTTTTTTCCCCTTCTTTCCTCCCTTTTTTTTTCCCCCCTCCTTCTCTCTCCCTCTTTATATCTCTCGATGTATATCCTTTTTTTTTTTTCTTTTTCTTTATCCTTTCTATTAATCCTTTCCTCTCCCCTTTTTTTCTTTTCCATTTCTTTTCTTTTTTCCTTTTCTAAACCTCCTTCACCAACTCATGGTTTAAGCGATCTTACCTATCCCAAGTATACAAATCTCCTGGGGACTAATTGGTTAACTTGAAGAACCCTTGTTTTTATCTTTATCTTTTTCTCTGCCCAAGGACAGCAGGAGTTCATCAGCTGCCTGCACTGACCTGATGTTATGCATTGTGTTATTATGCATGACTTTCAAGGCCGCCGGAAAGACCAGATGGGCTACTGCCCCTAGGCTCCTGAAAGCTTCAAGCCTTCTACCAAACTCCCATTGTTTGTCTAGCGTTGCCCTCGAAAGGTCGGACCTAATTTGAAAGTTGAATCCCTTCCCGCTTAAGGATTTTTGCTTTAGTGCCAGACCTAATATAGATTCTTTGAGAGTATAGGTGTGGAAATTTATTAATATTTTCCTCGGCTTGGTTCTTTGAGGGTTCCTTCTGAAGGGATCTCTGTGGATACGTTGAATATCCACAGACAATTCTTCCACAGATTGATCTAGTTTCAAACAGTCGGACCCCTCACTGCCCTCTGGTACGTTAAGAATACGGAGGTTGCTTCGACATGCGTTGTTCTCCAGTGATTCCAATCTTTCTGACAAAATCTGATCCTCCTTCTTAAGCTTAACAATATCTGTCTTGGCTTCATCCAGATGCAATGAGAGACCCGACACTGTGTCTTCCAGACCTTCTGTTCTTGATGCAAGAGTGCCCACTTTCCTATCCAAGGACTCGCAAAAATTCCGAATGTCCGATTGAATGGAAGCGGAGTCCTCAAAGCCTCCTTAATGTCAACTGACAAAGATGAAAACATTGATTGCAAATAGGAGGTCAAAGCCGGATCAACCCCACTACCGATGTAAAAATCTGGAAGGGCTGTTGCCCCCCGCTGCCCATCTTCTTCTATAGGCGCATTGTTATTTGAGAGCCCAAGTTGCTGTGAAGCTAGGTGAGGTTCCAAATGAGATTCAAGCAGTATTTTGTTTGTTTTTATTTAATAAAAAGATATTTAAAAAAAAAAATACACCTATGCCCCTGGCTTCCGTGGGTGAGGTAAAACGAGTACTCTGGTAGTCTCGATGGTATTGGCCCTCCAAGTTTCTAAGTCTAAAACGGTTCCATCGTAGTTAACCTAGAAATGTCCTTAAATTGTAAATTTGTAACTTGTATGTTTCCCATAGAAAGTCAATGGTAACCCGTGGCTGTGTTTAGACACTGCACGTGTCTCCCGTGGGCCTCCTACTTCCTAACCCTTGGTTGTTCCTAGAAGCCCCAGCGAATCCCCAGGCCCTAGGCCTGCTTTTTATCCCAGTCGTGGTTCTTATACCACTATTTTAGTATATGGTTTGTGAGTGCTCTAGGCCATAACGTATACGGTGCAGTTTTTAGTATGCTAATTAAGTTCCTTGTATTGTACTTTTACCTCTGACCTCATAAAGAGGCCAGAGGGTTGTGTTTAAAATAAATACATATATATATTTGATATATACCTTGTGTGGTGTGCTTTCATTTGGTACTCAGGGGATTATATTTGGTACAACAACTAGCTTAATTCGCTCTCTGAAGTCTTAGCCTGAAGACTGCTTGCCATTGCTACCCCTAGGATAGCTTTCTATAGGGTTGACTTTGCAATCACCATCAATACGAGTCGATTGGACTGGTGCAAGGTGCCCACTAGAATAGTGGACATCAACTTCTCACATTGGTGGCAGCTGTGGGATAAGAGCTTGCATTGTTTTACCAAATAATCTTGAGAATACCATTTGAAAAATCACATCAACGTACCTGTAGGTACATATAAATCAAGTCTTATAGTACATAAGTTCTACTGAACTTAGCAGTTGTAGGTGGTAAGGGCTTGCACACTGTAGGAGAGTAGGGTCTGCTTTCCTATGGTCAACCCACTTTTTGCTTCACTGGTTTTCGACTTAATGTGGTTGTGGGCCTGCTAATCAGACCCACAGCCCTGCTGTTCTCTCTCTAAATTCACAACCATGTACTTTAGGTACATTACCAATTGGGATTGGGTCCCTTTATCAGCCCCTATACAGTGTACTATAGGTACCCAGGGCATAGGTGCATCCAAGGCCTACCAGGGGCTGCAGCATATCTTTTGCCACCCCTGGCTGGCCATCCAAACTGACACAACTGGCTGATCACAGCTGGGGCAAGGTGGTGTAATCACCCCTTGCTTAGATGTAGTATACCTATGTCTAAACCTATATCTGGACACATATACACCTATAAGTCACTCCTATGGCAGGCCTTAACAATCCTGGAGGCAGAGTGCTTGGTCTTATGTGAGATGGTGCTCTAGCATGAGCTGAGCCTGTCTGCAGCTTTTGGAACAAAGTCCTTATAGCTGTTCTGGGATATTGCCACACCATATACTCTTAAGTGCATTAAGAACCTCGTGATTGAATGCTAACTATGGTTTGGCTTTATCAAAACATGTTGTGTAAGGTGTTATACGCTTTGGAATACTACCCCCTCGCCAGTACTGGCGACGGGGGTAGCATTCCACCCTTCTAGAGTGAGAAGACATGTTACTTTCCTTAAACACTGTTAAATATAACCAGAGCCTCAGCATCACAAAATGGATGCTGCTGCCACAGACACAAGTCTGGCCTACTGCTGCTGACCGAACCTCCGGCAGGGGAGGCCTGGACAAAAGGTTTCCTGTCACAGGGAGGTGTTACACCACCCCAGACAGGAGAGAGTGGATTGGGGTAGGGAGGGCTGAATGAAACTAGACACTGCCTGGGGCGCACAAGGTGTCCCAGGCAAAGCCCAGTTCAAACAGGTGCTGGGGCACTCCAGCCACAGCTCCGGCGCGCAACTGGACAAAGGGAAAGGGGTGTAACCACCCCCTTCCTGGGTCCCACCCATAGGAGGGACCTAGCAGGAGATCCAGCCCCTTGATTTGGAATAAAGGTAGGAGCTGTGCCATAGCACATCAGATCATCCTGACTGAAACTTTGATACGAAACTCTGGACCCTTCGACATCCTACTCGACGTAGAAGACTGAAGAATCTCCCTTGTGGTCAAGGAGGGACCACCCTGCACACGCAGGCACCATCAGCGCTCAAAGGTTTTCTTTGTTGTTGCTCCTGCGGAGCTCGAATGACGGAGACCAACAAGAACCGGACTTCCAGACTTCCAACAGCCCGATCCACAGTCCCAGCAAAGCTGAGACCTGAGGAGGCGACGAGAGACGTGGGACCAGCCATCTTGGAACGCCAGCGAAGTGCTTCCTGTGCAGCTCCCGAGGCACCCTCGAAGCTGCGCATTGGGGATTGAGAAACCCCAGCCCCAGCCCCAGCCCAGAGCAGCTTTTGCACCAAAGATCACCTCTCCACACTCACCGAGTGCTGCGTGGGGCCCTTTTGCATTTTTCCTGCTCGAAGCGTTGTCCGGTCACTTGCCCGTTGGCTAGTGGCCTCTGTGACGACGAACCTTCGAATTTTCACTGCTGGTCTGGTTGCTCCAGACTGGCCCTAGCTCGCCTGAAAAGGAGCAGTCCATCAGACCTTCCCGGTCTGATCCAGAAGCCATCTTCAAGTCCTGTGTGGGTTGCATCTGCCAAGGCCTGTTGACTTCGATTCAAGAACCGACACCGCCGACAGCGAGAGCCTTCGTGGGACAGCTCGTGTCCACCATCTGGTTGTCCTCGATCCTTCCTGGTCCACGTGGCAGCGGAGACAAGCTTCACAACATCACCTGATCGCAACCCGACATCGCCTGGTTCCTTCCTGGTTCCTTCCTGGTCACTGGCTAGTGACCCAGACTCTGTCCCCTCTGCTTTCAGGTACTCTACATCTTCGATCCACCCTTGGATCCAACCGGACTCTTCTCTCCTGGTCGCCTGCAGCATCTTTTCCTCCAGGCTCCATAGGACTCCACGACAAAACCCGACGCACTTTGGCACCTATGCACCCGCTTCCTGTGGGTTAGATAGCGTGAGTACTTCGGTGCTCCTGTAGTGGTTTACACCTCTATTGTCCTAGTTTTAAGTGGTTCAGTTCTAGTCCAGTCGGAAGACTCCTAAAACAGTAAGTTTCTAACTTTTACGCACCATTGACTTGTATTGGTAAACGCGGTTGCCTATGGACACTGCACCCGCATCCTGTGGGCCTCCTATGTCCTAACCTTCATTAGTCCAGTGTAGTCCAGCGATTCTCAAGGCCCTAGGCCTTACCATTGTTTGTGACGTGGTTCTTATACCACTACTTTAGTATATGGTTTGAGTGGCCACCAGGGCCTATCCATATTTGTGCAACTTTTGTATGTTATATGAAGTTCTTTGTTTAACGCTTGTGCTTCTGTGCTCATAAGGAGTACAGGGGATTATTCTAGTAATAAATACATATATTTTATAATACATAACTTGTGTGGTGTCCTTTCATTTGATGTTAAAAGGATTGCATATGGTAAAACAGCTGGCTTCACATGCCCTCTTGAGTTTAGCCTAAGACTGCTTTTATCCATGCTACCACTAGGATAGCTGGTCTATAAGGTTGACTTACAACCAATCACCATAAGGGTCGTTTGGACTGGTGCAAGGTGCTCACTAGAATAGTGATCATCCTATACCAGGCCAACTTCTCACATTGGTGTGCAGCGGTGGGATTTGAGCTTGCTGCTTGTTTTCCAATTGTAATCTTTGACAATATCATTTGAAAGATCACATCAAGTACCTTATGTACATATAAACAAAGCTTCAAATACTTACGTTTTACTGAACTTAGTGGTTGTAGACCAAAGGGCTTAGCACACCCTGACTACAACTCCTAGAGAGGTTCAACTAGGTAAACACATAGTGTAGGTAGGTGCACACACCTCCACCTCACTAGTCATGGCTGGAGCAGGTGAACCACTCAGTTCTCTACCTGTGGGTGACCCTCCCAAGGCACCCTCCAGCTATGAAAAACTCAGCTTCAGAGAATTGAGTGCCTTGTGCACCTCAAGGGGGCTGAAAAGGGGTCATAACCCCACCCTCCCAATCCTGATAAATATCCTAGAGAAAGCTGATCTAGAGAGGGGTCCTGGAGCAGGTCCCTCAGGTACTACAGGAGAGGGAGCCCCCCTAGATGATGAAACCATCATTCCAGAAGTGGAGGAAGTAGATGGGGAAGAGTCAGATGATCAGGGGGATTGTCCGGTTCAGGTCAGAAGGCTTAGCCAGGCTAACCTAAGCTTGCATGGGAATGGAGAAGGGTATCACCCCTCCAGACCTAATAGTAGGCTTCTCCCAGGCAATAGAAGGGGCAGATCTCCTTCCAGGGAATCTAACCACTCTAATGCCTCAAGGGTTTCTCAAAGGGGAATGACTTTCTCTCAGGGAAGAGAGCATGAGGCTAGGATGAGAGCTGTCCAACTCCAGATAGAGAGAGAGGAAACAGCCCTGGCCCAAGCTAAACTTGCTTTGGCGAGGGAAAATAAATTAAGTGGATTAGATTCCACTGGTGGCAGCAGTATCCCGAAGGATAAAGACAGGTCCTATGATCATTGAAACCTGAGTAAGATTGTGCCCCCCCTACAAAGATGGGAATGACATCCACAAATGGATGACTGCTCTGAGGAGAGCCTGCATGGTACAGCAGGTTCCCCAAGATCAGTGGGCAGCAATCTTGTGGCTCTCCTTCTCAGAGAAAGGAAGAGACAAGCTCCTCGCAGTTAGCCCTGAGGATGCTAAAAACTACACTGGCCTGAAGAGTGCTCTTATTGATGGGTTTGGCCTAACCACTGAGCAATACAGGTTGTTGTTCAGAGGTACCCAAAAAGCTCAGACTCAGGACTGGACTGATTTTGTTGATAGTGCCACTAAGGCTCTGGAAGGTTGGTTGCTTGGTAGTAAAGTTAAGGACTATACAGGATTGTATAATTTGATCATGAGAGAGCAAATCCTTAATAACTGTCAGAACCAGTTGTTGCACCAACACCTGATTGACTCAGATCTGACCTCTCCCCAAGAATTGGGAAAGAAGGCAGACAAATGGGTCAGAACCAGGGTTAAGCAGAAACCCCAGAACCATGGAGGTGATCAGAAAAAGGCAAACCAGAAGGGTGGAGATCAAAAACAAAAAGACCAGAAGTCTTCTTCAGGCCACCAAACTACTTCTAATGGGGGAGGGGGGGGGGAGGGGTCCCAAACTGAAAAGAAAAAGAAGAAGAATGATGGCCCAAATAAACCTTGGTGTAATTACTGTAAGCTGTATGTCAGTTTCTCACTGGTTTAGTGAGTGCACTAAGAAAGGTACAGCCCCTGCCACTGCAGCCCCTAAGGCAACTGCACCCCCTAGTACAGTCAGCAGTGGCAGCCCCAAACCAAAGCTATAGTGAGGCTAACCATGGGTACTGAGATGGAGTCTGGCTTAGTCAGGATTCCTACTCAGGCAGTCTTGATCTGTAATGTGGACATGGCTATGACCACTACTGTGAGTCCCAATACTTTGGGCAAGTACAGGCAGACGCCTTTGATTAATGATAAAGTGGCTCAGACCTACAGGGACACATGTGCCAGTGTCACTGTGGTGACACCTAACTTTGTGGACCCTGGACAAATTGTACTGGGTGATAATTACCTGGTGACCAATGCTAGCAATGTCACTACTCCCCATAGTGTGGCAATTGTTAATTTCTCCTGGGGAGGGGTAACTGACCTCAAGAGAGGTGTGGTGAGTGCAGACCTCCCAGTTGAATGTCTTTTGGACAATGATCTAGAGGACTCAGTATGGTCAGAAGTGGAGTACAGGACTCATGCAAAGATGCTAGGTATTTCAACACATGTCCTTGCTGTGACCAGGTCATAGGCCAAAAAGTGCTTACCTGAACCTGTGCTGGATCTTGAAACTATAGACCAGACACAACCCATGAGAAAGAGCAAGAGGGTTAAGGCAGTGCCTTCCACCTTGCCCCAGGCTGAGGATCAGCCCTCTCAGGAGGATGGTTCTGTGATCCAAGAGGAGACTGTCCTGGAAGAGCTTGAACCTGATCAGGTTGAGTTTCTGGGGACAGGGGGACCCTCCAGGGCAGATCTGGGGCAGGCTCAGTTAACTTGTCCTTCTCTTAAACCCCTCAGACAGCAGGCGGCTGCTGGGAATGCTCAAGGTACCCATAAAGTGTATTGGGATGATGGGCTCCTTTATTCGGAGGCTAGAGACCCCAAGCCTGGTGCTTCCAGGAGGTTGGCCATACCTCTGCAATTTAGGGGCTTCCTTCTAACCTTGGCACATGATATTCCTCTAGCAGGACACTTAGGCCAGAACAAGACTTGGGACATGCTTGTCCCTCACTTTCACTGGCCTCACATGTCAGAAGATACCAAGGAGTTTTGTCGCTCCTGTGTTACCTGCCAAGCCAGTGGCAAATCAGGTGGCACCACAAAGGCCCCCTTCATACCACTACCTGTGGTGGGGGTACCCTTTGAGAAAGTGGGGATAGACATTGTTGGACCAATGGACCCCCAAACAGCATCTGGGCACAGATTTATACTGGTGGTAGTGGATCATGCCACCAGGTATCCAGAGGCAATTCCCCTGAGGACCACAACAGCTCCTGTTGTGGCAAGGGCCCTACTTGGAGTTTTCTCCAGAGTGGGCTTTCCAAAGGAGGTACTTTCAGACAGAGGTACCAACTTCATGTCTGGATATCTAAAAGCAATGTGGAAAGAGTGTGGTGTTAATTATAAGTTCACTACAGCCTACCATCCATAGTGCAATGGGCTTGTTGAAAGATTCTACAATACCCCAAAAGGGATGATAAAAGGGTTACCTGAAAAGCTTAGGCGAAGATGGGACATCCTTTTACCCTGCCTTCTCTTTGCTTACAGAGAGATCCCACAAAAGGGGGTTGGCTACAGCCCTTTTGTGCTTTTGTTTGGACATCCTGTAAGGGGTCCCTTGTGTCTAGTGAAGGAAGGATGGGAGTTACCTCTCAAAAAGCCTAAACTTGACATAGTGGACTATGTACTTGGTCTCCGCTCCAGGATGGCTGAATACATGGAGAAAGCTTCCAAAAACCTTGAGGCCAGGCAAGAACTTCAGAAAGCTTGGCATGACCAAAAGGCTGTGCTGACTGAGTACCAGCCAGGGCAGAAGGTGTGGGTGTTGGAGCCAGTGGCCCCAGCAGCCCTCCAAGACAAATGGTCTGGACCCCACACCATAATTGAGAAAAATGGAGAGGTCACCTACTTGGTGGACCTTGGCACTCCTAGGAGCCCCCACAGGGTGTTCCATGTCAATAGGTTGAAAGCATATGTGGACAGGGCAGACATGAGCTTGTTCATGGCTACAGATGGGGAACAGGAGGAAGAGAGTGACCCTCTCCCAGACTTGTTGTCCCAAAACCCTGATGATGGTTCAGTTGATGGAGTGGCCTTGGTAGGCAGCCTCACTGACCAGCAGCAATGGGACTGGTGACAAGTTCTGCAGGCCTATAGACATATGTTTTCACTAACACCTAGTAAGACTAACTGGTGCACCCATGAGGTGGACACTGGTGACAGTCTGCCTGTGAAAAGTAAAATCTACAGGCAACCTGACCATGTCAGGGATTGTATAAAGACTGAGGTGCAGAAAATGCTAGAGCTTTGAGTAATTGAGCCATCAGAGAGCCCCTGGGCCAGCCCAGTAGTCCTTGTGCCAAAACCTCACACCCAAGATGATAAGAGAGAGATGAGGTTCTGTGTGGACTATAGAGGTCTCAATGCTGTCACTAGGACAGATGCTCACCCCATTCCAAGAGCAGATGAGCTCATAGATAGATTGGCTTCTGCCAAATTTCTGAGCACATTTGATTTGACAGCTGGCTATTGGCAAATCAGGTTAGCTGAGGAGTCCAAGGCCAAAACAGCATTCTCAACCCCTGGAGGTCATTACCAATTTGTGGTGATGCCCTTTGGCTTGAAGAATGCACCTGCCACTTTCCAAAGGTTGGTGAGCCAAGTCCTTTCTGGGTTGGATGACTTTTGTGCAGCTTATCTTGATGATATTGCTGTCTTCAGCTCCACCTGGGAGGATCACCTGATCCACCTGAAGAAGGTTTTAGAGGCCCTGCAAAAGGCAGGCCTAACTATCAAGGCCACAAAGTGCCAGATAGGGCAGAGCAAGGTTTAGTACCTGGGCCACCTTTTAGGTGGAGGTCAGGTTCAACCACTGGAGAGCAAGATCCAGGCCATACAGGACTGGGCTCCTCCAACCACCCAGACACAGGTCAGAGCTTTCTTGGGCCTGCCTGGGTACTACAGAACATTTGTCAAGAATTATGGGTCCATTGTGACACCACTCAATGATATGACATCCAAGAAGATGCCAAAAAAGGTTCAGTGGACAGTTAGTTGTCAAAGGGCATTTGATGACCTGAAGAAGGCCATGTGCTCTGCACCTATCTTAAAGCGTCCTGACTACTTCAAAGAGTTCATTGTCCAAACAGATGCTTCTAAGTTGGGGTGGGAGCTGTGCTTTCACAACTTAATGTAGATGGTCAAGACTAGCCCATTGCTTTCATTAGCATAAGGCTGACCCCCAGGGAGAAACATTGGTCAGCCATTGAGAGGGAGGCCTTTGCTGTGGTTTGGGCCCTGAAGAAGTTGAGACCATACTTGTTTGGCACTCACTTCAGAATTCAGACAGACCATTAGCCCCTCTTGTGGCTAAATCAGATGAAGGGTTAGAATCCCAAACTGCTCAGGTGGTCCATTTCCCTACAGGGGATGGACTTTACAGTGGAGCACAGACCAGGGACTGACCATGGCAATGCGGATGGTGTCTCGAGGTATTTCCACTTAGAACATGAAGACTTATCTGGACAAAGTTATGTTTAATGTCCCTGCGTTTGGGGGGGGGGGGTTATGTAGGAGAGTAGGGTCTGCTTTCCTATGGTCACCCTACTTTTTGCTTCACTGGTTTTCGACTTAATGTGGCAGCGGGCCTGCTAATCAGACCCACAGCCCTGCTGTTCTCTCTCTAAATTCACAACCATGTACTTTAGGTACATTACCAATTGGGATTGGGTCACCTTATCAGCCCTTGTACAGTGTACTATAGGTAACCAGGGCATAGGTGCATCCAAGGCCTACCAGGGGCTGCAGCATATCTTTTGCCACCCCTGGCTGGCCATCCAAACTGACACAACTGGCTGATCACTCAGCTGGGGCAAGGTGGTGTAATCACCCCTTGCTTAGATATAGTATACCTATGTCTAAAACTATATCTGGACACATATACACCTATAAGTCACTCCTATGGCAGGCCTTAACAATCCTGGAGGCAGAGTGCTTGGTCGTATGTGAGATGGTGCTCTAGCATGAGCTGAGCCTGTCTGCAGCTTTCAGGACCAAGTCATATAGCTGTTCTGGGATATTGCAATACCATATACTCTTAAGTGCATTAAGAACCTCGCGGTTGAATGCTAATTATAGTTTGGCTTTATCAAAACATGTCGTGTAAGGTGTCATACGCTTTGGAATACTACCCCCTCGCCAGTCCTGGCGACGGGGGTAGCATTCCACCCTTCTAGAGGGAGAAGACATGTTACTTTCCTTAAATGCGGTTAAATCTAACCATAGCCTCAGCATCACAAAATGGATGCTGCTGCCACAGACACAAGTCTGGCCTCCTGCTGCTGACCAAAACTCCGGCAGGGGAGGCCTGGACAAAAGGTTTCCTGTCACAGGGAGGTGTTACACCACCCCAGACAGGAGATAGTGGATAGGGGCAGGGAGGGCTGAATGAAACTAGACACTGGCTGGGGCGCACAAGGTGTTCCAGTCAAATCCCAGTTCAAACCGGTGCTGGGGCACTCCAGCCCCAGCTCTGGTGCAAAACTAGGCTAAGGGAATGGGGTGTAACCACCCCCTTCCTGGGTCCCACCCATAGGAGGGACCTAGCAGGAGATCCAGTCCCATGATTTGGAATGAAGGTAGGAGCTGTGCCATAGCACATCAGATCATCCTTACTGAAACTTTGATACGAAACTCTGGACCCTTCGACATCCTACTCGCCGTAGAAGACTGAAGAATCTCCCATGTGGTTAAGGAGTGACCACCCTGCAAAAGCAGGCACCATCAGCGCTCAAAGGTTTTCTTTGTTGTTACTCCCGACGGAGTTCGAACGACAGAGACCAACGAGAACCGGACTTCCAGACTTCCAACAGCCCGATTCACAGTCCCAGCAAAGCTGAGACCTGTGGAGGCGACGAGAGACGTGGGACCAGCCATCTTGGAACGCCAGCGAAGTGCTTCCTGTGCAGCTCCCGAGGCACCCTCGAAGCTGCGCATTGGGGATTGAGAAACCCCAGCCCCAGCCCCAGCCCAGAGTAGCTTTTGCACCAAAGATCACCTCTCCACACTCACCGAGTGCTGCGTGGGGCCCTTTTGCATTTTTCCTGCTCGAAGCGTTGTCCGGTCACTTGCCCGTTGGCTAGTGGCCTCTGTGACGACGAACCTTCGAATTTTCACTGCTGGTCTGGTTGCTCCAGACTGGCCCTAGCTCGCCTGAAAAGGAGCAGTCCATCAGACCTCCCCGGTCTGATCCAGAAGCCATCTTCAAGTCCTGTGTGGGTTGCATCTGCCAAGGCCTGTTGACTTCGATTCAAGAACCGACACCGCCGACAGCGAGAGCCTTCGTGGGACAGCTCGTGTCCACCATCTGGTTGTCCTCGATCCTTCCTGGTCCACGTGGCAGCGGAGACAAGCTTCACAACATCACCTGATCGCAACCCGACATCGCCTGGTTCCTTCCTGGTTCCTTCCTGGTCACTGGCTAGTGACCCAGACTCTGTCCCCTCTGCTTTCAGGTACTCTACATCTTCGATCCACCCTTGGATCCAACCGGACTCTTCTCTCCTGGTCGCCTGCAGCATCTTTTCCTCCAGGCTCCATAGGACTCCACGACAAAACCCGACGCACTTTGGCACCTATGCACCCGCTTCCTGTGGGTTAGATAACGTGAGTACTTCGGTGCTCCTGTAGTGGTTTACACCTCTATTGTCCTAGTTTTAAGTGGTTCAGTTCTAGTCCAGTCGGAAGACTCCTAAAACAGTAAGTTTCTAACTTTTACGCACCATTGACTTGTATTGGTAAACGCGGTTGCCTATGGACACTGCACCCGCATCCTGTGGGCCTCCTATGTCCTAACCTTCATTAGTCCAGTGTAGTCCAGCGATTCTCAAGGCCCTAGGCCTTACCATTGTTTGTGACGTGGTTCTTATACCACTACTTTAGTATATGGTTTGAGTGGCCACCAGGGCCTATCCATATTTGTGCAACTTTTGTATGTTATATGAAGTTCTTTGTTTAACGCTTGTGCTTCTGTGCTCATAAGGAGTACAGGGGATTATTCTAGTAATAAATACATATATTTTATAATATATAACTTGTGTGGTGTCCTTTCATTTGATGTTAAAAGGATTGCATATGGTAAAACAGCTGGCTTCACATGCCCTCTTGAGTTTAGCCTAAGACTGCTTTTGTCCAGGCTACCACTAGGATAGCTGGTCTATAAGGTTGACTTACAACCAATCACCATATGGGTCGTTTGGACTGGTGCAAGGTGCTCACTAGAATAGCGATCGTCATATACCAGGCCAACTTCTCACACACACCCTGACTACAACTTCTAGAGAGGTTCTAGTAGGTAAAAAGTAGTGTAGGTAGGTGCACACACCACACCTCACTAGTCATGGCTTTAAAGGCAGGAGCTAGTGGCTCACTGCCAGTTGTCAGCAAATAGCAGACATCTAAATATGACACATTCACTTTCCAAGAATTGAGAGGATTGTGTCTCATAAGAAAATTAAAGCAAGGACAGAGTCCAACCATCCAGCACCCGGTAGATCTTTTAGTGGCAGATGACTTGGAAAATGCATCAGACCCAGATACACATGGTAGCAAGGACGGGGCCATCTTTCATCAGAAGAGGATCCTAGTGGGGGAGCCCCACTGGACTCTGATGATGATGATGATGATGATGATGAGGAGGATGTAGGCCAGGAATAGGTTAATGAACCTGACCTGGAAAACACAGGACTACCTGAGGTGGAGAGGGCCTAGGAAGGCCTCCCTCTATCCCTCCACGTAGGCCTAATGGTGTACCCAGAAGGCACAGTTTTCTCTCAGGAGAGTCTGGGCATTCAGATTCATCAGTGGGTCCTCTGCCTCTGCTCACGGGAGGAGAATATCCACTGAGAGAAGAGAGCATGAAGCTAGTAAGAGAGAAGTCAAGCTTAGGATCAAGAGACAACAAGTTGCCCTTGAGAAAGAGACCCTAACTCTTGAAAGAGAGAGGAAATTGTGTGGGCTAGACCCCACTGGTGGCAGCAATATCCCTAGTGGTAGGGATAGGTCTCATGACCATAGAAACCTGAAGAAGATTGTCCCTCCCCATCAGATTGGGGATTACATCGACAAGTGGATAACTGCTTTGGAGAGGGCCTGCAAAGTACAGCAGGTACCCCAGAGTCAGTGGGCAGCAATCTTGTGGCTCTCTTTTGCAGACAAAGGTAGAGACAACCTCCACGCTGCCAGAGAAGAGGATGCTGACAACTGCAGGGTCCTGAAGAGTGCTCTAATAGATGGGTTTGGCCTAACCACTGAGCAGTATAGGTTGCTGTTCAAAGATACCCAGAAGACACAGACACAGGCTGCATAGACTTTGTACATTGTGCTACTAAGGCTCTGGAAGGCTGGTTACTGGGCAGTAAAGTAAGTGACTATACATGATTGTATAACCTTATAATGAGAGAACAGATTCTTAATAATTGTCAGAACCAGCTATTGCATTAACACCTGGTTGACTCTGGTTTGACCTCTCCACAAGAATTGGGTAAGAGGGCAGACAAATGGGTCAGAACCAGGGTGAAGCAGAAGGTTCAGAACAAAGGTGGTGACCAGAAGAAGCAAGACCAAAAGGGTGGGGAGAAAGCAAAAGACCAGAAGTCTTCTCAAGGTCCCCAAAAAGCTTCTAATGGTGGGGGTTCCCAACAATCCTAAAAAAAAGAAGGTCCAAAGAAACCTTGGTGCAAGATTTGTAAAATTAATACTCACTGGACCAGTGATTGTGCCAAGAAGGAGACGGCTCCAACCACCATTGCCCCTAAGGCAACTGTTCCCTCTAGTTCAGCTCCAAGTGGTGATCTCAACAGAAGGGTGTAGTAGGGCTAACTCTGGGAACTGAGATGGACTCTGGCCTAGTCAGAGTACCAACTCAAGCTGTTTTGATCTGTGATGAAGGCATGGATATGCCCTTCCTTGTGAGTCCCAATAACTTGGGCAAGTACAGACCAACTCCTTTAGTCAATGAAAAAGAGGCTCACGCCTACAGGGACACTGGGGCTAGTGTCACCATGGTGATACCTGACTTTGTGGACCCTGGACAGATCATACTAGGTGAAACTTACCTAGTGACCAATGCTAGCAATGTCACTACCATACATGAGATGGCAGTTGTTAATTTCTCCTGAGGAGGGGTAACTGGCCTTAAGAAGGTTGTGGTTAGTTCCGACCTCCCTGTAGAATGTTTGCTTGGCAATGACCTAGAGACTTCAGCCTGGTCTGAAGTGGAGTTCAGGACACATGCAGAAATGTTAGGCATCTCAGCACATGTGCTTGCTGTGACTAGGACACAGGTCAAAAATTGCAACACTGAACAGGCACTGGATTTTGGAATAATGGACCAGTTGCCCTCCAGGAAAAGGAGCAGTAGGATCAAGGCTGTGCCTTCCCCCTGCCTCAGGGTGAGGATCATCCTTCTGAGGAAGCTGATTGTGGGCCTGAAGAAGGAACGGTCCTAGAAGAGCTTGAGCCTGATCAGGTTGAGTTTCTTGGGACAGGGGGACCTTCCAGGGCAGATCTGAGGCAGGCGCAGTTGGACTGCCCTTCTCTTGAACCCCTCAGACAGCAAGCTGCTGCTGAGGCTGCAGGGAATGCTAGTGGAACCCATAAAGTTTATTGGGATGAAGGGCTCCTGTAATCACTGGCTGGAGACCCCAAGCCTGGTGCTTGCAGGAGGTTGGTCATACCTTTGGCATTCAGGGGCTTCCTTTTGACACTAGCCCAAGATATTCCCTTAGCAGGACATCTTGGCCAGAACAAAACTTGGGACAGGCTTGTCCCTCACTTTCACTGGCCCCACATGTCGGAAGACACAAAGGAGTTTTGGCGCTAGTGTGTCACCTGCCAAGCCAGTGGCAAAGCAGGTGGCACTACAAAGGCCTCCCTGATACCACTACCTGTGGTGGGGGTTCCCTTTGAAAGAGTTGGGATTGACATTGTTGGACCAATGGATCCCCAAACAGTCTCTGGGCACAGGTTTATTCTGGTGGTAGTGGATCATGCCACCAGATACCCAGAAGCTATTCCCCTTAGGACCACTACAGCATCTATTGTGGCAAGAGCCATCCTGGGAGTTCTCAAGAGTGGGTTTCCCTAAGGAGGTTGTATCAGATAGAGGTGCAAACTTTATGGCTAGTTACTTGACTACAATGTGGAAGGAGTGTGGAGTGAACTATAAGTTTACCACACCCTATCACCCACAATGCAATGGTCTAGTTGAATGGTTCAACAAGACCTTAAAGGGTATGATTAAGGGTCTCCCAGAAAAGCTCAGGCGGAGATGTGATATCCTGCTACCCTGCCTGTTATTTGCTTACAGAGAGGTCCCGCAGAAGGGGGTTGGCTACAGCCCTTTTGAACTTTTGTTTGGGCATCCTGTAAGAGGACCCCATTTGTCTGGTGAAGGAAGGATGGGAGTTACCTCTCAAAACTTCCCAAACAAGACATTGTGGACTACGTACTTAGTCTCCGCTCCAGGATGGCTGAGTACATGAAAAAGGCATCCAAAAACCTTGAGGCTAGTCAGGAATCGCAAAAGGCCTGGCATGACCAAAAGGCTGTACTGACTGTTTACCTGTGTACCAGCCAGGACAGAAAGTGTGGGTGTTGGAGCCTGTGGCCCCAGCAGCTCTCCAAGACAAGTGGGGTGGACCCCACACTATTGTTGAACAGAAGGTAGAAGTCACCTATCTGGTTGATCTTGGAACTCCCAGGAGCCCCCACAGGGTGCTTCATGTCAATAGACTGAAACCATATGTTGACAGGGCAGACATGGGCTTGCTCATGGCTACTGACGAAGGACAAGAGGAAGAGGGTGACCCTCTCCCAGACCTGCTCTCTCAGAACCCTGATGATGGTTCAGTTGATGGTGTAGCCTTGGCAGGCAGCCTCACTGACCAGCAGCAGAGTGACTGCAGACAAGTTCTGCAGACATACAGACATATGTTTTCACTGACTCCAAGTCAGACTACTTGGTGCACTCATGAAGTGGACACTGGGGACAGTCTGCTTGTAAAAAAGAAAGATTTACAGGCAACCTGATCATGTCAGGGACTGTATCAGGACAGCAGTCTAGAAGATGTTGGAATTGGGAGTTATTGAACCTTCAGATAGCCCTTGGGCTAGTCCACTAGTCCTAGTGCCAAAACCTCACACCCAAGATGGTAAGAGAGAGATGAGGTTTTGTGTAGACTACAGAAGTCTCAATGCTGTCACTAAGACAGATGCCCATCCAATACCCAGATCAGATGAGCTCATAGATAAGTTGGCCTCTGCCAAATATCTGAACACATTTGATCTGACAGCTGGCTACTGGCAAATTAAGTTAGCTGAGGAGGCCAAGCCAAAAGCAGCATTTTCAACCCCAGGTGGACATTATCAGTTTGTGGTAATGCCCTTTGGTCTGAAAAATGCACCGGTCACATTTCAAAGGTTGGTGAACAAAGTCCTCTCAGGCCGCCTGGATGACTACTGTGCAGCTTATCTTGATGATATTGCTGTTTTGGAGCCCCTGCAAAAGGCAGGCCTAACTATCAAGGCTACCAAGTGCCAGATAGGGCAGAATCAGGTTGTGTACCTCGGCCACCTTGTAGGTGGAGGCCAGGTTCAACCATTACAGAGCAAAATCCAGACCATAATGGAGTGGGTTGCTCCAACCACCTAGACTCAGGTCAGAGCTATCTTGGGCCTGACTGGGTACTATAGGAGATTTCTCAAGGGGTATGGTTCCATTGTGACAACCCCGTATGACTTAACTTCTAAGAGAATGCCAAAGAAAGTGCAATGGACAGTCAGCTGTCAAAAGGCAGTTGATGACCTGAAGCAGGTAATGTGCACTGCACCCATTCTGCAAAGTCCTAACTACTCCAAAGAATTTATTGTCCAAACAGATGCTTTTGAGTTGGGGGGTAGGGGCTGTGCTATCACAATTGAATGATGAAGGTCAAGACCAGCCAGTAGCTTTTATTAGCAGAAGGCTGACCCCTAGAGAGTAACGTTGGTCAGCTATTGAGAGGGAGGCCTCTGCTGTGGTTTGGGCCCTGAAGAAGCTGAGGCCACACTTATTTGGTACTCACTTCACAGTTCAGACAGACCATACGCCCCTCTTGTGGCTAAAACAGATGAAGGGTGAAAATCCAAAACTGCTCAGGTGGTCCATTTCCCTAGAGGGGATGGACTACACAGTGGAACATAGACCTGGGAGTAACCATGCCAATGCAGATGGACTCTCCAGATATTTCCATTTAGAACATGAAGACTCAACTGGTCAAGGTTAGTTTAATGTCCCTGCGTTTGGGGGGCGGAGGGGGGTTGGGTAGGAGAGTAGGGTCTGTTTCCTATGGTTACCCCCACTTTTTCCTGTGATTCTCTGGTTTTTCGACTTTAGTATGGCTGTAGCCCTGCTAATCAGGCCTACAGCCTAGCCGTTCTCTCTCTAAATTGATACCATGTACTTTAGGTACATAGCAGATTGGTTACTGGGTCACCCTTGTGAGCCCCAGTATAGTGTACCCTAGGTACCCAGGGCATAGGTGCACCCTAGGCCTATCGGGGGCTACAGCATGTATTGTGCCACCCCTGGTTAGCCTTCCAAACTGACACCACAGGTCTGTTCTTACAGCCTGGGTAAGGTGGTGTAATCACCCCTTCCTTAGATATAGTATACCTATATCTATATACATATATAGATACATATATAAGCCACTCCTAAGGCAGACCTCGACAATCCTGGAAGTAGAGTGAATTGTTTTATGTGAGAGGGTGCCCTAGCATGAGCTGAGCCCCTCTGCAGCTTTGGGAACCATCTCCTTATAGCTGTTCTATGATATAGCCATACCATATACTCAAGTGCATTATAATCCTCGCGGTAATGCTAACTTTGGTATGGCTTTATCAAAACAGGTCGTGCAAGGTGTCAAACACTTTGGAATACTACCCCCGCCGGTTCTGGCAGCAGGGGTAGCATTCTACCCTTCTAGAGGGAGAAGACATGTAGTTACTGGTATACCCGATTAAAGTTAAACAGAGCCTCAGCATCACAAAATGGATGCTGCTGCCACAGACACGAGTCTGCCCTCCTGCTGCTGGACGAAACTCTGGCAGGGGAGGCTTGGACAATAAGTTTCCTGTCCAGGGAGGTGCTGCCAACTCCCCAGACAGGCTTTAGTATATTGGAGCAGGGTGGGTTGCATTCAGTGAATGCTTTTCAGACACTGCCTGGGGCGCACAAGGTGCTCCATGCATTTCCCAGTTCAAACCAGTTGCTGGGGCTCTCAGCCCCAGCTCTGGGGCAAAACTGGACGAAGGGAAAGGGGTGTAACAACCCCCTCCCCAGGTCCACCCATAGGAGGGACCTTAGAGTTAGTCCAACCCCTAAACTTACTATAAGTATAGAACCCCAGTCCCTAGGACTTTAGATTACCCTGGACGAAACTCTGAAACATATATCCTGGACCTTCGACATTCCATTTTGACTGGAAGACGGAAGACATCTCCCTTGTGGTCAAGGAGTGACCACCCTTTTCAAACAGGCACCAACAGCAACTTTGCCGGTCTGCATTTTCGAGGCTCCCGAAGAATCTGCGACACAGGACATGGACTTCCAGACATCTCTGACCCCGACCTTCGCTCACAGCAAAGCTGAGACCCATGGCGTACACGAGAGATGTGGGACCGGAACTCCTGGACATCCTGCATTTTGCAAGCTGCACCTACTTCCCGAGGTATCCTGAAGTTGTGCATTGAGGTGCTTGAAGCCCTAGCCTGAGCACCATTTGCACCGAAGCTCAGAGGCCCACACTCCATGAGTGTCCCGTGGACCCGCTTTGAGCATTTCTGCTCGACTCGTCTTTGCAGTTCCTGGCCCATTGGCTAGTGAGCCCCCAAGAAGACCTATCTTGAATCAAACTTGCTTTCTTGGCTGCTCCAGCTTCCCTGCAGAGGAGAAGCGCCACAGACCTTGCTGGTCTGCACCGAAGGCTATCTCAATCTGCGTGGGTTGCGTTTGCCAAGGCTTGTTGGGTCCAATCCAGATACCGACACTGCAGTCAATTAGATCCTTCGTGGGACAGCTCGAATCCAGCTCCTGGTCATCGTCGACGCCTCCTGGGTCTCGTGGCTGAAGAGACAAGCTTCACCTTTTCACCTGAAATCACCCGCCATCCGGTGGCATCTTTTTATTGCCACCCTGGTCACTGGCTAGTGGCCCAGACACTGTCTCCTCTGCTTTCAGGTTCTTCAGATCTTCGATCCACCCTTAGATCCACCTGGACACTTTTCCTCTAGTCGCCTGCAGCACTTCTTCGCAGCTTTCCATTGAAATCGATGAAGAAACCCGACACCAAAAGACACCTATGCACCCAGCTTCCGTGGGTGAGGTAACACAAGTACTCTGGCAGTCTCGAGGGTATGGGCCCTCCAAGTGTCTAAGTCTAAAAGGGTACCATTGAAGTTAACCTAGAAGTGTCCTTAAATTGTAAATTTGTAACTTCTTTGTTTCCCATAGAAGGTCAATGGTAACCCGCAGCTGTGTTTAGGCACTGCACGCGTCTCCCGTGGGCCTCCTACTTCCTAACCTTTGGTTGTTCATAGAAGCCCCAGCGATTCCCCACGCCCTAGGCCTGCTTTCTATCCCAGACATGGTTCTTATACCACTATTTTAGTATATGGTTTGTGAGGCCCCTAGGGCATAACGTATACTGTGCAACTTATCGTATGCTAATTAAGTTCCTTGTATTGTACTTTTACCTCTGACCTCATAAAGAGTCCAGATGGGTTGTGTTTAGAATAAATACATTTATATTTGATATATTCCTTGTGTGAAGTGCTTTAATTTGGTACTCGAGGGATTATAATTGGTAAAACAACGAGCTTAATTCGCTCTCTGAAGTCTTAGCCTGAAGACTGCTCGCCATTGCTACCCCTAGGATAGCTTTCTATAAGGTTGACTTTACAACCACCATCAATAAGGGTCGTTTGGACTGGTACAAGGTGCTCACTAGAATAGTGGACATCATATACCAGGCCAACTTCTCACAGTGATCACTCCCAGTTTCTTGTAAAACCCTCAAATTTAATACAAGGTTAAAACTACATATAAGAATATATACAATCAATGTGATGTCCTATTTTTCTACTCTAAGCGTTCTTTTTCCAGAATATTACCTTAGAATCTCCCATTCAAGCACACCAGCCCTAAATTGACTAGCTTCTCATTACATTTTCCGTCAAAACTTGACTTTGTTTAATGATTAAGAACTGTTTGGGGTAGGTCATAACCCAAAGTAACACCACCAAAACATCTTTTTCACATAGTTATGTATTAAAGTCACCCATAAGTATAACCAAACTTTGCAAGGCATGCGTCAGTAAAGTGCATGGGTCTTTCTCCAATTTGATTACCTGAATCTCATTATATATCATACTTGTCAAGCCTAATCTGATCAAGGAGTCCGTTTGGATCTTGAGACAGTTTATGATGATACTTTTCGTTTTTACTCCACGAATCAGCTCGCGTTTGCTTCATCGGCATATTAAGTCTTACTGGGAGAGGGAATAACGACAGATACCCCCTCTGAGTGCAGGATGCACGTCCTACGACTGAACAGCACTACTACTGTCGATCCAATAAGTATAATGAGATGTAATATGATTTTGTTGCAAAACTGTTAATAAAAATATTTCAACAAAAAAAGTCTTAATGGGAGAGGAAAGATGGATCATTGAACTATTATATTTCCCCCCCCCCCCCCCACCCCACTTACTCGGGTTGAATTGACCACTGTTCTTTCTGTCTGTTTTGGAAAAGAACGCAGTTTGTTCAATTTCCAAGTCCATAACCTAGTATTGTGTGCCCTGTAAGAAATTCACATTTTTTATATAGGTTTATTTAATAAGCAGCTGACTTGAAATCGTCTATAAAGATTTTATCGCAGCTTATTCTTAGAGAATGTATGCATTTTCAGGGAAGTGTGGGGTTTATTTTTTTTTTTATACATCACAGATTTGAACCAACAGCTTTATTGTGGTCTGTGCGGAACTCCTCCAAATGTGAGCCTCAGTAAAAGGTACAGAGAAATCCAATTTCTTCTATTTTGATTGTGAAATTCTTATGTAGTATTTTTAGAACTTGAGGTTGCAGAAGTAGAATTCTACCTAAATAAAAAAAAATCTGCTGAAACATTGCTTCCTTTTATTAATGATTTTGCCTTCTTAACACTTGAATAAGCATGTTATTTGAGATGCATCGTAGGTGGGTCTTTGGACCTCATCCTGTAGTACTAACGAGCTCCTGGGTTCATATAAAACTACAAGGTTAAGGTGCATGTGTGTACAGTATTCATTGGGCTGGTGTTTCACGCAGAGGTATATACAATGATTTCATTTTTCCGTACCAAAAAAACTGGCTTCAATAAGATACCGTGACATCACCTAACCTAACATGAGGCTAGAGCACAAAATAAATAACCCACCAAACCACTACACTCAATATGATTCATCTTCACATAATTATATACGCGCTTAAGTTATACATAAAGACCCTAATTACTTTTTGATTGAAAATGGACATGTTCTCCGATTTTAAGTGTTGCTGCAAGATGAACTTCAGCGTATGATAAAGGGAGAACATTTCAGTGAAATCTACTGTTTAAGAAGGTCTCTAATTAAATAATGTAGTTGGTCAATAATGGTTCGAAAAAGCCCTTGCTTTTATCCACATACATGTCTATGGTTTGGGGGCATGGGGTCTCTTTCTATGTGCTTGTACATTCAGGAGTATAAGGTAGCTAAGTTCTATGAATTCAAGCGCTGCCGAATAGCTGAGTTACTGTGGATTTGGATGCAAAACCCTGGTTGCGCAAACTGAAATGCAAAGGTAGTTTTATTGCAGAGATACATTAAGAATTCCTTTAGGTAGGAAAAACATCGTAGCCAGGTTGGCGCCATCAAAATTACTGGCACAGATGTCTGCCACATCCTGCATGCCACATAAGGTAGACGAGGCATCTGCAGCTCGAGGTAAGGTTTTGGCTTGGTACCAACAGATCTACGCCTGATATGACCCAATTGTAAAAATACTACTCGAATCTTGCCATGCATCACTCTGTTGCATATCTGAAAGTGATCAGTATCAGTCATTGTTTATACCTGCCAAATGTTCAGATACCATGTGCATCTGTTTTCGTACCACTCTGTGCCAAATGTCTCGTGCTTGGGTTGACAGTAGAATGGAGAATCCCCATTTGCTTCTGCATGTTAACATTTTGTAATCATGGGTCCCGTTTGAATCAGTACTAGCATCTGCGACAAGGTAGATACCACAATGAATCAACCCGCTTCTGATGCATACAGTCTGGAAAGAAATGAACTGCCACCAACGAGTGGAGGTTAGCATGATGCCACCTACCAGAGTGCAAGGGAGTTGCAGTGAAAAATCTCCGGATCCAGTCAGGCACTTGGGGGTATTCACAAGGTGAGGAATCCACGGTTATATAGATCAACCACTGCTGTAGGTCATACCGTAGTAAATATTGTTGACAGCCGACCTGAACTGGAAACATCTGTAGCCTTCCATGGTGAGTAGGGCCATGCAAAAAAATATATAATAATAAAGCTATAATTCCTATCATTACAAACAGAGGGGTCCCAGACTGGGTGGGGAGGTAGAGAGAAGATTAGCGAATTAGCGAATCGCAAATGTGCCGCAATTTCAAGGGTGCCAGGGTGTCCAAAGGACACACTGTTGCACCCCTGAAATGGTAATGTTCACTGGTGTTGCGCACACACATGTCCCAAGGACATGTGTGTGTGTAATATAAAACTTAGAAAAATGCACTAAAGTGCATATTTCTAAGTTTTTGCTATTTACCACGTAGTTTGGATTCGCGGTAAATAGCGACCCCAGATTGCGAATTCGCAATCTTGGAATGGTTCATGCATTGCATTTAAGGAATCGCAAATTACGGTTCCTTAAATGCAATCGCAATTTGAGAACTCACAATTATTTGCGAATTCTTAAATTGCAAGAGCATGAACCCTTGATGCATCTCAAATGCCATTTTTGCGGGCGCAAACGGACGAATTTTGCGATTTGCACCGTTTGCGCTCACAAAAATGCTTGATGCATCTACCTGAAGGGCCATATGTATCAAGCACTAATGAGTTTGCAAATGCCAAAATTCGACGAATTTCAGCGTTTGCGAACGCATTAGTGCTAAATGGTATGCATCAAAGAAATCTGCGTGCAAAATAAGGAATCGCAAAATTTGCGATTCCTTAAATGCAATGTAAAAAGCATAAAAAAAATGCAAATTGTGCCCTAAGAAATTACAAATTACCACCAACTTGAATTTGGTGGTAATTTGCGAATTCCTTAAAAAATGCACTTTTTTGCATTTTTGAAAGTGCAATGTGAAGCACATACATGCCCTTAGGGCATATATGTGCTACACATGTGCACCCATGCTTATTTCAGGGGTGCAACAGCACCCTTGAAATTATTCTCAATTTGCGATTCTCAAATTGCGAATCGCAAATTGAGAATACCTTCCCATTCATTCCTATGGGCCTCCTGGCCCATAAAAATGAAAGGGAAAGTATTCCTTAATTGTGATTCGCAATTTGCTAATCGCAATTAAGGAATATTAAGAAATCGCTAAAAAATTGTGATTTTGTACATACCTATTTGCGATTCTCTAATAGCGATTTCTAAAAAATCGCTATTTGAGAATCACAAATCAGGTTGTTCATACTTATGGCCCTAGGTTATTCACAGGGAAGGAGAGCAGTGGAAAAGCATTAGCTTGATAGATGTTAACTTGTTATGCGTTTCCTTACACGCAATATATTTTTCAAGAAACCAGACATACACCCACACAGTAAACATTCTCCAGTAATTGCAGATATAGAAAAGCCAGACGGCATTGCTTCCATCCCCCCGACTTTAGCAGTGGCAATATCCATCTTACCCTTTCCCCTTTATAATATTTGCAAAAGAGGGTCACATGTATTGTAGATTGTGGTGATACGTTATCGCAGGGGCAATTGCAAAGATCTCTGGACCACTCATTAACTGCTGGGTGGCTAACCAAACTTATGGAAACTTCCAAACCTGAATCTTATTAAAACATATCTGTTGTATCCCTTGGTACAGCAATCTAGATAAGGTAGAATTCGGAATGTTACCAAAGTCATTTGATGCTGAACCACCAATTTTTTTTCTTCATTTCAAAGGCACACACTATCTCCCCCTCCCCCAACCTCACACTATCTGGCCAAACTAATAAACCTAAGTCAGATTGGAAAAAAGCATCTAAAGATACACCACACCTTTAAGCTGCACAAACTTGAGACGGAATGCCTTGCACACACAATGACTACAGTATGCGCAGTCTGAAAACACAACATTCAAACACTGGTACAATTCAGTACTACCACCAGTCCACATCAGTACATTGGGCTGTGCCATGATAGGGAAGCACCTTCAAGTCACAGTCAACATTTGAACCCACTGAAGCCAAGTCAGCTGTTCACATGTGAAACGTATGGGTAACAGCCACAACACAAGTGCTAGTACACTTTCTCATATCTCCAATCGTGACAAGGTACTACTCCTTCCCATGCTACTAGGTACAACACTTCCACAAGCTTCTTCCTGTGACATGGTATTACTATTGCATACTGCGGGCACAGCACTCCCCTCCAATGTTTCCTCGTGTGACCTGGTGCTACAGGTCTGCAATTTGAGTGAGCATAGCTTGGTGAGCCAAAAGTATTGTGTAGTGTGAACTGGTTAAAAAAAGGAAGAGATCTACAATCATCCCAAGCTTAGCTGTATGTGAATCTACAGCACTACATGCCATGAACAGAAGCTTACAGGGTAACAAAGTATCATTTTCATTCATAGTATGTGTGGCTGTAGGTACACGTGCTGCATCTGCTGAGTAAAACTGTGTGGTGTTGAGATGGCTGCTTTGCAGATGTCAGCTAGAAGGGCATTCCCTAACAAAGCCATGATTGCCCCTTTCTCGCCCATGAAGTGCACGCCCCGGCAATGCACAGTTCTAGTTTCTCTTAGATTTGTGATAGTAGGTTTGGATCCACTTGACAATCCACCCTGCTATGTGTGCTCTAGAGATTGGATAACCTGTGTGAGGTTTTGCAAAACCTACAAAGAACTGGTCAGACTTTTGAAAGGCCTTGGTCCTGTTAAGAGCTTCTTTTTGTTTGAAAACACATTTTATTGGATTTTATGTTGATTCGATGCAGACACAATATTACGAAGCAAAATAACATAATAGCCGTACAAGGCGCTATTCTTCCCACACACCCGTTACATGCCTCTCGACAAACTAGGCCTGATACACATACCTGGGGTTGTGGTCCCCAAAATCGATGCCAATATCAATGTCTGCATGTTGGACCACCTTAATTTTGAATGTCTGTATCTAGTGCAGACACACAAGTAACAGGGCGCACAAGGACGATTCCCCTGTAGTCTGCCCATCTCTGAAATACTTTTCACATAGTTTTGAGGAATTTCCCGAGCATTGTATACCGGTTTTTCCCTATTGAGGAACCAATCTAAACCCTTCTTCCATTCGCAATTGAGGGCGGTATGGTTGCTTTCCATTACAGAGCAATGTCTCTTTTGGCTACTGTCAGTCCCAGCAACAGGAAGGTGGTTGTATATCGGTCTCCCTCGAACTCTGCTGATATGTGAAGAAGGATCAATTTAGGGTCTTGTGGTATGGGGCGCCCCAGAACCCATCCCAGGTAGGCAAGGACTTGAGTTCAGTATGTTTATTACCCTGTATTCCCACATTTTGTGCAAGAAAATGCCCTCGGACACTGCAGCAAAGGGAGGGGGGGGTCAATAGTACCCATGGCCCAGTCTGTTTAGTGTGATGTATACTCGATGAAGGTATTTCAACTGTATGAGTTGTAGCCGTGACGCTATTGCTGAACATCTCAGGGACTCCTCTGGCCAAACCTCATCCTGTAAGGCCCTATGTCTCGTTCCTAGGCTGAGCTGAGAGTAGTAAAATAATCTGGTATGTGGTGTATTAAGGAGCACAAGACTTGGGTAATCATATGTGCTTCCAGTTCTCCTGAAAGTAGTTTGACCTCAAGGGGGTTATTGTTAGGAAGCTCTTTCAACCCCTGTATTTATGGCTCTAGGCCATATCGGAGTGGTAGGTATCGGTAGAACTGACTGTGGTGTAAATTAAATTCACTTTGAAGGACAGAATATGATTCCTATGAGGCACCCTCCATTACATCTTCCAGGGGCGATATCCCTTTGCGTCCCATTTAGAGAAGCCCTCTGTTGCCACTTGGTTCAGTGCTGTTCCGACCCCAAGTAGGGGGTCAGTGCTGTGAGATTCTGCTTCCATCTCATCACTGCCAGTGCGTTCTCCCAGCACCGGAGGCAGCTGAGACTGTGCCTTCCCTCTGTAAAAAAGATGTTGAATTAGGTTGTTTTTGAGCGCCCATTTATCTGATACAAAGGCAGGGTCCCCCTGGGCATCATGCCACCATTCATTAATAATTATTAGATGGGAGGATAAATAATAGGATCCAACGCCCGTTGCCACAAGTCCCCCATCATAAGTGGATTTAAAGTATTTGGACAAAACAATGGGGGAATATGGCTGAGTGCCCATGAGAGACAGAGGAAGGGCAAACCAAGTTTTCACTTCTGCAGTTAGCCTGTCTAAAAGCAGTTGGATGTACATCCTCCACGCCACTGAGGAGTCAGAGGGCAACATGCACTCCCAAATATCTGCAGTTATGCCTGGCTACTTGGAGGCCGGTGGCCCATCTTTGGTCATGAGGGTGGAAAGAACCGGGAAAACAATATTTAGCTATATTGAAGGATTTGGAGGACTCAGCGGACCATGGGTTTCCAGATCGCATACGAATATCAGGACTTCATAGAGCGCAATTTTTTCTGTGGGACCTCTTTCCCAAACAAAGCCCTGCACCTGTACGTCAATACTGAGCCACTTAGGAAGGGGCTCTATGGCCAATGTGAAGAGCAATGGGAACAGGGGATATCCCTGATGTGAGCCCGCCGGATAGGAAAGGGTTTCAGACTACTGTTCCACTCGTACATGAGCAGTCAAGTCAGTGTAGAGTAGCTTAAGGTATTAGATAAATTTGGGTCCAAGGTGGAGTTCCTGAGGTAGTGCAAGTAGCGCCAATCGAACAAATTGAATGGCTTCTCAATGTCTGCCAGTAATAATGCTGCTTGGTCAACTAGATGGTGTGAGAGGGCGAGTGCATTGTATACTCTGCAAAACTTGTGTCTGGTAGCGTGCCTGGGCATAAAGCCTGCTTGGTCATGATGGCCCAAAGAGGGTAATGACTGAGTAGGCGACTAGCTAAGGCTTTGGGCAGAATCTTAACCTCGGGGTTTACGAGAGAAATCGGATGATAGAAGAATGTTCTGGGAGTTTCCACGGCTTAGGGATCACTACAATTTCTGCTCTGTGGATCCTCCCCTTCTCAATCGCTACCCCCTACCCCCACAGGACAGCCGCTAGAGGGACCCCGAGCTGGTCTATAAATCATTTAATTAATTAATGAGTTTTTTACTTCTTAAATGTGTAAAACTCTTTCTGCTACTGTATCTGGCAGTGGAAAGAAGACAGAGGAGGGGAAAGTGGAGAGGGTTTGCCAAACTCTAGGACCACAGATGCCATATCACTAGGTTGAGTTGCCTGCAGTGTGGATAGCTTGTCTGGTCTCTTAATGCAATGGTCTGGTCTGAGTGGAAGCTTCCCCTGGATAACGATGGACATTTCCGGGAGCATGAAGTACCAGGGCTGCTTCTCTCAAGTAAATGCTACCAGAATGAACTTTAGGGATTCTCGTCTTGATTAGTCCATCGATAGTGTATTGTCCATGGATTGTGGGTGCATGCACCTGGAGGCGACCTTTGGGCATTTTATATTTTTGGGGGCCGTGAACAGGTCTATTGGCAAGGTGCCACATGCTGGAAGGACCTGTGAAGGACGTGCGGCTGGAGTTACCATTGGTGGACTTGTTCATGCATTTTACTATGCAGCTCTGCCCCCAGGAGATGTTCTGTTGGGAGATTTATGTTCAATGCCAAATTCCCTGCAACAGTGGGAGAGCGGTGCCAGTCGTTTCTACAGGTAAATTGACGTGAAGAAAACTTTAAACATTAGGCATATGGCCAGCAGTTCAAGGATTTTGAATTGGCGTCCCTCATGTTACAGGGCCCACACCCCCTAGTAGGGTTATCACACTGAAGTGTAACCCCACAAGCTTGTGAGGTAGGTGTCCGTGTTATGGTTACCTGCAAAATTGAGTATGCCTTGGAAACATTTTTTGCTGTTCCACCAATGCAGAGCGGTGAGTGCTGGCCTTTACCTACCTAGACCTTTCCAGAAACCCTCTGACTACTGCCTTGCGAAGCCCTCGCATGTGGAGCTGGCATGGGATATGATAGATGTATGAGGCCACATTCCTAGGAGGCATATCACAGTTTCGAACGTGAACAGATGACTAGGATGAAAAAGAGGCACGAGCTGCTCTAATGCCAGCACACTGTTAATTGGCGCAGCCTTTCCCTGTGACCGAGTTCAACACAGATCCCAAGGTTGGATGTCTTGTGGTTGAGGTAGAACCTGGTTGCATGTACAGTAAATCCTAAACTGTGCAGCAGATAGATTATTGCTTGACTGTGGGATAGGCATTGCTTCCAATCTCGAGCAGAAAACCGTTGAGGTAGAAGACATGAGACCCCCCCGCTTCACAGATGGGCAGCCACCAACACTAAGCACTTGTTCAAAACACCCTTGGAGCTGTAGTGACCCCGAAAATAAGTGCTTTGAATTTGTAGTGATGTGCACTCACCATATAGCAAAGGTACAGACGATCAGCAAGGTGGTTGGTTATTTGCACATAGGCGTCCTTAAGGTTGAGCTATATATGCAATTGCCTTGTCGGAGCAAAGGGATGACATCCTGCAAGCTTCTTATATAAATAAGTTATGACAGGATGTACTTATTTAGTGGCCTCAGGTCTAGGATGGGCCTGAGAGGGTCAACCTTTTTGGGAATGAGGAAGTAAAAAGTACATTCCTTTCCTCTGCTGATGTGAAGGCACTTCCTATTGCCCTTTTCTGGAGGAGCAAATGTGGCTCTGCCTTGAAAGGATGAGATGGTCTCTGCTCTGGATATGCATTCAGTGTGGGATGTTGGGGCGGCTTGTGAGAAGTTCTAGGCAGTAGCCCTGACAAACCACCACTAAAACCCACTGATCGGATGTTATTTCCTCTCGTCGAGAGAGGAAATCATCCATTCTCCCCTATATAGGTGACATCATGAGGGGCGATGGAGCGAGTCATGGTTCAAAGATTGAAGCTATCTCACCGTAGTCACCAGTGTCCTTCCTTCTACTGTTCCCACTATGCACACCCCTAATGTAAGCGCTGCTGGTGTAAGGTGTGCTGCTGTCTTTAGCGAGTGTGCCAGTTCTGGAGCTTTAGCTTTGACTCTTCCCAGTGATGCTGGTTCCAAAAAGAACCTCTGGTGGTAGGAGTCTGTAGTACACACATAAGCTTGGCATTCTGTGTCCATTACATTTTTTTTCTAGTTAACCTGTGGGGCAAAGAGATGCTCATGGAATTCAGGTTTAAACCCCGAGATGCCAAGCTTGCCGTCTGATGAGGATATTGGGGTTAAAGCCCTTGGAGGCAGTGTCTGCAGCACAGATTGTGCCACAAATGTAGGTGCTCAATATGATTTTGCCCTTCGATGCTATCTCCTCTCCTTTCGTTCTGAACTTCCCGGTGACGTGTTTCCCAAGTTCCTGCATCTCCTTCCAGTGAGAACACAGTCGTACCAGGAAAGGAGTACAACAGAGTCTGTGCATGAGGCCTTATATTATGTTTCCTCTACCTTAGTCGTTACAACCCTAGCCTTTACTGGTGCCTTGACATTTTCTATGATAGATTTGAGCATGCCCTTAAGTAGGAGTAAGAAATTGACTAAGCATTTGTACCTGGGAATACTCTCCATTAGGGAAGCAGTCTTCCCCTTGAATGATGTGCATGTCCATTTTATGATGTGCAGTGGCACTCAGGATGCCCTAATGGAGTAGTGGTACAAATAAGGAATACCCCAGGAATCAATACTGTAGTCTTCCGTAAGCCTAGAGTATAGGGGATGGACATATGGGTCAATGGGATAATATGAATTTCCTAGGTCACAAAAAGTGTGGGTGCAGACCCTTGGGTCACTCTGGCGGAGGCGGTGAGTGAGTGTAGAGGTGGGGGAAGTGGTGGCGGTTGAACATATGGAAGAGGGGGGCTTGTGCATTTTTGCCGGTCTTACTCCAGTGCCAACTCTGAAGGGGCCTCTGAGAAGCGTTCTTCTTTGTAGGCAAGCCTTCTCTTGCAAGGATGTGTCCCAGAGGGCTTCAACAGAGGTAGTTTTGCCGAGATCTTCTCGGTCACTGCACGAATTAAGAGATGCTTCTTCCTGATGTTGAGCTTCTCCTGGAGTCGCTGCAGTATCTCTAACACAAAATCTTCAGACTCTGCTTTACAGTCCTCCCTCTACTCCCATGATTATATTTACAAAGTGGAGCAGTCCTCCGCTACGCTCCAGGAACACTGACTAGCCCCCTTTCACCAATGGTTGGCAACTCACACAGGAGTGAAAAGGATGATACCAAATTCCAACCACCTCTGCCCTCTGTGGGTGCATGCCGATTTTCCCTTTACAATCACTGAGCGTCATAATTGGGACATGCAGCACATGCACTCCAGCTCCTCAGGTCACCGTTCTTCAGGACTCCAGATTATCACGCCCTGGTCACAACAATGTCCATGCAATCAGCGCCTTTAATAACATGTAAGTGACCACACACTGACTCACACAAATATTGGTCAGGCCTCATGCACCATCTAGAGTTGTAGAAGCACACCGGACAGCATTGTTACAAGGCACTAGGCACACACCTGGCACAGCTTGTGAGAGCACAGTGCCTGAAGTAAGCATTTATTGCCTAACAAGCATAGCATGAACATCCAGACTTCAGGTAACTGTTCATCGTCACACACTTGCTGCTCCTTCTAATTGTCTCATATTACAGCCCTTATGCTTCAGGGTCTTCAAAGAGAGGAGCACAGCAGTTTTTACTCCACTTGGCTACCTTCTATTTCTCTGTAGTCGTTACTCACTCATCACTGGGCTCTCATTGCTCAGCAGCTATGGATGATACCACTTTCCAGTTGATGTGACGGAGGGCGGCACCAGACTATCTCCCGGGTGACAGGGCTGCTCCTCTGTCAGGATGAACTCCCTAATGCCACCCGAGTCCTGCTCCAGCTCCACACAGGTTTTGAACAATCAGTGGGCAAAACGTAGTTAGTGTGGAAGGTCTTTATACAAGAGTCAGGAGCTCACGGGTTGGAGGCAAGTTCTTTATTTCATGTTATGCCTTTTAAGTTACACTCTCAGGGTTCGGTTTTCCTTCCAATCGAATACAACTCTCAGGCTTCACCCAAACACATTCTCACAACATCCACACTCAAAATTGTACAGCATGCCATCTCAGCCTGCCCATACACACACCACTACAGAAACCTAACACACAAGCATAATGAGGCTTAGGAATTGAGAATATACCAAACATAGCCGCTCTGATCAATGAATTTGCTCCCTTTATCTGGTCGTGGAACATCAGTTAGAAATAGATTCGGGAATGCTTGCAGGGAGTGTTTAAACAATGGAGCCCAGCTCCACATGGCCATGAATGTAAAAAATCATCTCTTGGGACAGCCTTGGGACACGAAGTCTCAGGAACCTTGTTTTCATTGTAGTTGTGCACTCCCTATAATAAGTGAATTGATGGTTGTGCTTCTCGGACCAGTGAGGAAGTTTCTCTTTCACCTATAGCAGGTAATTATTCAAGTCAGAATTGTAAACAAACCTTAAAGCTTCTGTGTCTTATTTCACCTTGTCCCCTTTCTCTTCCCCAGATTTAAGTAGCAGCAGCTTCGCAGGTATGTGGAATTCAGATGCCTCCCATCTCTGACAGATTTTGTATTGAACCAACTCGTTTCCTTGAATAATTAAAAGAGTGACCAATTTCGGTGATTTGGCTTTTTCAAGTCTACTTTCTGTCTTTTTCTGCAAGAAATTGCATTCAATTTCATATGGAAAGCAGCAACTTAGCCACAATATGTCCTGTTTTGGGATGTATATAAATTATTCTGAGCCTAACGTCTATGCGAGTCAGTTTCAAAACTAATTCAGATGGAATGAGTGTGAAGCATCGTGACCTTCTAATCATAGCCTATCCCCTTTTTCGGCATGTCCACCTTAAGGCAGATCTTCTTTTTGAGGCCAATTCTATTGCCTAAAATATTTTAAACGTGCATGCTCTTGAGAATGAATTTGCATTTCAGGTATGATTGGATATTTCAACGCTAATGGCCTGAAGAGAGATAGTGTCTTTCAGGCGGATGGCACAGTAATACCCTTTGATTTGGAAGCCCTCAGAGGCATTTGTATGGTGGATATCGATCTCTGCATTATGGGTTCTAATGGGGGGCCATTGGCTTATTCCATCTAATGGATAGGACTGCACCTCTAAGTGAGGTCTGATGGAGAATGTTTACAGTTCTCTTCATTAACAGCTATAGGTATGGATGTTTCTGCAATCAGATATCTGCTAATTGCTTAGGCCTAGTATTCGATTTCTTATCCTTGTGGTGACTTGGTAGTGTCCTCCATTGACAATATGGGGTAGTAAGCCCACAGCCATTTTTATTTTTTTTATTTTTTAACTGCAATGACGGACACCGCCGTCATGATCCGGGTGGAAACAAGTTGCAGATCTTATGGCAGTGCTTCTGATGACAGCAAGTGGTGTGTTCCAGACAAACTTGAATGTGTACTCCTCATTATCAATTTTCCCCTGCAAGTCAATGCAATACAACCTGACTCCGTGCTGGTCAAATGAAGGACGCTACATTATCATGTTCAAAACCAGATTATGCGCAGAATAAGTGCAAAAATATTGAGGCTATTTCCCAAGTATGCAAAGCCACAATTCATAGATGAATGTTACAAATTCAGAGCATAGAAATACACTTCCAGACCCCACTGGGGTGACAAACGATTCTAAAATGGAGTGTGTACCTGTATGTTTTAGGCTTCAGGGTTAAGCATTTTTAATTCAATTATCTTCCATTGCTTTATATGTAAATACAATTTTATTTGCGTGGAAAAAAAAACTCCATAAAAAGAATAGCCTAAGAGCAGAGCCAAGTTTAGGGTTATTTGCCGATAAATATATGCACACAGCAAAAAAACAAAAGTTGGAAAAAAAGCCACTCTCTTTTCTCCTTGTGTTTCTTAAAATGTCATCAATTAAATTTGGCTCATGATAAATTATCTCATACAGTAGATAAACCCTTTTTAAAGGCATAAAAGTGCGCACAACTGGTTTAACTAACGAAGATAGAACTGGTAAAGGTGTCCAAAAAGCTCAACTATGAAATTTTCAGTTTTATTGAAACGAACATCTTCCAAAATTAGCTATTGCAGATCAGGTACATCTTGAGTGGTCCTGAAAAAAAAAGATAAAGCAATTTAGCATAAGGTAAACAGACATGTCTCGTGATACAACACACATTCTCTTAATATTAAGCAGTCAACCCTTGTTTTTACGTAAACAAAAAAATGGTAGTAAGTGTTCTTCCGTTACCTACCAAATTACAAGAAATTTGATTGACATCCATTCTGGGCACTGAAAAGCCCAGAGAGGACAAAGTGTGCTGTGTTATAGTTTGGAATTTATGTAGAGAATTAAGGTAACCATATGGGAGTTTAAGCAATATAGAATCGCACCCTTATGATGATGATAATTTGGTGAATGAGCAGCCCGGTTGGAAACAAGACTATGTAGAAAGCAGGAACATGGCCACTGCAGAGAGCTTGGGGCCGAGCAGAAGAGAACACTCCGCTCACTCACCTTGCACCATGAACAACTAACTACTGCTAAAGCAATAAACACCACCTGAAAATAAACATTCATAATACTCACATCTATGTCAATATAAGTAGATGTGAAGTTAAGAATTGAAAATCAGAACATGGTTAAGTTGTGCACTATGGCCCGTACTACAGAAGTGACTCAGAGGCACAACAAGCACTTGCGCCCATGTTGTGTGCTCCATCAGCACTTTGGTATTAAGGGGCCGCAGACACTTGTGTGGCCCTTACTATGATAATCATAGAACTGGTGAACATGTAACGCCAGCTTTATCAGGAGAGGGTGTTTTCTCATTTGAATGGGGGCATGGCCCGAGGCAAATGAGGGAATCTCTTTGCTTCTGTGCCCGCACTGTATTATGGACACAAGCACAAAGGCATAGAAGCGGTCTGGAGGAGCACTGACAGTGAACCCCCTGATGGCAGCCCCCCGGTAGAGGGCTAAATGGTTCCTATGGAGTCCCCCACCTCCCGCAACCCCTTGCGGGCTGGTTCAGTTACTCACTGCACCCACCTGCAAGGGGATCTCGCTCCCCTCTTAAAAGTGCAGGTTGGTTGCCACCGGCACAGTGAAACAGAGTGGCTGCTTCAAAGTCACTCTGTATTTCACTTGCATGCGCTGCCCCAAGGGCAGCACGTGTTCGTGGGTGGCCTGTGGGCAACGCATCCAACATTATAGGTCGCACTTTCCCAATTTGTGCACAGTGCGCCCGTTTGAAGGTGGGCTGTGGCGCCAAGAGGGAAAGTGCGCCCTTTGTGTAATAGGGCCCAAGATCATATCTGAGTAGTATACTTCAGTGCCACAAGTATGCCCAGACGTCTGTACTCTGTTTACTGTGCCACTGGAATGAAGTTACACCTGACTGAAGAGCCTCAACCTGGGTGAAACTGGTCTTGAGTTGCTTGTGTTTTAGTTCAGGGAGGACCTGGTCTAGGACTTTTGGCAGGACTGCTCCCGTTGGACTAATCTGCTTATTGCCGAGCTCAAACTATGGTGGCATTGTGTGCAAAATAAAGATGAACTGGGATGTGGCCTAAAGTAATTACCAGTGGTCGAGACAAATTCAAGCATTCCAGCCTTTGCTCTTTTGTGTACATTAAAAAACATGCTTGGAGATCCTTCTCCAACTGTCTTCTTAAAATCCTCAGAAGCCCTTTCAGAAGGCTCAGAAATGCTCTCCCTGCCTCAAAGAGGTTGTTAGAACATGACACACCAGTCCCTGAGTGGGAAAGAAAGCTGGATACAATCGAAAGGAAAATGCTACTGACCCAGTATGCATCTGTTCTTGGCATCTGCAGCGGTAGATTCAAATGCGTTAGCATAGATTGCCATCTGGTATGGGCTCGGATGTTTTCACATTGTTTTTCTTTAAAAGAAGTCTTTGTAGTCACAAGGTAGGTTGCTCCTCCTTTCGGTGATAAATGTGCATGGGCATCGACTCGATCCTTAGATTGTTTTGACGTAAGGGTGATGATGGAGTTAGAAAGAGTAGAAAGTGATGTCCATGTAGAGTGTATCAAAGAAAGATAATACTGCAACATAAAGGTACCCGGGGAGGCAGGTGGGTGCAAAGAATCTACAGCTGTATATGTCAAGAACAGAGGCATACTGGGTAAGTAGCATTTTCAGTTTGAGACATATGAGCTGTAGATCATATGCGTTAGCATAGACGATATAGCAGTTCTTTCCCAAGCGGTGGCTAACCTGTATCTGTTGCAGTGGTCTGAAATAGTGTTCTTAAAACAGCTTGGCCCACACTAGCTTGTTGTTTTGCTAACACATCTACCCAATAGTGTTTTATGAACGTGTGTGGTGTAGACAATGTTGCAGCTTTGCACATGTCATTTAAGGGTATGTTTCCTAAAAATGCCATGGAAGCCCATATTTTGCATGTAGAATGTGCTTCAGGGGGAACTGTTAAGGTGAGTTTAGCTTTGAGGTAGCATATCTGTATGCACTTAACTATCCATCGTGCAATACCTGCTTTTGAAATGGGGTTGCCCATATGTGGTGGTGAGAAAGCAACAAAGAGTTGTTTTGTCTTCCTAAAAGGTTTGGTTCTTCCAATGTAATAAAGTATCGCTCTTTTTACATCTTATGTGTGAAGGGCACATTCTGCTACGGAGTCTGGTTGAGGAAAAAAGACGGGTAACAACAGACCGGTTGAGATGAAAAGCAGAAACAACTTTGGGTAATTTTAGGTTAGTCCTAAGACCCACTTTATTTTGGTGAATTTGTAAAAATGGTTCTTGTATGGTTAGTTACTGGAGCTCACCAACTCTTCTAAGAGATGTGATGGCTATAAGGAAGGCTACTTTCCAAGTAAGAAATTATAATTCACATCTGTGCATTGGCTCAAATGGTGGGCTTGAGTCTTGTAAGGACTATATTAAGGTTCCACGCGGGAGAAGATGGAAGTCTAGGAGGAATGATTCTTTTGAGTCCTTCCATAAAGGCTTTGATAGCGGGTACTCAAAACAAAGACAAGTGTTGTCTGTTTTGTAGGTAAGCCACTATAGCAGCAAAATGTATATGCTAGGTTAGCACGTTGTAGGTGAAACAGATAGCAAATGAGGCTTTGGATGGAAGCATCTAATGGATTGATTTGGTTTTTAGTGCAATATATTGCAAATCGTTTCCATTTTGCTGCATAGAATGCTCTACTGGTGGGACATCTAGCCTCTTTAATGACGTTCATGCAGTCTGACTGAGGTTAAGGTAGCCAAATTCTAAGACTTCAGGTGTCCAATCCCAAGGTTGTGTTTATTGGGATCTGGATGTCTGATCTCTCCATGGTTCTGAGTGAGAAGCTTGGGGGAAGAGGTGTAACTTTTGATGAGGTGAACCATGGTTGTCGAGCCCATGTTGGAGCAACTAGGATCATTGTGAGGGATTGTTGAGTGAGCTTCCGACCCACTAATGGAATTAGTGCTAGAGGTGGAAAAGCATAAGAAAATTTCCCTGACCAATTCATCCATAGTGCATTGCATTTGAACAATGGGTGTGGATAAGATGTTTAAGCATTTTGCGTTGTGGTGTGTAGTGAACTGATCTATTCCTGGGTAGCCCCACATTTGGAAGAATGGGAGGAGAACTTGGGGATGTAGTTCCCATTCAAGTTCAAGTTCAAAAGACCTTTATTCGAATTTCATAAAATTCATAAAAGTACCGAACACAGCAAAAACACACATATACATATAATACAGACAATTATAAAAATAGCATTCCATGATAACAAAGTAATTCATACAGTGATTGAGCAGTAAATTCCATTTTCTTAAAAAAAAATTTGCAGTAGAGTCATTGTAACTAGTTTCTGATTTCAGGGGCTTTCCATTGTCTTGCGTGCACGTACGGCTAATCTCAGAAAAGTGCTAGTGCGAAAGGTCAGTTCATCGGTATCCAGGGTAAGCAGCAACATATAAGAATCTTGGAGTGTGAGAGGTCTGTGTTTTCTAAAATATAGGGTTAAAAGCCATTTGATATATCTCACATAAAATTTACAGAAAAATAGAAAGTGCAGGTCATCTTGAGGGCTTGTACCATCGCAAGGGCATGGGGTAAGATCTGTACTATGTCGGTACCCCAAAGGAAAAGACAGCAAAAATTTCACAGTTCCAGCCCTTAAACGAAACAATAAAGATCGCTCCCAGTTTGACATAGGGAGGGAAAGGTAGGGCGGCAGAATTTGCATACAGAGACCATTTTCTATGTATTTCTTGACCCTTGATTTCTGAGATTCTCTTCCTATGCGCCCATTGTGATAAAGTGCATAAAGTGCTTTTTGTACCTCTAATTTATCCTTTGGTTCAATTGCCATTGGGTCAGTGAACAGAATGCCTCTACCAATTTCATTAAGTGATTTAAGAACTTCACTTCTTTAAACCAGGGAATCTGCATGCCATATTAACATTCATGGATCTGTTGTTTCTGCCGGCAGAGTAGATCTGCAATCTGATTGTCTACTCCTGGGAGATGTTGTGCAAGGAGGTGTATGTTTTGAGGAATGGCCCACCTCCACATGCTTTGAGCTAAGTGCAAAAGTTGTAGAGAGTGTGTCCCTCCTTGTTTTTGTATGAAGTACATTGCTGTCATGTTGTCTGTAAGAACTAGGACAGCTTTGCCTACTAGATGTGTTTGAAAAGCTTTCAATGCTAGAAAAATTGCATGCAGCTTCAGATGGTTTATGTGGTATTGTTTTTGTTGTAGAGTCCACATGCCCTGAATGGTATGTGTTTGAAGATGATCTCCCCAACCAATGAGGGATGCGTCTGCTGTTAGCACTATCTGTGGAACCGGCTCGATGAACGTCATCCCCTTGGAAAGGTTTTGTGTATTCCACCACTGCAGAGAGCGATGAGTGCAGCCGTCCACGAACACCAGATTGTTTTTTTTTTGTAAAATTTTTATTTGTAGTATGCAAGGTGAAAATAGATAAGGGGGGGAAACAGAGCAAAGGGATCAAGAAAGAGAAAGGAAAGAAAAAACAGGCGACATTCCGCCACATAACCCCACACAGGGGGTGCCAAAAAACATGATCGCAAAGGGAAGGGCAATGGGGCATCAAAGTCCGCATCAAAGAGGGCGGTAGCCAGGTAGAGCAGCAGAAGTGCGGACAAGAAGGCCCGTCCGCCACAGTGTCCAAATTGTGCCTGGAAATTCCAACAGTTGATGCATTGCCCCCAGCCGGGAAGAGCAACCCAAGCCCCATCTGAGTCATAGTGTCCATTCCGAAGGCACAGCAAGTCGCATCAGGAGAGAGAAAAAAAGAAACAACTTCCCCAACTACCCCCCTACCCTCCCCACCTCCCATCTCCTACCCAGTGGTGGCGACCAACATTCACACAGTCCACAACAGTCACGTCTTTAATCAAATTTGGAAAAGATGAAGTGCCCGCAGCGCTGACGGACAAACTGCCGAAGGCAGGCCTCGGGACAAAAACCTCACCAAGGGGCCCCAATTAAACAAAGTTTTTAAAATTCCCCAGGAAAATGTCTGAGAGTCGCTCCAAACTCAACAAACGCCACAGCCGGGCGTGCCACAAAGAGACGGCAGGGGCAGACGGGCTTTTCCAAGCGGCTGACAAGGTCAACTTAGCTGCTCCCAAACATAACCACCGCTTATCCGCCCTAGTCTGGTGTTCAAGCAATGGGTCCCTAAGGCCTAGTAAAAACAAAGTCCATGGAGTTGGGGAGTGGGTAGCCCAGAATATCTTTAATGTGGGAGAGAACCTCGGCCCAGAACGGCCGGATGGTGGGACAGTCCCACCATATATGTCTGAAGTCCCCCAACATCCCGCAGCCCCGCCAGCAGCTATCTGAGGTCGTTGGAAATATGCGGTGTAGTTTAGATGGGTATAAGTACCAGTCGAAGAGGAGCTTCATGTGGGCCTCCCTGAGGTCGGTAGAGTGGTTATGTGTCGTCACGTCCCGCCATAAGCTCCTCCACTCGCTGTCGGAAATGTCCCTCCCCAGTGTGGTCTCCCAGTGATCCTGATATCGAGGCCGTGGAGACATAGTAGTGTCCAACAGCAGCCCATATAGAAAAGAGATCGCCCCTTTCATGGTGGATGTGCGAAGGAGGAAAGTTTCGAATTTCGTCAAGGGTCTGGTAGCGGCATCCACCACACCAGGCGACGTCGCCCAGTGCAAGAGCTGAAGATGTCTAAAGCGCTCCGTCGGCAGAACACCATAATCCCTCATACAGTTGTGGAAAGTGAGGGGTTCAGTGCCATGGAACAGGTGGGTGAGGGCTCTACAGCCACCCTCCCTCCAAGTCTCAAAGGGACCCTCCGTCAATGCCGGGGGGAAGGCCGGATTGAAATGGATCGGGGTGAACGGGGACGGGAATGTGGTCCACCGGTCATCGCTACTCACCGTGTCCCAGACCTTTAACACTGTGCTGGTGGGAGTGCTAATGTACGCGTTTCTGGGCCGGTCCACCTTAGGCTTCCAGGCCAGGTCCCAGATGGAACGTCCCGCAACACTCCGATCCATGTGGAGCCAGTGCTTCTCCGAGAGCTGTTGGGACCACTCCACAAGGACTCTCAACTGGGCAGCCTTGTAATACAAATGCATGTCCGGAAAATCCACTCCTCCCTCCAACCGCGGGCGTCGGAGAACCGTAAACGGAAGCCGCGCCCGGCCGCCTTGCCAGACATACTTCAGCATCACGGTCTTCAGCCGACGAAAGTAGTCCAGCCCTATCGGGATAGGCAAGGCCTGAAAAAGGTAAAGGAGCTTGGGCAGAAGAACCATTTTGAGTGCATGAACCTTACCCAGCCATGAGATAAATTTGGGCTTCCATCGGTCCAGTTCCGCCCGAATCGATGCCAACATCGGGGGGAAGTTAGCCTGGAACAGGGCACCTATGGTAGAGGTCAGCCGCACTCCCAGGTAGAGCAAGGATGATGACGTCCACGAGAGCGGGGTAAGCAGCCGGATCTGTTGCACCTCCCCCGGCGGCAAGGTCAAGTTTAAGATGTAGGACTTGTCAAAGTTGACCTTAAACCCCGCCACCGCTTCATATTCAGAGAGCACCGTGTGGACATGGGGTAGTGACATCGCCGGGTCTCGAAGGGACAACAGGACGTCATCGGCAAAGAGCGAGATCTTGTGCTGCTCGCCCGTAAAGGGGAGCCCTAGAATCCGCTCACTCTCCCGTATCGCCAGAGCCAATGGTTCTATGCTAAGGGCAAAAAGAAGGGGCGAGAGGGGACAGCCCTGGCGCGTCCCTCGGGAATGACGAAAACTCCCGGACCTATGGCCGTTAATCAACACTCGGGAGGTAGGGCTATTGTAGTTGGCCTCAATCATCCTTATAAAATGGGGCGAGAACCCGAAGGCCAACAGCGTTCGGTGCAGGAACCCCCAATCAACGCGGTCAAAGGCCTTCTCCGCGTCAAGCCCTACCAACACTGCTGGTATGCGGAACCGTTCCGCTTTTTCAATTAAATGGACGACGCGCCGCAGATTGTCATGAGTCTGCCTACCCTTAATGAAGCCAGACTGATCAGGATGGATCAAAGCAGGCATCAGGTCTTGCAGCCTGCCCGCCAGGATGGAGGAGTACAGTTTAGCGTCCAGGTTAAGGAGCGCTATCGGACGGTAAGAAGCACAGGAGGTAAGGTCCTTGCCTGGTTTGGGGATAATAGTAATCAACGCTTCGGCCATAGAGTCCGTGGTTCTACCATCAGTTGCCATCGCGTTGAAAAGGGAGACTAAGTAGTCGAAGATGTCGGGCGCGAACGTCTTATAGAATAGGGCCGTATAGCCGTCAGGCCCAGGGGCCTCATGCAGCTTCAAGGCCTTGATGGCATCCAAAACCTCCTCCCGAGAGATGGGGGAGGCCAACAGGTCATTCCATTCTCTGGAAACTCTCGGGATAGGCAGACCTTCCAGAAACTTGGATTGAGCTTCCGGGTCGAGAGCGTCGCTCGAGTAGAGCGCTTCATAAAAGCGACCAAATATGGCTGCCTTGTCCGCGTCTTTATGCTGAACAGAGCCCGCGTGGTCACGCACGCCCCCTATATAATCCCTTTCGCGTTTGTCACGAAGCTGCCGAGCAAGGTGGCGCCCAACCTTATTGCCTTGAGAGTAGGAGGTACGCCGAAGGCGCAGAAGAGTGAATTCCGCCCTGTTGTTATAATGGGCCTTCAGTTTCCCTCGCACCGCCGTCAGGGGGCGCAGGGTCACCCTGGAGGGGTTCGCCTTGTGGGCCTGTTCTAAGGTGGCAAGCTCCGTCTCCAGAGCTTCCCTCTCTTCCCGCCGCAGTTTATTAAGGGTCGCGTTGAGAGCGAGGCACGTGCCCCGCAGGGAGGCCTTGCACGCGTCCCACGTGTTATACACCGACATGTCAGAAGGAGGATTGAGGATAAAAAAGTCACCAATAGCCTTCCGCAATGCCTTACAGGACACCTCATCCCTCACTAGAGCCGCCGGGACGTACCATTTCCGCCAACCGTCTCCCCCCGCGGCCCAATGCAGTCCCAGGACCATCAAGCTATGATCCGACAGCGAGAGCGGAAAGATATCAGTCAGTCGTATGTCCCCCCTGAGAGCCTGGCTAACCAAAATATAGTCTATGCGGGAGTATGAGCGATGGACGTGAGAGAAGAAAGTATAGTCCCTGGCCTGTGCGTGGAAAAAGCGCCAGCTGTCTACCAGCCCCATTTCACCCACCTGACGCTGTGTTTCCTCCGAGAAGACGCCAGTGTCTGCCCTGCGCGCCCCAGAACTATCCAAGTCCCTGTCCCACACCATGTTGAAGTCTCCCAGCATGATTAGGTGCCCGTTCACAAAGTCCCCCATCTTATCTAACAAGCACTGCAGAAAGCCATTCTGACCTGTATTTGGAGCATACACCACGACAAAAGTACACAGGCGACCATACAACGTCCCCTTCACCATCAGCCAGCGACCCTCCTTATCAACACTCACCCCCAGGGGCTGAAAGTGAAGGGAAACCCGGAAGAGGAGGGCCACCCCTCTATGCTTCGTGGGCGCGGACGCCCTGTAGATAAGGGGGAACTGCCTATGGCGAAGTCTCATTTCGTCCCTCCTAGCCAGGTGGGTTTCCTGGAGAGCAACCACATCTAGGTGATGGTCCGAAATGTACTTCCAAAGCTTCTGCCGCTTCTGTGGGGAATTAAGGCCCTTCACGTTCCAGGTGCCTATGCTAACAGGCATAATGGGGAACTAAAACTCCATGCTATGTATACGTCCAGACATCCACGCTCCACACCTAGACCACCGGCACACACCGGATCCCAATCCCATCGGGGACAGCTACTCACAGGGAACCAAGGAAGAGACCCCAGCCACAACCGCACAGGGGGGACCACACGCACTCTCCCCCAGCCTCCCAGGACGGCCCCTCTTCAACAGAGCGCAAGAGCTGAAGAAGCACCATCATAGAGCGAAGGAAAAAACGCAAAGGCAAATAGCATCGAAGTCACCAACATCATGCACCCATCACACACTGTCGCCACCACACCACCCCTTACCCCCAACCCCAACCTCCCTGCCACCGTACCCACACTCAGAGCACGAACTGTCCCGCCCCCCAACAACAACCCGAAAACCAAAAAAACAGAGCACAAGGCCCGTAACCTGAATCGAACATTCAGCAGTTCCAATGGGCCACAGGGCACAAGGTCCACATCAGACTGGAATCGGGGTGGGGCACCGGTTCGGGGGCCCCCAGGGCCAAGGCCCGGGGTGTCTTCTCCAAAAGTACCATAGTACCCCAGGGCCGTAGGGACAGAGACCCTCCGGCGCCCGACCATCGAAGAAGTCAGGGATCATGCCGCTCCAGAGCTCTGCTGAGTGTCTGCAAGCATGGCCGAGGCCACCGACGCCACCGCTGACCCCCTCTCTTGCAAGCTGACAGAGTGGTCCGGACGCAGCCGGTCCGGGGAAGAGCCAACCCGGTGCCATGATGAAGAGCGACGCCGTCGCCGCGATGGTGAGGACTGTGCCGTTTGAGATGAAGGGTCCTCCTCCAGCCCCAGCAGCTCACTCGCGGCCTTCAGGGAGCGAATCTGCACCAGTCTGTTCTGCCATCGAAATATAATCCGGAAGGGGTGACCCCAGGAGTAGGAGACGCCACGCTCTCTCAGAAAAGCAGTCACTGGCCTGAATTCTCTCCGTTTTTGAAGCGTGGACGCCGCCAGGTCCTCGAACAGCTGCGGCCGATGGTCACGAAATTGCAGGGTGGTGATGGCCCTAGCCTTCCGGAGGATACGTTCTTTCGTTTGGAAGTCATGGACACACGCGAGGATGTCCGGGGGGGGCCCACCTCGCCTAGGCAGGCCAACTCTGTGCACCCTATCCAACTTGATCTCCTGAACTTCCTCCTCATCCAACACTTGTAGGAAGAGGGCCTGCACATATTCTCTCAAGTCTCCAGCCTCCCCGTCCCAAGGGACCGCTCTGATACGGATTTTGTTTCTCCTGGAGCGGTTCTCCAGGTCCTCGGCGTATGCTTGCAGGTTCAGGTTCTGGTCGGTAAGGCGAAGAACATCTTGTTGCAATTGATGAACGTCATTCGCCATACTTAAGTGATGATCTTCTAAGGTGGCCACCCGCTCACCAATGCCGTCCACATCTCTCCGGACCTCCCGTAGGTCCGACGCTAGCTGAGCACGAAGCTCGGAGATATCCTCCTTGATAGAGGCAAAGAGTTCCGACATGAACGCCTTGGTGGCGGGCGCCTCCTCGTCCGTCTGTCTCGCCGAACCACTGGCTCCGGGAGAAGATGGCGGTTGCGATGCCTTAGAGGCTCCGTCTTTCATCGTCCTCCCCTTGTGCGGCAAGTTCGACATCGCTGCGGAGCTGTGGAATCAAGGCTGCCGAAGATGTAGGCCGCTCAGAAGCACCTGCGTCACGAGCAGCAGCCGCCCGGTTAAGATGGCGGCGTGGGAGCCTTCCGCCAAGGATCCAGAAGGACGACAGCAGGTCCGGAGTCCCCGTCCCACACAGCCGGGCCACAAACTCAACCACTCGATACCGCCAATGCACAACGTAGTCCACTATCACCGGACAATGTGGGCAGAGCAGGCCTCTGAAATCAACCAATGTTCAGGCCCGGGCGCTCCGTGCAGGGCCAACAACCCCGAGTCGCAGGCGGTGCAGGGCACGAGGCCACCCCAGGCGGTACAGTACTCACAGGAACGGGGAGGACCCTTCGACCCAGCAGAGATCGTCGAGGGCGCCGACGTGTTGTTCAGAAGTAGCCGCGATCAGATCGCTCGGCCTCGCCAGAGATCCGAGGCTCACCCTCCACGTGGTCGGCCTTTTGCCGAGCCTCTCAGCCCTTCACAGCAAGGAGCTCACCATCAAACCAGTGTCCAGGTGTAGAGGAGGGACCTCGATGGCGAGGGGAGGCAGAGGACGTCCGCCACTCCGCGAGCCACGCCCAGCCGGCGCCGAGTCACTGCACTCAAAGGCGGCGTCTCTCCCACGCAAGGCCGGTGCTCAACAGGCCCGATGATGAAGTGCACCTGGTGGCGTTGTACGGCCACTCCGGGACTCGTCGGGGACACCGGGCCACTCCGCTCGATGCCGCTGGCCTCTGCGACCGTGTCAGAGCCGATTGGCGCCCTGAAGGCGATGCTGTACAATGCTTAGCAGGTCGGGCGCCGGAGCGACTCGAAAGCACGTCTTACTCCGACGCCATCTTGGCCACGCGCCCACCAGATTGTTTTAAGTGACCTTCGGCCTGGTTCCACTGACATGTTAAGCATTCCTGTAGGGGATGCATTTGGAGTCTTGCGTAAGGAGCAATTAGAATGCAAGATGCCATCATTCAGATCAACTGCAAAAACACTTGGGCAGGTAGTGAGTGTTGCGGTTTGATATTGTGATATTAGTGTGTGTATGTTGCGTATTCTGACTGGGTTGGGGTACCCTAGAGCTTTGCGGGTGTCTATTGTAGCTCCTAGATCTGTTTGTGTGTTGGAGGGTTGCAGATGAGACTTGGTGAGGTTGACAGTGAATCCCAAATCGTGAAGTAGTTGAACTGTTTTGTGAGTGTGGTGGCAGCAGCTGTGATACAACTTGGCTTTTATTAGCCAGTCGTCTAAGTAAGGGAAGACGTGAATGTGTTGTCTTCCTAAATGAGCTGCTACTACTGCTGGACACTTGGTGAATACTCTTGGTGCTGTAGTGACCCCGAATGGGAGAACTTTAAATTGGTAGTAGTGTCTGTCCACCAAGAACCTGAGATATTTCCAGTGAGTCAGGTGAATGGAAATATGAAAGTAGGCGTCCTTTAAATCGAGGGTGGAAAGGAAGTCGCTTTGCTGAAGCAATTGGAGCACCTGTTGCAGGGTGACCATGTGGAAGTGGTCTGATTGAAGGTACAGGTTTAGTGGTCTGAGGTCCAGTATGGGCCTGAGAGAGCCGTCCTTCTTGGGAATCAAACGTATAGGGAGTATACTCCTGTCCCTTGGTGATGTAAGGGGACGGATTCTATTGCATGTTTGTCTAACAGAGAGAGAACCTCTTGTTTCAACAGGATGAGATGTTCTAGCGACATTGCCCGCTCTCTTGGATGGATTGTTGGTGGAGTGCTGGTAAATTCTTGGCAATAACCTTTTTGGAGAATTTGTATTACCCACTTGTCTGAGGTGATTGCATTCCAGACAGGTAAGAACTGTGAGAGATGTCCCCCGACAGGAGTGTAATGGTCGGGGGTAGTAGGGTGAACTCACTGTTTGTTGGCAGGGAAGTATGGGTGGAGTTGCCTCTTCTTCTGCCCTTGTTATTATTTCCTATGTAACATCCTCGAAAATAGCCTCTGGAGGGGCTAGGTTGGTTGTTCCCCTTGTAAGAGGAGGAGGGATTTTCTGACAACATTGTCTTTGACCCACCCATGTAGAAGGAGCGACAAAAGGACCCCCTGCTAGAAGGTAACTTTAGGGCCCTCCATGGATTTTGCAGAGTCAGTATTTCTCTTAATTTTTTCCAATGAAGTATCTACTGTTGGCCCGAAAAGAAGTTCTTTGTCGAAAGGCTGATTAAGTATGGAGGATTGTACCTCCTGCTTGAACCCGGAGATTCGAAGCCAAGCGCGTCTCCGCAGAAGTATGCTAGTGTTAATAGCACGTGAAGCTGTGTCTGCCGCATCTAGGGTGCATTTTATGGAAGTGTTTGTGATGAGCTTCCCTTCCTGAACGAGGTTGTTAGCTCTGGCCTTATGTTCTTCTGGCAAATGTTGGAGAAGTTTTTCTAATTTGTCATAATGTGCCCTGTCGAATGTGCCAATAGAGCTTGAGCATTGGCAATATGCCAAGGGAAGCTACCCTTTTGCCCGAGGCATCGATAAATTTTGACTCCTTATCAGGAGGAGGAGCGTCACCAGTTTGAGAGGTAGCTCTCTTGCGGGCATTAGACACAACAAGAAAGTCTAGTGGTAACTAACCTTTTATATATACAGGGTCTGTAGGAGCGGCCTTGTATTTTTTATCTACCCTAGGTGTTAGTGTTCGGGTTGTAACTGGGTCCGCGAATACTTGGTTAGTATGTTTTTACATGCATTTTAGCATGGGTAGAGTGTTGGTAGACCACTGGGAATGTGTGAACTAGAGGGTCATTATATAGTTCCCCCCCAGTGATATTGGGCAGCCCTATTGATGAGTTGCGCAAAGCCAATGTTGTCATCAGGTGGGGAAGGCCTAGAGGGATATAGATCAGGGTCATTTGGTACATCTGGATCTTTATCATTGTCATCCCATGGGTCAGTGTTGTGTGGTATGTTTGGGTCTTGTGGGATAGGATGATCATCCCCAATCCCATCCCCTTCATCGAAATTGTCATCCTGTGAGTCAGGTGACCATGGAGGTGGTGAATTTGATGGTGTGATGTTTTGAATAGGAGGAAGAGATGGAGGTATAAAAGGGGAGAAGGGTTAGTACTCATGTCTCTTTTTTGCTTAAGAGGTACAGGGGCCTCTTGTGTGAGGTCTAGCTTCAGTTTCTTGGGAAGAGTAGCCATTAGGTGTCCAGTGTTGGGATCAACACTGAGTATTTTCTGTTTTGGAACCAGAGGTGGTTCTCCAGATGGAAGTTCTTTGGAAGGAGTCTGTTCCTTTCGGAGTGGATTTTGGCATCAAAGGTTTTTGTTGAGAGTCTTTGGGTGCCGAGTGTTTGGGTTCTAGTTCTTTAGTTTTAGCCGGTTTAGGCGGTGTAGCCTTCGGAGTGGTTTGTTTTTGCTCCGAACTTTTGGGCACAGAGGTTGTCAGCTCTGAGCTTTTAGTTGTGGAGCCTTTCGGCTCCAAGGATTTTGGTTTTGACTACCTCGGTTCTGGCTCTTTTGGCTTGGAGGGTTTTGGCTCTGAGGCTTTCGGTGTCGAAGATTTCCTCGGATCGACGACATGGGTGGAGTCCCCTGTTTGTCCTTCTGTTTCGGTGCCGAGGGTGTTGGTTCAGCACCAGACTAGGATCAGCTCGAGCCCGAAGGCTTATGTTTGTGTTTCATAGCCGGGCCGGAGGGCAGGGCATCTGATACCTTTTAACGGTGTCGACCGGAGGGCGCGGGTGATACCGGAGCCTGTTCCTTAGCCTGAGTGGGCACATGGGGGTCTGTACACACGGTCCGTTGAGCGGAAGTGACGCTCAGATCTTCTTCCATGTCGGAGTCGGCTTCGGACACAGAGACCAGTTCTTCTTGTTGTTCGGCATCTGCGGCAGGAATGTGTTGTGGTTCTTTGCCAAAAATGTCCGGTGCAGAGCCGCTGCCGCGTTGCATCTTGTGGCATTGAGCCAGACGATCACGGATGGTCTTCTTCAATCGGAATGATCACCACGCTTCGCAGGATGATTCTTCGTGTCCGGGGATAGGCACAGGTTGCAGACCTCGTGCAAGTCAGTGCGTGGAAATTTAGCAGGACACCGGGGACATAGCTTGAATGGAGTCCATTCCATTGACTGCTGGCATGGTTGGCCCGACGGCTCACCTTGATGTTCCTGATCGAAGGTTTTCAAGTTTGGATGGTGGGCGACGAATGGGATACCGCTATTGAAGACAATACAGTTAAGGAGAGGATTGCGTGTCGTAGGGGTTCGAGAACAATACCGAACCGGAGTGCAGTAATACGCCACTTGCCTCAATTTGATGTTAAAACTTGAAAGGGCTATTAAAGTTACTGCACCGGCCGTAGGGTCAAAATTGTGGATAAGGGTAAAGGGGCCCCATGGTTCATGATACCCTTAGGCTAAGGAAACAAGCTCTGCGCAAAACTGAGAGAGCTTGGCGTAAAGAGTATGAACCCAGTGCACGGCCTATGTAAGTGCAGGAATTCGCTTTCTATAAACAGGCAATTATTTCTAGGAAAGCGGAATTCTACGAGGGCAGAATTGCGGTGGCAAAAGATCCCCAGAAGGAAACTTTCAAAGTCCTGACAGAGTTAAGGAAAAATAAGGAGCAGACTCCTTTTTCGCAGGATGACTGCCTTAAATCCCAGGTTTTCTTCTCTAATAAAATTTCGGATCTTCTAACAGAAATACATCATACCCCGAGACTTGACTGCTCTGTTCAATCCGCCCCGATAGCGCCTTTGATTGCCCGCCCCCTCGGTACACTGCCCCTGATTACTAACGAGTTATTGGCAAGCCTGATGGGGCGAGTAAAGTCAGGGTCATCAGCCGACCCTTGCCCTCCCAGGATATTCAAGTTAGCACTACCAGGAATAGAGGACGATGTCCTCTCTCTCCTCAATAGCTCCCTGGTCCCCACTCATTTTAAGGAGGCGCGTTTGATCCCACTTTTGAAGAAGCCGGGTGCAGATGTTAAGATTCTGAAAAATTTTAGGCCTATTTCACAGCTACCTTTTTTAGCTAAAATACTTGAACAACATGTTCTTACACATCTTTCCTGCCATCTTGAAAATAATCAGCTGCTAGAAAAGAACCAGGCTGGCTTTAGTGCTCATCATAGCACGGAATTGGTCATGCTTTCCGTGCTCGATGACCTGAGATACAGAGCAGATAAGAAGATCCCGGGCGCCCTGGTGATGTTAGACCTCTCCGCGGCATTCGACACGGGTAATCATGACCAATTATTGTCGCAGTTGGGGGATTTTGGCATCCAGGGAACTGCGCAAGCCTGGTTAACTTCATTTCTTCAAAACCGTTCCCAGAGAGTACAATTGGCAGACCTGGTATCATCGCCAGCCGGCATTACTTGTGGAGTTCCCCAAGGCTCGGCACTTTCACATCTTCTTTTTAATGTTTATTTGCAACCTTTGATCTCGGCACTAAATCAGATGGAATGCCGGATTTATAATTATGCAGATGACACTCAAATTGTCATCCAAATTGATAACTCGTCTTCGGCACATGCTAGATTGCAAAATATTTTGAAATATACGGTTAATTGGATGTCCGCTAATTCTCTAAAGATAAATCAGGACACAACAGAGGTGTTGCCGATGCCATAACATCCAGCCCCTGGAATGATTTATTCTGGCCTAATGAACTAGGACCCTTTCCAGAACCAGCATTGGCTGTGAAAAGTCTGGGCATCTACATAGATGGCAAATTGTCTACGACAAAACAACCCAGATCTTTTGACTGGGTGTGAGTGTTTGATTGATTCAGATGCTCAGTCCTTCACCACCCCCTTTTGTACCGCTCAACATCATCTCCTACACGATAACACCCAGCTCACCTTTCACTGTCTGTCGACCCATCCATCACAAGGGTCAACTTTCACAGATGCATGATGAACATCGCTGACTAGATGAAGGAAAACAGCCTCGAACTCAAAATGGAAGTCCTCTTCTTCAGAAACAACACCTCGCCATGGAACAACGCATAGTGGCCCGCGGAACTTGGCCCACCTCGGCATCATCCAGGACAGCGAGCAATGTATAAAGAAACAAGTATACGCAGTCTCAGTCGCTTGCTTCCACACCCGTTGCCTGCTCCCCAAGATCTTCCAGGGGCTCACAGTCAACACTAGAAGGACTGTCACACAGGCCCTTATAACCAGCATCTTGGATTACAGAAACACACACTGCGTAGGATTCACTGCACGCCTCCTGAAGAGACTTCAGACAATACAAAACTCAGCAGCAAGACGCATCCTCGACCTCCCGAGAAGGACCCACATCACACCTCACCTCAAGAAACTACACTGGCTCCTGATCCTGAAGAAATTCCATTTCAAGATGCTGACCCACATTTACAAGGCCCTGCACAACAAGGGACCAGCATACATTGAACGCCTCACCTTCCTCCAAGTGACCAGACACCTTTGATCTGCTTCCTTGTCCCATGCAGACACCCCACATATCTGACGAACCAACAGTGGAGGACACTCCTTCTTGCACCTGCGAGCCAAGGCATGGAATAACCTTCCCCTGGGCCTCAGGACCGCGCCATCTCTCCAACAATTCAGGAAAGAACTCGAGACCTGGATGTTCGAACGAACAACTCAACATGCAGCAGCCAACATCTCCAGCGCCTCAAGATCTTCTAATGTGATTTATCCTACTTTACAAACGTTTGATTGATTGATTGATAGAAGTGCAGTAGTTGGCAAGGCTGGACTTTGGTTAGTTAAAATAGTGGTTACAATCAAAATTGCAAGCAACAAGAGAGAATGCATGGAGGTTCAGGATGGCACTGTTTCAAAGCATATCTCCATCAACCTAGATTATACATTTAAACACACCAAAGAATACACAAACTATATTTCAACAGAGTGTTTAAATAGGATTTTAGCAAGTTTTGAAAATATAACCCTAAAAAAACACTTGAACTACAACTTCTTTCATTTAAATCCCAGGAGATGCCCTCCCTCTTTTGGAACTGACGGCTCTAAGCACAAGAAAGTGAGCGATCCCTCTGCCAGGATACCCTTTGTTTTGTAACTGCCAGTGAGTAATTCCACAGCCCACGAGCATGTTGCACCTCACTTGCTCCCTTCTAGTTATGAAAGTGAGTGAACTCCTAGAATCCAAGCTAAAGGCCGACATTACTGCAATGCAGGAAACATTTAAAAAAGTTCAAAAAGTAATTTTCCAAAGCTGTTTCTATGAATCCAACTGCACTGCAAAGAACACAACTTCAGAAGAAAAGGAGGCTGTCACTAGCGGATGCAATCTGAAAAAACAAACCCTTTCAGTCAAAAACATGCTGCCTTTTCATTTACTCCATACGAGAAAACACTCAAGGAATGAATATTTGAAAGACGGATGCTGTCTGAGGAGCATGTCATTGGATTTACTCACTAAAATTAAATGTGAAGAGTGTTATAATAACAATTTTACCATGCAAAGGCAGTCCGAATTTCATCCAAACATAACAGTATAAACTCTTGAGGGATCAAGTGCAACAATTATGATAACTCTAGTTTAGACGTGACGTATCGCTTCTATTATACATCGACTGGTCTGAATGGTAAGGTGAACGGACTCATGCTATCCATTACAAAAAGGGAATAAATGACTAAATAGTTTCCTGCCCACAACAGGTGCTTTAATTTTCTGAATCATTCCTGAAAGGTAGTAACCAAGTGGGGCCTTGAGCCATCACTAATGCCTACACGTAGCACTTTCGAAAATGTGCAGTACTAACATATTTCTCATGGCATCATGTTGAATGATTGACCATAAATGTGATCACATCTTGACTGCAGGGGATCATAGCTTGCTAAGTGGCCCATATTGCACCCCTACGTTTAAACCAGGTATTCAAAACATGTTGTGATTCACAATCCCGGTTGAGAATGGTTGGAAATGTAGTGCCCGTTTGAAAGAACACTCCTAAATATGCTAAGCATTTATCTAGCCTAAGGCTAGGAAGCCATATCTAGAAATATCCAACAAGTTACATGTCAAACATCTAACTATGCTTCTGGACAATCACAACACAGCATGCATTAGCAGATAAGAGGCTGAACTGAGAAGTGAATTCCAGTATGGTGGGCACACTTAAATAGTTCCATTTGTAGATGCTTGCTCGATTTTGACACAAGGTATGTTGCCTCCAAAGTGATTTTCACATTATTAAGGACACTGGTTGTCAGGAACGCATATATAAAATATATAAAACTGCCGACGAGTAACAAACTTCCCAACAGCTGAAAGCAATGGCCACTGGACATCGGAAATTGTCCCTCAAAGTAAAAAGAGTGATCCTCAAAACGAACGAGTAAGAGGCATGTGATAAGTTAGCTGTGCATGAACATTTATCAATTCTGAACTCTGGCAACAAACGCAGTGGGCCATAGTATCAGTTCAGTTTACCGTTGTTGGTTTTGTCCTCTTGAAGTCTACAAAATACAAAGTTCACAAAAACATATATAACAATCTTCGTTAAAGAGTGAAAAGAAGAAAACAGTTCCATATCCTTTATCTACAACCTTTTTGCATGTAAAATAATCATCTACAGGAAACAATTAAAATATTAACATTATACAACAAATATCAGCCACAACAAATCATTCAGAGCCCTAAAACAGAGGGCTACATGAGATATCTGTATATCTACCAGAGGGGTGAAGATGTTACTCTTGGATATACAGAGATCTCCATAAGTGCTATCATCATAATCTTATAATTCAACCAGGCCATGCTAAAGATCCAATGGTGTATAGTTGAAAAGAAGTACATTTTCAGCATAAATTAACATGTGCAATTGATGTGATCCAAGCAAAGGGGAAAATTCCAGGTTTTATTCTAGGAAAATCATATAAGTACAAGGAAAATAAGAAGGAAGAAAACGGACATCCTTGTTTCAAGGTATTTTCTGAACGTATGTCTCGTGAGACCACCAATGGCTCACCATACATTCCTGTCCACTCAACCACCCGCCCCCTCCAAAAATAAGAAAAAACACAAGAGCACCATTATGATATATAAAGGGCTGCTAGCAGGAGGGATCTTAGTGTAGCTAACTTATGACAAAATGGGCTGACCATGCAGTCAAAATCCATGAAACAAACAAAAGGCCGACCCATGAGCTTAACATTAGTATAGCAGTTACCATGGCAATATAATGAACAGATGGGTTAGCCTTATGCAACCACATTTTCTTGACCAGAAGTCACATCCACAGATCCGCTGCAAAGAAATCTGGGGCACTACTTCTTTTGATCAATTATCATATGACGTATCCTACAGACTTCTTGTGCCTTCCCCTGGATGTCCTTCCCGATCAAGATCACTGGTATGCAAAGCTGCAAACACCGAGGGAGACACTGGCTCAGTAAATACCGTCCCCCAATGTCTTCAGAGAGCTCAAAGTCGCCCACCAATGTCTTCAGAGGGCTCAAAGTATTATTCAAGTACATATAAGGCTGTATGTTCACTGTCTGCAAATCCCCAAGCAGATTATACTATAAACTGCTACTGCGGCTTCCTGAAACTTTGCCTGCCATTTCTTTCCATACATGAAAACTGCACACATTTGGGGCTGCATGTGTGGTTCGGTATTGAAATTAAACTCAAATAATTTGCCACTAAACACAAATTAGGAGTTTTGATTTTTCTTGTAACAAAACACAGTTACCATTGTTCCTATACGTTTAGTATGGGCAGTTATTAAAAGATTTTCTTGAAATAAACACACTACAAGTATAACTTGGTGAACATCCATTATATGTACCAGAAATAAAGACTCAAACATATTGAATTGCTTCAACAAGTAATTTAGTAAATTAGGTTAACTTACAAGGTAACCGAGCATATTCATTCTGCACACATTGGTAACAGGGCGCTACTTTATATTTGTGGTTGTGGTGTGAACTCTTTGCCCTTGCAGCCAAATTCAGTTTTAGAAAGTGACTGTTACAACAAAGCGATGAATGCAACGCCAACTGCATTTAGCTTTTTTACATTGGCAGACGACAATGCCATAGCATACAGACATGCAGTATCAGAGCGATGGATTTCATTTAGTAGAGTTATTAATACAAAACTACAGGTACCCAAATTCAAATGAGTGTAATGCTATGTTCTAGCTTTTGGTAACAGAAGGTATGAATAAAAGCCTACTTGAACAACAGTTGTATTTTTCTGGACCGAGCCAATAAGAAGTATGCAAACTACAACCAAGTATGCTACACAAGATTGGGTTAAGCATTGGTGTGTGTGTGCTGTTGTGTATTATACTATAATGCAATGTGTGTGGTTGATATGCTATTGCATTCAGGGACGTCATTATAAACGTCACATTTTCAATTCAAATTAAGGCTGGAAGCACAGAGGGCTTCTATCTCTACCCACCTCTTTAAAATTCACATCCTTTGATCCCTACAAGTTAGACAAGCATCCACGCATATTCCTTTATCAAGGATGATAGAACAAAAAAAAATATTCCACAAGAATAAAGCAATCAGCCAATGAAGAAATAACTTTTCCAACTCATATAACTGACCACTCCTAACAACTCTTCGTTTAACACTCCTAACAAGCCAGAATCCTAAAACGAAATGTAAGTAAGTAAAACTCTATCACAGCAGGGTCAAAAAATATGAAATTTGGAGCACCCCAAAAACCTGCCACTTCCATGGTGCTTTCCAAAGCTTCATGAACCTCTTGGCCTCCAAATAAAAAAAAATGAAGAAAAAGCCCAGCTTTATACTGATTACTCCTAACTACTTCATGTCAGGAGGCAGCCAAGGCTATAGGTGAAGACAGCCTGTCTATGAGCTGCATAAGCTTATGTAAATGAAAATACTTTGGGGCTCTAAAACCTTAAATAAGAAATCCTCAATGACAATGAAACCAAACCAATATACTGCTTCTTCTGGGCTATCTAACCAGGTCCTCAGCTGACACCAGGTACAAGAACAAGCATTGGCAAAGCCAATAGGTCTCGCAATGGCTTTGTTTTTTTTATTTCCTGATACCAGTTGGCTTTGTAAATGATATAAAAAAGTTGGCACAAAACTCATTTTTTTGGACAGTAGTAACACAGAGGACTTATGTGGTTATCTGGTAATATAATCTTTAATTTTATTCTGAGGCCCTCACAATACACTACTGCTCTGACACATGGCTTGCTACTGGCCATGCTACACTTGTCAACAGAGGAAGGTGTGCGCACACTGCAATCTGCCACCATATGTGATTCCACTAATTTTAAAACGTATACTCCTAACATTTTTGAAAATGAACTTCTATAACTACGGTGGCCACTCTACGCCATGTCACTACATACACTGTTTCTAGTCCTGTGCTTTTCACACTTAAATAATTGATATCACGTGTAAGTTTAATTAGGTCCACTAAGACTACAATACCCAGAATGCATTACGTTGTAATACACAAGCTTAGTCCAGAGTAAACTGGACTTTAGGCTGTCTTATGTGCCAGGCTAAATCATTGGATTAGGTTTCAAAGTGCCTTTTCCGTAAAAAGAAAAAAAGCTACTAACAAAATCACTCCATGCAAAAGATAGGCAACATTTGATTTTCGATCGAAAGTCAGAACAAACTGCAGACTTTTAATTACTATGCTTACCTGCCAACAACGAAACCCGTACTGCAGAATAGCTGATTCTCTAAAGTGGGTGAATTTCTTAGCAACCCTCCGAGTGCTTTAAGGTCCATACCCTTTTACCTGCATTGCACCGTTTTTTCATTACCTCTGGAAATAGCTTACGTCTTAAAAACACAAGACCTAAATCGATTTCCAGTCAGCCATGCAAGCTTTGTAATAGCAAAGAAACCTCTAGGCAGATAACTAAGTGGAAGCCCTTTTACAAAATCCCATCAAAAGGCCAGCTTAACAACTGGCAACCTAAAAGGCGGACTAAGGAAAGATTCATAATCCGAAAATAACGCAGTATTACCAAGATCTCTCCTGGCAAAGGCCAGCTTGTCTAACCTACGTCGCCTATGGGTGTGTGCGCTTTTTTCATGAATAACAGAGGCATATGTGGTGAACACAAGCTATGTTGCATTAGCTAAATTCTCGTACACAGTTTTGTTAGGAGTGGTGTGAATACTCAATAATAGTACAGGGGAATGGCAGCTTATGTTCCCAACCAACCTAATGTTGAGATGGCTGTAGCCATTTGACACGTCGGGCCTCCTTTATCAAAAGTGAATACATTGAGTCTGCCACTTTATTCCAATACACATGACCGAGCATTAGTGTTCGCCACTATATCAGTTCTGGCCTTACAAAGTGGTTGAGCCACCTACATATAATTTTACACTCTCTAAATGAGCCCACCCTTACTATAAAGCCTATTTAGACTCATCAGTGCCAATCTCCAATCCTGCATCGCTAATGGTGAAAGTTCTAGGGCCAGTAGCATGCAATATTAACATCCGTGTTATGGGGGCTACTCCGAGGGGCTGTTTTTACAATAATTCACACTGCAAATATGCTAATCTCATGGCCATTGTTCCCCAAAATCAAATAGGAACAATTAGGGGAGAAGTCGGGAAATTAATAGCTGGGGCTGCTTTCTGTGACAATGCGGGAGGAACACACAAGTGCACATGCCACTAACAGGTAATCTAACGTTACACACACTAAGTCTTAAATCTGCATTAAAAAAGGCGAATGCACAGCACGTTGTCTGTAAACAGTAACCTGACCCAAGAGGAATGCAGCTGCAGCCGTGCGCGCTGCTGCTTGCTCCAGAGAGCAAAACGCAGTGGGAGTCAACAACACAAAAGAGGTGGGACACGCACCCACCTTTCGCCACTTGCGTGCTTTCATTCTTGAAAGGCACACGCAAAAGCAAATCTTATGCGTGGGGGAAGTCAGCCCCACACTGAGTAGTTTAGAGTAGTTACAAGAAGCCTTGCAGAGCACCGCATGTGCGCTGCGCTTGGCTCGTCCTCAAAAACTGAAAGCATGGTTGTTTACCAAAGGTAACTAATTGCCTGTTCTACCGCCGTCATTTTATTAGTTCACTTCCTAGCGCAGGGAAGCCTTTGAGTAGCCATGTGCTCTATAAATCTTTTTAACTTTACATGGGGGTAGTGGTGCACGTGGTGTACATCAGTGCACGTGTAAATCAGTATTTAAACAGGTGTAGTGGGGCACGTGTAAATACTTCACAAATACTTTTTTCATTTGATGTGGGAAGACCTTTTTGTTCTCTCCGCACTCTTACCTTTACAGGTTTAAATCTCCGACGTTACCCAGAGCTTGGTTGTACTTTACAAACATGTGTAGATGCACACACAAGAAAGCAGCAAGTTATGGGTGTTTGTCTACTTTCTAGGCTTCACAACACCTACTCCTTTCCACTGTGGGTAGATATTCACACAGTTAATATTACAACTTGCTCTCATAAGAGTACTAGTGAGAAAATCTATTTGCCTTTGTAACGTCACATGATCTTGTAAATAACAAAATACATGTTATACTTGTACAAAGAGCAGCTGTACACCTACAATTTAAGTGAGTTCATGGTACCAGGAAGAGGCCCAATATATATCAATTTAAGTGAGTTCATGGTACCAGGAAGAGGCCCAATATATATAATACCAAGTAAATTAGGATATAGTAATGTACTTTTATAAATATGTGAGCGCAGTAGAGCTATTCAAAAGACATCTGACGGAAATGAAGCAAGGGGCACCGTTTGGATGCATCATGTACTCTCTGGAGGTTTCCCTGCAAAAGGGGTTCACTGAATCTAAAGAAAAATCCTTAACAATTAATGTTCATTAAGACTCATATTTTTGAACTTGACATATTATTACACATGAACGTAGATGTTGAACTTCGTTTGCACCGGACTGATTTTCTTTTAATGGAAGATACAGTTCATTTTCCGAGTGTCTCCCGAGGCCTCGGATCTGCAGCCAGGCCAGAATCTGGGCACACTGGCAGCATGGGGTGGTGGAGGGAAGTGTCTATTATATTCATATCAGCGCCTGAAGGGGATTCAGTGCGCTATATAACTGAATAGTTCAAGAGAAACCCTACACACTAAGGAACCAGGGTAATAGTTAAAAACAGTGGTTCCTGTGGAATGATATACTATGAAGGGATGCTCCTTAAGTAACTAGCCTCTTAGGTGCTGCGCCTATTCCAACGGCCGACGGCACCACTACCTCAGGAGTGCTGCCGTTGGACGTTCGAACCTCACCTGCGCAATGGAACGTTCAGCACTGGAGCTGGACGTTCCATAGCTGCTAAGAGGTTAAAAGTGAACACTTGCACAAAAATCTAATGTTTTCAAACAAGTGCAGTACTGCATGAAAAGGGCGGCTTGTTGTGCTAAAAGCTGCCAGGAGTCTTAGGTGGGTGCACATTTATCATTAAATAAGAATGGAAATATTCTAGTTGAAACTTAATTTTGTCACCGAATACAAAATAAATACTGATAAAAACAAAAAAGACGTTCATTAACCCGTTGACCGCGGCGGGAATTCCACCGCAGGTGATTTATGACTGGGCTTGGTCAGGACGGCCCTCGCCGTCCTCCGCACACGCCCACCGTGACGTCAGACGGCCGGGGGCAGTCCGACGTACACAAATGGTTAAACTTAATGTAGACAGATACAGATAGAAATGTTTCAAAAATAAGAAAGCCTGATTAGCCATAGAGCGCAAATGCCCTATTCAGTACTACACTACACTGGAATGAGTGTGTTAGTAGTTCCTTCACGTTCTGCCATTATCTAACCCTCTATATTACGATTGTGCTTATGTATCATAACCTCATAGTATATCATTCCACAGGAACCACTGTTTTTCCTATATAACTATTACCCTGGTTCCTTAGTGAGTAGGGTTTCTCTTGAACTATTTAGTTATATAGCGCACTGAATCCCCTTCAGGCGCTGATATGAATATAATAGACACTGCAGAGTATAGTCGTCCACATACCTATTAAACAGTGAAAAAGAACACACTATATAGACACCCCCATTTAGTGATGACTTTGTCAGAGACTGCGGCTCTCAAGGACATCCATTAATCACAGACAGGTTCAACCCTGTTTTATGCCTGCCGGGAGGAATATGTTGATGTGGATGGCTGTTTTTCACACCAAGATACCCGTGCGTGAGGGAACATGCACTTTATAAATACATCTTATGTTATAGACGTGCTCTGCTGATATGGTAACAAGCATCCGCCGAAACTGCGCTCTCTGCCACACAGCAAGTCAGTGGGGAGCGGTCACTGGAAGCCACGCCTCCCCGCCTGGTGCACCCACCACTGACCAGCAACTACGTGATGCTTGTTGCTGGCTTGTCATGGAGCAGTGACTAGTGACAAGATTGTCTTAGCGCCCTGAGGCACATGTCTATCCCAGGGGAGATGTGCTGGAATGGGAGAGGTGCTCACTTCTAAGAACCCAGGTGTTTCCCGGGGGCGGGGAAGGTTCTTAGAGCGCACCTGCGTACTAGTGAGCGGATTAATGCAAGCACGGGGCAGAGGGTGCACCCGTAAAGCTAGAACCAACCCCTTTCCGTCGACGTGTTGGGTCTGGGCGCAGTCAAAACCGAAACAAAGATGTAAGTAAAACAAACAAAAGAGAAAGCACGGTAACCTGACCCACGAGGAATGCAGCTGCCTCCCAAGGAGGCACTTCAGCTGCTGCCCTGTGCACCGCTGCTTGCGCCCGCAAGCAAAATGCTGTGGGGGCTAACCTTTGCAAAAGAGGTGGGACATGCACACACCTTTAGCATTTGCAGACTACGATGACAAAATGACAATGACAACAACCAACCCAATGCGTGGGAGGGAGGGGAATCAGACCCATACAGAGTAGTTTAGAGTGCTTACAAGAAGCCTCGAAGAACAGCGCATGCGTGCTGGCTCAGGCTCAACCTAAAAACGGGCCCTCTGGGTCAGATGGGGTAAGACACCAGACTGATCAAAGAGAAAGGTCTAGCTCACCACTGAAAGATATGTCTATTGTTATCCTCTTTATCACATATCTGGTAGAATTCAGACCCTACTGGACTGGAAAGTGACTGTACTCAATTGCAGAAATTGTACAGAGTTCAGTGTTCATACATTAGACTGACTAACCTCCTCTTTTATAACACATTGCTTTGTTCATGAAGGTAGGAACAGTGGGATGTGAAGGCAAAGGCTGAACGAAAGAAAGACGCATCATTTTGATAAACCCATGTCTCTCTTGGACGCCAAATGATGTTGCAGAGGCTGCTTCAAAGGGGCCTCGAGAGGCGGCGCCATAACTAATGCCATGCCCCCCAGACACAAACTAGTGGGGGCCGGTTTTTGGCGCACAAAGCGACCAAGAGCTAAGGAAACGCCCCCCATCGGCCGCCGAAGAGGCCCCAATGTGGGCCGAGGCGGGATACGAACCCCTCAATGGAAATGGGGGCCTACCGAGGCTGGAAGGTGAATGGGGGGCACATAAGCACTGCTCCCCCAGGCAAGCTCCTATCTTCTCGGAGCGGGGGAGCAGCACCGGCGGTGGAGCCCGAATCTTTGTGGACGTTGCATGGAGAGAGCCAGTTTGTGAAGTCGACGCCCTGACCGACCAAGAAGCTGGCTGCTGCCTGGAAGGAACAAGGGGCTGCAGGGACGTCTGGTGCCCACCCCGTTTCACCTGCAGTAGGAGTGGCCATCGAGAACTCCTGTTCCGGAGGAGCAGGAAGTCGGCGAGCGGGAGCCCACCCCGCAGCACCAGCAGCGTCATCGAGGGGAGGGGGCGCCTCACCTGGGAAAGATGCTAGCGGGAAACAACAAAGGAAGACAAGCGGGAGCCAACCCCCGACTCAGTCTATCCACGCGCCGTGTGGACGCTTGGGCTAACATATAGGAGCATGTCGTTAGCTGAGGAACGCTGACAACAGGCACCACAGCGCTGGGGACCTTCACGCCCCCCATCAGCGAGCCGCCAAGAAAGAAGGTAGGCAAGCGGGAGCCCACCCCGCGACTTCGTCTCCTCCCGCGCCGTGTGGCCACTTGAGCCAGCAGGGAGGAGCGTTCCGTAAGCAGAAAGAAGCCTAACAGGCGAGGTGAGCGGGCAGGGCGCAAGAAGCTCAAGAGTTCGGGGCGGGCTCCAGAGCAAGCAGAGAGCATACCCAGTCCGAGGAAGTGCAGTAGTGCGACAGCACCCTCGGACCGGTGAGCGGATCCTGGACATCAGGGGCATTGTGCATACGGAGCCAGCGAGGAGCGACAGCGGGGGGTGCCTGGGGCAGCACGCTTTACCTTGCAAGTGCCAGCTGAGGGGCCCCAGGGTTAAGACAGGCCCCCCTGCACATGTGCAGACGAGGGGGAGAATGGACGTAAGCTGCAGTTTGGGACAGGAAGAAGTAAATACACCACCCAGCTACCATACCCAAGACAGGAAGTAAGTTTGGTGCATACAACCACGGCAGCACCCCACTTAGAGTAAGAGACCAATCTTTGGTGCATACACTAGCAGCTGAACCTCGCTTTGGGAAAGGCCCGGATAGCACAAGGAATGGCCAAGAAGGGAGGCAAGGGACAAGGACAAAAAGAGCTAGACTACTTTCTAAGGAGGATCCGGGCGGCATCGGAGGTGCATGGGAATTACTGGCTGCAGACTCATATGCTGCACGAGGCCGGGGAAGGAACATGCAACCACCAGTGCCCAAGCAGCCAAAAGACAGAGAGGGCACCAGCAAAACTTGCGTTCGGATGCAGCAGTACACAGGAAAGCCCCCCAGAGGAGGACCCAGCTACCTTTTGCCAGCACGGCAGCGGAGGGACCGAGCCTGGGGATCAATGACACGGTAACAAATAGAGAGTATATCAGCGCGATTAAACAAGAATGCTTCAGGACTATGGCGCCACTTTTGCAGCAGGGTTTAGGCATACAAGGCGCGTGGGCATCAGGGTCACAGGCAGATGGGCAGCAAGGGCCTTCTCAGGGGGAGGAGGCGCCAGGCACCCAGGGAGAGTAGGAAACATCAGGGCTGCCATGGCACCTGCTAGAGCTATGGCTAGCGCGCCAGCGCTGCTTGGGAGAGAAGTCTACAGCAGGGGAAGGAGGGACATGGGGTCCCCCAAAGTGTCGAGGCTCATACCATTAGCAGTCAAAGAGAATTTGAAAGAAAGAATTTATCAACATTTTCTCCCTACCAGAGATACAGTTAGAGGGGCTAGATCTGACAACTTGTGATAAAAAAGAGGAGGATAGGAAGGAAAGGAGGAAGGAGCGCAAAGAGAGAACTTTGACAATTGGTTAGACGCATTCCGGATAATGGCTTGCATAATAGCGGAAAAGTTCCCGTGCTGCGCATCTATGGATCCATGAGTCCAACATTCACAGGGCACAGAAGCAATTCCCGGTTGACGCATGGTTAGAGTATGACAAGGGTTCAGGTTAAAAATGCAGATGCACCCGGAAATGGAATGGAACGAGGAGGATGTCTTTTCGCAGGCCATTCCACAAGGTGAAAGGGAAGCCTTTTCAAAGACCCAAACAATTCAGCACAGGGAGAAGAACACACGCGAGTGGGCCTCCGGCCATATGTTGAAAATTCGAAGCTAACGAATGTACATACTGGGCAGCGTGTAAATTCCAGCACATATGCTCGACATGTGGAGGGGGGCACACAGCAGCGAGATGCAGGCGCAGGAACGACCAAAAAGGGGACAAGAGGGAGAAAAAGAAGCAGTGAACCAGACACAGGGGACGCAGGGAGGACAGCAGGACAAGAGGAATACATGCTAGCATGGTCCCCCATTGGCACGCAGGCTGCGCAGGCTAGCCAACAGATACCACAGCAAATCAGACGCAGAGATACTGGTGCACGGCTTCGAAAAAGGTTTCCCCATCCCTTTCACAGGCCCCCTCTCTCCCGGCAGTGATAGAAACCTAAAATCATCACTACAACACCCTGGGGTGGTGACAAAAATAGAGAAGGAGAAGCTCTTGGGTAGGATAGAAGGTCCCATCACCACCCAGTTGAGCAAAGACTTGGTAATCTCCCCACTGGGGGTGGTTCCCAAAAAAAAAAAGGTCAATTCCAACTAATACACCACCTATCATTCCCGGAGGGTGCATCCGTGAACCACGGGATTAGCACAGAGGTTTGCTCAGTAAGCTATGCCACGATAGACGATGCCATGGACTTGGTGAGGGCAACAGGTTGAGGGGCAAAAGCTGACATCAAGTCTGCTTTTTGCCTACTCCCAGTACATCCGGCAAGCTTTCACCTGTTAGGTTTCCAATGGGAAGGGAAGCGCTACTTCGATAAGGCAATGCCTATGGGGTGCTCGATGTCATGTGCGTACTTTGAAATATTCAGCACATTCATCGAATGGGCACTCCACGATAGGCACCAGTCGAGCAGGAAGCTCCATTAGTCGGAGGACTTCCTTTTAACAGGCCCAACAGCATCAGCGGAGTGCATCAACACGTTCAAAGCATTCATAGGTTTGGCAAAAGAGCTAGGGATCCCTCTTTCAGCAGGAAAAGACAGTGGTTCCGACAACAAAAATCACGTTCCTAGGTATTGAGCTAGATTCCGTGGCCGAGACCTCCAGGCTCCCCCCAGAAAAGGTGGAGGATATCAGGCAAGACATTAGGAGCCTCTGTGGGGCGCGAGAAGGCAACGCTGAGGGACTTCCAGCAGCTCATAGGCAAACTCAACTTTGCACCCCGGGTCTTCCCAGCAGGCAGGGTTTTCGCCAGGCGATTGACACAATTAACACGCAGGCTCACCCATAAGCACCACCATGTTAGACTAGGGACAGAGATTAAGAAGGACCTGGTTATGTGGGACACTTTTCTGACAGACTTTAATAGTTGGTTGATCTGGAGAGAAGGTTGGGTGACTAGTAAACAAATCGAGCTATACACAGACGCATCGGGCAGCACAGGTTTCAGGGCGATCCTAAGGGGCAAATGGTGTGTGGCCCGGCAGCTGGCATAGACAGGGCATAACCAGCAACATTACCTTTCTCGAGTTATTCCCGATCATAGTGGCACTGACAATCTGGAAGAAAGATTTGCAGAATATGAAGTTGACGCTATGGTCAGACAACAAAGGCGTAGTACAGGCCATTAACAAGGGATCTGCCGGGTGCCCAGACACGCTGCGACTAATGCGTCGACTGGTTACATTGCAGCTGCAGGGCAACATAGACCTACGAGCACGCCAGGCACAGGAGTGGAAAACGAAGTGGCAGACGCCCTATCCAGAGCCAAGATGGACAAGTTCAGGGAGCTGGCGTCTGGGGCAGAGCAGCACATGACCCCTTTCCCGAAACAGCTGTGGGACCTGGCGAGTAGACTTATCAGAGCTGGCCCTCCTCACCCTTTCCTCGGCAGCAGCAAAGAGATACAGGAAGTACGTTGTGACTGTAATTAGGGTGGGGGGCATCCAGTCCCTAAGCGATGGGGGGACACACGTAGGGCAACCGAACAATTAATTCACTGGCCATTTAGTTGCAAGAAGTCCAGGTCTTGGGCACAGGCCCACCTAGCTGCCGTTGCGCACTATGCAAAATTGGAGACCGGGCAGGACCCAATTTCATCCCCCTACATCAAAGCAGCAATGAGGGGGTGGAGGCGGAAAGAGGGCCCAAGGGTGGACACCAGGTACCCGATGAACTTCAAAAAACTTTGCTTGTTGTTAGGGACATTAGGGACCATAACAGCTGATGGCTTCGAGCACCTACTGTTCTGGGTTGCATTTGCCACCGCTTTCTTCGGGACGTTCCACCTCAGCGAGTTAGTAGCAGCAGCAAGAGAGGGCCCGGCAGAACACTGTTTACAGGCTAGCGATGTAGTCCCCAGAGCACAGGAAGTAGAGATTCTGTTGAAACGGTCTAAAACGAAGGGGGCGTGGTTCGGACGCCGAGAGAGATGGCGGCTCTGTAATTCTCTCTGCCCGTGCGGAGGTCGATAAATGAAGGTGGAACGTGTCTTACCGCTCCAACACCGATACATGTCGTTGAATCGGTATCCGGAATGTGAGAGGAGCATTTAGAGGGTATGCCCAAGGATTTCTGTGGCTGGGAAGTGGTGTTTCGGCTGCTCCGAGTGCTCCGCTCCGGTGGCTGCAGCGAGTGAGGCGGACAAGAAGACCGCGTGGCTGCCCAGAGTGTCGGCGGACGAAATACAAGATCCTGATTGGAGTCGGGAATGATCGCTGGGAGCAGCGGTGAAAGGACAGACCTCAGGGGGAATCGTGAGTAATACAACCGCTAACGGGAGACATTAGACCCGTGAGGAAACGCTAGCGCTACACGCGCACACAAAATGGCGGCATACACTGCTTCTTGAGCGAGGACTCCCTGTTCTTTATGGTTGTGCATCGGCACACGAAGAATAGAATGTATTTAGCGCCGATCTCCAGCCAGTGAGAGAAATAAAAGGTGTGCGCCACTAGCGACCACAGGAGGGTGGCTTAAGCTTATGAAGTGCAATGTCTGACTTAGGCGCTGCTGTTTACCGGCGCCCGCTATGAGGGGGAGAAATAAGGTCGACTCACCCATCCGATCAGTAGCGGCTGGCGCATGTACAATCTTCACAATAGTGGCAATATCGGCATGTATGTAAGGCAATGCAGCAGTATGGTATCAAAACGGAAACGGCAATATAGTAAACGACTGTGATTGTTGTGGCACACGAAAGCAGGATCTGCTTTGCTGGACAAATGGTTGTGGAATCAATGATTGGGGACTTGTAGACCTGTGACTGAGTCCTGTGCTGCACCATGAGGCTATAGACTTAAAAATCAAGCTTTTCGAGACGCAATTTAGATTAACTGCAACAGTTGGGCTGATAACATGTCTCTATTAGTGCAAGGCTTCACGCACATGGTGGCTCCCAAAATGGCGGCTCAAGCTTACGGCATCATATGAATGTGCGCACTTCCTCACGGCGATTAAAAATCACAGGAAGCGAACAGATAGAGCGAACATCATATCAGCTCTTAGGTGGATTTAATTGGTGACTGCTCATTTAATTGTATTAAGCTAAAAGATGGAGTCGGAGAGACCAGCGAATGTAAACACTCCATAAAGGGCGGCTGGAAGTATAGGGAGACCATGCACAACGCTTAAAGGAGTCTACGCCACAAACAGCCATGGCAGATAGTAAAGAGCTAGCGAAAAGCTTGAAGAGGCTTAAATCTGACCAGTCGAATCCGAATTCGCCCAGCAAAGGGGGAAAAAACAACCCTGATCCGATTGAACTGATACTCAACAGATTGGACGAAGTAAGGGATCTGGCAAAAGCGACCAAAGAGGAAGTAGCGGCGATCAGGCAAGATAACCGCGACACCAATGCAAAACTGGTAGAAGCAGAATCAAGGATTAGCAAACTCGAGGACATGGAAGTCAAGTCATGTGATGCCATCAAACGTCTGTGCATAGCTGCGGACCAAACGACACGGAAACTCGCGGAGTGGGAAGACAGGAACAGAAGGGGGAATCTACGTATTTTTGGGATCCGGAAGGATCGGAGGATCAACATGGGAACTGTGTGGCCTTCTTAGAATCCTTGTTCACCCAAGCTACGAACATGACCTTTCATCACCCGTTGGAATTTGATAGGGAGCATAGAGTGCCGGGCAGGATAAATAAGAATCAAAAAGGACCTAGAGCTATTGTATGCAAGCCATTACGCTACCAACATGTAGAGCAAATTCTCAGCTTTATGCGGAAAAACAACCATATTCTGTGGAAATCAGCTAAAATCTACATCTCACAGGATTTTAGTAAAGAGACGGTGGACGTCAGAAAAGCGTTCTTGGCACTTCGACCGCTGTTGAAGAAAAGGGGCTTCCAATATGGTTTTATGGGTCCAGCAAAGTATCCTGTGATTATCCAAGGTTCTCCACACATCTTTTCAGATCCTCTGAAACTGAAACGCATGTTAGATGGCCCTGAGGACCTAGACATGGAAACGAGCAACCCCGAAGTTTCAGCGGACCAGGCTTCGGCCTCAGGTTACAAGTGAACGATCTTGGTCCACGCTTTCCATGCAACTTTCATATGTGTTCCTTTCCCTCATTATGGAGGGGTATTGAAAGTACTAGACTCTGCTTAAGTTCTCTTATAATTGAGTGGCTTTTCTGATTTTTGCAATTGTTATTGATCTATTGGATATGGAGAATGTTTCTATTATTGACTACTAGTATAACGAACGTCAGATAATGAGAATCTGTGTACAAGTTTGTACGCTCACCATTTGGTATTCCGAAGGGCTATGATGGTTGATAATGTTGTTGTTTTCTTAATTCGCCCCAAGATCAGCAGGAAACTATGATATTCACACTTCTTTCTCAAGAGGTCCCTTGATGTTGGTTCCTAGAATGTTGCTTTGCATAAATTGCCTTAGTTAGCAGCAAACCACAGGTCTGCTGTGATAGTTCATTTGTTCCAAACTTTTTCTGAAGTGTACACGCACGGGGAGGATGCATTGCAATCTCTCTTCAGTCACCATGCCTACTACGTACAGGTGGGGTGGGGAGGGTGGGGGGTTGAGGGGATTCTGGGTTGGGATGTGTGTTCTATGTTTTTTGCTTTTGCTTCTTCGTGCTTGCATATTCTTTATTGTTTTAATGCTTGGTGGTGGGGAAGGTTGTGGGCTCTACTATAGTACTACCGTACATATGGGCCTTATAGATCTCGAGGATCTCTGTCTCTCTGTCATGCTACTGTTTGTACCATGTGAGATATATAATTATCGCTATGAAGGTACGACCTACTGATGTTACATAGTACAATCAATACTCCGTTGGGGGTATGTAATGTGGACAAACTGAAGATATTATCTCTTAATGTTAAAGGTCTGAACCAACCTGTCAAGAGACAAAAGATTTTAGACTATATACGGAGATTGAGAGGTGACATTGTTTTGCTACAGGAGACGAAACTTGAGACTAAGCAGTTCTACCACCTGAGGAATAAGTTTTATAATGAGGTTGTAGGTGCAGAGGCTGTGAACAAAAAGAATGGTGTCTTGATACTTGTGGCGAAGAAATCTAAGGTAGAGCTTTTGTCCTCCGATGCGAGTGACGACGGGAGGTGGGTTACGGCCAAACTAATTAGGGATAATACAGAGTTTTATGTCACGAACATATATGCTCCTAACACTAGTGACCGTAATTTTTGGGAGGATCTGAATAAGCATATTGAAAATATCCCGGATAATGCTGTTCACATAATGGCCGGGGATTTCAATCTTCCAATGGATGCAACATTGGATAGAGACTCCCACTGTCCCTTCAAAACAAATAAATCACATAAAGCCTTTCTCAATTTATGTCAACGCTTTCACTTGGTAGATGCGTGGAGGCTTCAAAATCCCACAGGGAGAGACTATACTTTTTACTCCGCACCACATGATTCGTACTCCCGAATCGATTACATCCTCATATCACAGAACGGAGTCCCTAGAATAGAGTCTACTGCCATAGAACCCCGAGTAATGTCTGATCACTCTTGCATCTCCTTATCCATAGCTAATGTCAAACTCTCCTCTCGTCAGACGTCTTAGCGCCTGAATGATGAAATCCTAAGTAATGATCAGCATGGGGCCACAATACAAGCTGCGATCTCTTCTTATCTGCAGGTCAACAAAGAGGGGGACACATCTGATCTCATTAGATGGGAGACCTTGAAAAGTACCATAAGGGGGGTGTGTATCAAAATCAGATCAGCAATGAACAAAAATTATAATGCGAATCTGGAGTCCTTGCAGAGTGAAATTGTTAAACTAGAGAGTAAACATTTGAAAGATAGAGATGATATGTCTCTTTATGCCTTGGCGAATAAAAAATACGAATACAATAAAATAGTCAGCGAGAGAGCGGGTGTTTGGCTTGATAAAAGAAGGAGATTTAAGATCTGCGATTCTAATAAAGCTGGCAAGAGTCTAGCCTCATACTTGAAGTTTAAAGTCCAAAAGAATTCAATTAGTGTCATTAAAGATACCTTAGGGTCCTCACACTCGGACCCGGACAAAATAACAGAGGTGTTCAGAGTATTCTATGAAGACCTTTATGCAAAGAATAAAACGGTGGAGGAAGACAGGATTAAGAGTTACTTAGATGAATGTGATCTTCCACGACTCTCTGCTGAGGACCAGGTTAGTCTTAATGGCCCGTTTAGTGCTCTAGAAATAGGAAATGCAATTAAAAGTCTGAAATCAGGGAAGGCACCAGGCCCGGATGGCTTCACGGCTAAATTTTACAAAACCTTCCCTTCCCTACTAGTAGAGCCCCTCCTACATCTATTTCAAGAAATAAATAACTCAGGTGAGGTCAGAGGCACACTGGCAGAAGCAATAATTGCAGTACTCCCTAAAGATGGGAAAGACCCGTCGCTCCCGAAAAATTATAGACCTATTTCACTGATTAATATAGACTGTAAGATCCTGGCTATGATACTGTCCGCCCGCCTCCAGAGGGTCCTTCCCAATTAGTCCATCCATCTCAAGCAGGCTTCCTTAACCTCATGCGTGCTAGCGGAATTCCGCTCCTGCGCTGAGATTTTTTAAAACGCATGTTACGTGACGAGCTGGGCTCGTCATCAGCGTGCGAGGAGGCTACGCCATGACGAGCCCAGCTCGTCATCAGCGTGGACGGGGTTAAAAATAGGTTGTCCAGGGGGCGTGGCTTGGCGGGCGATCATGGCGGACGTAGCTTGCTAAGAGCTCCCGCCGGCCCGATACTTATCCTGTGACTTCTCCTGGCCCCCGGACCCGTATTGTGTGTTTGGTCAGGGGTACCGGCGTCGGATGACACGAGGAGCACTTCGGTGCTGAGAGTGACGCGCTGGGACCTTTCTCGGCGCTGCGGCGATCCAGAGCGGTGAGCGGCCTGGTGCCAGTCGGGCGAGCTGGGGCCTCAAGTTTGGCGCACCCGGACTGGGGGTCTCGATCCTGGGCCTGCGGCGCTGTTCTTTGGCCGTGGCTAGAAGCTGCCTGCTGCCAGCGACCGACTGCGGAGTCCCCCGCCTCTCTCCACCATTCCAACGGTGGGGGGCTTGAGACTAGTGGGAGCCGTGGAAGACCTGCGGCCTACTCGGCCATAGTGGAGCCGGGACCTCGAGTTTGGTGGTTCCCCGCCCGGAGTCGTCGGCCCTATCTTCTGGACCGGAAGTGCGGACGCATCGGCGCCCCCCGGATCTGAGGGGTCGGTCGGGCGCTGGGCCTGAACTGTTGCCCTACCTATCCCTGTGGTCCCCGGAGCAGTGGCCGGAGAGCTTGTGGACTGACCTGGAGTGACCCATCTCTGCGCTGTGCCGGGAGTACTGGTGGGCCCGGTGTGGGCCTGGCGCCGACCTGCGGAGGGTGTCCATCGAACAGTGAGTGCTGCCCCCCCCCTCCCTCCCACCTCGTGCTACGGGACCTGCTGTGGGACGTGGGGCCCCGGGAGTTCTCTGTGGGCCCTAACCAGCCGATCGGACCGGAGGTGTCCCCTGCGGTGCCCTGGGCCTGGGGGGGTGCACGGGAGCGGACGGCAGGGGTAAACACTTGGGGACCTGCCCTGCGGGGGTCGACGGCAACGATCTGCTGAGCGCTGGTGAGCAGTGCTACCTGGGGGCCTACCTGTAAATTGCGGGCTGCTGGTGAAGGGGTGCCGAGCGGCTTGGTGTGCTCTGGACGCCCCACCCGGGACCAGGAGAGGGGACTACCACACGGTGCGACCCCGTTCAGGCGAGTGCTGCTGATTTGTTGTCCCTGCGACCGCCATGACCAGGGGGTCAGCCGCCACTAAGACTGGACCCATTGATAAATTTACCGGCCCTGGTAGAGGGGCTGGAGCGGCTGGTGGGGGCCAAACTGTTGGACCGGACAACGCGGCGTTGCTGTCAGCCATTACACAGTCCCGCGACATGCTGGACGCGAAGATTGGCGCGGTGGGTGCCGATGTGATGCTGCTGCGCCAGGATCTTCGCAATGCGGTCGCCCGCATTACTGAAACGGAGACCAGGGTCACGGCGATGGAAGGGGATGTTGGCGCTCTCAAGCGGAAGGTTGCCGACATGGAACAGACTCAACGGGGCCTGGCGCTTCGGGTGGAGGATGCCGAAGGGCGGGCGCGGCGAAACAACCTACGTTTTGTTGGCTTTCCGGAGGACTGCGAGAAAGGGCCCATGGATGCCTTCCTATCCCGATGGCTGGAGGGCTGGCTACCCCCGGACACCCTGTCGCGCTGCTTCGTGGTGGAGCGTGCACACCGCGCCCTGACGCAGAAACCGCCGGCCAGGGAGCGGCCTCGCCCGATCATTGCCAGGTTCCTCAACTTCCATGACCGGGACGTTATCCTCCGGGAGGCACGGCTTAAAGACACTCTGCTTTACGACAACCACAAGATCATGATATTCCCAGACTATACCAAACTGGTCCACCAGCAGAGGCACTCCTTCCTGGCGGCTAAGGCCAAGTTGCGTGGCCTGAAGATTCAATACTCGCTGCTCTATCCTGCTCGCCTCCGGGTGATCTTCAACTCCAAGACTCTTTTCTTTGATACACCGGAGGCCGTCTTCAACTGGACCGATGAGGCGGTCAGACTTCGACCGCATGTCCAGCCGGGGTTGCACTCCGGGTCGTCACGTGGCTCATCACAGGACCGGAGCAACTCGTCAGGCAAAGGAAAACGGCACCGCAAGTCCCGCTCCCGGCGGAGGTCCTTGTCCCGGGATCCCCTTCTGGGGGACACACAGCCCGATACGGACCAATCTGGCAAAGACCCCTGATCACCATTCGCTAGGATTATCTGCTGATTGCCTGCATCTGTGACTGTGCACTGCGGCTGCTGAGCCCTGGTCGGTGGAACGGACATTGGCTGGTGCAGTATTGACCTCTTCTTTGGCGTATACTTGGGCCCTTGTGGCCTGGTGCCTCCAGGTGGCGCTCTGCTTGTGACTTTGCCGTATGTTTGATGGGGTTCGGGGCACGTACTATGGGCTACCTCCTCCTGTTGGGACTGGGGGGGTGGTTCTGGGAGCGTGTCTGTTTAGTTCGGGGGGGGACTGGTTGGGATCCATTGGTATGGCTGGCTTTGGGCGCTGTGTTTTGGGCCTGAAGTACCGTATACCGCGACAGATACTTCATTGTTCATTGAGGTATGGGGGTGGGGGAGGGGGGTACTGGGGTGTTTGGTCTCTGGTGGGTTGGGTCGGGTTTAGCGGGGTAGTGGGGGTCAGGGTTGTGTTCTACGGGGTGCACGTGTTTCTTATGATGTTGGCAGCTGGAGGGTTGGGAGTCTGGGTCGGGCTACGGGGATTGCAGGAACAGACCCATCGTGACAATGGCTGATGCTCCACGACTTGTGCCGTCTGGTACTCTTATGCGTATATTGAGCTGGAATGTCCGGGGGCTCCTGGACAAGATCAAACGAGGGGCTGTGCTTCGCTGGGCAAAAAGGGACTTGGCTGATGTGCTCCTTCTCCAGGAAACGCACATGCTGGGTACTAAAGCACTGAGTCTGCAGAGGTTTGGCTTCCACCAGGTGTTTCATGACGGGTTTGCTTGGGGCTCGAGGGGGGTGGCCATCCTGGTCCACAAACGATTAGCCTATACTCATGAGCGTCAATGGCTCGATCCTCAGGGCCGGTTTGTGCTTGTACAGGGGAAGATTGGTGTGGAGCCTGTAATATTTGGTAGTGTGTATGCCCCCCCCCCCCCGCTGCAGTGGGCCCTTGCGGAGCGGCTGTTTGCCTTGTGGGCCGAGCTTCCCCGTCCCCTGGCTGTGATTGGTGGTGACTGGAACGATGTGTTAGATATGACTTTAGACAGGAAGAGGGGGCGAGGGGTCGCGGCTGTGGCCTCCCCTACAAAGCTGAGTGCAATGATTGATGGTCTTGGATGGGTGGATGTGTGGAGGCATCTTCATGCAGAGCGACGAGAATACACCTATGTGTCTGCTGTGCATGGCTCCCTCTCGCGCTTGGATTGTGTGTTTGTACCGGGGGCCTTCCTTGACAGGGTGAAGGGGGCGGCGATCCGGCCTCGCGGGCTGTCCGACCACTCCCCTGTGGCGGTTCAGATTGACCTTTGTAAAGCGCGCCAACCGTTCAGATGGCGGATGTCTACGTGGCACCTGCAGCAACCGGGCTACTCCCGGCATCTGCGCGGCGCGATCGCCCACTATTGGCAGGACAATCTTACCGAGGGGGTTGATGCGGTGACGGTATGGGAGGCCATGAAACCTGCCCTGAGGAGTGTCGATATTGCCTGGTGCGCTTCTGCTCGCCGGACCCGACAAGAAAGTATTGCTACTGCTGCGGAACGTGTGGAAAGGCAGGAGGCACGACATAGGGAGGCGGCCGATGATGTGACGTCTTACTCCTCGGTCTTGTTAGATGAGGCCCGCCAGGCGTGGCTGGCTACACGTAGCAGCTGGACCTACCTCTTTGCCCTTCTGCCACTACTGAACTTGGGTCCTGTCTTCATCTCCTATGTGAAATTACTCTATACTAATGTCACCGCCTCGGTGCGTGTTTCTGGGGCGATCTCTGCGCGGTTTCCTGTGGCCAGGGGCACTCGTCAGGGGTGCCCCCTCTCCCCGTACCTCTTCGCGCTGGCTATGGAGCCTATGGCCGCCCGGGTGCGCCAGGACGCGCTCTATCGGGGTTTCATGTGGGGGACGGACCACTCGGACCGCATTGCCTTGTATGCGGATGACGTGCTCTTCTTTATGACTGACCTACACCGTACAGGACCTTGTGTTCTTGAGATAATGCGGGAGTTCGGTCAGGCGTCGGGGCTCTTTCTTAACCCTCGCAAGTCAACCCTGTGGGTATTGGGGGGGGCCTCGGTGAGCTGCCAGTGGGCTGCGTCCCTTCAGGTGGCGGTCGATGGCATGAAGTATCTGGGCGTTTTCCTCTCCGCCTCGACTACCGTGGCGTGGGATCGGAACGTCCAGCCGGTGTGGGACAGGGTCCAGATAGACGTTAAGACCTGGACGCGTATGCCCCTTAATATCTATGGCCGGTCGGCCATATTCAAAATGGTGGCCCTGCCTCGGCTCCTCTACCAACTACAGAATCACCCATATAAAATTGACCCGCAATGGTTCCGCAGTGTCAACTCGGTACTGGGTAGATTTCTGTGGGCCGGGGGTGCTTCTAGGGTGGCACTACGTACCTGCTTTCTCTCTACCTACTGTGGCGGCTTGGCGTCCGCGGATCTACTATCGTATTACCAGGCCTCCCATCTCCTAGTGCTCAACGAGTGGTGGTATGGGGACCGTAGTGATCCGGCCTATGCACTGGAACATTCATTGATGGGAGGTGCCACACTCCACACCCTGCTGTACTCGGCCAGACGGAGGAGGGCATTGCCAAGGGTCACTCAGGTGGTCTTCGCGATCTGGCGGCAGGCTTTGCACCGTATGGGGTGGTGGGGCAGGCTGACGGCCGAGACACCGCTGTGGCACAACGGCCTACTACCAGCGCTGGCCTCCTTGTCCGGGTTTGGCAACTGGGACGCGATCGGGATCTCGTCCCTCGGTAATGTCCTTAACGGAACTACACTTAAGTCCTTTCAGGACCTTAGTTCCGAATATAGTCTGTCTAGGTCCCAATTATTTCGGTATCTCCAGTTCCGCCATGCCCTTGGCCCTAGCCTGGTGGGGTTGGAGCAACTCCCCGACTTTAGTCCTATTGAGGCTAGGCTGTTTATGGGCGACCTGGGCGACAAGAAGGTCTCTCAGATATACCGCTCCCTGGTCACACACTGCTCCCCCTCCCTTTCGACATTGAAGGCCTCCTGGGAGAATGATGTTGGCCCCTTGGATGACGATGATTGGCGCGAGGCCCTTGAATCCCCCCGGGGCGCAGCTATAGCCGTCCGTCATAGATTTATACAATTCAAGTACCTTCATAGGGCCTATTATACTAGAGAGCGGCTGTGGCGGGCGGGCCTCATAGCTGCTCCAGAATGTCTGAGGTGCGGTGCTGAAAGGGGGACGCTTTTCCATACAGTATGGTCCTGTGAGAGGCTGACCCGATTCTGGGCGGGGGTGTGGGACTGCCTGTCGGAGGTATTGGGGTGGGACATTCCCCATACCCCTAGGCTGGGTCTCCTTCATATTCTGGAAAATGTTGGGGGTAACGCTTACAAACGACACTTGCTGCTGTTGGGACTGGTGGTGGCCAAGCGTGATCTGGCCCAAGCATGGAAGAGCGAACGTGCCCCCCCACTGAGTGCATGGAAGGCGGGATTGGACTTTCTAATGGGTCTAGAAATACCCGTATTTGAGGCCAGGGGGTGCCCCCGGAAACACTACAAAATCTGGAAACGGTGGGCAGACTACAGGGGTCTGGACCTCGATCCCCCGGCTGATATTGATGATGTACTGGTCCTTGATGTGGATCCCGTGCCCTAGGCTATTAGCCGACACTGACTCTGATTTCCATCTCATGTTGCTGACCTGTGATCACGTGCACTGGGCTAGGGTGGGATAAGGGGTGGGTAGCTGGGGGGGCGTTGGGGGGGGGGGGTGTTGTTGGGAATAGGTGGGTCGGGAGGGAATTGGGGTGTGCTTTTCGTAAAACTCTGGGTTCACTGCCATGCTTTTATCTGTGTGTGTTGTTGGCAGTCTCCTCCTGACTGTGGAGGGCTGTCCTGAACCTTGCTTGAACTCTCAATAAAAACGGTTTTGAAAAAAAAAAATAGGTTGTCCAGTGACAATACAAGGATTCTGGCACATGTTTTAGAAAAGGCGAAATTACTAGGCAGACCCACAGCAGCAATAACACTGGATGCTGAAAAAGCCTTTGACAAGGTTGACTGGTCCTTCCTTGAAGCAGTCCTTCACAAGTTTAACTTAGGGGAAACATTTACAAGACTAGTAATGTCCTTATACTGCTGCCCTTCAGCGAGAGTTAGGGCTGGTGGATCTTTCTCTTCCGCCTTCTGTCTAAAGCAGGGTACGAGGCAGGGATGCCCCCTATCTCCCTCATTGTTCTTATTGGCGATTGAGCCGTTCTTATATCATATAAGAAATGACCCTAACATCGTAGGCATTCCATTTGGGGACTGCACGGTTAAATTAACGGCATATGCAGACGATGTGCTTGTTCTGTCAGAGAGAGCTGAAGAGGCCATACCTGCGCTCATGACTGATATTGAAGAATTTTCCAGGGTTTCTGGGTATAAACTCAATAAAGACAAAACGGAGGTCAAACTCCTGAACAATATTAGTGATAAGGGAATCATTGGGGACTCCGGTCTTACATGGCAGCCTAAGTGTTTTAAATATCTGGGGTTAGACTTTGATAAAGATTTGATCTCCACCCTGAAAATAAACGAAGAACTGACTCTTAAAAAGATATCCACACTACTGGAAGGGTGGTCTCCAAAATTCCTCTCCTGGTGGGGTAGAGCGGAGACGCTCAAAATGATGTCTACTCCGTTGGTTAACTATCTGGCCAGCATGCTCCCTATGACGTTCTCGAACAACTTTGTTACTAAGGTAGATCAGCTGTTTGGTAGTTTCCTGTGGCGGGGTAAGAAAGCCAGGGTATCACTAAAGAAACTGCAATTAGCCAAAGATAAAGGCGGCCTGGGTCTGCCTTCGTTCAGGAACTATCAGACAGTCTTTCTTTGCAAACAGGGAGCTCAGTGGCTAACTAAATCACCAATCTACACACCAATATGGATTAATATTGAGGAATCACAAGTGGACCATGCTCCTCTTGAAACCCTACTCACTATGGACCTGTCGCATTTACCACACTCCAAATGCATAATGCTAAATACTAGGCGGGCTCTGCTTAGACTTGACCAAACACATAAAACTAAGTTGACATTCGCTAAATCATCTTTTATGTCCCTGTGGAGAAATCCCTATCTCAAGCATAATGGCAATAGACTCTTCTGGGACTCATGGTCCAAGAAGGGCATTAACTTGGTGAGGGATCTGTACGAAGACAAAGATCCACTCCCGTTCTCGACTTTGCAACTGAAGCATGATCTTACTCCGATGGATTTTTATGATTTCTTGAAAATCAAAGCGATACTTACTGCCCGTAATTTCTCTCCCTATACACCATGGTTAATAACTCATCTCCCACGTCTTATGTATGCGGGTCACTTTGTTTCTAAGGTGTATAAACTTTTATTACCCTTGCCCAAGAAAACTCACAGAAAGGTGGAACTGAAATGGGAAGCTGGAAGCTGAACCAAATTTAACAGGCATAGATTTCGACTGGGATGTGATTCATAAGACGGCCCTTGCCCACAAAGTTTCACCCATCCTATTCCAAACAAAGTACATGCTAATAAACAGGGCATTTTGGACTCCAGATAAGCTCTTCAAATGTAAATTGAGGGATTCACCTACATGCTGGAACTGCCAGTCAGGTTTGGGTGATCTTGCCCACATGCTATTCAACTGTCCTTCTTTAAGTATATACTGGGGGAAAATATTTGACTGCATTTACCACGTATTCAAGATAAGGCCTGTACAGGACTTTGTATATGTAATTTTGGGGGCGCTTGACCCACAGTTATCAAATGATCAAGACCTCCTGCTTTTGGATTTAATGCTAACATTGGCGTGTAAAGTGGTTCTATGCAAATGGAAAAGTGCGAATGAGGTAAACTTCAAAATCTGGCAGGAGTGGTTATCATTTCTGAGAGGTGCTAATAATTTGGCGCTACAGGCAGCTACATGGAGTCCGTCTAATAGGAAGCTGTGGAAATCACTAGATGCATCCTCATTTCACTATGAGCCACCTTGATGCACTATATGGGGATCCTGTTACATTGGCCAGTGTCATCTGAGAGTACATTTGTTGTCATCCACTAGAGCCTATGCCGCTACCTCCACACACTGAATGTTATATATGTATCTGTATTACGATGTTGCAAGCAAGAGTTGATTTACTTTTCATTATTTTCATTTTTGTGACTGTTTATCAATAACTGAATCAAATAATTTCTGTAACGGAAGAATTACTGTAATGTCTTTCCTTTTGTTTTTCTACTTCAATAAAAACGACTTGAATTAAAAAAAAGAAATGGTCTAAAACAAAACAGGCCGGTAAAGGAATGGTAGTAAGACTACAATGCATTGAAGAACCGAGCTGCTGCGCGGTATGCTGCTTGCTCGCCTTCATGGTGGTGCAACCGGTCGTCGGTGGCCCCCTATTCAAACACAAAGATGAGACGCAACTGAGCAAGTTGCAATTTACACCGAAGATGCGCCTCACGCGCAGCAAGGGCCCCCCCCCGGAGGCTTTGGTTCCCATTCATTCAGGATAGGGGCAGCCACAACTGCCGCACAGCATGGCATGAACGAGGCGGGGTTACAGGCAGTTGGGAGATGGCGGTCACGCGCATACAAAACGTATGTGAGGCCGCACCTGCTATGACCAACAGGGCGCACCAGGGGGAAGGGGTGCCCTGCTCCCAGGACAAACAGGGGATTGACTGGTTTTTGCATTACTTTGACAGGGAGAAGACCACGCCTGGTGTGGGTGGTGGGGCACTCATTCATCAAGTGGATGGAGGCATAGTGGCAGCTCAGGGGCCACGCGATCAAACGATCAAAGGGCGACCAGCGGGTACCTGCATACAGTGAGTTTGCCGGCAGCTCTCAGGGACTTGCGGGTGGAAGCGGCGTGGCATCCTGATGTGTTGATCATACACCTGGGGGGGAACGATTTGGCCAAAATCTGGAGGAGGGCACTCCTCCATAAGATCCAGAAGGACCTCACGGACCCAGCTAGGACGTTCGGAAACACCGCCATTATCTGGTCAGAGCTGATCAGCAGAAGAGAACGGCGCGGGGCAGAATCCCAGAAAGGTATTGAGAACTCGTGTAAAAAACTGAACATCACAGTGAGCAAATTCTGCAGAACAAGCGGTCTGGGTACAGTCAGACATTGGTTCATACACAGGGGCACCCGGAATTCTATGCCAACGATGGCGTGCACCTGTCCGAGGAAGGCATGGGTATGTTTTAAGGCAACTGGTGGGGTGCGATGATCTTGGCAGGGTGCTAAAAATGGAGAACAGGACCTAGTTGGGGGGAGCCGCTGGGAGACCGAAGCCTCCCAGAAGGCGTGGCGAAGAACTACGCTGATATTGGTTGGTACGGAGGCACATCGGAGGGTGGTGTGCCAGAATAGGTCCACTTGTTCAGATGCCTCACGGCTGGGTGAGTTGGCCTAAGGACAAGTGTGTAGGACCACTCACTCAGGGATGCCTCAGGGCTGGGAAGTTGGTCTACGAAAATGGAGGATAGCAAACTGAGACAGAGCTCGCAGCCCAGCCCCCGCCGGATGGCAGGGCACAACAAGAGTCGGACAAGGTAGCGAGGTGGCCTAACTCTGGGACAGAAGCTACTCCCTCCCCGCGCAAAGTGAGCGCAAAACCAACCTAGCAAAGAAAACGACCCAGAAGGGGCAAGAGATAATACCAAGGACGCTGTCATGAGGCTTGAGAGCAGGCGCCATAACTAGCGCCATGCCCTACAGACACAAACTAGTGGGGGCCGGTTTTTGGCACGCAAAGCGACCAAGAGCTAAGGAAACACCCCCCCCCCCCCATGCGGGGGCTGCCGAAGAGGGGGCCAAGGCGGGATATGAACCCCACAATTGGAAATGGGGGCCTACTGAGGCTGGAAGGCGAATGGGGTGGCATATAAGCACTGCTCCCCAGGCAAGCTCCTATCTTCTCGGAGCAGGGGAGCAGCAACGGCGTCGGAGCCCGAATCTTTGTCCCACCCACCCACACCTAAGGAACAGCAAATGTTGCAGGGCTGATTAACAGGCAAAGCGTGGTGAAGTACTACACTGATATCGGTTGGTATGGAGGCACACCGGAGGGCGGTGTGCCAGAATAGGTCCACTCACCTTCAGATGCCTCATGGCTGGGCGAGTTGGCCTAAGAACAGGTGTGTAGGACCACTCACTCTGGGATGCCTCATGGCTGGGAAGTTGGCTTACCAAAGATGGGGTGGGGGGGAAGCAAACAGACGGCGCCCGCAGCCCTGCCCCCGCTGGAAGGCAGGGCATAACAAGAGTCGGATAAGGTAGCGAGGTGGCCTAACTCCGGGACAGAAGCTACTCCCTCCCCTAGCAAAGTGAGTGCAAAACCAACCTACCAAAGAAAACGACCCAGAAGGGCCAAGAGACCATAACAAGGAAGCTGTCATGACATAACATGCAAAATATGCAAAGTATAACCATGTTTCCTTGTATTCCTAATAAACTGCGGCCAACAAATGACCACCACAAGACGAACGTGTACGTTGGCTTTTCTTGTCCTGATAAGGAATACAGTAGGGGCGAATGTAGTATACATGTGGGAGTGGGGCAGAGTGCGGGGGTTATGTGTTGATACCAAACATATGTTGACAGCACCAGAATAGATTCATGATTTCCAAAGGATACATTTCTATTTTCTTTAAAGGTTGAATTAGGATAAATGCTTACAGATTTATTCTGTCGGACAATTAATAAGGAAACATTACTAACTTATACCACACTGTTTGCAGCTTGAAGTGCCGAACCTACACATTATGTGCACACTCCTGCCATCTGGCGTTATGCTTGGACGCTGCAAGTAATATTTCTTCGAAGAAGAGTTTTCAGCCTCCAGATGACTTCTGATCCCTCCCCTGAAATCACAGTGTACCAGGTTGTTTCTTTCTCTCTCTCTTGTAACTCCACACACTATCCACGCATGTATTTATTTATACCTTCTAGATGATATCATGCACACCCTTCTCGTATTCTCAATTAAAAATGGCACAAACTAAAACTAAGAAATTCCTTTCTTTACCAAGCTAAATTACGACACTCCTGAATTCTGCACACAAATCTCATTTTAGGCCAAAGAATCTCACTCAGTAACTTAAGCCCAGTCACCTAATTATCTTTTATTTGCAGTTATTGCACAGACATAAATCCAGCTTTTAAAGCACTACCACAAAACCTTCTCTGCCCATACCAGTCATCTTTCTGACAGACAATGTACTAAAGAACGATGCTGTAGGTTTTGAATGATGCTCAGAAACCAGTGTGAACATGAACGCTTGTTTATTAGTACATTATTATGTCTCACTGTTCACAAAGACACATTTATCTCGTTGGCAACTAGGATGGGTGTAGGAGGAAAAGCCTTGTACTGGTACTCGCCCAAGCTTCATCAATAATTAAATGTGTACCATCTAAAACCTTCAGGGCTATGCCTAGTCTTGTTAGTTGTCTCAAGGATCGAACCGCCCACACGTACAACGAGCTGTCAAAACCATTATGCAGGCCACAACACCGGGGCTTGTCTTTTAGGCCCACATTTTATACATTTGGTATAGCTGCACCCAAAGTAGGTTTGGATGTCCTCGAGAAGTAGATTCAGTGTTGGAAAACGTAAAAACTCCACGTTGAAATCAAATCCTCTGCATTTCATGAAACTTTCAACTCATTCATAAAGCGCCTCGAAGACCTGGATAAGGAAATGGGCTCTGTGGATATCCAAAATGCTGAACATGCTCTGTCTAGTCTAGTGCTGCCTGTCACTGAAATCACTTTCAAGCATTTACTTCCAACAAGCACATACCTAAATGAAACAAAACCTGAATATTACCAGTAGTCCTAGATCGAGAGAAGCAAGATATCATGAAAATGACAAAATGCAGAATGCAACGACATCTTCATGGTCCAGAATTTGGAATGCTTTACTTTTCACATCTTGCTGCAAACACCCTCTCCTTCAAGAAACATTTAAAAACCTTTGTCTTTAAATATAGTTTCTCAGAGATCTAAAACCTAACATACTCCTCTTCCTTTAGCATGCCTCCCTCCGGTACAGTATCTGCTCATCCGTTTGTTACTTGTTGGCTGCTCGTTACCTCGACCCCAGGCTACATTAACACTTCACATACATATAATAAAACTCCGATCAGAATATAAAGTAGGTATGTAAGACAATATGGATTATTTTTTCACCAATTCTGTCTTTTGAGACCATAAAAATGACAGATAAAGAGAAATTGTTGTGGTTCTTTTTCTAGGACTGAAGGAACTAAACCGGTAAGCCCGATAGAGAGAAATGTAACAGAGGATGATGCTGAACCGGTGGAAGTACAAGAGCCTCTCTTCTTCCAAATATGAACTAGCACCTTTATTCATGTTTACAAAACTCAATGAACTATCAAATGCAGTCCTGTCAAGTATCACGCATCAGACGTGACACTAACGTATTTCAGTGTGGATCTCCGCATCACCGCAATGAAATGCATTGTCACGCATATTGCACATGAGAGCTGTCACAGAAAGCATGCTGTAACGAATATGCTACTTACCAGTACACATCTGTTCTTGGCATGTAGGGCTGCTGACATTCATATCTGTGCAAAGATCGCCGCCTAGTGTTGGGTCCGGATGATTGCACATTGTTGTCCTGGAAGAGTCTTCGAAGTATCACGAGATAGGTGGCTCCTCCCCTGGACTACAGTGCGCATGGGCATCCTCTCCATCCTCAGATTGTTTTTCGCCATTGTGGCAGAGATGGAGTGTAATACAGTGAGTGATGCCCATGTTCCATAGTAATTCTGAATGCTACAGCTGCTACAGGCGCCGGGGAGGAGGGTGGGCGATATGAATGTCATCAGCACTACATGCCAAGAACAGATGCATACTGGTAAGTAGCATATTCGGTTCGAGGCATGTGGGCTGCTGAATTCATATCTGTGCATAGATTATATAGCAGTCCCTCCTATTAGTGGCGGCTGCCTGTGCCAGCTGCAGCAGTCTGAAAAAGAGTTTTGAGAACAGCCTGTCCTACAGCTGCCTGCTGTCTTGAATGCACATCTACACAGTAGTGTTTCGTAAATGTATGTGTAGTGGACCATGTGGCTGCCTTACATATCTCTTCTAAAGGAATATTCCCCAGGAAAGCCATGGATGCTCCTAACTTACGTGTGGAGTGTACTCTTGGAGGAATGGTTAGTGTTCGTTTAGCCTTTGCGTAGCAAATTTGTATACACTTAACTATCCATCTGGCTATTCCTGCTTTGGAAATGGGGTTGCCTTTGTGCTGTGGAGAAAAGGCAACAAACAGTTGTTTTGTTTTCCTGAAATCCTTAGTTCTGTCTATATAGTACATTAGAGCTCGTTTGACGTCTAATGTGTGTAGAGATCTCTCTGCGACATTTTCTGGATTAGGTTAGAAAACAGGCAGTTCTATGGTTTGGTTCATGTGGAACTGCAAAGTCACCTTAGGCATGAACGTAGGGTTGGTGCGTAGTACAACTCTATTTGGTGGACCTGTATGAATGGCTCTTGAATAGTTAGTGCCTGGAGTTCACTAACTCTTCTTAGTGAAGTAATGGCTACTAGGAAAGCAACTTTCCAGGTAAGAAATTGAATCTCACAAGAGTGTAGAGGTTCAAAGGGCGGTCCCATCAGTCTGGTGAGGACCACATTCAGGTTCCATACAGGTGAAGGTGGGTGTCTGGGAGAGATCACTCTTTTGAGTCCCCCCAGAAAAGCTTTAATGGCAGGCACTCTGAATAGTGAGAGGTGCTGCCTGTTTTGAAGATAAGCCGCTATTGCGGACAAATGTATACGAATGGAACTGTACGCCAGATTGCATCTGTATAAGTGTAACAAATAACAGAATGTTTTGAATAGATGCATCCAGTGGGTCAATGTCATTATTGTTACAATATATGACAAACCTTTTCCATTTAGTCGCATAACATGCTCTGGTTGTGGGTCTCCTTGCCTCCTTGATGATGTTTATGCATTCTGGTGGCAAGTTGAGGTAGCCAAATTCTAAGACTTAAGGAGCCAGATCACCAGCTTGAGCTGTTGCGGATCTGGGTGCTGAATTTCGCCATGGCTCTGCGTTAAAAGTCTGGGTGTTAGCCGCAGTCTTTGATGCGGTACCACGGAAAGTTCTACTAGTGTGGTGTACCATGGCTGGCGTGTCCAAGTTGGAGCAACCAGGATGAGTGTCATCGAGTGTTGCCTCAGCTTGCGTGCCACCAGCGGTATTAGAGGCGCTGGGGGAAAAGCGTACGCAAACCTGCCTGACCAGTTCATCCATATCGCATTGCCCTGAGACTGCGGATGTGAGAACCTGGCGGCGAAGCTTTGGCATTTTGCGTTTTCCCTTGTGGCGAATAGGTCTATCTCTGGATGACCCCACTGGTGGAAGTACAGTTGGAGTACTGATGGATGTATCTCCCACTCGTGCATCTGGTGGCTGTGTCTGCTGAGCAGATCCGCCATCTGGTTGTCTTTGCCCGAGAGGTGTTCTGCCATGAGGAAGATGTTCCTTTGAATGGCCCACTTCCACATGCTCTGAGCCAGATGAGACAACTGTGGAGAGTGTGTACCTCCCTGCTTCTGTATGTAGTACAGGGCAGTCATGTTGTCCGTCCGGATCAACACGACCTTGTTGCACAAGTGTACTTTGAAAGCCTTCATCGCCATGAAGATTGCCATCAATTCCAGAAGGTTGATGTCCATCTTCTTTTGCCGTGCTGTCCATAGTCCCTGCACTGTGTAGTGGAGTACATGAGCTCCCCATCCCTGTAGAGACGCGTCCGTTGTCAGTATAATCTGTGGCACAGGCTCTTGAAACGGTCGGTCCTTGCAAAGGTTTTGTGGGTTCCACCAATGCAGAGAGTTGAATGCCCGACCGCTCACCAACTCTAGGTCTTTTAACTGTCCTTGAGCCTGATTCCACGGACGTGCCAAGCACTCCTGAAGCGGACGCATATGTAGTCTCGAGTGCGGGACTATGAAGATGCAGGAGGCCATCATGCCTATCAACTGCATGAACACTCTTGCTGGAAGCGAGTGTTGAGGTCTGAATTTTTGTATCAGCAATTGCATGCTGTTTATCCTCGCTGAATTTGGCTGAGCTTTGGCTGCCAGAGTGTCTATTGTTGCGCCCAGGTACTGTCGCACGTGGGCGGGTTGAAGATGTGACTTTGGATAATTCAGCGAGAATCCCAGACTGTGAAGAAGATGAATGGTGTGGGAAATGTGGCTGGCACACTGCTGGGCCGTCTTTGCTTGAATAAGCCAGTCGTCCAGATAAGGGTAGACATGTATGTGCTGTCTCCTTAGGTGTGCTGCTACTGTCGCCAGACACTTCGTGAACACCCTGGGTGCCGTCGTTACTCCGAAAGGGAGGACTTTGAACTGATAATGTTGATTTTGAATAGTGAACCTGAGATACTGTCTGTGTGATGGGTGTATGGGTATATGGAAATACGCATCCTTTAGATCCAGTGTTGCGAGGAAGTCTCCCTGACTGAGGAACGGCAGAACCTGCTGTACGGTGAGCATATGAAAATGCTCTGACAGAATGTAACTGTTTAGAGGCCTGAGGTCTAGTATAGGTCTGAGAGACCCGTCCTTTTTGGGTATTAAAAAGTACAGAGAATACACTCCTGAGCCTTGGTCTTCTACAGGCACGAGCTCTATGGCTCCTTTTTGCAGCATGCTGATGACATCCTGCTGCAATAAGTGTAAGTGCTCTGCGGACGTAGGACGGTGTCTTGGTGGTATGTTGGGTAGAGTGGATGTTAATTCCAGACAATACCCGTACTGGACAATGTCTCTCACCCACCTGTCTGTGGTGATGGACTTCCAGACTGGCAGGAACTGTTGTAGTTCCCCCCCGGCAGGTGTTATATGGTCGGGGGCAGTGACAGGGCGTCACTGTTTTTTATTGGCAGAGGATCTGGAACTGTTTTTTCCTCTTCCTCTGCCCTTGATGTTGTTTCCACGATATCCACCCCGGTTGTTCTTATTGTAGGTGGTTTGTGTACCTCCTTTATTGTACTGTGTTTGTTGTGTGGATTGGCCTCTTGAAGGTCCCTTAGAATTGGAGCGACGAAAAGAACCACCCCGAAACTGCTGTGACTGCAGAGCCACCATAGACTTTGCAGTCTCCTTGTCTTTTCTAATCTTTTCAAGGGTGGTGTCAACCTCAGGGCCAAATAAGTAGTCCGGGTTAACTGGCTGATTGAGGATAGAAGTTTGTATTTCTGGTTTGAATACCGAGATTCTTAACCAGGCATGTCTCCTTAACATGACGCTAGTGTTAATGGCCCTGGCTGCAGTGTTAGCTGCGTCTAGCGCGCACTTGATGGAAGCATTGGTTATAAGCTTTCCTTCTTGGATTAGTAGTTCTGCACCCTCCTTGTACTGATCTGGTAGATGTTGCAACAGTGTCTCAAGAGTATCATAATGGGACCTGTCATATCGGGCTAAGAGTGCCTGAGTGTTGGCAATGCGCCAGATGTTATCTGCCTGCGCTGCCACCCTTTTTCCTGAAGTTTCCAGTACTTTCGACTCTTTGTCAGGAGGAGGAGCATCACCTGTAGTCTGGGAGTTTGCTCTTTTACGTGCATTAGAAACAACTAATGAGTCCGATGGCAACTGTCCTCTTAAATAAGTAGGGTCCACAGGTGCCGGTCTATATTTCTTTTCAATTCTTGGGTTTAATACCCTAGCCCTGGTGGTTTCCTTAAAAATGTCACCAGCATGCTTAAAGACCCCTTTTAGCATGGGGAGGGCCTTGACTGTTCTTTTTAAGTGGAAAAGGTGTCGACCAGAAAGTCTTCCTCCACAGGGTCAGCATGTAGTTGGACGTCATGGTTACTTGCCGCTCTTTCAATAAGGGTGTTAAAGGCAGTAGTGTCCTCAGTAGGAGATGTTTTTACACTGTATACATGTGTGTCAGGAGCAGTCTGCTGATCCCTTGGGTCAGCCGGGTCTGCCCATGGTTGGTTTTGATCATCGGGATCAGTGTCCACATGATAAGCCTCATCTTCATTTTCGTCATCCCTGCATCCACAGCTGAGTATGTGGGTGAAATATTCTGAGGTTCTTGTCCATAGGAATGGAGGGGTTCCACAGGAGCTGGTGACGTTGTTGAATCCCTCTTCTTTTTTAATGGAATCTTATATGACTCCATGGGTGTTTCTGGTATGATTTTCCCATTATATATGGACAGTCTACCAGTTTACGAGTCGATGAATTGCCTCGAATCCTGTTCAGGCTCTTCAGTAGCTTCCACGTCTGTCGACACTTTTTTAATGGCTCCGATACCTCGTTTTGGTTCAAACATCTTCGGACGCACCGTGGGTGGCAACCCGAATTTGATCGGTGTCGACGCAGTTTGAATGTTTCCGACCATCTTTGGTGTTGGGGCCTTCTTCGGCCCGACCGCTGTAGCCTTATCTTTGATGCGTTGGAGTGACTCCGACACTTCTTTGGCTATGAATGGACTCGGCTGCGTCGACTCGACAGGGTCCTTGGAGCCAGTCTTTGTCTTGTCCGCAGGCCTCGACCGTGGATCTACCCCTTCTTTCGGGTCGAGCCTTTTGTGTGTGTCGACTCCCTTCGGCGTCGGCCTAGTTGGTTCGACAGCCTTGACCTTGGTCTTTGGTGCCCCAACCTTCGGTTCGACGACCTTCTTGAGTTTTTCGGCATCGACAGCCATTTTCTGTTTCTTCGGCTCCGAGGGGTTTGAGGCCTTGGAGCCGACCAGAGTTAGTTGCACTTTTGGTTTCGGTAGAGATGCTTTCGGTTTCGATTTCTTTGGATCGACCGATGGCGGTTTTGATATCGACAGCTCTTTATCAATGTTCGAAGCCAGGCCTTTATGCGGGGCTATAGAACGAGTCTGTAGATCTCGGGTAAGGCCTTGTGGCGATCCCTCGACCTGAGCCTTATTGAGTGCGTCATCGTCGGCCCCCGTATAGCCGGTTGGGCCTAACTCCTCGCCTGAGCTATCTTCTACGGCCCCAAGGGCCTCTGCATCGTCTCCTACCTATTCGACGACATTTCCGTTTTTTTCTAGCACCTCTTCGTCTTCGGCGTCATACTCGGAGTCATGGCCCGAAGCCGGATCTGAGTGGTATTCCTGATCCTCCAGATCAACGACCTCTTCGTCTTTGTTCCCGAAGAGGTTTTCTGGAACAGGCGCTGATTTCTGCGACTCCAATTGAGCCGCGCGTCGAATCCGAAGAGTTTTCTTTGACCTGAACCGGGCACAGGCCATACAGGTGGCTTCGTTGTGATCTGGGGACAGGCACTTGTTGCACACCGGGTGGACATCGATGTGCAGGTATTTTGCATTGCAAAGTGGACACCTCTTGAATGGGCTTCTTTCCATTGTAGATCGAAGATCGGGTCGAGTGTGGAAAGAAAAACCGTCTGATTCCTCAATGTCCTCTCGAAGCAAAGTTACCGGTACCCAACAAAACGATACCGACGCAGTCGAAAGCCTTTTGGCTTTGTAGAAAGTTTTCCTAACTTGAGCTAAGATAGTAACATCCGAACCCAATGGCGGAAAAAAAACAATCTGAGGATGGAGAGGATGCCCATGCGCACTGTAGTCCAGGGGAGGAGCCACCTATCTCGTGATACTTCGAAGACTCTTCCAGGACCACAATGTGCAATCATCCGGACCCAACACTAGGCGGCGATCTATGCACAGATGTGAATTCAGCAGCCCACATGCCTCGAACACAGTGTTTTCGCAGCTGGCGACACACATCAGTGCTTGCCTTGCACGGGCTGATCTCCTGTAGGCTTGGGACCCATCCTAGCAACTCAAGCTTAGCCTCCGAAAGTGGCAGCCAGTGCTGCTACAATGTATCTTTTTTCATTCCTGCGGGGCGTGCAGCTGGGCTCTGAGTCACTAAACAGCCTGAGTGGCGCCATAGCCCAGCCCAGCGATCAGTGTAGCGCGTCACGGGAGGACGTCACGTCATGTCCTGCTTAAGAAAGTACAGCCGGGAATAACTTGTTTGTGGGTGACCGGGGTAATCAAGGTGCTGCTTGGCCACACAGCACGCTGCTGTTTGCACCAGTCACTCAGCCTGACCTGCCCTGCCCTGCCCAGCCGGGCTGCCCGCGATGTGGGGGAGAAAGGCTCAGGAGCTAAATGTCACGCCGCCCGCCAGCAGCTCGGGCCGGCCAACACGAGGGAACATGATGCAGTTCAGCACGGTGAGAGGCTGAGGGCCTGTCGTCACCATTGCAGAGTCATGCTGCCTTAGCCTGGGAAGAGAAGAGAGTGCGAAGATGAACTGTTAACACTGTAAGTGAGCTCACTATAATTTGTCACTATCAAATTAATTTAATTTTAGGAGTGCAACGTATTTATTCTAATACTGCTGCAGCAAGCGCCCGTACATTAATTATGGAGGCTGAACAACTTGGGACAGGCACAGCAGCAGTCTGGCGCCGCAGCTCCCCAGGACGGGCACGTTAATATTCAGTGGTGCACAGCCAGGAGTGGGGAGAGACGTAGAGCCTGATTGCAGTGGTTATTCCCAGCCAGGTGCCAAAGTTCTGGCTGGGGGATCACCCAAGGCATATTTAATGTTGGTACTTCCGTCCGTGGGAGGATTGAAGAGCAGGTCTACGAGTCTAGCCAGGGGTTGGTGCAAAGTGGCAAGGCAAGTTCACAAAGAGCCCCGCAAACTGTGTGAGTCCTAGGCAGCTGCAGGCAGAACAGCTAGGAGGGTGTGGTATCCAGTGTGCACAAGTAAGCAGTTCGAGGACACAAGCATGTTCTCTAGCAAAGCAGCAGACACCACTGCGGGTTCGAGCATAGGAGCTCCCTGGGAGTGCTCTAATGATACCATTCTGCCCTGTAGCGCGGTAATGTCTTTTTAAAGTAATACAGCCTACATACGTAGGCTATGTGTGCTTCAGTCAGCCTCGTCTCCTGAGGCTTGTCCTAACCCCCTCCCAATCATGCCTCATTGTACTTTAATGTTATGTGCTTAAAATAGCCTTGCAACTTACTCTCAGCCACAGGCTAATAATGGCTGGTGGCGCCGTACTGTAATCAGCAAATTGATTTTTATTAAATTGCTCAATGTGTCTTTTTTTAAACAAATCACACTTTGCAGCCGAATTGTGACCCCCTAGCTATGTGCGTGCCCTTCCATTTCTGGTGCTTTCCGGCAATGTTATCATCTTCTTAGAGTTTCTTGATGCTCTAATGGGTGTAATTTCCTAATATTTATATGTTTCCCTCGTTTTCATTTCTTGATTTTGTTCGGGAGAAAGTGTCACTCATATTTGTTGGAATGTCACTCATAATTACACTGACATCATAAAAATGTCACACATAGCAATCTGAAACCTTGGCAGCTATGCAAATGAGGGCCATAATGACATGTAATCACAAATACTAGGATGCACACTATGCTCCCTGAAGAGGGTTCACTCATGCAGGTCCATGGTGCACTGATATGGTTTCCGTGTTTTTAATTTGTTTTAGAGTATTGATTCACTGTAGGCTTCTATGTCGAGACCATTGCTTGGCAAAAAAAACAACCCAAAAAACAGCGATTCTTACAGAGTATATCTGATAGGAACTTGAAGCTTTTACCCAGGTTGATCACTTTATTTTTTCTAAGGTCTTGCCTAAGCAGCGCTTGCTCTGTCTCTGAAGACATGCTGTATTCAGGATATGGGCTTTAAAAGCTCTGCCCGTTTTTAAGGACTGCCCCTGTTAAATGTGTTACTCAGAGCTTCTGAGCACTATGTCTTTCTTTAAGATAGAGCAGTCGAGACCAGTGCTCATGTGTTAGAGATCTGTTGTAAAGAAGACTGTAAATCTTGCTCTTATCTTGCCACATTTAATGAGCATTCAAAGACTGAGGTCTGTTTCGGCTATAGCTACCGCCTCCTCCCTCCTACTTTTGAAATGCAGGGCTGGCGTTACGGTTCTCATCTTGCGAGAGTTTGAGCTATTGGGATGTAACAGCGCCTCTTTTACTGCAGGCATAAAGCCAATAGCCCAAACTGTCGCAAACGTGAGTCCTATTTCAGTGCAAATGCTTGTTTTACCATGCAACTGGAAAATCAGTTTTACTAATGTTTGAATAATTGAACAAATGTAACCTTTCATAAACGGAGATCTACAGGTCATCCACTAGACTTCAGCTGACTGATTTAAAATAAGACCATTTATTTTGTTATTAATTAATTACGTGTACATTCTGGGAAAATAAGCTAAAATTGAGAACAACCTTTCCTTACAATTACAAACCGAAAGTAGCTGTTGAAAACTTTTTACAAAACTTACTATTATGCATTTTAAATTCGGGTATCTGCAAAAAAACAGATCTTTCAATTGATCCAGAGATGAGAATACCATTTATTTGCTTCCATTCCGGGTATCCACAAACAACTGGAATTATCGGAGGTTCAGCGGGTTTACTTAAATTAAGAAAGAAGTTGTGGTGAAAAAAAAAACACTTCAGCCGTATATCCAGAAGATGTAGGACTACAAAATGTAAACTTAATAATGTCTGGTGCGTGACTTACATGTATTGGCTGCAAGATTTAGATTAATTTCTAAAAGAATAATCAGAACTGCATCAACAATTGAATTTGCGGTGGAAAAAACACTTCAGCCATAAATCCAGATGTCGGACAGCAACATTTAAACTTAGAATGTATGGTCCTTAGCATACAGGTATTGGATGCAAGATTTAGATTAATTTCTAGTGAATAATAAGAACTGCTTCAACGATGTTCTTTTCATGAATTCATTTTAGCCCTAAAGGAAATCACCATACATAGAAGCTCTAAAGGAAATAGCACTGACAGCTGTAGGGTAAAAGCTCCAGATATGGAAAAATTAAATGTCTAAAAAAAAAACAATCTTGGGAGCTGATGATTTTGCTGCCCCAATCGTACCCCCAAACCCCCCCAACCCCCCCCCCCCCCAATACCCAGACTGAAGACCCAGAAGTTGATCTGAAAAACGAGAGCATGGTGTGCTGAACAGTTTGGTGGTGGTCCCATCATCCTAGGACCACCACAGGCAAAGATCTGGCAGCATTAGTTTTGAAATAAAAGGCCTTGTAAAGCATTATGGGGCGAGTCTCCATGGTGCAGTGAATTTTATAGCAGCAGCTCTCCCGCTGTGCTGGGGAGAACCATGAAGATGTTTTTTTTTAGTTTTTATCTCTATTTTGCTACGGCTTCACGCCTTGGTTTAATTATTCTTCGGGGTTTTTCAACAATATTAAAGCAAACAAAAAGGATGCTCCAAGATCGGTAACGCTGCCTGTTACGCCACATCATTTCCCCGTATAAAAGGTATAAAACACAAATCCTGGGAAATGTAATGAAAAGAACAGAAGCAGAGAAAGAGCCTGCAAGATGTCTATGTTGCTGCAGAGCCTGCTTGTGTGTGTCTATCGGTGCATGCTGCTGCGATGAATGATGTCATGTTGCATTAGTCAAGCTGTGGGGAAGAGTGTAACATTTCATGATGGATGTCACCCAACATACATTGTTCATAGAGCTTTGTTTGCTTGGGTCTCTGCACACCAGGGGAGCCAACATTTTTGGCAGCCGCATCAGTTGTAAGGTCCACGTAGAGTGCAAAAAACACAACAACGTCACTATTGAATATTGGAGTATCTGAAACATGCTATCCAATGTCGGTTTCATCATTTGAATGTTTTGCTGTGTGCAAATTTCCATAAAAACAGTTTCAATATGTATGCAGGGTTCCCCAGAAAATGCTTTAAATTATTTCTCTCTTGACAATATAAGCAGCCCCGCATGTACTGAAAGTGAAAGGGAGAGTGTGAAAGCAATCCGGGGTGGCGCATGAGTGAAGCACCGCCACGTTTGGAGTGGTGAGCGTAAATGTAAACAAATAGGCAAAATAAACAAGAAGATGGAGTGAAGCGCTCCAGGACCTCTATTGGCCACATGTGGTACAGCACTCTGCAACTTGGCTAGGGAAAGGACCTGTCTCAGCTGTGAGAGCTGCAGACTGGGAAATTGGGGACCGATGTTAAGTTTGGTATCGGCTCACCATTGAGGGCATGGAAACTTTATATAAATTAAAGCAACTAATTTAAATTAACATATGAAGTCAAAGCAGAGATCTCGAGGGCAGGCAAGCAGTGTTGTGTCTAACCCTGGGCGATGAACTCTGCTCGCGGAGTTTGCAGAGTTTTCCGCACTCCGTGTTACGAGTTTTTTCCCTCGCTCGCCTTCACCAACGTCAAGTTGGCAAGCGAGGAAAATCCACCTCCCAGCGAGATTTTTCAACGCGGTTGGGGGTCAGGTTTCTCATTGCGAGTGGTCGTGCATGCTCGCGACCACTCACATTGAGAAACTGCCCGTTCACATTTAGAAAGCTGCAGCACGAGTAGTAATCAACTTGAGTGGCAGAAAAGGTAAGCTTGCGCTGTGCATGGTGCGGTTTGCAATGATTGCACAGTGTGGGCAAGCATCCGGCACTGTGCAATGCAGACGAATAGCATTTTTCTAACATACTCCGCCGATTGCGGAGCTCCATGTAGTGCGGCGGAGGTTTTTTGCACTTCGTGTAACTTCGCGTAGTGCAACTCGGCGAACTCCACCCAGGGCTAGTCGTGTTGTGCAAGGTGGTGGGGGTAGACTGTGTAAATTAGCCAAACAAGCAAACAAAACAGCAGTGGAATGAATCAAAGGAGTGGTGGGGGCCTGCGTGCATTGTCGTGGGGGGGGGGGGACAATGGAGATAATGAAGCCTTCGAAGCAGTGTTGTGGGAACAACCGAAGTTTCATTGCATAAGTAAACTGAACAGTAACGAGCAAAGAGGCAGACCAACTAAAAAAAAGAGTTCTCTAGAAGTATAAATAACCTGACAGTAGGAACACATTTGAAAGGGCCAGTCCTCATGTGAGGATACAAAATTCCGAAAGGCGGGACTAATAAGTGTATTCACAAATGAAAAGCAAGCATTTCTAAAGGAAAGCAAGAGGAACCAATGAAAAAGATGGGCTTTTTTTTTCAAGCCCATATCCTAGATACAAGATGTCTCGAAGAGACAGCACATGCGCTGCCAAGGCAAGACCTAAAAAGGGTACTGGTGTTCTTTTCAACACCAGTCATCCTCAGGATTTTACTCAAGGGGTTCTCCTTTTTCCAGAGTTAGTCCATGAGCAAAGCTGCCTTCAATTGACAGCCATCAAAGTACAGGAAAACCGGTATCCCTTAACATCCGAAGATGAACCAAGCTGGAATTTGTCCCGTTCTGCAGGGTCATCGCCAAATTTCTTACCTTCATCCTCCTGTTTTCTGAACCCATTTTTGTGGGCTTTTAAGACTCTGCACACTTTTCAGCTGCTAAATAGTGCTAAAGTGTTTGAGCTCTCTCCTTAAAACATGGTAGAAGTGGCTTACATTAATTTGGCTGTTTTCATTTTCATATACCGTATTTTCCGGCGCATAAGACGACTTTTTAACCCCTTAAAATGTTCTGTAAAGTCGGGGGTCGTCTTATACGCAGGGTACCAAATTTTTAGGAGTGGAAGCAACGTTTCGGTATGTTCGAACTGCGTGCTCAGTCTAGAGACACAGCGGGCGGGCACATGCGCTGATCTGGCGTCTCTCTCTGCGCTGATCTGGCGTCTCTCTAATCTCTCTCTCCCTGCTACTGATCCCCCTTATACCATATTCGTGCTTATGTGAGTCGTACCGTATGCGATTTTATATAGCGCAGACTTTACCCGAAGGTGTCAGAGCGCTTCAAAATAGGATTAGTAATGATACATGAGGAGATAATTACAACAGAACAAATTACAAAAGCAAACGTAACGTTGAGTTACGGCACATGAATCAATTCAATTCAAAAACCTTTATTTCGGTAAAAATTTACCATAAAAGACAATCATAAAACAATACATTTAAATGATTTGTGCAATGAAATGTAAAATACATAAAAACAATACTAGAGAGGAATCCTCATATAGTAAGACAGATCCATACTCAGTCTATGTTTTCTGGCATTTCCTTCTGATGGACCAAAGGGCGCCCAGGTACTTGGCCATAGTGAACACAATATGGTCTGACAAGTCAGTTTTTAGGACTCTGTAAGCGGGCAGACACTTCTTAAATCCCAGATTTCTGCATAGAGGGAGAATCCAATGCCTACGGATCCCATGGTAAACTGGACAGAAAAAAAGGATGTGGAGCTCACTTTCATCCGAGTTTCTACAAGCAGGACATGTACTGCTAGGATCATGGCTCCATTTGGTTGTAAAAGTTTTGATGGGGAGGGAGCCATGTCTCCACTGGAGATATAATTTTCTCAGTACAGGGGGATAAATTTTGTCTAGAGTAGGTTCCATGTTGTAGTTCACCTTATGAGAGAAAAAGGACGCTGTCAGGGACCCGGGGTGTTGGTGGTTGAGTATCAGGGAAAGTTTGGATTCTCTGTATGACCTGGCTAGATCCTTTTTAGAGAGGATGTGGCACACGTTCTGGGGGTCAGACCACATATTTGAGAGGCCTGCGGCCTCCAGTTCAAGCTTAATAGAGTAGAGCCATTTGATTTTTCCGGCACCAGGAGTGGCAAGGATCTCCCGGAGTCCTTCCCTGTAACTGGCCAATTCTGGGGTTGTCCATATTCTACGCCAGAAGGCCAGTGGGCGTAGAGCCAGGTCCTCATCAAGCGGGCATAAGCCAAGGTCCATCCTCAAGGGGACAAGGGGGGTGCTCGGTGGTAGCCCTACAAGGTTACGAATAAATTTATTTTCCACCTTCAGCAGTTTAGATGTATTTTCGTGACCCCAGAGTTCTGATCCATAAATGACAGCCCCCTTGGCCTGGGATTTATAGATCTGTAGTGGGGGGCCGAATCAAAAATGACAATAGTGCGCAGTCTCTTACAGTCCTGTAGTGCAGTAGTGCCGATGGGAGCAGGATCTCACAGGGCATTTCGGTATTTTCGAACGGCGTAGGTATTCAGTCTAGAGCTACAGCGGGCACATGCGCTGATCTGGCGTCTCTCTCTCCTTCCGATGTGGCCGTAAATCTCACGTTCATCGGAAGGAGAGGAGCGTCAGTACCGTACGTCATCTCCTCAGTTCATGGGCATTGAAAGGGGACTGTAGAAAGTTCCCGCCAGCAATACAGTACTGCGCTGGAATTGGGGGTAGTCTTATACGGCGAGTACAGCATGAAACCTACATTTTATGAAGAAAAGTAGGGGGTCGTCTTATACGCCGGAAAATACGGTAAGTCCCTAGTAAAGAGGTACTACATGTACCCAGGGCCGGTATATTAAATACTACTAGTGGGCTTGCAGCACCAATTTTAGTAGCCATTTGTACATGTCTCAGACCTGCAACTAGCCTGGGCAGTTTTAAACTGCCATTTTAGCCTGGCAAAAAAAACCTTTGCCAGACCCAATTTTTTTAAATATATATATATATATATATATATATATATATATATATATATATATATATATATATATATATATATATATATATATATATATATATATATATATATATATATATATATATATATATATATATATATATATATATATATATATATATATATATATATATATATATATATATATATATATATATATATATATATATATATATATATATATATATATATATATATATATATATATATATATATATATATATATATATATATATATATATATATATATATATATATATATATATATATATATATATATATATATATATATATATATATAAATCACCCCTAGGGAGGGTCCTGAACTGCCTAGAGTACAGTGTATTTAAAAAGTGGGACATGTACCTTTAAGCTTTACATGTCCTGGTAGTGAATTACAATTTGTTTCGCTCGTACAAGGCCCACCTCTCCCGTAGGATAACATTGGAGCTACCTTATTACCTTTAATAAGCTGAAACCTCCAAATGGGAACAGGTAAACCATTCACGTTTGGTGTCTTTGGAAATGTAATGAAAAATCCTCTCATGGTAAAGTTGAATTTTAAGCTAGAATTTTGAAAATACCACTTTTAGAAAGTTGTCATATTCTTGCCTTTAGCCATTTAGTGCTTGCAGCCTGTCTCTGGGTCACATAACTGAGTATCCGACAGTTGGGCACTGTATTCCTCTGAGGAAGTCACACACAATAGAAAGATTAGGTATGCCGGGGGTGGGGTGGGGGGACAGGAAGGGAGGGTAGAGCTGGGCACAGCTCTACTTACACCTGAACAGGCTTTGTCCTGCCTCCACTCAAAGGGCTGCATACCCCATGTAGTTCATCTGGAGCCAGGGCATAGGAGGCAGGAAATCTGTGCGCTTCAAAGGAAAACCTCCAGAAGCATCTCCCAGCTCAAGAGAGGCTCCAGGTATAAATATTGGACGGCAGACACCAGCTCTTCAGTACACTGCTGGACCTGGGGAAACACTGCCAGGGGGTAAATTTGCTGTCCTGCTGAAAGGACTGCCACTCTGCTGGACCTCTACCATACTGGAGTACTGCCTTGCAGGATTGTTGACCTGCTGCACTCCCGCCTGAGGCAGAGGGATTGGACCTGCACCTGAACCCAGGGCTCCCACAGTGACTAAGGGCTTTTCTGCTGACCTCCTGTTCAGAGCCACAGGGACATAACAGGCTCCCAACCACCTGAACCGGCATGCAGATACAGCTGGAGCAAGCCCCTAACACCGTGGTGGTGCCCCTCAGGTCCTTGACCCTTGGTGTGGCCTCAGCAGAGCTGAATTGAAGTTTTTGGGCGTGTTCATTGCTGAACAGGGCCATTGGCGCCAAAAAATAGTCACTAGTGCTGCCCACCAACACGAAGTTCTGTCAACTTGATCCTTCGTGCTACAGCATCGACTGCTCGCAGGTCAAGCCACCGCGAAGCTCCGGCCTGAATGTTCGCAACGACAACAGGATCTTTTCATTACATAGCTGACCGTCTGCAACGCCAGTCCTCCTCTTTGCGCTTCATTGACGACCATATGTGACGCTTCCCTGCTCCTCAGGGCTCCCTCTACCACAAACGGGACTCTTTGCACTACAGTGAGAAGGCAATTTTTTCAGGAAGAGTAATCTGCTCCCTGAATCCGCCCCAGGGTCCATCTCAGTTTCCCTGAACTTGTGACTTTCAGTCTCGCACAACCAGATAGCCGGGAGAGGGGCTTTGGGCTTTTTGGCGCTATTTTGACTTAATCTTTTAAATAGGCATATCTACGGTTCTACTGATTGGATCCTTGTTGTTTTGGTCTTGATTTATTTATTAAGTTTTACTTTAGTTTGCTTAATTAGAGTGGGATTTTTCTTGCGTTGTGTTTTTTCTTTGTTTGAAGTGCAGCATAAATACTATACACATTGCCTCCAAGTTAACCCTGACTACTCTGTGCCAAGCTACCAGAGGATTGAGCACAGGTTAATTTGAGATTTGCTTGCGCCTCACTCTGACAAGGATTGTGGTTGCTGCTTGAGTAGGATTTCACCACCACTACCCCACAACTAGTAACCCAAATTCTCATACACCGCAACTACTGACATCACTTTTGTGAGCACCCATGTGGAGTCTATTTGTCCAAAGGGGAGCACACCAAACTGAAGGTGCTTCTGGCCTTCCCTGAACCATAGATCAAATTTGTGGGACTGTAGGACAGGTGTATGAAAATACACATCCTGCAGGTCCATGGACATTGTCCAGGCACCTGAATCCAGAGTAGGCAGGACCAGGGCCAGCATGAGCATCTTGAATTTTTCTGGAGATCCGGAACAGGCCTGAAGCCCCTACCCATCTTGGAACGAGGAAACAGGTAGAGTAACAACCCCTCCCCTTACTGTGTCTGGAACCCCCTCAAAGGCAACTTTGGAGAACAATAGCCACACCTTCTCTAATAGAATGTACAGGTGCTCGCTTAAAATTTGCTCCAGTGTGTAAGGGATAGTGGGTGAGAAAGAAGAAAACTAGTATTAGCATAGCCAATAGGTCTCACCTTCGGAAACATGCTTTGTAATGTACTGTGGTAACACTGGGCGGCAGAAGTCAGTGCAGACTATCAGTGTATGCAGTTCGACCAGTGGAGAGGTCAGTTAAAAAAACATATCTTCCACTCATGTAGTAAAATGCAGGTGTGTGCAAATGGTGGCAACACATCATACTGTAAGTACACCAGCTGGAACATACGAGGGTTTGGGTGAATGGAGGACACGTCTTCAGGAAGAGGGGAGCAGAGTGTTTTAGAAGCAGGACAGGGGACCAGGAGTGGGGGGGGGGGGGGGGGGGGGCAGGTGTATGGGAAAAAGGGAAGAGAGGAGATCGGAGGAGGGAAGAAGATGGAACCAGGACCAGGAGGACAGGACAGGAGCGGATCCAGAGGAGAGCGAGAATGTTCAGTAGAGAGGAGAGAAGTGGGGAGTATCGGAAGGAGGAAAGTGTGGGCGAGGAGGAGGGGAAGAGAGGATATTTGGAGAGGTGGAGGGCGGGAGAGAGGATCAGATGAAGGGTGGGACGTGGGAGAAGGAATCAGAAGGAGAGCTGCATACAGGGTTTGTGAGAAAAGAAAGGATTAGGTGGAGGGGATATGAGGGGGTGGTGGGGGAGAGAATTATCAGGGTTCAGGGAAATAAGGGCAGGTGTTCAGGAGGGGATAAAAGGCTATGAGGAGGAGGAGGAGGAAAGTGGAGGGGGACAGAACAGGAAGGACAGAGAGTGGATCAGAGGCTAGGAGGAAGAGGAGAGGGAAGGGGGCGGGAGGACAGGTGTGCAGGAAGGAGAGAGGCCAGGGAATGACCGACCGGCAGAGAGAGGGTCGGTGGAGAGGGGGTGAGTGAGGTTTAGTGAGGGAGTGAGTGAGGATTAGTGAAGGGGAGCCAGGGAATGGTAACGGAGCAGGAAGTGGGGAAAGGAAATGGGAAAGGGAATGCGAAGGGGAGAGGGGGGGCAGAGATGACTCATATAGAGGGTGGAGGGGAGGGCAGGACGGAGAGCCAGTGAGGATTATTTCTGAGGATGGAGCGAGATAACAAGAGGATAGGAGGGTGAAGGATGAGGGGGGGCAGCAGAGATATGACAGGAGACAAGTAAGGGTGGCGTGTGAGCCCAGGCAGTGAAAGGAAACTGAAACGAAGGCCGGGACCGTGAGTGGCATCAGCGTATTAAGAGGCTGATATCAGATCTATGCTTTCCCAGTAATATCCCCATGTTCCTCCTCATGGCGCCAGGACTTAATCAATATTGTTTTCAAAAAGCAAGCCATTTCTGTGACTCAGAGCGGTGGAGTGCAATCGGAGGATGAAACGTATTTTTCCATCTGGGTCTCTTGGGTCCGAGCGGACGTTATGTGAGATGAAAGGCGGAGAGAGCCCTTGGCGGACACGTGCCATGTGCCTCCAGCACACAAGCAAAGGCACAAGCGTAGTGCACTGTGAAATAAGTGTTACGCGCGAGTGCGCTTGTGCCCGCGAACAGATGGCTCACTGCGTGCCGCTGCTCGTAACCACAAGCCGTAGGCCGTGGGTGGATACATTTGCTGGGAAAGGTGGGACATGCACCCGCCTTTGCACAATCGCGTGCGGTCTCCACACGCAAAGCCCAATAGAAAAAAAGCAACAACAAAAAAACACACATGAGGGTGTGAAAAGTCCAGATTGATTCCAAGAGGTCGATTTCCTAGAGCAGCGCGTGCGCGCTGTGCTTGGCTTGACCTAAAAAATGCAGAGGATAGCTAGGTGATAGATGACCAATCTGGGTGGAAATGTTTAATCCTACCCCCCACTGACAGGGTATACACCACTAAGGGAAAACTACTGTGAGTTAGTGGCAGTTGTAGCAGTGGAAGAGGAACTGGAGAAACTGATGTCCTGCTGTCTTGCATGCTGCCAGCTAAATCCGAATCCACAGCCTCAAAAGGACTGTGGTGCCTGTTGTACTGGTTGGGAAGGCTGTTTCTTGTCTGTGTGCCAGCCTTCTGCAATAGATCCTGAACTTCCAGAATTGATACAGGAACGGTCTAACAGGGGTCAAGAGTTCCAAACAGTGCACCATAGCTCTACTATTCTTGAATTTGCTCCAACACAGAGTCTTCCTTCTCACTGAAAAGGATCCATCAAAGGCATATCGATCTGGGAGGCCTATACATTGCTGGAAAATCCTGTGGAATGCATCCAGGGGTGGCAATGAAGTACCACTCCCCTAAGGCAATCCATAGTATCCTGGATCTGTGTATCCTGACCATCATGAATCATCCAAGCCAAAGAAGCGCTATGGTCTTCTGGGATTGCCGGCAAGATTTTGCTGGCCATATCCCAGGGGACATGTGTGTAGCTAGACTGGGAGAGGAAAACATGCCCTTGCCAAATGCTTCAATCCTCTCGTGCTCACTGTCCCGAGGAGTAGTTGGTAATGAGTTACGCTTGACCTTAATAGCCGAGACCTGAAAAATAAGGCTCTGTGGAGTGGGCTGATTGGTTAGAAAATCAAGGTCACATGGTGCTGGTCTGTGACATTTGGCCACCTGACAATTCACAACGGGCAAGGACGATGAAGTAGTCCTCAAAGTATCAGTGAGAGCACTGCTAAAAGCAAGCAAGGGCTCAGAAGTAACTGGCCTAGGCATTAGATCGCGGTCAAGACATTTTTTATAGTCTCAATGGAGGGTTGCAGTAATTCCATCACAACAACATCCCTCTGGCGCCCATTGCAAATGAGGCACTGTTCTTCGCTAGTGGCCCAAGTGGTGAGTCAAGCTAGGTCTCACGCCCAAGTGGTGAGCCAAGCTCAGGCGAGGTGCCATGATCAATGGCATTCTAGAAAATCAATGTATAACGCATCATGGGTTTAGGAAAGTGGAAGCAAGCCATCCTCAATACCATCATCATGTGATTTTCCTTGCTGCGGCACAGTGATCTGTCAGAACCAAAAAGATAATGGAGCCTTTGCTGGTATGTGAGACATGGCAGAGGCACAGACTTAGTCATGTTTGCAAGACGACTGATTGCACTTTAGGAATTTCATAATTAGACACTGGTTGGGCTTGAGCTGATGTCGGTTTGAGGTTCAAAATTGGCATCAGCACCTGGTCATCATTCGCCACTTGTATCGATGCAGGCAATCTGTATAGCAGGGACTGCTGTGGAACACAGGGCCAGAGTGTAAATCTCTATTAGAGTCGGTACAATCCCAAGAATGCTACTGCCTTCATGCTGTCCGGTGCCTTCTCTTGGAGTAAAGAGTAGCAGGATGGGGTCAAGTCTGGCTATGCTTTTTAGGTTTCGCCTGGTGTCCACTGCGCAGCAGTGTCGCGCAGGCGAAATCTTTTGTTTAGCAGTACGGGGCTTTCTCCTGCCTCTCTGTTCCATTGGCTAGCTCCATAAATGGAGGCTAGCCATTGGAAGAGAGATCGGTCTGTAATTGTCCGAGCAGATTCATGGGAGTTCCGCTGATTTTTTCTTTCTCCGCCCCTTTTACAACGTCATGCGGCGGTGGGCGGATGTTTTTTTTTTCTTTCTGTCTAAGGTTTGTTTTGTCATTCCTCCGAAGATGGCGGCCGGGCAGTAGCGATCCCTGGGACTGGTTCGGACTGCACTCCTGTGCCTGGCTCGCCCGGTGTTCCTGGGGGCACAACCCGCGGCTCGCCCACTGCGGCCTCCCAGCCACTGACGTGTCCCTGCTGGCGCCGAGACTGAACCTGGTTCACGTTCCAAAGTCGGCAGCTCTTGCAGGTAGATTTTACTGAAGCGTAGTGACATTTTACATTCCTAGTTGCCCCCTCCCCCAGCTCCGGGAATGTAGACGAGACGGGAGAATCGTGAATCAAAGCTGCCGGGTGGTGCTGCAGCTGCGAGGGAGGGCGGGACTGGCTGCAGACCCCGCCACTTCTCTGACGTGAGCGAGGTGTATCTTGCTTGCATACATGACTGTTTGAGGGTCTGGTCTGGGCTCGGAAGGTTGCAGGAGGCACATGGGCTTGCCGCTTGAGAGCAGTACAGTGGGCACCCCCAGGTGCCTGGAACCGCGCACAGGGCAATCAGCGCCTTTCCCATGCAGACCCCAGCCGGGGGGTCATTTCTTTTAACTTGGCAGCACACAACCAACAGAGCTGACATCTCATGAGAAGCCTGTCCCACTGCATGTCTGATGTGCCCCTACCTACTCCCCCCTGTGCCTGCCTGCATACACACCGTCTTTTGTAGGCGATCGCAGACACTTGGCTGTACGGGTGAATTACGCCTATTTTGTCAGTAAACCGCCTTTAGTAGGGCCCAGCCTTCATTACATTTTCGTTTAGCATTCAGAGCATCATCGCCATCCTCACGGGCTAGTTCTGCCCCAGCGTAAGGGGCTGTGAAATTTGCTGTTACTGCACCTATTATCTCCTCAAATGGTTACAGTAATATGTGCTTTGTGGGGCTCGCAGTGTGTGGGGGGGCTCTGTGTGGGTGTGTGTGGGGGGGCTCTGTGTGGGTGTGTGTGGGGGGGGGTCTGTGTGGGTGTGTGTGGGGGGGCTCTGTGGGGGGGGCTCTCTGTGGGTGTGTGTGTGTGGCATTTGCGAGAGATTAAGCTATTGGCATTGTAAATGACAATGCCATTTAGTTATCTGTTTTCAAAACCAACACATACATTTTTTGTTGTCATTTACGATGCCAATAGCTCTAACTTTTGCAAAGGCGAAACCGTTGCATTGTAAATTCTTGTTTCTGTTTGGATTTAGACTTACCAGAACAGTAAGTGGAACAGTTAATGGAACGAACCTGGGATGAGGACCGCATCTGCGATTTGCATAGGGAGTAGGAAAATGCCATAAATTATTTTTGTATTATGCAATGTATGGCTTTTCCCCCTCGTCTCAGATCGCTTTTGGGTGTATGAGGGAGTACTTATTGAATGAGTCAGAGTCATGACTTGAGCACAGACACGAAGGGAACACCTTGTGAGAGTCAGTGCGGATTCCTGCAGTTAGGCATGGCTTGCAACCAGTTGTTTTGTGTGTGGACATTGTTCCCTAGCACACTGGTTTGAAATCATTTAGAAGTTGTCAGAAAACCAACAAAGTTAGAAGCAGAGCTCTAGATCAGAAACTGAAAGTAAGAAACTGACATCAGAGCAAAGGGGTGGCGCTTATATGAGGCTGTCACTTCTGAGCTGGTATGGAAGCAGCCTGGGGTGCCATCTAGTGGTAAGCAGGTGCACTGCTATAAAACGTTTCTGAATCCAGTCTTGTACCTGCAGAGTATTATATAAGGTGAGCAATACGCAGTTAGAAGTATCCATTAGAATACTAAATTCGTGAAAAGATCATAATTTGACTTATTCACCTATAAATGCAAGTGACAATATAAAAGAAAACATGTAAACTACTATAAATATTTGCTTCCTTTTACCTTTTGAGTGAGTCTCTGCAATCTCCGTCACCAATGTTAATGTCCCTTCGGAGATGCTCCCAGGAACAATTCTATATATCTATTTTCTAAAGAAAAAAACAAACAAACAGAAAGTCACTAGTCAAAAAGCAAAATCATATCAGGGATTATATTATTGTGATAAATGTTTCTGGTACAAAGAAGTACTTTATTAACAATGTAACTGACAAATCGGGAATGGTTAATCTTCTCCACAGAACTCATGATTTCAGACACAGTGCTATAATGGGTAAGAGAAAAGATTTTACAATCGGAAAGAGGAAAAGAGAGGCAAGCTTAAGGGACTCGCTGTACAGCATTATAGGCAGTGCCTTGGTACCTAATGGGATTAAGCAATAAGAAAAACATTTGTGAGCTCTAATGTCAGAAAACAATACATGCAGCAAATACCCCAAAATAGAAGATATTAGCATTTCCTTACAAATTTACCTCACTACTATTTTGGGTACAGTAAGTATTCACACATTAGTAAGAAAGCTATCATTGCAGCTTGCTGAAATGCAGCAGCTCATGGTTTACTTCACATGCCTGAATCAGAAAAAACTAGTATTCAAAGAAGAGCTGGCTCTAATCAGTAAGGCTGAACACTAATACCAATATAACAAGAAGAAGTGCCTAAACTGATAAACTTGTCAAAACATTAATTTAGCTCAAACGGAAGAACAACTCATTTCCACCGGAGCTTTGCTGTTTAATAGCTATTTATTCATTTTAAATAGAAAGAATGCAATACAAAAATTCATGGCAAATTACATACATTGAATCAAAAAGTAAGTTGAACACAACACAATAGAGAAATAATAATATAAACGCATTTACACTAATCAGACATATCACAGTCATTCAATTCACATGCATCCACTCATACAAGACCTGACACACCCTAAAATCACGGATGTGCCAGTGTGAAGACAAATAAAAACAAAGGTAGAATTGCTCTATAAATCAAACAAATGTTATAAACTGATATTTTTCAAGGCGACAGTACACTCAGAAGTTTTAGTATCAGTAATGGTTTTCAACACAGTTTTTTAGTAGTAATATATACAATACAACTCGAGTGAGGGGTCACTCAACACTTGAGTTTATGTTAGAGCAATTCCTGAGACAGAGGCATACGCGTTTCGAATCCCAACAGATCACAAAAGGGATTCTCCTCAGGGCCAGCAAGTTACTATCTGGTGTGTGAGGCGTATTTGAAGTGTTGCGTGACAGAGTTCTCACAGTGAAAAATGGGACAACCACGGCGAAATCATCGATGTATTTATAAATCGAAGGCGGGGGTCCGGAGGTTCTCTTTTAATGGCAAGGTGAAGTTAAACGGGGCGGCGAGCAGCTTGTATTATTGCGAATAGACGAGGTAATTCAGTCTGGTCCTACACATGGGTCCACGGGACAACGTTTTCCGATTTTACAATGCATTTCTCCACGGCGCCTCCGCGGGTGAACAGTGCTCCTTTGACGCTGTCCGAGAACGCCGGTCGGCTTTTGCGGCTCGAGATGTCTTTCCCCTGACTCGCATATTTCGTTATGTAGCCTATGATCTGTCAAGCATCAGAAATCCCTGCTTCTGCGCATGTCATTTGGATAAGCGCTACGGACCACGCTAATTAGAAACCTTCCACCGCACACGATGTAAAATCGGAAAACGTTGTCCCGTGGACCCATGTATAGGACCAGACTGATTTTGCCGTGGTTGTCCCATTTTTCACTGTGAGAACTCTGTCACGCAACACTTCAAATACGCCTCACACACCAGATAGAAACTTGCTGGCCCTGAGGAGAATCCCTTTTGTGATCTGTTGGTATTCGAAACGCGTAGGCCTCTGTCTCAGGAATTGCTCTAACATAAACTCAAGTGTTGAGTGACACCTCACTCAAGTTGTATTGTATATATTACTACTAAAACACTGTGTTGAAAACCATTACTGATACTAAAACTTCTGAGTGTACTGTCGTCTTGAAAAATATCGGTTTATAACATTTGTTTGATTTATAGAGCAATTCTACCTTTGTTTTTATTCGTCTTCACACTGGCACATCCGTGACTTTAGGGTGTGTCAGGTCTTGTATGAGTGGATGCATGTGAATTGAATGACTGTGATATGTCTGATTAGTGTAAATGCGTTTATATTATTATTTCTTTATCGTGTTGTGTTCAACTTACTTTTTGATTCAATGTATGTAATTTGCCATGAATTTTTGTATTGCATTCTTTCTATTTAAAATGAATAAATAGCTATTAAATAGCAAAGCTCCGGTGGAAATGAGTTGTTCTTGCGTTTGAGCTAAATTAATGTTTTGACAAGTTTATCAGTTTAGGCACTTCTTGTTATATTTGAATCAGAAAAAAAGCAGCGATTTCAATAAGGCCCTTTAAAAAGAGAGCGCCTGCAGTGTTTAGGTAACTATCAGATTGGGCTAACACTACAATAAATATTAAGGGAGATAAGAGTGAATGCTGCCTTTCTGATGGGTTCACAAATCTACACAGGAAGACTAAGGAAAAATTTGACAGTTGCGAAGGAAGGCATAATAAACAGTATGCTTTGTCAGAAGAGTTTGCATGCTGGCTATCCTTGCTGGAGTGGGATAAGCTAGCGCTGCTGAGGTGTTTATTGTGGCACCAAGGTATTGTTGTTCTTTGGATGGTTGCAGATGAGACTTGGTGTGGTTTATTGTGAACCCCAAGTTGTGGAGCAGTTGAATCGTGGCATGAGTGTGTTCCACACAATGGTTGTATGAGCTGGCTTTTATGAGCCAGTCGTCGAGGTACGGGAAGACATGGATGTGCAGTCTTCATAAATGCGCTGCCACTACTGCTAGGCACTTGATGAATGCTGTTGGTGCTGTTATGACTCCGAATGGGAGTACTTTGAATTGATAGTGCTGTCCGTCTATTACAAATCTGAGATATTTCCTGTGAGCCTTGTGAAAGGGAATGAGGAAGTATGCGTCCTTGAGATCTAGAGTAGCAAGGAAGTCGTTTTGTAACAGGAGTGGAAGGGCTAGAATTGTGACCATGTGAAAATGGTCTGACTGTATGTATATGTTTATCGGTCTGAGGTCCAGAATAGACCTTAGAGAGCCGTCCTTCTTTGGGATTAGAAAGTATAGAGAGTAAACCCCCTTGTTTTGTTGGTGCAGAGGAACTGGTTCTATTGCACTTTTTTATAGCAGAGATACTACTTCTTGCTTTAACAGTGATAGATGTTCTTGTGACATTGGACGCTGTTTGGGTGGTAAATTGGGGGGGGTAGATGTTAGTTCTAGACAGTGACCTGACTGAATAATTTGTCGCACCCACCTGTCTGATGTGATGTTGGTCCAGGCAGGAAGGAATTGTTGCAGTCTTCCCCCCACAGGAGTGGAATGGGGGGGGGGGGGGGGGGGGGGGGAGGGGGAGGAAAGTCATTGGGTACGGGTGGAGGCAGAGCAGGAGTGGTTGGTTTTGTCTCTGCCTTTGTTGTTAGTAACCCCCTCTCTGGTAGCCCTTAGTAAATGTGGATTGGCTAGGGGTTTTGTAAGAAGTGGAGGGACTTTCCGAGAAGTGCCCTCTTGTGTTGCCTCTGTATGATGAGCGACGAAAAGAACGACTGGGAGCTTGCTGCTGCAAGACTCCCATAGATTTTGTTGTATCAGTGTCTTTTTTCATTTTTTCTAAAGACACGTCAACATTTGGGCCAAATAAATGTGTCTCAAACGGCTGATTAAGGATGGAAATTTGTACCTCAGGTTTAAAACCTGAAATACGTAGCCAGGCATGTCTAATTAGAAGGGTGCTGGTATTGATTGCCCTTGAGGCGGTGTCTGCAGCATCTAGGGCACAACGAATGGAAGTATAGGTAATATTTTTACCTTCCTGTATAAGTTCATTGGGCCTATTTTTCTATTTATCTGTTAGATGCTGCATTATGGACTCCAGTTCATCATAATGTGCCCAGTCATATCTTGGGTGTTGGCAATGCGCCAAATGTTAGCTGCTTGTGATGCTGTTCGTTTACCGGAGGCGTCAAGGAGCTTAGATTCTTTGTCTGGTGGGGAGGCTTCACCTGATGTCTGAGAATTAGCACGTTTACGTGCATTAGACACTACTAAAGAATCTAATGGTGCTGGACCTTTAATGTAAACTGGATCTGTAGGGGCAGCTTTATGTTTTTTCTCAATACGAGGGTTGAGGACCCTAGCCCTGAGAAGATCCTTAAAAACCTCTGTTGCATGCTTAATGACACCTTTAAGCATTGGCAAAATGGCTGTAGACCTTTGTGTGCTATCAAAAGTGTCTAATAGGAAATCTTCCTCCATCGCATTGGTGTGTAAGTCAACCCCATGATACTGGGCAGCTCTTTGGACTAGTAGGTTAAAACGTATAGTGCCCTCTGGTGGCGAGGGTCTGGAAGGGTATACATCATCTTGTGGGACGTAAGGCACATCAGGGGTATTGTAATCATCCCATGGATTAGGTGACTGACGGGGACTATTGGTCCCTGCTGGGTCATGTGCACCCCCACCTGTGTTATCAGAGTCTGTATCTACATCATCGTCTGGATTAGTGGATGGTGTGGTGTAGGAGGAGGAACAGTATGGGGCGGTGGTGGAGAAGGGACCCTTAATGGAGAGGTTGCTATGTCTCTCTTCTTTGGAGCAGGAGGAGGTGCCGGCGCCTCAAGTGGTCTCTTCTTGGAGCTAAGAGTCAATTGACCAGTCTTAGGATCCTCTACAAGAGTTTTTTGATTAGGATCTGGTGTGAAAAATTCTTTTGAGTAGGGAAGATCCTTCAGCATCGAAGTTTTCGGCTCCGTGGGTTTTTCCGGCACCGAGTAGGTAGCTGGTCTTGGGTCTTTTGGTTTAGAAGTGTGCCCTTTTGAAATGTCTTTTACCGGAACTTGTTTTTTCGGTTCCGGGTGTTTTTTTCGGCTCCGAAGGATGTGAATCTGGAACTTAAGGCGTTTTTTTACGGGGCACCAGGTGCGGTTTCGGAATTGATGAGCCACTGCAAGTCTTCGACGCCGTGTGCTTAGGTGTCGGAGCAACGGTCGGCGTGCTTGAGGAAGATGGCTTCTTCGGTGTCAGTATAGGATCGGCACCGGGAATATGCTGGCTCGAGCCCGAGCCACCTGGAGGCTTAGTAGGCTTTTTTGCCGGGCCCGTGGGAAGCAGTCTCTCGGTGTGCACCCGGGGCCCGAAGGTGAGGGTGTGACCGAAGCCTTTTTTGAGGGTGTCGAGGAAGGGTCAGGGTCGACGGTCTTACTTACGACCCGTTGAGCTGGAGTGATGTCCTCGACGTCAGTCTTCGCCATCAGAGGAGCTGGAACTTTCTTCGGCGTGCTGGTGTTCTGGCACATTGATGCCCTCTTCAAAGATGTCGTCGGGGATCGAAGCTGGCAAGCGAGCCATAGTTCTTAGAGCTCGTCGGTCCTGAATCGTCTTCTTGGAGCGGAATGAGGCACAAGCGGAACAGTCTTTTGCCTCGTGCTCCAGTGAGAGGCAAGGTTGCACACCTCATGTAGGTCTATGTGGGGAAACTTCGACTCACATCGAGGACAGTTCTCGAATGGCGTTCTTTCCATGAGCCAGAAAGTAAGGTCTAGGTAGGCCCGAAGGTCTTCGTCGACGACCGGAATCGAAGACTTTTAAGTGGTGAAGAATCGCGTCTATGTGGAGCGCGATCGAAACAAAACCGTCGAACTGGGTGAGGATTGCGCGCCGAAGGAAATTCGGTTCCAAACCGGAGCGCAGGAAACACAGCCGATAGCGGAAAAAAACAATTCGAGGATGGAGCCCATGCGCAATGTGGTCCACAGGAGGAGTCACCTATCTTGTGACTTCCAAAGAACTTTTCAGGACAACAACAAACTGTAAACATCCGGGCCCAACACTAGGTGGCGGTCTATGCACAGTGTGCAATCTGCAGCTCATATGCCTCGAACATAGTGTTATCGGTTCTGAGGTAAGTATTTGGTAGTGGGAGTTGAGGATCTGGTTGTAGACTCAGGGGTCCTCCAGGGTCAAGGGTGCACTATAGTTACACGCTCAGCGGCACTAGGGCAGCAGGGTGCAGAGTGCTAAGGCCCAATGTTATCCAATGGGGGCTAGGGGGCCTCCGGTCAGTGGCTGCTGTCGAGCAGGCTACTTGGCTGTGGGAGTAAAGCTCCCGAACTTTAGCTCAGGGCAAATGGAGAAACAGAGAAGCACCAAAGGTGTTCCCTCAGCGGCACTAGGGCGGCTAAGTGCAGGGTGCTTTTTCGACGTCGGGCGCCCTGTTGTTTTCAAAGGGGAACGTCCGGTTTGCAAATGCACTGCAGGCTTGGGGACGAAGGTGTTCTGGGTGCTACCACCCTTTCGAGAGGCAAGTTAGGATGTTAGGGGTTGGTTAGGCACCATCGGTTTGGGCACACAAGGCCGAAGGGCATCGGGTGCAGAGGTGCCTTTTTGGTCGGACCTTCTTACCAGCTCCAGGTCGCGGTGGGGGAGGATCTTCTGGATTTAGGCTGGAGGCTTGAGGCAGGTCAGGGGCCACCGGATCTTGGGTCAGGATCCCCGGGGTGACCACTTCGTGGTGTTTGCTCACTCGAGCTCATGCAATGGACGGCGGGTGTAGAGTGGGTCGAATTTGCAGGGTACGGCCGGAGCCAGGGGTTGCAGATGAACAAATCCAGTGTTCACGAGAAACAAAGTCTTTGTGGTTGAAGGCAGGCAGGTCCTCTGGGGTTTTCGAGGTTGCTGGCAGCAGGACACACCAGGATTTTGCAGGAGCAGGTTCAAGGGGGAGACAGGCCAGTAGGGCTGGGGCCAAGTCAGTGGACGTCTTCCTCTTGTTAGCTGCTGTACGGCTGTTTGGTCCTTCTTCTCATAGTTTCTTCTCGTCCGAGGAAACAAGGTTCAGGGGTGCCCCTAAATACTAGATGTAGGGGTGTTACAGGTAGGTAAAAGGCAGGGACCAATGGGTCCCTTCCCTTGTGTGGGTACACCCCCTATTATGCCACCCTCCAGTGGGATGGGGTAAGAGCCTGTCCCTGGTTGGCTGAGTCCCACCATCTGCAAGATGGTGGGACTGGGAGTTGTACTTCACCTCGCCTCCCCCACCTGAGAGGTGGAGTTGGCAGAGGTGGGCACACCTCTCTTCCTCACTTGTATTTCCCACCAGTTCTCCTGCCCAAAGTGAGGGTCAGAACCAGTGGGGACCAGTTGCTGGCCTGGGGAAGATCACAAAGGCGGCAAGCATTTGAAGCTTCCCCTTCGTGAAACCTGCCCATTCTGGGGGACGGGCTTGGCCCCTCGTCCCAGGATGTGCATTGTTTCAGGCCCCTGAGAGCAGCAGGCTCTCGACTCAGGGGTCCAGAAACATGTCTGGTTGTGGCAGCTTAAAGCAGCCACTCAGCCTGGACATTAGTGGTAGGTTAGTTTTCAGGGGGCATCTCTAAAATGCCCTTTATGTGCATTTTGCATTAAACCCCACACTGGCATCAGTGTGGGTTTAATGTGCTGAGAAGTTTGATACCGAACTTCTCAGTTTTCAGTGTTGCCATTATGGTGCTGTGGAGTTCAGAATGACAAACTCCCAGCACCATATACTCTTAATGGCAGCACTGCCCTTATAATGTCTAAAAATGAACTAGATACTGCAGTGGTACAGGGCTCATGAACCTGTACCCTCACCACTGGTATAGTGCACCCAGCTAGAAGGGTGACTGATCTATGCCAGGGTGTTGGGTTGTAGGCATGGCACACAGAGGTGTGTTCCAGGTCAACTCTTCACTTTGTTCTGCACCAAAACACACAGCCTGCAAAGGCATTGTGTGTGTGTGTGTGTGTAAGGGTATAGAACCTCTAAGGGTGGCACAATAAGTGCTGCAGCCCTTACAGGCCTTCTTTGGTCACAGTGCCCTGAGTACCTGTGGTACCAATTACCAGGGGCTGACCTGTGGCCAGAGATGCCAATTAGGTTTAAGCTTCACTGCAGTTTTAGGGAAAGAACATAGGCCCTGGGTACCTGATTAGCAGGAGCCCAGGGCACACTCAGTTAAAGCACATCAGCAATTCAGCAAAAAGTGGGGCACTTGCTCCCAATTGGCATATTTGATTTACTAGTAAGTCCCTAGCAAAGTGCATCACATGTGCCAAGGCCCTGTAAATCAAATGCTTCTAGTGGGCCTGCAGCACGGATTGTGCCAAGCACAAGAGCCCTGCAAACATGTCTCGGACCGGCCACTGCAGCGTCTGTGATTGCAGTTTTACCCTGTCATTTCGGCCTGGCCACTGGCCCTACTTCCCAAGTCCAAATCTTCCCATTTACTACATATAATTCACCCCTAAGATAGGCTCAAGGTAGCCCCGTGGGCAGGGTGCACTGTATTTAAAAGTTAGGAAACGTGCTATGGTGTTTTACATGTCCTAATCTTGAAATACTTCTAATTTCGTTTTTCACTATTGCAAGGACTATCGCTCCCATAGGGAAACATGGGGATTGCCTTGAAATATCTTTTAAGTGTAATTTCCCATTGAGAGCAGATAGAGATTTGGAGTTTGGAGTCCCCGAACTTACAATTTTAAAAGACATTCTTTGATGAAGTTGTTTTTTATATTGCATGTTTGAAAATGCCACTTTTAGAAAGTGCCCATTTTCTTGCTTAACCGCTCTGTGCCTCTGCCTATCTGTCGAATCCACATCTGGGTTGGCTGACATTTGGGATCTTGTGCATTCACTCTAGACAGTCACACAAAGAAAGCTGAGGTGTGCCTTGCACATCCTGATGGGAGTTCACCAGGCTGATGGTCCTTCCTGAGCTAGAGTGGTGGGAGGAGCTGTCATTCACACCTGAATAGGGCTATCCCTGTCCTCACACAAAGATTTCTCCACCTCCCTGTAGTGTGTCTGGTGCCAGGTCAAGGAAAGGCAGGGTATTGTGCACTAGAAAGACATACCTTTGAAGTTTGCTTAATTCAGAGGCAGAAAGGGGTATAAGTATTGGACATCCAACACCCCAAAAATGAGAACATTTCTGGACTGAGGTCATTTTGCCAGGAAAAAGAGCTGGATGCTGTAGGAGGGACTGCCACTCAGCCTGCTGCTTGGTTGTGCTGGCCTGCTTCTTGCTACTTCTGTCCTGGGTGTGAAATGCCTGGACTTTGCTTTCTGTATCCTGCTTCCAAGGTTCCCCAAAGGCTTGTGTGTACTTGTCTCCAATTAAGAAGTCTCAGGGCCATCAAAAACTTCACCTATTAGTCCTAGGCTGTTCTGCTGAGAGCTCTGACTTGGCAAGTGGTGCCAAATCCAGTTCTGAGCCCTTGAAAGTGTAACCTGGCGAGAAGATCCATGCATTGAATATCAGCACTCGTTTTCTCGACCCAGCACCTGCCGTGCAGTTAAAGAATCGATGCAGCACCTGTTTTGCAGCTGAAAAATCACCACAGCCCAAGTCCCGAGCACTGTGTCGCCAATGTCCATAGCACCCCATCCGACTCAGACACAGCCCCTGCTTCACCGCTGAAGAATCGACGCATCGTCTGCTTTGCAGCTGTGAAACCGATGCAACGCCTGCATCGCCGCCGCCACTTTGCCGCAGCGCACATGGATTTTCAACGTATCGTCCCTAGATGCAGTCTCTGCATCAAAGTCCAGAGAACCGACGCATCACCTACCTTTCCAGTAAGGAACGGATGACTAATCACCTCCCCTGGGAGTAAGGAACAGACAAATCGATTTGCTTTTCCGGCACTTGACCTCCCCTGCGCCTGTTTTGTCTTTGAATTTTGATGCATCCAAGGTACTTTGTGCTAAAAGAAACACGCCCACAGATTTCTACGGACTGAACTTATTTGATCTTTCAAAAAGTGAGATCTTGGCTTGTGTATGTTGGATTTTTGTCGTTTTGGTCTTGTTTTTTTTAGATCAATATTGCCTATTTTTCTAAACTGGTGTGAACTAATTTTGTAGTGTTTTCATTGTGCTACTATGTGTGTCTGGCGGAAAGAAGGAGTTAGGTCCTGATTGGGACTGAGGGGGGGCTGGACCATAATCTAATGAAAGAAAAAAGAGAAGATGCCCACACCTCAAAATAGTACACAATTATTCGAAGAAGGCACGTGTAACTGAATTGCACATGTGAAGGTACATTTATTTATACCAACTACTAGTATTTTTTTGAAATTTTTTGGCAAGATGTTTTTTACAAAAGCAGAAAAAGGGGAAGACCCCACACAATCAACACAATAGTTATACAAATACAAACAATAATTATAAACAATAGCAATTGATGAGATACATAAGAACACAGAGGGAATATTAACACATTTAGTAATTCATGGTTAAATATGAATGCCTGTTTTGAAACCACCAAAGCGAAGTGAAAAGGGGGCAAGAGCTTGCACAATGTCCATTAGCATAGATACATTTAATGTATTACTGTGCTCTTGCGTAATGCCGACGCGTTTCAGGTTCGAGCATAACGTATTCGAACCCTCATCAGGGCTTTGTGAATAGTCTGTGTGAAAGAAATAAAAAATAGAGAACAGTTTTGAAAGCCAGGACTAAATGTGAAGCGGTTGAACTCATAGAGTTTTGAATAAGGAGGGTACCTGTGGTTATCAGGCTCCCAAGCACTGTTCAATGGACAGGGGGCGATGACACAAGGGTTTAGTTCTAAAATGAATAAAGCACAAAATGTTGTTTCATATAATTGCATATGCATCAAAAAAAGAATGGGAGAATCAGGATTTGAGCCTACCTCTATGTGCACCGTCTGGCGCCCCTTAGAGGGAGGAGATCGAGGATACAAGTCTTTGAGTCCTGTCAATTAAAAGCGAAGGCTTATGTTCAAATGTCAACCTCTGAAGGACAAGGTGTACATTATTTAGAAAGAAAGGGGCCCCATACCTTGCGTTTTGTGTGCAATAAAGCGGTGTCCCTCTAGGTTGAAATCAGCATGAAGCTCCTACATGAACAAAGTGAAAGCGGGCGTCAAACCGGTTGCACTTAGCCAATATTTAACCACTAAGTTACGGGCTGGTGGAAAGGAGCCTACCTGGGTCAGCTGCACGGATCATGGCGGCCCAGGGATCAGAAACCGGAGTGTTTTGATTTATCTCCGTTTCTGTGGCGCGCTGAAAAAAGGGAACAAAAGCGCGATTGAGATGCGCGTCTGCAAGCTGCCAGTTTGTACATAAATCAATGCTCCAGTACGAAGCGGGTTACTACGTGAATCACGGCTCCTGAAGGGAGCGCGTTTCTTACCTGTCCTCGGACAGTCAATGTTCAAATGGAAGGCTTCTCGAAGAATGCCTAACGTTACGTGGGGCCATTTTGGACTGCTAGAAAAAGGGACGACCAGCGTCCCGTTGCATTATGGGATATGAAGTCCCAATTTTGAAAAATTCAAAGGTGCACCGAGTGGGAATGAATTGGTATTTACACTCATGTCAGGGATGGAAGTTGGAACACGGAAGGCAAAGGGGAGCCAATGTGTAGGGCTCATAACGGCTGCATCGGAGTCCACCTTATGAATACAAAGAAGAAAAATGCAAGGCAGAGGGGGGGGGGGGGGGGGGGGGGGGCAAAAGAGCTAATCAAGGCTGGGTCATTGTAGGAAAAACCAGCTAAATTCTTGATAGTTCAGACATACTGTTAAGCCCTGTAAGGGTGCTATTGAACTTGAGGATCAGGTATGCTTCCTTCTGGAGCAACATCTTGTCGATGTCTGCCGGGCGCTGTGTTGTACCAAGTGTGAATAGTACTGACCACTTAAAATCCAATTCTGAATGAGAATTATCAATAAAATGTTCAACCATGGGTGCCGTAAGCACTTTCTTTCTAATCCTGGACCTGTGCTGACTGATGCGAAAATTAACTTGCTGGTTTGTTTTCCCGATGTAAATCTTGGGGCAAGGACACTGGATAACGTATATAACGTTTTTGGTTTTACAATTAGAGAAACCTGAATGCTTCCATTTGATCCCACGGTGTTCGAACTCATTGCCCTCGATCGTGCTAGAGCATGCCACACAGTTGCCACATCTATGGTGGCCGTCAATTGGTTTCAAATTCCAACAGGATAAAATATCTTGTTTGGATTTCGATAATGACACATCTGCTCTGACAATTTGTTGTCCAATGCTTTTGTTTTTTTTATAAGCAAAAATGGGCCGGGGGAAGGGGCATTCTAAGCCATCAAGGAGGTGCCAGTTTTTGAGAATTGTTTGTCTCATTTTATGCGTGTCTGACCAAATGTGGTCACGCATACCAACCGGTCCAATTCTTTCTTTTCTTTTATTTGCAGGAGGCATTCTCTCGGTGTACAACGAGCTCGTTTGTACGAATGCCTAAGTAGCTTCTTAGGGTATCCTCTGTGTGTCATTTCCCCACAAAAGATTTCAGCATGGTGATCGAAGTCACTGATCTCCGTGCAATTCCTGCGGATCCGCAGTAATTGCCCATAAGGGAGATTGGTCTTTAGATTTCTCGGGTGATGGCTGCTGTGATGCAGAATGGTATTTTTGTCCGTCACCTTCCTATAAAGGGAAGCCTTCAGGAGCCCATCCGAGCATGTGACTTCAATGTCCAGGAAGGTCATTTTAGTTTTGCTGGCTTCCATGGAAAATTTTATGTCGCTGTGCCTCGAGTTGATCCATTCGTGGAAACTACTGAGCTCGGTCTGGCTCCCCTGCCACAGGAGCCAGACGTCGTCATGTAGCGCCACCAATGGATGATGTTGTCACTGAATGGATTATTGTTGTCGACAAACTTCATCTCATATTGTGCCATGTAGAGCACTGCCATTTCTGGGGCATAAGGACACCCCATGGCAGTGCCCTTCACTTGCATGAAGAATTGGTCATTAAATACAAAATAATATACCCGTCATTTTTACTGAGGACGAAGAGTATAAGATAGGATTCAGTTTCATAAATACGAAGTGCAGTAGGGACCTTATGAGTCCACACCATAGAGACCGCACAACGTCTATGCCTCAAAGAGGTTGAGGAGATCGAGGAACTAACTAAGGCCATTGCTGAAAACCAGCTATTGCAGACGCTAAAGCGTTACTTGATAAAATTGAGAAAGACATACAAGTGTTCAGAGATATCACCATTAACAATAAAAACCACCAAATACGAACGCGATACAAAGACGTTCAAAATCGAACAGGTTTATCCTTTCCTTAAAGAGGACTACTATTCCCTTGTTGACTCACGTCGGGCGCTGTACGACTACCAGGGTAGATCACGCAATAGATTCACCACCTTTTCAGACACCTCTTCATCAGGATCTGACATAGACAATAGAGGTAACAACTCTAGGAAACAGGTAGCTTTTTTAGACAGGGGCCAGCCTCAAAAACCAGGTTCAAGCCAGCATGGGAAATGCGAACCAGAAACAGGGTCTACAAGTCATAGAGAAGCCAGACGTGATTGTGAATTTATCTGACAGAGTCCTCACAAAACACGAGGAGTCCGTACTCAATTTGGGATTAAAATTTGTCCCCAGCCAGAGGACGGATTTTACGAAATTAAAGATTGAGACCCTTGAATTTTGTAGGAAGTTGAGACTCCGAGCCTTCTTCTTTCACCAACCGACACCAGTTGATAAAGAAACAACTGGCCTGAGGAACAAATCGATTTTTGTTCCACATCAGAACATCCCCAAACAAGTTCTGGCGTTCGAACAGGTACTATTAGCATCCATTAATCAAATGGAGAGAGCCAAAAAAATATGTACCACAGAACATCAGCCCGCACCAACGTACAGCTATTCAGAGCCTTAAAGAAGATTCTCTTTAATCATTAAACAGGCTGATAAGGGGGAGCAGTTGTCCTGTGGCCAAGGGACCAATACATTGGTGAAGGGATGAAACATGTCAATAACACCACATGGTACCGTAAATTACAAGAAGACCCAACGAAATATATACAAGGTCTCATTTCACAGACACTGACTGAGGGCCATGAACAAGGCTTTCTAGGACCCAAAGAATTTGATTTCTTGACAAAAAAGTTCCCACGCATTCCAATCTTATATCTTCTCCCGAAGATTCACAAGAGTCTAGCTGACCCTCCGGGGAGGCCCATAGTATCTGGCGTCGACTCCTGTCTAGAACCTATTTCAAAATACGTTGATTTTTTCTTGAAGCCCTTCATTAAGGACGTCAAGTCATATCTGCGAGACACTACCGATTTTCTGAGTAAGGTAGAAGGCATTTCCTTTGATCCTTGCACTCAAGTAATGGTAACAATGGACGTTACGTCCTTATATACACAGATCCCTCAAGAAGAGGCTCTTGAAGTCATCGAGCTGTACCTTGAGAAGCGAGAGCGTCCCCATCGGGTGCCCACAAAATTCATCTTGAAATTGGCAGAAATTGCCCTCAAGAAGAATTATTTTGTATTTAATGACCAATTCTTCATGCAAGTGAAGGGCACTGCCATGGGGTGTCTTATGCCCCAGAAATGGCAGTGCTCTACATGGCACAATATGAGATGAAGTTTGTCGACAACAATAATCCATTCATTGACAACATCATCCATTGGTGGCGCTACATTGACGACGTCTGGCTCCTGTGGCAGGGGAGCCAGACCGAGCTCAGTAGTTTCCACGAATGGATCAACTCGAGGCACAGCGACATAAAATTTTCCATGGAAGCCAGCAAAACTAAAATGACCTTCCTGGACATTGAAGTCACATGCTCGGATGGGCTCCTGAAGGCTTCCCTTTATAGGAAGGTGACGGACAAAAATACCATTCTGCATCACAGCAGCCATCACCCGAGAAATCTAAAGACCAATCTCCCTTATGGGCAATTACTGCGGATCCGCAGGAATTGCACGGAGATCAGTGACTTCGATCACCATGCTGAAATCTTTTGTGGGGAAATGACACACAGAGGATACCCTAAGAAGCTACTTAGGCATTCGTACAAACGAGCTCGTTGTACACCGAGAGAATGCCTCCTGCAAATAAAAGAAAAGAAAGAATTGGACCGGTTGGTATGCGTGACCACATTTGGTCCAGACACGCATAAAATGAGACAAACAATTCTCAAAAACTGGCACCTCCTTGATGGCTTAGAATGCCCCTTCCCCCGGCCCATTTTTGCTTATAAAAAAAACAAAAGCATTGGACAACAAATTGTCAGAGCAGATGTGTCATTACCGAAATCCAAACAAGATATTTTTCCTGTTGGAATTTGAAACCAATTGACGGCCACCATAGATGTGGCAACTGTGTGGCATGCTCTAGCACGATCGAGGGCAATGAGTTCGAACACCGTGGGATCAAATGGAAGCATTCAGGTTTCTCTAATTGTAAAACCAAAAACGTTATATACGTTATCCAGTGTCCTTGCCCCAAGATTTACATCGGGAAAACAAACCAGCAAGTTAATTTTCGCATCAGTCAGCACAGGTCCAGGATTAGAAAGAAAGTGCTTACGGCACCCATGGTTGAACATTTTATTGATAATTCTCATTCAGAATTGGATTTTAAGTGGTCAGTACTATTCACACTTGGTACAACACAGCGCCCGGCAGACATCGACAAGATGTTGCTCCAGAAGGAAGCATACCTGATCCTCAAGTTCAATAGCACCCTTACAGGGCTTAACAGTATGTCTGAACTATCAAGAATTTAGCTGGTTTTTCCTACAATGACCCAGCCTTGATTAGCTCTTTTTGCCCCCCCCCCCCCCCCCCCTCTGCCTTGCATTTTTCTTCTTTGTATTCATAAGGTGGACTCCGATGCAGCCGTTATGAGCCCTACACATTGGCTCCCCTTTGCCTTCCGTGTTCCAACTTCCATCCCTGACATGAGTGTAAATACCAATTCATTCCCACTCGGTGCGCCTTTGAATTTTTCAAAATTGGGACTTCATATCCCATAATGCAACGGGACGCTGGTCGTCCCTTTTTCTAGCAGTCCAAAATGGCCCCACGTAACGTTAGGCATTCTTCGAGAAGCCTTCCATTTGAACATTGACTGTCCGAGGACAGGTAAGAAACGCGCTCCCTTCAGGAGCCGTGATTCACGTAGTAACCCGCTTCGTACTGGAGCATTGATTTATGTACAAACTGGCAGCTTGCAGACGCGCATCTCAATCGCGCTTTTGTTCCCTTTTTTCAGCGCGCCACAGAAACGGAGATAAATCAAAACACTCCGGTTTCTGATCCCTGGGCCGCCATGATCCGTGCAGCTGACCCAGGTAGGCTCCTTTCCACCAGCCCGTAACTTAGTGGTTAAATATTGGCTAAGTGCAACCGGTTTGACGCCCGCTTTCACTTTGTTCATGTAGGAGCTTCATGCTGATTTCAACCTAGAGGGACACCGCTTTATTGCACACAAAACGCAAGGTATGGGGCCCCTTTCTTTCTAAATAATGTACACCTTGTCCTTCAGAGGTTGACATTTGAACATAAGCCTTCGCTTTTAATTGACAGGACTCAAAGACTTGTATCCTCGATCTCCTCCCTCTAAGGGGCGCCAGACGGTGCACATAGAGGTAGGCTCAAATCCTGATTCTCCCATTCTTTTTTTGATGCATATGCAATTATGTGAAACAACATTTTGTGCTTTATTCATTTTAGAACTAAACCCTTGTGTCATCGCCCCCTGTCCATTGAACAGTGCTTGGGAGCCTGATAACCACAGGTACCCTCCTTATTCAAAACTCTATGAGTTCAACCGCTTCACATTTAGTCCTGGCTTTCAAAACTGTTCTCTATTTTTTATTTCTTTCACACAGACTATTCACAAAGCCCTGATGAGGGTTCGAATACGTTCTGCTCGAACCTGAAACGCGTCGGCATTACGCAAGAGCACAGTAATACATTAAATGTATCTATGCTAATGGACATTGTGTAAGCTCTTGCCCCCTTTTCACTTCGCTTTGGTGGTTTCAAAACAGGCATTCATATTTAACCATGAATTACTAAATGTGTTAATATTCCCTCTGTGTTCTTATGTATCTCATCAATTGCTATTGTTTATAATTATTGTTTGTATTTGTATAACTATTGTGTTGATTGTGTGGGGTCTTCCCCTTTTTCTGCTTTTGTAAAAAACATCTTGCCAAAAAATTTCAAAAAAATACTAGTAGTTGGTATAAATAAATGTACCTTCACATGTGCAATTCAGTTACACGTGCCTTCTTCGAATAATTGTGTACTATTTTGAGGTGTGGGCATCTTCTCTTTTTTCTTTCACTATGTGTGTCTGGACAGATGCTTTAAACATTGCCTCTGAGATAAGCCTGACTGCTTGCGCAAAGCTACCAAGAGGGTCAGAATGGGATAGCTCATCTGAGATAAGCCTGACTCGCTTACCCGGACTACAGTGAGGTGCAAAACACTGCCAACCAGAGACACAATTTCTAACGGTATGCTAGGAAATTTTTCATTCAACTGAGATCCTGCTAACCCCTGCACAGCAGCATGCAGAGGATCACAAGCTGTTCCCTCAAAGCAGTAGAGATGGGTTAAAGTAAGCCGTGGGGGCCCAGAGATGCAGAAGATGGTTCATAATGGTATATTTACATGGATTAACATGGGCTGCAAGTGGGACACTGGATAAACATCGATTAGATAGCAGCTACAAATATAATTATTTGGCTCCAAAGTAGCACAAGTGCACGAAAATTCGTTTTTTTAATCATTTCCTATGAAAATCAAATATTTATTAGGTGGGATCGTATTGATAAGGTTCTGAATGAAAAATAGAAATCCTATTTCTAACATACAAAATGTACTTGCATAATCACTCTGATCGATGGGCCGGGCAAACTAAACAAACTAAAGGTAGAAATCAGGATCAAAGGGTGAACACCAAAAGGATAAACAACACCTTTCCCTCATTCGGATGAATCCGGTATGTTTATCAAAAGAGGAAGTAGACGTGCTGAGTGGCTTGGAACGAGCGAGTTAACAATGGATGGGTGGTGCTGGGGTCCACAGAACTCCATGTGTATGTGTGGTGCACAAAATGGTGGTCATCCTTTGTGCCTGCCTGGTGATATCCAACTCGGACATCCCATCCTGGACATACACTCTACCTTTCCTTCTCCCCAAAACCAGTTTAAGTGGCGATTGGGTGAGGTCACCACCCCATTTCCTTTGTTTCTTAGGCAGGTTTTCTCTTCCACACTGAGGCATGCCCCTCTACCTCCTGTGCTGTACCCCTCTTCATTGACAATGACCGGTAGGATGGGCTTGGTTTAATCAGACAGGTGTCAGAGGTGCAGCTATGCAAGTTATCATGATAGTTTCAACTTAAAGAGTTACCAACCGGCAATAAGTCATACAAGTATTACAAAAAGGTATGGATATGGCGGTTGAGCAGCACGTACAGAAACATTTACCTCCCTGGATATTTGCTGCATAACCCTGTGAAAAGAATTCTGTAAATTAAAATCTATCCCTTGGGTGGAGGCAATATGATGAAACAATAGCTGCCTCATGCTGATGGTAACTGAGGTCCTGAAACTTCAGGCGCTTTCAGCAAACATAACCTTTCTAAATAGGTTGTCTTTTCCAAGGGCTGTGAAAGCAGAGGCGGTCTGTCCTTCTCCCCTCTGTCTTCTTCCCTAAGCAATCTTACGATTTCACTACCTTGAACATCTACCGGGTATAATTCACTTGCTTCATGTATCAATCTAGTATCAAGGACAAAATCTTACAGGTTTCTCCAATTAATACATTTTCAGCAACCATCTACAGGCGGCTAAAAGCTACATCAACGTCAGAAGGCCTTAGCTCAATGTACAAAATTTGTATTATTAACTCAAAACAACTTATGGTCTCATTCAGGCTTCTGATTTTAACCAAGAGGTTTAACCTACCTAAACAATTTACATTTGCCAAATGACTTCTCTCCAAGTGAAATAAGCTATATCAGAAATTTCTTCTAATTGGGGAGTATTGCATATTCTCACAGGACAAATCCACAGCTGAAAGGTGCCTAATATGTTTGGATCCGAACAATACCATCAGACTAGCCATACCAAAAAAAAGTCATCCTGCTCCGGCTACTGTATCTTTTCTACAATGTCCCAATTCTACTGATCAAACAATTCTTTATAACACTTTGCTCGCTTTTGATTTTAATTGCATGGACAGGCAAGCAACTGTGGATTCGCTAGGAAAAGCTCACATTACCCTACGGGGTGGGGTGGCCTGCGCCCCCGTCGCAAATGGCACAAGCGGCAAGTGAACAAGACACTGCACTACCATACCCTCTGCGGTCTTTGACTGGTCAATGGACCGAGTGCAGACATACTGAGATTAGCACAGTGGTGTTCATCCAAAAAGCCTGGGAAAGCCTCTGTGGTAGAGTGAAACTGTCCGCATTCTATACCGCAGCACAACCACGGATCCATTACCTGCTGATCAAACTTACCCAGGAACCACAGGCCCTTAGTAGGCTTAGAAATTGGGGATTGCATACAATGACCAATGTTTACCATGACAAACGTTTTGTTGAACAAGACTCCATCTCTGCTGTTGTGGATTTCACAGGACTAGATCAATTCATGCATGTCCGCTGGTGAGAGCACTTTGCAGATCTCATAATCCTGCTTTTCCGAAGGCAACGCCGCCGCGTGGGACTCCAGAAGCGATTATCGCTCTGCCATCTAATGAACACCTAGAGACTGTTCTATATGCTATCACACAGACAGACTCCTGAGATGGTCCACAAAGCCAGATTCAGCTGGGAAGAGGATATTGGGGGGACTAGCATGGATAAAGAGTGTTTAAAATGTGTTGCCAGGCCAGAAAACTATCCCCAATGGCAAGTTTCACCTCATACAGTTCCAATTCCTGCATCGTCTCTACTGCAGGCCTCTAGGCCTTGCTAGGCTCCGATGGCATCCAGACTCCTCATGTTTGAGGTGAAGATCTCGAGATGCAGACTTTGTACACCTGGCCTGGCACTGCCCAGCCATAAACTGCTATTGGTCAATGGTCTTCTGGAGACTTTTGAGGATCCTGGAACTGTCCCTGGAGTATTCCCTGAGGGAGACATTCTTGGGCTATACTGCCAGCATCCAGGGAAGCGTATGTCGCTTTGTCACTATTGCTGCGCAATTACTTAAGAGGAGGGTGGCATGCACCTGAGGGAGGGACAAGGCCCCCACAGTCAGAAAATGGTGGTCAGATATGGGTCACTTTGGTCACTTTCAGGAACAACTGGAACTTTACTTCTCTACACCGTCCTACACCAGCACACCGAAAAAGTTCTGCCCTCTCTGCATTCGTACTTAACCTCTAATACAAGGGCGGATTGAGGAGGGCTTGGACACAGGCTGATGCTGGGGAAGGTCCTGGAGTTGGAAATGAACGCTCACCAGCCCCCCCAAAAACATATTGGTCCTGATGCACAAGTTAACTTGTGTAACGACATATCTGTAAGAGACATTAGTTAGTGATAGATTCCTTACCTTAGAATATTCCCCAGGTGTCAGACTGGATCCGGAAAGTTTTCTGCTTAGCAGTACCCCTGCGCGCTGGTAGGTGGAGTTGTGCGGCTCCGCGTACGTTACTGGCGTCGTAAGCGCCGGGATGACGTCACAGAGACTACTTAGGCGGCACCCATGCGCGCTGACGTCCGGTCTGTACACGACTTTCCGTGCCGAAACACTGAGCCATGCAAGACACTGACCATTGGTGCATAAAACAAGGGCCCTAAAAGGGGATGACCTTAACGCTAGTAATCAGGTCGCTGAACAGGGAGGATGGATGGGGCGGTAAGGAATCTATCACTAACTAATGTCTCTTACAGATATATCGTTACACAAGTAGTAACTTGCGCATCTGAAAGAGACACGTTAATGATAGATTCCTTACCTTAGAATAGATACCCCAGCAATACCAACCCCGGTGGTGGGTCTGCGAACAAGATTAAACCAGAAAGTCACAGAGCACAGAACGGCCAAAGAAGCCGTCTCTCCGGACCTGACTGTCAAGGCAGTAGTGCTTGGAAAACGTGTGCAGCGAGGCCCACGTAGCTGCCTGACAAATGTCCTACAAGAAAACGCCACATCCCAAGGCAGTAGTGGCTGCAGTTGCCCAGGTTGAATGGGCATGCAGCCACACAGAAGGATCCTTCTTGGCCGAGGAGTAACATGCTTTGATGCACAGAACGACCCACCGGGAGATGATCCGTTTGTGCACAGCCCAACCTTTTTCGGCGCCCAAGTCGCCAGCAAAAAGCTGATCATCCACCAGGATCTGCTGTGTATGATGCAGATAAAATGCAAGCGCACGTTTTGTTTCCAGACGGTGGGGCCTCTCCTCTTCCCTTGAAGGATGGAGAGGTGGAAAGAAGGTGGGCAGAGTGATGGTCTACCTGATGTGGAAGGGCGTGACAACCTTTGGCAGAAAAGAAGGACGGGTCCTCAAAACCACCTTCCCCGGATGTATAGAAAGGAAAGAAGGTTTAGAAGAAAGGGCCTGGAGCTCACTCACTTTTCTGGCAGAGGTGATAGCAACCAGGAAGGCCGTCTTGAGAGTGAGAAGACGTAAGGGACATTTATGAAGGGGATCAAAGGGAGCGCACATTAGAAAAGTCAAGACAAGATTCAAGTCCCACTGAGGCATTATGAAGGGCACAGGTGGAACATATACGTAAGGCCTTTAAGGAAACTGTAAACAACCGTGGACTTATAAAGAGAAGGCTGATCTGGAAGCCGTAGAAAGGCGGAGATGGCCGAAAGATAACCTTTGACAGTGCCCAGAGCAGAGCCCTGCTGGGCCAAAGAAAGAAGGAACAGAAGAACCTCAGAAAGAGGGGCAGAAAGGGGATCCATAGCCTGTGTTGGGCACCATGCCACAAATCTGTTCCACCTGCAGGCGTATACCATTTTGGTGGAGGGACGCCTGGCTGCCAGAATGACATCACAGACTTCGGGAGGAAGATCGAAAGGTGTCAACTGTCGCCGCTCAATCTCCAAGCATGGAGGTGGAGGCTGGACAGGTTTAGGTGAAGGACCGTCCCCTGCTGCAACAGAAGATCCTCCCGAAGAGGCAGACGGATCGGGGGATCGACGCTCATAAGGAGTAGCTTGGGATACCATACTCTTTGAGCCCAGTCCAAAGCTGCAAGGATGAGTTGGGCCCGGTCGCGCCTGATCTTCTTCAGCAATATGGACAGAAGTGGTATAGGCGGAAAGGCGTACAATAGACCGTAGCTCCACTTGCGACGAAAAGCGTCTCCGAGCGAGTGCCGCCTTGGAAACTCCAATGCGCAGAACTGATGACATTGCGCGTTCTCTTCGGTGGCAAACAGATCTAACCAAGGCTCTCCCCAAAGCAGAAAGAGACCTTGCGCCACTTCCGAGTTCAGACGCCATTCTTGATCCACCATGCACCAGCGACTGAGTTCGTCCGCTCTGGCGTTCAGAGAACCTGCCAGGTGTTGAACCATCAAGGTAATGCCTTGATGTTCCAGCCATGTCCAGAGGCGCAGAGCCTCTTGACCCTACTCTGCCCTGTTTGTTGCAATACCACATGGCGGTGGTGTTGTCCGTGAACACCTGCACTACACTTCCCCGGACAGAGGGAAGGAATTCCTTCAGTGCAAGCCAGATCGCCCTCAGCTCCAGAAGGTTGATATGGAGCCGGGACTTCGCCGGAGACCAGAGGCCTCTGATCTCCGCCTCTCCCATGTGGCCTCCCCATCCCAGGAGGGACGCAGTTGTCACTACTGTGTGCTCCGGTTGGGGAAGGGAGAGAGATCTGCCACCGACCCAATCGCGATTTGTGAGCCACCACCGTAACGGTCATGCAGCGCCCGCCGAGATATGGGCGCGATCGGCCAGGTTGCCCCGATGCTGTGCCCACTGGAACTTCAGGTCCCACTGCAGAGCCCGCATCTGCCATCTGGCATGCGTCACCAGCAGGATGCAGGAGGCCATCAGGTCCAGAAGGCAGAGGTTCATCCTGGCAAACCCGGGATAGAGGCTGAAAGAGCGGAATCATAGCCTGAATATCCCGGACTCCAGGCTCGGGAGGATAAACCAGAAACCGCAGCAAATCCAGAACCGCTCCGATAAAGAGGAGCTTCTGAGAGGGACTCAGTTGCGACTTCGGCACATTGATGGAGAACCCCAGCAAATGCAGGAGGTCGTACGTAGTCTGGAGGTGGGAGGCAACTGCCTGGGGCGAGCCCGCCTTCAAGAGCCAGTCGTTGAGGTAGGGAAGGCTTAGAGATGGAAGCAGCGGGGATGGAGGTGGACTGACCAGCTTGCTGGTTACCAGACCCGCTTCTGCGGAAGCCGCGTCCGCGCTGAGGCTGGCTCTGCCCAGGCTTCGTGGAGGAGCATGCTTGGGTACTTTTACGCTAGCCACAAAAGGAACAAAACCCAGGCGTGGCAGGGCTCTTCGTAGAAAGACCCAAGGACTTGGCCGTGGCCCTCGAGTCCTTAAAGTGCTCCAGAGTACTGTCAGCCTTGTCGCCAAAGAGGCGGAAGCCATCAAAAAGCTTGTCCATGAGCGAGCCTTAGACATCGGGCGAGAACCCGGTAGACCACAACCAGGCATGGCGCCGCAACGCCACAGTCGTGGAAATCGCCCTGCCCAAGGAAGCAGCCGTGTCCAGACCACACCTGATGGCGAACTTCGCCGCATCCTTGCCCTCCGCAATCGCTTGGGAAAGGACAGCTTGGACCTCCTCAGAACACTGATGCAGAACCTCTGCTACCGAATCCATTCCGAGTGGGAGTAACGGCCGAACAAGCAGGCGATATTAACCGACCGCAACCCCAAGTTGGCCGAGGAGAACAACCTCTTGCCATATTGGTCCAGCTTCTTAGATTCCTTATCCGGCGGAGCCGTGGGAAAGGCACTCTGCGACGTCGAGGCATAAATGACCAGGCTCTCAGGCGTGGGGTGAGTGGTCAAGAAGGCAGGATCACCAGGCGCCTAGCGACGTTCTTATCCACTGGCGCCCCCGAGGGCGGCCGCAACCAAGTGCCCAAGAGGACTTCGGTAAGGGCCTCAATGAAAGGGAGCAGCGGTTCCAACAACGTAGACGCCGTCTGAAGCACCTCCGTAAGGAGGGTGGTCTTAAGGGTCAGCATAGGGAGATGGAGAGCCTCCGCAGTACCATAGTGTAGGAAGCGCCCTCCTCCATAGTAGGCGGAGGGGAGGCAAACCCCAGGTCAGAAGACACAGCAAGTTCACCCGCATCTTGAACGTCATCCACCCAATCCTGCTCGGAGTAGCACTGCCACGCAAGGAGGTCCTCGTAGCCGTCCCAGTCCTCATCCGGCTCCGGAGTAGATGGAGCCGGTCAGAGGGCCAGCAGCCCAGGGAGTGGCGCCGGGAAAGGCGCTGGCTGGGGTCGAACTGGAGCCGCATCCCAATGTGAATCCCAGGGTGGAACGAAATGGTCAGAGAACCGGGCCAGGGGCGGGATTAACGGCACCCAGTGCGCCGCCTATGGCGGTGCTGGGGCCGGAGCCAGCGGCGCTACACCTTGCGGCGCCGGAGCCGAGGGTGCTGGATTCAGTGACTCTGGGGCCGGAGCCAGAGGCGGTGCCCCCAGGCCAACAGGATCTGGACACTGGACCGCAGGGCCCACAATCGCCCCGGCGGGAGCCCAAGGCCTAAACAGGCAGTCCTTGGCAGCAAGAAACTCTTGCATTTGTTTGGGAGTCGACGACGGACCCGGGTATAGCGGGTAGGCCGCAGGACCACAGGGGTGGAGAACCTGTTGTGCTCGTCCACCTCCGAGGAGCGACTTAGGGGGGGGGGACCTCAGAGAGCGAACACACTTCTTCGACTTCTTATGGCGTTGCTTACCGGAATCTGAAGGCTAAGACTTAGAGCCCAAGGAGCGACGGCTCGGTCCCGCGAACGGCCCCTAGACTCGGAGCATCGGTGAGAGGAGTGCCAGACTTCCAGCAACTTCCGCTGCCGCTCCCGCAAGGCCTTCGGGGCCATGGCACAGCATTCGCGACAGTCCCGGGAGTCATGGTTGGTCTCCAAGCAGTAGAGGCAGACATCATGGGGGTCCACCACTGACATATTACGCCGGCACGCCCCACAAGATTTAATGCCGGGCAACCCTACGTGCACCAGGAGTCAAGAGAAGGAGGAAAAAAGTCTCCCCCCAAAAAAAGTGGTCAAAAATGACCGAGGTACGTGCTCAATCCAGATCTGGGCTTTTCGGCACAGAAAAAGAAAGAACTGACGTCAGCGCGCATGGGTGGCGCCTAAGTAGTCTCCGTGACGTTATCCCGGTGCTTACAACGCCAGTGACGGACGCAGAGCCGCACAACGCCACCTACTGGCGAGTAGGGGTACTGCTAAGCAGAAAACTTTCCGGATCCAGCCTGACGCCTGGGGAATATTCTAAGGTGAGGAATCTATCACTTACATGTCTCTTTCAGATTGCCTCTATATGGAGATTGAAAGAACAGGAGGGCTTAGACTGACCAGGACAGAATAGCTGTACTTCACGAAAACAAGACTGTCAGTGAGATGTTTTGCCCCACCTGGTTTACAAATGTGCCGTGACGCACAAGTTACTACTTGTGTAACGATATATCTGTAAGAGACATTAGTTAGTGATAGATTCCTTACCTTAGAATATCCCCAGGCGTCAGACTGGATCCGGAAATTTTTGCGTAGCAATACCCCTGCGCGGCGGTAGGCGTCGTCTGCGGCTCCGCGTCCGTCGTCGGCGTCGTTTGCGCCGGAATGACGTCGGAGTACTTAGATGCCGCCCATGCGCGCTGAGGTCAGTTCTGATACACAGTTTTTCCGCGCCACATACGCAGAGCCGTGATAGAACCAACACTGGTGCCATGAAACTAGGGCCCTGAAAGGGGATGTCCTTACCCTAGATATCGGTTCGCAGAACGGGGAGGATGGGTGGGTCGGTAAGGAATCTATCACTAACTAATGTCTCTTACAGATATATCGTTACACAAGTGCATCTGAAAGAGACACGTTAGTGATAGATTCCTTACCTTAGAATAGATACCCCAGCAATACCAACCCCGGCGGTGGGTCTGCGAACCAATAATCACACCAGAAAGTCGTGGAGGACGGAACGGCCAAAGAAGCCATCCCTCCGGACTTGACTGTCCAGGCAGTAGTGTCTTGCGAACGTGTGCAACGAGGCCCACGTAGCTGCCTGGCAAATGTCCTGCAAGGAGACTCCTCGGCCCAAGGCAGTTGTTGGCGGAAAGGCGTACAATAGACAGCAACTCCACTCGCGACGAAAAGCGTCGCCGAGCGAGTGCCGCCTTGGAAATTCCAACGCACAGAACTGATGACATTGCGCGTTCCCTTCTGTGGCGAATAGATCTAACCAAGGCTGTCCCCATTGCTGAAAGAGGCCTTGCGCCACGTCCGAGTTCAGACGCCATTCGTGATCCATCATGCACCGTCGGCTGAGTTCGTCCGCTCTGGCATTCAGAGAGCCTGCCAGGTGTTGAACCACCAGGGTCACGACCTGATGTTCCAGCCACTGCCAGAGGCGCTGAGCCTCTGGCATAGGGTCCACGACCCCACCCCGCCTTGTTTGTTGCAGTACCACATGGCGGTGGTGTTGTCCGTGAACACCTGCACTACACTCCCCCGAACAGAGGGAAGGAATGCCTTCAGTGCTAGACGAATCGCCCGCAGCTCCAAAAGGTTGATGTGGAGCCGGGACTCCGCCGGAGACCAGAGGCCTCTGATCTCCGCCTCTCCCATGTGGCCTCCCCAGCCCTAGAGGGATGCGTCTGTCACAACCACGTGCTCTGGGTGGGGTAGGGAGAGGGATCTGCCACTGACCCAGTCGCGGTCCGTGAGCCACCACTGCAGTGGTCTCGCAGTGCCCTCCGAGATCAAGACATGATCGGACAGGTTGCCCTGATGCTGGGCCCACTGAAACTTCAGGTCCCACTCCAGAGCCCGCATCCGCCACCTGGCGTGATGCACCAGAAGGATGCAGGAGGCCATCAGCCCCAGAAGTTGCAGCGTCAACCTGACCGAGACTCGGGATAACGGCTGGAAGATGGGAATCAGAGCCTGTATATCCCAAACCCGCTGTTCGGGAGGGTAAACCCGAAACTGCGCCGAGTCGAGAACCGCTCCGATGAAGAGGAGCTTCTGAGAGGGACACAGGTGCGACTTCGGCACATTGATGGAGAACCCCAGCAAATGCAGGAGGTCGGCCGTAGTCTGGAGGAGGATGACGACTGTCCGGGGCGAGCCCGCCTTCAACAACCAGTCGTCTAGGTAGGGTAAGACTGACACCCCTAACCTGCGCAGATGAGCTGAGACTACCGCCATCACCTTTGTGAACACCCGTGGGGCGCTGGTAAGGCCGAAAGGGGAGCACAGTAAACTGAAAGTGCTCGTGGCCTACCGTGAACCGCAGGTAACGCCGGTGGGCCGGCAGGACGGGGATGTGGAAATAAGCGTCCTGCAAGTCCAACGCTACCATCCAGTCTCCTGGGTCCAGGGCAGCTAAAACCTGAGCCAGTGTCAGCATCTTGAACTTCTCTTTCCGGAGGAAGCCGTTGACGTTCCGTAGGTCCAAGATAGGGCATAGGCCCCCTTTGCCCTTCTTGGGAACCAGAAAGTAGTGGGAGTAACATCCACACCCTACTTCTGGCCCAGGAACGCGCTCAATGGCCCCCTTGGCCAAGAGGGCCGTGACTTCCTCTTGCAGAAGTTGCAAGTGATCACCCGACACGAAATGGCATGGATGGAGGGGTCGCCTCGAAGGGGAGGGAGTAGCCCCTTCGGACGATCTGCAGCACCCACCTGTCCGCCGTGATAATGCGCCAGTGGGAGAGGTGATGGCGAACCCACCCTCCCACAGGCGTCACATGGGCCTGAAAACTCGGACTAGGAACGTTTTGAGGCGGGTGCTGTGGAGGGAGGTGTGGACTGGCCTCGCCGTTGTCCCAGACCGCCGCCACGGCGGTTTCCACTACCACCACCGCGCTGTTGAACATTTTGCGGCGCGTGGCTGGCAGCACGTGTGGGGGCGCCCCTTCCGTGGCCACGAAAGGAGCGAAAAGCAACCGTTTGCTGGCGTGGGGCCGCGAGGCCCAAGGACTTGGCCGTAGCCCTGGAGTCCTTAAAACGTTCCAGCGCATGGTCTGCCTTGTCGCCGAAGAGGCGACGGCCATCGAACGGCATGTCCAGAAGTGTGGCCTGGACATCGGCCGAGAAGTTGGCGGACCTCAACCAGGCGTGGCGTCGAACCGCCACCGTCGTTGCCATTGCCCTGCCCAGTGAGTCCGTTGTATCCAGTCCACACCGGATGGAATAACGCGCTGCATCTCGGCCCTCCGCAAGGGTTTGGGCGAGTTTAGCCCGGACCTCCTCCGGGCATTGTGGCAGCACCTCCGCAACCGTGTCCCACAGAGTGTGGGTGTAGCTGGCCCAAGAGACAGGCGGTATTTACAGACCGCAGCCCTAAGCTTACAGACGAGAACACCTTCTTCCCGAACTGTTCGTATCTCTTGGATTCCCGGTCGGGCGGGGCCGACGGGAATGCGTCTGGGAATTGGAGGCCTGGATGACCAGGCTCTCGGGGGTGGGATGGGTGGACAAAAAGCATGGGTCGCCCGGGGCCGGGCGGTAGCGTCTGGCCACGTTCCTATCCACAGGCGGGCCTGTGGTGGGCTTGGATCAAGTGCCCACAAGAACGTCACATAAGGCCTCATTGAACGGCAGCAGAGGCTCGTTGGAGCTTGACTGCGGTTTAAGGACCTCAGTGAGGAGGTCAGTCCTCACGGCCGCGACGGGGAACTCAAGGTGTAAGGCCTTGGCTGCCTTTGTCAACACTACACTATATGTAGACCCCTCCTCCGAAGCCACAGTCTGAGGCGAGGTAAATCCAGTGTCTGGCGATGTGTCAAGACCACTGGCCACCCCAAGCTCATATGTCCAGTCCTGTTGAGACTGGCACTCCAGTGCCAGAGGGTCCTTAGACCCCTTCCAATCCTCCACGTCACCCGTTACCAAAAAAAACTGAATTAGTAGACGGGGCCTCCTTGTGGAAATAAAAATCTCCATAGGCTGTCGGAAGCGGCGCCCAGCGGCGCCCTTCCGGTGGCAGAGTCGGACCGTAGGGAACATTGGGGTCGGCGTCCACAGCGGGCGCCGGGGGCGACACCCGTGGGGCCAGCGCCGGCGAGGTCGACCGGCGACGACCCGGATCCGGAAGCGGATCCAGTGAGGTCCTGCGGCGTCGGGACCGAAGTCGCCGGCGGCGCCAGGGCCGAAGCACCCGGCGGCGTCGGAGCACCCGACCCGCTAGGGCCTCAAGACGGGACCGTTGGGCCCGAAGGCGCCACTGAACCCGACTGAGGAGGGAGGGACCTCATGGCCATGAGGTACCGCTCGATCTCCTCCGGCGTCGCGCCGTGCCGTGCCCCGAAGGTGTGGGGCAGGCGGCGACGCTTGAGACTCCCGCGGAGCTGCGTGGGCGGTGACACCCGAGCCCCCGGCCGCATCGTGCGAGCGTCGGAGGAACGATGACGTCTCTCCGACCTCTCATGCCTCTTACCTGAGGACTTGGAGCCTGATGACCGGTGTCCACTCCCGGAGCTGCGATGACTCCGTCCTCGTGACCTGTCCCTCGACCTCCCGTGGGACCGGGGCCGGGACCTGGAGTGGCGCGGGGCAGACTGCCGGAGCTCGAGCCGCTTGCGTGACCGCTCTCACCTAGCCTTCGACGTCAGGGCCCGGCAGTCGGAGCAGGTGCGGTCGTCGTGATCGAGGCCTAGGCACTTCAGGCACCGGCGACGGGGGTCCGTGACCGACATAAGTCGGTCGCACTTCGAGCAGGGTTTGAACCCGGGCATCCCTACCGGCACCGATAGAGTCGAAGACTCGAAGAAAAAGAATGATCAAAAAAGATCAAAAGTTTATTCAAAAAATGACTAGGGGTAGAGCTTCTCCGGATCTGCGCTAGCTGGCGCGGAAAAAAGAAGAACTGACGTGAGCCCGCATGGGCGGCGTCTAAGTACTCCGACGACGTCATTCCGGCGCTAACGACGACGGACACGGAGCCGCAGGGGTATTGCTACGCAAAAATTTCCGGATCCAGTCTGACGCCGGGGGATATTCTAAGGTAAGGAATCTATCACTAACTTGTCTCTTTCAGATATGTAGCTATTGTAGTTCTATGATTAGTAAATGTCATCATTATTGAGACTTATTAGCACCAGCATGTACCTTATCACTGCTCACTACGTATTGCTGAGATGTTTGTTGTTGATTACTCAGTAAAACAGTAATAAAAATAAAAAACATACAAGGTCCTTTATCGGGCTTCAGATAGAAGCTGGGTGGCAACTAAGATGACAAGTGACAATAACGACCACATCGACCATGATATTATTGGAATGTACCACTTTGTTCACTCCAACATTAAACAATTTTGCTGCTATATGATCCAATTAAATTTTAAAAGAGCTACATTATAAACATGTGAAATGACACTCATTTTCAGTTGGGAACAGTATCGCTACTTACGAATGAGTGACCTGTTTTTGACCATTCCGCAAACAGCATCCTCCTGCGTTGCAAACTGCACCATAGCTTCTCCCGTTGACTTGCCGTAGGAGTTGTAATCCATTGTAATCCTCATTGGGGTCAAAGGATGGAAAAACTAAGATGAATGAAAATATTTTTATGAAAACCTCAATGTGGAAAGGTTCATCGGCTGCACACAGCCTGTTAATTATCTATTTTTTCATATCTTATTTGTGCTCTGCATGCTTGGTGCTTACACTCCTAGTCCTCCTTATAGAACAAGCTCTTATGACGTGTACAGCACAACCAATCTGCTGAGCGGGTCTGAGCTAGTTGTCAAAAAATCTACTTATTTAGAGTGCCATCACAATTACAATTTTTTTCATTACAAACACAAGCAAGGTGTTGAGTAGTGACATTAGATCATCCAACTCAACAGTAAAAATGGATGGCTCTATGAATAACTGGGGTGTCATGAAGACACTTCCATAACTGGAGAGATCGTTGCCACTAGGAATAATTTTATGGTGGGAGCTACGGCAAGTATGAAGCAGACGGCAAAGACATCAAGTGCAACAAACTGGGTGGATTGAAGGAAAATGCTACTTACCATTATGCATCTGTCTTGGCATGTAGGGCTGCTGACATTCACATCTTAGCATAGATCGTTGCCTAGTGTTGGCTCCGGATGTTTGCACCTTGTTGTCTGGGAAGAGTCTTCGAAGTATCACGAGATAGGTGACTCCTTCCCTGGACTACAGTGCGCATGGGCATCTTCTCCATCTTCAGATTGTTTTTCGCCATTGTGGCAAAGATGGAGTATAGGAAAGTAAGAGATGACCATGTAAATGTATGTAAAGAAGATAACCCTGCAGCTGTGACAGGCACCATAGAGGAGGGCGGGCGATATGAATGTCAGCAGCCCTACATGCCAAGAACAGATGCATACTGGTAAGTAGCATTTTCCATTCGAGGCATGTGGGCTGCTGAATTCATATCTTAGCATAGACTGTATAGCAGTTTCTCCTCTAGTGGTGGTCACCTGTACCAGCTGCAGTGGTTTGAAAAAGAGTTTTAAGGACAGCCTGGCCCACAGCAGCTTGTTGCTTAGCTTTCACGTCAACAGAGTAATGTTTAATGAAAGTGTGTATGGTAGACCATGTAGCTGCCCTACATATGTCTTCTAGGGGAATATTTCCCAGGAAAGCCATGGATGCTCCCATTTTGCGCGTTGAATGGGCTTTTGGGGGAACTGTTAAAGTGCGCTTTGCCTTTTGATAGCATATTTGAATGCATTTAACTATCCATCTGGCTATTTCTGTCTTAGAAATGGGATTACCCTTATGTTGTGGTGAAAAGGCAACAAATAGTTGCTTTGTCTTTCTGAATGATTTAGTTCAGTCAAAGTAATATAGCAGGGCTCTTTTAATGTCTAGTGTGTGTAGAGCTCTTTCAGCCACTGACTGCGGGTTTTGAAAGAAAACTGGCAATTGTATGGACGGATTGATGTGGAAAGCGGAGATAACTTTTGGCATAAATTTAGGGTTTGTACGAAGCACTACCTTATTGTGGTGTATTTGCATGAAGGGTTCCTGAATGGTTAGTGCTTGTAGCTCACTCACTCGCCTGAGGGAGGTAATGGCAATAAAAAATGCCACCTTCCATGTTAAGAATTGTAGTTCACATGAATGAAGTGGTTCGAAGGGTGGTCCCATGAGTCTGGTAAGTACTATGTTTAAGTTCCAGACTGGTGAAGGTGGATGCTTTGGAGGGATAATTCTTTTAAGTCCTTCTATAAAAGCTTTGATAGGTGGTATTCTGAACAGGGACACGTTGTCTGCTTTGAAGATATGCTGCTATAGCAGCAAGGTGTAGCCTTATGGATGAGTATGCTAGATTACATCTTTGAAGATGTAGCAGATAACAGATTATGTTTTGGATGGAGGCATCTAATGAATTGATTTGGTTATTATTACAATAAATTACAAATCTTTTCCATTTAGCTGCGTAGCATGCTCTGGTAGTGGGACGCCTTGCTACCTTGATAATGTTCATGCAGTCTGGAGGCAAGTTAAGATATCCGAACTAAGACCTCAGGAGCCAGATTGCTAGGTTCATCTGATTGGGATCTGGGTGCCTGATTTCTCCATGGTTCTGTGTTAGCAATTGTAGCGAAAGGCGCAGTCTTTGGGGAGTAACTACTGAGAGTTCTAGGAGCGTAGTGTACCATGGCTGTCTTGCCCATGTGGGAGCAACCAGGATCATTGTGAGTGACTGTTGCCTTAGTTTGCGTGCCACTAATGGAATCAGTGGGGTTGGTAGAAAAGCGAACGCAAATCTGCCTGACCAGTTCATCCATATCGCATTGCCTTGTGACAACGGGTGTGGGAACCTGGCGGCAAAGGACGGGCATTTTGAGTTTTCTTTTGTGGCAAACGGATCTATTTCTGTATGCCCCCACTTTTGGAAGAATGGTTGTAGAACTTGAGGGGGAATCTCCCATTCGTGTATTTGTTGACTGTGTCGGCTTAGTAGATCTGCTATCTGATTGTCTATTCAGGGAGGTGTTCTGCCAGGAGGAAAATGTTCTTTGGAATTGCCCACCTCCATATGCTCTGTGCTAGGTGAGATAGCTGCAGAGAGTGTGTCCCTCCCTGTTTTTGGATGTAGTACATGGCTGTCATGTTGTCCGTCCGGATTAACACAGCTTTGTTGCGCAAGTATTTCTGAAAGGCTTTCATTGATAGAAATACTGCTAGTACCTCTAAGTGGTTATATGTAGTGTCTTTTGCTTGACTGTCCAGAGACCTTGGACTGTGTATTGAAGGAGATGGGCTCCCCAACCTGTCAGTGATGCGTCCGCTGTTAATACTACTTGTGGAACTGGCTCTTGGAACAGTCGCCCCTTGGAAAGGTTTTGTGGGTTCCACCTACAGAGAGTTGTAAGTGCGACTGTCTACCAACACTAGGTCTTTTAGTTGTCCTGGAGCTTGGTTCTACTGCCGTGCTAGGCATTCCTGCAAGGGGCGCATTTGAAGCAGAGTATGAGGGACAATGAATATGCAGGAGGCCATCATGTCTATAAGCTGCATGAACACTCGATATGGCAGGGAGTGTTGTGGCTGAAATCTTTGAATGAGAGACTGTATTTTGGCTATCCTGGCTGGATTTGGATATGCCTTCGCCACTGAGGTATTTATTGTTGCTCCCAGATATTGTTGTATGTGGCAGGGTTGCAGATGTGATTTTGGGTAATTTATGGAAAATCCTAGACTGTGCATGTAGCTGGATTGTCTGCAACGTATGGGTTGCACACTGTGCGTATGAGTTAGCTTTTATGAGCTAATCGTCGAGGTAGGGGAACACATGGATGTGTTGCCTTTTGAGGTGTGCTGCTACTACTGCTAGGCATTTTGTAAAAACCCTTGGTGCTGTAGTTACCCCGAAGGGGAGAACTTTAAATTGATAGTGGTGACCTTCTATTGTGAACCTGAATTATTTCCTGTGAGCTGGATGTATAGGGATGTGAAAGTATGCATCTTTGAGGTCTAATGTAGCAAGGAAGTCGCCTTGCTGGAGTAGTGGGAGTACTTGTTGTAGAGTGATCATATGGAAATGCTCTGAGAGTATGTATTGGTTCAGAGGTCTGAGGTCCAATATTGGTCTGAGGGATCCGTCCTTTTTGGGAATGAGGAAGTATAAACAGTATACTCCTGTCCCTTGATGTTGAAAAGGTACTGGCTCTATGGCACCCTTTACCAGCATGGAAAGAACCTCTTGTTGTAACAGCGTGATGTGTTCTTTGGACATTGGACGGTGTTTTGGCAGTATGTTGGGTGGAGTAGAAGTGAGTTCCAGGTAGTAACCATACTGGATAATTTGTCTCACCCACCTGTCTGTCTTAATGGCGTTCCAGACTGGTAGGAATTGTGTTATTCTGCCTCCGGCTGGTGTTAAGTGGTCTGGAGGGAGTGTGAACAATTCACTGTTTGTTGGCGGTGGAGGCTCTGGTGTTATTACCACCACGTCCTCTGCCCTTGTTATTGTTCCCTCTATAACCTCCTCTGTTGGAGCCTTTATTAAAGGTGCCTTGTGTAGTACTTTTAAATGATGAAGTTTGGGATGTGTTGCCTCTGCCTGAGCCTCTAAAAGAGGAGCGACGAAAGGAGCTCCTAGACTGTTGAAATTGAAGTGCACCCATGGACTTAGCGGTGTCAGTATCTTTTTTCATCTTTTCTAAGATGGTATCAACTGCAGGGCCAAACAAGAAATCCTGGTTAATGGGTTGATTGAGTATGGTAGATTGCACCTCATTTTTAAAACCCGAGATGCAGAGCCAGGCATGCCGGCGTAGCAACACACTAGTGTTGACAGACCTAGCGGCTGTATCAGCTGCATCAAGGGCGCATTTTATGAGGGCGTTAGTGATGAATTTCCCTTCCTGTATTAGGTCATTAGCTTTTGCTTTATAGGGTTCTGGTAGGTGTTGTAATAATCCCTCCAGTTCAACATAGTGTGCTCTGTCATAGCGTGCTAGGAGAGCTTGTGTATTGGCAATTCAGGTATTTGCTGCCTGAGAGGCCATTCTTTTCCCTGAGGCTTCTAAGATTTTTGACTCCTTGTCAGAGGGGGGGGGGGATCACCTGTTTGCAAATTTGCCCTTTCCCTAGCATTAGACACAACTAGAGAGTCTAGAGGTAACTGAGACTTGATATAAGAGGGGTCTGTAGGGGCTGGTTTAGATTTCTTTTCAATTCTTGGATTGAGGACAAGCGCACTTGCTGGGTCTTTAAAGATGTCTGGTGCGTGCTTTAGTACTCCCTTTAGCATGGGGAGTATACGTACACTTTTCTCTGATGTTGGGAAGGTGTTAAATAGGAAATCCTCCTCTACAGGGTCAGTGTGCATGCTTACACCATGATACTGAGCTGCTCTGTCAACCAACTGGTTAAAGGCGACAGTGTCATCCGTAGGAGATGGCTTTGTGGGGTATGGCGAGGGATCGGGTATGGGTTGTGTATCATATGGGTCATCAGGGTCATTCTGATTCCTTGATCATCAGGGTTTATAAAATCCTGTTGAGGGTCTTCACCCATGTGTTCTCCCTCATCATAGTGTGGAGGTGTAGGAGAATATGGAACATAAGGCATGTTAGGAGTGAAAGGAGGAGGTGTGAAAGGTCTAGAAGGAGATGTCCAAAAGTCCTTTTTAGGTCGAGCAGACCTACCTTCAATGCGTAAGCATTGATGGTGTCTGCTTCAGACCTATTATTACCAGTATTTATGAATGAAGACACGACTCAGACGCGCGCTTTTGCAGTCAGTTTTGACCGCGGTAGCGCGCTTCTGAGCCGCGCTTGCGCAGACTAACTCGCTTCCCCCGCATGCATTAACGGCACAGACACAGCCAGCCCCCACCCCTTTGTATGCATGCACACACACACACACACACACACAGGCGCGCGCACACATACACACGCTGCCGCCCCCCCTGCAAACACACACACACGCACGCAAACACACGCCGCCGCAGCCCTCTACCCTGCCGATCATTACCGGGGCTCTTCTGACGCGCACACATACACACGCTGCCCCCCCCCCTGCACACACACACACGCACGCATACACACGCCGCCGCAGCCCTCTACCCTCTACTTTGCCGATCCTTACCGGGGCTCTTCTGATTGTAGCGGGCTTCCATGGCTCCTGCTGCTCTCACGGATGCTCGTTACGGCGCTGACGTCGGTACGCCCAGGGCGCGGCCTAGTATGTTTATGTCAATGGCTATAGGCCAGCGTCCTCAGGTCGCTGTAGTCACAGCTTGTGTCGTCCCTCTTCTATGTCTCCTCTCGTCCTGCCGAGCGCGCGCAGCCCTGGCTCCCTCTTGCCTATTGACAGTGCTCTTGACCCCGAGTGCTCCGGCGCGCGCTAGCTTGGCTGCGGGAGAAGTGTGCGCCACTCGCAGAGGCACCGGGGCTGCGCCGACCGAGCGGGGGAAGTTCACTGAGGAGAACCGGGAGCCTCTGAAAGTAACAAGGACTCGAGGCCGCCTCGGAGAGCGCTCTTCTCACTTCGAGTCTTTACAAATGTTTTACGGATGCATGTATTTTTCAATGGTGTTGTTGAAACACAAGTTTAATGATTTCACATATATAATAGCAATTACGTTGTTGCACAACAGTCGATTAATAACAGTGAAATGTGCGACTTTGTTGGAATATTTAAGAATGAATAGATTACTGTACTTGTCCCAGTTAATCTCTTGCGCACTAACATTGGCCCCTATTGTGGAGTTGTTTTTGTTGAGACAGCTGCAGGCACTGATGTCATATTTTTCAGTACTTAAGTCCGAGAGAACTCATTGTTAGGCATTTAATGGTTGGAAGTTAGACGGCACTTCAAAGATACTTTAATTAACTCCGTGCCCTTTTGCTTCCTGAGGTAATCACGCACGAACAGTAAGGTACAATGAATGCACTTTAATTAAACCGTGTTGGATAGACTGAGTACAGAGACCACCAGTTCACAAAGACATTTGCTCTTAAGAACACCGGCACGTTCAAATGCCATTATTTACCAGTGCAAATTGACCTTTAATATTCATAAAACGTGAGTTTAAACAAAAATCTTTTCACTCACTTAGCCAATTTTGGGTCATTTTACTTGTGAGTTCATCTGGAACTAGAGGCGAGGAGTGCACTTTCAGGGTTGGGGTGCCTTGGAAAGTTTGAGCATGCTAACTAACTTGTAAGTCTGTCAGTATTCATCTTTTTCTCTGTCTATAGGCATTTGGGGATTTACTCCTGATGAGAGCAGGAGTAAATCATTTTCCAGCGTGAGAACGAGAATAGAGCACCCGAAAAATTCTTTTGAAGTAATGCACGGGGTTTCTGCAAAGGAAAACTACTTTCCAAATACAGAAAAAAACAGTAAAAAGGTTCAACTGCACTAATTCCAGACATTCAGACATTTTTGCATGCATCCTTCTATACCCACAGTTTCCGTAACGTTCCTTGACGTCAAGTGCATACTGGGAGCCCCTGTTTCAGCAGCTGGCCCTTCACTCGCCGTCTGCCAGGCACAGAATGTGTTAATGTGTTGTGGCTATAAAGCTCTCGCTGGTTCCCCCTTCAGGCCAAAGCTCTCCCTAAGTGTGATAACATTTAAATAAATGAAAACGGTGATCTCTATAAATTGTATGGTGGCAAGGTCTGCCGAAGCAACTGCTTCCAGGCTGCTGCAGTAGGCACAGTAATCCGCTGATCTATTTCGCCCTCAAAGACAAGAGTTGCGCCGGGGTTAATGCAGACATAAAGCGCTGTGTGCTTGGGTGTAAGGGCTCTGTACCTCCGCTATTCTGGGGGTTCTCAGTAACAATTCCTGGCAGGCGGGTGGGGGCGTTGACATGAACCACCTGAGTTACCTTCTGACGCCGTGTGCGTCACTGGCTGAATCCGAAATACTGTATATTGTAATATGTGGCCTTTATTTTAGTCCTAAATTAATCAATTAGTTTAAAAATACCACATTATACACGTAAGCTTACTTCTACCAATTAATTTAACAGTAATAAGACAATAAATATATTTAAACAGGTACATTTAGCCGTACTTATAAACTGCAGATGTCAACGTATTTAACCACACAATATCAGATATAGGTCACTGTAATGTATCCAATACTGTTACTGGAGCCGATAACACACTGGGGCAAAAACGTGTATTAAAAGAAAAAAAGCATTTGCAATGCAATAGGTCTCGCATATACGCAAGTTTAAGCTATTGGCATTGTAAATGACAATGCCTTTTATTAATGTTTTAAAAACAAAAATAAAAGGCATTGTCATTTACAATGTCAATAGCTCAAACTTGTTTAATTATTGTTCGCCATTGCCTTTGCACTTCCTTTCCCAATTTAAATGTACATGGATAACATAAAGGTGCTTACCCACAAAAACCACTTGCTTGTTTATCCCCAAAACTACCTGTCCAAAGGATACATCTAGGTTGGCTCGCAGTCAGACGCTGCCTAAATTAGAAATCCCCAGACCTAGGCTTCTAGCAGTGTATTTCTCCTATTCTGTTAATCTCCGGCCTAGAACAGCTCAAATTTTGTTAACCGGTAACAACTATTTGTCAAACATTTTCGAAGCAATATTTTTAGGGCTTTTGTATTGCATTTTGCTTCTAATCTTTTGATTATAATTTTATTGCACTTTAATTTGTGGTCAAATGTAACGCTTTTTCGTACAACTGCTGGAGTTTTAGTGCACAGAACCCCTGCTACCGTTCGAGGCGACAGGGTGTTTTTTGATAGTCATGAATAAAATTCAAGAATAAATATGTTGAAAGAGAGTATGTAACCGTCAATTTGAACACATGCGCTGGGTGTTTAGCCCTGATATGCAGCATGCATGGTACAGAGAACTCACCCCTAGTGGTCAGGTTTCTTCTGGAAACAGGTACATCTGTGAAATGTGTTGCAGTCTTCATATGATGCTAAACTGGGGCTCAAAATGCTGAAGGGATCTGTAGAATATGGAACGCTGTAGGACATTTTTTTAAATCTGGCCCTTTCTAGGTCAGGCTGGTTTCTTTCTCCTTTCAGGCTGTCTCATCCATTTTTGCCTCTTCACCATCCCTCCTCTATCCTGCTGGTCATTCCTATTTTTCCATTCCCCTTTGCTATTTTCCTTCATATTACTGCCCCCCTCTCCCTTCTGCGTTTTACAGTTTCTACGTTGTCCTCTAGCCTCTATTAAACGTATGCACCTCATCTCTCCACCCCCTCGCCTCTCCCCTCCCCTGAAGTGTCCCCCTTTTCCTCACAACCCCTTCACACTTCATCCTCTGACTGGCCGTGTCCCCACTATCTATCTATCGCCCTCACTCACTCTATCGGCCTCACCACAGTATCACTCGTCACCACCACAGCATCAATCTGTGCAAACATTCAACAACAACTGGTTCAAATATGTTCTCTCAATGTTTCAAGCTTTATTACAAATGTCACAAAAAGATGTTAATATTTCACTTCTGTTCTTGGATTTTCGTCACAATAAAATACACGGAACATAATCTTCACAAAAGTTACTTACGAACGTTTATGCTATTGCCATTATAAATTACAATAACTTTTATTTAAGTATTAATTATTTTTAAAAAGCCATTGCTTTGTAATATCAATACATCCAAGTCACGTAAATACAACATATTGCATTACAAATGCTATAGGTGTCACATTTGCGAAAGTTAAAACTATTGGCATTGTAAATTACAAAGCTATTAATTTCGCTATTTTCAAAACGAACACATAAATAAAAAATGTGTCATTTACAATACCAATAGCTCAAACCTTCCTAATGCTAGACCGATTGCATTGCAAATGCTTGTTCTTAGGAGGAACAGGAGAAGGAGCCTCAGTGTCCAGTCTTCTCTTGTTCTAACTGTAAACTGCTATATGTCCTGTATCAGGTTCTATATACAGTCTATTTTGGTCTGGGCTCACTGGATCAGGCTGAAAAAACTCTTCTTCCACTGTCTGTGGCTTCGGCGCCGATGTTTTTGGATCGGCCGCTTGCTTGTTTTTATTTTTCTGTTGAGCTTTTTTCGGCTCGACGTCCTTTGTCGGACCGACCGCTCTTTTCGGCTCAACGGCCTTGGCCGACTCGACGACCTTCTTCGGTTCGACGGTCTTTTTCGGGTCGACGGCCTTCTTCGGCTCGGTGGCAGTCTTCGGATCGACAACTTTTTTCGGGTCGATTACTTTTTTCGGGTCGACGACTTTTTTCGGTTCGACTGCCTTTTTCGGTTCGACGGCCTTCTTCGGCTCGGTGGCAGTCTTCGTATCGACAACTTTTTTCGGGTCGATTACTTTTTTCGGGTCGACGACTTTTTTAATGTCGGCGCCTGGTCTGCGGAAGTTTTTGAGTCGTCGGCCTTTTTGGTGAGTGTTTTGTTCGGTGCTAGGGTACCAGAAGGATTGGGTATGGTCTTCGGAGCCAAACCGGAAGGCGAGGCTTCTGAAGCGGTGTTTTGGTCGCGGCTAAGGCTTTTAGGCGATGCTTTGACCTGAGCCTTGTCTGGAGGTGGAGGCAGGAAGGGGCTTTGGTACTCACGGTTTGCCCCGGTGGGATGTTGTCATCGAAGTCCGACTGGTCTTCTACTGTGACTAGTTCTAGGTCGGAGTCCGCTGCCTCTGGGAGTTCATGTTAGTCGTCGAAAATGTTTTCCAGTTCAGGTGCCTGTCGCTGCATCTCTTGTTGAGCAGCTCTTCGGTTCTGGATAGTTTTCTCGACCGGAACTGAGCACATTCTGGACAGTTTTTTTCGTAGTGCTCCGGAGATAGGCACCTGTTGCATACTGTATGCTTGTTGCTATGTGGAAACTTGGATCGACATTGTGGGCATCTTTTGAACGGGGTCCTTTCCATTGGCAGGAGGCCCACGTGGTGTCGAATAGGCCCAACGGCCCGCGTCGACTACCAGAGATAGATGGAAAGAGTTGTTGAGTCGAGGGATACCGAGCAGAAACAATACAGTCGAAACTATAAGGTTTTTGGCCTTAGAAAGTAGGAAAACTTCGGTCCCGAAGTTGGAGTTGTCTAAGTGCATCCGAACCCAATGGCGGAGAAAAACAATCTGAAGATGGAGAAGATGCCCATGCGCACTGTAGTCCAGGGGAGGAGTCACCTATCTTGTGATACTTTGAAGACTCTTCCAAGATAACAAAGTGCAAACATCCGGACCCAACACTAGGCGGCGATTTGCGCTAAGATATGAATTCTGCAGCCCACATGCCTCGAACAGTATCTTTTTAAGGGATAGCCTAAATAACATAACTTTAGACATCACTGAACTAAGACTTTATGCCAGTGCACAGATGAACTCTGTTTAGTACAAGTTTTTACTGACTAAAGACCATTCCACAAGAATAGAACGTATCAGTGTGCAGTCACTTTTGACCCTCAAATTAGTCCCTGTTCGAAGGCAAGATCTCTGATTTAGGGGTGCTGGCTTAGGTCTTGTAAAGCCCTAGAATATAATAAAGACACTCCACAATAGAGAAAAAAGTGTAAAAGAGACCACAGAAGATGTTTTCCACCATTCAATCACTTTTTTGGAATGAAGCCTATAATAATTATTAACACATCCTTGCAAACCATTTTGACAGAAATACATAGGTCCTTAAACACCGGCATGCGTGATGTGCTCCATTATCTCACCAGCTAATGGAAACAAATTACAATAAAGTGTAAACATCTTAGTTGTATGGCAATTATGCTTTTGGTGCCTTGTCAGGAGTGGTATTGCATAAGAGCATTCCTCAGACTTGAAAATGCCATTCCTGGATAGAGTTTAACCAGACCTGATAAAGAAGATTGAGTTGGCCTTCATATGCAGTGCTGTCTCTTCTTTCCACCAGATAGTGGCAGAACCAATTGATCTATCAATGGCAAGATTAACTTAACGAAGGATAGGAAGTCATCAGGCAGAGCCAGTGAAACTGTTGCAGACAATGGCCTAGGACGAGAGGTGGGCAAGCCACACTCGAGCCAGATGCTGGCTCAGCTCCAGGTCTTTTGGACCTTCAAGTCCAAAACGAACCAAGCTTTTGTGGGAGGCTATGTGCAAAATGGATACAGCTGTCAACCATCTACCACTGGGGCGAGGTTTGAACCTTGGCCACAGTTCCGCATCATGTGAATTGCAGCAAATTTCCTTTGGACAAAAAAACAGAAAAAAACAACTAAAAAGCACTGGCAAAGCCAACAGGTCTTACCTATGTAAAAGCTATTGGCTTTGCTAATGTGTGTTAGCCATTTTGTAAACCAACGTGGCTGCTTTTCAGCATGGTACAGAGGAGAATGGTGTGGAGTGGTGTGCCACAGAGTGGAGTGTTGAAGTGTCTGACAGCCCTCTGGACTCATATGATTGGCGAACCGAGGGTTTGGTGGGTAAGGCACTCCTTCACATCTGTGATGGAGGGCCTTGTCCACCAAACTTTAACACAGGTGCTTAATATTACAGGAGAACAAAGCGCCTTGAGTGCATTACAGTTAGAAGGAATAGTGGGCATGATTGCTGAGTAATGAGGCGCACCGAAGAACAAAAAGCATGCAATTAGTACATGTGCAAATAGAAATAGGCTTGTATTTATCAACATTCACACAACACAGTGCTGCGTGAAAATTTCTAACACTGTGTTGTGTGAATGTAAAAAGAATTGTACAGTGCTAGATTTGCTCAGAGTGACACACTGATGATGTAAACCTCCACAACTGTGTAAAAAAGCTTTTTTAGCATGATGCCAATTGTTGTGTAGTGAAACAAGAGCAAGACTGCTGTGTCTAATGTGAAATTTGTACTCCAAGTGCAGCTTCTGGTGCAAATTTGCGAGGACAATCAACAAAGGCTAAACCACGTAAAATGGGAAATTTCACGTTGGGAGTGGGAATATCATACAATACTCCACTTGTCCCTTGTATGTGCCTAGTTTGTTGTGCTGACACTATGCAGCACACAGTCTCATGGGCTGATTGATGACCTGACTGGCTGCTCTTTGATGTTACAGTCTCCTCCTCAACGTCACACGTTGCCCTTTAATTCCCAAAGATTGTTCTGTGGATTCATAAGTTACTTAACGACCTAACTAACAGCTCTATGTCCTTATAGGATGCTGTTTTACCTGCTGGGATTACTTAAGGCCACTAAGGCAGGTAGAGGAATATATACATCACTCCCTGACCGTTATGCCTATTGTATAACCTAAGCTACTCTATCACCCCATGAGATGCACTAGGACTGCAGTTTTTCTGTCAATTTATAGGCCACTTTATGACGTCACTGGTTGCTCTACCGCCTCACAGACTACTCTATATCCCCAGATGATGTTCTAGGACCTCACAGGTCACTCAATGCCGATGCTCATTAGTCTATGACCTCACAGGCCTATGTCCTCACAGACCACTCAATGAAAATGTAGGATTATCTATGACCTCACAGGTCGTTCTGTCACCTCAAAGGCCACTTAACAGCACAGGTTATTCTATGACCTTAAGTCTGCTCTGAGCCTGATGATTCCACACAACTCTGCAAACGGGTCTGTGCCATAACAGGGATTATGTCAAATCAGCAAAGGAGAACAAGCGTTTCTCTTACTGACTCGTCCAGCGCACGAGTTATCTATGCACTTGGGTTGTAAAATCACAAGAGGAAGGAAACCTACTGTTTCAGCAGATCATTTTACCATCACCTCTAACAGCATATGTGGTTTTCATGCAATAACCCACATACTTTTGTGTCTAATTGTAAATCTTGCTGCTGCTCACAACTGCAGGCCTTATGTACCACACAGTGAAGATGCTAGTACATCAAATTTTTCAGCAAGCTCAGGACAATGCAACTAGACTAAGGAATCTGATGGCGCTCTGTAAAATGTGGCAGTCTCACTTGGCTGGACCAGGGTCAGGCGGTGCTGCATGCAATGTCCTGAGATTTAGGAAAAGCTAAAGCATACAACTGGGCGGTATGTTAAAATATAGGATGTCGGTAATATTGACCTTTATAGCAATTCTAGAATATAGATGAGCAAGTCATAGGCATTTATAAGTTAACAAGGTCTTCGCATTTCCCAGTGCAGTGAAAAAAAACTGCTTCAACTTTGGTAACTTGCCTTTAAGCTTCTCATGTTTTGTCTAGCAGATTGTTATTCAAAGCTATAACCCTGCAATTTATCCCATATAATTAAGCAAATTCACTAAAGCCCAGTAGCTAGAGGTAGTTCCTTTTCCTTTGTGTGCTACAAGAGGCATACTGTGCTATTTGCTGCACAGTGTGGTAGTAGCATTATATAAACAAGGACGGCAGGAAACATTTGCAGCCTCAAGATAGCAATTCTTCCCACTACGCCACTGCACTCTACAACACTCTTCTCTACGCCACTGCTCTCCATTCCACTCTACACCATTGTACTCACCACTCCATTCTACTCTGCACCTCTGTTCTCTACGGCACTGCTCTCAATGCCACTCTACTCTAATGTGCACAACTCTAGGCCAATGTACTCTACATTACTCCACACCACTACACTCTATGACACTACTCTGCATGCGACTCTGTTGCACTTAGGCCCATGCTCTCAAAGCCACTACACACTGCCATTCTTCTGTGCCATTTGCTGCATAATGTGTTATAGCATTACATAAAAAAGGACAGAGGGAAACCTTTGCAGCCTCCCAACTCTACGGCAGACAGCGATTCTTCCCTCTTTTTTGCAAAATACTCGGAAGGAATGGAGGTTTGTTTTAAGCACTATTGATGGTCCAGAATAAGAATCCCCACCCCCTCCAGTTCACAGCAAGGGACTTCTGCTTGAATAAGGTAGGAAACAAAAACTAGCCAAATGGGCCTGCCTAGGGTTGGTGAAGGGGCACACCCCTTTTCAGTCTCTGTAACGCAATGGGCAAAGTGCATTAAAACCAAGGGGAAAAGCCCAAGTTTTATGTAGAGAGAAGCAGGCAGGGGGAGTAGAAGAGAGGAAAAATAGTACTGCAATGACGTCGGGAGCAGTGGACAAGCACTGATTAACTAGGATCAATTTGTGCTTGGTTCATGCTCCAGTGGAATGACCAGAAATTATGTTTGGCCAGCACTGGCCAATTTTAGAGGCATCAAAGAAGAGGCACACGAAAGAAAACAAGTGGTAAGCAATGGGTGGGTTCTAAGCCCTTTTTGAATACAACGTCCCTCACAAGCTCGCGCATGCACTCTCAGGCTCGACCTTAAAAACATGTCATTTATTCTGTCTGTTGTGAAGCACTCCTATAACCGAAGGCAAGGTTCGCATTATGTAAATCGTCTAAAAATGAAATTATATTATGCCTGTCACCCACTCTCTGATCTCTCCGTCCAAGAGATATCCATCTCGTGGGTACTACACAGTCTGAAACATCAAGATTCAATCCAGACTTCCTCGATTGACGAAACTGCGTGATCTTAGGCAAACAGTTAATTTCATGATCCTTCTTTTTGCTCATCATCACATATTATAGCATCTTCAAACACGAGTTCAGGATGTTTTATGTACAAAAACCGCTCTTGTTTGATTTAACAGACTATAGTTTTGCTCCACGTATATGAAGAATCTAGCCCACATGTAAGGTACACATCTGTCTTGCCTCTTACTCAGGGCCACTGGAATTATGTGATTTATCAGCAGCTGTGTTTTTCGCATAATTATGGATTTGCCACATTTGTAACATTACCCATCATCGGCTGTGTAATCTGCAGATTTTAACAAAATAAATCTTGCTTCTAGCTCAGAAGGATCAAAAGGTACTGAAAACCCAGCAACATGTTGCCATGCAGTGGAAGGCCCTTTGTAAATGCTGACCGGTCACCTTTCTGTTGCTTATTACTATTTTGGGTGTAAAACTGGTAAACATGAGATGAGATCTATGCACAGTATTAAGAAATGTAAACACGTTTATGGTATGATTAATACAAATCTTTGAAAAACGTTCCCTAAAATCCATTACCAAAAATAGACCATTATAAAATTCATGCTTAAAATACATTCTGCAGCAACTAGTAGGACACAAGCTGAACTACCACAGTCACAAAAGGGCATTACATTAAAAAAAGCTCTTGGCATTGCTGGGGGGGGGAGGGGGGGGGGGGCGGGAGCGCATTGCAATGCACATTGTTGAAAGGATCGGCAGAAGGGGAAAGGGTTAATGATCTGAAAATGCTGCCGGCGCCACCAAAGTAAACAGAGGCAGGCAATGTGTGAGTGCTGTAGGGGGAGTGGTTTTGCAGTGCGAAGTCTCAGAGTTGGCTCTCCTCTGTGAGAAATCCACAACTGCGTTTGTGCTTCCAGGGTGGAGAGGGCTCTGAACACGAGGAGGGAGGAGGAAAGCAAAAAAAAAAACAAGACAGAGACGCTAGGAAATATCCCCAACGACAAATTTACTTTCATCAGCAATGTTGTTAATCCAAATTAAAAAAAATATGAGTTAGGGGGCAATGTGCATAAAGAATTCTCTGTTTTGGATGTTTTTCTACAACGAGACATGTTGATAAAATAATGTGGCACAGGGCTGCAAAGTTGGGGAGCGCTTGCTGCAAATAAAAGCCAAGTTAAAACAAGTTAAAAAAAAAAGTTAAAATAAAACGCGAGACACGGCCTGGCAGCCGTGAATAATTAGGGGAGGAGGGAGGAGCTGGGGAACAGATGGCTGGCTTTGATGTGCACGCACTTTATGTCAATGCGCTTGCGCATTGAGCTTGCTTTTCACGGGCACTGGATGAAATCGCCAGTTTGGTTAACCTCTTTATAAGCCCCTATATTCTCGCAAGCGCATTGACAGGCGAGACCTAAAAATGACCATGACAAAATAATGAAGTGATACTAATACAAAATGTGCTGCTTTACGCCACAAAATGTCCTTTTTCAGGCTGCATAACAATTAGCCCTGCAACACACTTGGTCCTTCCCTGCCGAACGATTGTAGTGGCCATGCTCTTAGTTCACTAATAGCATTGTCATCAGGGCGGGTCCAAGCAGATTTCTCAGTTCATATTTAAAAACATACAGCTCATACATGGGCTCTTGGAGTCTGGGTCAACCATTCACTCCGTTTTATTTAGCTCGATTCTCCATGTGAACGGTGCCGGCTCGCCGACCTCTAACTTGGACTGAAAAACCAGAAAGAGAATGGGTGCGGGAAAAGGCTCCCTCACTGCAAGGTGTGTAGGCCCGCTCCCAAAATGCCACAAAGAGTATGTCCCCTCCTGGATGCCGTTTTATGAGGCCACAGGGAAACCCTCGAAAGGATGCTCTTCCTTGGTTTTGCCAGCTTTGTTCCGGTCCCTGTTGTGTGCTCTTGTTTCCCGGTTGGTATGTTTGTTGGTAACCATGATGTGAGGTAGCAGGTTGGTGTGTACCTCTCCCCGCTGGTCTCCTTGATGGTGTGCCTCTACGCATGCCTCTGAACTGTAGAGCCCCCATGGATCTTGCAGTTTCGTTGTTCTTTTTTTAGTTGATTTAGCTTTTCATCAACCACACTTCCAAACAACTGTTCCCCATTGAATGGTGAGTTAATGATGTTGCTTTGCACTTCTGGCTTGAACTCTGAGTTTCTGAGCAATGCGTTTCTCCTTTCTGTGATGCCAGTCATCATGTGCCTGCTAGATGTTTCAGCAGCATCAAGGGCTGATTTGGACATGTATTTGCACTGTTTTTACCCGCTTCTACCAGGTGGCTATTTGTTTTTGGAATTGTTCTGGTAGATTTTTTAACAATTCTTCTACCTCCTCCCAATGTTGGTAAGCATGTCTGTTTAACAATGCATTTGAATTAGCTAGGCGCCATTTACACAATAAGCCTTGAACCCATTGGCTTCCCTCTTGGTGAGCTTTAGCCTTCTCCTATAGATATTTAACCTCTCCAATGTCATCTTCACTAGCCTAGATGAACGCGTCGTCACCCGCTGTTTACCCCTTTTAAGCTGCTTCAGCACTTGCGCCGAATGTAATTTTCAGGTCACGCACCTTGCGTCGAATATAATTTTCATGTCATGCACATGCACCGACCTCTTTTTCGTTTTCTTGCATGTGTTTAGGTATATTTTTGTTCAGTACTTGACATCAGCCTGTCGCACTCGAACCTTTCTCCCACAGAGTGCATGCCCACAAAATTCACGCTATGTATACAAGCGTCCTTTCCGAACTGTCCTTATGGATGTTGTTTGGTATTTTCCTTCCCTTCCTCCCTTTAGGCAAATGAGGCTGCTTTACTATGAGGCATACATTAAATGTCCTGATGAGATCCGAAGAATGTGTTAAACGGATCGAAAAGCTGTCGACAACTATGAGCACCTTACACACATGGAATGTTTTATCTGCCCTTTAAAAGTGTGAAGGTGTCAATATTGTTCCGTTTTATAATCAAAACTGTGCGATTAACAAGGTTACAGAACGTTAAGCTCTTGCCTAAGCCCTTTTGTTCGTTCCCTTTAATTGTTCCCTGTCCTGATATTTCTTGTGTGATTGACTCGGTACAGGCTTGTGCCCTGTCTTGTATAGTGTGTGTTATTCATGTTTTACATTGACTGAAAAGTAAATACCAAGACCTCTGCCCGGCTGGGCATGTCGTTTTCAAATATAGCAACGACTTTGTCTATATTAATTGATAAAGCATTATTATTTGTAAGGGACCACTGTTGCCTTAGTAATATTGACTCCCAAGGTCCCTTGCCGACTTCTTTGGGTTCCCTTGTTTTTTTCAAAAAGCTCTTTTTTCGACGCCAAAGCGTCCTTTTCCAGACTGTATTTCGACGTCTTTGTTTTTTCGAGGACCTATGCTGGTCCGGAGTCCTTAACCCCTTCGATGCTGATGACGAGCTCAGCTCGTCATCAGCTACGGGTGGCGTGTGCGGATGACGAGCTGAGCTCGTCATGTAACGCGGTTTTACGAAAACAGCCGCACAGCGCAAAAATGACCGCAGCAGCGATGCGGTTAACCAAGGATCCTACGGTTTGCTTTTGTTTGGATACCGCTGTTGTCGCCGAATGCTTCGACGCCGAGTGGATGTATGACGTTACAACGCATACTTTTACAACGCCTACCTTTACAACGCATTGTTTACACCGCAACATTCAGTACAACGCATACCATTACAACGCATGCCATTACAACAAATTCTTTGAAACTACCTTTATAACGCATTCCACTACAACGCATACTACATTTACAACGCATACCATTACAAAGCATAACATTGCATTGCATGTAAGGTAAGTATTGGATAGTGTAGGGGGTAAAAATTACTATTCTAACTCCAGGGGGTGCAACAGTAGGGTAAGTGTTGGATAGTGTAGGGGTAAAAATTACTATTCTAACTCCATGGGGTTCAACAGTAGGGTAAGTGTTGGATAGTGTAAGGGTACTATGTGTTGTAATGCTATGCGTTGTAATGACTGCGTTGTAATGGCATGCGTTGTAGTGGTGTGCGTTGTAGTGTCATGCGTTGTAATGGTTGCGTTGTAATGGTTGCGTTGTAATGGATGTTGCGTTGTAAAAGTTTTGTTGTAATGGTAGTGCGTTGTAAATGTTGCATTGTAAAGGTCGTTTCCCACGCAGAGGATCCATTTGGAGATCTAGAGTCTGATTTTCAAGACTCTTCTAGTTTTTCCGAGGACAACGACCCTCTTACCTCCTTTGAAGTCTTCTTCTCGACCTCCACGACCAAAACATCTCTGTCCTCGTCACCTTCTGGCCCTTCAGTGACATTATCTTCCTCCTTCCCGGAGAGGCCCAGGTCTTGCAGCAATGGCGGTGGTACTTGGCCTTGCATGTTGTTGTTGGCTCGTCGCTGCCTTTCTCTCACCCTCAACGTCTTCGGGGTGAAGACTGTGCAGACAGTCGTCGCTCTGATGATCCAGCAGCAGGCACAGGTTGTAGACCGGGTGCTGATCCTTCTGAGCGTACTTCCTCGATTCTTCTCTTCAATCTTGGGAGCTCCTTCCGTAACGATCCAGACCCAACGGCGGAAAAAAAGAATCTGAAGATGGCTACCAGAGGAGGGAGCTTCCGGAAGAACCCGTCGATGTCACAGAAGGGCACCAAATGGTACTAAGTCGACGCTCACCAACAACACAAAAAAAGGATAAGAAATACTACAATTTCGGACCCACCCGCTAGATGGCGGATTAATGCACAGCATAGTGAATCCAGAAAAGATTCACGCTCAAAACTCTATTTACCCTGTCTTCTTATCCCACTCAATGGTGCACAGTCTTCTTTCCCAGAGTGCCATTTGTTGTGAACATCTTCTTGATGTTCATTGTATTTATGTCATTTTGGTATGTGCTTCTGATCTACATTTGTAGTGAGGAAATTTAAAAAGAGCAGGGAAGATCAGGCTCAGAAAAGGAGACAATGATAAATATGAAACGAAACAAAGGTGAAATGCATAGGGTGGAAAGGGGCAGTTGAGAAAAATGAAAAGGTAGGATGACAGGGAGTAGGAAAGAAGACAACTACATGTGAAGAGAGTGACAAGAGGGACATAAGGTTGGATGACCAGTGCTGAAGTCTTGGTGACTACATATGGGCAATGCAATTGGGGTTAAACCGCATTGTAGCAGGAAAGAATGGGTCTAAGTAAAAAAGCTAAGTTAAAGAAAAAACAAAATTTTAACTCATCTCTGAGCACCACGTGTGAGCTTTAAAACAGGTAGAATCTGAAAAAAGGGAGCGAATGGACCATGTCTCTGAAGTAGGTGTGTTAACCCATGGGTCTACCCTTATCAGTTTGGATCCTTCGAAATGTGAATGTGTCTTGGATTTGGAACAGGCACCATTCTCCCCTTGGCTCAAGGTTTTCTAACCACTAACTGTCACTTGCAGAGACGGTAAGCATGATCAAGAGGTACAACACACGATGGCAGAGCAAGCTAGGAAAACCACTGTTGCTGTGGCAGAAAGCTTTGGTGGGTATTAGCGCCATGTGCGGTTTATCCACAGCATCATTCTGATCCATGTCTTCAGTCTATTACGTGTTTGTCCACCAAACAAAAAGGGGCAAGAAGCACAAACGGACCTTCTGGGAGGTGGACTGTGAGATGTCTAATAGCTTTATAAAGCATTCTAAAGCCATGCAGTGATCGGAATATAGCTCTGTCGACCTGAACGGAGCCTCCCAGCCCCACGCTGCCTCAGTGCACGCCAGAGGGTTGGGAAAAACGCCTCTCCAAGCCAATCCAGACACTGCTTTTGTTATCAACACGGCATGAGAGCAGTGCCAGAATTGGATTGGGCAGGCAAAGTTAGCACTCATTAAGAGACCGAGGGCTACAGCTGTGATTCCCCTCGGATCAATCATTGAGCATGCAAAAGAGGCCTCTAGTGTGAATATCGGGCTGGCCGCAGAAAGGCTGCTGTCCAACCTGACATGCGCACTGCGACTTTCAAAAGTCAAACAGTGAGTGACTGCGGACAACAAGGTAGGTGAATGTGGAGTCAGACAAAGGCTGTCAATTATGTTTAGGTCCCTTACACCTTCCTCAGGAATTTACAACTGGTCCAGGGCGGCTGAAACAAGCGGACCACTGCGGCCAGGAAAAGAAAATAATCAATCTAGTATTTTTACATTTTTAATACTGGGGATCAGGCGCACAAATAGGGGCTGGAGTGATTCGATACATTTATGGGGGGCGATGCCCCAACACCCTCAAAGAGGAACCAGACCTAAAATAACCGCTTATGAAGTAGAGAGCAGGAAAACAATTTCTATCAAGCAGAAAGCAGCAGAGAAAAATATTATAGTAGTTGATATCATACACAATATAGAAATTTATAGATGGGTAACTGAGTTACAAGAGTGTTCTACAATAAGGAGTTCTGACTGATCTCAAATACATAAAGTGAATTGTTCATGTCACTCGGAACCCTAAGTTGAAAAACATTAATGCAATTCTCTTTTTACCCACCTATAATTTCATGTTCTGTATGGTTCCCAAATTCCTATGCAGTGGCAGAGGAGAAATGAGGAAGTCTTGCATAACATGGCCTCTCATCCCTCTCCCAAATGTGAAACAAATGTGGCCTTCTGCCACCTGCCCGCCCGCATCACTCTCTGGCTTTCCTTCCTTCTAAAACAGAAGCTGTGCTCCCTGCCCTCCAGTGCTCCTCTGAGTCTCTGTGACAGCTCTATCAGCGCAGCCTGGAATTCCTTTATGAGGTAGCAACGGTGGGTAACAGCGTTTGTTAACAACTATTGCTACATCATAGCAGTGAATTAACAAATTTAGAAAGTGGCATTCAAGCTACTGTCTCTCCATGAGTTCCTAGATAACATATTGAATGACAGATGGGTAACAGGGACTTACAGAGATGTTTTTCACCAAGGGGTTCGAAGTGACATGAAACTGAAAACCAGAGCGAAGCACGAGTTGTTAATGATGTCCTTCAGAACCCAAAGGCTAAAAACATCCCGTAATTTGCTTTTTTTTACCCATCTATAGTTTTCCTTATATAAGTCACCACTCCAAAAAAATCCAATGGCCCCTGTTTCAACTGCTATGCAGGGGCAGAGGACTATGGGAATGTTGTTCGAGAAAAAAAAAACCTTAAAAAAAATAGAAGACAAGAGGCCTTTGGCAAAACAGGAACAGTTTGTCAAATTAAACATTACGGCCGGCAGAATAGTTACAGGCACGAGGTCTGAGGACTGTCTCAATTTACTATGAGTATATATCCTCCTTTTATAGAAAAACACGACCGGTTATCAAAGTTTCTGGCGTACCATACACAGTGATGAATGCTGGAGGCTGCCTATTGAGTCATAAATTAATGCCCAAATGGTTACTATAGGTGGGTCTCGACCTTGTGTGGACACAGGGTGGATAATGTGCACAATTGTTCGGCATGGGGCACGAGTCATCACTACGTGTGCTTCGTTCCGATTGGCTATGTGTTCCTAACTCATGCGCCATCTGACTTTTTACAGTGTTTTTTGAAGCATGAATACTCCCTCCGGCCATGTGTGGTTTATTGGGGAAATCTCCCCTGTCACTGCGCCTATCTGTTGGATTCATCAAGAGTTTCCTGCCCAAGTGTCCGCCTACCAGCTATGCACCCTTTCACTTGTAACATATCAATCAATAATCCCGGGCCTAGGTCTCAGGGCCTGCATGACTACATATTTTTCTTTGACGTAATTTAATCTTGGACTACTAGAATTACCAAAATGATGGGGCTATTTCTCGAATCTGCCTTAGTCAAGATAGTTTTAGAACGTCAGTAATTTGATTCTTATGAATACGAGTTATGTATAATTTTTCTGTGTTGCATACCTTCTCGAAATATACATTACAATTTCAGTTTTTTCATAATAAATACAAAACGCTCTGGTAAGTACTAGGCACTGCTGAAGCGACATACTTAATGTTCTTGTTAGAAAACACATGTTGGCAATTTTTTGTCATGTCTAAAAAATATATAAATAAAAGATTTTTTTTCTAATCACTTTAATGGATGTCTAAGGGCCAGATGTACAACATGATTTTGCATGCGCAAATGGGTTTTCAACCCGTTTGAGCATGCAAAATTACTGTAGGCCATGTACAAACACTATTTTGCGACTCGCAAAAAAAATGCGACTCAACAAATAGTGAATTAGGAAGGGGCGTTCCAAGGGCGTCCCTTCCTAATTGAGACTCGCAGTTCTATGTGTGAATGTTTATGGACCGCAATTGCGGTCGCAAAACACTCACAAATAATCACCCTCTTCGAGACCTCTTCCCCTTTGTGACAGGCTCTGAAATATTATTATTTTTTTAAGTTTCTTTATTGCGTTTGCAGTGAGAACATCAAGATAGAATAACAGTACATTTCCTTTCCCCCATCTGACATTGCTGACCTTCCCCTTTACTGGATGACATAGCCTTCATTCAATTAGTACATACACAGCCATTTAGCCAACATCCCACTGCAGGGCAGGCGGCGATTCACCATCATAGCAAAAGTATACTCCTGCGGAGAGGTATCCCGCACACTTCCCAGTGCCAATGCCACGATAGCCCCTCTGCTCTTCTCTATAGCATTCTGTGTCGTCTAAGCATACAGTACATTTTCATTCTGTTGCCCCTTCAGTTCCCTCTCTGTTAGTCAAGTAGTTTTGGTACAGGCCCCAGAAGTTCTTAGGTCTGCTAGTGGGGGGTTGTAGTTCACTATAATTTTCTGACTGCGTGCAGCAATATAGCATGTCATTCGCCCAACGCTTAGGAGTGGGCAATGGGCCTCTCATCCAGCAAAATGCTAGCACCCGGCGGGCCACGAGTAGGCCCTTGTCTACCAGGAGTCTCTTCGCTCTAGGCAGCTTTTTGGTGTATCCTAATAGGGCCATCAGGGGGTCAGGCGTGATAGCAACCTCCGTCAGATCGCTAATATCTGCAAATATTCTCCTCCAGAAATCCCATACACCCGGGCATTGCCATGCGAGGTGTAGGAAATCAGCGTTTGGGGCACCACACCCCTCGCAGAGAGCCGAGTCTCATAAGCCATATCTGCAGAGTCTGGCTGGGGTGTAATACACCCTGTTCAGGAATTTGAAATGAACCAGTCTATGTCTGCCATTAAGTGATACTTTCTTAGTAATAGTGCAGCAATATAGCCACGTGTCATCGTCCATTACAGTGTCTAAGTCAGTCTGCCATGCTAGGCGCGCCTTAGAGTATGTTTGTAGCTTATGTGCCTGGGTCAGTTTATATATATTAGACAACAGTTTACGTGGAGTAGCGGTTTTGAGTACATATGAGAGTTCAGGAACCTCAGGAGGCTCTGCCATGTCTCCGCCCAGCAGGTCCCCAAGTGCAAGGCGCACCCTGTGGTATTGAAAACGTGTCAGAAGCGAGGGCGTGTCGCTATTTCCCAGGGCCTGCTCCCATGTCTTCGCCACTCCGTCAATGAATAGGTCTCCCGCTGTCTTTATGTTCAGTGTCTGTGAAGCAGAGACTACTCCCTTATCCTTAAGCGGCGGCAGCCATCTAGCCCAGTCGACAGGCATCACCGGCGAGTATAATAATGCGCCATTTTGAATGTGTAAGAGACTGTGCCATGCATGATTCGCGGCTGTTATAGAATCTAATATACCTGTCCTGCGGTCAGTCCGATCAAATAACGTGTGAGGGAGTGAGTCGGGGCAAGCGAAGAGTGTCTCCATGCGAACATGCGGTATGTTCCGGTCTCCGTGTACCCAAGTGTGCAGGTGTGACGCCTGGGCTACTCGGTAGTATGCCTTAAAGTCCGGTGCTCCGAGACCCCCCATAAATAAATGGCAAGTATCGTCCATCGGACACATGGTTGCCCACCTGCCCAGGCAAGCTTGACCATCTGTTGCTGTAGCCGTGCGAAGAACATTTTGGGGAGTGTCATGACAATACCAATGGCGACATTGGTATTGTCATGAACAGAAATAAAAATCGGGGAGCACTACAATCTTCATTATTGAAATATGCCCCATCAAGCACAGGGGAAGTTTACTCCAGGCTGTAACATCGTCTTCCAACTTACTGATTGCGGTGCCATAGTTAGCTCTAAAGAGGGTTTCCACATCAGTGTGCAACTGGATCCCCAGATATCGAACCGTGTCTGTGGTCCACTGTAATGGGTATTCCATTGCTGCAGGCTTAGTGATCGGTGTCAGTGGAAAGACCAGCAATTTAGTCCAATTAACCCTCAAGCCAGAAAGCGCTCCGAATCGGACCACCTCTCTGAGCACCGATGTCAGGTTGTTATCGGGGTCTCGCACATATAGCAGTGTGTCGTTTGCGTACATCGACACTATGATCTTGTAGCCCGGGAATCCTATGCCTTCATTGCCGAGATACTCTCGTAGGGCGCACGCCAGTGGCTCAGCAACAAGGGCGTATAGTAGGGGCGAGAGAGGGCACCCCTGCCTAGTTCCTCTACAGTTGGGAAAAGAGTCCGTGACCAGGTCTCCCATGCGGAGCTGAGCCCGCGGACCGTGATACAGTGCCCCCAACATTTGTAGGAATGGCTGCCCTAGACCCATACGCTGCAGTACCGTGCGCATGAAAGGCCATTCCACCGAGTCAAAGGCTTTTTCCATATCAAGGAATACCGCCAGCACTTGTCTATCTTGTCGGACATGTTGTATGGTGCCCAGGACCGTTCGTATATTATATACTTAGTTCCTGCCAGGAATAAATCCAGCCTGCTCCGGGGCCACAAGACTATCAGCAAGGAGCGCTAAGCGGGTGGCTAATACCTTGGCGAACAGTTTGGTGTCGGTGTTTAAGAGCGAGAGGGGTCTATATGAGCTGCATTCATCATGGGGCTTTCCCGGCTTCAATATCGCGATCAGGAGCGCCTCCCTCATAGATTGTGGCATACAGCCTTCCACGCATATGTCATCGAAGAGAGCCGACAGGTGCGGGAGCAGTTGATTCTTGAAGCTTTCATAGAAGCCCACCGGGAGACCGTCTGCTCCTGGGGCGCTGCTCGATCTCATGCCGGCCAGTGCAAGGATCTCGTCCTTTTCTATAGGATGCATGAGGAATTCTCTGTTCGATTTGGACAATGTGGGGATATCAATGTGGCCTAAATAGTCATTAATTTCGTCTTCCAGGTCATCGCACCTGGAGGAGTACAAATCAGAGTAGTAGGCCTTGAATACTTCAGCTATGTCTCTCTCGTCCGTGAGCGGTTCCCTAGCGGTAGAATTCACCACTGTTACATGTTGTCGTCGTTTTGCACCTTTCATAAGGTTGGCCAGAACCGAGCTCGGCCGTTCCCCCTCGCCATAAACTCTGGCAGTGGCATATTTGCCCATGTGCCTGACCTCCCTATCTGCCTCATCGTGGTATTCTGCGAGCAAGGTCTTAATCTCTTCCTCCGCAGTGCTGTCCGCTAGGCAACTCTGTCTTCGTTCCAGCTTGCCTAATTGATCCTCCAGATCTGCCAATCTCCGCCGTATGGCCTTGAGGATGCCCGAGTGCTTTGACATCGCTACTCCTCGGATATATATAGCTTGAAGGCCTCCCAAACCACCTGAAAGCTATCCACCAAGCCAATATTGGTTTCGAAAAATACATCTATGGCCTCAGCCAGTTCTCCCCTAAATACTGGGTCCAAGAGAGAATTGGGAGGGAACCTCCATGTAAATGGCGGTATGGACTTGCCTGGGGCGCGTAATTCCAGCAGCACTGGCGAATGATCAGACAGCGTCCTGAGCAGCACTCTTTGATACGGTCCAGGTGGGAGGAGGGGGCTAGCCAGTAATCTATCCTTGTGTGTACATTGTGATATGCTGAGTAATGTGTGTACCCTCCCAGCTGTGGATTGCGAGAGCGCCACACGTCCCTCAAGCCCAGGCATGTCATTGCGCTTTGTAGTTCCAGGGCTGCTGCAGTCGGTCTGCGAGCAGGGCCGGAAGATCTATCTAGGGTCGGGTCCATGTTCAGGTTGAAGTCTCCTCCCCACAGTAGCATATTACTCTGGTTTTTAATTTTGGCTGCTAGGGTTTTATAGAAGTCCGGTGAGTCAAGGTTAGGGCCATAGGCATTGACTACTGTGAAATCCATTGCTTGGCTGTGGCATCTAGAGATAACAAATCTGCCCTCAGTGTCCGTCTCAAGTGTTGGTATCTGCAGTTTGGACCTAGGGTTCACCCATGTCAAAACCCCTCTGGAGTTAGAGGTGAATCCAGATACGGAAATGTTGCCCGTAAGCCCCCTACTTTTGAGCATGTGGCTATGTGACGGAAGGTGCGTCTCCTGAAGCAGGGCTATATCTATATTTTGACGCTGCAGATAGCTGAGGACTTTCCTGATTTTGCGGTGGTCGTTGAGGCTACGAACGTTCCAAGTTAGTGCTTTTAATCTAGGCGAGTGTCGTGACTCGCTGTCTGTGGCGGGTTCAGCAATAGCCTTGTGCCCTTGGGTATATATGAAGCATGCTCACATCAATGCAAATCACAGTTATAGAGTGAAGGGTCAGATTAGTTCAACTCATACCCACCCCCCTCCCACAGCAGACCAACCCCAACTCGGCCTAGCATGTCTACACCCCACCCCATTTTAAACTTCCTGAGTGCATATAATAGCTCCTAAGGGAGCGGTTTGTGCATACAGCGCTGGGGCCGAGGTTGCCAGGAAATACTTAGTAACTTTAGCAATTTACGACTATTCGTCCACCCTCAACGCCACTGCTGCATGTTCCAATCTCAACTTTAACCAGCAGTCTACTGTTGAACACCTCCGATTGAATTTAACTTCCGAGTAAAGTTCCCATTGCGTGTACAAGGTCAGTGCTCTAACCCTCCCAGCAATGCTCAGCATGCAAGATCATAGTTACCGACATGTTTGTATGCAGATAGTCCAATGCCATACTGAGCTGATTGTTCTCACCCATCAGTTAGGGGCTCTCTGGTATCGTGGGCGAGCTGTTTCATCAGGTGTAACCATCCAACAGGAGTGTGAGAGGTGTCCCTGTCCATTCCGGACTCCAGGTCCAGCTCGGGGCAAATATCTTTGGACAGAGTCTCATCAGAGAGTCCATAAATGACACTACTCTCTGCTTTCATTCTTGCTCTTCTATCCGACTGCTGCTGCCCTCCCCATCTCTCTGACTGCTAGAGTCATCTCGGCGTTCCCTGGACCATACCTTCAGGGTCTTTTGGAGTTCCCTTGGGTCCGTAAAGAAATGGGAATGGCCCTGCTGGTTGATTCTCAATTTAGCTGGGTACAGCATGGCATAGTCCAGGCCGAGATCTCGCAGCTGTATCTTGTAGGGAGCAAAGTGCTTGCGTTCGTCTTGGACCTTTGCTTTGAAATCTGGATATAAAGAGACTTCAGAGCCTTCATACTGTAAAGTTTTTTTCTCCCGGGCAACCCTCAGGGCAGTGTCACTATCTCTATAATTCAGCAATTTTGCAATGATCGGTCTCGGGGGTTGCCCCGGGGTTGGTCGTGGGCCCAGAGAGCGGTGCGCCCTCTCCACAATGAACATCGTCGAGAAGATGTCTGCTCCCAGCAGCGTAGTGAGGAGCTTCTCGACAAACAGCTCCATCTTCCCAGTCTGCGTTGTTTCCGCAATTCCAGTGATACACATGTTGGAGCGACAGGAGCGGGCCTCTTAATCCTCCAAATTGTCTTGTATCACCTGCAGGAGCTTGCTCATCTGTTTGCGGTCTTTGTCTAGCTCAGTTTGGGCTTCCTCTACTTCCATCAGGCGCCGCTCCGACATATCCAGACACTCCGCATGCATGTCCACTTTCTCTGCCATGCGGTCCATCCGATAGGTTAGGGCGTCTATCTTAGTGCCTATGGACGCCATACTGTCTTGCAGACCCTTCCCCATTGTGACAAGTAGGGCCTTGATGTCCGAGTAGATAGTTCCTTCAGCGTCTCTGGGTGTGGGCGCAGTGTCCGTGTACTGGGCCTCTGAGGACTTAGTACGTCGGCTCTCAAAGAGAAGTTTACTCTGGGTTTTGTCTCCTTTGCCCATGGTGGAATCAGACACTAGGCCCTTAATGTTCCAGATACACCGTGCGTGCGGCAACAGTGGCGTCACCTCTGTACTGCTCTCCAGCTGTATTCCGCCGCAGGTCTGCACCGATGTAACGCAGTATACCTTCCTCGTCTCAGCTTAGCACGTGTGTCAAGAGTCCCAGTCAGCACTCCGCTGTGTTGCGCAGTGCAGCCGGTCACAGCACGACTACATTGATTACTGGTCGCACCCTCCTAAGTTGTATAGGCCCAACTGGGTGTCTCTCCGCCACTCGCGAAGGGTCTTGAAGCCAAGCGCACTACGGGCCCGAGGGATTCAGTGGCTCCGCAGGGAGCTGCTAGGGGCAGCAGCCAGCTCAGCCCTCCGCTCGCGCTTCGTATTCCAGCGAGGGGGGCCAAGGTTGCATGGGGGTAATCCAAGAAGGGCACCCCCAGGAGCTTGCGCTCACTTCCGTGAAGACCCCCACTGGTCTGCTGCTACACGCCGTCCCAATCAGGTGTGGTGATGTTGAAGGCTGGTATCAGCCCAGCCCGCTCCTCTTCGCCCCCAGGCCTGCTCCGAAACTCGCCGCTGTGCTCCGGCGCTCAAGTGATCAGGGCGCCGCAGTGTGGCCGCACGTCGAGTTACGGCGCTCGGCGTGCCTGTAACCGGAGGCCGGGGACTTACAGCCCTGTTCACCTGTGGTCGCGGCCTTACGTCTCAAGCTCCGTACGAGTCTGGCGCCTTTCGATTTGCCCGTGCAGGGCACCGGAGTCTTTTAGCAATCAGATGGGGTGATTCCCGTCGCTGAATCTGCGTTGAGATAGGATTAATTGAGGATATTAGGAGCGATGGCGCGGAGCCGAGGAATCAGACGTCCACCATCGATGCCGGCAAGCTCCGCCCCCGCTCTGAAATATTATTTAAGGGCAGGCAGTGGTCCCAGGGACCACTACCTGCCCTTAAAAAATAAAACAAAAATGTTTCATTTTTTCTTTTTTAAATGCATCCCGATGTCTTTTAAGGAAAACGGGCTACATGTAAAAAAAAAAATCTGCTTTATTGAAAAGCAGTCGGCAAGGCCACCATCCCTGGGAGTGCTGGCCACTCCCAACGGGGTTGCAAATAGCGAGTGGCTCACTAATATTTATGAGCCTCGCATTTTGCAACCTCGTTGGGAATCGCTAAGTGTCTCTGACACTGTTGTACATTCTAAATTGCGAGTCGCAATCGAGAGCAAATTGCGAGTCGCAATTTAGAGTGGTCGTACATCAGGCCCTATGCCTCAAAACTGTAATTTATATAAAACTAAGTAAATCCAGGAAGGACTCTATTATCACCTGTAGATAAGAGGTTCTCTGACAGGATTATTTCACTCCTAAACAAAGCATAACTCATTAGAGAAGGAGTGAGAGACGCATGCAACTACTTTTCTCTAAAAAGGGTGACAGACGAGTGGGGCTGAGGGAATCTACTGGTTGTGACCCCAATAACATTAACAGTTCAGCTATACATTCTTAATGTGCGCCAACAATACTCAGCTTGCTCTAAAACGTACGAAAGATCTAAGGACAAGTGCTGCAAATCTACAGCCATGTCCGATAGCGGTTGAAGTGGAGATGAGCTGTAATCAGCTAGCATTTAACAGAATCAAAACGGACATGCTTCATCGTCTTTTTGGCGACTATTTAGAGTTTTGGGTGCCCTCCTTGCCCCAGTTCCACGTGACTCGCATTCGGATCTCAAACCCCCAATTGGAGTAGAGGTCAGTTTGTGTTTTTACCATCTGCTGAGCCTCAAAAAGTTTCTGAACCTTTTCACTTTCTCGTAAGGTTTAGATTATGAATTTCTTAACAGCTGGACTATTGAAATACAGTCTATCTGGACCTACAAGACATCCTAGACAACTGTTAAGATCACAAGGCAAATGTTTTCTTCAGGTTCCCAAAGTGAAACACACCTTCTCAGTGGTCGTAGACTTTCACTGCAAGCTTGTTTCTTTAGCTATGTATCATGATTCAATTCTACCTAGCCTTCAGGACACACTGTAAACCATCCTTTACCAGTTTAAGTAATGGCTATATATATGATTTCTACTGTTGCAATGTCTGAGCCATGGTGCCCTTTGGTGACAAGCACTCCATAAAAGCCTATAGATATATACATCTTTACCAAGCATATTTCTACGCTCTCTTTGTGGTAAGCCATTACCCTCCATGTGGAGTACACTATTGACTTTGAACATAAGATGTTAATTAACCATTCAGTATAAATTGAGGGTTGTCAGGCTACAGATCTTTTTTTGAAACATTATTTTCTACTGATTGGACTATGAAGATCATGACTAAGAAATAGCCCAAATTGCAGCAGGTATAATAAGAATTTAGTGGCACTGAAAATGTCAAAAGCTCACAATCGAGGAATGGCTGGAGGCAGTGGGTAGGGTGTTTTTTAGGGAAAGAATGACTTCTCAGGTGAGAGGGCTGTGATTCCTTCCTTGTCATCTGAGAGAGCTACAATGAAATGTCTGACTAAGGATGGTGCCACTTGCTTTATGAATTGTACATGAGGAGTAGGGCTGTTTAGCAGAGTTTGGATGTTAAAATGCTTTGCTTGGGTACACTCAAATACATATTGTATGATAATTTAAATAATCAAACCCGTTGGTAGTAACAAACAGAATGCAATGTTCGTAAATGAAAAACAGATGATGAATGTTGTCACTTCATAGCAAGAGCCGAGGATAGTGGGATACTGGCCAAGGAACAGACAGAAAATGAAGTTTAAGCAATACAAAAATGCCAGACCAACATATGAACATGATGGCAAATACAACAGGATCCAAGAAAGACGTGCAACAGTGAACAACAATGAAACCTTTCACGTTGGCTTGATTTTGTGAACACAACAAAACTAAAAGAGGACCCATACTTAAAAGGCAGTCCGTGCAGTTCCTGAAGGGGTTTGTGAATGGTCTATAGAGATTATTACTGAGGAGCAGCATAGGAGGGTTAAAGCCTGGCTTTCCACGGTCCAAATTGTTGCTGTATATTAACTTCTAAAAGTATAAAGATTGTACGGAAAAAACAATCAATTAGATTGTGACCTGGGGGGGAAAAAAATCAATCAATTTTGTATATTTAAAAAAAAAAAAAACTAGTACTACTGAGCAGGAGAACTGCTTTCCAAGCCCACCCATGTAAAGTCAAAATCGAAAGGTGATATAGGGAGCACTCCAAGCACCAAGGCAGGTATTCGTTAAATCAAACCACCAAGTGGGTCGCCTCAGTTATCCTAGACTACATCCTATAACAAAGCAACATCTTTAGCAACAATATAAAATTGTTTGGGACATAATAGGGTCCTAGTGGTGATCTGAGTACATTAACAAAGTTCAAATGCACCCTTAAAGTAAACAATTCTAAAAAATGCATCAGAAGATCTGGTTTACATGTTAAGTGGCAAACTTGAAATCTAAGTATACACACCGGGTTTTGAGTACAAGCTATATATTTTGTATATGCAGTTTAACAAAAAGCTACTTGATCGCCAATCAGCAAACCTAACTAACACAAAAGGCACTGGCAATATTCCCGAAATACCATGATGATGGTTGCCACATACAAACAATGAAAAATCCTGAAAAACAGTGTGTGTGTGTGTGTGTGTGTGTGTGTGTGTGTGTGTGTGTGTGTGTGTGTGCGTGTGTGTGCGTGGGTGTGTGTGTGTGTGTGTGTGTGTGGGTGTGTGTGTGTGTGTGTGTGTTTGTGTGTGCGCGCACGCGTGTGGAGTAGGCACATATACTGACAAAACCTTTTCATGTACAACATTTGTATCACTTGCTCAGACACCCACACTGTTTGTCTTCGGGAAATATTTACAAGAGATCATACAATAACATACATTTGCAATATCCTCTGCTGAAGCTTGGAAGGGCAGCCCTTTCATGTGGATAGTAGGCACATACGACGTGTTCTCAAACTCTGGACTATCCAAAGGCTTCTCAGTAATTTCTTTAAAGTATTCTGTGAAGTTAAAAAATATGTATCACTTCTTGCATGGCAACAGTGCACAGATACATTGTTTATTAGCCACTAAAACATAATGCTTTACCAGAAATAGAAGTAGTGATTAAAAATGCCATGGCACAAAATTGTTTTTTATCATTTACTTTATATACAGGCGTCAATGGCATAAAACAAATCACCATTTCAATACCACAGGAAGAAGGGAAACGCACAACAGGTCCTATTGGTTATTTGGACTTTAAAAACTTCAGCTGTATTCTTATTGATCAGTGAAAATACACATCACTGGCGTCTTCTATTGGGAATGAATAGAACATGGTTATGCACTTCCTGAGCAGTATTTGGAAAAGCAGATACATCGCTATTCACAGTTGATACCAGTCTTTGGGTGGCAACTTAGAATTATAAACTTGAAATTATGGTTCTTAATACAAAACACAAATACTAGATCTAATATCAAACTAACTAAACACAAAATGCACTAGGAAACTTAATTCTGCTTGAAGTTGCAGGAGCACCACATGGACTATCCTTGGAAAACCAACTGCAAAAGCATGCAATGCCTGGAATCGTCTTCACAAGGCTGAGTTCAAAATAGAAAAAGACCCCTATCCCAGCTTCATTAATCCAATAATATACGGCTGTCACCACAGGCAAGATTTGCTACTACAAGCATCTGAATACCTCTCTCCCGCACACTCTTCCTGCCCCTCTTTGTTGGACAAAATAGTTACTTACCAGTAGTAGTTTTGCAGCTTGAAGAATTTTTTGGATTCATATGTGCATTATTCCACCATCTAGTGGTTGGATCCAGAATTGTCTGTTTTTTTGCTTTTTTAGGTCTCGCCTGAGCCAGCGCGCATGGGCTGCTCTGCGAGGCTTTTAGTAATGGCTTTTAAACTCTGAACACACGCTCGTGCATGTGCTTTTTTTTATCACCCTCAAGGGGCCTTTGCATGCGTCTATCTAAGAAAGACAATATGCACTTGGCCCAAGGCGGGTGCATGTCTAGCATTCTCTGTCCCCCCGGCCTAGGTTGCTCGGGAGGGAGCAGCAGCGAGGCCGCATGCCAGCTTCATACCTCGCATTCCTGCAGTGCGCCCTCTTTCGTCCTCTTCTGCCCGGCTTTCTCTAGCTCTCTCCAGCCCCCTCTGGCTCTTGGACTCTCTTGCGCCCTCAGTTGAAATGCGATGTTGAAAGAAGTCCCAGCTCCCAGAGTGCCGACTGCCACCGCCTGCAACTAAGGACATAAAGTGCACACCGAACACACTTCACAACCAGGCTGAAGTCCGCCACTACACTATTTAAGCCACTGTCTCAGTCTCCGTTTAACAATTTCCGAGGGATAAGAGAGTGAGCTGATCGTGTCAGAAGCCAACATGTGACCAGTGGATGAAGTGCCAATACCAGCAGCAGGAGGAAAACCCACTGAGCTGTTCTACATGACAATGGAAAAGTTGGAGGTGGAAGTTTCTACAGCCTGGACTGCTGGAACACCTTTCATGTCTGTCATGTCTGAAAATGCCAACTCGTGATTAAGGGTTTGAATGCATCACTGTGCGAGTCAGATAGACCTGGGCAGAGAGGATTGTGGGATACCTTCATCTGGACTGCATGAGTCACGAGGGTGAAACAGGCGTCACCTATCCAGGCCGGACATTTAGTGGAATGACGCATCACACTGACTCCTCACGTCTGAGATTTGAATGGGCGCCTTGCACAGTCACTAGTGCTCCATGAATAAGAATGCTCGGCTAGCGCCCAGAAGTCTCTGATTGAATGACACCGCCCCCTGAGGCCCTACTCACCTTTGGTGTTATGCGGTCCAGACGCTGATTTCAAAAGATGACTAACATATCTATAAAAAAAACCAAAATATGTTGATTAGTGCATGCAGTAGAAGGCCAGACAAAGCCTGCCTTTTCATGGCATGAGACTCGGACACAGGTAACTAGAAGGTGAGAGATGTCTTACGGCGCTTGGTTGTTTGTTTCATTTTCTCATACAGGAAGTACGTTAGTGAGGGCTGTGCGTCTAACGCTCCATTTAACACAATATCCGTTCGCACAGATCAAAATAAACTCTGAGCTCAGTCTGTTTTTAATTTGAAATAACTCATGTCACTGCCGTCATCCTGTCTCCAAGCGCCTCCCATGTTTTGGCGTTATAGGATATGAGGATAAACCGATTTGCACACGGTCACACAATTTGTTGAAACGATGCGGAGATTGGAAGCGAGTCCCACAGTCACCAGTTAGGCAGCGTTCATACAATCCAACGGTTAATGTTTGCAGGCTTACCAGCAGTGAAATGCAGCTGGCGTGCCAAGTGCAGGCACATCTGTGTGCCATTCCTTTGATATAGTGCCCTTCGAACACATACCCTCGCCAGGTTGTACCGTGCCCATTCAAAACTTGGCCCCGTGAAGCATGCCTTCTCGTGCCCAATGGCCCTTGCTAGGATTGTGTCCAACGGGCGAATGTCTGTGCCACTCTGACACATCCTGACTGAGTGCCCGTGGTGGTCAGTCACCATGCGTCCATGCCCGGGCAGCACACCCTGGAGCAGCTTCACACTCTGGAACAGAAGCTACCTTGAAGCACCCCAGCAGCCGAGAAACTGGAGCACTCTTGCATCTGGTGCACTCCCCACCCTGGAGCTCCCACAAACTTGCATGTAAAGCCGGACTTTCAGTGACCAACAGTTCAAACTGTGTTTGTAGAATCGCAGATCAGAGACAATTGCACTCACTTCTAGAATCAGAATTCAGCAATTACGTCTCATTGATACCCATTTATTTGCTGATTTGTACAAAGTTAAACCAGAAAACCTAGGCACAATGTGTCTTCTTCGCTACCTGGGCACATTGTCTTCCGCACTTAAATTGTGTTATTAAGTAAATTATTTATTTCACTAAGAATATCTTTTTTCTTCATTATCGCTTATGAAAGCACTAGCAGATATGCGAGTTAAGACTACCAGTTGTACAAAAATAGCACTTTAAGTACTTCTCAATGCAGTGCTATAATGTACCTATCACTGGCAAAGCTTCCAAATTAAAGAACAGTAGATGTTGTAGCACTTAGGATAATATGCTGCATGCTAAATCCTTATAAGGTCCAAAAGGGGTGACCTATTGGCTATGCCATTGCTTGTCCGTGTTGCTATCGACCACCATTTGGTGCCAGGTACGTCCCCTCTGTGACATCAGATGGTATCCTGGGGGTTGATGTGCGTGGTAGCCATCTTCAAATTCTTTTTTCCCGTTTTTATTTTTGAGTGTAATCCTTGAGATGGTTACACAATAACTAGGGCTCCCGGTTTTATGGTATTTATTTTTTGGCCATTTCCGTCTGTATTTATCCATATTTATTTTTGGGTCATTTTATCTGCATTTATCCATATTTAGTGTTTTGTGTATTAATGAAGTTGTAAAACTGTAGATTTCCATATCTATCTAACTGACAGACCAGCACTCATACTTTGATGTCTGTCATTTTTTAGCAATTTAAGATGCCAAATATTACATAACAGTACATCCACTGGCAAATACTAGCATTATACCATAAATGTGTGTTGACATATCATGTCATTTAAAGAAATGTCATCCTCTTTTTTGTTTTCCCTTGCTGCCCTTATGCTCAGCTGCTGGCCTGTAATTCATGAAGACTGCACAGAGAATCACTTGTTTTCCTTTTAGGGGAGGCCGGGTGGGTAGCATATAAATCCAGAAAATTCTTCAAGCTGCAAAACTACTCCTACTGGTAAGTAACCATTTCTTTTTGCAGCGCAAACACTTTTCTGAATTCACATGCTGTGCATTAGATTATTTAGCGGTTTCTGCCGTGTTTGGGAGGCTGTGGTGAAATGAAGGCCTTGCAAACAGGTTTTGTAACACATTTTGTCCAATTTGAGCTTCCTTATTCATTTGTGTATCCACACAATAATGTTTTGTAAAGGTGTGTGGTGACGCCCATGTTGCTGCTGCACAAATGGAGTCAATGGGTACATTGGCCATAAAGGCTAGTGTTGCTCCTTTCTTTCTAGTGGAGTGAGCTGTTGGTTGAATGGTTAGTTCTTTTTTGGCATTGGCATAACATATTGGATGGTTTGTACTATCCATCTTGCAATTGTTGCCTTTGTGACAGGTGATCCTGTGTTATGTGCGTGTGCGATGAAGAATTGTTTTGTTTTTCTGATTTCCTCGGTCTTTTGCAAATAATACAATAATGACCTCCATACATCCAGGGTATGGAGGCTTCTTTCTCCTTTAGTCTTTGGATTTTTGAAGAAAACAGGTAAGAGAAGGTTCCGATTTAAGTGATACTTCGATACCACCTTTGGCACAAAATGTGGGTTTAGTTTTTAAAATCACCTTATTCTTGTGGATTTGTAAGTATGATTCTTGTATTGTTGAAGCTTGCAGTTCACTTTCTCTTCGTAGAGATGTTATAGCAATGAGAAATGCTGTTTTTAGAGTAATGTGCTTGAGGTCCGGTGAATGCATGGGCTCAAAGGGCTTTCCAATTTGTTGCGAATGTACTGTATTTAAACTCCATGTGGGTAAAGGAGCAGCTCTAGGTAGTGCAATTCTTTTTGCTCCTTCCAAAAATCTTTTAATTACTGGTTTTGTAAAGAAGCTTTTACATGTTTTTCACCTTGTGTATGCTACTATGGCAGCAAGGTGCACCTTTATGCTTGAGTAGTTGATGTTACTGTCTAAGAGGTAAGTAATAACTGTTTCTTGTGTGGTGAATAAACTCGGTTTATTGTTAGCTGTGCACCATGTGGTACATCGCTTCCATTTTGCTGAATAGTATTTTCATGCTTCCTTTCGAATTTCCATGGTTTGTAGAGGCAGATTGAGGTGTCCAAATTCTATGTATTCGGGCGCCAAGCCACTAGGTGTAGTGTTGCTGGCTCTGGGTGAAAGATCTGACTCTGGTGCATTGTTAGCAGGTTCTTTTCCCCCCTGAGCCTGACCATTTCCCCTTTGGATAGTTTAGGAGAGCTGAATACCATGTCTGCCTTGCCCACAGTGGAGCAATGAGAATTATATTTGTTCCTGGATCTTTCGCTTTTTGTAGCACTCTTTGCATCAGGGGTATTGGTGGAAAGGCGCAAGCAAAATCTGTGATCAGTTGAATGAAAGTGCATTTCCCTTTTGATAGGTGGTGTGGAAACCTCGAGACAAAGGACTGGCATTTTTTGTTCTGCACTGTTGCAAACAGGTCTATTACTGATGTTCCCCAGATTTTGAACAGATACTGCACTGTTTTGTTCTTTAATTCCCATTCGTAGGAGCAATTGTTCTGTCTGCTTAGCTGGTCTTCTGTAATGTTGTCTACTCCTGGTAGATGTACAGTTTGTAAGTTGATTTTGTGAATTATTGCCCATTGCCAGATTTCCCTTGCAAGTAAGCTCAAGGAAAAGGGGTTTGTCCCTTCTTGCTCCTTCAGATAAAACATTGTTGTTGTATTGTCGGTTTAGGTCAGGATGTTTTTCCCCTTTATGTGTTTCTGGAATGCTTTTAGAGCTAGAAATACTGTGTTCATTTCCAGAAAGTTGATATAATTTGTGGAATCCTACTTATTCAATTACCCATGTATTTTCAGCTGGTTGAAATGCGCTTCCCAACCGTTGAGGCCTTCATCCGTGGGGGTTGTCACAGTTAGAGTTGAGTTCCTGAAAGGTCTCCCCTGTGCGTTTTTGTTGGATGCCCACCACTATATCTACGCTTGCACCTTTTGTGTAACAACCACTAGATCCTCCCAACTTACTGTGGCTTGAGACCCGCTGTTGGTAAGCCATTCTTGGAATGGTTGCATAGGTAGTGTGGCATGAGGGATTAGTGGGATGCATGATGCCATAATGCCCATTAGTTTCATGACCCTCCCAACTGGCAGAGACTGACCCATCTTGTAAAGTCTTGTTTCCTCATGGATCGCCTGTATCCTGGCTTGATTGGGGTGTGCCCTCTGTTTTGTAGTATTTAACTTTGCTCCCAGGAAGGTTTTTTCTCTTTCTGGTGCTGTTGAAGATTTCTTGTGGTTTATGGGGAAACACAGTGTTTGTAGCGTTTGAATTACTTTTTGCACGTGATAGTGACATGTTTGTTTGATTTTCCTCTTATGAGCCAGTCGTCTAGATAGGGGTAGACGTTGATTCCTTTTTTTCTCTGGTGTGCCGCCACTGCAGCCAGACACTTTGTGAACACACGCGGAGCTGATTTTATTCCGAACTGAAGTACCATGAATTGGTAGTGTGTTCCGTTGTGCAGGAATCTTAGGTATTTCCTGTGTTTTTTGTTCATTAAGATATGAAGGTAGGCGTCTTTGAGGTCTATTGTTGCCATGTAATCCCCTTTTTGAATCTGTGGGATTATTTCTTGGAGCGTGCACACTTTGAAGCGTTGTGCCAGTATGATCTCGTTTATGAACCTTAAGTCCATGATTGGTCTTAGAGTTAGATCTTTCTTGGATATTAGGAAATATGGTGAATAGTTTCCTGTGAACCACTCCTGCCTCAGTACTTTTTCTAATGCCTGCTTTAGGCATAGTTCCCTGATCTCATCGTTTAACAATTTTTGTTCTGGCTTCAATAATTTTCTTGGTTTTGGTGGGTTTGAAGGTGGTACATCAGTGAGTTCTATGCAATACCCATAACTATATCAAATTTAATATCGAATTGTCGGTTGTTATTTTCCGTTCTCTTTGGAAGAAGGATATCCCCCCCCTGTGTGGGTCTTTGTTTAAGGGCAAGTCAGTTTGATCCATTTCCTCTAGAGGATTAGCCTCTTCCTCCTCCATTGCCTCTTCTTCGAAAGGGTTGCTTTTGTTGTTAACCTAGGTATCCTGATTGCTGACCCATTTGCAGGCTTGGGTTTTGCACATGAGTTTGCTGAGACATTTGTTGTTCTTGTGCAAATCTGCCTCTACCTGTGGGCTTTCTGCAATTAAACCCCCCTCTTTTTAAGGACCTCTTTGTTGCAGGGCACCCATTGCCCTTTCGGTTTCATTATCCTTTATTATTTATTGAAGGGATTTATCTACTTCCTTGCCAAACAGTGCTTCTCCATTGAAGGGCCTGTTAATGATGGAGGTTTGAACTTCTTGCTTGAACCCTAAGATCCTGAGCCAGGCATGTCTTCTCAGTATGGTTCCTGTGCACATCTGCCTACTGGCAGTGTCTGCTGCATCCAAAGACGACGTTACACCGGTGTTAGCGACGTTTTTCCCTACTGTACAATAGCTGTTGCTCTATTTTTGTCTTCTTAAGGAAGTTTGTTCAATATTTCCTCTATCTCATCCCACTCTTGGTGGCCATATCTATTGAGCAGGGCATTTGAGTTAGCAATAAGCCATTGTGTTGCTGCCTTTTTTCCCCATTCTCCTCCCCACCATATCCAACCTCTTACTTTCTTTTTCAGGTGGTTGTCCTGTGGTGGAGACTGCATTGGCTCTCTGCCGGGCTCTGGTGACAATAATAGAAGCAGGTAATGTACTTCCCTGAATATATTTTGGGTCCTTTGAGGAGGGTCTGTACTTTCTGTACTCTGGGGGTTACCCCCTTGTTTGAAACTGGTTCTTTGAATTCTTCTTTGTCTTGGTCCAGGATACTGGGCAGCAGCGGTAGGTATTGCGTTCCACTTGTAGCTGGAGCAGGTGTTTCTAGCAAGAAACACGTGTCCCTTTTTTCCTCTTCTGATGGTACTCCAAATTGATTTGCTGCCCTTTTGACGATGGTGGCTTGGTGAGCAAAATAACGATGGATTAAACCCAGATCTGTGACTAGGGGTGAATGTTTTACCATTGTGCAACATTCCGTCCATCATCTTGCGTGTTTTGCTGTTCACCCTATGTGGGAAGGGTATGACCAGACGTGGGTCCCGTGCTCATTAAGCCACTGGAGTCAAGCTATCCTGGCTGAAGATGGCTAATAGCCAGAAACCGGTCATAGGATGCTTGATTCTGGTCCAGGGAAGACATGGCTTGGCAGTTCGGGCTGGACTGTTCCCATGAGGCACAGGGTCAAGAGTGATTTGCATATGGCCATGTCTGAACTGGGGTGGCTTGGTGAGCAAACTAACGATGGATTAAACCCAGATCTGTGACTGGGGGCGAATGTTTTGCCATTGTGTAAAATTCCGTCCATCATCTTGTGTGTTTTGCTGTTCATCCTATGTGGGAAGGGTATGCCCAGACGTGGGTCCTGTGCTCACTAAGCCACTGGAGTCAAGCTATCCTGGCTGAAGACGGCTGATAGCCAGAAACCAGTCTATGATGCTTGATTCTGGTCCAGGGAAGACATGGCTTGGCAGTTCGGGCTGGACTGTTCCCATGAGGCACAGGGTCAAGACTGATTTGCATATGGCCATGTCTGAACTGGGGTGGCTTGGTGAGCAAAATAACGATGGATTAAACCCAGATCTGTGAATGGGGGTGAATGTTTTGCCATTGTGCAACATTCCGTCCATCATCTTGTGTGTTTTGCTCTTTTGACAATGTCATAGTAGAAAGCTATGTTACCTGAAAGCGAAGCTTTCGAAGGGTAGCTGCAAATCTCTTCTTACGGGCTCTCGTGCCGAGGTCGTTCCATGTATCCTCGAAATCTTTGGCGTCTTCCTCATCTTTGGGTAGGTCTCCATATTTCTCAGGTACTTCGCCTCGAGGTTCTGGGGTTGGAGGGGAGTCAAAAATACCCTCTTCCTCAGCATCTTCTGCCTCTTCGGAGCCAACGTTGTCCGGTTCATTCACCGGTGCCTTTGGGATTCGAAAATTCTTTAGTGAGGCATCAAAATCCTTTTTCTTTTGCAGGATCGCCGCCATCTCCTCCTCGAGCCTCTTCCTTTCAACCTTTGAGGGCCCTCTCTGCGTCTGAGGATTTTCTTTTCTTCCCGACGTCGACGGTTGTCTTTGACGGTGATGTGCCCTTTTTTGTGTGTTCGGTGACGACCAGTGGCTTCGGCGTCTGTTGCGATTTTCCCTCCTCGGTTGGGTCCCTTGGGGCTCTTTTAACTGTGGCTGACCCTCGATCGCCTATTTGGTCGGCGTCGGGGCTACTTTGTGCGCCTTATGATCTTGGCCCTTCGGTTTCGATGGATTTTTAAGGTGTCTTACTTTTTCGTCTTCTTTTTTGGGTCTTTCGCCTTTTTGGCGTGGATCTTTTCGGAGTCTCCTTCTAGGACCTCGACATCTGTTTCCTCATGCGTCCACTCCGCTGGTGCTCCATGTTCTTCCTCGTCGCTCGAGAAACCTAGGTCTCTCATGGAAGTTTTCTTCGACGTTTGCGACATTGTGGCATAGTGGACCAGTCATGTTCTTAGCATCTTGGGCAGGAACGCTGAGCAGGCCTCACAGTCCTTGTTCTGGTGACGTTGTGCAGACCGCGTTGTGCGTATTTGTGGTGGCACTTTGGGCAGAATTTGAAGCGGGTATTCTCCATGACCCCATCTCGCCATTTGCGGACCGAAGTGGTCCTCTTCCTGTCCGACGTCGATGTCGGAATATATTTCTTCGACAATCTTATTTTTTTAAAGTTTTTGGGGAAAATTCGAATTTTCTTTGGTGCTTCCCGTCTTGCTTCCAGACCCAACGGCGGAAAAAGAATCTGAAGATGGCTACCATGAACGTCGAAACTCCACGATACCGTCTGACGTTACATAGGGGACGTACCTGGCACCAAATGGTGGTCGACAGCAACCAAAACAAGAAAAAACTAAAAAACAAAGACAATGCCGGACCCAACCACTAGATGGCGGAATAATGCACAGCATTACATGCTGATCATGCTCGACTTGTCGGCGGCCTTCGACAACGTCCCCCATGAGGATTTGCTAGTCAGACTTCATTAGATCGGTCTGAGGGGGACGGTGCTCAGCTGGTTTACATCATTTCTGGCCGGCCGCCGACAAACGGTCTGGGCCTCGTCTAGCTCTGCTGAGATGCCGCCATTGGGAGTCGGAGTCCCGCAGGGCTCTGTATTGAGCCCGACTCTTTCTAACATCTTTATGACCCCTCTGGCGGCTCTGGCCGAGTCCTTCAGGGCCCAGATCGTATCCTACGCAGATGACACCCAGCTGCTCTTTACCTGTCGGAAAGGAGAGGATTTTGATGGAGAGAGTATCCGTGAGTGCCTTGGGGCTGTTTTTAAATGGCTCCAACTGAACAGCCTCAAGTGCAACTCAGATAAATCGGAGGTGCTCTTCTTCGGTTGTCAATCCGATCCGGACTGGCAGGTATGGTGGCCTGCTGACATGTCTCCTCCGGGGCGGTCGTCTCAGTCAGCTAAGAATTTGGGGATCAAAATTGACAATGGCCTGACTTTAAGATCTCAGATCCTCGCCCTTACTGGCACCTGCTTTGGTCTTCTCCGCATGCTTCGGAAGTTTTTCCCTTTGCTTTCTGAGGACCACAGGAGGACTACGGTACAGGCTTTGATCGGTTCAAGACTGGACTACTCCAACGTCCTATATCTTGGCGTGCCGGAATATCTCCTGCAACAGATGCAGGTGGTCCAGAACGCGGCAGCGCGTGCCATTTTTGGCCTGCATAGGCGAGTCAGAGTTTCTGGCTTGTTGCAGTTGCTTCATTGGCTGCCTATCCGACAGCGGATAGTTTTCAAAGCCTTAACTCTTGCTCACAAGGCCTTTTATGCCACAGGGGCTAAATACCTTCAGAAGAGGCTCGTTTCCTATCGTCCTTCCCGATCTCAGAGTCGATGTTTCTTGCCACTGTTCCTCGTGTGAGGAAGGCCCGTATGGGAGGTCGTTCCTTTATGCTCCGGGCCCCACAGCTTTGGAACTCCCTGCCCCTGACATTGCGTAGCACCTCAAATCTGTTGGCCTTCAGGAAGGGCCTGAAAACTTGGTTTTTTGCTTCCTAGATTTCCTTATTCTCCTGACCCTGTTTTCTTTTAATCTGCATGTTGTGTTTGTCTTTTTCAGGTTGTCAATAAAGCGCTGGGACACTCTTTTGAGTAGCCAAGCACTATAAAAGACACAAAATAACATAACATAAGAATCCAGAAAAGGATTCACACTGCAAAACAACTGCTTGCCTCTCGACCTTTGATCTTAATTTGCTTTCAACTCTTACTGCAACCGATTTCACCTCTATATCACATCTATACGTGCCCAACATCTCCCCAAGCCTCTCCCCCATGTCTCTCTATGTCAGATCTTGCATCATGCCTGTGACATGTAATCTTTCTGCTGCACCCTCTGAACCGCTCTTTAAATTACTATCTACCCCCACCTCCTTATCACTTTCCTAGCTCCCTTCTTCAGATGAGCGTTATCCTAGGATTTGCTCTGCTTCAGATGACCTTTATCCCTGGGATTTTCTCTGCTTCAGATTACCTTTATTCCTGTGCATTGCTTCCTTTAGCCCTACCAACCCATTGCTTAACTACCACCTCAACTCTTCGGGTTTGCGAAGATTGTAATTTTTGTCACGTTTTCATGTTCTCATGTAACAAAATGTGTCTCTAATCTTGTAGGGTGCATAGGTGAAATCACTTTAAAATGAGAATGAACGGGATGCCACAGAAAAGATGAAAACTAGTGAGACAAAAATAGCTTCCTCAAGGATGCTTGTGTTGGCGCTCAGCACCAAATTGTGAGACGGCTGAAAGGACAGGAATGCACTTTATCTCCTCGATACGGATCTTTGTAAATGTGGCGCTTAGTGTCAAAGTGCGAGAGAACTCTTCAAGAAGAAGCTCACTGGAATTCAAACCAAGGATTAGTCCCCACCACTTTTAAAGGTCACCACACACCACCGATAGAGTGAATGGTTTCTTCTGACACTCAGAGGTTGCCTGAGGCAGCGTTGAAATCTCGGTGGAATAGCACTGGGAAGGTCCGCTGACCGTACCTTCTGTTAACCTGGCTAAGACCACTAATTGCGGAGATAGGGTCTCTGAACAACAAGAACTGTAGCTACCATAACAGCTTGCACATGACCAAGCTCTGAATATATTTGCAAAGTTAAATAACATAATACAGATCACAAAAAATATGACAACGTTTCTAAACATTCAAAAGTGTTTTTCCTTAAAATGCGGAAACTTGGATATTAATGTGTCACATTATAGCACGGCACTGCGAAGTATTTATTAATGGTGATGGTTTTAAACATGAACTGAGTGACTAAAAGGCAAATTAGTTGTCATGAAAACCTTTACTGGCCAGGGTTATTACAGAGCAACAGGGCCTCAAGCTGAGCCAGAGCCAGGCTCTAGTACAATTTGGGGCTTAGGCTGACATTAGGTTATGGTGTTGCTCTAATCCTTGGTCTCTAAATCTGGAAAACGGAACGTGTGTGGGAGGGATGGCCTTGTTATGCACATCCTCAGCACACACATCTTTTGGCCTTCTTGCTCCGCAGGTTGTAAGGCACCTCTCAGGGGTCTGGGAGAAACTAAGGACTCCCAGCTCATTTTTCTGCCTTCCCCAGAACACCTTAAACTGGTGCAAGACAAGTCGAGGTGAGGTGAGTGGGATGTGGCATGTGCTGTAAGGAATGTAGTGGTCTTGTAACGTGTTACTCATTCGCGTTTATTTATTTATTGCATTTGTACAGCGCGACAGCTACCCGAAGGTTTCCCGGCACTAGAAACGCAGAAGAATGAAAAAACCAGATGAGACAGTAAGGGAGCTGGTCTATTGATTAAAGAGCCAGGTTTTTAAATCTTTGCGAAATTTGTAGTAGCGTTGTTCAATACGCAGATGAAAAGGCAAGGAGTTCCAGAGTGATGGGGCCAGATGGGAAAAAGAGCGCCCACCCATTCGGACATGTTTAATCCTAGGAATGTGAAATTTGTGCTGACTAGAAGATAGAAGAAGGCGAGAGGGGCAGTATTGATGTACTAAAGCCTTTAGATAGTGGGGAGCTACCCCCGAGTTGATCCTATGCATGTAACACAGAGCTTTGAATTTGACCCGGTTTTCAATCTTAAGCTAGTGGAGATCACGTAATGGGACAGACATAGAAGTGCGATTTGGAAGATTGCAAAGCAGTCTTGCGGCGGAATTTTGCACCACCTGTAGCCTGTGTAACACTTCCTTACTTGCCCCCAAATACAATAAATTTCCGTAATCCAGACGAGATATTATAAGAGCCTGGATTACAGTTTTTTGGGTGGGCAGTGGGAGCATCCATAGGATTTTTCGCAACCACTTCAGAATGACAAAGCAAGTAGAGGCTACCTTGCCGGCTTGTTGCTGCATTGCCAGTTGGCTGTCGACAATGAAACCAAGATTCCTAGCGGATTGCACAGGAGACGGAGGAGGTCCAATCTGTACCGGCCAATGTTGAGGGCCCCAGAGGGTTTGATTATTCCCAAAGAGAAGGAGCTCGGTTTTCCCACCGTTAAGTTTTAGTTTGTTGGTGTGCATCCAGTCTGCGATGTTTGTCAGCCCGGATCTGAGCAAGGAGATGTTATTGTTGGATTTAGCCGAGAGTGAAAAAATAAGCTGGGTGTCATCGGCATAAGAATAAACCGTGAGCCCAGCTTGCTCAGCAATATCCGCTAAAGGACTGACATATATATATCTTAAAAAGCAGCTGGCTCAGTATGGAACCCTTAGGGACTCCGTACAGGGAAACATGAACTTTAGATTTAGAGGTGGAAAAAAGACCTGAAAAGTCCTGTTCAGTAAAAAGCTGGATAGCCACTCAAGTGCAGAGCCCGTGATACCTCATGATTGAAGGCTGTTCTAGAGGATGGAGTGGGAAACAGTATCGAACGCAGCACTTAAATCCAGAAATATAAGTGCCACGGTGTTGGAACACCTTTTGAGAAAAATAGGCTAATCCTTATAGCAGGTGGTAGATTACTTGATAAGTACAGCAAATAAATAATTACATGAAAGACACAATTTCCAGTGGCGTTCATACAAGCGCTTCTTGCAAAATAGAACACAAAAATATGTGTAAGGGGAGCGCCAGAGTAACGCACAAGTACTTTCTGACTGCATTCTAGTTCGAATCAGAGAGACTCCATGGGTACTGTGGTCGGAGTATGCTTCTCCAAAAAGTTTGCAGGCAGTCTTCTGTCAATAGATACATAAATTGCCATTTCTTAATTCAAATCTTTTTTATTAAGAGAAACAGGATTTTACCAAGACGAAAACAAAAACATACACTTAATTACATTCATGTGTCAATGCAACCTGAGTTTCACAATTTAAATAAACAGCATCAAGATCATTTAAATAAATGAATCTCTATTGATGAAGTAAATGAAAAACATACATAAATATATGCAATTATTAATCAAAAGGATGGTTGCATTTGTTCTCACGTACCCATCATGGCGGGCAGAGGTGATCCGGACAGGGCATCGAATAAAGGTGGTCGGGGCAAATCGCAAACGCAGAACAATCGCATGGAGCGATATGTGAATCTCAAGTCGCCACCTACATCGGGGGCCGTCTCTAAAGGGACCCCATCGACGAGCCCGCCGGATGGATCGGACCCCACCCTCGTGGACATCATGGGTGCCATTACTAGCCTCCGTGCCGACATGCAGCAGCAGCACGAGACCCTGACTCATAAAGTGGACTCCATGGCTGTTGATATCACCCTCATTAGGGCCGACTTGGGCAAGACCAACGAGCGTGTGAAGGCTCTCGATATCAAGACCTCCAGCCTAACCTCGGACGTTTCCGAGCTACAGACTGAGGTCCGCAATCTGCGGACGACCGCTGATCTATTCTCAAGGTGGCTGGAGGACTTTGAGGGGCGAGCCAGGCGGCAGAACGTCCGCATAGTAGGGGTACCGGAGGGATCCGAGAATGACGCAGCTGACCTATTTGTGGAGGACTTGGTTAAGACTCATTTGGCGCCCTCTGGACTGAGTAATTTTTTCTCAGTGGAGCGTGCCCACCGTGTACCGGGGGGCCCGCCGAAAACGGGAGCGTCGCCGCGACCGATTGTGGCGCGCCTCCTCAACTTCAGAGACCGAGACGCGATCCTTCAAGCATCCAGATCGCATGGACCACTTCACTACCAAAATGCGGAGGTGCACTTTTATCCGGACTTCACCAGGATGGTGCAGCGTCAGCGCCTGAGCTACGCGGGGGTGAAGAGACGCCTCAGAGACTTGGGTCTCAAGTACTCAATGATGTTCCCTGCGAAACTCCGAATTGAACACAAGGGACGTGCCCTCTTTTTTGACTATCCTGAAAATGTCAGTGAATGGCTGGACACTGTTTCGCCTGCTCGTGACGAGCAAGAAGATGAAGTTGGAGGCGCCTCGGGCAGGGCGGAGCGGCAAGACTGAACTAGGAGCTGATGCTACCCCCGCCTCGAATGACCGCCGGACTGGTGCCTTGTTACTTAATGATCTCTCCTTCATTTACATGGAGGGTGGCGGGACGATTTCACGGGGATTCCTTACTCCTCTGGGTCTTTCGTAGAGTAGTTAATGGGGCGACAGGCACACTGCTGGTTGGGGGGGCTTTTTAGTCTACTGCAGGGGTGCAGGGTGGGGGGTTTGTTGGGTACAGTTATTTTGTGTGTTGTTTTTTCCTTTCTCTCTCTTGTGTGGCAATGGGACATTGGTGCTCCTGAACTGTTTTTGATGCGGGTGTCTTTGGGCATCGGGTGGGACGGGCAGTGGGGGGATGGGGGGTAGGATGTTAAGAATTCTCAGTTGGAATGTCAACGGGTTGGGTGACCGAATCAAGAGAGGGGTGGTGATACAACTGATTAAACAGCACATGCCAGATATTGTCCTTCTTCAGGAGACGCACTTGGTGGGCAACGCTTGTAAAGCTCTGAATCGTAAGGGCTACAAAATGGTGGCGCACTCTGGGTTCTCTTCCGGCTCCCGGGGGGCGGGCATCCTCGTGCGCGCGTCCCTTCCCCTAGAGATAAAGACCACCTTGATTGATGACAGGGGGCGGTACGCCGCCGTGGCTGGCAGATGGGAAGGGCGTTCCCTCACGTTGTTTTCTGTGTACGTCCCCCCGGGGCTTCAATCTAGTACCTTCCAGGACCTTGGTGGTGCCATCTTGTCTATGCCGGCTGGCCGGTTGATAGTGGGGGGAGACTTTAATTCAGTTTGCTCTGGTCAGCTTGACCGCCAACCGCCCCGCGACCTACGTAGCCCGCAGATGTGGCTGCCATCCTTTCTCGAGTCCATGGGTCTGGTAGACGGGTGGCGACTTCTGCATCCCACGCTCCGTCAATTTTCCTTCCTATTGGGTGCACACGGGAGTCTCTCTCGCATCGACTATGTCCTCACATTGGCTTCGGACGCACTGGCCGTTTCCGAAGCCCGCTTCCTGGCGCGGGGCATTTCTGATCACTCCCCGTTATGGGTCTCCTTTGACTTTGGGGTGGTCCTGTCGGAACGACCGGCAGCGGTCAATCCGTGGTATTTCCGGAACTTCAAAACCCGCTCCCTCCTGGCCAAGGCCATTGATCTTTATTTCTCCGAGAACGTGGGCTCGGTGAGGTCGGCGTTACACTCTGGGAAGCCTTCAAGACGGTGCTCCGTGGCGAGGCCCAGGCGCTCATCGCTGAGGCCCGCCGGACTAGGGATTCTGATATGCTGGTTGTTGAGCAGGAGGTCCTGCGACTCGAGGCCCAGCTGGGGCCCGAGCCGGACCCCTCTGTCCTGCATACCCTCTTGCTGAAACAAGCGGAGTACCATGCCTTGGCCACGAATGCCGCACTCGCTCTAGCCAAGGAACAGCGAGGCCGCATCTACGACGTGGGCGATAAGGCCGGGAAGTTGCTGGCTTGGTTAGACAGAAGGGAGATGGCCAGCCGTGTGGTACCCGAACTCCTCGGAGATGATGGTGTGATCCTTACGGACCCTAGTGCTATCGTTGACTCATTCGCTGGCTACTTTCAGGGGGTCTATGGGTCTGTCTCGGACTTTTCGGAGGTGGACTCATCGGCCTTCCTCTCGGATATTGACCTACCCTGCCTTTCCGAGGAGGAGAGAGCGGACCTGGATAGAGACATCACCGCTGACGAGATTGACCTTGCGATCCGCTCCCTACGGACCGGAAAGGCCTCCGGGCCTAACGGCATACCGGTGGAACTGTATAAAATCCGCTCGGACGCGATCTCCCCGCACCTCCGTAAAATGTTCTTGGAGTCCTTTGAGAGAGGCTGTCTCCCTCTGGATCAACGACTAGCTACCATCGTGGTCATCCACAAGGAGGGTAAGCCGCGGGACGTCTGTCGATCGTACCGTCCTATCTCTCTCCTTAACGTGGAGCCCAAGGTCCTCGCCAAGCTGCTCGCCAACCGATTGATTGGCGTCATTAGCGACCTCGTGCACCCCGATCAGTCGGGATTCATCCCCCACCGAAACACCGCCCTCAATTTGCGACGCCTCCATGGTGTCATGGCCAGGGCCCACACCCTCGAAGAGCCGGCTGTCCTGGCGTCTCTCGACGCCACTATGGCCTTCGACTCGCTCGAATGGCCATACCTCTGGGCAGTGCTGACCAAACTCTGGTTCGGACCTGTCTTTGTGAGCTGGGTGAAGCTCTTGTATGCGGACCCGATGGCTAATGTTACGGTCAACGGTCGCCTGTCGGCGCCATTCCCCCTACGTCGGGGTACTAGACAGGGTTGCCCCCTGTCGCCCCTTCTGTTTGCCTTGGCCCTTGAACCGCTTGCAGCTTTACTGCGGGTGCATCCTGACCTGCGAGGCATTACATGGGCCCCTGGCTTCGAAGACAGGGTCTCCCTGTACGCCGATGACATCCTGCTTTATCTGACTTCCCCCTGCAGGTCCCTCATTGTGGCCTGTGATGTGATCAGACTTTTCGGGCGGTACTCTGGCCTGATTATCAACTGGGTCAAGTCCTCCCTATACGTCCTCAAGGGGGATACTCCACGTCTCCCCAGAGGCTGCAGGATTCAGATTGCCACGCGCGGCTTCAAGTACCTGGGCATCTACATCTCTGGTAATCCCAAGTTGAGGCATGATAACAATCTACTTCCTCCTCTTCAGCGGTTACGGTGTGATGTGGACAGCTGGCGTAAACTGCCGCTCTCCCTTCTTGGCCGTGCCGCTCTATTCAAGATGATGGGCCTGCCCAGGTTCCTATACGCGCTCCAAAACGCTCAGGACCCTGTCCTGGCGCGCTACTTTCGTGATCTTGAGGGCCTTCTCCGGACCGTCCTCTGGGAAGGTCGGCCCCGCGTTGCCTTTCACAAACTCACACTCCCCTGGTACGACGGTGGCATCGCCCTCCCAGATGTGCGCCGCTACTATTGGTCTTCGCAACTAGCTGCCCTCAACCACGGCTTCTATGGCCCAATGGGGAGCCCCGGCTATGCCATGGATAGATGGCTGATGGGCGATGGTAACTATTATCGGGCCCTATACTCGAAGTCTTTTGACCGACGGTTGACGGGCCCCACCCGTACGGCGGTCCGCACTTGGCGGGCGGTTACTAAGGCAAAAGGGTGGCAGGGCAGACTCACGAGGTTCACTCCCCTCTTTGATTCGGACATCCTGGGTAGACTATGGCACACCAAGGGATTTGATAAGTGGGACCTTATCGGCATCAGCAGGGTTGATGATATGCTCTCCAGGGGCTCAATTAAGACCTTCCCCCAGTTACAAACCGAGTACCAGCTGGGCGCGACAGAGTTTTTTTGCTACGCTCAACTGCGACACGCACTGCTCTCGGCCTCTCCGCCGGACGGCGTCATTCCTGAGAGTTCCCCTCTGGAAGACAGGATACTAGATGGGCACATGCCGGACAGCGCAATCTCCCTCTCCTATAAAAAATTGATCAATGTGCGCACGGACCTCCTCCTTAGTTTGAGAGACCAGTGGGTGGCGGATGGCCTTGAATTGGACGATGAGGATTGGCAGAGCGCAGTTTCCTCCCCTAAGGAGGTTGCCATTTCTTCCCGTCTTCGCCTCGTGCAATTTAAGATCCTGCACCGGGTGTATATGACAGGACCTCGATTAATGCGCATGAGTTTCTCGCCTGACGGTCTCTGTCGTAGGGGCTGCGGAGCTCTTGCCACTTTTTTGCACATCCTTTGGGACTGCCCGGTGATCGCCTCCTACTGGAGGAGAGTGCACCGCGTTATGGAGGAGGTGACTGGCGTGGCTGCTCACGCTGAAGCCCGTCGATGCCTTCTGAACGTATGGGAGCCTTCCGATCATAACGTTGCGCAGACTAGGTGGGTTACCCTTGGGAACATGGTAGCTAAGAGGGACATAGCCCAGAAGTGGGGTGCGTCCGAGGCCCCCCTGCTGGTACAGTGGAAGGCCAACATGGACTGGTGCATGTTCAGGGAGAAGACAGTCTATGTGGCCAGAGGGAGACCTCGAACTTGGACTAAAATTTGGGGAGCATGGAATGAATACAGGGGAGATGTGTGCTTACCGCCTGAATCAGTCAGCCTGCATGATAATATGTCTCCCTAGCCTGTGACGCCAACTGAGCTCTATTGTACTGTATTCTCCTGTCACCTTCCCCCTCCCTCCTCCTTCTTATCCTGTAACCTATCCTTGATGCACATTTCCCTGCCTTCTTCCCTCACCCATCCCCGACACCCAGCGACACACTATCCCCACTGCCACTTTCGCGCCCGCGGGCGCCTTGTTGTTGTGTTCATCTTAATATAAAATTAACCTTCGACGACTATGTCTCAATTGTTTGACACTACTTCTCTCCTGTTGTTTCTGCTGCCTTGCCTCCGGGATGTCAGGCTGAATAGCTGTGTGTTCTGACTTCCAATAAAGGTTTTCAAAAAAAAAAAAAAGGATGGTTGCAATAGGAGTGATTGAAAAAGGAGGGAGAACGAAAGAGTCGAAGAAGGAAAGAGGAGAGGGAGAGAAGAAAAGAAATGTAGAAGAAGAAGAAAGAAAGAAAAACGAAATTGACAAGATTGATATGAAAACAGAAACAGCAATTAACATAAAGTCATGTTGTGTACTTTAAATCATAACAGAGGGGTAAAAGAGTCTATGTTGTACTCTTATGGGTGACAGGAACGTGTGCTATATCAGCGAATATGATCACTGTGCAAATCTAAGGCGGATCATAGCAAAGTTCCAGAGAGTCAAGTGAACTCCAGAGCTTGGCATGCGATTTCCGCCACAGTGAGGAGTGGAGTGCATTATTATCTGCGCCCCTTAAAGAGGCCAACCATTCTTGCCATTTCTTGAAAGAAACATCAGATGCACTTTTCCATTTGCTTAAGATGACTTTACAAGCAAGCGTAAGCATGAGATCCATGAGGTGGCGGTCATGTTCATTCACTAATCTTGTGTTTATTGCCCCAAGCATAACTTTAAAATGTCTCTCTAGGTTCAGGAGGGCCCTTCTAGTGTTAAGAAATATGTATTTGGAATGAGGAAAAGCTGCCATATCCATTGACATTAGAGCTGGTAGCGGTTAGTTGTTAATGATGGCCTTTTCGACATGAACCCAAACAGGAATGTATTCGGATTGAAGTTGGAACCAATTCACACCTTGTTTGCACAAATATGCCGTCTGTAGCACCTGAAATTTGGTAAGCCTATGCCTCCCTTATCTTTCGGAAGTTGGAGCTTCTTCACGGAGATTCTTGGTTTTTTGCCTTGCCATAAAAAAGTATTGAAGAGCTTATTTATTTTGGTGAGGAAGTCATCCGATAGTAGCATTGGGAGCATACTTATCAGATAATTGACCAGAGGTGTGATCATCATTTTCAGAGTTTCCGCTCTGCCCCACCACAATAAAAATGTGGGTGACCAACCGTCCAAGAGAGAGGATATCTTTTTATGAAGGGTATGTTCATTAATTTTGAGGGGCTAATTAGGTCCTTTTCAAATTCTATAACTAAATATTTAAAGATTTTAGTTTGCCAGAATAAGCCAGTTACCTATAATGCTTCTATCACCTATATTATTGATGAGTTTCACCTCTGTTTTGTCCTTGTTAAGCTTATAGCCTGACACTTCGGCAAAATCTGCAACAGAGGACATCAGGGCCGGAATCACTAAATCTGCATTCTCGGATACGACTAAGACGTCGTCAGCATAGGCCGAAATTTTGACTGTATAATCATCAAAGCAAATACCTTTAATATGATCATTATGTCGAAGATAATAAAGGAAGGCCTCGATGGCGAGCAAAAAGAGGGAGGGAGATAGGGGGCAGGTCTGTCTCGTACCTTGCTCCAGGTTAAAGGGTGACGATAGGCATCCCCCTGCACGCACTCTTGCTGATGGATTGGAATATAAGGCCATCACCATACGAATAAAGTCTGTTCCCAACTTAAATTTGTGCAAAGTGGCTTCCAGATAAGATCAGTCGACCTTATCAAAGGCCTTTTCTGCATATAATGTTACTGCAACGGTCGGGTGGTAATTAGCTTGGCCTTCTCTATTATGTGTGCTAGGGTGCGGGTGTTGTCGCTAGATAGTCTATTCTTGAGAAACCCTACCTGTGATGGGTGAACGAGTTTGGGTAGGATTTTCTGGATTCGTTTGGCCAGGATCATGGCAAACATTTTGCAATCAAGGTTGATCAGCGATATCAGCCTGTAATTCTTCGGGGATGTCGGATATTTCCCTTCCATTGGAATTACCGCGATAATTGCTTCCGCAGGGGTACCAGTGACTTGCCTGCTATTAGCGAAGCCTGTATATAAGTCTTTAAGAGGTTCTACTAGGGTTGAAGAGAATCTCTTGTAAAACATGGGGCTGAATCCATCTGGTCCCGGGCCTTTCCCAGTTTTGAGAGTTTTGATGGTTTGTTCAATGTCTGCAGCGGATATGGGAAGGTTAAGGTCCGCCTGTTCTTGCAGCGAAAGGGAGGGGAGAGCACAATTATCCAGGTATGTACCTAATTTGGTGTTATTAAGTTCTTAGTTTATACTATATAAGTCACTTTCGAAATCTTTAAGTACGTCATCAATTTTGGTGAAATCAGTGTGTGACGTCCCTAATTTACCTACTACGCTCTTAAGAGCAGTGCATTGTAACTTAAATTTCAGATAAGATGCAAGGCTCTTACCAGCTTTGTTAGTTTAGCATAATTTGAAGTTTTTGTGGTTCTTAAGCCAGATTCCAGCTATCTCACTAATAATCTTGCTATATTCATATTTTTTGGTCATTATGTCACTTAGGGTCTGAGGGTCTTTAGAAAACGTGTGTCTCTTTTCAAGTGTTGAGATCTCTCGTTCTAGGCGTGTTAGGTTATTGTTGGCGTCTTTATTCATGGCTGCACGAATCTTAATTATGACTCCTCTAATGGTGGTCTTAAGGGCCTCCCATCTCGTAAGGTCGGTAGTGTCCCCCTTCTTGTTGTGAACAAGGTACTCTTGTATAGCCATCTCGATAGCCTTCCTATTCACATCACTTTTCAAGACCACATTATTGAATCTCCATATACTTGATTTTTTAATCTCATTATGGATTGCCAGTGTAATTGTGATGCAAGAATGGTCAGAAATTACACGTGATTCAATGGAAGTGTCTTTAATATCGGCATAGGAGTGACCAGATATAAGGATGTAATCTATACGCGAGTACAATTTGTGTGGAGGTGAATAAAAGGTATAGTCCCTCCCAGTTGGATTCACCAATCTCCAAGAATCGTTCAGATTAGAACGAGCGCAGAGATTGAGGAGTGCTTTGTGCGAGCTATTCGGGCGAAAGGGGCAATGAGAGTCTCTATCCAGATGTGGATCAGGAGGTAGATTGAGATCACCACCCATGATGTGAGTCGCATTGTCCGGGATCGTGTGAATGTTGTCAAATAGCTCTTTCCAAAAACTTGGGTCGTCCTTGTTAGGGGCATAGACATTGGTTACATAGAATTCTTTGTTATCCTTCAACAATTTATAGACACCTACCTACCCTTGGAATTAGCAGTCAATATTGGCTCTCTTTGCAATGAGGGTTAAGACCCCTTTCTTCTTTCCTAGGGCATCCGAGCTGATTGCCTCGCTGTATATTTTATTATTTATTGAGTTAAACTGTGACGAGTCAATCTTAGTTTCTTGTAGCAAAATAATATCACCTTTTTGCCTGTGTATGTAATCGAGTATTTTTCTCTTCTTGATGGGGGTGATTGATGCCCTTTACATTAAGTGAAACGATTCTAACGGACTGCTTGTTTGGGACAATGATATGGGGAGAAGCGCGATTGATTGCACAGCACGGTACGTGAGTCAAGGATGGTGGGAGGTGCTATGTGTTCGTGCCGTAAAGGGCCAAAGGGCCACATGTGGGGCATGCAATAATCGGAGAAAAAGATCATGAGGAAATAAGTGTCTGGTGAATCATAGCACAAGAGTAGACGCACAAATCGGGCACTGTCACTGGAGTACGAGGAGCAGCTGTTTGAACACAAATTTAAACATAGGAAGAAAGACAAAGGGAGAAAAAACAATATGGACAATAATCTCCATCAACCCCCCCTCACCACAAACCCTCCCTCCCCATGCCAAAAGTACTCTAAGAACATGGCGACCAAGGAGAAAGAGCAACAGCAACAACGACTCACTCCAGTGGCAATAGCAGATTATATCCTGCTTAATAATTACAGGGTTTTGCAACAATTAACATCGACAATAAGAGATTCTACGCGCACTTGCTGGAAATATTGCATACAGTCAGACGATCAGCGCTAAAACATTTTTGAAGTACATCGCAAAGTGCAAAAGAACACTGAGTTAAGTGACTTAACCACATTATTTCCAATAATTGCTTCATGTGAAAACGCGTGAAAAAGCGAAATTTCAATACATAGCCGCCATAAGTACTATGGATGTGTCACTGACTATGCAGAAATACAAAATTACGTCCAATTGAGCATCAGGTGGTGTTGTGGAACTCCACTGGAGACCAAGTAGAACTTAGTATAGAGCGTAGCCCAGATATAGCGCTTAATTTCTATAATAATAACCATAGCCACAACTATAATCACTGTGAGTGTTTCACCGACATGTGCAGTGTTCATCACGTGTAGCCGCTATAAGTGTTTGGAGTCATTACCTAGATGAGGATCAAAACCTTGACTAAGGCAATCACACAAGAGTTAACAAATATTAATTGGTAACAATCCATGTCTTACCATGCTGTAGATCACGTCCAGGATCTTAGGACATCCGAACATGCATTCACAATACTACCTTAAGCAAAACAGCCTTCAGTAATATACACCTTTAGACAGAGGGTATGGGTTCATAGACCTGGACCACCAGATTCCCGTTGGAGAAGTAATAACCACTAGCAGGCCCGTTAGTGAAATATGTTGTAGGCAGCCTGAGCAGTCCATGATGGTCCATGTTAGGTTTCCACCGCCGGGGCACCCGATGCAGCTGTTTCCATTGAAGACTCGTCTGGGCAGTCGAGACATTTCTTCAGGGGTGACGGATCTGTAAATATCTGTGAAACTCCCTGTATCATTACTCGGAACCTCGCCGGGCCCACAAAGCCGAATTGGTAGTTGAGCGTGCGCAACCTTGGTCGAAGGGCTAGGAAGTTTTTCCTTATGTTGATAGTTTCCTTGCAGTAGTCCTGGGAAATGTATATTTTGGTAGTTTTCCACAGTATGTGGTTGTGTTTGCGCATAAATGATTCATGATTTCATCAGTGATGTCACTGACCATGTTCTGTGTGAAATAATATGTGAGGTCATAAGTAGTGCATTGCGGGGGCTAAAGTTATATTTAGCTCAGGTAACTATAATTGCTGAATTTTACTGGTTTTGTACAAGGGAAATCTATTACCTAACTAGAACGTCCCCGTAACCTTTGTTTTTTTTTAATGCGAATTACTATGTTTTTTTAACTGGTAGTCATGTTTGCAGAGTGGTGGAGAAAGGGGGCGGGGGCCTCCGACCAGCTCTCAGGAATTGAGCTGTAAGGTACTTACTAGAGGTAACAGGAGTGCTTCTTGGCCCTTAAGTCCCTCAGCATCCAAGAGGAATTCATCCCCCAACCAGTATTGCGCCAGAAAGTGCCTTTGCAAAGTGGTGGAGACAGGGGGCGTGGTCTCCAAAGTCCTCACACCAGTCGCGCTCAGTAGAACTTACTGGAGGTAACAAGAGGGGTAGTTGGCCCCCAAGGATCCTCTGGAACCAAGGGGACTTCATCCCTCAACCAGCAGAGCAAGTGCATTTGCAGAGTGGCGAAGAAAGGGGGCTGAGCAACTTTTTTTTTCCGGGGAGGGGGGCCATGTGGCCCCATTCCCCAGGCCGATTACATGAAAAGAGGAGGACCGAGCGGCCCTCCTTCCTGGCCGATTTCAGCCCCGTGGACCCCATCACCCGCGGCCCGGCCTCAATTTTGGGTGCCGTGTTCCCAACCCACTGCCACTCGCATAAAGTGTGTGTGCATTGCAGTGAACGTGGAGAAGGCACGGTACGTTTGTGTTGTGCGTTTTTCAGATTTAATGTCGACCGCATTTAACTTAAACCTCCTGAGCAGCAGACAGACCTGTTGAATGAACACTACAGCCTTTTGGGGAGTCACACCTTTTAATCCTGCCCCCCGTGTGGGTGTTTGGGGAGGGTTCAGGGGGGGCTGGTCTACTGTGGGCGGGAGGCGGTAAATAGCCGCTCCCATGTGACCCTTCCTCACCTATTTGCTCCGGAGAACACGTCGAGCTGTGAAGTGAATGCGCCGCAGAGTAAATATTTGTCCCTTCCGTGCACACAAGCCTCCTGTCCGAGTCCAATCCCCCCTGCTCCTGAGTCCACCCCCTGCATCCACCCAGAGTCCACCCCCCTCCAGAGTACACCCCCCGCTCCTGGATCCACGCCCTCTCCTCCTCCTGCCCCAGAGTCCACCCCCCCTTCCGCCTCCTGCCCCGGAGTCCACTCCCCTCCTCCTCCTGCCCCGGGGTCCACCCCCCCTCCTCCAGCCCAGGAGTCCACCCCCCCCCCTCCTCCTCCTCTGGAGTCCACCCTCCTCCTCCTCCTGCCCCGGAGTCCACCCCCCTCCGGCGTATACCCCCCTCCTCCTCCTGCCCCGGAGTCCACCCCCCCCTCCTCCTCCTGCCAGGAGTCCACCCCTCCTATATAATTATGGGCGTGGTTTAAACATATACACTAAAATTCCTATTAAGTGCCACCGTACTCCCACATTTGCATAGACTAACAACTGCGACTGGTATACAAGATCATTGTTCTGTGCACTTTCTAAAGAGGCCAAGGATTGGATGAGAACGTATTCTGAGCATCTTATAGCCCCTGACAGGCACTGAGAGAAAATCGCACTGCCTCCAGCCAGAACTCGCATGCACGCTGTTGCAAACACCTAGCTGGCTCGCCATTAGAATTACACACCAGCAACACTAATATATCACCTGTGTGTGTGGGGCTCTGTGTGTGTGTGTGTGTGTATGTGTTGGCTCAGTGTGTGTGTGGCTCAGTGTGTGTGTGGCTCTCTGTGTGTGTGGCTCTCTGTGTGTGGGTGCAAATGCAATAGGTCTCGTGTTTGCAAGAGATTAAGCTATTGGCATTGTAAATGACAATGCCATTTATTTATGTTTTCAAAACCAACACATATAAAAATTGTCATTTACAATGCCAATCGCTCTAACTTTTGCAAAGGCGAGGCGAGACCGTTGCATTGTAAATGCATGTTTAAGTAAGCCATCACTTCCCTTCCAACGTACAAAGAATTCTCTACTGCATTTATTAATTTAATTCTAAATACGTTAACTAATTAGTAGAGCTTACATAAAAAAGTAACCAACTTTTGTATTATTTTAGGATGAAGGAGGCATCATTAATCTTTTGTAAACTAAATTTAAATTCAATTGTTGATCTGTGAATAAAGGCAGGTCGTCTTTTAGCTCCCATCAAAAATATTTTAATCACTGGTATTTAACAAATGTGTATCTGATCGCTACATCATTTTGTATGCTGACAAATGTACTCTTAGTGGTACATAACTAAAGTCACATGCAAATAACTCTATTAGACATTTGTGCAACACTGTTTGATCAGCAGCTTTCAGCTCCTGGCAGTTACTCTTTGAGTATCACTTTAAATAACAAGGCTGTTTTGCTGCTTAATATTTCTTAGTTGACTGCATTCTAGCTTCTATATTATCTTTCATACAAATTTTAGAAGGCATAAATGTTGAAATTATATCACCACTGCAGCCAAGATGCTAGTTGTAGACTTTGTGGATCAGGATCTTCTTGTTCCTCTTCCTTGCATTGCTAATAAATCTTTTTGAAGAGGAACTGGGGATATTTGGGTTTGCCAAGTGTACTAGAGTGAGAACTATATTTAACATACATGCTGTTGCTATCGCCATAGGATTCATTTTGACGTTTTGAACTGGATTTCTTTTACAGCTGGAATAAGAGCTGTGGAATTTCTCTTCAACTGTTTACGCAAATATCCTGCATCAACCCCTCAAAATTGCACTCCTGTTTAACTGTGGATAGTAAAGGTTGGGTGTGTGGTGTGCTATTTTTTATTTTATCATCTAGGTTTGGGTTGCATCACATCTTGAAAACGTTTTCACTGCCTTTTGTTAAGGTCCCATTCATGAGAAGTGCTTGACCTCAAGGGGTGCTTGGTAAGTCAATCAATTAAAAAACTTTATTCGGATACAATCTTGTGTCCATAAAAGTATACAAACATTTAAAAACCATTGTTTAAAATCGCTAAAATGTTTAGTGCACAGTATAACTGTATGACACATTTTATAGTAAAAAGAACCATTACCAATCAATAGCAGCAAGATTCATATGGAACACACATAAACAGAGACAACAGCACACTTATAAAGCCATTAGTTTCTATTTCAACCCCAACGCACAGTCTATCGTTTTACACGGAGTCATAGTTTGCGCGATATTTAACACACGCTTTTAAAAATCGAGCTATTGGAGCGATGTTATACTCTATATCCTAGCATTGTAGGGCAAGAAGGGCCGGACGGCAGTGGCGCAAGCCCATGAATTTCACCAAAGGGATAATCCACTGCTTACGTGGAAATTCATAATAGCGACAAAAAAAGACTACGTGCAATAACAATTGCTCTGACTGCCCATCACATGGGCAAGGAGAGAGGTTACTAGACCAATCTTTTGTCTTCGGGAAAGTTAACTGCCGGTGAAAGGTATTAAACCGGAATCGCGACAAAAGATATTTATCATAAGCATTAACACTAGATAGTAGGTATGGCTGGATCCCATGTGAGACTTGCACCCAGACTAGATGGAAATTTGTGGGTTTTAAAATCTCAGATGCCAAACGCAGCTCACGAAGATGAGATAGACATATATTTTTCAGCTTTTTGCGCGGAACCTCAGTTATAGTCTCAGGGAGCAAAAAGGCTGTTTCCATGTTTACATCTCTGAGAAAGTTATGGACATAAAGTAACCATGGGATGTTTTTCCAGTTTTCCAGTGTAAAGCAGTCACAAATAAGTGAGCATGTCAATTTACATTCTGTAGTTTGCCAAAGACGGTGCCATAAAAGAATTGGTTGGACAGCAATAAGGTCAGAAATATAGTCCTCACCCAACTCCATATGACAACCGAAGGTTGGGGAACTTTTGGGGGCGGCCAAAAGATACCGCAGGAAGCCGTTTTCTACTTTTTGGATAGGTTCTGTATTTACATGCCCCCATACCCCTGCCCCATACGTTTCCACTGGGCAGCACTTAGCCCTGTAAATCTGGATCAGTTCCCGCGAGGGGCGCTGACCCAGATTTTGGGCAAATGTAACCAAAGCTGTTGTAGCTCTGAGGAACCCCATCTTTCTGGCTAAAAGAGCTGGACGCCAGCTGGAAGGATTGTCTATCTGGATTCCTAAATAAGGGTATGAGTTTACACTTTCCAGGGTAGTACTGTTGATCTGAGCGCCGCCAGAGTGTTTAAGGATTTCCCCAAATGCATGACGAATGTTTTCTTCGTGTTTACATTTAAGTCTAAACTTGCCATGAAATTGCTGTATCTATCAAGAAGGAGTTGGAGTTGATGTGGGGTCCTGGCCATGATGACCGCGTCATCCGCATAAAGCAATGCGGGTATTGGGCGACGATCAATCATGGGCAGGTCCTGACTTCCTTCAAGCATCGCAACCTCCAAACCATTTGTGTAGAGGTTAAAAAGGAAGGGTGCCAGAACGCACCCTTGTCTGACACCCTTAGCTACTGGGAAAGATGTTGTAACCCCCCCCCCCCCCATACCATACCGTACTTTAGTTGTAGCCCCCGTGTAAAGATTTTGGATGAAATATACCAAGGGAGGATCTACCCCCATAGACAGAAGGAGTTTCCAGAGTTTACTGTGGGAGACGCAATCAAAAGCCGCCGAAAGGTCGACGTATGCTAAATGCAGCCTCCCCTTTTTTGCCCCTACATATTTGCCTATCAGCAGAGACAGTTTTAGAGCCTGCTCCACTGTCCCCAGACCCTCTCGAAAGCCATACTGCAGGTCAGAAATCACTTGATTACGTTCGGCCCAGTCTTGGAGTCTTAAGGAGAAGCCGACCCATAACCTTGCCTGTGGAGTCCAGGAGGGAGATAGGACGATAACAGGCAGGGTAATTACGGTCGCCTTTTTTAAAGATCGGAAGCAAAATAGACGTTGTCCAAGACTTAGGTGGGCCGATTTTAGTGGCTGCTTCGAAGACCTTTGTAAGGATGGGGGACCATAGTTCTAAATTATTTTTAAATATATTCACGGGCACCCCATCAGGGCCTGGGGCTTTGCCACACTTGGAGGCTTGTAATGCATTAAGTACCTCTTCAAGATCAAAGTTGAGATAAGAAGAAATAATTAAGCTTTGGCAATTTTAGGGAGCAGGCATCTCCTGAATGACTGTAGGGAGCTGTAATGGGGGGTCCCCCAAAATGCCAAAAATCTTGGAGAAGTGGCCAACCCAAGCAGCTTCACCCACTGCTACCTCTATCCGGGGAGTTGATTACTGATCAGTTAGGAAAGGTGTTCTTACTATTTGCCAAAAAGTGGCTGAATCCTTAAGGGAACAGCTATGGTGGAGCTTACCCCATAGTTATTTCTTAATATCCACCTTACAGGATTTAAGTTCTTGCTTGTAAAGCTTTCTCAACCTAGCAACTTCCCCCTTGTCCCTTATGGTGCTAGTCAGGGCTTTCTTTAATAAGAGGTAAGCACTCCTTGTTGCGGGATTAAACCATCCCTTTTTTGTTTGATTGGGGCCCTTAGTTTTGCGAAACAGCTCTTTTTAAATTTCGGTAGCGATGGCAAAAAAAACAGTCAATACCTGGGCAGGGTCCGACTGTGGGCTTAGGCACACTTCGACAAATGGGAGAGTACGTTTCAGTACTGCAGAAGTAACCTTTTCAGGATCCACTTTATCCCATTTAATTGCATACACATTCAGTTTATTTACCTTTAATGACTCCTGCGCTAAGAGTGTTTGCTTACTACGTAGTGCAGGCATATTAGGGATAGTGAGAGTGTTGGGAAAGTGTTCGCTACTGGGGTTGGTACCTGTTCGAAAGCTACATAGTTGCTCTTTAGTAGCTTGCGACACCAGGATATAATCAATCAGGGTAGATAGACCCCTGCCATTAAATGTCGGGGTAAAAGGCACAGGAGGGGATACTAGCTCGTTTGCAAAGCCCAAGTCTAAGTTAAACATTATTTCAGTGAGAGAGTTCCCTAGTTTTGTGTGAGGGAAGTGTGTTAGGTTAAGGCCCAACTCATCGACAATACCACAATTGTTTGAGTCCCCATCTTTACAAAGATTTAAATTAAAGTCCCCTCCCCAAACAATACTAATAGTAGAGGTAGGGTTTTTAAGCCGCTCCTCCATTAGAAGTAGGGAAATATTTTCCAGAACTGGAAGTACATCCTTTGAAGACAAGTTGTTATAAAAGTTCACTATATAGAACACGCATGCTTTGTTTGGCGTTATTTTAAGGATCTGGAAGTAGGGATTGCTGTTAATTATTTTAATGTTGGTGATTTGCAATTCATTTGAGACGTATATCACCAAGCCACCTTTCGCTCTACCACATAATGAAGGTTGGGCAGGGGAATTAAAGGTTTTATAGCCTTGCAGGTGGATGGGAACAGTTAACCAAGTTTCTTGCAGGCATATGATGTTGTGTACCTTGATACTAAAGAGCCAAGATGGAAGGTCTACCTTAGTACGCAAACCGTTTATATTCCAGAATATCAGGTTGAGGGATAGGTCAAGTATAGCCGAACCCCCTCAATTATGATGTCTACAGCAGGAGGTTTTGTCATAGCCCTATGGGGCCCCTCGTCTGGAGTTACTGCAACCGGGAGAAAGTTGGAAGTGTCCTGCTCACACGACTGGGTCTCCTCTACAGCCCTGCTGGGGGAACGAGGTTGGAATACTTGATTTTCTTTGTTAATGCATTTCGGGAGCGTGGGGAACAAACAAACTGGAGGCTTTGGTAAGTGAGCCAGTCAGTCATTTGCATCCAGGTCTGATAGAAGATTGAATCTATTAAACGTTTGGAACGGTTCTAACCAAAGAAATGGGTTATAGCCATTATAGCCATTACTGCTGATCAAGTACCGATTTTGACTGGGCCTAGGACGTTCGTTAGGATAACTTGTTTGTAATCCCAGGTTTGGAATGAATTCTACTGCTGATCTTGGGTAAAAGAAGGTCAGTTCACGTGTTTTAATACCCCCTAGCCCACTATCCTGAAAATCAGTTAAAATGTATTTCACAGCTCTGCTATCTGAAAAGTTAACAATGATAATGTCACCCGGTAGATCTTTTCTACGACGGCCCAGCCAGGGCAGACGTCTAACATGGATGATTTCTCCGTTCAAGGACGGGGGGAGTGGGCGATTTTGACGAAGCCAAAACAGGACTTTATTTTTCAGTTCGAAAAATGTTTCCGTCTTGCCTTCCTCTAAGGGTGGAACGCCTGTAAAGACGACCACGTACGGAACCACTTCCGGGGGGAGATCTACAGGCCTGGTCCTGGGCTTGCTTAATTCAACATGTTTTGCCCGTACACCTTGGGCAGGCGTGGGTTGATGCTTTGAGACATTCCCACCCCCCTGTGTGTTATTCGCCCTAAGAACAGGTCTGTGATACTTGTGGCGCATTTGTCTGCACAGAATTTGGATTGGAAGGATTAATGATCTTCTTTGCCCTTACCTTTTGAGTGGGGAGGGGTGGGATTTTTACTTTTGACACCAATTTTTACCGCAGGAGCAGGTTTTAAAGGAGCGGATATCAAAGATGGTGGTACCCCTTTTTTCGAGTGACAGGTACTGGAGTCGAAACTATCTTTACCAAAGGTAACCTTGGTGGAGCGGTGTCTGGTTGGGCCTTGTTTGTTACTATATTCTCCCTAACTGCTTGTTCTAAGGACCCTAGCTGGGCAGTCATTTGTTTCAGTCTCTCTATTACTGGGAGGATGAGGGATCTTACTATATGCTCAATAGACCCCACAATCTCAGAATTAGGGATTACCTTAGAGGGAAGAAATTGGGAAGCATGCGGAGCCGGTAACATGTGGGTTTGTAGGATAGGAGGGACAAGGCTAATTTTAGGGTCAGACTTAGACGTTTGAATAAACTTGCTCGCTTTACCCCGTGTAGTACTACCTCCACACTTTCTCCTCCTTTTTGTCGGCGGGGGACCTTGGTGTAGGTCGGAGTTGTTCTTAATAGAATTGGTTTCTACATGGAAAATCTCTGCCACAGATGACGAAATGGTCGCCTGGGACTCAGGAAGGGGGGACAAATTACATTGTGAAGTTGAGATAATAACACTTAGTTCACTGATTGAGTCACTAATAGAGTCACTAATAGAGTCTATTAAGGTATGCCTGTCTCGAAGAAGCAGTGGAATACTGTTATTTCTGGAAGATTCACAGGCTGCAGGAGATGTGGTGACCCCATCCTGGACCGGCGTAATGAGATCTGTAGATGGGAAGGATGTGCGCGTGTTCTTTATATGCTCAATAGAGCGGCGCCCGTCAGCCCGTCGCTCGGCAAGAGAGTCCTCCCTATCAGCATCCGGAATCACCCTAGTTACAAAATGATCCAGGGTTCCTTTATTTGCCTTTTTTAGTGACGGGGATTTTCCCATAGTGTTCATGGTTCGTAAAGTTTGGGAAAAATAGCTTGCAGTCTGGAAAATCAAATATGAGGTATGACCCACTGTGCCTTGTAGAATTGTTTAAGGAAGTCAATAAAATTACGGCACTGAGTGCAGATGGTAATTGAAAGAAAGTGTCTTACCTGAAACGACCACCTTGTAGATGACAGGGGGGGGCCCAGCCCAGCCTCTTCCGGCCTTTGACGGCCGTGGATGGCCCGCCCTTTGCCCGGGCTTCGCCCGGCGTCCCGCGTTGCGGGGAACGCCGACCTTTATCGCGCCTCCAGGCGCCGAGGGGGACGTCCAAGGTCTGCGCCGCCGCAAGGTGTCCTGGGAAGCAGAGTCCTCCACTCGGCGGCCGCCTATGATGTTCGAGGCGGCAGCGGGAGGACTCGGGTGGTGCAGGGGGAGTGAGTCCGGCAAGGTTTTTGCCCTGCTGAATGGCCGTCGGGAGAGTTCAGCCCAGGTCAGTTATGCAAAGTGGATTACACCCCTTGGTCCGGGGACGCCGACCTTTATCGCGCCTCCAGACGCCGAGGGTGACGTCCAAGGTCTGCGCCGCCGCAAGGTGTCCTGGGAAGCCGAGTCCTCCACTCGGCGGCCGCCTATGATGTTCGAGGCGGCAGCGGGAGGACTCGGCGGTGCAGGGGGAGTGAGTCCGGCAAGGTTTTTGCCCTGCTGAATGGCCGTCAGGAGAGTTCAGCCCAGGTCAGTTATGCGAAGTGGATTACACCCCTTGGTCGGGGGACGCCGACCTTTATCGCGCCTCCAGGCGCCGAGGGTGACGTCCAAGGTCTGTGCCGCCGCAAGGTGTCCTGGGAAGCCGAGTCCTCCACTCGGCGGCCGCCTACGATGTTCGAGGCGGCAGCGGGAGGACTCGGGCGGTGCAGGGGGAGTGAGTCCAGCAAGGTTTTTGCCCTGCTGAATGGCCGTCAGTAGAGTTCAGCCCAGGTCAGTTATGCGAAGTGGCTTGGTAAGTCTGTGTGATGTTTTCTTCTCCTGTAAGTGATTTTCAATAAGAAATAGGTTTCTGGCATTGACTAAATGAAATAATCCCCTTAGCTAATTTCTACTGGTCCAGACTGAACATCGATTTTGTATTGTCCGTAAGTATTTGTTGCCCACAGGATTTTATTTAAAATCCTTGTCCTCGCTTATTGAGCTGTCCATCAAGCCGGCCCAGTCTACTTGAGGAAAAGATTTTCCCTATATGTTCCCAACCGCCCCCTCAGATCAACTCATCTGCACCAAATGACTGTCCCAAAATTTAAATACAGCAGGCTCGGTGGCCAATCCATCTCGGTCAAAGCGGCGAGAACATGGAACACCCTTCCGCTCCATCTAAGAACAGCCCCATCCATCACTTTGTTTAAGAAGGGTCTGAAGACCCACCTTTTTAACATCACTGTATAGGGTCTCCCCCCTTTTTTCATCTTACCGGTTCTACTCTGCTCTGCCTCTCACCCATCTCGCGCCAGGATACTATTTTCTTAGTAACAGAGCGCGCTACAAAAGCCTCTATAATAAATAATAATAATAATAATAATTTGAACTGATGTACCATGTATCTGGCTCTAGAAAGCTTTCTCAACTAGAAACAGTCTTTAGCTTCAAGTGATTTATATGTTCTATTGGTTCCTGTTCTGACAATTATCCCCTCGCTTTGATTGTGAAGGCACACACCACACCCTACTGGTTACACATCCTTCTTAATGATTTGCAATTTTAAACTCTTGTTTAGGACGTGGAATTGCGAAAGGTATGCTGTTTTACATGTTTTTGTTACACAATTCTGATTATTTCTACACCTTGCATATAACCACTAGATTTTCCCAACACCCCCCTTTACTTAAGACCTCTGACTGCACAGCCATTTCAGAATAGAGCTCATAAGCAGCCTTGGATTGGGGCTAATATAAATACATGACAAAAACTTTCCTAACAATGTCATCACAGTCATCACTGTTAAAGTCTGAGACACGTGTGCTCATGCAAAGCTAATAATCTGCCTGGTATGAGAAAAGCCAAAGCTAAATCGGTACTCTGATATGACCCCAGAAAATCTTTTCCTTATGCAGTGAAGAAAACTTTTTCATATTGATCCGAATAGTAAAACAAATCTAATACTCTCTAACCACTATGTTGAGATTGTAACAATAAATTCGTCCCGACCATCCAATCCCCTTCTTACGGATGCATATGAATCGCTTCTCTGTTTTTCTAAACACCCTTAGTCCAGCTTTAAGTGGGATGAAAAACTCCGGGCGTGGCCAATGTAATTAAGGACGTGGCTTAAAGACACCAAAGCTAAAAATCTAAACTTAGCGTAGTGTGCCACCCAACTAGTATTTTGCCGTTTCTGTCATTGCATCCAGATATATAATACAAGTAACATTATACAGACAACAAGCAGGGATTATTGGCTTTGTCAGTGGTTGTTAGTTTCATAAGATAAACAAGCAACAACTATGGCTTTGTAATATAGAATATTGAAAATGATTCTGTTCCGAAATGATGAGACTATGAAAGAACTATAACAAGTCTCTTTGAATTACATCAAAGTCATTGAACAGTAGTATTGCTGCAGAGTTGAACAAATAAATCCCACAGGTTATGAGGGCAAAAATGGACAGCCCGATAGGGATCTGTCTCAACACCTGCTTTTTAGCACTGCCGGTGCTGAGGACCAGCAGGACCCAGCTCACAAAGCCCTGCCTTAGTTCATACCTTGAATGGGTAATGTATATCCTTCATGGCAAACTTGAGAAATTTCTGAATGTGCTGGATGAAAATGTGAAAACACGCATAGTTCGGGTCTATGGAGGCAAAGTAATCATTCTCCTCCAATGGTGGAAAGAATACTCGAGAGGGCTACTTGGAACTTTTTGATAAATCTGTTCATGAAACAGATCAAACAATGCCAAATCCTGTCGAGGACTCCCAGTTAAAGTGTTTTACTCCTGTATCTGGTTTGTGATGTGGTACCTCCTGGATAACTAACTTTTAGAAGTAGATTTTGAATTTCTAGTTGGAAGTCTTGACTCCCTGCAAAGAAGTTTCTTAAGTTTTATTGTTTATGGTGTGCTCGAGAATGCTACGCTATGTTATTTTCTAAACCTCTTTTTATTATCATTATGAAACACTCCACAGTAGTCATTACGACGATATCAAAAGGCAGTTAACACAATTATCCAACTGAATATGTTATGTAGGTAGAGCAGACCTCATAATAAAATGCACCTTTCCAAAAGAAACAAATCAAGCACAGATACTCACAGCTGCCACAACGATGTGAGGAAGTTTCAGGGGTGGAGTAAGAGCACAGGGCATTGGGATAACCCAAAATAGATTCTCCTAAACAACCACTCAAATGAAAACCCAAAAGAATCCCTGGACACATATGAGAAGATCTTTCACACAGTATTTGAATGGAGACCAATAGTAACTTAGCCTCTAACTTGAGAAGGGCCAGAATCCAGCAGCTTCCTACTATTAAGGAAGTCTGGGTGTGTTAAAAAAACAATCCCACCCTCCCAAACTATTTGCAGCCCAGAGGAAACTAGCACAAATACTCCTAGTCATGCTCTAAACAAGTCATGTTTACAGCTTGTCGTTTTTAGGTCTCGGCTAAAGACGCGCGGAAGCGCGTCTCCGCCGAGATCTTTTGTCAGGGACTGTGCTTCCCAGGAGACAGCCTCGGCCACGCGCATTGCCTCTTCAAGGAGGTGATTTCCGCTGGCCACGCGCTCGCGAACGCGCTCAGCTGCTGTCTCCTGGGAAGCAGCAACACCACACACGCATGCGCATACACACACACAAGCACCCATGCACGCACGCACATACATACATACAGAGACACCCCCCCCCCTCACACATACACACACACGCGCGCTCGCACACACACACAAGTGCACCGAGGCCCCCCCTCCCCCGCCGTCATCGTCGCACACATACATACACACACACACGAGCATACACACACACACGTGCACCAAGCCCCCCTCCCAGCCTTTTGGAACTTACCTGGCCAATGTCGGGGACTCTGCCCAACCTCCTGCTGGCGCGGCCCCGGGACTCTACACCGCTCACAGGAGCCCCGGGCCGCGAGACACATCGACTCCGCCTGCCTCCTCTTCCGGTCTGGACGTGGCCCCGCCCCCGTCACAGGCGACCGTGCCTGACTTCCGGGGCGGCCGCGGCGGGCTTCCGGGGGGCATTTTTTTTACCATATGTCTGGGTGAGAGTTGGAGCCTGTGCATTATTAACTCAGTCACTGGATGCAGTATGGTGCATTATTGATTAGTTTTACCTTTCTTATTGATTGAGTATTTTTGGTCAAAAGTGCATGTTATCTTTGTGTTTGGTTTTAGCTCTGACGTGAAGAAGGGCACAGTGACCCGAATGGCATTCTTCACTTTCGATCACGCAAATGTACTGGAAAACCAATGGGAAGATGAATGGCATTTGTTAAAATGAGCACGACATGAATAAACATGCCACGTGAATGGCAATCATCGAGGTAGTCTACATGTATTCACAAGCAGCTGTTAAATGACTGTTGAGTTCTTTTCAACCGAGATAGAAAGATGGTGCACACATGCAGCTGTTTGCATAATCACAGGGTGACAGTGCACCGCGCTATTTATCTCTGGCTCATTTTTCAGAAAGGTACAAAGAAAGTCTTCCATCATCTAAAGGAGCATTTGTCCCTCTTGCAAAACATCTGGAGCAGCTGATCCATGTTACACTGTAATGTCCTCAAAAGAATGTCATATCTATGTTTTATAAGGATTGAAAGCACACGCTTCTGTCGTCTGGAGGGAACCTCCCATAAGATAGCATGGGATTCTGGCCTGACAAGCCTCATCTCTCGGTCATCATATGAAGGTGACACAGTAATGCCTGGACCAAACCCATATCTGTTGAAAGAACTCGTGCTCTCAGCAATGGTGTTTTAAAGATGACACTGAACACTGTACACTGAGTGCAGAGTAGTGAATGCAGAGTAGTGAGTGCAGAGTAGTGAGTGCAGAGTAGTGAGTAGTGAGTGCAGAGTAGTGAGTGCAGAGTAGTGAGTGCAGAGTAGTGAGTGCAGAGTAGTGAGTGCAGAGTAGTGAGTGCAGAGTAGTGAGTGCAGAGTAGTGAGTAGTGAGTGCACAGTAGTGAGTAGTGAGTGCAGAGTAGTGAGTAGTGAGTGCAGAGTAGTGAGTGCAGAGTAGTGAGTAGTGAGTGCAGAGTAGTGAGTAGTGAGTGCAGAGTAGTGAGTAGTGAGTGCAGAGTAGTGAGTGCAGAGTAGTGAGTGCACAGTAGTGAGTAGTGAGTGCAGAGTAGTGAGTGCAGAGTAGTGAGTGCAGAGTAGTGAGTGCAGAGTAGTGAGTGCAGAGTAGTGAGTAGTGAGTGCAGAGTAGTGAGTGCAGAGAAGTGAGTAGTGAGTGCAGAGTAGTGAGTGCAGAGTAGTGAGTAGTGAGTGCAGAGTAGTGAGTAGTGAGTGCAGAGTAGTGAGTGCACAGTAGTGAGTAGTGAGTGCACAGTAGTGAGTAGTGAGTGCACAGTAGTGAGTAGTGAGTGCAGAGTGAGTGCAGAGTAGTGAGTAGTGAGTGCAGAGTAGTGAGTGCAGAGTAGTGAGTGCAGAGTAGTGAGTAGTGAGTGCACAGTAGTGAGTAGTGAGTGCACAGTAGTGAGTAGTGAGTGCAGAGTAGTGAGTGCACAGTAGTGAGTAGTGAGTGCAGAGTAGTGAGTGCAGCGTAGTGAGTGCAGACTAGTGAGTGCAGAGTAGTGAGTGCAGAGTAGTGAGTGCAGAGTAGTGAGTGCAGAGTAGTGAGTAGTGAGTGCAGAGTAGTGAGTGCAGAGTAGTGAGTGCAGAGTAGTGAGTAGTGAGTGCAGAGTAGTGAGTGCAGAGTAGTGAGTGCAGAGTAGTGAGTGCAGAGTAGTGAGTGCAGAGTAGTGAGTAGTGAGTGCAGAGTAGTGAGTGCAGAGTAGTGAGTGCAGAGTAGTGAGTGCAGAGTAGTGAGTGCAGAGTAGTGAGTGCAGAGTAGTGAGTGCAGAGTAGTGAGTGCAGAGTAGTTAGTGCAGAGTAGTGAGTGCACAGTAGTGAGTAGTGAGTGCACAGTAGTGAGTAGTGAGTGCAGAGTAGTGAGTGCACAGTAGTGAGTAGTGAGTGCAGAGTAGTGAGTAGTGAGTGCAGAGTAGTGAGTGCAGAGTAGTGAGTGCAGAGTAGTGAGTAGTGAGTGCAGAGTAGTGAGTGCAGAGTAGTGAGTGGTGAGTAGTGAGTGCAGAGTAGTGAGTGCAGAGTAGTGAGTAGTGAGTGCAGAGTAGAGAGTGCAGAGTAGTGAGTGCAGAGTAGAGAGTGCAGAGTAGTGAGTAGTGAGTGCAGAGTAGTGAGTGCAGAGTAGTGAGTGCAGAGTAGTGAGTGCAGAGTAGTGAGTGCAGAGTAGTGAGTGCAGAGTAGTGAGTAGTGAGTGCAGAGTAGTGAGTAGAGAGTGCAGAGTAGTGAGTGCAGAGTAGAGAGTGCAGAGTAGAGAGTGCAGAGTGCTGAGTAGTGAGTGCAGAGTAGTGAGTGCAGAGTAGTGAGTGCAGAGTAGTGAGTGCAGAGTAGAGAGTGCAGAGTAGAGAGTGCAGAGTAGAGAGTAGTGAGTGCAGAGTAGTGAGTGCAGAGTAGTGAGTGCAGAGTAGTGAGTGCAGAGTAGTGAGTGCAGAGTAGTGAGTGCAGAGTAGTGAGTGCAGAGTAGTGAGTGCAGAGTAGTGAGTGCAGAGTAGTGAGTAGTGAGTGCAGAGTAGTGAGTAGTGAGTGCACAGTAGTGAGTAGTGAGTGCACAGTAGTGAGTAGTGAGTGCACAGTAGTGAGTAGTGAGTGCACAGTAGTGAGTAGTGAGTGCACAGTAGTGAGTAGTGAGTGCAGAGTAGTGAGTAGTGAGTGCACAGTAGTGAGTAGTGAGTGCAGAGTAGTGAGTAGTGAGTGCACAGTAGTGAGTAGTGAGTGCACAGTAGTGAGTAGTGAGTGCACAGTAGTGAGTAGTGAGTGCAGAGTAGTGAGTAGTGAGTGCAGAGTAGTGAGTGCAGAGTAGTGAGTAGTGAGTGCAGAGTAGAGAGTGCAGAGTAGAGAGTGCAGAGTAGTGAGTGCAGAGTAGTGAGTGCAGAGCAGTGAGTGCAGAGTAGTGAGTGCAGAGTAGTGAGTGCAGAGTAGTGAGTGCAGAGTAGTGAGTGCAGAGCAGTGAGTGCAGGTGCAGAGTGGTGTGTGCTGTTGAGTGCAGAGTGCTGTGTATTGGCAATGTAAATGACAATGCCATTTATTTATGATTTAAAGAAAAAAAAGAAATGTCATGAGCAATGCCAATAGCTCTACCTTTAATGATGCCGAGACCATTGCATTGCAAATGCTTGTTCCTGTTTCACCTAAGTTTGCCAATTCAAGTCAGGGAGGAGAGACAAAGCAGCTCCTGAGTTTTAAGACCCTCCTCGACAAAGCTGCTGCTGTCAGTTCGTCCTCTGTCGACATCATGGATTCAAATAGATTAAGTTGGCATTCCTGCTCCTCAATTTTCACAAGGCCATCTTGGACAGGAACCAGGTGCTCCTAGCTCACCATATGCACCACAGGCTCCACCAAATTTGACAACAATCCACAAAGCAGCTTAGTATCTTAGACAGGAGAAGAACAACAATTACTGGAAAAGGATCTACCTCTGTTTGACTGGCCTCTCGTTTTTCCATTTCCACAACAAAAATCTGCCTGCTTTGTGTGGTGGGTTGCCATTGTCCCACACCTTTGAGAGGGACTGCATTTGGATAATTTCTGATGCATAGTATTACAGAGAGCCCTACCAGGTCCACTTCTGTCAGATGAAGTCCCAGTGAAAGGAAGCGTGTGCTTGCCACGTTCTCATAACGTGTGTGTCATTGACTTTTTTCTTTTGATTCAACCCGGGACTAGCTGGAGAACTAAGTACATGCTCTCTTGTGAAAGGCAAATCAATACATTTTGTCAGCACTTCAATTTTAAAACAGGAGATCTTTACCCAGCCAGGACTGTGCAACAAAATTATTGTTGTAACCTGCGGGTAGTGGGGTCTGCGCCATTTAGTGTGGACTTTAAACAAGTGTTCGCAATTGTTCATTCTTCCTCTGTGTTTGTTGTTCACCAGTTTGTAAGAACAGCCTATCACATCATAACTGCCAAGTGCTGTACTTATTGCAAACTCTGGTTCTACAACCGGAACCCAGGAATAAGGCATAGACCATTTGCTCGTCATCGGAGACTGAACACACAGGGCTTAACTCATATGTAATCAAAACGGGTCCTGACAAGCATGCTGGTAAAGGAAAGTTTCAGGTCTCCATGTGAGTTCTTAAGAAAACTGAAGTCGAGGACAATGTTGCCGTCTACCGGTGGACATCCGGCACATGAATGGAGGTCATTAAACCAATCTCTGGTGCTTAACTCTCTGATACTGCAAAGAAACGGAGTTCCGCTCCCTTCGCCCGCAAGAAAGGTTGGGCATGACATGGTTCCCGTCGGACTTCCTTTTAGAATCACCCCCACCCCCGTTAAGACGGGTAGCATGTAGGGCCAACAGGGAAAAGCTCACACACAGAACTTTTAATCAGACAATAGGCAGTAGGGCTGAAAAAAGGCACTTCCCGCTCAAAATCCTGTATATGGAGGTCATATAGAGGGCTGCAGAATAAGTTTGGAGCACCACAGGAGAGCAGGACTGCTGTCCTCTCTGGTTTACAAACGTGTACTGAAAGCTGGAAGAGAGGATAACTATCTTTAAGTACTCATCCACCAGTCTACAAATAAGTCAAAGAAAAAGTTACTTACCTTCAATAACAACCTTTCTGGTAAATGCTCTTTCTACCTACATTTACGAACAACATTTCTGTTGAATACTCTTTCTATCTGCAGATACATCCCCTCTGAATATCCCAGTCGCCAGACTGTATCCAGAAACCTCCGACATAGCTCTCTGGGTCCGGCAGGACGCAATGGCTCCGTCTCAACACTAGAAGTGGAGCTGTGGTGATGTCACTGGAACCATATAGCACCCACAGCAATGTCTGTCATCTGCTCATGATTTTCATTTAACCACATCTCTCAAGGCAGGGACAAGAATAATGTCTACAACGAAATAGGTGTGGGCGACTAAACTAAATTGACATTTTAGGAGGCCTACGCATTTAATTCAGAAATGGGAGAATGGGATCAGTGACGAATCTGCAGTTAGATCGAGTAGTCACCATTAATATCATTACCAAGGGGAAGAAACTCTTTCTTTGATGGAATGGATCATTTTACCTACATGTCCCCTCACCCTTGAATACATTCCTAACAGGATACACCCCCTCCCCCACCTTCCCAGCAGGTAGGTCTGAAGAAAATTCAAACAAGGAAAAAATGTAGGACTGATCAAGTGAAGTTGCTATAGCTCTTAAGTGCAGAATTAAAACAATAGTGTGTGACAAAAGTGTGCAGGGAAATCCACATCACCGCTTTACATAAGTCTACCACTGGCATGCCTCTAGCCAAAGCCACTGGGGAAGACTTTGGCCTGGGAGAGTGGGCTTGGCTGGATCCCCCTTGGGCAATTCTTTCTTCGTCAGTGCATAGCATATTGTGATGCACAGCAATAACCGACGAGAAGGTGTTCTCTTTTGAACCATCTTCCTTTTTGTTGCCCATGTACCCAAATGAAGAGCTAGTCATCAGACCGGACCCTTTTTAGGCAGCAAGACCTAATCGCAATCTGGGGTCCAGCCTATGCACCCTCTCCTCCTTCTTGGTAGCAAGTGGTGGCAGAGAGAAGGTGGGTAAAGTAGCAGACTGCCCAAGATAGATTGGGGACACCACTTCAGGAAATAAAGCCAACATTTACTACTAGTAATGCATTTGAATAAATATAGATCCCTATAGCATTTAACAAACACCTCTTCGATCTCCAATACGTACTTAAAATTGCCATGGTGGTTCATAATTGTGTAAGGAATATGCTACTTACCAGTATGCATCTGTTCTTGGCATGTAGGGCCGCTAACATTCATATCTTGTGCATAGATCGCCGCCTAGTGTTGGGTCCGGATGATTGCACCTTGTTGTCCTGGAAGAGTCTTTGAAGTATCACGAGATAGGTGGCTCCTCCCCTGGACTACAGTGCGCATGGGCATCATCTCCATCCTCAGATTGTTTTTCGCCATTGTGGCAGAGATGGAGTCCAATACAATACTTGATGACCATGCTTACAAATAATTCTGACTGCTACAGCTGCGACAGGCACCGGGGAGGATGGGCGGGCGATATGAATGTTAGCGGCCCTACATGCCAAGAACAGATGCATACTGGTAAGTAGCATATTCCGTTCGAGGCATGTGGGCCGCTAAATTCATATCTTGTGCATAGAATAAATAGCAGTTTCTCCCTTAGCAGTGGTTGCCCGAGCCAGCTGCAGCAGCCTGAAAGAGGGACTTTAGAACAGCCTGTCCTACAGCAGCTTGCTGTTTGGAATGTACATCAACACAGTAGTGTTTGGTGAATGTATGTATGTAATTCCATGTGGCTGCTCTACATATGTCCTCTAATGGAATGTTACCCAGGAAAGCCATGGATGCCCCTAGTTTGCGTGTTGAATGCGCTCTTGGGGGGACTGTTAGTGTGCGTTTAGCCTTCTGATAACAAATCTGAATACACTTAACAATCCATTTGGCTATACCGGATTTTTGGAAATGGGTTTGCCCTTGTGCTGTGGTGAAAAAGCAACAAAGAGTTGTTTAGTCTTCCTGAAATCCCTCGTCCTGTCTATATAGTACAGGAGAGCTCGTTTGACGCCTAATGTGTGCAGTGATCTTTCTGCCACTGAGTCTGGATTAGGGAAGAAAACTGGCAGCTCAACAGTTTGATTAATGTGGAACTGAGAAACTACCTTGGGCATGAATTTAGGGTTGGTGCGTAGTACCACCCTATTTGCGTGAACCTGTATAAAAGGTTCTTGAATGGTTAGGGCTTGCAGCTCGCTAACCCGTCTCAGCGACGTGATCGCTACTAAGAAAGCAACCTTCCAAGTTAGGAACTGCGTCTCACAAGAGTGGAGAGGTTCGAAAGGAGGTCCCATCAGTCTGGTCCAAACTATATTAAGATTCCAGACCGGAGAAGGTGGTCTTCTGGGTGGAATGACTCGTTTGAGTCCCTCCATAAAAGCCTTTATGGCTGGCACTCTGAAGAGAGAAAGGTGTTGCCTGTTCTGTAAGTAAGCCGCTACGGCCACCAAATGAATACGTATAGAACTATATGCCAGATTGCATCTGTATAAATGTAACAGGTAACAAATAATGTTCTGTGTTGATGCATCCAGCGGGTTTATGTCATGGTTGGAACAGTAAATGACAAAACGTTTCCATTTGGCAGCATAGCAGGCCCAGTGGTAGGCCGTCTTGCCTCCTTGATGATGTCCATACAATCAGGAGGCAGATTCAGATACCCAAATACTATGACTTCAGGAGCCATATCGCAAGGTTTAACTGTTGCGGATCTGGGTGCTGAACTTCGCCATGACTCTGAGTGAGAAGACTGGGTGTAAGACGCAGTCTTTGATGAGGCACCACAGAAAGTTCTAGGAACGTGGTGTACCATGCTTGCCTCGCCCAAGTTGGAGCAACCAGGATGAGAGTCATCGAGTGCTGTCTGAGTTTTGGTGCCACCAGAGGTATGAGCGGGGCTGGCGGAAAAGCATACGCAAATCTGCCTGACCAGTTCATCCATATCGCATTTCCCTGAGACCGCGGGTGTGGGAACCTGGCGGCGAAGTTTGGGCATTTTGCGTTCTCGTCTGTGGCGAACAGGTCGATTTCTGGATGTCCCCACTGCCTGAAGTACGGTTCCAGCACCGAAGGATGAATCTCCCACTCGTGCACCTGATAGCTGTGCCTGCTGAGCAGATCTGCCATCTGGTTGTCCAGGCCCGGGAGGTGCTCCGGCATGAGGAAAATGTTCCTCTGAATGGCCCACTTCCACATGCTCTGTGCCAAGTGTGACAACTGTGGAGAGTGAGTACCTCCCTGCTTCTGAATGTAATACATGGCCGTCATGTTGTCCGTCTGGATCAACACGACCTTGTTGCACAGATGTATCTTGAAAGCCTTCAGTGCCATGAAGATTGCCATCAATTCCAGCAGATTGATGTGCATCTTCTTCTGTTGATCCGACGATAGTCCCTGCACTGTGTAATGAAGGAGATGCGCCCCCCACCCCAGGCGGGATGCGTCCGTCGTGAGCACTATTTGTGGTAGAGGCTCTTGGAACGGTCGTCCCCTGCAAAGGTTGTGTGGATTCCACCAATGCAGAGAGTTGTACGCACGACCGGTCACCAACACTAGGTCTTGCAATTGTCCTTGAGCCTGATTCCACTGCCGTGCTAAACACTCTTGGAGCGGACGTATGTGCTGTCTCGCGTGCAGGACTATGAATATGCAGGAGGCCATCATGCTTATCAACTGCAGAAACACTTGCGCCTGTAGTGAGTGTTGCGGTCTGAATTTGCGAATCAGCAGTTGCATGCTGTCGATTCGCACTGAGTTTGGCTTGGCTGTAGCTGTCACAGTGTCCAACGTCGCTCCCAAGTACTGCTGTACTTGAGCGGGTTGAAGGTGCGACTTGGGATAGTTCAGAGAAAATCCCAAACTGTGCAGAAGATGAATTGTGCGGGACACGTGGCTGGCGCACTGCTGGGCCGACTTCGCCTGCAGAAGCCAGTCGTCCAGGTAAGGGTAGACATGAATGTGTTGTCTCCGAAGGTGTGCCGCCACTGTCGCCAAGCACTTGGTGAACACTCTGGGAGCAGTGGTCACTCCAAAGGGTAGTACCTTGAACTGGTAATGCTTGTTCTGTATAGTGAACCTGAGGTATTTCCTGTGTGTCTGATGTATGGGTATATGGAAATATGCATCCTTCAGATCCAGAGTTGCCAGGAAATCCCCCTGACTGAGCAATGGCAGGACCTGCTGCAGAGTCAGCATGTGGAAATGTTCTGAAAGGATGTATAGGTTCAAGGGTCTCAGATCCAGAATGGGTCTGAGAGACCCGTCCTTCTTTGGGACTAAGAAATAGAGAGAGTACACCCCTGTTCCGTGCTCCTCTAGAGGCACCAGTTCTATGGCCCCTTTTTGCAGCATGCTGGCCACTTCTTGCTGTAATAAGTGTAAGTGCTCTGCAGACATAGGATGGTGTCTTGGTGGTATGTCGGGTGGAGTGGATGTCAGTTCTAAACAATACCCGTACTGGATAAGTTGCCTCACCCACCGGTCTGTGGTAATGCCTTCCCAGACTGGCAGGAACTGCTGGAGTCGTCCCCCGACAGGTGTTACATGGTCCGGGGGCAGTGACAAGACGTCACTGTTTGGTATTTGCTGAGGACCTGGTGTTATTATTTCCACGTCCTCTGCCTTTGGTGCTGTTACCACGGTATCCACCTCTATTGTTTTTGTTAAAGGTGGTCTGTGCACCACCTTTATTGTATTGTGTTTGCTGAGATGTTTGCCCTCTTGAAGGCCCTCTACTACCTGAGCGACGAAAAGAACCCCCTTTGAACTGTTGAGACTGCAAGGCCCCCATAGACTTAGCCGTCTCAGTGTCTTTCTTGATCTTTTCAAGAATTGTGTCAACGTCAGGCCCAAACAAGAAATCTATGTTAACGGGGTGATTGAGCAAACTTGCTTGTATTTCTGGCTTAAATCCTGAAATTCGTAACCATGCCTGCCTCCTTAGCATTACACTAGTGTTAATGGCCCTGGCTGCAGTGTCTGCTGGATCTAGTGCACACTTGATAGAAGCGTTTGATATCAGTTTCCCTTCCTGAATCAACATGTCCGCCCACTCTCTATATTCATCAGGCAAGTGTTGCAACAATTGCTCTAGTGTATCATATTGAGCCCTATCGTATCTAGCCAGTAGAGCCTGTGTATTGGCTATTCTCCAAATATTAGCCGCCTGTGCAGCAACCCGCTTCCCACAGGCTTCTAATACTTTAGATTCTTTGTCTGGGGGAGGAGCATCACCACTTGTTTGTGAGTTCGCCCTCTTCCGGGCGAACCAAAGAGTCCAATGGCAATTGACCACTTATATACGTAGGGTCCACAGGAGCAGGCCTGTATTTCTTCTCAATACGTGGGTTCACCATCCTTGCTCTGGTTGTGTCCTTGAAAAGGTCATTGGCGTGCTTAAGGACACCCTTCAGCATCGGCGGCGTCTTCACTGATCTGTCCGACGTAGAGAAGGTATCAAACAGAAAGTCCTCCTCAACTGGGTCCGCATGCATGACCACATCGTGGTTCAACGCTGCCCTCTCAATCAGAGCGTTGAACGCCGAAGTATCCTCTGCGGGGGCTGTCTTTACTTGGTAAGACTGGGTGTCCGCCGTGCCTTGATCGTCGAGCACATCCTGCGAGTCATCCTGATTAGAGTCATCAGGATAGTTGAATTGCTAGTCATTCTGGTCATCCCCCCCCCACCATCCTCAGTGCGTGTGGGGGAATGTGTAAAGGCTTGTCCATAAGGCCTTACGGACTCGAAAAGAACTGGCGAGGAAGCAGAGTCTCTTTTCCTTTTAAGTGGAATTTGATAGGATTCCATTGGCTTCTCCGGCAAGATCTTCCGTTTTAAAAGGGTGAGTCTTCCAGTTGCAGAGTAAATGTACAACTTCTTTGAGCTTTCAGAAGAAGGTGGAGTGGAACCGACGCCTTCAGGAGTGGCGGTCGGTCCCTTAAGTTTTGACATCATTTTACCAGGGTCGGTGCCCTGTGCCGGCTTAGATGTTTTAGGTTTTGCAGTCGGAGGCAGTCCAAAAACTATAGGTGGAGGCCCCGATGGCTGTTTGACTTTTTTCACGACCAGCGCCAACTTCGAGCCAGGTGCTGCGCTGGGATTCCCAAAATGGCCGCGGCTTGATGCGTCACGTTCCAACGCGGCCATTTTGTGCTTGTCTTCGAGAAACTTCACCAGCATCAACTTGTATGCATTCGGACTGAGGGGCGGTTGCGACTCAAGTCCGTCTTCAGTGTCCACGCCCCTAGGGCAGCCTTAGATGACATCGCACCGTCTCTGTTGGCCTTCTTGGATGCACCGATCTTCGGGTTGGCACCCCTTTGTGACCCCGAAGGGGCAATGACACGCCAAGCCTTCTTATGATCCGATGGAACGAGGCTTTGCAAAACGAATACTGGTTTGACCAGTTTCAGTTTCGATTTGTCTTTAGTCAGTTTCGTTTTCGAAGGCGTACCCACCGAAGGCTCTGAAATATTCTTAGCCGGGCCAGGTTGCGGGGCTGTAGAATGAGTATAAAGATCTTGGCTAAGGCCTTCCGGCGATGCTTCGACCTGAGCCTTTGACAAGACAGTGTCACTTTCGACCCCCGAAGTTTCGGTTGGGTCTTGCTCATCGCTGGAGCCGCCCTCTGCGGCTCCAATAGCCATACCATCATCTCTTACCTCGACGGCTTCATCGTCTTCGATGTTCTCATCATCTACCTCTTCTCCGTAGTAAGATTCTTGACAGGAGGCCGGGTCGGAGAAGTGCTCCGGTTCCTCCTCTTGGACACCCTCGTCGTCCCAAGCCTCGAAGATATCCTCCAAATCCGACGCTCTCCGCGCCGGTAGTCTCGCCTCACGACGAAGAGTGAGCGCCTCTTCCGACCTGAATTTCGAACAGGCCAAACAACTCTCCTCGTCGTGGTCTGGAGACAGACATCTGTTGCACACAGGGTGCACGTCTGAGAGAGGGTACTTAGCGTTACAGACTGGGCAACGTTTAAACGGGGCCTGGAATTCCATCGTCGATGTCAATCTTCGGTCGGTCCAAAAAAGGTGGCAGCACACGTGCTCAAGTATCCGGGAAACCGGATAAGTTAACTCAGAACCGAACGAAGTACAATACCGACGCTTAAAGAGGCCTTTTGGCCTGAAGAAAACAAGTTTTTCCTATAGGTTCCGAACGAGAGTCACGGAACACATCCGAACCCAATGGCGGAAAAAAACAATCTGAGGATGGAGATGATGCCCATGCACACTGTAGTCCAGGGGAGGAGCCACCTATCTCGTGATACTTCAAAGACTCTTCCAGGACAACAAGGTGCAATCACCCGGACCCAACACTAGGCGGCGATCTATGCCCAAGATATGAATTTAGCGGCCCACATGCCTCGAACATATTATTTGCGGCCCCAGGTTCTTTGATGAGTGCAGTTAATATTTTCCCTTGCATTTCTCCCTCTCTGTCTCTCTACGCCCTTTATTGGCATGCTTTCCCAGGTAAATGGATTCTCATTCACCTATCATATTGTGATATTTTACTTCTAATTCGTTCTCCAAGACAGATATCCTCTTGTGGATCGATTAGGGCTTCTTAGTTGTTTGGTCTCAGGTTTTAGTGTTGCCCTCTGCTGCCTCAGGATTTTTAGTACTCCACGTTGTTTGGCAATACATTGACTTATGAGGACCTCATTGAACACCTCCAAGAAAGTGACTATTACTTCTACCGCCCGTTGATTAGTCTTAAAGTAGTTTTAGATTTTTACTCTAATCCTGTCCCTAAACAGTTTATTAAGAACATTTTTAGGGATAGCAACTACATATAATCACACCTACACATGCCATATATTTGCAGTGTCAGTTTCACAGTTGAGTGACCAGCTATAGTGCAGGCCATGTGTTCCACTGCCTCTGCCCGAGTCACCAAGCAATCTAGTCTGGACAACGTGTGTGACCGAATAGTAGCAGCACTTGCTTAACCCAGCATGTTATTGTCTTCAGATATCGAATAGTGCACTTTCAGCCACAATTGCACTCGCAACTTCTGCTGCTTCTGTAGGACTTATTGCTGGCATGTGTGATCCATCTACCTCAGGCTCTAGGCTATGTTGAAGTCTCCTCCCCATATCAACGTTTTAGGTGCCATCTTCTGTATTTTGCTACACACTGAGAAGAAGAAATCAGGATCATCACTGTTGGGACCATATGTGTTAATAATTGTGTACTTCACATCTAGGATACCTTGTAATACGACATAGCTAAACAATGTATCAGTTACTCTGTGTCAGACAAAATGTGACACCTCATCTTATGATCATGGCCATGCCTCTAGCATATGTGGAATATGATGCCATTATGCACAACTTTGCCGATTTACCAATTACCTTTACGTCATTAAATTAGGTCAAGTGCGTTTTTGGTAGCAGAACTACATCTACCTTTTTCTGCTGCAAGTAAGGCAATACCAGTATTGCCTTTCTTGGTCTTTTTTAAGGCCTCAAAGGTTAAGAAGGAATACGGTCTATCAGTTTTAATATTCTTAGTCATTAGGGTGCCTTTTGGGTTTTTGCTTGATGTATAGTGATCTGCTCTATGCATGCCTTTAGTGTGGTAGTTGTAAGAAAGTTCCCTCTTTTTGCATGGTTGCTCCCACTGTTTGCCAAACTGCTGAAGTACTTGGACTGAGTGGACCCTGGGTTCCTGCCAAACAGGTGCACAGGGCACTATGTTCTTTCCCCAAACTGCATTAAAAACAAAACCCAATTGGCACTCTTTGGCCACAGGTCAGTCCCTTGTAAATGGTACCATAGGTGCCAAGAGCACTGTTGCCAGGGAAGGCCTCTAAGAGCTGCAGCCCTTATTGTGCCACCCTTAGAGGCCCTGTACCTTTACACAAACTGCCATTGCAAGCTGCTTGTTTTAGTGCAGAACAAAGTGAAGAGTCGACATGGCACACATCCCAGTGTGCCATGCCTACAACCCACTGTCCTGACATAGGTCAGCCACAACTCTAGCTGGCTGCACTATACCAGTGGTGAGGGTACAGATGCGGAGCTCCCCATAGCCATTGAAACTATTCAGTATTATCCTGCCATTTTAGACTACTGCGCCATCCAGATTTGCGAAACCTGTGTGGCCGAGATGTTCCTGCATCAATACATGTCAAGAACAGCCTGCAGAGTAATGCGGATGCTTTGCAATATCCGTTGAGAAGCGGCGGGCTGCCCAAGCCACCTTTAGGGCCTACTGCATGACGGGGTGAGCTCCCTGTGGGTGCATCTGGGGTTGGGTCGTGCCTGCTCTCCTGATTGGTGCGACTGACCTGGTTGGAGCCTCGATCAGGGGGAGCGCGGGCACTGCCTGGGGTGCCTGTGGACTCTGAGCTCTTCATTCCAGTTTCCTGGCTGCCTGAGCTGGGGCGTGGCTACGTCTATCGGGAACCACGTGGAGAGACTTTCAATAGTGTTAAAGAGTTGAAAAGGACATTGGAAGAGTTCCATGAAGTTGCCGACAGTGAAGTTAAACATATGGGTAAATATGCGGTGGTAGAAGCTATGGGGAGGGGGAACGCCCAGGAGCCACGCTAGCGGCGCTGCTGCACCACAGAAGGGAGGCCTCAAGGATTACAACAATTTGGTCTGATGAAGGAGAGTCGCTGGTCGACCCTGAATGTATAGCAAACCAATTTAGACAGTATTACACCGAACTGTATGGCTCTTGTGCGCATGTCGACGAAAGCATGGTTCAGGACTATCTTGAATATATAAATTTACCCTGGCTCACAAATGGAGCACAGTGAATATTTAATGTGACCGCTGGAGGCTTGATAAATCTATGAAGATTTCAAGAGTATGCGCTGGGGCAGTGATGCGGGGGCTGGACGGCCTAACAGTGGCTTTCTACAAGGAATTCTGGGACCTTTCAGTGCACCATCTGGTGAAACTATTCGAAGAGATTAGTGAATCAGGAGAGATGCCACCATCAATGAGAGCGGTCATGATAGTCTCCATTTTGAAGCCTGGTAAGCCTCCGGATGGGTGCTACTCGTTTCACCCGGTCTCACTATTAAACCTAGATACTAAAATCTGCGCAAAGATTTTAGCTAATCGTCTAGCGCCACTTGTTCTGAAATTGGCTAGCACGGAACAGGCGGGATTTGTCCTGGGGCAGAACTTAACATACAATCTATGTACTTTTTTTGGAACAATCCAAAATGTTAACCCTTCAGTTAGAGCTGCTGCAGTCTTCTTGGACGCAGAAAAAGTGTTCGATTCTGTAGAAGGGGTATTCATGGGGGCAGTCCTAATGAGAATGGGGTGGGCGAAATAGTCATTAAACTGGTGATGGTTCTGTATTTCTCTCCCCCTGGTGGATTTAAAACTGGTGGCGGGAGCGCTAGGTGGCACACTAGCAAGATGTGAGGCTCCTGCAGCCCAGTGTTATAATACTGCTATTTATCCGTCTTTTTGAACTATAAACCATCTAAAACAGCTGCCTACTGGAAGAACTGCACCCCGCGCAGACTCTTTGCAAGTCTTGTGGAGATTGACCTCACCCCGCTCGAGATATGGCGTGCTAAAGTCTGGATCAGCAGGCGGGGACAGGCAGGCTAACTAAGGCCGTGGACGCGCTGGAGGCGTGCAGGCCTGCCCGCAAGACGAGCGCGGAAACGGCGCCCCTGGGCCCTGTGCCAGGGCGGAGAGTGCTTGGTGACTGGTAACGGTGGACGCCAGGACCGAGCTGCGAGTCCTGGATAACACTGCCGGAGAAGTGCGGAGGTAATAGTGGAGCGTGAGGGGACGTGGAAAGTACGGCGCAGGAACCGGCATCCCGCAACACGATGAGAGAGAGCAGTGTCTCAATCCCCGTGCGGAGCGGCCACAGGCACGTTAACATCCCGGTCTGCATTGGTGAGCTGCTGGAGGGCAGATTCAGCGCTACAGTTGCATCGAGGGTGAGGCGGCAGCGCGAACCAACGCAGCTGTAAGCGTTGGGGCCGCCCCCACCCCCTCCTGTGACCCGCATACAGTCTGGACTACTGCTTTGAAAAGTGGTGGGACAACTTAATACCTGACTGAGGTGAGGAGGGGGTGCAGATGCTGGGAATGGCCCCCCCCCCACCCTGCTGAGCAGTTAGAGGCTGACAGCTAGCCCACCTTGGTGCCATTTTCGGCTAAAATTAATAAAGGTGCCATTTTTAGAGCGGGGACGGCGGGAGGATGGCCCGGAGAACTTAATATATTGGTAACGAGGGGTGCATTCCCCTACCAGCGACAGTGCATTTGCAGGCTGCCCTGCTGAAGTGTGGATACCCAGTAGTTGGTGCCTCCTCCTCCTGGTCACAGTGGTCAGCACGAGAACTCCACTAACCAAGTAACTGTTCTAGGCGTCTGATTGATGTAAATTGTTAGAAAGGGGGTTTTAGAGTAGGCCGAGCGAAGTCGAGAGGCCTCCTGGCGAGGTTCCTCCCCTAGGATCGTACAGACGAGCAATCACCTCACTACAAAGGGACACCACACAAGGATAGATTCTTAACATTTTTCTCAAAAATTAAGGCAGGTAATCGTAGCGGTACAGGTTCAACTGGATCAAGGGATCCTTTCAGGTTTAGTCACTGAGGGAAGGGGGTAGCGGGACAGTCTTGGTACCAGCCTGGTACGGGGATACCCTACGCTCAGCTCTCAATCCTCGAGCTGGGGGGTTCCTCAGGGTCGAGCCGCGGCAGCGCCAGCAGGGCTCCAAGGATGGTTTCAGCGAAGATGGGCCGCGGCAGCGCCAGCAGGGCCTCAAGGATTGTTTCAGCGAAGATGAGCCGCGGCAGCGCCAGCAGGGCTCCAAGGATGGTTTCAGCGAAGATGGGCTGCGGCAGCGCCAGCAGGGCCCCAAGGATGGTTTCAGCGAAGATGAGCCGCGGCAGCGCCAGCAGGGCCCCAAGGATGGTTTCAGCGAAGATGAGCCGCGGCAGCGCCAGCAGGGCCCCAAGGATGGTTTCAGCGAAGATGAGCCGCGGCAGCGCCAGCAGGGCTCCAAGGAGGGTTTCAGCGAAGATGGGCCGTGGCAGCGCCAGCAGGGCCCCAAGGATGGTTACGGGTTTCACGTGGATGAGTTCGTCTCGGTGTCTCTCGACTCCAGGATACAACTGCCGACCTGCTACAGAGCTGCCCCAGATATAGGTCTGGCGTTCTTTGATGTCCGGACCCTCGCACCTGGGGATCAGAGGGGCCGGGACAAGAGTGTCCAGACACCCAGCAGGAGGGTGGAGCCAGCGCCCAGGGAGGCCGGAGGGCGATCGAAACCAGGCGTCGCGGGAAGGCTGGAGGACCATCGAAACTCTTCTCCCCATTGATCCGTCAAGTGGCCGCTTTACCACCTGGTCGGATCTTGGTGCCTCGATGTCGGGGCTTCGCTGGGTCCGCGGCCGAGGTCGGGCAGAGGCCACGGGGCCTGGTCGTGGAGGATCCAAGATGGAGTCGGGGTCTGAGATGGTGGTCCGGGATAGGGGTCGGAGCCGCAGAGTGGGGCGAGTAGGGGTTGCCGAGCTCTAGAGAGGGGGAGAGCCGGTGGTCGCTCGGAGGGCGGCCCTCGTGAAGGTTGGAGCGTGTCGCCCTCGGCCGGGGGACGGGGGTTGATGTCGTCCCAGGCCCGCCATGCGGGAGGAGTGGGACCACGCCACAAGGCCGGGTCCAACAAATAATTTAGAGATACTGGATGGTGAAGTGGCAGGACTCGACTGCATTTGAGAGACCCGCCTTCTTGTGTGTCCCGCTCCCTCCCACTGTTATTTACAATTGCACGACGTGGACTGTGAGGCTATTAGCAGTCAATATATCTAGGCGCTATTGGCGGTTTGTGTAGGCTGACCGTGACAGGGGCATTGCTACGGTGATTTGATTAGCAGGGATTAAACTGTTTGAGCCAGCTCGACGCTGGGAAGAGTGAGTGACGGGACTGATTGGCAGTCATTCCCACCCTGGTGCCAGCATGGGGAAGCCGGACACACGACAACCAAAATTGAATTTTGACGCCGCAAAGTGGTCTAGCCACACCATGCAGAATGATCAGGACCGAGATAGAGGCGAAGAGGCACAGGGTAGCGCCACGACACAAACAGCGGACGTACAGAGCATCTTAAAGGAGATCAGGCAAGGATGCCATACCGCACAAGCTGGAGGTGCACAAAGAACGGATAAAAGAAACTGAGTGGCGTATTCGGACTCAGAGGATGTAGCGTCTGGGCACACCACACAGCTGGCCTGCATGGATCAGCTACTAAGAGTGATTGCTGCCAAGAACGAAGACTTGGCAGCGCGCAGCAGGCGCAATAACTTCCGCGTGATTGGAATCCCGGAATCCACCAATACGGGGAAGATGGAGGAGTATGTGGAAAAAATGCTGCTGACGGCGATAGGAGCTGAATCATTCTCGAGACAGTTTATTGTAGAGCGTGCCCATAGATTACTTGGACCGCGCCCGCCACCTGGTGCCACTCCACGGCCTATAATAGCGAGACTTTTGAATTACAGAGACCGCGATGTGGCCCTGCGGGTGGCACGGAGTAAGCAGACTCTGTCATACGACGGGAACACATTCTCCATCTACCCGGATTTTACGCCCATGGTGCAAGAGGAACGGCGAAAGTTTTTGGATGTTAAAAACAAGCTGCGGTAGGCACAGATAGATTACGCGCTTTTGTACCCGGCTCGACTCAGGGTCACGCATCAAGGCAAACAAAGATTCTTTACAAAACCTTAGCAACTGGAGGAATTCCTCAAGCATTTGAAACGCACAAACCGGGCTGATGGTGCTGATGCCGCGTCACAGCAATCTGTATAGACAGGAGCTGAGGATGACTCGCAGTGAAACACGACCTCGCTGCCTAGACACGATTACAATATTGATTTGGTAGTATAAATGATTAGGAGAGGGGTTCGAAATCAAGGACTGTATGATGAATGAGATGTTGGGTCCAATAAGCTACAATCACTGCACACTGGGCACCCCAGTCTTCCATGGGGCCCGATTGTTCCATCTCCGGTGGGCTCGATGGGAGAGGGGCTTCTGTGTTGCCACCCTGACATGACCCCCAATGGGTGTACCCCAAGACTTGTCTACTACATGACACAAGTAGAGTCCGTAGTGCTGTTTTTGCAGCAGATTGTGTTGGGGATAGGGGGGGTGGGTGGGAGAATAATGCTGGCAAGTTGGGGTAGCTTCAGTGGGTGGTAGGTGGTACAGGGGGGTTATGCTTGGGATTGCGACAGTGGGGGCTGGTAAGGGGGTTGATTGGTTGGATTGTTGTATTAGATGTCAACATCAGAATGTCACTCTTAAGAAAGGCGAGAAGTTGACAGTTGAGGTATTTAATAGGAGTCAAGAGCGTCTCACAGGAATGTTCTACGTTGGTACAAGTGGATTGGGTGGCATTCAATGTATACTGTGCAGAATAAGGCGAGATTTCCGGGAGTGTGACTAGCGTAGGTTCTGAAACGCTGAATGTTATTACGTGGAACGTTAGAGGCCTGGGTGACCAATGGGAGAAAAGGTATATATTGGTTTATTTAGATAAGACACCGAGTGCACATAGCTATGATGCAAGAAACGCATTTCGCACCACAGACATCTAACAACTTAGCAAGTAAATGGGCAGAACTTAGAATCTTCTCTTACTCCTCATACGCGCGGGGGACAGCGATCCTCAAAGAAACGGGTACCATTCCAACTGGCGGGCACTGCATGGGATTTACAGGGCCGCTATTGCCTACTGTGGGGGAGACTGGGATCCGAATCCCTCACACTGACCTGCTGTTACGGGCCGAATACAGATGACCCGAGTTATTATACCTCGCTGTGGGCCAAGATTTTTTCAGTGGGTTCTACTCATAATTTGGGGGGGGAGTGATTTTAATGTCACATTTAACCCCAGTTTGGACAGATCACATCCTGCTCCGCACCATTACACCAAATCGCAGGCGATACTGGAGGACACTATAGACACCGATCAGCTGGTTGATTCATGGAGGTACATCCACCTTCACACACAATAGGGCACGCATTACACAGCACAGGCAGCTTCTTGGGCAAGGCTTGATTATTGGTTGGTTTCCCGAGGGATGGTCCCTGCAGTATCACAAGTGCGACATTTAGCCAGAACCTACTTGGATCATGCCCCAGTTCTGCTCACGCTTTCTTCCCGGGATTATGCCACGCCACAAAGTGGGTGGCGGCTACACGCTCCTATTCTACTAGACACTGTTTTTCAGGAAGAGTTGCGAGAAGAAATACAGGAAGTCTTTGTTCGTAACAAAGGCTCGGTAAACAGTGTTGAAATAATTTGGGAGGCATTTAAATTCACGATTCGTGGGTGCTGCATATCGAAGGGATCTGGGGTCCTTAAAGATATACTCAACTACATTCGGAAGCTAGAGCTCAAAACACTGGAAGGGGAACTTGCAGTGGGCCTGAATGGAGAAGCCCAAGCTAAATTTAGAGACATGCTCACAGAATACATGGACATGGCACAAAGGGAGGTGAGATTTCGGGGCAGATACTTGGTAGCCAGAAGTTATGGAGAAGGCGAAAGGCCGGGCAAGGCCCTGGTACAAATAGTTATGAAACCTTACTGTGTTAATTATGTCCTGGAAATTGAGGATCTAGATGGGAAAGTCTATAGGGACACGACCAATATTCTTAACGCCTTTACGCGCCATTATCGTCGGCTTTACGCCACGAATAGGGTGGACGATCTAGATCTAGACAATTTTTTCGGGGAGGTGACACTAGGCTGGCTAAGCGATGTACAGAGAACATTCTTATGTGCCCCTTTTGAGTTAGTTGAAGTGAAGGAAGTCATCATGAGTATGCAATCGGGAAGGCCACAGGGCCTGATGACATTCCAGTAGAATTCTACAAAACATATATAGACCTCATTGCCCCCATTCTTCGTGAGGTGTATGAGGAGTCGCTAGAGGAAGGTAGCCTCCCTGCCTCTATGAGGGAAGCTCTTATAATGTCACTGTTGAAGCCAGGTAAACCGCCACAACAATGTGACTCCTATAGACCGCTCTCCCTCCATAACTGTGATGCAAAAATACTGGCGAAAATAATCGCAACCCGGCTGAGTTTGCTGATGGAGACTTTGATCCTTCCTGACCAGTCAGGATTTGTGCCCGGGAGAGCTACCTCCCATAATCTGAGGACACTCTTTACCATCTTGAATAATGTCTCCCAAGAGCTACCTATGGCTGCAGTTTTTTTTAGACTCCACAAAGCCCTTCGATTCCATTGAGTGGGACTACATTTTTGGTGTGATGCTCCGAATGGGTTTCCCACCCCTCTTTCTCTCGTGGATCAAGCTATTATACCATTTGCCGGGAGCCTCGGTACTGATTAAAGGGCATACCTCGCAAAAATGTCAAATCACTAGAGGCACCAGTCAAGGATGCCCACTTTCCCCCTTACTTTTTGCTATCGCAGTGGAGCCGCTGGCGGCAAAGCTGCGACAACACCATAATGATAAGGCCCTGAGATGTAATTTGCGTCAAATACTTATATATCTCTATGCAGACAACATCACCCTTTACATTCGGGTGCCACAGCAAAATATGAACCCGGTGCTTAGGGAATTTATAGTATTTGGGAAAATATCGGGAATCCAAATTAACTGGGGGAAGTCAAATATTTTCCCTCCGACGACAGCGACGATCCGCTTCCTGCTGGACTACTCTTTAAAATGGTGTGAAGAGGAATTGAAATATTTGGGAATACGAGTTACTAGGGACAGGGGAGAACTCATGAGACTGAATTATGGTACAGCCATGACCCGCATAACGGAATGCGTCACCCGTTGGATAGCTTTGCCACTCTCCATGGCGGGCCGAGCATCCTTGATTATAATGGTTATACTCCCCCCAACTGCTTTATCTCTTTCTAAATATTCCGTATTATCCCGGGGCTTTTTTCTTCAAAACACTGAGGACAGAACTGATACGCCTCGGGTGGGGCGGTAAACAGCCGACACTGCATTGGAGCGTGCTGACCAGGCCCTATTCACGGGGAGGGTTTGGGATACCAAACCTTGAATTATACTACATGAGCACGCAAGCCCACTATGCCTGGTTTTGGGTAGCGCAACTGCGATATATGCCGCAAGTTGCGGCGGAACACTGGCTTGCACACCCAACACCTATAGAAGGCATTATATATGAGACTGTGGGAACTAGGGACAAGATGCCGACAACCCTTACATGCACAATTTCAGCATGGCAGCACATAGGACGAATGCTAGGTGCACCTATGCTCTACTCTCCGTTGCTACCTCTCACTCATCACCCGCGCATGCCTCTCCTGCAAGAAGACATTTTTCACAACTTTAAAAAACGTACACATATTCGCACCTGGGGGGACTTATTCCATAATGGCCAATTCCGAACTATGGAACAGATGTTCCAGAACACACAGCAGACCCCCAGATTCATTGGGAATTTTGTTGTTTACAGACCGAACAGGTCTCGGCCAGCAGTTGGCTCCGCATAATTCATTATAAGTTCCTAAACAGATTGTATTACACCAATGCCAGGATGCATAGATTTGGTCTAAGGGAATCGGACAGATGTGACAGGTGTCATGCCGAGGGTGCGGACTTTCTCCATCTGGTGTGGGAATGTCCCGGGGTGTATGATTACTGGGAGCGGGTCTTCCAGGCTTTGGCATTGATGATAAACATGCACTTTGAACCTACCCCACTGATGGCCCTATTAGACTATGTTAAAACTTTAAGGGAGGAGCACCGCAAATTTGTAGCCATTGCATTGCTCATGGCTAAGAGAAGAGTGGCCTGCCGCTGGTGGAGGGTCGGGCACCCAAATTTAAGAGCTGGATCGATAATTTGGTGATCTGCCAAGAACGGCTCACAACATATGTTGAATTATTGCCTACAGCCTCCAGGCCCAGGGATATATGTGCCCCGTTGACATGCTACCTGATTGCACATCCACGTAGCCCCCCCATAGACTGATTTGACTATACTAATGCATCTGAAAAGCAAGAGATCGCGGTGTTGAAAGGTGGAGCTGAAATTGTATACCACGGGGAGATGGATTACGGGCGCCCTGCCTTATTTATATCTGTAGGAACTGAGATCAACGTTATTGCAGATAAAAGTAAAGGATATTTTATTCCGTAAAGAGGAAATGTAACTGTAACTTGATTGTATGCCTATTCCAGAATGAGCTGTCCCAACCTTTACCTACCTGTAACGCCCCAAGTCTAGTATTTAAGGGCAACCCTGCACCTTGCCTCCTCAGACCAGAATCAACAAGAATAAGAGAAGAAAAAGGACCAAAGAAGCCGTGCTGAACTAAGAAGAGGAGGACGCCCAGTGACTTGGCCCCTGCCCTACCAGCCTGTCCCCACCTCAAACCTTCTCCAGAGAACTCCTGGTGTGTCCTGCAAGGAGCAACCTCAAGAACCTGGAGGACCTGCCCTGCCTTCCAAGTCAAAGACTTTGTCTACCGTGAGTCTGCACCACTCTGTCCAGACGCCTAAGGCCCGAGTTCGAGTGGCACAACACCACAAGGAGAACTCCCCAGAGATTCTGACCTGGGATCTGGTGATCTTTGAGCTGCCACAACTCTCCAAACGATGTATTCAGTCTCTTTCTGGAGGACACCCCCGAACGAGACCAGAGCTGGTAAAAAAAACCAACGCCTAAAGACCCCCCTGCACTCGACGTCCCATGGTCTTGGGTGGCCCAACCGACAGTGTCCCAGCATGCTCAGGCATCCCTACTTACCTCTCCAACCGGTGATCACCTCCAGAAGATCTTCGTCCCAGAGCCTGCAGTCTTTGTTGCAACCGGAGAACCCCCATTGAAAACTACAGTGCATCTGATGCCAAAACAGCACCCTTCACCCAGCTGCCCTTGCGCTGCTGCAGGTGTACTTTGGGTGCTAACTCGGATCGCCCTTTGACCTGAGCCTATCACCAGGAGCTTTGCTCCCAAAACCCTGTGGCATGCTGGTGAGCAGCCACAATGCAGAGGCCCCCCTATCCCCCGTTGGATAACATTGAGCCTCAGCACTCTGCACCCAGCCGCCCTAGTGCAGCTGAGAATGTTTCAAGAGTGCATCCTTGACCCTGGAGGAACCCTGGTTCTAACCACAGAATACCAACTACCACAAAAGGAAAATGCTACTTACCAGTATGCATCTGTTCTTGGCATGTACAGCTGCAGAATCCTACATTTAGCAATAGATCGCCACCTGGTGTTGGGCTCGGATGATTGCAGGTTATTGTTGTCTTCTTGGAAGAAGTCTTTTGTAGTCACGAGATAGGTGACTCCTCCCTTGGACAATACTGCGCATGGACATCGACTCCATCCTCAGATTATTTTTCGCCATGATGGGAAATGATGGAGTTAGTAGAAGTAAAGAGAAAAGGATGTTCATGCGTGTGCATTTTGAGTACTGGAACGGATACAAGTCCCAGGGAGGCGGGAGGGCATGTAGGATTCTGCAGCTCTACATGCCAAGAACAGATGCATACTGGTAAGTAGTATTTTCCGTTCGAGGCATATGAGCTGCACATCCTACATTTAGCAACGATTGTGCAGCAGTCTCTACCCTGGCGGTGGCCGCTTGTATCTGTTGCAGCATACTGAAAAAGTGTTTTAAGGACAGCTTGGCCTACTGCAGCTTGCTGCTTGGCTTGCACATCAACACAATAGTGTTTAGTGAAGGTGTGTATTGTAGACCATGTTGCTGCCTTACATATATCCTCTGATGGTATGTTTCCTAAGAAAGCCATAGAGGCTCCTAGTTTGCGCGTGGAGTGTGCTCTACGAGGAACTGTTAGTGTACGCTTAGCCTTGTGATAGCATATTTGAATACACTTAACAATCCATCCAGCAATACCTCCTTTAGAGATAGGATTGCCTTTGTGTGGAGGAGAGAAGGATACAAATAGTGGTTTTGTTTTCCTGAATGATTTAGTCCTGTCTGTGTAATATAGTAGCGCTCTTCTAACATCTAGGGTGTGCAAAGCTCTTTCTGCAACAGAGTCCGGTTTTTGAAAAAATACTGGTAACTCTACTGATTGGTTTAGGTGAAAAGGAGTAATCACCTTTGGTAGGAATTTTGGATTGGGTCTAAGAACCACTTTGTTTGGATGTATTTGAAAAAATGGTTCTTCAGTTGTGAATGCTTGTATTTCACTAACTCTTCTGAGAGAGGTAATGGCAACAAGGTAAGCATTTTTCCATGTTAGAAATTGTAGTTCACATTTATGTAACGGTTCAAAAGGGGGTCCCATGAGTCTTGTAAGGACCACATTTAGGTTCCATACTGGAGCAGGTGGTAACCTGGGTGGGATTATTCTTTTTAATCACTCCATAAATGCTTTTATTGCAGGTACTCTAAATAGATAGATGTTGTCTATTTTGTAAATACGCTGCAATAGCTGCTAGATGAAGGCGTATGGAAGAGTAAGCCAAATTGGATCTTTGTAAATGTAGAAGGTAGCAGATGATATTTTGGATGGAAACGTCCAAAGGATCAATGTGATTGTTGTTACAGTATATTGCAAATCGTTTCCACTTAGCAGCATAGCATGCTCTGGTAGTGGGTCTTCTAGCTTCTTTAATTATATCCATACAGTCTGGTGGTAGGTTTAAATAACCAAACTCTAGAACTTCAGGAGCCAGATCGCCAAATTCAGTTGGCTTGGTTCTGGGTGTCTTATTTCTCCATGGTTCTGTGTTAACAGGGAAGGCGTGAGCTGTAATTTCTGATGTGGAACCATTGAGAGATCTAGTAGCGTGGTGAACCACGGTTGACGTGCCCATGTAGGGGCCACTAGTATCAGTTTGAGGCACTGTTGTCTGAGCTTGCGTACTACTAGTGGAATGAGTGGGAGAGGCGGAAAAGCGTACGCAAATCAGCCTGACCAATTCATCCATATTGCATTCCCCTCCGACCGTGGGTGTGGACACCTGGCGGCGAAGGTTGGGCATTTTGAGTTCTTGTTGGTGGCAAACAGGTCTATTTGTGGATGCCCCCACATTTAAAAGAATGGTTGAAGTACTTGTGGGTGCAACTCCCATTTCTGAATCAGTTGTGATTGACGACTTAACAGATCTGCTATCTGGTTGTGGATTCCTGGAAGGTGTTCTACTGTCAGATGTATGTTTTTAGGAATGGCCCATCTCCAAATGTTCTGTGCAAGTTGGGACAGTTGCAGAGAGTGTGTCCCCTCCTGTTTTTGTATGTAGTACATGGCTGTCATATTGTCCGTTCGGACTAAGACAGCTTTGTTTTGGATTTGTACTTGAAAAGTTTTGAGTGCTAGGAAAATTGCTAGCAGCTTTAAGTGGTTGATGTGGAACTGTTTGTTGATTGTTCCACTGACCTTGTGTTGTATAATGCAGGAGATGGGCTCCCCATCCTGTGAGGGATGCGTCTGTCGTGAGCACTACTTGCAGAACAGGTTCTAGGAAAGGCCGTCCCTTTGTCAAATTTATGGTTTTCCACCATTGCAGAGAGCGATATGTACGGCTGTCCACCAACACCAGGTCTGTGAGCTGACCTTGAGCCTGATTCCACTGTTGTGCTAGACATTCCGGTAGTGGACGCATTTGCAGTCTTGCGTGGGGAACTATGAAGATGCCATCATCCCTATTAGTTTCATGAACACTCTGGCTTGTAGAGAGTGCTGGCATTGAAAAAGGGAGACTAAGTTCTGAATACTTTGAATCCTGGCTTGAGCTACTGATGTGTTTATAGTAGCTCCAAGATATTGATGAACGTGCGAAGGCTCTAGGTGCGACTTGGTGTAGTTTATCGTAAACCCTAAGTTGTGCAGTGTTTGAATTGTTGGTTTTATGTGTTGTGCACACTGGTAGTACGATCTTGCCTTTATGAACCAGTCGTCTAGATAGGGGAAGACATGTATTTGTTGTCTTCTGAGATGTGCTGCCACTACTGCTAAGCACTTTGTAAACACTCGTGGTGCTGTTGTAACCCCGAATGGAAGGACTTTGAACTGATAGTGTTGTCCTTGTATGACAAACCTTAAATACTTCCTGTGCGCAGGATGTATTAGAATGTGAAAATAAGCATCCTTTAGGTCTAGTGTGGACAGAAAATCTCCCTGTTGTAGTAATGGGAGTACTTGTTGTAAAGTGATCATGTGAAAATGATCTGATTGAATGTAGTGATTTAGTGGCCGGAGGTCGAGAATTGGTCTTAAGGTCCAGTCTTTCTTTGGAATTAGGAAGTACAGGGAGTAGACTCCTGTTCCTTGTTCTTCTAATGGGACTACTTGAATAGCATCTTTTTGTAGGAGTGCTAGAACTTCCTGTTGAAGCAGAGTTATGTGTTCTGCAGACATTGGACGCTGCCTGGGTGGTATGTTTGGGGGGGTTGCTGTGAGTTCTAGGCAGTAGCCATGTTGGATAATTTGCCTTACCCACCTGTCTGTTGTGATGGAGTTCCAGACAGGTAGGAACTGTGAGATTCTGCCCCCCACTGGAGTGGAATGCTGTAGGGGAGGCAGAGGGAAGTCATTGTTTAGGAGCGGAAGAGGTGCAGTTGTTATTACTACCTCTACCTCTTCCCTTGTTGTTATTGCCTCTATATCCTCCACGAAAAAACCCTCTATTAGAGGAGGTCTGCGTGTGTGTTTTAAAAGATGATGTTGTGTCTGCACCGGTCTGCTTGGATCTTCCTCTATAAGAGGAGCAGCGAAAAGAACCTCTAGCTTGGGTGTATTGTAACGCCCCCATAGACTTAGCGGTATCTGTATCCTTCTTCATCTTTTCTAATGTATTATCTACCTCCGGCCCGAACAACTGGCTTTGATTAAAGGGCTGGTTTAGAATGGTAGTTTGTACCTCTGGTTTAAAACCTGAGATGCGTAACCATGCGTGACGCCTGAGAATAACACTAGTGTTCACTGCCCTGGATGCTGTGTCAGCTACATCTAGTGCACATTTAATTGAGGCATTTGAAATTAAGTTGCCTTCCTGAAAAAGTTCTGCTGCTAGATCCTTGTGTTGATCTGGTTGATCGTAATGGGCCCTGTTGTAGCGTGAGAGTAAAGCCTGTGTGTTTGCCATGCGCCATATGTTTGTTGCTTGTGCAGCAATTCGTTTCCCTGACGCATCAATGATCTTGGACTCTTTGTCAGGCGGGGGTGTGTCCCAGGAAGTCTGAGAATTGGCCCTTTTGCGCACATTAGACACTACCAAAAAGTCTAGTGGCAGATGACCCTTAATGTATACTGGATCAGCTGATGCTGGCATATACTTTTTCTCTATTCTAGGATTAAACACCCTACACCTTACTGGATCTTTAAAAATCTCTGGAGCATGTTTTATGACTCCCTTAATCATTGGTAATATTTGAGTAGACCTTTGTGACTGTTCGAAAGTGTCTAACAAGAAGTCCTCCTCAATGGCATCAGAGTGCATGGGAACCCCATGGTATGGTGCAGCTCTGTTTAACAAATGATTAAAACCAATACTGTCCTCTGTAGAGGAAGGTTTTGTTGGGAAGTACTGAGGATCAAGGATGTCTGGTGCATTATTTGGTGAAAAATTATATGCATCCTCATCATCCTTAGGGTATTCTGCGTTAACATCCTCATCTAAAGGGTATGTATGTGTATCTGGAACATCATCCCCTCCACCCAAATCATACTCCTCATCAGTGTGGTGTGATGATGCAGGAGAGTGAATAGGAGAAGTTATAGGTTCTACATATGATTTAACAGGAGAGGAAGAAGGTGAAGGAGGAAGGGTGCATTGGAGAAGTTGCACAGTCTTTTTTGGCAGGGACCACAGGTGTAAGTGGTGTGTCTGCTGGTCTCTTCTTATAAGGGATTGCTTCCACATGTCCAGTTTTTGAATTAATATGGACTTTTTTCTGTCTAGGATCTGGCTTAAACAGTTCTTCCTCTTCTATAACCTTCTTCGGAGTCGATCTTTTCGGAGCCGATAGAAGTTGTTTAGTACTTTTTGCCTTATGAGGAGTTGTTGAGTCTTTTGGCAATGTTTTCGGTGCCGAATGTTATTTAGCCTTATCTGGGGTCTTCGGTACCGGTATTAGAGTTTTTGGCGTGGAGACAGGTTTTGCTGGTACTGTTGCGCCAGAAATTAGCTTCTCCTCTTTTTTTTTCGAACCGGAAGGTTTCGGAGTCGAAGCTTTCGGGTTTAGTACAGTCTCTGTCTTTGGCGCCGATGGTACGGGTGCCGAAGTGTCTTTGTCTTTGGGCGCCGAAATGTTTTTTGCGTTCGGTGCCGACAAATCCTTCGGTGTCGAAGGATGTTTTGGTGCCAATGGCGGAGGTGTAACTGGCACATGGTGTTTCTTCGGTGCCGAGGCACCGGAAGGCGTATGGTCTTTCCTCGGAGCCGGGCCCTAAGGTGGGGCGTTAGAGGGTAAATGTCGGTCTCGACTGGGCCCCATGGGCGGAGTGCTGACCGTTGCCTTTTGTTTGGGTAATGTCTGTCGTGCAGGGGCAGATGTACTCACCGGTTGTCGAGACGGGATTGAGTCGTCCGAATCCTCTGCCCCGATATTATCTGGAGATCAGGCGAGTCCTCCTCTGCGCCGAGTGGAGCCTTGTCCTCGGAGATATCTTCGATTTGATATTCTTCCTCGGAGACAACATCTTCGACGATCTCCTCTTCAAAGATGGCCTTCGGTGCTGGTGCTGATCTTCTCATTTCGTGTCGACGGGCCCTCCGATCTCGAATTGTTTTCTTCGATCAGAAGGAGGCACAGGCTGTGCAGGTCGACTCGTCGTGTTCTGGCGAGAGACAGAGGTTGCAAACCTAGTGATGGTCGCTATGAGGGAATTTTGCTCGACATACCGGGCACCTCTTGAATGGAGTTCTTTACATGAGGCATAGGCCGCACGGCGCCGATGGGCCCAACGGCCCGCGTCGATGCACCGGAATGTATCTGGTGATGTCGAAAGTCTGTTCGATGTCGAAAGAAGTTTGTTTGAAGTTTGTCGCTTCGAAAATGCAGAAAAAGTATTTTTCTAGCCGGAGCGGAAAACTTTCATCCGAACCCAGTGGTGGAAAAAACAATCTGAGGATGGAGTCGATGACCATGCCCAGTATTGTCCAAGGGAGGAGTTACCTATCTCGTGACTACAAAAGACTTCTTCCAAGAAGACAACAACAACCTGCAATCATCCGAGCCCAACACCAGGTGGCGATCTATTGCTAAATGTAGGATCTGCAGCTCATATGCCTCGAATCAGTACTTACCTGCAAACCGTTAACTTCATTTTTCTCCATAGGAATACATTGACTGTTTTTCCCTGAAAATTGTGCATACTTATCGTCACTATCCCCATACATTCCTGCACGTAATCTTCATCTGCCATCAGTAGTTGGTAGGCCTTTTGGGAGTATCTGGATTGTTTCTGTATGTCTTAGACTTTAACTCAGTCACGGACTGTTGTGCATTGTTTGAAGATGATCTGTTTTTCATTTTCAGTAGCTTTTTTCTGTCATTGTGGTGTTCCTCCTCCACTGTCTAAATTCTTTTTTCCACAGCTGTCTATCTTTATTTGTGCTGGTCTATTTTTGTCGCCATGGGGTCTATGTGGTTGCTGAGGGTGTCTATTTTTGGTCAATGTATTTGAGGCTTTTCTGCATAGTCATGAGAAGCATTTTCATGTCAGGTTCCTCTTCATTACATGTTTGTGCACCCTGCCTCCGAGGTCCCCGGCGCAGTGTCAGAGTCCAGGTGTTTGCCAGTGAACTGTCGTCAAAAGGTATTTTGGGTTGCTTGGGATCAGTAGTTTTCCCCATTTGGTGCAATGGCCCTATATTGAGCATCAATTTTGTCCCCTTCCTTAGCTGTACTTTTCTAGTGTTGCTGATCCCCTTAAGACGGCAAAAACAAAAAGAACAAATGATGGAAAGAATAAAACATTTACCCCCAGTCACATATCTGTGTTTCAGCTATTGTTTTTTTACTCACAATACCACCCCAGTTTGGACTCACCCATATGCAGATCAGTCTCAACCCTGCACCTAATGGGAATAGTCCAGCCCAGGTCCTCCCTGCTTTACAGTATGCGGAGGACCTGGCCTGGCAGTTCGAGCTGGACTGTTCCCATGGACAGCAGGTTCAAGGAAGGTTTGCTTATGGAGGAGTCCAAATTGAGGAGGCACAGTGAGCAAAAAAACAATGGATGAAACACAGATCTTTGACTGGTGGTGAATGTTTGGTTTGTTCAGTATTCAGTCCATGATCTGTTCTTTTTACTTTTGGTCCCCTTTAGATGGCTCTTATGTCTGTACTCATCAGCGCTTATCAGTTGGAAATTCAGTGTGTCAATAGGGGCTATTGCTACCCATGACTCCGGCTGGACCCATTACTCCCTGATAGTTACAGAGGGTAAAGAGAACTCAAATTCTCCTATAACGACAGTCAAGCTTGTGGCTATTATAAGCTGAGGTAGGTGTTGTGTCCCGTCAAAGAATTTGTTAAAAGTCTGTTAAGCACCCAACCTCCCCTGACTATACATTCATCATTTTTGGTACTGAAGGGGTTTCCACATGCAGGCATATAGCTTTATTTCAGCATATCCTGTCCCCATGCATTTTCACTTCAGTATGTCTTTCAATACCCAGTAGCGCTTGTAGAGAAACTTCCCCCGCCTCAGTACCAGCAAATGATTACGCCACACACACAGCTTAATATTGCACAACTTTATTCTTCTGAGTGTAACTGCAAACTCAACATTCTAAAGCAGCCTTCACTGCAATGAACTTTAACACCTATGTCACAGTTGTACGGAGTCCATAAGGAGCCATAAAGGGTTCGGTCATTGCCAACTAGCATGCCACCACATCTCCCACTCTGTAAATGAAAAATTATCATTTTTTTCACAAAATATATACATATAATTACATTTCTTCAATCAATCTGTTTGGCGCTTTAATTGGAAACTGGACCGGTCACTATCTATGTCCAGGATCTGCATTGATGATGGAGAGGTAACAGTCACTGGTACATCAGACCCAGTGTCTCCTTCAACATGTAGATCTGACAAACTAGGAGGTAAATGCAGAAAGTGAGAAGAGTCTCTTGTATTAGACTTCCCAGGGCACTGGGCAGTCACCATGTGTCCCTCTGTAGACACCACTTGAAAAGGTTCTGCACCAAATGGAGCATCAGATTTTCTTTTCCACATCGGACGTGCGAGCGCTTAACCCCTTCCATGCTCATGACGAGCTCCGCTCGTCATGAGGCACAGTGGAGCTGTGCTTATGACGAGCTGAGCTCATCATGAACAATGGTATTCATAAAATGACAGCACAGGAAGGGAAAAGCCACAGCTGCCAAGGTGTTAATCTCTCCTAAAGACAACGTTTTTCACAAGCTGTCTTTTGGCAGCATACGCCATGTACTCATAAAACACTCAACTAGTACCTAGGCCTGCAGCCACAGAGGTGTGCTCTTCTGATGCTTTATACTCATATGCTCTAAGAAATATGTAAACTCCCAACTGTTAAGTGCGGACCATTACCAGATTTCAACACAGCTGAAACCACCCCCATGTCACAAAGATGCCATCTGGTCTCTCAATGACTTGGTCTTCAGTGGTATAGGAAATCCTCAATTAAAGAAAATCGTAAGTACTTGTCCACAGTCACCATCAGGTGATGTCCTTTGTCAAGTTGACTGAAAGTCAATAGCTGCTCTCTCCCAGACATGGTTCGGGAGTTCTGACAAGATTGAGGTGTGTTAAGTAACTTTATTAGAAAGGCAGTTGCACAGATGATAGACCTTTTGTTCCTTCTAAAACCGCACATCGAGATACAGAAACCAGACTGTCTCGAAGAGCTAATTTTCAGGCAACAATTCCATGATGTCCTTCATGGGCCATTATAAGAATCTTCTGCCTCGGACTCTCCAGAATCAGGATTCCCGACCTTCCGAATATAACTCCTTCCTGAATTATGGACAGTTCATCTTTGACATTTATGTATTTTTGATATTCACCCTTACTGGTGAGAGGTCAAGGATGTTGATTCCATGACTGGTGTGTGAATATATCTTTCAACTTTAGCATTTCACTATCGTGGTTCGTGGCAGTGATAATCTGAGTTAATGAAATGGCTTCTGGTGTGTTTAATTTTACAATGAAATTGATATAGGCTTCAATTGTCTTGGCTGGGGTACATAGGCACTCTGGAAAAGTAGTCAGCAGTAGTCCTTCCCTGGACGATGCACAATGTTATAATTATACTCCTGTAAACGTAGTTCCCTTCGTTCAATGCAAGGAGGTATCTTGGCATTGAGCTGGCAAATATAGTTAGTAAAGCTTGATGATTTGTTACCAGAGTAAAAGGTTTCCATACAGGAATACAAAGAAAGTTTTACAAGCCCGAACCATGGCTAAACTTTCTTTTTCAGCTTGTGAATATCATGTTTTGTTTAGGACAAACTCCAACTTGCATATGCCATAATATGCCTTCAAGCATATGGGTGGCTGCTGTGAAAGAATGGCAATCTCCCAACTGGGCTAGCATCAACAACAGTCTCTGTATGAAGCTTAGGGCTGAAATATGCCATTTCAGTAGCATTCTCAATGGCTTGTTTGATTTTTTAAAAAACTTTTCACATTCAAGTGACCAATATAGTGAAACATTCTTCTTCATCAGCTCTCTCAATGAAACACTTACAATGGCAAAGTATTATATATATATATATATATATATCCGTTGCTGGCCATACCAAGAAATGAATGCTCCATTGAAACATCTTGTGAGGATCAGTACTTGTATTTTAGCAGAATCTGGTGTCATACCCCCGTCAGAAAAGATATGGCCAAATTTGTTTTACTTTGTCTTGAGGCACTCACATTTAGCTACATTCAAAGTCAAAGATTCAAATAAGCGTTATTTTGCCTTAAAGATTAAATGCATAAAAGTACATAGGATAAAATTCACTCCATGAATAAAATATTAGAATCAAATGATACAGTACAAACACGTTTTAATCTAAATAAAATAATGAACTATTTAAAAGTGTATCATTTGTTCTAAATAAGTGATAAAAATTTCTTCTTGTTCAGAACAGAAGCGAATACCTATGCCACCTTGCATCAACCACCTTAAATATAATTTCATTTCTTAAATCAATGATTAAAAAAAAATTAAAAACATAATTTTACAGTAATTCATTATAAAATATAGCAGCAGAATCACAAAATCTATAGACCAAAATACTAAAAACTTGGGAAATAGAAAACGATAAAACAGTCATCTTGATTTATACTGAATCTTGCAGGTGTCAATCATATTGTGCATAATCTCGTCATAGTTCATTTTTGTACTAAAACCATCAAACTGAACCTGATTTCAGTTTGATTTATTTGTGTGTTTAGCTAGATTCAAAGTCGAACCTGCCTCCGCAAGTAAACATGATACTTGTGTGGGAGCCTTATGCTTTTTTTACGAATCTCCAAAAACGAATATGTCATTGCTATAATTGAGCGCATTCATTACAGGCTGTATAATACGTCTAATAATGTTGTGGAAACTTTCTGCAGCCGATGACAAACCAAAACGTAGTCTTTTGCACCAAAATAAACCAACATGTGTAGAAAAGGTTGTAATGTACCTGCAATTTAATTTGATTTCAAACTGTTGATAACTGTTAGACCTGACACCCTTGGCGTGGTTTTCCCCAATCTTTTTGCCTCTGCCTCCTGTATTTTTGATGCTGTGCTGGATTTAGTTTTTGCTGGTTTAGATGCTTTGGACACTCTGCCACTGCTGTCCAGTGCCAGAGTAAAAGTGCTCCCTATGAAAATTGTCATATTGATTGGATGTACCTGATTGGCATATTTGTATCACCACAAAGTCCCTAGTAAAGTGTACTAGATGTACCAGGGCTGGTGATGACAGATGCTACTACTGGGCCTGCAGCACTGATTGTGCCACCCACATGAGTAGCCCTAAAATGGTGTCTCAGGCCTGCCACCGCAGTGCCTGTGTGCAGTCAGTGAAATGCCATGTCCTCCTGGCCAGTGTCCCCACTGGCTGGGCCTAACCCTTCCCTTTATATACACATTGGACACCCCTATGGAAGGCTCAAGGTACCCCCCTGGGTAGGGTGCAGTGTATAGGAAAGGTAGAGCATGCACTAGTGCAGGTAACATGCTCTGGTAGTGAGCAGCAGCCATTTTGTGTGCTCACTGCTGCAAGGTTATCTTGCTCCATAGACTAACATGGGGGAGGCTGGTCCCAATGGATACCATCCTATCTTCCCATAGGAACATGATGGGACATAAGTGATTGATATCCCTGAACTCAGAATTTAATAACACATCTTTTAGGAAAGGTTGTTTTTAAATTCTGCTTTTGAGAACAGTACTTTTAGAAAGTGGCTGTTCTCTTGTCTAACCTTTCTGTGTGCGTGGGTCTCCTTGTGGATTGACTGTCTGGTTTGAGGGTGACAGGGGCTGGGGAGCCCCCAGGAGGTTGTCTGAGTCAGCCCGTGGTTGAATGACTGCATCTGCAACTAGAGTGGTGGGAGGAGATAGCACTTGGGAGTGAATAGGGCTGTGCCTGCCTGCCACAATGCTGGCTCCACCTCCTGCTGGGCGGCTGTCACCTCTGCCCCTCACACTGAAAGGAAGGAAGAAGCCAGGAAGCCCAAGTGCTCCAGTAACACCCAGAACTGGTTTAGACCGAGCTCAGGGCCCACTTGCACAAAAAATTCAAAGACTTTTAGGGGTATAAGAGAAGGACCCCTGACAACAGAAAATCAGATTCTACAATCAAGAGGAACCTCTGCCAGAAGAAGGACCGCTGAAGGAACTGAAGGAAGATTGCCTTGCTGTGTGCTCTAAGGGCTGACCTGTGCTGCTGTTCATCTGAAGCTGAGGAGAAGAGGGACTTTGCTGTGTGCTGTGTGCCTGCTTGACCTACAAAGACTTTGCTGTGTGATGTGTCTCTGAATCTCGAAGGGCCTGAGAAGAGCTGGCCTCCTGTTTTGCAACCCAGGGACAGAAAGGTTGCCAAAGACTGAAAGTCTTTGCTGTGTCTCCTGAGACTGCTGTGTGCTGCAGAGATCGTGGGCTACTTGACAGAGTTTCTGCCGTTGACCCCGTGTAGCGCGCTGGATGCTCTCTGACCCGATTGAGAGTGCCGTGCTGACAATTGCCTGCTGTGACAGAGGATCGGCGTGCTCATCGGCACGTGATTATCAGTGGCCGGGAGATCGTGAGCTTTTCCAGCGTGACATATCCCCCTGAGAGAGCAAGTGACTTCAGGAGCGGCCTGCTTGCAAGTGGCGCTCTGAGTTAGCCGTGCTAAGTATCACCGCCGCTGCCCGGGGGCCTGAGATCGACCAAGAAGGTGCCGTTCCCCTCTCCAGGGACGCGGACAAAGAACCGAAGGAGCTGCGCTCCGATTGGGCCGTTGCCGAGTGCCTGGCCGTGGAGCCGCGCTCCGATTGGTTGATCCCCCCCGTAGAAGCTGCCGCGTCAAGAAGGGCTCGTCCAGGAGCCGCGCTGGGATTGGCTGACTCCTGGAAGAGCCGAAGCGTCACGAAGGGCACGCCGTGCGAGCCATGCTGGGATTGGTCCAGCGCTCGCGTCTCGTCCTGAGAGGTGCCGCCGCCGGACAAGTCGTCCATCAAGTCCCGAAACGCTGCGTGACTGCCCGCCTCCACAGAGAAGCCGCCCCCAGGTATCTGACTCGGAGCTACGTCCCGAGTCTTGGTGAGTCCTTGCCTGGGGGGAGATTAACCGGGTAGACACCGGAAGGGGGCAGATACAGTTAACCCCACGCGGAGCGCTTTGTAGGCAATTCTGAGCAACACCACGAAGCAGTTGAAGCGCGAAGGTCGTAGTTGTGTCCCTGATCACCTTTCAGCACCCTTAGAGCCTCGCTGAGCACGGGGGACGAGGAGACTGCTTGTGCAGATTGTGTACTCGCTTATTAAGCTTAAATTCCAGACTGAAAATGAGAGTAAAAGTGTGAAACCTTCCTAGAAGTGATACAATTACCAAGAGAAGCTGAAGATGTCGTGCAATCATCCTGTAACTGCTTTTTAACTGCATAAAATAGATAAAGTTATATTTTTAATATACCTACCTGTGTGGTCTCAGTTTGTGGTGTGTTTTAGAATTACTGTGTGCGTTAAGTGCAGATATTATACACATTGCCTTGGGGATAAGCCTGTCTGATTGTGCCAAGCTACCTAGGGGGTGAGCAGGGGTTATCTACAGTGTCTTTCCCTTTACCCTGACTAGAAGCAAGGGTCCCTATTTGGACAAAGGTACTTACCTCTGCCAACTAGAGACCCCCAGATCTAACATTGTTGGACAGCGGTGAGGATTTGAACTAAGTATTTGCACTTGACCTGCAGTGATTTTGTGTACACCACTAGTCTAGTTTAGTAGCCACAGATTGCACCTATTTTTTTCTGGTGAAACCTATTTTTGGAAAGCCTAGGAAGCATCATGTCTCAGAATGGAGTAGGCGAAGATGTGGAATTGCAATTTGAAGTTAAGGAGTTGCTCACATACAAAAAGGAGCAACTGAAGCAGTTCTGCAAGCAGCTTGGATGCCCAGTGAAGGCCAGTGCAAACAAAGAAGAGCTACAGAAAGCTCTAAGGGCCTGGTGGGAGGCCAAACATGTTGAGCCTGAGGATGTTACTGGAGAGTGGGATGCACAGGAGATTGGTTTTGAATCCCAGGATTTACCAGTGAATAGGCCAGCGTCTAGGGCTGGCAGCAACCATTCCAGTAGGGGCCTTTCTCCAGAGGAGCTGGAGGAAAATCAGAGGGCTAGGGCCCATGAGATTGAGCTTTTTAAACTCAAGGCTCAAGCAGAAGAGAGAAAGTTACGCCATGACAGTGAGAAGAAGGCGGAGGAGAGAAGAAATGCTCTCGCTGTTGAGGAGAAGAAACTCCAGTTGGCTCATGAGTGGAGTCTGAGGGAGCTGGACCTTAAAGCTAAACAAGTGGAGTCCAGTTCTAATGGTGGCAGCGCACAGCCAGTGCAGGTGGGTAAGGTATACATACCCAAAGATCTGGTGTAGAATTATCAGAGGGGTGAGGATATCTATGCAGGTTTAGATCCTATGAGCTTGCCTTGAAGATGAATGAAGTGCCTGAGAAGAGTTGGGGGGCAGGTTTGTGGAAGCATTTTGAGGCTTCTGGGAGGGATGTCTTGGCACCCTTAGAAGCAGCAGGTACCTTACCCTACCCCGCTATGAAGGAGGCTTTATGCCTCAGGTATGGGCTTACTCCAGAACAGTACTGACAGAAGTTTAGGAACTTCAAGAAACTTGATTCTAGTACCTAGGTGGAGTGTGTGAGTATGTACACGCGTGCACTGGAAAGTTGGATAAAGGGCAGCAAAGTAACTGATTATGTGGGGTTGTGTCACTTGACTAGTTGGGAGCACTTGAGTAGTCTATGTGTTCCAGAGCTGCGCCAGCATCTTTTAGACAGCAAGTTAACTGATCCCAGTGAGCTTGCTAAGGAGGCGGACCGCTGGACTAGCACCAGAGTCCACAAGGGGGTGGTAAGTACCCCAGCCAAGGGTGGACAGGGTCCCCAGCAGAAGAGTGGGGAGGACAAGGGTAATCAAAAGGAGCTCTCTAATGGCCCCCAAAATAGTTCCCAGGAAAAAGAGTCCCAACCCCCCAAGCCTAAGAAGTCCTGGCCCCATAAGGGCAAACAGGACAACAGATCTCAGCCTACTTGCTATGCATGTAGGGAGATGGGGCACATCGCCCCTAAATGTCCCAACAAACCTCCAGCACCCACTGGTGCTCCAACCCCGGGGTTAGCCAGTGTAGCTTTGGAAGGGGATTTGATTTCCAGTGGGGAGGAGGGGTTAGCAGTGATGACCCTTGTCTCTTTAGGAGACCAAGAGATGGCCCAGGAAACCTTGCTGCCCCTTAACACTAAAAAATACGGGCAGAAGGTGACCATCAATGGAAAAGAGATAGAGGCTCTGAGAGACACAGGGGCCAGCGTGACATCTGTAAGGTGTCAGTGGGTGTCTGAAGAGCAGATCATTCCCAATGTACTCCGTCCTGTGGTGGCAGCTGACAGTTCAGTGCGCCTCTGCAAGTTGGCACGTGTTCCCTTTGAATGAGGAGTCGTCTCTGGTATTTTGGAAGTTGTTGTCAGTGATGCCTTGCCTGTAGACTGTCTATTAGGTAACGACCTGGAGAGCTCTCCATGGAAGGATGTAGAGCACAGAACTCATTTGGGGATGTTGGGCTTGCCTGTGTGGCTTTGTGTGACCACACGTGCTATGGCAGCCAGTAGGGGTGAATCAGCAGAACTGGAACAATGGCCCAGGGACCTGCCAGGAGAGGAAGGGGCAGAGGGCGCGGGAAACCAGTCCCCGCCGTTCCCACGGTCCAGGAGGAAGCAGAACCTAAGGGGGATGCCCTGGAACCTACAGGGGAGCAGGTGGCCGAACTGGGGAAATTGCCTGAGCTGACCCATTGGCAGCAAGAGGGTGGTCCCTCCAGGGAGGAATTCTGCCAGGCTCAGAAGGAGTGCCCATCTCTCATTGGTGTGCGGCAACAGGCTGCAGTCCAGGCAGCAGGCCTGGGGTCCAAGGAACATTTGATTTACTGGGAGGATGATTTACTTTATAGTGAGCCTAAGTTCGCTGAGCCCGGTGCAGCCCGTGTGCTGGTGGTACCCGAGCACTTCAGGAACTTCCTACTGGGTCTGGCTCATGACGTGCCTCTTGCAGGACATCTGGGACAAGACAAGACCTATCACAGGCTTGTCACCCACTTTTACTGGCCCCAGATGAAGAAGCACGTCGGTGCCTTTTGTAAGTCTTACCAAACTTGTCAGGCCAGTGGCAAGAGCGGAGGGAAGTGCGTGGCACCCCTCCAACCCTTTCCTGTGGTGAGCACCCCTTTTGAGCAGGTGGGCATCGACATCGTGGGACCCCTGGACCCCAAGACCGCCTTAAGCAACAGGTTTATCCTGGTCTTGGTGGACCATGCCACCCGATACCCGGAAGCAGTCCCTCTCAGGACAGTCACAGCCCCCGTGGTGGGCAGTGCCTTAATGGGGATCTTTTCCAGAGTGGGGTTCCCCAGAGAGGTCGTCTCCGACCGGGGTACAAACTTCATCTCTAGGTACATGAAGTCTCTGTGGGAGGAGTGTGGGGTGACATACAAGTTCACCACTCCTTACCACCCTCAAGGAAATGGGTTGGTTGAAAGGTTCAACCGCACCCTAAAAGGCATGATTATGGGCCTAGAAGAACCCATGAGGCGGAAGTGGGACGTCTTGTTACCATGCCTGTTGTTTGCCTTCAGGGAGGTGCCTCAGAAATCCTTAGGGTTCAGTCCCTCTGAATTACTGTATGGCCACCCTGTCAGAGGGCCTCTCACTCTGGTGAAGGAGGGGTGGGAGAAATCCAGTGGAAAGACCCCCTAGGATGTGTTCAGCTATGTGCTGGCCATCCGCAACCAGACAAAGCGCTTCAGGAAGCTCGCTCAAGAGAACCTGGAGGCTAGCCAGGAAGAAATAAAAAGATGGTACGACCAGAATACCACTCTGGTTGAGTTGCACCCTGGTCAGAAAGTGTGGGTGATGGCACCGGTGGAGCCTTGTGCGCTCTGTGACAAGTGGACCGGGCCATATGAGGTGGTAGATCGCAAGAGCGAAGTTACCTACCTGGTCAACATGAAGACTTCCAGGCAGCCCCTGAGAGTGTTGCACGTGAACCGCCTCAAACCCCACTATGAGAGGTCTGAAGTGACTATGCTCATGGCTACAGATGCTGGAGGGGAAGAGGATAGTGATCCTCTCCCTGACCTCCTGGTAACCAAGGAGCAAGACGGGTCAGTGGATGGTGTGGTCCTCTCGCACACCCTGACCACAGAGCAGCAGAGGGACTGTCGACAGGTCTTGGGTCAGTTCGCCTCCCTGTTCTCCCTGACCCCAGGTATCACCAACTGGTGTGTCCATGATGTGAACATTGGAGATAGTCTGCCTGTGAAGCAAACATTTTACAGGGTGGCTGACCAGGTCAGAGCCAGCATCAAGGAAGAAGTTTCCAAGATGTTGGCGCTAGGGGCAATTGAGTCCTCCAGCAGCCCCTGGGCTAGCCCAGTGGTCTTAGTGCCTAAGAAAGCTGCTACGCCCGGTGGCCCTCCAGAACTCCGTTTCTGTGTGGATTATCGTGGGCTCAATGCGGTCACCAAGACTGACACGCATCCCATCCCCAGAGCTGATGAGCTTGTGGGTCAGTTGGGAGATGCCCAGTACCTCAGCACCTTTGATTTGACTTCAGGGTACTGGCAGATTGCCTTAACTGAGGGGGCTAAGGAGAGGTCAGCATTTTCAACGCAAGAGGGGCACTTCCAGTTCCGCGTCATGCCCTTTGGGTTGAAAAATGCCCCTGCCACATTCTAGAGACTGGTCAACCAGGTACTAGCCGGGCTGGAGCAATTCAGCACTGCATACCTGGATGACATTGCTGTGTTCAGCTCCACTTGGGAGGAACACCTGCAACACCTCTGTGAAGTGTTGAAGGCCCTTCAGAAGGCAGGCCTCACTATCAAGGCCAGTAAGTGCCAGATAGGGCAGGGATCAGTAGTGTACTTGGGACACCTATGGGGAGCGGCCAGGTGGCGGCCCTATCAATCAATCAATCAATCAAAGCATTTGTATAGCGCACTACTCACCCGGAGGGTCTCAAGGCGCTAGGGGAGAGGGGGTCCGCTACTGCTGGAACAGCCAGGTCTTGAGCTGCTTCCTGAAGGCGAGGTGGTCCTGGGTCAGGCGGATGTGGGTCGGGAGGGAGTTCCAGGTCTTGGCGGCGAGGTAGGAGAAGGACCTCTTTCCTGTGGTGGCTCTTCGGATGCGGGGGACGGCGGCGAGGGCGTGGCTGGTCGATCGAAGCTGGCGTTTGGGAGCGTAGAAGTTGAGGCGGCTGTTGAGGTATCCTGGGCCTTGGTTGTGCAGGGCTTTGGGTGCGTGGGTGAGGAGACGGAAGGTGATTCGCTTGTTGACCGGGAGCCAGTGCAGGTCTCTCAGGTGTCCGGAGATGTGGCTGCGGCGGGGGATGTCCAGGATGAATCGTGCTGAGGCGTTCTGGATCCGCTGGAGTCTCTTCTGGCGTTTGGCGGTGGTTCCGGCGTAGAGGGAGTTGCCGTAGTCCAGTCGGCTGGTGACGAGGGCCTGGGTGACCGTCTTCCTGGTCTCGGTGGGGATCCACCGGAAGATCTTGCGTAGCATGCGTAGGATATTGAAGCACGATGAGGAGACGGCGTTGACTTGTCTGGTCATGGAGAGGGAGGAGTCCAGGATGAAGCCCAGGTTGCGTGCGTGGTCTGTTGGTTTGGGTGCGCTGCCTAGGGCGGGGGGCCACCAGGAGTCGTCCCAGGCGGAGGGTGAGGATCCCAAGATGAGGACTTCCGTCTTGTCAGAGTTCAGTTTCAGGCGGCTGTTCTTCATCCATTCAGCTACCTCTTTCATCCCTTTGTGTAGGTTGGCTCTGGCGGTGGCGGGGTCGTTGGTGAGGGAGAGGATCAGCTGGGTGTCGTCGGCGTAGGAGAGGATGTTGAGGTTGTGCTGGCGTGCGATGGCTGCGAGGGGACTCATGTAGACGTTGAAGAGGGTTGGGCTGAGCGAGGAGCCTTGAGGAACGCCGCAGATGACTTCGGTGGCTTCTGATCTGAACGGGGGGAGGCGGACTCTCTGTGTCCTTCCGGCGAGGAAGGAGATGGTCCACTCCAGTGCCTTCTCCTGGATTCCGACGTTGCTGAGGCGCTGTACTAGGGTGCGGTGGCAGACTGTCGAAGGCCGCTGAGAGGTCTAGGAGGATGAGGGCCGCTGTTTCTCCGTTGTCGAGCAGGGCTCGGATGTCATCGGTTGCTGCGATCAGGGCGGTCTCGGTGCTGTGGGTGGCCCGGAAGCCAGACTGCGAGAGGTCGAGGGATCCGTTCGTCTCGAGGAAGGCGGCCAGCTGTTTGTTGACGTCTTCTCGATGACTTTTGCGGGAAACGGGAGCAGCAAGATGGGTCGGTAGTTCTTGAGGTCGGTGGGGTTGGCTGATAGCTTCTTCAGTAGGGCGCTGAGTTCGGCGTGCTTCCAGCTCTCCGGGAAGGTAGGGGTGTTGAAGGAGGTGTTGATGATGTCCCGCAGGTGGGGTGCGATGATAGCGTCAGCCTTGTTGAAGACGTGGTGGGGGCAGGGGTAGGTCGGAGATCCGGAGTGGATGGAGTTCATCGTGCGGATGGTGTCTTCGGTGCTGATCGTGGTCCAGGCGCGGAGGGTGGTGGTGGGGGCGGTGGTTCGGTTGTGGCGTGCGTCGGTTGGGTGCTGAAGCTGTTGTGTATGTCCGCGATCTTGTTGTGGCAGTAGGAGGCGAGGGAGTTGCAGAGGTCTTGCGAGGGGGTGATGTCGTTTCCGGCGTTGGGGTTGGAGAGCTCTTCAACGATGTTGAAGAGTTCCTTGCTGTTGTGTGCGTTGTTGTCCAGTCGTTCCTTGAATGCAGTCTTCTTGGTGGTGTGAATCAGTTGGTGGTGTTTTCGGGTGGCGAGCTTGAGGGCAGTCATGTTGTCCGGGGTGGGGTCTCTGCGCCAGGCGTTCTCAATGGCTCGGCAGTTCTTCTTGGAGCTCTTGAGTTCGTCGGTGAACCAAGGGGCTTTCTTGCTGCCGGGTCTGCTAGGCGGGGTCCTCAGAGGGGCGAGGTCGTCTGCGCAGTCGCTGATCCACTTCGTGAGGTTGGTGGCCGCTTGGCTGGGGTTCGTTGCGCTGGTGGGTGGGCTCCCGTTCAGGGAAGTTGCGAGTTGTTCGGCTGCGATCTTGTTCCAGCTTCTGCGTGCAACCTGTTGCTGGTGGATCGTGGTCCTTCTGAAGCTGAAGTGGACGCAGCTGTGGTCTGTCCAGTGGAGTCCGGTGGCGTGGCTGAAGGCGATGTCCTTGCTGGATGAGAAGACGGGGTCGAGTGTGTGTCCGGCGTAGTGGGTGGGGGTGGTCACCAGTTGCTTGAGACCGAGGTTGGCGAGGTTGTCCAGCAGGGTGGTGGTGTTGCGGTCGTTGTTGTTCTCCAGGTGGAAGTTGAGGTCCCCGAGGAAGATGTAGTCAGCGGAGGGGAGGGCATGTGGGGTGATGAAGTCGGCGATGTCCTCGCTGAATTGTGTGCGTGGTCCCGGGGGTCTGTAGATGAGGGTGCCTCTGAGGGTGGTCTTGGGGTCGATGCGGATCTGGAAGTGCAGGTGCTCAGCGGCGGCGAGGGTGTCGTCGGTGTTGGTCGTGATGCGGATGGAGTTCCTGTGGATGATGGCGATGCCTCCTCCTGTCTGGTTGACGCGGTCCCTCTGAAGAGGCATTCATCCAGGTTTCCGCGAGGAAGGCGACGTCTGGGGCTGTGGTGTCGATCAGGTTCCAGAGCTCGACGGCGTGTCTGTGGACGGAGCGGGTGTTGAGCAGGATGCACTTCAGGTGGCTGCTGTTGTTGCTCGTCGGGGTCTTGGGCACTGCTGGAGTGGTGCAGGTCCGGATGCAGGTGAACTTGCAGGAGTTGCAGCAGAAGGGTCCGTGGGTGCGTCTCGGGGTGGCTCGATCGCAACCCGGGAGTCGGCTGGCGTTGAGTGCGTTGAGTTCGGTGGCGTTGTAGGTCCGGCGGGTGGGCTGGTGTCGGCGGGAGCCAGGGGTCCAAGCGCTGGGAGCGGTCCGGTCTCGGACAGGAGCAGACGGGCTTACCTTTGGCGAGCCTTCGGCGCGCCCGCTGCGCGTCACCGCTGCACGTGCGCACGGTCGCCATTTATGGCGAAGTGCAGGGAGGGAGGGGCAGCTGGGAGGCGGGAGCGGGGAGGAAGGGGGCGTGTCTACACTCCCCAGTGGCGGGAATCGGGAGCGGGTGCAGGGGACAGCAGCACAGGGGGGGATACAGGTACAGAGAGCGGCACGGGGACAATAACAAAATTACAGGGTACAGAATACAAAATTAAAAATACAGTAGAAACGAGTACAGCTAGACAGTGGCATGCAACGCGGCAGAACAACAGGCGGGGGCGTGGCCTGAGGGCGGACCCGAGGGCGGGAAGGATCAGCGAGGCAGATAGTAGCGGCAGGCGGGGGCACACGCAGCAGCTGGTGGCCGTGCGGCGCGGGGGTGTCCTACAAGTAGGTCACACTCACCTGTGCCGCACGGTCGCCATTTATGGCCAAGTGCAGGGAGGGAGGGGCAGCTGGGAGCGGGGAGGAAGTGGGCGTGTCTACACTCCCCGGCGGCGGGAATCGGCAGCGGGGAGCGGGTGCAGGGGACAGCAGCACAGGGTGGGATACAGGTACAGAGAGCAGCACGGGGACAATAACAAAGTTACAGGGTACAGAATACAAAATTAAAAATACAGTAGAAACGAGTACAGCTAGACAGTGGCACAACGCGGCAAAACAACAGGCGGGGGGCGTGGCCTGAGGGCGGACCCGAGGGCGGGAAGGCTCAGCCAGGCAGATAGTAGCGGCAGGCGGGGGCACACGCAGCAGCTGGTGGCCGTGCGGCGCGGGGGTGTCTTACAGGCAAAGATTGATACCATTCTGGCTTGGGAACCCCCCCAAGACCCAGACAGAGGTGAGAGCCTTTCTAGGTCTCACCGGGTAATTACAGACGGTTCGTCAAAGGATATGGCACCATTGTTGCCCCTTTGATAGAACTAACATCTAGAAATCAGCCCAGGAAAGTGAATTGGACCGAGGCCTGTCAAACTGCTTTTGATGCCCTAAAAACTGCCATGTGCACAGCACCGGTGCTTAAGGCACCTGACTTTTCCAGTGAGTTCATTGTGCAGACAGACGCTTCAGAACAAGACGTGGGAGCAGTACTCTCACAGATAAACGACGAGGGCGGAGACCAACCTGTAGCTTTCATTAGTAGGAGGCTACTCCCCAGGGAACAGAGATGAAGTGCAATTGAAAGGGAAGCTTTTGCTGTGGTCTGGGCTCTGAAGAAGCTGAGGCCCTACCTGTTTGGAACTCACTTCCGTGTTCAGACCGACCACCCCCTCAGATGGTTAATGCAGATGAGGGGTGAGAACCCAAAACTGTTGAGGTGGTCCATCTCCCTACAGGGAATGGACTTTACGGTGGAGCACCGCCCTGGTACAGAACACGCCAACGCTGATGGTCTGTCCAGATTCTTCCGCCTTAGAGAAGAGGACTCCCAAGAGGTTGGGTAGTTATCCCCACTTTCAGCTGGAGTGGACACGTGTTAGACCTGACAGCCTTGGCGTGGTTTTCCCCTATCTTTTTGCCTCTGCCTCCTGTATTTTTGATGCTGTGCTGGATTTCGTTTTTGCTGGTTTACATGCTTTGGACACTCTGCCACTGCTGTCCAGTGTCAGAGTGTAAGTGCTCCCTATGAAAATGGTCATATTGATTGGATGTACCTGATTAGCATATTTGTATCACCACGAAGTTCCTAGTAAAGTGTACTAGATGTGCCAGGGCTGGTGATGACAGATGCTACTACTGGGCCTGCAGCACTGATTGTGCCACCCACATGAGTAGACCTAAAATGGTGTCTCAGGCCTGCCACCGCAGAGCCTGTGTGCAGTCAGTGAACTGCCATGTCCTCCTGGCCAGTGTCCCCACTGGCTGGGCCTAACCCTTCCCTTTATATACACATTGGTCACCCCTATGGAAGGCTCAAGGTACCCCCCTGGGCAAGGTGCAGTGTATAGGAAAGGTAGAGCATGTACTAGTGCAGGTAACATGCTCTAGTAGTGAGCAGCAGCCATTTTGTGTGCTCACTGCTGCAAGGTTATCTTGATCCATAGACTAACATGGGGGAGGCTGGACAACAGAGGTGGACGCCGATGGCGATGGTCGCCTGAGAGCTCGGCTCCGAGACTGAGCCCGCATTTATCCTGAATTCCGAGGGTTTTGGGGCGCCCCGACCCCCACAAATCGAAGATCGAGTTGAGGTTGACTTGGTGAGGCACCTACGTGAACCCGAAAATCAACTATACTGGTCAAAAAGCGAAGTTGCGGAGGAAGCGGAGCGGAGCTCAAGATGGCGCCCGGACCGTCTCGATAGACTTGCCGAGACCCTTGGCCCAGGAAAGTCCACCAGCTCGGCTAGTGCTTTAACCGCGCCTCATCCTTCCGAAAGGCGACCATCCACCTGGCGGATTGGGAGGGTCCGGACACCGTGGACATCTCCGGACTGATCGATAGTCGTTTTTCTCTCGGCGCCGGTTGCTCCCCGACGGCCGGGGTCCTTGGCCAGAAAAGCAGAACCACCCGCGACGATCGGCTGTATTCTGCCGAGATCCTGTATTCGCCTGGTCCCAAGGAACTTCCTAGGCGACACTACGACTTGGCCCTGCGGGAATCCCTGCCGCATTGGTGACTGCGACCCGAGGTCTCCTTTGTCCCAACAGGACCTTGCCGATTGGCGCTGATCGCCCCCACTTCCCCCTTGGTGGTCTCCGGGGACTCAGCGGGGTTTCATCTCGAGAGATCGGAATGGTGGCAGGACTTGGCGCCGCCAAGTCGAAGACGATCGAAGGCCCTCTTCACCACGGTTGCACACCGGGAGAGCTACAGCCGACGCCCATCATTGGTGGTTAACCCGCCGAGCTTTCTTCTGCTGGGCACGTCCGCCATGGGAAAGCCGAGGGGACCTAAAGGAACCACCCCGGCCGCCTCGGACACAGAGGCGCCGGACAAGGACGATCGAGGTGACCCGGAGAGTTCTGGAGGCCCTCACCTACAGCAACAATTCGACCGGGTCCTGGAAGCGATCGCGAATACGCGATCTGCCCTGCAACAAGACATCGCCCAGGTTGCGACGAGTCTGGGCCTCCTCAGGGCGGACCATGGTAAGCTTTCGGACCGAGTCAAAGAGGTAGAGAGCTCGGTGAAGGTCCTGGAGCAGAAGACTCTGGCGGCTACGATGAAGGATGCCCTGTACCGAATCGGTGACTTGGAAAGACGGGCGGAAGACGCTGAAGGGTGTAACAGAAGGAATAATATTCGCGTGGTGGGCCTACCGGAAAAAAATCGAGAATGGGGACATGGTGGCCTATCTAGAAGCTTGGCTCCAAACTGTGGTGGCGCCGGAGGGTCTGTCCTCCTTCTACACTCTGGAACGTGCACACAGAGTGCCAGCAAGACCGCCGCAACAAGGCCGTTCCCCGCGCCCGGTGGTGGCGCGCTTATTGTATTTTCGAGACAGGGATCTGCTCCTCAATGCCGCCAGACCGGCCCTTATCACGTGGAGAACAGCCAAGTGAACATTTTTCCGGACTATACCTATGAGACCCAACGGAAACGGACCTCATTCCTAGCGGTCAAACGTGAACTGCGGAGCGAGGGCATACAATACTCTCTCCTCTTTCCTGCGAGACTCCGCATCATCCTGGATGATAAGGCACAGTTTTTTGATACCCCGGAGGACGTCTGCACTTGGCTTGAGCTGTATACGGCTGGCAAAGATGGCTTTGGTTCCTCCTTCCAGTCGACTTCGGAACCCGGACAACAGCGTCGATCCAAGAGACTTCGGAGTCGCTGCGGTACACCGGGCAAACCCTCGACGGTAGAGACTATAGCTGAACGGCGAGGAGTGTTAGAAATGGTTTCCAACCTATCTGGCTCCCAGGGAGGCCCCCTCCAAATTCAATCTGAAGTCTAAAGGCGGTAAAACACTCAGTACCCTGGCTATTAGAGCCTGGAACAGCATGCCAAGGCATCTCAGACTTCAGACGCTTGAGAAGCCGTTTAGGAAGCACCTCAAAACGTGGATTTTTAATCTCTCTGATGACTGGACTAAAGCAGCCATCTAGCCCCACACTACCTTCCTTGTGATTTGGTTCCTGGTTTGACAGCGCCAAGATGCTCCCTCCGGAGCGAACGTTTGCGCTCTATAAAAACCTATCCAAATATCCAAAGGCGGAGAGGGAGCTCACTCGGACACTGATAGTGTTCACCTGCCGGTGGTTACTCCGGACTCGGCTGAGGGCATGCTGGATGGGCAGGGATGAACTCAGGTGAGCTGATTCCATTTGGGCGGGGGTCTATCGCGGGAGGTGTGGGGGTTACAGGACTTGCCGCTGGACTATGGATCACCGATGGGGTTGGGGGGCCTTGCTCTGCCTGATACCTATGATTTGGTGCTCGGTCTAGTCTCGGTAGTCCGAGACTCGGTGGCCCATTGCTGGCGCCCGGCCCGCACTCGGCCCTTAAGACATACCTGTGGTGGCTACCGCAGGATTAGTCGGGAGACGGGGGTTGTTTGAGGGTACAGTTTGGATGGGAACTAGATGGTGCTATTTGGGTCCTATTCTGGGGTGGGTGGGAGGGTTTTTTTTTCAAGGGGAAGTTTGGTTGTTGCTGGGGAGGGTGTTTGCCATTGGTGTTGACTTGAATATTGACTGCTCCGTGCCTGAGCGCTGTTGGGAGAGCCTGAGAGCGACAATGCGGGACAATGGCTGAGGTCACTAATGTAAAATGCGTCACTTGGAATGTGCGGGCCTTCACACTATGTCTAGACGACACAAAATTCACGCTTATCTAGTGCGTAGAGGGGTGCAAATAGCGTTGCTCCAGGAAACACACCTCACTAAGGCGGAAGGGGCGGCGCTACAGCGTAGATGGAGGGGGCAGGTTTACTACACTACGTACTCCGCTTACGCGAGAGGGGTGCTGGTATGGATAAGGGCTGGGACTCCCCTGCAAGTTACCAAATCGGTGGTGGATCCGGAGGGTCGCTACGTGGCTATCTCTGGCACATTGGGGGGTAGGGCACTGAATATTTGTTGCATTTATGCGTCTAACGTGGACCAGCTTGCCTTCCTCTCCGGGTTGTCAGGCACCTTGGCCCATTTTCTATCGGGAACCCTCCTGTTGGGTGGAGATTTTAATTCGGTGGTAGACGTCGACATTGACCGTTCACATCCCCCCCTTCTGGACTCCCCGGTCCGACGAGTGGCTAAAGGCAGGAAGGAATGGCAGGCACATTGGGGGCTGACGGATATTTGGCGTGCGCAGCACCCCGATGCTAGAGATTATTCGTACTTCTCTGGCCTGCACGAGTAACATGTGCGACTAGATGGGTTTCTGGGGTCGGCGGAACTGGTCTCCGCGACTGTACGATCTGAATACTTGGCCAGGACCATCTCAGATCACAACCCCCTCCTGGCGGATTTCAGTTGGTTCCCCGGGGTCCCCGGCGTGCCTACTTGGAAACTGCGCCCGAGATGTTAGAAGATATAGTCTTCAGGGCGGACCTGGAGGATAAAATCACTGACTATTTTGCGACCAATGGGGGCACGGCCGGGTCGAGGGCATCGGAGTGGGATGCTTTCAAGGTAGTGATTAGGGGCTACTGCATATCCAAGAAAGTGGGAATGCGTTGTATCATCCTCGATGACCTGGCTACTGCGGACCGGAAGCTCCGCGAGATGGAACTTCGCCGCCCCGGCCACCCGGAACTTCAGGAACGTACTGCTGCGGCGAGGGAGACAGTGGCAGCGGAGGTCGAACGACTGCGCTGTTTTGATTATAAGGCCTATACCACCAGATCGCTCACGGAAGGGGATAAGTCTGGGGCGCTTTTAGCTTGGTTGACCAATCCCACGCGCCGGACCTCCCTGACGATGTCTATGTGTACCGCAGAGGGACTTGAGGTGCATACCCAACCAGAAATATTGGATTGTTACTTGCGATACTACAAACGGCTGTACCATAGTAGCCTGACCCGAGATCCTACCCTGATCGACGATTATTTGCAATCCTTAGAGATTCCCGCATTGGAACCCGACGTGGCGAAGGCCCTGGGCACCAATATAGAACTTGGGGAAATTCGTAGCGCCATAAAGGGGATGGCAAGAAATAAGACCCCAGGCCTTGATGGGCTCCTGGTCGAATTTTACTCCACCTACGTGGACCTATTGGCGCCCCGACTGTTAGTAGTCTACTAGGAAGCGAAACGCTTAGGACGGCTCCCCGGCTCGATGTGCGAGGCCTTGGTAGTTCCCCTTCTCAAGCCTGGTAGAGAATCAGCTGACCCGGCGTCCTATCGACCGTTATCAATGTTAACGGTCGACTATAAGATTCTAAGCAGCATATTGGCATCGAGGCTGCTGGGACACATGCGCTCCTTGGTGCACAAAGATCAGGCAGGATTTATCCCAAAACGCAATACGACCATGAATATTCGGCGCTTATTTCGTCTGCTGGAGGAGTCGCATTCAGAGGCCCTCTGCCCCTTGGTCCTTTCGGTTGACCTGGAAAAGGCTTTTGACAGCCTGGAATGGGACTACTTGCGCAAAGTACTACTGAGCTTCGGACTGGGAGAGGGATTTGTCAGTTGGACCATGGTGCTCTACGCCTCGGCGTCGGCCAGGGTGAGGGCGGGCCCGCTGATCTCTCAACAATACCCGGTGGAACGGGGCACGAGGCAAGGATGCTCGTTATCCCCTCTGCTCTTTGCGCTGGCGGTGGAACCACTAGCGCTGTCAGTCCGGACCGGAACTTTTTTCGGCGGACTGCGGACCTTATCTGACCGGCACTACATTTCTCTGTATGCCAATGACCTGTTGCTCTTCCTCGAGAACTCGAATAAGGCTTTGGATGGGGCTGCAGAGGCTCTTACAACCTTCGGGGAGATCTCGGGCCTTAAGGTGAATTGGGCCAAGACCTGCCTGTTTCCGGATCGTAGGGGAGAGCCCATGCCCGACTCCACCAGAGGGATTAGGTGGGAACCTGACTGCCTCAAATACCTGGGAGTATACGTATACCATGACCCCGCCGATCTTCTAGACGGCAATATAGCCCGCTGTATTCGCGCGCTGCGAGGCAGCATGGATTTCTGGGCCACCCTGCCGCTTTCGGTGGCGGGGCGTATAGCGCTGTTGAAAATGGTGGCATTACCCCGGCTGATATATTATTTTAGAGCGCTACCGATTTGGGTTCCGCCGGCCACCTTCCGACTCCTGAGATCCATGGTGGTGGGGTTCCTCTGGGGGTCGGGCCGCCGGAGGGTGGCACTCAAGACCCTGATGAGACCAAAATCAGAGCGGGGCCTAGCGGTGCCGGACTTTGAAAAATATTATTTGGCGGCTCAGTTACAGACCTTCACCCAGGAGATAGCGAGAGAGTTTCGAGGCCCGGAGGAGGGGAGGGGCAGGGGAATGCCCAGACATGTTATTTCCTACGTTGCACTACGCCAGCGCTTAGCCCTGCAAGACCTTACGCTCGAGGAACGGACTATTAGATTGTGTTGGAATCGCGTCCACGCCCGGGGGGAGCTAAAACTCCCATATGCACCGGAGATTCCGTTGGGGATGCTAACGGCCTTGCCGCACGGGGGAGACTAGTCGCGCCTCAGGCATTGGGAGGATGCAGGATTGCAATTAGTGGGGGACCTTTATGAAGACGGGGTGTTACTACCCTTCCTGGAGATTCTGGACCTGTTTTGACGTTCCCCGAGGCGACTTCCTCCTTCATACGGCTCTAATTAGAGCAATTCAGACGCACTGGAAGAGAGGCATGGAGGAGCCACCAACGTCGCCGGTGTGCCAGTATGTTATGATGTCCTCGGGGACAGTCAAAGCAGTCACGTGCTTATATAATAGATTAATTAACGAGGGTTTGCCCCCGCTCGCCACACTGCGGAGCCACTGGGAGGCCGACATAGGGAAGGAGATACCGGAAACGACTTGGACGCAACTAATGCGTCGAGCGTGGAAGGGCACACGCCACACCCGGTTCCAATTGGTTCATTTTTATGTACTCCACAGGGCCTACCTGACCCCGGCGAAAATCCAGCAATACTTCGCCACGGACACGGCAGATTGTCCCAGATGCCGAGCACCTGAGGCAGACCTCATTCACATGCTGTGGTCCTGCCCAGAGCTGTCTTCATACTGGCTTCTGATAGGGGACACTCTTAATGGGGTTACTGGGAGAACATTAACTTTCGACGCGGCGGTGGGGATCCTACATTGGTTCCCGCATACCCCTAAAAATAAAATCTCAAGCAACTTTATAGACTTAGGGCTCATTCTCGCTAAAAGAGAGATAACCAGGCACTGGAAGGCAAGAGTTGGTCCAACGGGAGCTAAATGGCACAACGAACTCCTGAAGTGGGCCACAGGGGAGAGCACTTTGCGATACCAACTGGCGAGGCGACAGCAGAATGAGAGGGCGCTGGAAACAGCATTGGAATGGGAGACAATAGTGCAGGCTCTGCGAGACTACAGCGCTTCCAGCGATTCCGAGAGTGATGACGCAGCACACCTTGAGTCCCGTTAGATGTCCATAACATTGATCTCTACGCAGTTACCTAAGGTTTCTTCCAGCAGGCTCTTGCACACACAACATACTGGTGGCGGGGCTGGGCGGGAGGAGGGGGTTAGGCTGAGTAGGTGTTAAGGCGGGTTTGTTCTTTTGGGTTGATTTAGAAAAGCAGACGAAGGTCGCTGGTTTATCCAGATCAGCCTCGACATTACAACGGATCCCCACCAGCGATTTCACAAACGGACGCCGCCCGACCCTCGGGTTGTCGGCTGAATGGCTGTGTATTCAAGGTGTTCCCTCACAGGGGATCGGTTGCTTTTCCTTTACACCGCTGAACTATCGCTGATCTGTCATGTAATTTTGGCTAATTCCTGCAATAAAAATGTATTAAAAAAATTAAAAAAAAATGGGGAAGGCTGGTCCCAATGGATACCAGCCTATCTTCCCATAGGAACAAGATGGGACATAAGTGATTGATATCCCTGAACTCAGAATTTAATAACATCTTTTAGGAAAGGTTGTTTTTAAATTCTGTGTTTGAGAACAGTACTTTTAGAAAGTGGCTGTTCTCTTGTCTAACCTTTCTGTGTGCCTGGGCCTGCTTGTGGATTGACTGTCTGGTTTGAGGGTGACAGGGGCTGGGGAGTCCCCAGGAGGTTGTCTGAGTCAGCCCGTGGTTGAATGACTGCATCTGCAACTAGAGTGGTGGGAGGAGATAGCACCCGGGAGTGAATAGGGCTGTGCCAGCCTGCCACAATGCTGGCTCCACCTCCTGCTGTGCGGCTGTCACCTCTGCCCCTCACACTGAAAGGAAGGAAGAAGCCAGGAAGCCCAAGTGCTCTAGCAACACCCAGAACTGGTTTAGACCAGGCTCAGGGCCCACTTCCACAAAGACTTCACTTTTAGGGGTATAAGAGAAGGACCCCTACAACAGACAATCAGATTCTACAATCAAGAGGAATCTCTGCCAGAAGAAGGACAGCTGAAGGAACTGAACTAAGATTGCCTTGCTGTGTGCTCCAAGGGCTGACCTGTTCTGCTGTTCATCTGAAGCTGAGGAGAAGAGGGACTTTGCTGTGTGCTGTGACCCTGCCTGCTTGACCTACAAAGACTTTGCTGTGTCTCTGAATCTCCAAGGGCCTGAGAAGAGCTGGCCTCCTGTTTTGCAACCCAGGGACAGAAAGGTTGCCAAAGACTGAAAGACTCTGCTGTGTCTCCTGAGACTGCTGTGTGCTGCAGAGATCGTGGGCTACTTGACAGAGTTTCTGCCGTTGACCCTGTGTAGCGCGCTGGCTGCTCTCTGACCCGATTGAGAGTGCCGCGCTGACAATTGCCGGCTGTGACAGAGGATCGGCGTGCTCATCGGCACGTGATTATCAGTGGCCGGGAGATCGTGAGCTTTCCAGCGTGACATATCCCCCTGAGAGAGCGAGTGACTTCAGGAGCGGCATGCTTGCAAGTGGCGCTCTGAGTTAGCCGTGCTAAGTATCACCGCCGCTGCCTGGGGGCCTGAGATCGACCAAGATGGTGCTGTCCCCCTCTCCAGCAATCAAAGAAGAGTGCCCCACCACTTACATTTGCAACCACATTTATGGAAAGTTGAACACGCTGCTTGTCGTTATCAACTGGGTATTTTTATTTATACCGAATAATTTTTTGATTAAACTCTGTCAAAAACAACATATCATAGACAGACAAAAACATATGTACAATGTGAATTTGAACCAAAGTTAGACTTTTCTACACAACAAAGTGTCACAAACTAAATGTAGTCATTAATCACTAAAATGAAAAACAATGTAAAACAGACAGTGACATTAGATATGCAAGGCAATGAATGATAAACACACTTTCAAATGAGTAGAGCATTGATTGAAGCAAAGAAAAGTAGAAAAAGGGGGGAAATTAGGAAAGGAGCGGGAAAATAAATTCAGGATTCTTTATCAGCCAGCGAATGCTGGTATACAAGTTATCCTTTTCAAAAATGACTACATTTAGTTTGTGACACTTTGTTGTGTAGAAAAGTCTAACTTTGGTTCAAATTCACATTGTACATATGTTTTTGTCTGTCTATAATATGTTGTTTTTGACAGAGTTTAATCAAAAAATTATTCGGTATAAATAAAAATACCCAGTTGATAACGACAAGCAGCGTGTTCAACTTTCCATAAATGTGGTTGCAAATGTAAGTGGTGGGGCACTCTTCTTTGATTGCTCATATACTTAGGCCCAGCCTCCCCACTTGTCCTCTAGGGCCAAGCTCCCCTTGTGTGTCCCCCTCTCCAGGGCCGCGGACAAAGAACCGAAGGAGCCGCGCTCCGATTGGGCCATTGCTGAGGGCCTGGCCGTGGAGCCGTGCTCCGATTGGTTGATTCCCCTGTAGAAGCCGCTGCGTCAAGAAGGGCTCGTCCAGGAGCGCTGGGATTGGCTGACTCCTGGAAGAGCCGAAGCGTCACGAAGGGCACGCCGTGCGAGCCATGCTGGGATTGGTCCAGCGCTCGCGTCTCGTCCTGAGAGGTGCCGCCGCCGGACAAGTCGTCCATCAAGTCCCGAAACGCTGCGTGACTGCCCGCCTCCACAGAGAAGCCGCCCCCAGGTATCTGACTCGGAGCTACGTCCCGAGTCTTGGTGAGTCCTTGCCTGGGGGGAGATTAACCGGGTAGACACCGGAAGGGGGCAGATACAGTTAACCCCACGCGGAGCGCTTTGTAGGCAATTCTGAGCAACACCACGAAGCAGTTGAAGCGCGAAGGTCGTAGTTGTGTCCCTGATCACCTTTCAGCACCCTTAGAGCCTCGCTGAGCACGGGGGACGAGGAGACTGCTTGTGCAGATTGTGTACTCGCTTATTAAGCTTAAATTCCAGACTGAAAAGGAGAGTAAAAGTGTGAAACCTTCCTAGAAGTGATACAATTACCAAGAGAAGCTGAAGATATCGTGCAATCATCCTGTAACTGCTTTTTAACTGCATAAAACAGATAAAGTTATATTTTTTATATACCTACCTGTGTGGTCTCAGTTTGTGGTGTGTTTTAGAATTACTGTGTGAGTTAAGTGCAGATATTATACACATTGCCTTGGGGATAAGCCTGTCTGCTTGTGCCAAGCTACATAGGGGGTGAGCAGGGGTTATCTACAGTGTGTTTCTCTTTACCCTGACTAGAAGCAAGGGTCCCTATTTGGACAAAGGTACTTACCTCTGCCAACTAGAGACCCCCAGATCTAACAATAACCTTATTTAAATCAAGGAGAAAGAAGACCTTTGCACCATTTAATTGCGCTATCATGTCAGCAATGTGTGGACCTGGATGTTGTTCTCGTTCAACTAAACGATGGCGTCCAGGGAGAGGGAACTCCCTGTGCCAGAAGGGTCGAGAGACTGCCAATAGTAGGAGTATGTCCTCCAGTGTGTAAACACTACTCCACAAAAAAGTACTCCACTGTCTTGTGACCAAAGTTCACAACTCCCTGAGGGTGACCCTGGTTGGTGAGAAATGGCAAGGACCTTCTTAAAGCTATGAGCTGAACTCCACTAGAGAGTAGGGAAGGACACACATCCTTTTGTTTATATTACCCTCACACACTCTAGTGGTGTCATGCTTCATCATCGGGTCACCCTGACGCCTAGAAGTCAGGGTGGGCTTGACCGTATTTCAGGGAGCTATTGAAATAGATGGGCAGGGGAAGTTCTAGATTAGAAACCTGCCGCCAGATCCCAGTTTCCCTTTATTTGTGGATCTGTCGGGGATAGTAAAAACAAAAGTTAATAGGGGTCAAATAGGAGGTTTATGGTCCTATGACCCTAGTGCCAACATGTTTCAGTCCTAAATTGGCCAAAGCGGTCCTGAACTTTTTTCAGGGCTTACAATACAATAATCCTCCTTGGATAGAGCGGAAGGGGGGGGTACCTACCCTGCTTTTATTATTAGGGCAGATGGCTGCTCCTAAATAGTCACTGATTATTTATCATTGATTGATTCGCACTCCATCCCTTCTTGGGAGAGTAAACGTACCTCAGGGGACTCCGAGATCAGGGTAGCCCTTTTGTCAAACTGCCATCAAGGGTCCTTCCCCGTGACGTTACCTATTAGGTTTGAGTCCCCGGGCTCGTTCAACTGCCTTGCTGGCTTGATGAATGTGTACAGCTCCCTCACTATCCTTTTTGGGCACTACCACTATGGGAGAAACCCTTGCTGTGGGACTGCACATTGGTATCATGCTTAAGTAACTATGCAAGTTTTTTTCTCAACAGCCTCTTGTAAATGAAAAGCAATCCGTCTGTCTTTGAGCAACAGGGTGGACGTCCTCATTAATATGCAGCTTTACCTTCATAGTCTTAAGCTTTCCAAAACCATGAAATAATGAAGGGAATTGAGTTACTATTTCGTGGTAAGCATTCATGTTGTAGTTTACAGAAATCAGTCCCATATCAGCAGCTGTGCTTAAACTGAGCCGACAAGTACTTGATTCTGTACCCTAACGCACATGGATGGGTGCCTGCATTTTTGTTTTCTTGTACTTCATCATTACTACAAATCAACCTTGACTTTTTAAAGGCATTGATGCAGCCCATGTATATACTTTGGACTTTGATGGCGTCAGTCGCGGTAAAAAAAAGAAAATTCACTATATTTATCCTCAGGAATAATGTTTATCGAGGCATACCTGTCGATGACATGTATCAAACAACCATTTATTTTCATATTAATCTTTGGACAATGTTGAATGACTTGTGCTTTAGCAGGTCAACTTTTTTTTTTTACTTGTTTCCTTACAGGCCGCCAGTCCACCATAGGTCTGCTTTCCTGAGGTAAACATTGACATGGCACAGCCTACTTTTTCACTTTCAGTTGACACTGATCTAGAAGAACCATTTGACAATGATTGAGAACACAATCTACTTCGTTCAGTGTCAATTTGTCTTAACTGATTTCACTACTTGGAATTGTGGGTATGCGTCAAACATTGCTTCTGGAATGCTTGGGCGGCCATTTTGACTTTGTGCTGTGACGCACTCGTTTTCCTTTGCAAACCGTCACAAAACAGTTCTTCTTCCCACAGCCTTTACATATATGTCCAATGGAAGGGCATTTACCTTCGCGTGGAACCGAAAATCCACATCTAAAATATAACGTTTTACATTTAGACATCACCTTGTGTCCTTCAGTATTTGGCTTACTTTATAAACTCACAACTGATTCATTCTGGGCACCTCCTGCCTCCATGTCGGCAGCTGGTCTATCGCCACCCTCTTCAGCTCTGTCAGCCATTAACACTCGCTCTGGACTAAGAGTCTCTCTCAGTATTCATCTTCTAAATAAATCTGACAAGCATCCATCTACAAAGCTAAATGTCTGGCATTTGCCTCCTATGGAGCTGCTATATGGGGCTATGTTGCAAGTCCAGGTATACAAATCGCAGAAAACAACTTCATACGAGCCTTGTTATCACTCCCAAATTCATCCCCTATACATACAATTCATAATGAAATAGGCCTGGGCCACGTTACTGACCTTCTAAAAATGTCCCCAGTGTTATGCTGGGTTAAAACCTGGACAAACGAGGAAATCAGCCTAAATTATTGTATTCTTAAAGACTGCATGTCTCTGGACAAAGCCGATAACATTCCGTGGCTGGCGTATGTTAGAGCGGCATGCGCGAGGCTAGGACGTCCAGAAATGTACTCTCTGCCACATAATTTAAAAAAAGAGGATGTAAAATGGGTTAAACTGCATTTCCAAAATTTGTTGGAGGGTGCAAGGGAAATGGTTGAACTTGGCAAACCAATGGTACGTTCACTTTTCCAACTTTCCTCAACTACAGCCATGGAACCTTATCTGAAATATGTCACCAAGCCCTATCATCGCTTTTTACTTATAAGGTTCAGGTTCAACCTAATACACCTTGTGCTTGGCTCGCAGTCAAAGTGGGGTTCACCAGAAAACTTACCCCCCTGTACCTGTGATTGTTTTTCTATACAGGATACCCTTCATTTGGTCATGCTCTGTGAACATTACCTGGTGGCTCGGAAAAAATTCCTGGTCCCTATCCTGAAAGATCTGAACTTTGTCCAGGTTCGGCCAGCATTACTATACTTACAGATGCTGAGTTCGGTACAGATCACATATGGGGTTGCCTGTTTTCTGGTAGCAGCTGCCAGACAAAATAAAATAAATTAAGAACTGCTGCTACTAAGAATCACCAAATTTGATATTTGCAATCTTTGTTGGAATCTACCTAAACACGCTGAAAGGGACACTTACCATATCTATCTTTCATTTTTAAATTTGGTAAATTTTTAACAAAAAGTCTTTACTGTGTTCTTATGAAGGAGTTGCAATCTTTTTTCATATATGTTTAATTGTATTTTAACTTGGTATCATGTACGAAGTTCTGCTTTTATGGTTTTAATTAACCGAATAAAGTTTCTTTGACTGACTGACAAGCATCCATCAATAACTCTGACAGCTTTTTCATCATTAAATTCATTGAACCTACAGTGTTAGATGAATGGTTGAATCTCTCCCAAAAAATTCATCGATAGTTTCACCAACTTTCTGTCGTTCTTAACTGAAAATTTATCTTTCGTAATCTACATTAGGCATTAGAATTAGCTTACTATTAAAAGTTTCTTTAATCTGACAGTATGTGATTTCTTCGTCACGTCATGGCATTTTCCTTATGACTTCTTGTACACCATCACCAGCAAGGTGAGACACAGTTTGATGTAACCAGGCGCTTCAAGAATCTCATTATTTTAATAATCTTTTTATCAGTCTTAGTGCATCAATGAAATCTACAAATATCTCTATCCACACAATCCATCGATCACACATATTTCACTTTTTGGCTGTTTCAAAAGATGGTGGTGACTTCAGAAAGGCGGCAGCATTGTAGCTATTTATAGCAGTGGCTGACATGGAGGGTGGAGCTCTTTCAGAGTTTGTCAGCTGTCCACTAGGACCTTCATCATCTGCAACATCTGAGGCACAGTAATCGTCAGCCCTCGGATCGTCCTGGACAGTCCGTGGTAAGGTGACCTCCTCCTTTGCCTCCATCGGAGCCCTTCACTTTCTGGAGACCTCTAGAGTTGTTTCGAGCCACCACCTGGCAGCTTTTGTTGTGAGCCACTTGGTCTAGGACAGCTCAGTAAGTACAACCCTTGTGCTTCTTCTTGGGTCTCTTCGGCAGGTGGTAACGTTGTACAGTTCCCCTTATCGAGTCTCTGGTAAGAGCAATGACAATATACTTACTTGTCAATTGTTTTGTCAGCCAGGGCTTTAGGTATTTGACTACTGCAATCTTTAGCACTTCTTTTCGGTATCTGTACTTACCTGATTTTGACAGCAGCTCTCGGTATAACCTAGGACTAGCTTGCATGGCAGCGTAGTACCTGTATGATTGGCATGACCAGCAGGTTCTCAGCCAATAATTTGTAGACTCAGCAATGCTTTCATTGTCTTCAACTGCTTCACAGCAGCTGGAGCTGCACTTTGGCACCATATGAGATAAGCGTTGATTCCATACTTCGCCAATGGCACACGTGACAATCACAAGTAGTTTGCTTGGACCACAGCAAACTCTCTGGAGAGCACTGTCAATCTGCAGGTTACTTATCGCCCATCACGTCGACATTTCCCGAGTACGCCACACAGGGAGATAAGTATTACACATCTTATTCTTCTGCGTGAAACTGCATACTCCACATTCTAAATAAGCCTTCATTCCATTCCACTGTTAACATCTACGTCATAGCTATACGGAGTCCATCAGGAGCCAAATAGGGTTCAGTCATTGCTAGTTAGTAAGACACTGCAGCGCTCATGCATAGCCAGCATTGTTAGTGTACTGAAGTTGCTGGCGACAGTGATAGCTGGGAACCGTTGAGCTTCTTTAGGTTTCCATCAGGTCCTGCTCGGTCATCGGGCTGCTGTGCATCTCTGCTAATATTGTCCTCTTGTGACTCCGCAGTACCGATCAAACCCAGGGGTATCTGTATTTTCAGACTCGCTTTGCGGGATCAGGATTTGCACTGTGCACCCATGGTCTACTATTTTTTAGCAGCAGGTCGCTTTTTTCAGCCTTTGGCAAGCTGTGCCCCCATCTTGTTTTACACTGCCTGGGACAACACCTGGTGGCCCACCGCCCTCGGAACCCGACTTATCCTCTCAGACCTCGCCAAAAACCTCTGCATCGTACTCGATTCATCACTCACTATGAACCGACAAGTCAACGTCGTCATCTCCAGCTGCTTCAACACCCTCTGTATCCTCTGAAAGACCTTCAAATGGATTCTCTCCCCCCCCCCCCCCCAAAATCAAGGAAAACAGTCACCCACACACTCACCATCAGCAGACTCGACTATGGCAATGCACTCGGAGCTGGCATCAACAAAGCCTTACTCTGCAAACAATACAGAACAGCGCGGCCAGACTCGTCCTCGGCATACCTCGACACAAATACATCAGCCAACACCTGCAGGGACTCCACTGGCTCCCCGTGGAAAAGAGTCACCTTCAAAATCCTCACTCACGCCTACGAATGCCTGCACAACAACGGACCCAAATACCTCAACCACGGAATAAACTTACACACACCCAAAAGAAACCTGCGATCATCCAACCTCGCACTGGCGGAAACCCTGTGCATCCACAGAGCCAGATCAGGCGGAAGATAGTTCTCCCACATCGCAGCCAAGACCTGGAACGACCTACTGGCAGACATAAGACACGCCCCCACCCTGAACACCTTCAGGAAGACCCTCAAGAACTGGCTCTTTGGCTGAACGGAGCAGCATCCCCCTTCCCAAGCGCCTTGAAATCCTCACTGGTGAGTAGGGCGCTTACAATTCCCTGATTGATTTGATTAATTTGATTGATTGCCTGCCTACTTGCAGTAACAGACATCTCATCTGCTGCTCTGTTCTCTTTGGCATATTTGAGGGCTTGTTGTGCTAATAAGATCTCCGAGATTGTGACACTGACATCTAATTAGTTTTAACAGGTCCCCTACTGCTCTCAGAGCGGCAGATCTCCCTCTTTGCCAGCATAGTTCACATCAGAGTGGCCATCTAGGCTGAATGCTTTAATGTACCCTTCTCCCCCTAAAGTACAGATATATTTAATGGTTAAGGCTTTGTTCCAAAAGGCAGTGTGTGGAGTTGTATCTTACCTGAATTGAAAAGGCCAAATGCTGAAAATCACAATACTTCTAACAGGGTATGGGATAAAAGGATTACTCACATAAATGCTATCATCCTGGCCTTTAACCAGGTTTCCAAGTATTGCATAAAGTTAACGTTTCTCATCATTATGATGCAGTGTCTGCTAATGACTGTCTTCATGTTGTCTTGAGTGACAGTTCATCTGTCCGGAAACTCCTTACATAAAGGCATAGTCTAGACACAGACAATAACTGATCAGCGACTTTCGCTGATGTTTATAAAGAGCAAAATAAAGCACATCGCAAGAACATTTTGTGGCCCCTGCTTTAGAACCTCATTCACAAACACTAACAAATAAGAGGTATTTTATTTGAACTTTTAAGTAAAAATAATTTAGTGCACTGCAACATATTTGTGTGTTCCTGTGAATTTTATGGAAGGCGTCAAAATGGACCCAACATGTTAATTTCAAATCTGAAACATTAACGCAAAATGTTTCCAGATATTTAACACTATTTTACTATTGTTGTTATTAGCTGATGAGTATTACATTTGCTAAGGTTTAATCTGGTACTAAATATTCTTCACACGTGGTGACCAGCAGAGAAAGCAGCAAGCCAACAAGTTAGAAGGAACGAAGTAAACATTAAAGAGTAAATTAAATCATTCATAAAATGTGAATTTGGAATATACTGAATGTAACTTAACTTTACAGCTTCCTATGGTTAACAATCTGCATAAGGAGTTGTGATATATGCACTACATCGAATGAGATCAGTTATCTGGTGAGAGCAGCGTGAGACAGGCGCTGGAGGCGAGCATTGCTTAAAGGAGGTTTTAGCTAATGCGTGTGGCTATTTAAAAGTACCACAACTCGTTTTTTAGCATTTGTACATTCTGTGCTTTTAAAATCAAGATCGATTTTTTAATTAGTGTGTGGGTGAACTGGTGTCATTAAACTGTTTATTGCACCTTGCACTTTGCCTATTTTGCACTTCCCCGGTCGGTCCCCGGTCCGTCACGGCTATCTGTGCCGCTTGAACGGAGGGACGCGACTCCTCCTCCTTGTTGGTTTCACTTCCGGGGCACTTTCTTATATATTGGAATGTGTCCACGGCCGCGCAGCGGACGTGCGCAGCGGGCGCGCCAAAGGCAAGCCCGTCTGCGCCCGTCCGCGACCGGACCGCGGCCAGGGCCTGCCACGCTGATGGTTTGATCTCAGACACAGCCAGGATTGTCTGGTCCAAAGAGGAGCTGGTTGCTTTAAATACGAAGCTGCCTTGCAAAGCCCTATTGGATCCAGCTGCTGATCAGAGTCTGCAGGTCTGCTCGCTGTGCGGTTTCCCGCTGAGCTGGGTTACTCTCTCTGGCTCTAGCTCCACTTACATTTCTGCTGACCGGCCTGACTCAAGCTGTTGCAGCTTGAAAATGGGACTCTTAAACTGCCGGTCCATGCCCAAACACGCCGATGACATCTGGCTATTGCTTGAGGATGGTGAGTGGGATGCGATGTTTTTAACCGAAACATGGCTGAATGAACACATTATGCCTACCATCGCCCTAGCGGTGCCACTTGGTTATTAAATGTGTTTCTCTAATAGAGGGGATGGGAGGCGAGGCGGGGGGTGGCCCTTCTCTTCAGAGATTGCTATAAACTCAGGTCCTCATTACCCACTACAATTGTAGGGTTGGAAGGCTTGTTCTTCTGCCTACAAATCAATCCCCGCCAATCCCTGGCAGGCATGGTTATCTACCGTCCTCCAGACGGCACAGATACAGCTCTTTTGGCGCTTATTGACGCCATTGTCCAAAGCTCTGTCCTCCATTCCTACTTTATAGCTGTAGGGGATTTCAATGTGCATGCTGAGGCGGCGGCTTGTCCACTTGCTGAGCGGCTTATTTCAACACTGAATGCCGCTAATTTGACACTATGCAGCACAGCTCCCACACACAAAGCAGGCCATATGCTTGACCTAATCTTCTCCAATATGAATGATCTGGTAGTGGGTTCACCTCTAGAGCTAACTTGGTCGGACCATGCTTTAATCCCATTCTCGGTCAGGCTACCCGGGTCAGGGCCCAAAACAGGGAGACGCTCCTTTTTGAAGAGGCAGTGTAAAAGCTTGATCCCTGAAAACATAGGCCCTGTCCTGGCCCACAACCCTCCTGTACTCTCATCTGATGTTAATAAGGATGCAGTGGCTATGTCAAAATGGATTGGCGATATGGTGAATTCCATTGCGCCAGCTAAACGGGCTATGTCCCGCAGAGACTCCCCCTCCGCTCCCTGGTTTTCTGAGGAACTGAGGGCGGAGAAGTCCGCCTGCAAAAAGTTAGAGCGACTTTGGAGGGTGGACTACTGCAGCTTGGCGAAGGCACGTTACAAGGCCGCCATCCGCGCCTTGCACAAATCCATAAAAATTGCGAGGAAACTTTTTTTCCTCACCTCCATCCAGCAAGCAGAACACTCTAGCAAAGAAGTGTTCAAAATAGTGCAGTCTTTTTTTAAACCCAGATGTATTGAGCTGGATGTGACTCCGTCTGACAAACTCTGTGATACTATATCTGAATATTTTGAGAACAAAATTCTGAAAGTATCTGACTCTTTCACTCCTGCAGTAAGCACTGTTAAATCTGATGTCATGGAGTATAGAGCGCCGCAACTAACTTTGGGCCAATTTCAACCAATCACACGTGATGCTGTTATACAGGAAATTAACAGTTGCAAATCAGGATCTCCTGATGATCCTTGCCCACCGAAACTCTGGAGTGTGATGGCGGATTTTGTGGCACCCACTCTCCAGCACATATGGAATGTGTCCATTTCTTCTGGAGTGTTCCCTGAGTGCTGGAAGCATGCTACTTTACTCCCGTTGAAAAAAAAGCCAAACGGGGCCCCAGAAGACTTGAGTAATCTTCGTCCCATTTCCTTACTGGCAGCGCCGGGTAAAATGCTTGAGAAATTAATCCAGCGGCAGCTAAATAAATTCACGGAGGACAGCAACGCTCTGCATGAAACACAATCAGGCTTTAGAGCCGGTTTCAGCACCGAGACCGCCCTGATTGAGGTGGCCGAGTCAGTCAGGTGGTCGCTGGACTCAGGAGCATCGGCAATGCTGGTGCTCCTGGATCTATCGGCCGCCTTTGATACGGTGGATCACGACAGGCTATTACAACGCCTGGCTGGGATCGGCCTCCAAGCCCAGGCATTAGGCTGGCTCCACTCCTATCTGTCCAACAGATCGCAGAAGGTGGCTCTTGGTACCTTCTCCTCAGATTCCAGGAGTTTGAACTGCGGGGTCCCACAGGGCTCTGCCATGAGCCCGCTGCTTTTTAATATTTACTTGGCCCCGCTGTTCACACTGATTGCCAATTGGGGAGTCACTGCAATTTCCTACGCTGATGACACCCAGCTGGTCTTCCCATTCTCTGAGGTTTCGGAGGCAGCATTTTCTAACTGTAAGGGCTGCCTCCGCGACGTGGCCTGTTGGATGAATACCAACAAACTGAAATTAAATGCAGGCAAAACGGAGGTGATCTTCTTTGGCACAAGCGACCACCCCCCCGCTGAGTTTTGGTGGCCGGAAGAGATGGGTCCCGCTCCATCTCCGAGCATAAAGGCAAAGAATTTGGGGGTTACATGGGATAATGGCCTATCCTTTGCTCCCCAGATACAGAAGGTCGTTGGAGAATGCATTGGTAAACTGAGGAGCCTACGCAGATTTCTCCGACTGCTCCCAGTGAGCTGCCGCAAAACGATTATCCACGCCACAATCACTTCAAGGCTTGACTATGCCAATGGCCTCTATTTAGGCCTTCCGAAGTTTTTGTTGCAAAAGATGCAAATCGTGCAGAATTCAGCGGCTAGATTACTCAGGCAGGTCCCTTTTAGACATCACATTTCTCCCCATTTGCGCATGCTACACTGGTTGCCTGTGGCAAGTCGCATAAAATTCAAGGCGCTCACCTTGGCCTACAGAGCCCTTCATGGGACCTGCCCAAATTACTTTAAAAAACGACTGCCTAGATATTCTCAGGCCAGACTCCTAAGGTCTAGCTATAAGGTCCATCTCCACGTTCCTCGAGTGAAAAGGGCGCGCTTAGGTGGAAGAACTTTTTCCGTAAGTACGGCACGGCTTTGGAACACCTTGCCACGGGAAATCCAACAAGCACCCTCCGAACCTTGCTTCAGAAGCCTACTGAAAACATGGCTTTCCACGCAATAAATCTCTTCTCTCTTGCATTATGACTCTCACTGCCCATGCCAGCGCCGGGACACTTCCTACGGAGGTAGCTGTTGCGCTCTATAAAACTCAGTATTATTATTATTATTATTATCCCACAGTTAACATGACATTCAAAAATTAAGAAAATTAACCATAATGAATGAATAAATTAGCAGAAAAAAGTCAGGGAAAACAAACAGCTCCACATCTTTTGCATATTATTGCTAACCTTTGTAGTTATCAGAAAAGGAGTTCAAGTCCTGAGCAGGTTCAGTGTTGTCTGTCACTGGTTCGACAGAGTCCTCCTCTTTACTCGTAGGAGAAAAGGTTGCATCCTTCCTTTTCCTGTACGGAAACCTTAAGGTTTGGATTTCATTCCTCCTGCTTTTGAATATTTCTATATATCTATGAAGAAAAATTGCGAAAGCATTGAAAAACGTTCTAGTTAGTGGACAGTTGTTACAGAAGACACAAAGATATAGACGACGACCACAGAATATATACAACAGTGCCTGACAATCCACTTGAAAATTCATCCGCTAGAAGACCAAGCTGCCTGTGCAGTATCTACTGAATAAATTATAACTTCTTTTTACGGCATGATTTGCTTTAAAGATACAAATGATAAATTGGAAGCTGTGGTACCTAGCCTCTAGGATCTACCATCTCACTTCCACAACAGAAGATAATTTAGGAAAGGGAAGAGTAAAATAATGAACCTTTCAAATCTGTGATTGGCAGAATACAAGTATATCTGACAATGGTGTAGAGGAAGTGAATTGCTGCTACTAAGTGTGTGCCTCTTTGCTCAAATTTATACAAGTAAAAAACAAAAAAAACATTTTTATTACTATAGATAACACTTTTAAAAGAAAACAACAAAACATTTACATTACTTTCACTGAACTGCACATTTAAAGATTCACATTTATATAATATATGAAACCAATTTTTAAAATGTAAATACATTTCAGCAGTCTGATTGAATCTGGTGTCGCCAGTAGGTAGGTATAGTTAGAACCTAGTTTCCAATAGGAAACTCGGTTTTTGATTTGCCAATAACTTTGGCGCTGTTTGACGAATCTTAGCGAAATTTTCAAAACTAATGGGGCGGTCTCGTCAGCTGCTGTCTTGAAAAGGTTGGAGTGGTCCATCAAGCATGGGCGGAGAAAAAGGGGGGTTGGGGTCCCAAAACACCTTTTCTTAATGTTAATTTCCATAGGAAATTGTTGAAGCAGCTAGAGCCTTAACTGCTGAACAGAATTACACCAAATTTTCCAGAAAGGTAGCTCTTGGTCTTGAGAGCACTTCTTTTGTTAAATGGTGTAAATTCGTTCAGTAGTTTCTAAGAAATGTGAAGTCTTCTCAGATAAACAACTGTGGCCGTGGTGGATCCGCAAACCCTCCCGATCGCGTGTCTGAGATCCGATTGGCTGCCAACACTTTAAACCAAGTCACAAGCAGAAACACCCTGTCCCCACTAGGCTTATTCAGAGGGTCCCACAGGGACCACCAGGGCCAAAAAAAAGCATTTTCTTTTTGGCAGGAAATCAAAGAGCAGGCTCCTGCGCTTTGTTTACTTTAGGCCCCCGGGAAGGCCAGGTCCTTGGGTAATAACAAATAGAGATCCGGGGCCCTCGGGGACTGCCACCTCCCCAGGGCTAATACTTTGAAGTGCGGGGGCATGTGGCCTCCACGCTGCCCCAGGAATGCCCACCTACCCAGGGATATTTTTTATTGGAATGTGCGAGGGGATCCAGCCCCCCCACCCCCGCAACTCCGGGGACCGCCACCTCCCCAGGGCTATATTTACAATAATACATGGGGGGCTCCAGCCCCCCACGCAGTCTGGGGGACAGCCACCTCCCTGGGACTATTTTAACAAGCATTGACATGGCCAATAGGTCTCGCTTTTGGGACCTTATAAGGATTTAGTTATGCAGCAAAATATCCTTGGTGCAACAACATCAACTGGTGCATTGTTAAACACTTAAAATGTCCCAAAGGCGAGACCTATTGGCTATGCCAACGCTTGTTATTACATTATTGCTGTGTGAGTCCTGGTCATGCAAGATAGGTGTAACTCAACTGCTTTCGTATCCTGAAATATCTCTGAAAATTGAACAGCAGCACTGATGGATGAGCCGGTTATATCTGTGTAGCTATCCTGCCTGTGGCAGAAGTTTCCAGCTTATATGTAACTTGGTTTTACTAGGCTGTCCCTTTTAAGTATTATTTCAATCATAACGTATAGATGAAAATGCATATAAGGAGCAGCGAGAAAAAAGAACAGAAGTGAAACACAGAATATCCATATTTCTATTTTTTAAATACAGGATTTATGCTATGTTAAACTAAAATTAACTGCTGGTAATCTCCAATCAAAAGTATTGCATATCAACTGAGAAGTGCAGGTACTCTCTCTCCCTCCCTCTCTCAGACTAAACAAATGCAGGGCCAGATGTATCAAACAGTTTTACCCCTTCTGTGTCTATGGCAAAATAAATGTGTTCATACACTCTAGTCCCTGACAGTACCAGCCCACTAAAGGCACTGGAGCTATTTAAAATCGCAGCTAAATAAATAAAAGCAAATAACCCCATTCTACGCAGTTTTTCCACACTGACTTCTACCTTTATTTACTCTATCCGACTAAACCCTATACCTGTCGTCACGATGCTGAAGGATCTATCCTAAGGTTTCTTTTCTCCCTTATTTTGATCTTCCCTTCTCTCATCAGCAAGTCATTCCGAGATCTAAAGCCCTGTCTTGTCTCTTGTTGACTTCTAGTTCTGACTTCACCCACACACTGATCTCTCACCCTAGAACAATCTTGACCTCTCTACATATCAGTGGAACTTTACCCGCCCGCTTCTTGATGTCATTCTCCCTCACTGACTCCTCTACCCATGATTCCCGTACACAGACCCCTCTCTGGCTCGCCCTAGCCCGCCCCTCGCGTGTGGTTCTCGCCGTCTGCCACCTTCCGGGGTGCGGCTGCACAGTGTTTCTCTCCTGAGGCGCATGTTTTTTCTACCTCGCGCTGCCGCCGCTCCGCCCCTTTGGCCGCCCCCACCCCGCGCCGCCCGTGGATTTGCTCCTCCGGGTACTCCTCACCTCCGGTCTCGGCTCGGGTCCGCCTCATTTCGGGCTCCCGCTCTAGGTTTCGCGGGTGTCGGATACTCTGCGGCTCCTCTGCTCGTCTGCGGGACGGGAAGCAGGGGGCGGTGTCATCGGCACTCTGACATACAGGCCCCCCAGTATGGCCGCAGAGGGCCCTTTCACAAAGAAAATGGGCGTGGCTTGAATTTGTGTCACTAAAGCGCACACGGCTGGATACAAATTACGGAGAGTCGCGGCTGGTTAACCGTTCTTAACTGAAAACAAGGAGGGTCCATCCTCTAACTCCTAAAGGGAATAATATGTATATACAACCACTGCAATGCCACCTTCCAGCAAGGAGAACGAGGTAACAATGACAGAAAACAGCACGCACCAAAAAAACAAGCATTTACAATGCAACGGTCTCTCTCGCCTTTGCAAAAGTTAGAGCTATTGGCATTGTAAACAAAAACATTTTTATTTATGTGTTGGTTATGAAAACAGTTAAATAAATGGCATTGTCATTTACAATGCCAATAGCTTAATCTCTCGCAAACGCGAGACCTATTGCATTTGCACACACACACACAGAGCCACACACACATAGAGCCACACACACACACAGAGAAAAACACACACAGAGAAAAACACACTACGTCAGAGTCAACAGCGCTACTCAGCAGATATGAAGCTCGAATTATATCTACTACAAAGTTCCACACTAAATCACACGTAGGGCAGTTAAAGTTCAACACAGTTTACAGGGGATATTAATCACAACTTCAAGAATAACACAGACGTTGAATTGGGCACACTAGTCGAAAACGTAGAGCAGCCAGAATCTTTAATATATAAGGGAGCGACTGCTTACCAACTTTTCAATCTCTGCGCTAACTTCACTTATCTGCAACTATTCAGGTTTGTAACCAAAAGCCACAAAGAGCGCGAAAGACTACTCGTTTCCGTTTTCATTTCCAGTTCACTACTTTTAAAAGTACCAAAGGCCAGCAGTCACTTCATAAAAAAATCACCATCCAACCACAATTAGATAAAAATAATTTCTCGGGTTTCGCTATAAACACAGTGGAAAGCAAATAAACTCTCTAGCATAAGCAGTGTTGCTTTCCATGTCATGGAAACTGTGTGGGGGGGGGGTTTGAAATCAGCTGACCCATGACAACTTTGACTCGATACTGACAAGACCTTCAACAAGAATGTGCAAATGGCAACAAGTTAAATGCGTAATTTTACCTTCAATGAAGTTCTAATTGCAAGATAGTAACAAGCATTGGAAATGCAATAGGTCTCGCATTAGGAAAGTTTGAGCGATTGTTATTGTAAATGACACTTTTTTATTTATGTGTTGGTTTTGAAAATAGCAAAATTAATAGCTTTGTCAGTTACAATGTCAATAGTTTAACTTTCGCAAATGTGACACCTATAGCATTTGTAATGCAATGTGTGTTGTATTTACGTGACTTAGATGTATTGATATTACAAATAACAATGGCTTTTATTTTTGTGGATGTGGTGGTGGATGTGGCGGTGGATGTGGTGGTGGATGTGGTGTTGGATGTGGTGGTGGATGTGGTGGTGGATGTGGTGGTGGATGTGGTGGTGGATGTGGTGGTGATGGTGGATGTGGTGGTGGTGGATGTGGTGGTGGATGTGGTGGTGGATGTGGTGGTGGTGGATGCGGTGGTGGTGGTGGTGGTGGATGGGGTGATGGATGTAGTGGTGGTGGATGGGGTGATGGATGTAGTGGTGGTGGGTGTGGTGATGGATGTAGTGGTGGTGGGTGTGGTGGATCTGGTGGCGGTGGATGTGGTGGTGATGGTGGATGTGGTGGATGTGGTGGTGGTGGATGTGGTGGTGGATGTGGTGGTGGTGGTGGATGCGGTGGTGGTGGTGGTGGATGGGGTGATGGATGTAGTGGTGGTGGGTGTGGTGATGGATGTAGTGGTGGTGGGTGTGGTGGATCTGGTGGCGGTGGATGTGGCGGTGGATGTGGCGGTGGATGTGGCGGTGGATGTGGCGGTGGATGTGGCGGTGGATGTGGCGGTGGATGTGGTGGTGGATGTGGAGGTGGATGTGGAGGTGGATGTGGAGGTGGTGGTGGAGGTGGTGGTGGTGGATGTGGTGGTGGATGTGGTGGTGGATGTGGTGATGGTGGATGCGGTGGTGGTGGATACGGTGGTGGTGGATACGGTGGTGGTGGTGGAGGATGGGGTGGTGGATGTAGTGGTGGTGGTGGTGGATGCGGTGGTGGTGGTGGATGGGGTGGTGGATGTAGTGGTGGTAGGTGTGGTGGATCTGGTGGCGATGGATGTGGCTGTGGATGTGGCTGTGGATGTGGCTGTGGATGTGGCGGTGGATGTGGCGGTGGATGTGGCGGTGGATGTGATGGTGGATGTGATGGTGGATATGGTGGTGCATGTGGAGGTGGATTTGGAGTTGATGGTGGATGTGGTGGTGGTGGATGTGGTGGTGGATGTGGTGATGGTGGATGCAGTGGTGGTGGTGGATGCGGTGGTGGTGGTGGATGGGGTGGTGGTGGATGTAGTGGTGGTGGGTGTGGTGGTGGATGTGTTGGATGTGGTGGTGGATGTGGTGGTGGTGGGTGTGGTGGTGGGTGTGGTGGTGGATGTAGTGGTGGATGTGGTGGTGGATGTGGTGGTGATGGTGGATGTGGTGGTGGATGTGGTGGTGGTGGATGCGGTGGTGGTGGTGGTGGATGGGGTGGTGGATGTTATGTGACAGTAGCGGGGGTGGGGGGTGAACGCTGTGGTAGAGATGCTACTGCCTCCGGGAGTTGTGATAAGGCTGCCAGCCGCAAGGCCGTGGTACAGGCTCCAACCTGGCAGTGACAAGGCACCCCCATAAGTGGCACACAGATAGCCTTGTAATCATGACTTCTAGACTTAGCGTATCCAGATTACTTTCACCTCTAAGAAATTCGATCAGCTTAAACATAAAGGTGGATTTAACAAAGAACAACCCTTTTTACACGATTAACTTGCGCACAGAAAGCAAAGTATTCAGTTTGCGACAGCTCCTCCGTTTCCGATAAAGCAAGACCCGCAAATTAAAAGGAAGCTTTCTAAAGAATTATTTACAGCGTGGAAGGCGCCCGGCGTGAACCCTCGACAGATGCTAGGTGTGACCTTTCACTAATTGTACTGCCTGTTTGCTCGGTGAAGCGGCATGCTGTAGACACTGTAACACGCGTTGGATAAAGAGCCAGTTCTTGTGAAATTAATGGATTTCATTGTGCAGCATGAGGGGGGCAATATGGGCCCAGGTGGGCTGTTTGCACCCACATTTTCTTGGTGGGGAACTTTGTGAGCACTGACAGTTGCCTCAAAAAATGCAGGCTGCTATGTAGTAAGATTTGAGGGTCTGTAAATATAGACTTTAAAAAAACAGTAAATAGGCTCTTGGTGTGTTGACATTTTAAAACTGATTACTTCTCACTTTCTGTAGTTAACATCTCATCTGCTGGGCAAAGCGTCTGCACCCTTTCTGGTTGTTTATGCTGTCTCACATACTTAAAGTTGCGGCAAGGTTGTGCTGGGAGAGAGAGAGTGGGGAGGAGAGTAGGAGGAGGAGGGGGGAGGAGAGTAGGAGGAGGAGGGGGGAGGAGAGTAGGGGAGGCACGGCCTAGCGGCCGTGCAACCAAGAAGTGAGTGGGCGGAGCTGGGGGAGATAAAGCAAGACCCGCAAATTAAAAGGAAGCTTTCTAAAGAATTATTTACAGCGTGGAAGGCGCCCGGCGTGAACCCTCGACAGATGCTAGGTGTGACCTTTCACTAATTGTACTGCCTGTTTGCTCGGTGAAGCGGCACGCTGTAGACACTAACACGCGTTGGATAAAGTGCCAGTTCTTTTGAAGTTAATGGATTTCATTGTGCAGCATGAGGGGGGGCAATATGGGCCCAGGTGGGCTGTTTGCACCCACATAATCTTGGCGGGGAACTTTGTGAGCACTGACAGTTGCCTCAAAAAATGCAGGCTGCTATGTAGTAAGATTTGAGGGTCTGTAAATATAGACTTTAAAAAAACAGTAAATAGGCTCTTGGTGTGTTGACATTTTAAAACTGATGACTTCTCACTTTCTGTAGTTAACATCTCATCTGCTGGGCAAAGCGTCTGCACCCTTTCTGGTTGTTTATGCTGTCTCACATACTTAAAGTTGCGGCAAGGTTGTGCTGGGAGAGAAAGAGTGGGGAGGAGAGTAGGAGGAGGAGGGGGGAGGTGAGTAGGAGGAGGAGGGGGGAGGAGAGTAGGGGAGGCACGGCCTAGCGGCCGTGCAACCAAGAAGTGAGGGGGCGGAGCTGGGGGAGAAAGCAAGACCCGCAAATTAAAAGGAAGCTTTCTAAAGAATTATTTACAGCGTGGTGGAGGCTGTGAGAGAGAGAGTGGGGAGGAGAGTAGGAGGAGGAGGGGGGAGGAGAGCAGGGGCCTGGAGTGCGGCTGAGGGAAGTGACGAAATGCGACACGGCAGGCAGGGGAGGGGGCGGAGCGGGGGTGTGGGAGGAGTGCGCCTGAGGGAAAATCCATGCAAGGCAGGCGGCTGGGGGCATGTGCACGCGCTTTCAAGCTCAATGCGCATGCGCATTGAGCTTGAATTTCACGGGCACTGCAAGGAATCGCCACGATTCCTTGCAAGTTAGTTAAAGAGTGTTTAAGCCCCCATAGTCTCGCAAGCTCGATGCGCATGCGCATCGACAGGCGAGACCTAAAAAGAGCTGAGTGATAAGTAGAAAGTTAGGAATGGTAGCTGGCCTAGTAAGTGTCTGTTCGGAGACAGCACTTGGGAACTTTAGGACAACACCGATCACTCGAGTCACCAAGGGAATACCCACGAGTGTGATAGCTCAGCGAGTTCATATACATGGTACTGGCACGTATTTCAACAAGCAGGCGACTGGAACAAATCTGGGACGCAGATTTCCATTACTGTGCATTGATACAATCAACCTGTCCCACCGCAAAGAAAACTCACACTGAACAAATGGACGTGTGTCGGTGTCAGCTCAGTTCCTAGGGGAAAACCTACCTACCTGTAAGCTCTATAATGTTATGTTATGTTATCCGGATTTATTGAGCGCACAGATGCCCCAGCAAAGGGGCGTCCTGGCGCTGATACAGAACAGAAAAACCGGACAAAAAGTAGAAGACATAACACAAACAACTACAGAACTAGGGTGCTAAGTGGAAGAGAAAGGTTTTGACAGCCTTCCTGAAAGCAAGAAGCCCATCGATGGCACGGATATGGACAGGCAAGGAATTCCATAGTTTGGCGGCAAGGACTCGGAAGGAGCGTCCGCCAGTCCTGGATCTCTTGAAACGAGGAACTATGGCAAGGTGGAGAGCAGAGGACCTCAGAGAGCGAGCTGGAACGTAGGGGGAGATAAGTTGCTGCAAAATCTGAGGGGATGAAAGTTTAAGGATTTTAAATGTCAAAATCTGAGATTTAAACTTTATTCTCTGTGCCACCGGAAGCCAATGGAGATTATAAATGGTTTTCCTGGCTGAACAAAATTTAGGCAAGCCAACCAGAGCCCTGGCGGCAGCGTTCTGGACGCGTTGGAGGCGGGAGAGTTCAGCCTGATTGACTCCAAGAAAAAGAGAGCTAGCATAGTCTAATTTAGACAAGATCATGGCTTGCACTATGAGTTGTCGGGTGGGAGCGTCGAAGTATTTAAAGGTGGACCGAAGCTGGCGCAAAATTCCAAAGCATGATGCAGCAGTCTTTTTAGTATGGATGGAGAAGCTCAGTTGGGAGTCAAACCCCACCCCAAGGTTTTTAACTTCAGTAACGGGGTAGGGGTAGGACCGAGCTCATGTGGCCACCAGCTATCGCCCCACACTACGTGTAGGACATTTACAAAATGTTCGTCCCCCTCCCCGATTGCCTACCGTCCTCATGCGCCCTTTATGCCCAAACTATTCTGCCCCCACCCTCACCGAATACTCACTATTCAGGATTCATGCTGTGAGGAGCTTACGCCTCAGAAAGTTTGCCCCTCGGGGAGGGCGCCAGCATCCTGTGCCTCGGAGTAGGGTAGGGGAGTGTACTGCGCCCTGCAAGGTGTGGAGGAGGGGCCGGCCTCGAGGCTCAGAGACATACAATAATAATAATTAATAATAATAATAATTACAATAAAAGAAAAGAAATGTTGCACCTTAGAGAGGGAACCATAGCTCAGAGAACGAGGGAACCATAGCTCAGAGAATGAGAGACCCTGGTCTAGAATCTGTGAGGCTGAACTCTGCACCTCAAAAATGAACTGCGCCTCAGAGGCACGCGAACCTGCGCCACAGAAGGCAGCTCGAGCAGGGGGCATGCGTTCAGCACCTCAGAGTAGACAGCATTTTAGAGAGACAAGAGCCCGTGGCGTGCACCTCCGAGAGGAAGAGAGCACGCGCTCTGCCTTAAGACGTCAAACGTGGACCCAGGAGGGGCCACGCGGCCTTAGAGAGAGAAAGAGAGGGGCCTTTTGACGGGCAGAGACAACTTACGACCAAGAGAGATAGAGGCTTTATGTGAGAGGAAGAGAGAGAGAAAGATCAATAAATTGGGGGTGCGCTCCGAGAAAGAGAAAGCGAAAGCGAGGGTGTGTGTGAGATAGAGGGGAGAGAGAGAATAGAAAGTGTCTGTGAGAGAAAAGTGTGTGCATGAGAGAGACAGAGCCAGTGGGGCACCTTCTCCTAGGTACCTTAGAGACAGCCTGCACCTCAGTGAGGGAAGGAGCTCGAGTAAACAGGAGTCTATTTGTCTTCCAAGAGCACTTAAACGCCGCTGCGCAGGCCTGTCTCATGGCAACTGATGGCGCCACTTTTCGCCAAAGTTTTTTTCCTTTGTCATTTTATTAAGATCCCATAAGGTGCAAAACAGGGAGCAGCCTGCTCTCAGCGTCCAATCTATCTAAATATGTTGTCCACGCGAGAAATTATTGCGTGATTTTTATTTACCCCCAAGAAGCCTCCAGAATTCAGCCGGCACCATTTTTACCATAATGATCAATGGTGAAAAAGACTATTGATCATTGCTGTTTAACTCAGACCCATTTCCCGCTGCCTGTGCGATTCCGAAGTCAAGAATGTTAACACTTAAATGGTCGCACTTCCGCGCCTTTTATATCAGCTGCAGAACCATCCGCACCTGATCACACCTCAGTGGTTCCGGCAGGTCAATTCTGTCCTAGGCCGCTTCTTGTGGGCTGGGGGTGCCGCCAGGGTGGCGCTGCGTACATGCTTCCTATCCACATATTGTGGTGGCCTTGCTACGTCAGACCTACTGTCATATTACCAGGCCTCCCATTTGCTAGTACTGAATGAATGGTGGTATGGAGATGGAGGAGACCCGGCATATGCTCTAGAGCGCTTGCTGATGGAGGACAATATGTCGCACACAATCTTATACTCGGCCAGACTCCGGAGGCGGCTGCCATGTGCCACACAAGTGTTTTTTGCGGTTTGGTGACAAGCGCTGCGTCGCATGGGCTGGTGGGCTAGGTTGACGGCAGAGACCCCATTGTGGAATAACGGGCGGCTCCCCGCGCTGGCCTCGCTAGCGGGGTTTGGCGGATGGGATTCTATCGGGATCTCTTCGCTTGGAAACGTTAAGACTGGTGTAACTCTCAAGTCATTCCAGGAGCTTAGGAACGAATTCCACATGCCCAAGACCCAATTTTTCAGGTACCTACAGTTTCGTCACGCGCTCGCGCCTAGTCTAGTTAGTTTGGAGTCGCTGCCAGAATTCAGCCCAGTGGAAGCGAAAGAAGTCATGGGAGACCTCGGGGATAAAAAAGGTGTCCCGTATCTACCAAACAATAGTCACACACCGTTCCTCGTCCCTACTTTCATTAAAGGACGCCTGGAAAAAGGATGTCGGACCCCTGGATGAGGATGATTGGAGGGAGGCCTTGGAGTCCCCGCGTGGGACCGCTATCGCGGTACGACTGCGATTAATGCAATTCAAATATCTGCATAGGGCTTACTATACACGGGAGCGGCTGTGGAAGGCGGGCCTGATTGTGTCCCCGGAGTGCCTGCGATGTGGAGCTGAGAAGGGTACCCTTTTGCATACTGTATGGTCTTGTGCTGGCTTGACTAGGTTCTGGAATGGTGTATGGAGCTGTCTGTCTGAGGTACTGGGATGGGATCTCCCCCGTACCCATCGCTTGGGTCTTCTCCATGTGCTGAGGGTGTGGGAGGGAATGTTTACAAACGTCACCTTTTGTTACTGGGTCTGGTTGTGGCCAAGCGGGACTTGGCACTGAGGAAATAGAAATTTTACGTGGCCAGTGTGTACCCTACATGCACCCTATGTATGTACCTATGCCCCATGTATGTCCATGACAATATGCAATTCCCTTCTTATGCCTGTAATAATAATGCCTCTGCATTTCCGTCCAATGTTAGCATGTCAGTTCTTAAGCCCTCCATGAATGAAATGTTAATTCTGCACTGAGGCCTATGTTGCCAATGTATTTACATGGTACACGTTTAAAAGTCGAGATGAAGTCGTTTTTCATGGCTCAGCAGAGCCAGGACCCGAATTCAGGCTCCAAGCCTCTTGACACTCTGAAAGCTGCAGTTTAGTTATGTACCCCTGACCTCTCACATACTTCCTGCTCAGCCGAGAGGTGCCCAGCCAGCCTGCCAAGACAGTATTTTGCCTACAGTTATCTGTTCAGCTCCACAGAAACACATTCCTGTCTAACGTAAGGGGTAAACATATTCCGCCTGCAGAAGATAGAGCCCAGCCTTTCTGTCTCCATCCAAGTGATTTACTGAACCCGTTTCCATAGAGGGCCCATGGCCCCCACGCAATGCACGAAGAAATATATGCACACATTCGCATTCAGCGATGAGCAGCCTTTGCTCGAGCGACCTTTACTTCAGACAAGACATCCTCCAAACACAAGATACCAGATAATGCCAGAGGTGCAGGTCGTTCTGACATCCCAGACTCTTCTACTAGCACAAAAGCCAGCTCACCCCAGCTCTCCCCAGTTACACGTCAATTCCACGTCATGACCAGTTTTGCGCGCACAGGTAGGGTAGAGGTTCCTGCTGACCATGCAGACCCCCTCTATGCATCCACCCACCTATGACACACCTATGACTCATCAAGTGCACACCCATGTGTACACCTCCTTTCACGCCTTTTTTCACGCCCATGTGCTCTTATCTCTCTCTTTCATGTGCTCCATCTGGAGTGCTCCGCCTTCTTTATTCAATTCAATGTATGTTTTAACTATATATATTGTACTCTGTGAATAAAGATCTAGATGACGATCCTTCCTGATCCCTAGTGGAGATGGAACCCGATTCTCCTTTAGCTCGAGCTATTGAATAAAGCCCTTCTGAATCGGACACCACGGACTCTACCTCTCATTATATGCATGATCCTTGTTAATGTATAGAAACTCCGATAGGGTAATTTATTATTTACCACATTAATCTGGCGCCCGAATAGGGACCAGTCCCCTTCCCCACGCGCCGGCGATGTAGGTCCAGCCCCCTGCCCCCTTCTACAGCCGTGACGGACTACAAGTGTACACGACAGCGGGACTTCCTGCCTACTCCCTCAGGCCCACGGAGGAGACGGAGACTGGGACCAGGCATCCACACGAGGCGGTGAGGATCGCGGACCATCCCAACCAGAGCCCAAGCCGAGAGAGCAAGGCCCGAGGTATCACGAGGCCCACCTGTTCCGAGGCGCATGCGCAGCAGCAACGGCAGCAGTAGCAGTCACGCACCATCGAGTTTCCGAGGCCTTCCAGTTCTGCTTCCCGGTGAGTACCGTTATTGGGAACGCATAGAGACGGGTTCATTTATTTGAGCCCGGTAAAGACGGGTCTGGGTACACAGACCCGGTAAAGACGTGTCCATTTCGGTGGACGCGGTAAAGACGTGTCTCTTTACGAGACCGGTATGGTTGTACTGTTTTGCAGTGCATAAAGTAAACAGTTTTTCAGGATACGTACTAGTTAGGAGGGTATCTGTTTTAAATGTTTTAATGTTGTAGTGTGAATGTAGTGTGAATGGTTGTTTCCAGTCTATTCTTGTGTATATTGTGTGTTCGTTCAAGTTAGCTCCAACATGCCACTGTTTTCGAAGTTACGTCAGATAGGGACCAGGAAAGGGATACTTGAAGAGGCAGTCCCCGTCCCGCCTAGAGAAACTCCTGGCCATTTCATGTACCAGAAGCACGGGTTAGACGCCATACTGTTTTTAGACTTATGGGTAGATTACACTAAGGATCTGGAAGAGAAATATAGATGGCCTGCCTCAGGAACATGGGATGCTGATTGCATTATGAGAGTAGAGGAAGCACTATGGAAGAGGAAAGTTAGACCGTCCCAGAAAGATGCCATCGAGTTATGGCGTAAGGAAGCGCATAGGAGAACAGAGAAAGAATTCCACAAAGCAGAGAGAAGTAAAGAAGCAGCAGAAAAAGCTAGAGGAAAAGAGCTAAAGGAAGAAGGTGAACGGGTCAAGGCAGAACAAGCAGACAGAGAAAGAACTGCCCTCATCAAAGGCATGTATCCTGTCCTCGCAGAAGGACCAGTTAGAGTGACCCCGGAAGTACCTAGTAATTTGCCGTCACTACTGATCCCGACTAAAGTATGTAGTCATAAACAGACAGCAGCGGACATTTTCCTCTCCTCCTATCTAGAAGAGGCCGCTCCAGATTATGCTAATGCAGGTTTTCCTCCTCCTCCTGGTAATAATCCTGGTAATAATCCTTTTATCCCTCCGCCCGCATCACAGGATCAACTCACACCAGTAGTAACAATGACAGTGAAGGACGACTCAAGTCAAGGGGCCATGGGAGGGGGGCCCATTATAGACGTACCGCGAACACCACCTCCATCACGAGCATTGCATGAATTAGCATTACAACGAACGCCAAAACTGACAGCCACACCTCTTAAACAAAATGTAACGCTTTCACATTGTATATATGATCCCGTACCAGGTGTGGGCCCAATGGCCATGATCTCATTACGATTAAGACGCGTTGTAGACTATTTGATCATATTACCAGGCATGAAGGACTATTTAGACAGAATATACCATTTTATTAGAACGGGGGAGGGACCCGAGAGTATACATGAGGCCATGGCACAAAGAAAAGTGGAGATTCAACACGCACTCTTACGTTTTTTAATTAATTGTCTGATCAGGGAACAAGACCAGCCAAATAAAGAAGTGACTAAAGGTATGATGGATTGGAGCGATAACATAGCTGCTTGTAAACATGATAAAATGTCAAAAATAGAATGCATGTACAGGAAAATACTTAAAGAAATTCTAAACATACACAGGAAAGAGTCAGACGAAAAAGAGGACGACTCAGTATCAGATGAGCCTGAGTCCGAAACAGAGGAAGTGAGTAAAATGAATTACGTAGGTAGAGCAAGACAGTTTGACAGGCCCAAAGGTCTCGACTACAGTAAACATGGACCCCCATACCGGAGAGATATTCTCTCGAACACCTATTCCAAGCTACGGAGAACGCACTGAAAGGACGAGTAGAATACGATAGACCTCATACTATGCATGAACAGGAACTAGCCCGGTCAGCCGTTCAATGGGCGTGCAATTCTAATATATATATAATGATGACGTAGTGGCGCAAACCTTTTTAAGTCTTCCTCCAGAAGAACAGCGCTTAGCTGGTATTTACATGATTCAACATCTGATCACGTTGTACGAGAGTCAACGTGCTGATCCCGGTCCCTTATACAAATTACTGGACGATTTACTCCTAGAGAGATGGAGAGGCCTAGGTACCGAATTAATTAATGTCATTCTAGACCAACGACATAAGTACTTGACCTTTCTGACCACACGCATGATTCCTGCCACACATCACGACAGAAAGAGTTTGCACATAGATAGACAGAACCCCCTACGTGAGGTACATCCCGTCAAAAATACAAACAATGAGCTTCAACGAGTATATGTTTATACACCCTTGACGAAAATAGAAATATTGGAAATGAAAAAATTACTGCCCTGTCATGATAAAGACCCAGGGGGGTTCCATCGTGAATTAAAAGACATTCTCCGCATAGGAGATTACACATATGCTGACATCATTAAATTGTTAAAGGTACTGTTACCAGCAGGCATTTATGAAAAGCTTAAAGAGAAGGAATGGGAGGTGGGAGAGAAAAAGATAAATTGGACAGAATTGGAAGACGAGGATAGAACACGAGGCCCTGGTGTTGGTCTTGGGGACAAAGCTAAAGCACTACCTGAACTATTGATACAGGTTCTGCCGAGATTATTGGTTACTAAAAAGGAAGATTGGGATGCTATTTCAGCATGTAAACAGAAACCAGATGAAGACACTAGAGATTTTTATTCTAGATTCGAAAAATGTTTTACTATTAATAGCGGCCTTAAGACAAATAGTGAATCATACCCACATCTTTTTGTGAGCAAATTAGTAGAGAATTCCTTACCCCCGATCAAGAATAGAGTACTGAAGGTTGAGAGTACCTGGCAAGCAAATAGCCCTTCCCAAATGTTACAAATGTTACAATACCATCAGAACAGAATTAGAGAGGAACAGGAACATGAAAAGAGACGCATGAAAGATACGAAAATGAAAGTTCTAGTTGCACAATCAGTACCAGCTGATGGCCATAAAAAGGGCACGGCACCTGTTAAAGGGAACTGTAATTATTGCAAGCAACCAGGTCACTATGTAAATGAATGTGCTGTCCTGAAACGCAATATAGCTACAGGCAAGACAAAGGAAAGGCCACGTATTCCCAGACAGAATAGCACCCCGCAGGACACGCAAACGCCACAGAACACGCAACAGACAGTAGCTGTACCGCAACCAATAGCTGCCACACAACATGTCACGCAACAAATGTACCAGTACGCACAGTCAGACTATCCAGAATATCAACAGTACTCATGAAATAGCCTAGAGAGGGCGGTTGGCTTGCCTCTTATTGAAGTTCCTGTAGGTCAAGAAGGTCCTTATGTACATAGTCGTGTATTGGGAAAAGACAGAACATTTTTGATTGACACAGGGGCGAGCAGGACTACCATCAGTCATGACGAGGTTCCAGGGGCACCCCTCTCAGGCTCACAGAATATTTCCCTGGGATTTTCAGGAAAGCCTATTGTGAACGAAGTGTCAAAGCCAGTTTCCCTAGGAGTTGGTCCATTGTCCCGTACCACAGACTTATTGCTTACTAATTCATGTCCAGAAAATTTGCTTGGTATAAAGACATTGAAAGAGCTAGGAGCAGTGATTTGTTGTTCTCCGGAAGGAGTGCAATTGTTTTTACGTGATTTTAAAGGACATTATGTGTTGAAAGATTTTGATTCTAGACTCCAGAATGTACCACAGTATTTATGGGCACGAGGTCCGACTGATGTAGGTTACATGCACATTACGCCACACAGAGTCACTCTCAAACCAGGAGTAGTACTGCCACGAATCCGACAATACAAGTTACCACCTGATGCCGTAGTAGCATTACTGAAAATTGTTGACGAACTCATTGCACAGGGAGTGGTTGTAGAAACTGATTCAAATGTATGTAATTCACCTGTCATCCCTATTCTTAAACGAACTGACCCAAATGCACCACCAGTCTACAGACTAGTGATTGACCTCCGAGAACTGAACAAATGCATAATACCCCAGTACCCAGTGGTCCCAGACATTTCTTCATTACTGACTGCAATTGATTCCGAAGCGACGTTCTTTACTGTAATTGATCTCAAGAACGCCTTCTTTAGTGTCCCAATACATCCAGAAAGCCAGTACCTTTTCGGATTCTGTTTAAATGGACGCAGCTTCAAATTTACGAGAGCTCCTCAAGGATTCACAGAAAGTCCTAGTATTTATAGTCAGGCCTTGAAAAGACAACTAGACAGTATTCACATGCCTACCGACACTGCACTGCTCCAATACGTGGACCATCTCTTGATTACAGCACAAACAGAGCAAGACTGTGAACGAGCATCACTGACAGTCTTATACTTTCTGGCAGACAAGTGGCACAAAGTGTCCCCTTCGAAGTTACAATTCTGTGCACAGCAAGTGGTATACCTTGGACACTTGCTGTCCAAGAGGGGTAGACAGCTGACACAAGACCGCATTCAGTTAATTGCAAATCTTTCACAGCCCAAGACACAAAAGGAAGTACGGGCCTTCATTGGCCTCACTTCTTACTGCAGACAATGGATTCCCCAATATGCATATCTAGCAAAACCACTCATACAGTTAACAACACAGGAGGCAGCGTCTTCGACTGTCCTCCCTTGGACACAAGAACATACACTTGCATTTGAAGAATTGAGAAAAGCTTTATGTCAAGCACCAGGTCTAGCGACTCCTTGTTACAGCAAGCCTTTTACGCTTTTTGTCACTGAACGAGAAGGTACTGCATTGTCTGTCCTCACACAAGATCAAGCAGGAAAACACAAGCCTTGTGCCTATTTTTCTAGTACATTGGATCCAGTGGCCCAGGCTCTGCCTGTGTGCCTGAAATCAGTTGCAGCAACAGCTCTAGCAATACGACAGAGTGATTCCATAGTGTTAGGGCATCCCCTGACAGTACAGGTTCCACATTCAGTGGAAGTTCTCTTGAACAGAACACAGACACAACATCTGACTATAGGGAGACTGACAGGATATGAACTGACGTTATTCCAGCCACACATAGAGATCAGACGATGCAATATACTGAACCCTGCGACACTCTTGCCCTCAAGCACATCAGACACTGCACCACATGACTGTGTGGAAGTAATCAATACTGTGACGAAACCAAGACAAGACCTGACAGACATTGCATTACCAGACCCCGACCTGACACTTTATGTGGACGGTTCATGCATGAGAACAAGCACAGGAGAGTTAGTGGCCGCATATGCAGTGACCACTGATACAGAAGTCATAGAGACACAACAAATTGACACACTGTCCGCACAAGCAGCAGAGCTCATTGCTCTGACACAAGCATGCATACGAGCCAAGAACATGAAAGTAAACATATACACAGATTCACAGTATGCCTTCGGAGTCGTTCACGATATCGGGGTTTTGTGGCAGGAGAGAGGTTTCCTGACCTCTCATGGGGCCAAAATTCAGCATGGTCCCCTTATTCAGGCTCTGTTAGAAGCTATACACTTGCCGACAGCCATAGCCATCATGAAATGCAAAGCACATACGAAAGTCACAGACACCATTTCCCAGGGTAACGACCTGGCAGATCGAACAGCTAAACTTACAGCCCAGACTCCAACCAACGTTCTAACAGACACGACAAAGACAGAAGTACCATCACTGACAAATTGCATGACAGTCGGGTATCCCTCGCAAGATGTACTCGACATACAGACACATGCCACTCCAGACGAGATAAAGAAATGGACTGAACAAGGAGGGGTCCAGACTGACCAGGGGTGGATGACAAAAGGCAAAGGTACATGGTTTCTTCCTGACTCCATGGTTCAAGTTATCATAAATACAGCACATAGTCCAGCACACTTAGGAGAAAAGGCTATGTTAGACAGTTTACAGAATATCTGGTTCAACAAGCACCTGCGTGCAGCAGCCAAACAGAAAGTGCGTACCTGCATGATCTGTTGCCAGTTCAATCCAGGCAAAGGCATTCCCGTGGAACAAGGTGGATTTCATCCTCCTGACCACCCTTTTGAAGTCCTCCAGATGGATTATATCCAGATGGACAGATGTAGAGGATACAAGTATGTCCTAGTAGTTGTATGTGCACTATCTAGATGGACAGAAGCTTCCCCAGTCCCAGATTACACTGCAGTCACCACTGCCAGGCAGTTGGTTCGAGAATTCTTTCCACGGTACGGCTTGCCCCGTGTCGTGTACTCAGATAACGGTCAGCCATTCTCGTCTGAATTAATGAAACAAGTATCTCTTCTGTTAGGGTACCAGTGGAAGTTCCATTGTGTACGGCATCCAGAGGCAGCAGGCCTCGTCGAGAGACACAATCAGACACTCAAAACAAAGTTAGCGAAAGTCTGTGCAGAAAAAGGCGTGGATTGGATGGTAGCCTTGCCGGTTGCCCTCTTTTACATGCGAATGGTAGCTCATTCCAGAACAGGACTGTCCCCGTACGAGGTGGTTTTTGGTAGACCGCCGAATATGTGGGGTACGCCTATGCCAAAAAAGATCACCGATGTTGACTGTAATATGCTGACAGATTACCTGGCTTCCTTGATGTCTGCACTCCTTTCTTGTCGTTCACAGGTTGCAGCTGCCTTCCCCGACAACACCCAGGTGAAAGAACACTCGATTGTCCCTGGTGACACCGTCTTAGTTCGAAATTTTGATCGTTCAAGTCCACTCGAGCCCCGCTGGAAAGCACCGAAGCTGGTACTTCTAACAACGAGGACCGCCGTCAAGGTCAAGGGAAGAAAGGGCTGGATTCATGCCCAGCACGTCAAAAGATTCCATGGACACGGAACTATAAACGAGATTAAGGACTGCCCAGAAACCAGTGACTCGAAACTCCCTTTGCTAGAAAAGACTCCGCAGCAGGAGTACAAATTAAAACTACGGTCTAGTAAGTCAGACAGCCTTTAATTGTTTAAGTCCCCCTCGGGTGAAGCGGTTAGACAGGTTCCTGACATGTATAAGATCGTAGACCCAGATAGACAGAGAGATAAACAAGAAAAATATTGCAAATCCTTACGCAGCAGATGCATAGTAACTCTGATCATTATGTTTTTTTAAGTATATCGATTATATGTATAAGCTTGACGCTACATGTTTTCTTTCCTCCTCTTGGTTCACATATACATTCTTCCTTCAATGATACTGTAGAGCACACATTCAGTGATCTGCCACCCCATGAACTGTCATATCGACTAGCACTGCGCAACAATACTTTTATTCGCATGTTACATCATTCTCACCAGACCAGCAATGTAACGAATTGCTGGGTATGTGGCCGACTCCCACCTTATCAGAAAACGAAGGGAGTTCTGCCCCTCTTTCCTTATCCGTTTTCGCACAATGGTTCGTGCGGAGCATGGTTTGCTTTAATGTCATCATTACAAGACAGAAAGTTCACAGAGAATTCCCAGAGTGAATGGACCTGGGGAGATTTGAACATAGTAATGAATAAGGCATGTTTCCCAGACAAAGATGGTTTTCCCCAAAGAAAAGGAACAGATCTAGAAAATGAAGTGTATGAACTAGGAAATGTTTCCCTTAACTTCATGATTCTGAATGTCCAATCCGAGACAAATATAGCGTCACCGTTCATAACAGTCTTACCAGTAAAAGGTGAATTATGCGTTAGAAAGAAAGGCTCAGTACATTTAGGACACAGTGATTGTAATACTGTGGTCGAGTTTAATGATAAAGGAAAGTCTACTTTCAAAGCTTCCCGTCATTCCTATTTTATTTGTGGTCAGACAGCCTATGTACGTCTGCCCTTAGACTGGGGTGGGACGTGTTATATAGCGTTCCTACTGCCACCTGTTTTTCTAGCCCCATCCCATTACCATCGAGATTCACGACTAGTACATGTTAGACACAAGAGGGAGACCGATTTCCCAGTTGTCGATCAGACTGAGTCAGCTTGGGAACAATATAAAGATTTTATTAAAGGATACTTCTGGTTCATAGGTCCCGTCCAAAACAGTAAACTAATACGTAGGTTAACAAGAACTTTGGAAGCAGTAGTGAATGAGACTACTTTTGCTTTAGGAAACTTGACAGAGGAGCAGTCTGCTATGAGACTTGTTGTTCTTCAGAACCGCCTTGTTCTTGACGTCATCCTGGCAGATAGGGGCGGGGCTTGTAGAGTGATTGGCTCCAGTTGTTGTGTGTTTATTCCTAATAACGCGCCATCCGTGTATGCAGCAATAACAAGGTTCCATAAGATAGCCCACGAGATACATCAAAATCCAGGCACATAGACTTGGTCCGGTTGGCTCTGGAGTGTAATATCAGCCTGGGGATGGAAAGTACTGTCATTCCTAGGAGTAATACTACTAGTCATATTCAGTTGCTGTCTCTGTCTGCAATGTCCAGCGATTTGCGGCTTGTGTGCCACTGCCTGTATTCCCCGTCCACGTTCGCGTGCACGAATGAAAAAAGACGAACAAATGATGCTGTATGAACAAATAGATGGTCTCATGAATATAGACGTGTCCTGAAGGGCACAGTAGGGAACAAGGAGGGAATGAGGAAATAGAAATGTTACGTGGCCAGAGTGTACCCTACATGCACCCTATGTATGTACCTATGCCCCATGTATGTCCATGACACTATGCAATTCCCTTCTTATGCCTGTAATAATAATGCCTCTGCATTTCCGTTCAATGTTAGCATGTCAGTTCTTAAGCCCTCCATGAATGAAATGTTAATTCTGCACTGAGGCCTATGTTGCCAATGTATTTACATGGTACACGTTTAAAAGTCGAGATGAAGTCGTTTTTCATGGCTCAGCAGAGCCAGGACCCGAATTCAGGCTCCAAGCCTCTTGACACTCTGAAAGCTGCAGTGTAGTTATGTACCCCTGACCTCTCACATACTTCCTGCTCAGCCGAGAGGTGCCCAGCCAGCCTGCCAAGACAGTATTTTGCCTACAGTTATCTGTTCAGCTCCACAGAAACACATTCCTGTCTAACGTAAGGGGTAAACATATTCCGCCTGCAGAAGATAGAGCCCAGCCTTTCTGTCTCCATCCAAGTGATTTACTGAACCCGTTTCCATAGAGGGCCCATGGCCCCCACGCAATGCACAAAGAAATATATGCACACATTCGCATTCAGCGATGAGCAGCCTTTGCTCGAGCGACCTTTACTTCAGACAAGACATCCTCCAAACACAAGATACCAGATAATGCCAGAGGTGCAGGTCGTTCTGACATCCCAGACTCTTCTACTAGCACAAAAGCCAGCTCACCCCAGCTCTCCCCAGTTACACGTCAATTCCACGTCATGACCAGTTTTGCGCGCACAGGTAGGGTAGAGGTTCCTGCTGACCATGCAGACCCCCTCTATGCATCCACCCACCTATGACACACCTATGACTCATCAAGTGCACACCCATGTGTACACCTCCTTTCACGCCTTTTTTCACGCCCATGTGCTCTTATCTCTCTCTTTCATGTGCTCCATCTGGAGTGCTCCGCCTTCTTTATTCAATTCAATGTATGTTTTAACTATATATATTGTACTCTGTGAATAAAGATCTAGATGACGATCCTTCCTGATCCCTAGTGGAGATGGAACCCGATTCTCCTTTAGCTCGAGCTATTGAATAAAGCCCTTCTGAATCGGACACCACGGACTCTACCTCATTATATGCATGATCCTTGTTAATGTATAGAAACTCCGATAGGGTAATTTATTATTTACCACAGCACGAGCATGGAAGAATGAGCGAGCCCCACCCTGAGTGCATGGAAGGCTGGACTGGACTGTTTTATGGGGCTGGAGCGCCCAGTGTTCGAGGCCAGAGGATGCCCCCGAAAACATTACAAAATCTGGAAAAGGTGGGCCGATTATAGGGGTTTAACTCTGGAGCCTCCAGCAGACCCTGACGACGGTCCGGATCTCGACGATGGACTTCAGGCCTAGGGAGGCGCATAGCACCTGGCATGATACCAGCAGTTACAGGAGGCTTACTGTGATCACGTGCACTGGGTTAGGGAGGGATAAGGGGTGGGTAGAGGGGTTGTTGGGTGGCTGTGGGAGGTGGGGGGAGATAGGGGGGAGTCGTTCTTTTTATTGATTGGGTTTCTAGGATATTGAGACATTTGTTGATATTTGGGAGTGATCTCCTGACTGTGGAGAGCTGTATATATGCCTTTACCTGATCAATCAATAAAATTTGTTGTGAAAAAGAATGTTAACACTTGTGTGGAGTCATGACCAGAACACGTGCCCTAACTTCCTTGTAATCAGAAAAGGAAAAGGCCGACCCCCGGGTAGGTAAAGTGCCAGTCCAACTTGTCCCTGTGCATCGCTCTAGCTCATAGAAGCCTGCATATAAAGCATATAGGGTGCTTACTATAATGATCTTCTAGGACGGTATGCCAGTGGAGGCAACATGTAGCTGCCACTATGTGAATAAAATATGTGACATCCCCTCCCCCACACCCCAAACATCTGAAGGGGGCAAGTGCCCCACTGTGGGGCAGTGACCCTCACACCCCGCCCGCATGCTCATCACACATGTCAATCACACTCGCGGCTGCTGCTTGTCACGGCTGCGCTGCCTCCTTTTACGCAACTGTTGATTCTATGCAACAGGCATTAACAAAATGCGGAGGGTTAACGACTGCTCTCAAACGGCAACCAATTCTGTAATGCAAATTCAATATGTAAAACGCTACAACACCTTCGTGTAATATCTGCGCTGTGTAGCATAAACACAAACATTAATAAATGAAACAACTAAAAAGGCAGAAGTCTTAAGGAGACGGGACTTACTTGTAAATATCACCAAGAGGACATTGCACAGCACTGTACAGAAAGGAGTTTTTCACGGTGGGTCAAACAATTGGAAATTAAAAATGGCTCGTCACATACATAGAAAATAAACTTACAAAAAAACACCACAGACGATAAATGTAGAAGGCAGCGGGTGAGCGCATTGTAATAAGTTTCATACAACATTTCACATGGAGACTTTCATGTGAGGTCTCTCTGTGCTGTTGGTTTGCGCCGGGAAATTCCGCCGTTTAGATGCCCTTTATTGGGGCTCAGTACTTTTAACACAGTGCTCTTATTAGATTTAGTCCTGTCGAGTTTTTAATACTGTGGAAATTTTACTGTCGAGATTTTAGATCTGTCTGTAAGGGTGGAAACCCCACGAGTTCCCTTAACATGTTGAATGAAGTGCCGCGCACAATGTAAAATTAAAGCATCACAGGAATAGTCCTCGAAAAGCTGCGTGTGAGGTGCAGAAATGTAAATAAACAAACACCAGGAGTGAACAAGCAACTCAACGTGAGCCGGAGTTGTGGCCGCTGCCGGATGTCGGGGTGTGCGGTGGCGTTTGGCCCCGGACGCCTCACCTTTGTAGTCTACAGCTTGACGGTCCAGTCGAAAGAGGAGGTCAGGAAGAGATGCGAGAAGTCGACGGGCCCCAGCGCCATCTTCGGAGGAATGAGAAAAACAAACCTTTGCGCAAAAAAAAAACAACAACCGCCCACCGCCGCATGACGTACAAAAAGAGGCGGAGAGTGAAAAAAAATCGCCGCAACGCCCACGAATCTGCTCCCGCGAAGATTGACACATCTCTCTTCCAATGGATAGCCTCCATTTATGGAGCTAGCCAATGAAAGAGAGAGGCGGGACAAAGCCCCATACTGTTCTAACATAAGACTTCGCCTGCGCGAACACTGCTGCGCAGTGCTATGCCAGGCGAAACCTAAAAAGGGGGCCGAAACAGCTAATGAATCCCTCCCCTCCAGGACTCCGTGACCGGCCTTGTGGTTGCCATAGCAATGTTTCAGGAAATCGGCTTGCGACACCATAAGTCAGGTCACGGAGTCCTCAAAAGGAGGGAGTATAGCGGACAAATCATCCAAACAGGGGCATTGTCCAATGGCAGGCCTCCATTTCGCGAGGCCGGCCAATGGCAGAAGAGGCGTGGTTTCATGCCCCTTCTTGCTTAAAAGAACTCTCGCCTGCAACAGCACATGCGCTGCAACTCAGGCTTCGACCTAAAAATTATTAGGAAAGAACGTGTCCATGAAACCAAGCTAGTTTTGGGGAGGAACTAGAAGCTCGTGCAGCAGGTATGGTGACGTCGGAGGTTTAAGCTGTAGGCTTAGTATATTGGGAAAGAGCCGGGGCAGAGAGGGTTGATGAAAACATTGGGTAAGAAGGTGATGAAAACTCTGGGCAATAGGAGGGATGACTAGGACTGCAGAGGGGTACACTTCTGTGATTAAAGGTTTGGCACTACTTCCCCTTCACTAACTTTTTCTTTACATTTTTATCTCTTAGCCCATTCTCCCACCACTTATGCTGCTCCCCATCCTTAGATCTGGCCCTTTTATCTCCAAGCAGTCCCCCTAAAGAAATTATCTTTATCTCTACAGCCAAGGTAATGTTTTAGCAGGTGCAGTGAGTACTTTCTTGTCGAGGGCATTGTGGCCCGAAATGTGAAAAGAACCACCTGTGGCTCATGATGACCGGGTTATCTGGCAGATGTCTCTGGGGGACTAGTGATGGAGGTTACATACGTTTATATATAGTATTCTAGCATTTTGATATAAAAATCGAACATGCTTTCGTTTAATTAAATTCTATCATCTTCTCAAGGCAAGACATGCCTAATAAAGGGATAGTTCTTAAAAACAATGCCAGCATATTTGCCCCACCTCCTCGATCCACCATCTGTTAGTCCCATAGAAATGTCCCTAACACAAAGGCCTGCCACGTTAAGAGAAGTGAAGATGACCGGTGGGTGGGAAAGCATTAAAGTTACCATCACAAGGAGTGCACGAACAATGGTAAAAATGAAGAGAGACTGTTTCCAAAACCAAAACCAGTATAGGGAAAGTTGGTTGTAAAACTCAGAGCAAGTTAGCATTACGAGATAATATCATCCAATATTAGTTGGGTATTCCTCACCGAGTTGATTAAGGTATCTAAAGAAGAGCTAAGTTCATTTTTTTAAACATGCCCTGATTTAATACTCAACTGTAACTAGTGTACATATAGGGCCTCATTAGGAGTTGCCTGGATTTCCCAAAGGGTTCGATAACAGGTTACTGGTTTGTATAAACATCACTGATTAGTCTTGTTTCTCCCAAAGATTTTGACCGCTGAAAGAATCCAAAATCTCAAGGGGAAACCGAGAAGGAGAATGAGGAATCATCAGTTGAATCAGAATAGAAATTACTGATTCCCCCAGGTATTCCCTAATTCATGATGGATTCGCCGGGTCAGTCTCTAATCCCAGTTCATTCCACATCCCCCGGAGTATCATTAACTTTTAGTGTGTTGAGTTAAAACCATCCACACACCAAAGTACCTATCACTACTCTTAGAAAAGAGAGGTAGCACAAATTTAGCCTGGAAGCAACAGCAATGGATTGTCCGACTAACCTTATCAAGGATTTAGTATAACAATGCCAACTACACAAATTAAATAGTGAAAGCATCCTCTTATTCCCAGCTTAGAGGTGGAGCTTGATTTGTGCCAGACTCAACATTTTAACTAATCCTACAGGGTTTAAAAATTTAAGAGGCCCAAGACGCTTCTAGAATCTGGAGTCATTTAAACCAGATTGAGTTTCAATAACAGGTCACAAAGTCGAAAAACCTAACAACTTAATATTCTTTTGCCTATCAATAAAGTGCAGCACTGCACACAAACTGCACAGTGAGGGGCACATGTAGGTGGCAGGATCAGGACACACAGAAGGTGATAAATATGTGCTCAGTTCTAACTTTCCAAAACGTTTTAGTACCAGCAACATGGCACAATACCCTTATGCTCGTAAACCAACTGGCGGTATTAAAGACCCTAAACTAATGTCAACATATTCAAGAGAAAATATAAAAAATGTATTTAAGTATATGGTGTGCTGCAGCTTAATAAAGAAAACCACATTTATTATGTAATACAAAATTCATACCTATTTCCCATTTCCTCTTTGTGTTTCAGCAAAGCTCGATCTGCCATTTCTGTTGTCATGAACTGCACAAAGGCATCACCAGATTTTTTCCCTCGATGATCCAGGACAAACGTAATCCCATCTTCAGCTATAGACAAACCTAGTCAAAACAATTTTTATATAAAAGCGGTTTTCATTCGAAGAAATTTCATTATTTATGAGCAAGGGTCCCATTTTTCAATGTTTACTGGTTTTAGAGACAAAAACGGACACAAATATATTTTCGTCTGGATTTCATTTTGTAAATCGATAAATAAAGAAATAATTATTTTGAGCGACTCTCCATACTACTTGGTTGACATATGTTGAGGCTGCAGCAGGAAGAGGGAAACAATTATAAGATTTCCTTAAATAGCTGCAGGTGTGTATGTATGTACTACAATAGTAATATTTACAAATGTGCATGGTTTTATTACATATGGCATACCCACGTGTAAGTGTACTTTTATGGGTTAAAAACATTTGGAAATGGACTAATTGCAAATTCTCATTTTCACAGAGAGACAACTAAATACAGAAAAACAGAGGAAGAAATGTTAAAAAACAAATACAAATGTGCAGCTACTCATTGAGCAACGTTTACAATGATGGTTTTGTAATACGTGTCAGTTAACGAGCACAATTAGTTTGCCACTCTAATTCCAAAGCAACACAATCCCATCAATTAACAAAAACAATTGTATTTAATTTATTTGCAAACCCAATAAGATTCGGCTTTGTATCGGCATTTTTATTATTTCTTTATATTAAGCTGAAGGTAATGTAACATCGTAACAACGAGCATGTGCAACTTCTTTGACATTCTGAATCTGAACTCTTGGAAACATCTCCAGCAAAGGTTTACTTGTTCTATACTGGTATGTGGCATGTTATTTTGCTTTATTATAATGAAGAAAGCTAGTAAAACATCAGAGCTAGGTTTAAATTCTTGATGTCATAAATTGTTACTTGTGCTCAGTGCTTTAAATGGGAAAAAAATAGTACAGATACTCGTTTCAATGTGGCGAGGGGGCGTGGCCAAAGGCAAGACTGGACATTCTTATTGACTTATATACTAGTTGTAGCACATATCAAAACACATGAGAAATGGTTAGTACGAACAAAATAGGTTAAATCGTTGCACAAAACAAGACAGATGCAGTGATATTTTAGCATTTCCTTGTTTTGTAATATTTGCAGATTGAATACTGTTATGTGCTGTTACTTGGCACATTACGATGTACGCCCGCCAGCGTTGCGGAAAACAGGACCTACCGCCAGTAACCCCCAAGTGCAACCCCCATGCCCCCCAACACCCCGCAACATGCCCAATGCAAAAGACCGCATGCCTTTCCATGGTGGCATTGCCACCTTGGAAAGGCCCTAATCTGCTCACATCATAAAATGGCGGGTGGTGCCTGCTAGGCACCGCCACCATATTATGGGCCAGGACTGCACGGCAGGCAATCGTAACGATTGCCTGCCTGTGGTTAGCAGGGATCAGTTGGAAAACACCTGTTCCAGGCACCCGACAGATTTTATCAAATTTTCCGAGCCAGAGAGCCATGATGGGACACATATATTCTGAGCAGAAGCAATATTTCTCTTTCTGCTGTTATCGTCCATCAAACTAAGGTCATTCTTGTCCTGCTACACTTTGGTACAGAACGGGCGATGAAAATCTCACCCACCAACAGACCCATTTAATGTTATGTTATAAAATGTTTTGTAGAGCGCTCTGCTACTGCAAAGTATCCTGGCGGTATCTAGATAATCCCTCCAAGTATTATCTAGATACCGTGAGGATTCTTTCCATAGCAGTAAAACTGGGACCAATGTGAAAATTATAATGCGACTATATACGATAATTACCTTCAGAGTACATTCATCTAAACAACAGTAAACGTTAAGGTGTAAGAAATACAGACTTCCTGAAGAAGGCTCACGCCGAAACACGTTGAATGGGAATGTGTTACTGTATTCTATGAATTATTCTGACCTTTTTGATACAAAATTTTTGTATTACCTTTTCATAATATACTTGTCACATGTGTAAGCACTTTTTTTAGATAGATGATTTTATTAGTGAAAAATCTCCTACAAAAAAGATGAAATAATAAATAAAATATTAGTATATATCAAGAACACATACAGTGTTAATTGATTTATTAGCACAACGTCGTCTCATTCCCATTTAAACAGGCACATAACCGGGTGCACTTATGCCCTCTTTTTCCTAAAAAACAATCGTAACGATTGCCTGCCTGCGGTAAAGCAGTGGACGGCGTTTCCGTCCGCCGCTGTACCCCCCCGTCATCGTAATATGGCGGGGGGTAATTGAAGGGAAGAAGTCGGGCAGTTCGCCACTGCCGGTGGCGATCCGCACATAATCATAATGGCCCCCTATATATTCTCAAGCATGAGACACACAGAAAGATGTGCACGCACCAAGAATTCTACACATTTCCTTTAATATTTCCCCAAGAGTGTCTCGATTTCCTCCCTTTTTTCTCTCACACAAAAACACGCACAGGTAAACAGACAAACATAAGCAGACACTCACACAAAAGAATCAGGTGGGAATAAAGCCATTTTAACCTCCTTACCTCCCATGGCTTTCTTAATTGCACTGTCACCCAGCTGTCTCGATTTCTTACAACACAGCATGATGGTGAACACCCGGATATCATGCAAATGAGCCCACACTGAATAGTTCAGCGGGGGCTGGGCAGGGCTTGGGGCTACAAAAGTGTTTTGACTGTCATAGACATGTACCAGCCCTAGCAGCCAATGCACCTATCCTTTCATGAGTACTGGTACTCTCCTCAGCAGTAGAGAAGTGCAGGTACTCAGAGTGATAAAGATAAGAAGTGTCCGTACTCAGTACCTGTGAGTACCGGCCCATTTAAAGCACTGCTTGTGCTCTGCTTGGGGCAAAGGCTAAAAGCCCCTGGTCCCTTCTGCCACCAGGAGGCGGGAACCTTAGCGGAAGCACCAAGCATGCTTATTTAAACGTCCGTGCGCTTGGGAGGCGAACAGGCGTATGCCCAGGCAAGGACCAGGCCATCAGCTTGCCAGTCTGAGCCCGGGTGAGGCTGGACTGGCTCTTCTCTTGCTTCTGGGACAGAAGACAGCAGGAATTTATAAGGTATTTCCCTTTCTTTCTATTTGTTCCAGTCAGCTAAGAGTCTTTTTAAGGCTCTTGATAAACATGGGGAAAAGGAAAGCTAACTCACTCCTTGAGAGTAAAGGAAATACAGGCCCTGTGAATAAAATAATTACTATCTGTCTGACATCTGTAATGGGAGCCATTAGTACTGAAATAAACTTGGTATATGATAGCAGTTAGTAGGCAATCGCTTATCCCAGCTGTAGAGTCTCCATGTACTATTCTCATTTTGGGGTGCAGGGGGTTCTAGAAGATAATGGCAAAGCTGCTGATAATTCCAGGCTCAGAGAAGGAGGGTGACCTGGCAACAACGGGAACCCTCGGGTCTCTCTGGACTCTGCAGCTGATTCTCTAGCAGTGATTACAGCAAGGCTTAGTTCTCCCCCACTCAAAAGGAAGAAAAACAAGCATTTGCAATGCAATAGGTCTCGCATTTGCGCAAGTTTGAGCTATTGACATTGCAAATAACGCCTTTTATTTTTGTTTTTAAAACATAAATAAAAGGCATTGTCATTTACAATGCAAATGGCTAAAACTCGCATAAATGCGAGACCTATTGCATTGCAAATGCTTGTACGCTTGAGAGCGCTTTGTTACCAGGCCGGTGCCCACCCGGCATTTGCCCCGAGTGCCTCGAGTGCACTTTATCTAATTAAATAAGGGACCCGTTTTTAGGTCCCTTGCGAGTGCCCACCTCGCATATATAATTATATTTTAATTCGAGGGTGCCTACCCCTCTTGCATAGCTGCCAAGGTTTCAGATTGCTAAGTGTGACATTTCCATAATTTCAGTGTAATTATGAGTGACATTTCAACAACTATGAGTGACACTTTCTCGCGAGCAAAATTAAGCAATGAAGATGAGGAAAAACAATTAGCAGAAATTCCACCCCTCCCTCCTCCTTTTAACTTCATGAGGGACTATTTTAAAACACTGAAAAGTTTGCTGTCATTACACATTTAATTTGGAATCTTATCAGCGGTTAATACAGGCAGAGCAACCTATTTGAATTACACTGCTGTGAGCATGTATTTTTTAATATTTGTCAGAGCTGAAGATAATGATCATAAAATACTTCCGTTGCTAAAGCTTGCTTTTATTTCCTCTGCAACTATGAGGGGTTTAGCATTTCAAATACCCCTTAATCACTAGCGCTGTTCACAAAAAGGTGATATTGTCCCCTTGTGCACATTACTATTAATGTTGTAAATTAACATTATGTCATAAGTCCTGAATTATCAGACTTGAGCTGCCAACAAGTGGCCTATTATTACAACAGGGCACAGGAGGCAGTCAGATCTTTTGAGGTCTTTTCTCAGCAGAGATGCCTATAAAAGCTTGTCTGCTCTCCCAATGGTCGCCATGAGAACAGCTCTCCAACTGGTCAAACACAAGGAGTGGCATTTCACAGCTGTTTGACCGAGGGGGTGAAGTAGTATATGCTGAAACTAAGATGTACTCGCAGAGGAGTCAATTGCCAGGCAACACTATGTACATAGTGTTCGTGGCAACAAGCTCACGGCCTGCATTCATTCACCTGAAATGCACTGAATTCACATTCTTCAATGTATATGCAGTCACAGACAACAATCTGTGCATCGACCTCAACACATCTGAGTTTATTGACGAATGTGCACCCATGCTTCTGGCATCGCTGCATGTGAGGATAGCATGAAACTTGCAGTGCACCCACTCTGTAGCTTATGTACGTGCACCTGAAATTGTGACATCACCTGTACCACAATACATACGCATGGTTATCTAAATGTGCACTCACATACCTCTGACGCAGCATTCCCACAAGTTGCCACCACTGCAAACCATTGAATTTGGGCAATACAGCCTCAGACTGCGGTACACTCTAAAGGTCACAGCCCACGGGCTGCAGCCTCGAGCCAGAGCAGAATTAAGCTAGCAGTAAGTAACTGGCAGCTGAAAACACGCTGCCGCTAAAAATGTAAATGTGCAGATGATTTACACTTGGCTGACACAGTCTACAATGTGACACTTACAGTTTCGAGGTGAGCTATTCTGTTTATGGGCCGGCCGCCGCCTCCTCAGACTCCTGGCCGACTCCTGGCCTCTCCAGTGTCTGACTGCACTCCGTCAGATCTTGCCCCCGAAAGAAATCACTGCCGCAGCCCTGCTCCGTGAAAACCGGAAGTCAGGCACTTTTGGCCGTGACGGGGGCGGGCCTGCAATCCGGCAGGAAGTCCCGCCCGCCGCAGAGGAAGAAGTGAAGCCGGCCGACTGACGGCCTCTCCGCAGCCCAGGGCTCCCATGAGTTGAGGAGAGTCTCGGGCTGCCAACAGCAAAACAGCCAGAATGTTGCGGGGCTCCCAGATGCTGGAGGGAGCCCCGGAAGTGAAGTCCTGCCCCCTGGTGCCGCGACGAGACTAGACTGCCGCAGAGAGGAGCCTGATCCCCAGCAACAGCCCGGTGAGTGCCCGACCAGCGCTGCAGAGGAGACACGGAACACGCCGAAAGAGCCCGGTGAGTGGGAGGGAAGGGGGGTGTACGCGCGTGTGTCTGTGTGTGCTGATGTGTGTGTGGGGGGGTCTCTGTGTGTGCGTGTAGGTGCGCTAGTGTGTGTCTGTAGGTGCAACGGCGGGGGTGGGGGTGTGCCTGTGTATGCGTGTGGCTGTGTATGTGCGCATGCGTGAGTGTGGGTGCGCGTGCACGCAGTCAAATCCAGCACAAGAGAAGCGCGTGGCACCCTCTTGTCCCTCATTCCCCCGAGACGGGCAGCTATAAGTCTCCAGCTGGACGCATCCTTCGGATGCAGTACCAGCGAGACCTAAAAAGGATGTTTATGCAACTACAGTTAAGGGTGGGGAAACAAGTCAAACACCAGGTATCAAGAACGTGGATACTAGATGCAATCATAAGAAACAAGGCAGTAACTTGGTGAAAACAACCCCGAAGGATCTGTCCGAGTTGGAGTCTACCCTAAAGGATTATTGCTCCAAATGCTTCAACAATCTGAAAGGTTTGTTAAAAGATGTCTGTACAGCAATCCTTGAGAAATACCATGGATGACGAACTAAATAAACTTAAAAGTACCTTCCCATTTCATTAGTAATCCGCAAGAAACTCTAACTAGCCAGTCCGGTTTGCTTGTACATCAGTCCCCTTCAGTGTAAATTACACATCAGATGAAACAAGAGGCAACTATCTCCAATCCTCCTCCTCACGAGAATAACTTTGCTGCTACTGCAAGGGTCAACATATAGGGCATGTAGTGTTTATTCTCAACTTGCCCCAAAATGTACACCAATCATTCTAGTTGTGAAGGACGTACCAACAATATCACCTTCATAGAGGGAAGATCATTCTGCATTAAAAGAATAAGACAACGCATTGGCTTAAAAGTAATTCTGGATCATCATGATTTATCTGCAGAAATCCTTTCAGTCAGAACTCCCAGGATAGGTAATCATGGAAAGGAATCCTCAGGGAACTGCGTGAATATACATTTTGAAAATCCTCTTATCGTGACATATCTCCTACAATGCCTCCACCAATTGACCTTCATTCCCAGTTCTAGTAAAGCCATGCCACTAAGATATTTGTATAGACCAAGCATCACAGTCTCTCCCCTCAACGGTCACTTCAAATATACCCAATGGCCAGCTGATATACAATAATGAAACAAGGAAATGTTATGAGGCCCTAGCCTCAATGGATAATCTGGACACACTTATACTCCTGATATCTCCAAGTTCCTGCAGCCTTAGGGGTCACAGAGGGACTCGGCTAAGGACATTACTCAAAAAGACTCATCAGAAAACTTTACAGGGGTATCACTGATTGGTAACTCTGTATCTAGCCTCTGCATTAAGATGCTTTAATTAAAAGTGGCAGTTATTCGTTCAAAGGTATCCAATCCTGACTGGCTGACAGAAGTGAATAATTTTAACAATTTGTTGTCAAGAAACTTGGGATCTGGATCATTTCTGCTTAAATGGTTATTATTCTGTGTGCAGTCCAGCTATTTCCTCTTGTGCAGGTATAGCAAAAGGATGTTTAGCTACCTTAATTACAGTTAAAGTGACCAAATGCTGGTGGCCAAGCAGCATGGCCGGCAGGACGTGAGCTCCGCCAAGCTCCCGGCCGATAAACCCCAAAATCCTGCTAAAAACATCCTGATCGGGCCCAAAGCACTTGAATTCGGGGGTCGTTCGTACCCCAGCTACAGCGGGCCCCTGTGAGGAGCGGACGGTGGAAGATCTTCACGATTATAGCTCCAGGAACGACCGCAGAGGAGACGCCCCGGGCACCTAATCGCGAGGCCGGGGATCGAGGCCTGCTCCGGGAGAGAGAAAGGGGGTCAGAGCTGAGCGCCGACAGCTGCCTGCGGACGCTGAGTTTGGGGCGAGACCTGGCGGATGACGGAGCCCGATGCCATCTGGGGCTCAGTCTTGGTTGCTGCGGAGGAGAGCTCTGCTGGGGCTACTTGCCCCCTGTTCGGCCTGTCCCGGCCGTGCGAGAGAGTGCGTAGACCGGCCCTGGTCCCTGGCGCCCCTCCCCCCGGCTACGTGGTGGAACTTGGTGGCGCGGACTGGAGGGTGAGTGCTCCGGCTGGTCCGGGGGGCCCCGGTGGACTGCCCCGGTGCCTACAATAACACTACTGGAAGCGGCCCGCTTCCGAGGCGGGCCCTGGTCGGAGACCCTTGGGATCAGTGGAGGGCCTGCCCGTGAGTGCCCCGCCGCGGCTTGCCTTCGCCACCTGTTGGACCTCTGGCTAGTGTGAGGATCGTGCGGCCGGGTGGCCGAGAGTGCGGGACAGTGGGGGACAGCTCTGGCTGCCGGAGGAAGGACTGGTCTGTGTGAGGCCTTACGCCCGGTGTAGTCTCTGCTACCATTGGCCTCGACGGAGGCCGGACATATCCCCGCATCTTGGAGAGCGCCACCGCCGGAGGGCCCCCTGGCTGTGCCGCTCCCTGACCGGGTTGGCTTGCGCTGAGGGCGGGGGCCCTCTCCTTTGGGGTCCCTGAGTGGCGCGGGCCCACGGCGCCGGCCGGAGTGGGGCAGCCCCGCCCTCGTGAAGATTCTGTGTGGGCCCGTCCACCTGGGGGCTCCCCTGAATACTTAGCCCGCAGTACTACCCCCCTTCGTAATAGGGAACGCAGACGGATACTTGGGCCCCGGCTGGGGTCGTGCGGCCTAATGGACGGTATTCCATGGTGGCGGGCGCCCTCTTCCTTTTACGTGAACGCCTCGCGGAGGAGTGGGGATCGGCGAAAACAGAGCTGCTGCCTGAATTGGGACCTGGAGAGACTTCCTGCGCTCCAGGACATTGCCCTTGCCGTCCCTCTGGGGCCTGGGTTGAGGCGGTTGGGACCTTGGTAATGCGTAAGGACAGGATCAGGATGTCCCGCTCCACGCAGCCCAATACGATTACGCAATACACCACCCAGCGTCTACCGTCACTGCGGATTACGAGACAATCTGGGCAGGACGAGGGAGCGGCGGCCCCCGGCGAGCCCTCCAGGGCGGAGTTGCTAAAAGCGATCCAGGGGTCCCACACTGCCCTTGAGCGCCAAATAGAGGCAGTGCCCACTGACGTTAACCTGTTGAGGACGGACCTCCATAAGGTTGCGGACAAGGTTTCCGACGCGAAGGGAAATATAGCACAGCTACAAGGTGAGGTGGCCTCCCTCAAGAAGACTGTTTCACAGCTAACGGCTACGACGGGGGCCCTGGAAAAGAGGGCGGAGGACACGGAGGACGGGCGCGCCGCATCAATATTAGGGTTCTTGGAGTGCTGGAACGGGCAGAGGCGGGCGGCGCGGAACGCTTCCTGGAGAACTGGATACGCACTCAGTTGTGCCCGTGGGGCATGTCAGAGGTCTTTGTTATTGAGGGAGCCCACCGGGCCCTGGTCCCCCCGCCGCGACCGGGAGCCCCGCCGAGGGCCCTTATCGCCAAAATTCTGAATTATAGGGACAGGGATTGTATCCTGCGAGGGAAGCAGCGAATCTCTCATTTGAAAATAGTAGAATCTCCATCTACCCGGACTATACCCAACAAGTACAAGAGCAACGGAAATCCTTCCTGGGTGTTAAGCAAAAGCTCCGGGAGATGCACCTACAATACATGCTACTATACCTGGCTAAACTCAAAGTGCTGGCCCAGGGAAAGGCGCACTTCTTTGACTGTCCGGAGGAGGTCTGGGAGTGGCTGGAGATCAGGGGAGATCTTCCTCTGGGTGAACGCGGGGGACCGCGTGAGAGATGGGAGACTCGGCCGCCGAGGAAACGTCCCAACAGACGACGGCGCCGATCTACGGCTTCAGAGAGTGAGGGTAGCCGCAGGGTTACTGTGGGGGACGATGGAGCACTGCATCTGGCCCAGTCGGGAGCCGACGACGAACCGGAGACCCTGAGGCCGCAAGAGCATGAAGATGTGCTGGTCCCGGAAACACTGCGGGTCCCGGCGGAGAGCATTATGCATACAGCTCCGGCGGTCCCGGAGACCGGGGTGACCGGGACTACCGAAGCTGTGGGTCCCCCCTGAAGAAGATCTATGGACTGACTATGCTATATACTTGAAGTGTGGCTGATCCTCGAACAGTGTTGGTGCCCCTTCCGTAATGTGGTGCCCGAGCAACATATCCTTTTGTAGTATGGCCTCTAAGTTGGGTATCCTGTGTGAATGACTGATGGTGGGGGGATGGTGTGACTGGAGTGTTGAGTGGGTTGGGGCTTGCGATGACTAATGGAGCCCGGTACATTAGTTTTTGTGTGAGCAGTGGGGTTGGCAGGGGGTTGGGAGGGTGGGGGGAAGCGGGGGGAGAGGTTTTTTCTCCTTTCTTCGCTGGAGTTTATTTGCCTCGTTGGGCAAATGGGGAGGCTGTGCACGTCCTGGCACCAGCTAGGGAAGGGCATATTGGCGTTTATGGTTGTTGCTGATATCTTGCTCATGGGGGGGGGGGGGGGTGGGGGGGGGGTTATTTGAGGGGGATGTTGGAGGGGTAAAGTTTAAGGCATTACTGGTTGTACAGGTCGGGCACTGGTGCGGACACTCAGTGAGAGTGGATTCTACGGGACATCATGGGGTATAAGTTCATGAGCTGGAATGTGAGGGGGTTGGGCACATGTGCTAAAAGATATAGAGTCCTCTCCTTTCACAGGCGACACACGGTATCCATAGCCTGCTTACAAGAGACCCATCTGGGGGAGGACGGGGCACAGAAACTAGGGAAGAAATGGCGTGCCCAGCAATTTCATTCGTCCTTCTCCACATATGCTAGAGGGGTCCTGATCTGGGTGGCGCCCGGGGTTCAATACATGGAGGCAGACATTCAGGGTCGCTACTAGCTTATTAGAGCCAAGCTGGATGGTAGGGATCTGGTGATTTTGAATTCCTATGCACCCAACATAGACGACCCGATGTTTTACGGGTCTCTGCAGAACGCTCTGATTCACGACCTGGGCACCCTGTTGCTTTGGTTTGGGGACTTCAACAGCATCCTTGATCCCGAATTAGATAGATACCCACCCCGGGCAGGCACTAAACCCAGGATGACTGTTGGACAGGCCACATGAAGGGCCGCTCTCCCCCGGCCCAACCAGGCCTGAGTCCAGTCCCGCAAGTACCACACACCACCATTGCACGTCCTCCGTCCCTTCAGGGACCCCTGCCCTCGAGCATGTTGACCTCGTGGGTCCGATCCACTGCCGGCCCACGCGCCCAGCGTGGGGCGCCATCTTGGACACTCCACCACGAGGCCGCCTGGCCCCCGATCGACCTCAACCCTGGGCCTGGCCCGGCCTCAGACATTCCGGCACCACCCTCCCCCCAGGAGGTGAGCGGGCTACTTGGCAAGTCAATGGGAGAAAGAGGTGCCGATGGCTCTCCCCCACCCAGTGCCGTTCGCCCATCACCTCCCCGGGCGCTGGCTCCACCCCCCTGCTGGGTGTCTGGACTCCCTCATCCCGGACCTCCCGACCTCCAAGTGCGAGGGTCCGGACATCAAAGCACGCCAGCCCTATAACTGGGGCAGCTCCAGAGCAGGAAGGCAGTTGTATCTTGGAGTCGAGAGACGTAAAGAGGAACTCATCCTGGACGGACTACTGGCGCTGCCGTAGCTCTGTCTTGTGCACCATCGTCCTGCCTGTTGGCGCTGCCACAGCCGTCGTAATCTTCATCACCTTCATCGTCGTCGGGACCTGCTGGCGTGGCCGCGGACCGTTGTAACCGCCATCTTCACCGGGACCTGCAGGCTCCGCCGCGGACCGTCGTTTTCCTTCATCCATCTCGGGACCTGCCTGGCTCCGCCGCGGCCCGATCATCTAGAACGCCGAGCTCGAGGATTGAGAGCTATTTTCCATTCATTGGTAACAAAGACTGTCCCGCTACCCCTTTCCTAAACCAGAGACTAGAACCGAGGGGACCCCTGAGTTCAGACCTCCTTGTATCCATCATCGTAACCTAAGAATTGCACATAAAGTCTCGTTAACCTTCAACCTTGTGTGGTGTCCGTCTGTGGGGGGGAAGTTACTTATCTGTACAGTCGTTGGAGACAGCTCTCCCTGGAGACCTCTCCCCGTAACCTCGGCCGACCCTCCCGGTCCGTCTAACATTGGTGGGCAGCGGCGCGATCCGAATCACCGCATAAACGTACAGAGAGTAGCTCACCCCACGACGAAGTCACAATGACCACGAAAGAGAGCGGATCAACCGAGAAATTCCAAATGGAGAAATTGGAGGAGTACAACCATCGTGAACTAAAACAATTCTGCATCGAACTGGGTATCGCTACCACCGGACTGAGTACCAAGGACGATTTTAAGCATGCCCTAGAATCTTGGGCAGAGACCGGGGCTGCCGGAACCCCTGATCAAAGCACCGCAGAAAAAACGACCACGGCCCCTGAAGGACAAAGAACGGGTCTCTCGCAAGACGAGATCCAGGAAAGAGAAAGAACCCGACTACACGAACTAGAAATGGCCCGACTCAAAATGGACGTTGAACTTAAATTGGCCGAACAAAAAATCAACTTAGAGCACCTGCGTCTCCGAGAAGAAAGAGAGGAGAAACAGAGACAAAGGGAGCTCGAGGAAAAGAAACTAGCGTACGAACACGAACGGAACCTAGCCGAGATCAACCTACGCAAGCAGAATAAAGAAGCAGGGGTGCCCGAGCGACCCCCCACCTCAGGGGCCACAGACAAAAAGGTACACATCCCCAAGGATGTTGTCCGAGAATATTTCAGAGAGGACGACATCCAGCAATGGTTTAAAGCCTATGAAATCGCTATGACTGCACACCGGATCGATAGAAGCGACTGGGGAGCCGGTCTCTGGGGAAGATTCCTCAATGAGGGCCGCGACACCCTACTACAGCTCCCGGACCACCAGATGACCTCCTACGACCATATGAAAGCGGCACTCCTCACCCGCTATGGTCTCACACCCGAGATGTACCGTCAGAGGTTCCGAGACTGCACCCGCATCCCGGGTACAACTTGGGTGGACTATGTAACATACTTTAGCCGAGCCTTCGAGGGCTGGATCCGAGGAAGCAACGTCACGACCTACGAGCAACTATTTAATCTGATGGTATGGGAGCATCTGTCGAACAATTGCTTCATTGAACTCCGCCAGCACCTCCTCGACAGCAAGTTAACGGACCCCCGGCAGCTCGCAGCCGAAGCTGACCGGTGGGAGATCACCAGAGTGGGCCGGAATGGGTCCTACGAACAGAACCGGAACAACAATGGTCAGCACCGACCCAGAGGAGGAGGAGGGGGCCAAGGGCGAGGAAGAGACAACGCCCCGGTCGCCCCCGCTACCAACACCACCCCCCCGGCCAACCGGGGCAGCACCCCAGCGCGACCGGGGTACAGAGCCAATGTCACGTGTCACCGATGTCAACGAGTCGGCCACTATGCGAACGACCCAAACTGCCCGCAGTACCAGAGCCCAAGACCCCGCCAAGTGGCCGCTGCAGCCCTAGGGGAAGAACAGATCTCCGAGGAGCAGGAAGAATACGAACAAGAGCATCAAGAGTGGGAGCCAGCCGCCATGGCTCTAGCCTGCTTAGGGGGAAAAGACATGGTCCCGCGGGTCCCCCTACCCGCTAACACCCAGAAGTACAGCCAATGGGTGAGCATCAATGGACGCCAGGCCGAAGCCCTTCGTGACACCGGGGCTAGTGTAACAGCCGTCCGCTGTCACCTGGTGGCCCCAGAACAGTATCTACCGAACATTCTCTGCCCTGTACGATCAGCCGATAACTCGGAAAGCCTGTGTCGGATGGCCTGCGTCCCCTTCGAATGGGGGGGGGTCTCCGGCATGTTGAAAGTAACGGTCCGAGACGATGCCCCCGTAGACTGCCTCCTGGGCAATGACCTGGAAAGCTCTCCGTGGGCCGCCGTGGAGCGAAGGGAACACCTGGGGATGTTGGGCGTCCCGGACTGGGTGTGCGTCACCACCCGTTCCATGGCCGCCCGTGCCAACCACCGCCCAGAAGAACCCGAATGGCCGGCGCCACCGCCTCCGGTCGCCCCAGCCGAAAACACCGACCGTAACATTCCCTCCGAACCAGCTCAACCTACCGACCTCGCTAACCTTGACCAGTGGCCTCAAGAAGGGGGGCCCACGCAAGAACAATTTCGCCAAGAACAGAAGACCTGTCCCTCCCTCGAGGGACTCCGCCAGCAAGCGCTCGCCCAAAGCGCAGGGGATACCTCCGGAACTCATTGGGTCTACTGGGACAATGATCTGCTGTACAGCGAGCAAAGAATCGCCGAGCTGGGGAGCAACCGAGTACTAGTGGTACCCCTCCGTTTCAGAGACTTCCTGTTAAACCTGGCCCACGATGTCCCCCTGGCAGGACATCTGGGACAAGATAAAACCTACAGTCGCCTAGTGACCCACTTCTTCTGGCCCAAAATGAGGAACGATGTGCACCAGCATTGCCGATCTTGCCCCACGTGCCAAGCCAGTGGAAAGAGCGGCCGCAAACTAAAGGCCCCCCTGCAACCTTTTCCCGTGGTCACTACCCCGTTTGAGAGAGTCGGAATAGACATTGTGGGGCCCTTGGACCCACGCACAAGACAAGGCCATCGATTCATCTTGGTGCTAGTGGACCACGCCACCCGCTACCCTGAGGCTGTTCCTCTGCGAACTGTGACAGCCCCGGTAGTCGGCCGGGCCCTGATGGGGATCTTCTCCCGTGTGGGCTTCCCCCGAGAAGTCGTCAGCGACAGAGGCACGAACTTTATTTCCAAATACATGAAGTCCCTCTGGCAACAGTGCGGGGTCACCTACCGATTCACAACCCCCTATCACCCTCAAGGGAACGGACTCGTTGAGCGGTTCAACCGCACGCTAAAGGGAATGATCGGGGGGTTGGAAGAGCCCCTCCGTCGCCAGTGGGATGTGCTGCTGCCGTGCCTCCTCTTCGCGTATCGAGAGGTCCCCCAGAAATCCCTGGGCTTCAGCCCATTTGAACTGCTATATGGACACCCAGTGCGAGGGCCGCTCAGTCTCGTCAAAGAAGGCTGGGAGATGCCTCCGTTAAAGAACCCTCCAGATGTCTTCCGGTACCTCCTCACCCTCCGCAACCAGACCCGGCGGTTCAGAGAACTAGCGAAGGCCAACCTAGAGGCCAGTCAAGAGGACATGAAAAAATGGTATGACCAGAATGCCTCATCCATTGAATTCGAACCTGGCCAACAGGTATGGGTGATGTCCCCCACTGAGCCCTGCGCCCTACAAGACAAATGGACGGGGCCCTTCAAAGTAATAGAGCGCAAGGGTCCTGCCACCTATCTCATCGACATGGAATCCTCCCGGAACCCTCTCCGGGTCCTCCACGCTAACAGACTAAAGCCCCACTTTGTGCGAACAGAGCTCAGCCTCCTGATGGCCACAGACACTGGGGTTGAAGAAGACTCCGAGCCTCTCCCTGACCTCCTACGGACTCAAGAGCAAGACGGTTCCGTGGATGGGGTCCGGCTCTCGGAGGCCCTCACCAGAGAACAACGCCAAGAGTGTCAAGCCCTCCTATCACAGTTCGCCAGCCTGTTCTCCCTCACCCCAGGTGTCACTTCCTGGTGTGTGCACGATGTGGACACCGGGGACAGCCCCCCTATCCGCCACCGGGCCTACCGCGTGCCAGACCGGGTACGGGCCTGCATCCAGGAAGAAATAGCCAAGATGCTCACGCTCGGGGTCATCGAGCACTCAGACAGTCCCTGGGCCAGCCCTGTCGTGCTGGTCCCCAAAGCAGCTGCCCCCGGCACCACACCAGAACTCCGGTTCTGCGTCGACTACCGGGGCTTAAATGCGGTCACCAGAACAGACGCGCATCCCATCCCCCGGGCAGATGAACTAGTCGACCGAATGGGAGCTGCCCGCTACCTCAGCATCTTCGACCTGACAGCAGGCTATTGGCAGATCGGCCTCACACCCCGGGCGCAAGAACGTTCTGCCTTCTCCACCCCCGATGGCCATTACCATTTCACGGTCATGCCCTTCGGCATGAAGAATGCCCCAGCAACATTCCAACGGCTCGTCAATCAGGTCCTGGCGGGGCTCGAAGGATTCAGCGCCGCCTACCTAGACGACATCGCTGTATACAGCCACCATTGGACCGAGCACCTCCACCACCTCCGAGCAGTGCTGCAAGCCCTTCAGCGAGCTGGCCTCACGATCAAGGCCAGCAAGTGTCAAATTGGGCAAGGGTCTGTAACCTACCTCGGACACCAGGTGGGAAGCGGCCTAGTGGCCCCTCTACAGCTGAAAATTGCCGCCATCCAGGCCTGGCAGCCCCCCATCACCCAAACCGAGGTACGAGCCTTCCTGGGCCTCACGGGCTATTACCGAAGGTTCGTGAAAGACTATGGTACTATAGTGGGGCCCCTCACAGAACTCACGTCAAAGAACCAGCCCAAGAAAGTCAACTGGACCCCAGAGTGTCAAACTGCATTTGAACAGTTGAAGGCCGCCATGTGTTCCGCCCCTGTGCTCCAGGCCCCAGACTACAGCCGGGAGTTCGTCGTCCAGACGGACGCCTCCGACCAGGGCATTGGGGCAGTCCTGTCTCAAGTGAACACCGAAGGCCTTGATCAACCGGTGGCCTTCATCAGCCGGAGACTCCTACCACGGGAGCAACGCTGGAGCACCATAGAGAGGGAAGCCTTCGCTGTGGTATGGGCCCTCAAGAAGCTCCGGCCCTACCTTTTTGGCACCCACTTTCGGGTGCAGACCGACCACCGACCCCTGCAGTGGCTGATGCATATGCGGGGGGAGAACCCAAAGTTGCTACGCTGGTCCATCTCCTTGCAAGGTATGGACTTCACAGTCGAACACCGGCCTGGGCCAGATCACGCCAACGCGGATGGCCTGTCCCGGTTTTTCCGCCTCGACGAGGAGAGTCCCCAAGAGGATGGGTAACTCTCCCCGCCTTCAGCTGGGGGGGACGCATGTTGGACAGGCCACATGAAGGGCCGCTCTCCCCCGGCCCAACCAGGCCTGAGTCCAGTCCCGCAAGTACCACACACCACCATTGCACGTCCTCCGTCCCTTCAGGGACCCCTGCCCTCGAGCATGTTGACCTCGTGGGTCCGATCCACTGCCGGCCCACGCGCCCAGCCTGGGGCGCCATCTTGGACACTCCACCACGAGGCCGCCTGGCCCCCGATCGACCTCAACCCTGGGCCTGGCCCGGCCTCAGACATTCCGGCACCACCCTCCCCCCAGGAGGTGAGCGGGCTACTTGGCAAGTCAATGGGAGAAAGAGGTGCCGATGGCTCTCCCCCACCCAGTGCCGTTCGCCCATCACCTCCCCGGGCGCTGGCTCCACCCCCCTGCTGGGTGTCTGGACTCCCTCATCCCGGACCTCCCGACCTCCAAGTGCGAGGGTCCGGACATCAAAGCACGCCAGCCCTATAACTGGGGCAGCTCCAGAGCAGGAAGGCAGTTGTATCTTGGAGTCGAGAGACGTAAAGAGGAACTCATCCTGGACGGACTACTGGCGCTGCCGTAGCTCTGTCTTGTGCACCATCGTCCTGCCTGTTGGCGCTGCCACAGCCGTCGTAATCTTCATCACCTTCATCGTCGTCGGGACCTGCTGGCGTGGCCGCGGACCGTTGTAACCGCCATCTTCACCGGGACCTGCAGGCTCCGCCGCGGACCGTCGTTTTCCTTCATCCATCTCGGGACCTGCCTGGCTCCGCCGCGGCCCGATCATCTAGAACGCCGAGCTCGAGGATTGAGAGCTATTTTCCATTCATTGGTAACAAAGACTGTCCCGCTACCCCTTTCCTAAACCAGAGACTAGAACCGAGGGGACCCCTGAGTTCAGACCTCCTTGTATCCATCATCGTAACCTAAGAATTGCATATAAAGTCTCGTTAACCTTCAACCTTGTGTGGTGTCCGTCTGTGGGGGGGAAGTTACTTATCTGTACAGTCGTTGGAGACGGCTCTCCCTGGAGACCTCTCCCCGTAACCTCGGCCGACCCTCCCGGTCCGTCTAACAATGACGAAACAGCTTAAAGAGCTGATGGAAAATGTGGGGGGGTGGATGCCTGGCGCCTCAGACACCCGACACAGAAAGTATACACATGCTTCTCCCTCACACATAACACACACAGTCGCCTGGACAGAGTATTGATAGCAAACGCCGATGCCTCCATGACAGTAGACATAACGCATGACACCCGTTTCCTGTCTGACCATTCCCCAGTGGCTTGCATGGTGCAATGGGGGTCTGGGGTTGTCCGCCCTGGGACTTGGACATCCTCCGTGACCAGGAGGGAAAAGTTCACATGGGTAGAGCCATTGAAGATTACATTGAGATTAATTGGGGGCAGGGAAACCTTTCCCTGGCCACAAAGTGGGAAGCCCTAAAGGCGGTGGTGCCGGCGCCTGCATGGGACTGACCTACGGGGTCCGGAAGCAGCTGCTCCACGATCTCCAGCAGGCAGAGAGTGCCCTCCTGAGCGCCCAACAGGTGGTAGACCCCAACGAATTGCAAAGGCGAGAAGAACAGACCGCCCGGACGCAACTTCACGATACCTTAGATAGGCTCAACAAATACACCCTAGGTCAGTATCGGCAGCGTCTCCACAGAGAGGGGGACAAGTCGGGGAGGCTCTTGGCCTGGATTTTGAAACAGGAACAGACCCAGAACGTCTTGTTGCCCTTAGGGACAGCAGCGGCGAGCTGGTCCACTCTGAGCTGACCCTCCTGGGGTTTCTCCACTCCCACCTGCAGCAGGTATACTCTGTAGATGCTAACATCTCTGAGGCCGCTTATCTCCCCTATCTACAGGGGCTACCTGTCCCGACCCTCTCGGATTCAGATAGGGAGGATTTAGACGCAGGCCTTACTTTGCCTGAGGTTTGAGGGGCGTTGGCCCGCCTACCGCGTGCCAGATCCCCGGGAAGCGATGGGTTTCCTTCGGAATTTTACCAAGAATTCAGGGAGCACTTAGCCCCACTCCTCCTACAGGTGTTCCTGGAGGAGTTCGAAAGAGAAGAACTACCGCAGAGTATGGCCCAAGGGGAAATCTGTCTGATCCTTAAACCAGCGGGGGGAGGGGGGGGACAGGCATAATCCCTCCTCATATAGGCCGATCACAATAATAAACTCGGATATCAAAATTCTCATGAAACTTTTGGCCAATAGGCTTGCGCCCCACATGGCGTATCTAGTACACCAAGATCAGTGTGGCTTTATCCCCGGGCGTAACACGGCAATGAACCTGAGGAGGCTGGCGCACATCCAACACGAGGTGCATAACAGGGAAGAGCAGACTGTATTGGTCTCTATAGACCTTGCCAAGGCCTTCGACACCATCGACTGGGGATACTTGCAAGAGGTCCTCCGGACGATGGGCTTTGGGCCCGATTTTGCGCGATGGATCAGAATCCTCTATAGTTCCCCAAGGGCGCGGGTGCGTCTGGGGGGCGCTAGGTCGGAGGAGTGGCGGTTGGGTAGGGGCACGAGACAGGGGTGCCCCCTCACGTCGCTGCTCTTTGCCCTGGCCATGGAGCCATTTGCGGTCCGGGTTCGTGCGGAACTGCAACAGTGGGGCATTCAGGTGGGCGACACCTGTAATGTTCCGTCGTTATACGCGGATGATGCGCCGTTTTACCCAAAAACCCCCAGGGAAGCACTCCCGAGGTTGTTGCGCCTCCTGGATCAGTTTGGTGACGTGTCAGGCCTCCGCCTTAATCGGGATAAGTCCCTCATCTTCCCGTTATCTGGCTTCGAAGCGGTGCCGCTGGAGGACTTACTGGAGCTTGGACTGAAATGGGAACTGACCAGTTTCCGATATTTGGGAATTCATGTGACCTCGACGGAGGACCAATCCCTCGCCCGCAATGCGGATAGGGTGCTCGGGTCCATCTGACACTCCATATTATTCTGGAACACCTTACCCCTGTCCCTCATGGGGCGGCTAGCGATCGCCAAAATGGTGATGCTGCCTAGGATGTTATATGTCCTCCAGAACTCCTTGTCCCCTTCCCCCTAGGGTTTTCCGGACCCTAAATACATTGCTCACGTCCCTGCTCTGGGCAGGGCAGTAGAGTGGCCCTAAGCACCGTTGTACGCTCCTTCGAGGAGGAGGGGCTAGAAGCCCCGCGTTTCGATCTCTACTATTATGCGGCGCAGCTAGGTGGTTTGTGGATGCGGACACATGGGAGACACAGCTGCTGGCGGGGAGAGCCTCGGCACAGGAGCTTCGGGTGGCGTTGAAGGGAGGGTCTGGAGCCGACACTGCACTCCCCTATGTTGTGCGGCAGGTCGCTGCTATTTGGCAACGCTTCATCGAAAGGGTCCTGCGCAGGGCCCCAAATCATAGGGTGCTGCCGATTTGGATCTTGGCACCTATGATGGACCTAGAGCAGCATATGTCCTTCCAGGCGTGGAGGGAAGGGGGATGTGAGATCCTTGCCGACCTGTACTCCTCGGAGAGCTTTCTGACTTCCGAGCAGGCGGAGGAGTCGTTCGCCCTTGGGAGAGGTCGATACTTACACTATCAGGGACTGCGCTCAATAGTGCGCTCTGTCTGGCCGCAGTGCCTGGAGATACCCCCGATGACCCACACGTTACATATCCTGTTATCCTGTGGCAAAGGACGCAGGTTGATAACCTTTCTCTATGCAGCTATGAAACCCGATTCCGCTCCCCCGGTTCCACCTGCGTGGGCGGCCTGGGAGGCGGACTTGGGGGCTCCCCTGGACCAGGGGCAACATAAGCGTATAGGGCTTTTGATTTGGCGGCTGTCTTGTAATGCTCGCTTCAAGCTCATCCATTTCAACTTTATGCACCGCACCTACCTCACCCCGAAGTCGGTGAGTCGTTATGCAAGAGACAGTTGCCCCAGGTGTGGAGTGGGAGCTGCGGGATTCTTACACCTGGCTTGGGAATGTCCGCTGGTGGGTAGCTTCTGGACAAGGGTAGTCGGTCGTATATCGGCCACAACGGGCCTTCGAATTGAACTGTCCCCCCTACACTGCCTGTTGGGACTAGAACCCAAACCTAGAAAAAAGAAACTCCCATTTAAACTATTGCATTTAATGTTGGTGCTGGCTCGACGTCGAGTAGCCATCACTTGGATGGGACAGAGGGCCCCCGGGATGGACGCTTGGCTTAGGGACGTGAGGGAATGGACACTCGCGGAGGAAACGCACATGCAGGGCACCCGGAAGGATGAGAAATTGCAGGATGATCTGTTAGCATGGCGCATAATGTGTACAGAGGCATTCACTACTGACGAACAATCATCACATAGTGACTCGGATGGGAACAGTGGCAAACTGTTCTCCGCACCAGGGTCAGAGTCTGAAGAGGAGCAAAGGGGGGAGTGATGAGGGGATGCCTGTAGTATATACGACATGGGGCCTGACTGTTTACCCTCACGTTGTCCGCAATACTTGGATTCATGCTATGATTATCACATGGACTTCCTTGCTGACTCTTTTTGCTGTTCCTGATGTTGTCCACACCTGTAATGTGCCGTAATGAGTCTATCGATCTGTGCCCACATGTTTTATGCCTGGAGGGGGGTGGAGGGAGGAATGGCTGCGGGTTTGTATTTGTGACTGAAAAATAAAATAAAGTTTAAAAAAACAAAAACAAAAAAAGTGACCAAATGCTGTTATTTAGGATCCCCAAATCATTCAACTTAATGTTGATTAACTTTTATTACAATATTTTTGATGCTAACTCTACAAAGGTAATAAACAGGCTTAACCCCCTTCGCTGCTAGGCCTTCCTCCCTGTGCTAAGACTTTTTTTGGCTATTTGTGGAAGTTTACGCTTAGGCCTCTGTAAATGTTTGACCACATAAGGTATCCACGCCAAATTTGCATCCTTTTCTTCCAACATAATGGGGATTTAGAGGTACCAGGGTTTGTTGATTTTCCTGGAGGGAAAATGGAAACAAGCATTTACAATGCAACGGTCTCGACTTTGCAAAAGTTGGAGCTATTGTCATTGTAAATGACAAAATTGTTATTTATCTGTTTGTTTAGAAAACAGATACATTAATGGCATTGTCACACACACACACACACACACACACAGAGCGCCACACACACACAGAGCGCCACACACACACAGAGCGCCACACACACACAGAGCGCCACACACACACACAGAGCGCCACACACACAGAGCGCCACACACACAGAGCGCCACACACACAGAGCGCCACACACAGAGCGCCACACACAGAGCGCCACACACACACAGAGTGCCACAAACACACACACAGAGCGCCACACACACACACAGAGCGCCACACACACACACACACACACACACAGAGCGCCACACACACACAGAGCGCCACACACACACACAGTGCCACACACACACACACAGTGCCACACACAGAGCGCCACACACACACACACAGAGCGCCACACACACACACAGAACGCCACACACACACACAGAGCGCCACACACACACACAGAGCGCCACACACACACACAGAGCGCCACACACACACACAGAGCGCCACACACACAGAGCGCCACACACACAGAGCGCCACACACACAGAGCGCCACACACACACACACACACACACACACAGAGCGCCATACACACAGAGCGCCACACACACAGAGCGCCACACACAGAGCGCCACACACAGAGCGCCACACACAGAGCGCCACACACACACACACACACAGAGCGCCACACACACACACAGAGCGCCACAAACACACACACAGAGCGCCACACACACACAGAGCGCCACACACACACACAGAGCGCCACACACACACACAGAGCGCCACACACACACAGAGCGCCACACACACACAGAGCGCCACACACACACAGAGCGCCACACACACACAGAGCGCCACACACACAGTGCCACACACACACACAGAGCGCCACACACACACACAGAACGCCACACACACACACACAGAACGCCACACACACACACACAGAGCGCCACACACACACACAGAGCGCCACACACACACACAGAGCGCCACACACACACACAGAGCGCCACACACAGAGCGCCACACACACACAGAGCGCCACACACACACAGAGCGCCACACACACACACAGAGCGCCACACACAGAGCGCCACACACACACACAGAGCGCCACACACACACACAGAGCGCCACACACACACACAGAGCGCCACACACACACACACAGAGCGCCATACACACAGAGCGCCATACACACAGAGCGCCATACACACAGAGCGCCACACACACAGAGCGCCACACACACAGAGCGCCACACACACAGAGCGCCACACACACAGAGCGCCACACACACAGAGCGCCACACACACAGAGCGCCACACACACAGAGCGCCACACACACAGAGCGCCATACACACACACAGAGCGCCACACACACACACAGAGCGCCACACACACAGAGCGCCACACACACACACAGAGCGCCACACACACACACAGAGCGCCACACACACACACACAGAGCGCCACACACACACACACAGAGCGCCACACACACACACACAGAGCGCCACACACACAGAGCGCCACACACACAGAGCGCCACACACACACACAGAGCGCCACACACACACACAGAGCGCCACACACACACACAGAGCGCCACACACACACACAGAGCGACACACACACAGAGCGCCACACACACACACAGAGCGCCACACACACACAGAGCGCCATACACACACAGAGCGCCATACACACACAGAGCGCCATACACACAGAGCGCCATACACACAGAGCGCCACACACACAGAGCGCCACACACACAGAGCGCCACACACACAGAGCGCCACACACACAGAGCGCCACACACACAGAGCGCCACACACACAGAGCGCCACACACACAGAGCGCCACACACACAGAGCGCCACACACACAGAGCGCCACACACACAGAGCGCCACACACACAGAGCGCCACACACACAGAGCGCCACACACACAGAGCGCCACACACACACACACACACAGAGCGCCACACACACACACACAGAGCGCCACACACACACACACAGAGCGCCACACACACACACACACACACAGAGCGCCACACACACACACACACACAGAGCGCCACACACACACACACACAGAGCGCCACACACACACACACACACAGAGCGCCACACACACACACACAGAGCGCCACACACACACACACACACAGAGCGCCACACACACACACACAGAGCGCCACACACACACACACAGCGCCACACACACACACACACACAGCGCCACACACACAGAGCGCCACACACACACACACAGAGCGCCACACACACACACACACACACAGAGCGCCACACACACACACACACACACACACAGAGCGCCACACACACAGAGCGCCACACACACAGAGCGCCACACACACAGAGCGCCACACACACAGAGCGCCACACACACACACACAGAGCGCCACACACACACACACAGAGCGCCACACACACACACAGAGCGCCACACACAGCCACACACACAGCCACACACACAGCCACACACACAGCCACACACACAGCCACATACACAGAGCCACACACAGAGCCACACACAGAGCCACACACAGAGCCACACACACATACACAGAGACACACACACATACACAGAGACATACACACATACACAGAGACATACACACATCCACAGAGACATACACACATACACAGAGACATACACACATACACAGAGCCCCAGAGCATAATTCCAAGAGCCAGAAAAAGGCTCGAAGCATAGGAACCAGGTTACACAGTATTCCCTTTTCATGGCTATCTGCCCCCTCCTTCCTCCTGCCCCCTCTCTCCTCTCGGCAACATGTTCTGCTCTCTGAATCAATGACCAGTGAGATTTCCAAAGCTGGTCAATCAGCATTCGGGCAGTCATTTTCAGTTTAGGCCGATCACCTACTTACCTACTCATTGCCCGAGTTGTCTCACTTCGTTCCCACAGCTGCCCCACCTCTGCACATCTAGTGAATAACACAGCAGCACTGCACATTCCCAAACAGCTGCGCTAACACTCCATGGGTCGCCAGAAATGTACAATAGCTGCTTAAGAGGCATCTGCAATTACATTCCCTGGGTGTGTAACCGTCTTTAATGACATTTCCACACTCGTAAAGAATCTAGAATTATGTGGTTAGGCTTCCTTGTAACCTTTGACATTGGTAGTCACACTGCAAGCGTAACGGGATATATACAGCTACATACTACAAGGACATTTATACACCTACGATTCTTAGTTGTAGAGGTTACATCATCTAGTAATTTCAGTGTGTACACAAGTATTGTCACATTCCACAGTCATTCCCTAGTATTAAGACATCTGGGACAGTACTTTCAGGGCATCCAGGCATCTACAGCAATAATGCTTTGGCAGGCAGCCATCTAGGCTTACATTCCCTTTGTATTCAAAAAAGGGGGTGGTGATGAACAGAGTGTCTGAATTAAGCAGACCACTCTTACCCAGTTTAAAGATCAGGGCTTGATCCATCACCGTTATTTAGCTAACTGCACCATCCCAGCTCAGAACCTGGCTATATGCAAATTAGTCTGTCCCTGGCCCAGTGCATCATGGGAACAGGGCAGACCAAACTACCAAGCCAATTCTTCATCAGAAAGGAGATAAGCTTCCGGGGACCGGTTTCTGGCATTTCAGCCGTCGTCGGCCCGGCTTGCTTGAATCCTGATGGTGCAGTGAGCAAGGGACTCATGTCTGAGTATACCCTGCCACACCTATAGTGGCCAAAAACGATTCAAACAAGCATTAGAAATGCAATAGGTCTCGCAGCATTAGAGTTAGTGCTTTTAGAATTGTTAATGGTTTTTTTTGTAAATCTTTAGCATGAGGTTGAGGGTGAGTGAGGGTGAGTGAGGGTGAGGGTGAGTGAGGGTGGGTGAGTGTGAGTGTGAGTGAGGGTGAGTGGGGGTGAGTGTGGGTGAGTGTGGGTGAGGGTGAGGGATTGAGGGTGAGGGGTTGAGGGTGAGTGAGGGTGAGGGGTTGAGGGTGAGTGAGGGTGAGGGGTTGAGGGTGAATGAGGGTGAGGGAGGGTGAGGGGTTGAGGGTGAGTGGGGGTGAGTGGGGGTGAGTGAGGGTGAGGGGTTGAGGGTGAGTGAGGGTGAAGGTGAGTGAGGGTGAAGGTGAGTGAGGGTGAAGGTGAGTGAGGGTGAGTGTGGGTGAGTGTGGGTGAGTGTGGGTGAGTGTGGGTGAGTGTGGGTGAGTGTGGGTGAGTGAGGGTGAGGGATTGAGGGTGAGGGGTTGAGGGTGGGTGAGGGGTTGAGGGTGAGTGAGGGTGAGGGGTTGAGGGTGAGGGGTTGAGGGTGAGTGGGGGTGAGGGGGGGTGAGGGGTTGAGGGTGGGTGAGGGGTTGAGGGTGAGTGAGGATGAGGGGTTGAGGGTGGGTGAGGGTGAGTGAGGGTGAGTGTGAGGGTGAGTGAAGGTGGGTGAGGGTGAGGGGTTGAGGGTGAGGCGTTGAGGGTGAGTGAGGGTGAGGGGTTGAGGGTGAGTGAAGGTGAGGGTGAGTGAGGGTGAGTGAAGGTGAGGGTGAGGGTGAGTGAGGGTGAGGGGTTGAGGGTGAGTGAGGGTGAGTGAGGGTGAGGGGTTGAGGGTGAGTGAGGATGAGTGAGAGTGAGGGTGAGTGAGGGGTTGAGGGTGAGGGGTTGAGGGTGAGTGAGGGTGAGGTGTTGAGGGTGAGTGAGGGTGAGGTGTTGAGGGTGAGTGAGGGTGAGGTGTTGAGGGTGAGTGAGGGTGAGGGTGAGGGGTTGAGGGTGAGTGAGGGTGAGGGTAGGTGAGGGGTTGAGGGTGAGTGAGGGTGAGTGAGGGTTTGAGGGTGAGTGAGGGTGAGGGAGGGTGAGGGTGAGTGTGAGGGGTTGAGGGTGAGTGAGGGGGAGTGAGGGTGAGGGTGAGTGAGGGGTTGAGGGTGAGTGAGGGTGAGTGAGGGTGAGGGGTTGAGGGTGAGTGAGGATGAGTGAGAGTGAGGGTGAGTGAGGGGTTGAGGGTGAGGGGTTGAGGGTGAGTGAGGGTGAGGGGTTGAGGGTGAGTGAGGGTGAGGTGTTGAGGGTGAGTGAGGGTGAGGTGTTGAGGGTGAGTGAGGGTGAGGGTGAGGGGTTGAGGGTGAGTGAGGGTGAGGGTAGGTGAGGGGTTGAGGGTGAGTGAGGGTGAGGTGTTGAGGGTGAGTGAGGGTGAGGTGTTGAGGGTGAGTGAGGGTGAGGGTGAGGGGTTGAGGGTGAGTGAGGGTGAGGGTAGGTGAGGGGTTGAGGGTGAGTGAGGGTGAGTGAGGGGTTGAGGGTGAGTGAGGATGAGGGTGAGTGAGGGTGAGGGTGAGTGTGGGTGAGGGTGAGTGTGGGTGAGGGTGAGTGAGGGTGAGGGGTTGAGGGTGAGTGAGGGTGAGTGAGGGTGAGTGTGAGTGAGGGGTTGAGGGTGAGTGAGGGTGAGTGTGGGTGAGGGTGAGTGAGCTACATCTAATGACTTCAGAGGACTGCTTATAGACTGTTTAAATTACAACCATTGTCGATAGTAAGTACTATTGACCCTGATAACGAAAACACACAACACCAGCTGTCACGGCAGACTGAAACACCCCTCTAACGCACGCTGGTTAATAAAACGAGGCACAACACCGAGGAATATTGACCAGATCACTAATAAGATTGGAGCGCCAATTGATTTTGAACCAAATCAATAGGAGATTAACACAATATTTGTAAAGCAGTGGAATGTGGTGGGGACGTGGCGCAAACAATAAGTGCAGCTAGATCATATACTCAAATACATCCAAGATAGGGTGTTAACGAATAGCGGGTAATTTAACTGAGTGATGCGGCTTCGCACTATGTCCTCAAAGTAAAATGGAGATTAGCAAGCTGGACAATCTGGAGGGTTACTTACATGCCGCTGGTACCAAAAGTGTCTGCCCGCTTCCCTCGATGTGTACACGGGCTTGTCTTGGCCGATTATTTTTAAATAGGTAAGCCAGAGCGCGCCAAACCAGATTGCTCGGTATTTCCGGGTCACGTGATCAGGGCATTCAAGTCTACGCAGTGCCAGACTCTATGGTGCGTGCGTGCTGGTACAGCAGGCAACACTAGAATGCTGACCCTTAAAAACAAATCAGAAGGCGCTTCGTGAAATCGGCGACACAATAATCTTCGGCACAATAGTAAAAGCAAGCACCAGTAGAGGCGTGTTTGGAAACCGAAGACTGGGTAAGGGGAGAGATGCATGGATTGGAGAGATGCAGGCTGTACTATGCAGCCCCATTAACGATCCCGCCCAAGCAACCATTTTGTATTTATTTACCTGGACAGCCGCAGTGGCGGACTGAGGAACGCTCGCGATATTTACAGGCAGCGCTACTGGATATGGAGCCTGCGTGTAGAAATAATTGGAAACAAGGCTAGCGGCAGGCAGGCAGGGGAGGAGAGGAGGAGGGGGGAGGAGAGTAGGGGAGGCACGGCCTAGCGGCCGTGCAATCAAGTAGTGAGGGGGCGGAGCTGGGGGAGGCTGTGGAAGAGAGTAGGCAAGGCGACACGGCGGGAGGGGGCGGAGCGGGTAAACAAAGACGGACATGCACGCGCCCGTGACTTTTAAGGTCAATGCGCATGCGCATAAGCTTAATGCGCATGCGCATTGACCTTAAAAGTCACGGGCACTGCAAGGAATCGCCACGATTCCTTGCAGTGTGGATAAAGAGTGGATAACTCGCAATACTCTCGCCTTGCTCGATGCGCATGCGCATCGACAGGCGAGACCTAAAAAGGGGGTGGTGATGAACAGAGTGTCTGAATTAAGCAGACCACTCTTACCCAGTCCAAAGATCAGGGCTTGACCCATCACCGTTATTTAGCTAACTGCACCAGCCCAGCTCAGAACCTGGCTATATGCAAATTAGTCTGTCCCTGGCCCAGTGCATCATGGGAACAGGGCAGACCAAACTACCAAGCCAATTCTTCACCAGAAAGGAGACAAGCTTCCGGGGACCGGTTTCTGGCATTTCAGCCGTCGTCGGCCCGGCTTGCTTGAATCCTGATGGTGCAGTGAGCAAGGGACTCATGTCTGAGTATACCCTGCCACACCTATAGTGGCCAAAAACGATTCAAAAAAGGGGATGGTGATGAACAGAGTGTCTGAATTAAGCAGACCACTCTTACCCAGTCCAAAGATCAGGGCTTGATCCATCACCGTTATTTAGCTAACTGCACCATCCCAGCTCAGAACCTGGCTATATGCAAATTAGTCTGTCCCTGGCCCAGTGCATCATGGGAACAGGGCAGACCAAACTACCAAGCCAATTCTTCACCAGAAAGGAGACAAGCTTCCGGGTTCTGAGCTGGGTTGGTGCAGTGAGCTAAAAAACGGTGATGGATCAAGCCCTGATCTTTGGACTGGGTAAGAGTGGTCTGCTTAATTCAGACACACTGTTCATCACCACTCCCTTTTCTGAATCATTTTGTCCACCATAAGCGTGGAAGGGTATACTCAGATGTGAGTCCCTTGCTCATTGCACCATCAGGATTCAAGCAAGCCGGGCCGACGACGGCTGAAATGCCAGAAACCGGTCCCCGGTAGCTTGTTTCCTTCCCAGTATAAGAATTGGCTTGGTAGTTTGGTTTGCCCTGTTCCCATCATGCACTGGGACAGGAACAGACTAATTTGCATGTAGCCAGGTTCTGAGCTGGGATGGTGCAGTGAGCTAAAAAACGGTGATGGATCAAGCCCTGATCTTTGGAATGGGTAAGAGTGGTCTGCTTAATTCAGACACTCTGTTCATCACCACCCCCTTTTCTGAATCATTTTGTCCACTATAAGCGTGGAAGGGTATACGCAGATGTGAGTCCCTTGCTCATTGCACCATCAGGATTCAAGCAAGCCGGGCAGACGACGGCTGAAATGCCAGAAACCGGTCCCCGCTAGCTTGTTTCCTTCCCAGTATAAGAATTGGCTTGGTAGTTTGGTTTGCCCTGTTCCCATCAGGCACTTGCACAGGAACAGACGAATTTGCATGTAGCCAGGTTCTGAGCTGGGATGGTGCAGTGAGCTAAAAAACGGTGATGGATCAAGCCCTGATCTTTGGACTGGGTAAGAGTGGTCTGCTTAATTCAGACACTCTGTTCATCACCACCCCCTTTTCTGAATCATTACATTCCCTTTGTAGGCAGGTGCTAGTTACATTCCCTTCACAGACAGGCCTCTTGGCACTGTCCCCCAGGAGGACAGACGTCTAAGGTTACACCCTCTTGGTAGGGAGCATCACTGGTTACATTCTCTGGGTATCCCGGCATCCTCCGCTACCCTCCTGGGGTATTGTGGTCCCCACACTGAAGGAGACCCCGAGCCCTCTATAAGTCTGGGGCTTAATCAATCAATCAATCAACCAGTCAGTTGTTAAGCGCACTATATACCCGCGAGGATCTCAAGGCGCTAGGGGGAAAGGGAGGTGGGGGAAAGGGAGGTGGGGGCCGCTACTGATCGAACAGCCAGGTCTTTAGGATCCTCCTGAAGGTCAGCAAGTCTTGGGTCTGTCATAGGCTCAGTGGGAGGGTGTTCCATGTCTTTGCGGCGAGGTGGGAGAAGGATCTCCCGCCGGTGGTTGTTCTTCGGATGCGCGGGACGGTGGCGAGTGAGAGGTCAGCGGGACGGTGGCAGGTGAGAGGTCGGCGGAGCGTAGCGGGCGGTTGGGAGTGTAGAAGGAGAGCCGTCTGTTGAGGTATGCTGGGCCGGTCTTGTGGAGTGCCTTGTGTGCGTGGATGAGGAGCTTGAAGGATATCCTCTTGTTGACGGGGAGCCAGTGTAGGTTTCTCAGGTGGGGGGTGATGTGGCCGTGTCGTGGTACATCGAGGATCAGTAGTGACGAGGCGTTTTGGATGCTTTGTAGTCGATTGATGAGCTTGGTCGGGGCTCCCGCGTAGAGGGAGTATCCTTAGTCGAGCCTGCTGCTGACGAGGGCCTGGGTGACTGTCTTTCTTGTATCTGTTGGGATCCATCTGTAGATCTTGCGGAGCATGCGGAGGGTGTTGAAGCAGGAGGAGGAGACGACGTTGACTTGCTTGGTCATTGAGAGCGTTGAGTCGAGGATGATTCCCATGTAAATGTTGAACAGTGTCGGGCTGAGGGAGGATCCTTCAGGTACGCCGCAGATCATCTTGGAGGCTTCGGAACGGGGGGAGGCGGTCGCTCTGGGTTCTGCCAGAGAGGAAGGAGGTGGTCCATTCCAGAGACTTGTCTCGGATCCCTGCGGCATGGAGGCGTGCGCGTAGTGTGCGGTGGCAGACGGTATCGAAGGCGGCGGAGAGGTCTAAGAGGATGAGTGCTGCAGTCTCCCTGTTGTCGAGCAGGGTCCTGATGTCGTCAGTGGCGGCGATGAGGGCGGTCTCGGTGCTGTGGTTGCTGCGGAACCCTGACTGAGAAGGGTCCAGGATTCTGTTCTCTTTGAGGTATCGGGTTAGCTGCCTGTTAACTATTTTCTCTATGACCTTGGCCGGGAAGGGGAGCAGAGAGATGGGTCGGAAGTTCTTGAGGTCTCTTGGGTCTGCCTTGGGTTTTTTGAGTAGGGCGTTGATCTCGGCGTGTTTCCAGCTCTGGGAAGGTCGCGGTCTCAAGGGAGAGATTGATGACGTTGCATAGGTGGGGTGCGATGGAGCTGCTTGCTTTGTTGAAGACGTGGTGCACGAATGGGTCTGATGGTGAGCCGGAGTGGATTGTGCTCATGGTCATGATGGTGTCATCGACGCTCACGCTGGTCCAGGCTAGCAAGGGGATGTGGTCGATGGTGTGTGGAGGGTCTGTTGTGTTGCTGGCTGTTGTGGCTGTCTGGGTGTTGAAGCTGTCGTGGATGTCTGCTATCTTGCGGTGGAAGAAGGTGACGAGGGAGTCGCACAGGGTTTGAGACGGCCGGATATCGTTGGTGTTGGAGCTGGGGTTAAAGAGTTTGTTCACGATGTTGAAGAGCTCCTTGCTGTCGTGTGCGTTGTTGTCGAGGCGGTCTTTGAAGGAGGTCTTCTTGGCAGCCTTGATGAGGTGGTGGTGGTGGTTGCGAACGGCGTCCTTGTGTGCTGAGTGGCTGTCTGGAGTTTGTTCACTGTGCCATTTCTTCTCTAGTTTCCCGCAGGCTTGCTTGGAATCTAGGAGTTCTGGGGTGAACCAGCTGGCCCTCTTGCTGGTGTCTCAGTGGGGGGTTTCTTCAGCGGGGAAAGGGTGTTGGCGCAGTCCTTGATCCAGCATCTGAGCTTGTGGGCAGCGACGTCTGTGTTAGAGGGCTCGGTGGGTGTGCTGAGAGCAAGGTTTGCATATAGGTGGTCTTCAGTGATTTTGCTCCAGCAGCGGCGGGGGATCTGTTAGGTGCGGTGGTGTGTGGTGGGTTTCTGGAAGGTGAAGTGGATGCAGCGGTGGTCGGTCCAGAGGAGTTCGGTGGTGTGAATGACTGAGACGTGTGGGCTTGAGAAGAAGACTGGGTCGAGCGTGTGGCCGGCGGAGTGGGTGGGCGTTGTGACGAGTTGTCTCAGTCCGAGGTTGGCGAGGTTATCGATCAGGGTTGAGGAGTTATTTTCGTTGTTGTTCTCAAGGTGAAAGGGTAGGATGTAGTCTGTGGATGTCAGAGCGTGCGTGCTGATTAAGTCGGCGATGGAGTCGCTGAACTGGGGGCGGGGTCCGGGGGGTCGGTAGACGAGGGTGCCTCCGAGGGTGGGGTTGGGGTCTTTGTGGATCTGGAAATGCATGTGTTCGGCGGTGCTGAGCGCGTCGCCGGTGCTAGCCAAGACCCTGATGCTGTTCTTGTGGATGATGGAGATTCCTTCTCCGACTCCATTGGTGCGGTCTCTGCGAGTGATCTTGTAGCCATCTGGGATGGCTATGGCGATGTCAGGTGCAGAGGAGTTGTTCAACCAGGTCTCTGTCAGGAAGGCGACGTCTGGGGAGGCTGTGTTGAGCAGGTCCCAGAGCTCGACGGCGTGTTTGCGTGCAGAGCGGGTGTTCAGTAGTATGCATCAGAGGTGGTTGAGGTCTTTCTTGGCGGGTGGTTTGTTGGCTCTGTGGCTGGTGTAGCTGCAGTTCCGGCAGGTGAAGGGACCGTGTGTGCGTTTTGGGGCGGCCTTGAAGCAGTTGTGGGTCCGTCCGGGGTTGAGAGCGTGTAGAGTGCTGGCGTCGTAGTGGTGTCGGGTGCGGGGCCAGGGGTACTGGCGATGGGAGCGGTCCAGGCACAGACAGGCTTGCCGCGTGCCAGCAGCGCGACCGCGCAGCGGCCGGCATGTGTGGGGAGGTGGGAGTGAGGAGCAGATGGGGGGCGGGGTTGCTGACATTTTTTATTATTATTAGTTTTATATAGCGCTAGCCAGACCCGAAGGCATCGGAGCGCTTTACAGCAAGATCGATCATAGGATACATTAAGCAATTTAGTATATATAAAGAAAACATGTTACACATAAGTAATATATCACAGTAGATTGTACAGGGACTGTATGAGGTAGTCGAAGGGAAACCCAAAACTCACGGATAGGTTCAGCCGGTAAGTGGGGGGCGAGAGGTAGTCACTACAGAGAGTGAGGTAGAGGTCGATGAGGCAAAAGTTTCTGTGTGCGACTCTGGTATGAATTTAGCAACTAACTTGTAGCTATCCGTTAGGGGGAGATCGGTTTAGGAAGAAGACCTTGAGTTGCCTTTTGAATATTATGAATGAGGGGTTAGTCCTGATTTGTACTGGAAGGGAGTTCCATATTTTCGGCGCATTTCCTGCAAAAGATCGAGCTGCGGTTTTTTGTCTGCGAGATTTCGGGGGGATAAGCAGTAGAGTGTTTGTGATCCTCGGGGTTCTTGAATGCCCGGCCTTCTCTAGTTTAGCTGCCAGGTAGGCTGGTTTCCTGGTGTGCAACACTTTGTGCGTGAGGCAAGTAGTTCTGAAGCTGGCATGCATTTCCACAGGGAGCCTTTTTAGCTCTTTGACTGCAGGCGAGATGTGATCATATTTCTTTATTCCGGTGACCATTCTGGCTGTGCATTAAGAGTTGATCTGAGTGGAACTAGATGGGATTTTGGTGCTCCTGTGAGATTTGCAATTCCGTAGTCCAGTATGGACAGTACCAGGGATTGTGTGGCTTGTTTGAGGTCGCTAGGAGGGATGAAGGGTTTAATTTTGTTGAGAAGTTTAAGGTTGAGGAATGCACTCTTTGCAGTGTTTTTGATGTGTTTGTTCATGTTTAGTTTGGGGTCCAGAGTGATTCCAAACAATTTTGCGGAATCGGCTAGGATGAGGTTGTGATTGAGAGACTCAATGGTTTTTATCCATTCTGTGATTTGGGTGTTCTCCTCTTTGTTGGAGAGGAGGAGGATTTCCGTCTTGTCCTGATTTAGTTTTAGGTGGTTGCCTGAGAGCCAGTGCTGGACTTCTCCTAGAGTGACGTTCAGTCTCTGGATGTCTTCGATGGAGGAGGTTTCCAGGTAAATTTGGGTATCATCTGCATAGAGGTGGAAGGGAATGTTGTTCTTTTTTAGAATGGCGGTAAGGGGCTTCATATATATGTTGAAAAGTTGTGGTGAGAGTACTGATCCTTGAGGGAAACCCCTACGTACAGGGAGTGGGTCAGAGGAGAAGTTCTTGATTTTTATATTTTGGGTGCGGTTTTGTAGAAAAGAGGCGAACCACTGTAGGACCACCTCCTCACCTCCCGCCCTTTCTTGAAGTGCTTTGATGAGGAGTTTGTGGTCAACCATGTCGAAGGCAGCCGATAGATCCAAGAGTATGAGTAGACAGCATTGGCCTTTGTCCAGAGATTTGTGCATATATTGTCTATTACATTTAAAATCGCTGACTCATACGAGAATATTGGGACACTATTATAGATGAGGTAGACTCACTTGGACACGCAATTACCCCGGTTCCATGCCTACATTCTACTGGGCCTCCCCAACGCCCTAATGTACCCATTGAAGTCCCAAAGGGGTCGTCTCATCGCTATAGCCCTAGGGGCCGCCACCCAAAATATCTTAGCACACTGGAGATCGCCGCACAGTCCCCATCACGTGGGTTGGTTACACAGGTTGTGGATGGTGCTTGGAATGGAAAAATTATCGCTGGTACAGGTCGGGAGGGGGGAGGAATTACCGGAGCTGTGGCGCCCCTTCTTGACACTACTCACAGGGAAATTCCGTGAATTGAGCTGCCCTAGATACCTACACCTTTTACGATTTGCCGACACACCGCTACCAGACCCGCAGGTACCCAAGAGAGCGCGGACACGCAAGCCCAAATAAGTATTTCTTTATCTCTTCCTATAGCTTATGCTGGAGCTGACAGTTTTCTTGGTGGACAGAGGGGGGGAGAGGGGAGGGAGTTTTGGTATTGTTTTAAGGCATTTCGAGTGCTTTCTGCCACTAAGCAGCCCTGGCCGGCACTCCTCAGATGTATCGATTGCACATTATCTCTGGGCATGCTACGGATGTGTGACAAAGCAAAGCCTTCATGTTTTGTTTTCTGTGAAAATTCAATAAAAGATTTAACCATAAAATCGCTGACTCTGTACTGCATCCTTTTCTGAACCCTGATTGATGGGGATCAAGAAGGTTGGTGCTATCTAGGTGTTGAGTGAGTTGGGTAAGAACACATTTTTCCACAATTTTCGCTAGAAGGGGGAGGTTAGAGACGGGTCTGAAGTTGATCAGATTGTTTGTGTCTGAGCCATGTTTTTTCAGTAGAGGAGTGACTTGGCCAATTTTGAGACAGTCAGGCATGACTCCGGTGCTCAGAGAGCTATTTATAATCTTAGTCCAGAGCGGGGCTAGGCATAGTTTGAGCTTTTTGGCTAGTTGGGCCGGTAGGGGATCCATAGCCTGTGCTGAGGGTTTGGTGTTCGAGATCATGTTGATGACCTCTGCTTCGGAGATGGGGTTGAAGGATTTCCAAAAGGTAGGGGGTGAATAGGTGTGAAATCTTCTGCCTCAGCGGGCGCTTAGCTGTTGAGGGGGCTTTTCAGTACGACCAAGGAGAGTTCTATCTTGGAGATTTTGTCGTTGAAGAAATTGGCAACGTTGTCCCACAGGTCTTTAGAGGCTATAATATGTGTCGTAGGAGGTTTGTCGCTTGATGAGGCTGAATAGTTCCTTTGGTCTGTTCTTAGCTTCGTCTAGGGAGTTGCAAAAGAAGGATGTTTTTTCATTTTTTATGTGTTTGTTGTATTTCCCTCTTACTGCTTTGAGTCCAGCTCGCAGGATTGTGGATAGGTTGTTTTGCCACAGTCTTTCTGTCGTTCTTAGTTCTCTTCTTTCTGAGTTTAAGTCTGAATTGAACCATGATCTGGAAGGAGTGTTCCTGACTCTTTAGTTTCAGGGGGGTTATTTGGTCCATAATGGAGGTCATGGTGGAGTTGTACTAAGAAGTGAGTTCAGTTGCTGATAGATCAACTGTGTGTGTGGGGATGAGGGAGCTTACCCTTTCCTCCAGGTCAGCAAGAAGTATTTGCCCTAGATTTCGCACCCAGCCGGTGGGTCCTGCGCCTCGGGCTTGTCTTAGATCCTTTGGTTTAGGTGGAAAAATATGATCTGGTGACCCGACCAGTCCACAGGCAAGGTTTGGTCAATAGAGACTGAGTCTGCATGAGCAATAATGGCATCGAGGATTGAACCTTTGTTGTGGGTTTCCTCTGTGCAGTGTTGGGTGAGACTGAGGTTGCTCATAAGATCGTTGAGGGTTTTGATTAGCGCAATGTTTTCATCTTTCCAGTTTAAGTTGAGGTCACCTAGAAGTATGCTGTTTGGACTCTGGAGTGCGGAATGAGTATTTTAGGTTGGATAGCTGCTGTCCAAAGGAGGAAGTGTTTCTTGGCGGATGGTAGAGGAGGTGACAGAGTAGTGAGTTGTTGTCACTCATCTTTATGGTTGTAGTAAGACATTCAAAAGAGTTATATTTGAGGGAGTCAGTTTCCGTTACAGAGATGCTGTTCTTGTGTATGATTGCTATACCTAACCTCTCTGGTTTTTTCTGTCTTTGTATATGATAGTGAATCCCGGGGGCACAAGCATGTCCAAGCAGTCAGGGGACGCAGTTGCGGGGGCTGTAAGGGGCGACGAAGGAAACAGGAAGGGCATAAAGGTCACAGAAAACAGGGGGAAACGAGTGGGGCAGAAGGTCACAAGAATGGGCAGAAATGTCACCAAAAAACGGGGGGAAACAAGTGGCACAGAAGGCAGAAAGGTCACATAAATGCATGGGCAGCTAAGCAACAGAAGGCAAAAAAGGGGGCCGCGAGGGAAGCAGAAGGAAAAACCAGTCAGAGACACGGGGCAGCGAGGGGAGCAGAAGGGAAACCGGGCAGAGAGACACGGGGGCAGCGAGGGAGAGAACGGGCACAGGTGGTGCTGTGCGGAGGGGGAGCGGCCTAACTAGAAGGGTCAAGGGTTGCTCTCATCACTGCGCAGCGGCCGGCCTATAGGGGGAGGTGGGAGGGAGGAGCAGCAGGGAGGCGGGAGGTGGGGGCAGCGAATAGGCAATCAGGGGACGGAGCGGTGAGGGGCGACAAAGAAAACAGAAGGCAAAAGGCCACAACAATTGAGGTGGAAATGAGTGGCATAGAGGGCACAAAGGTCACAAGAAATGGCAGAAAAGGTCACAAAAAACAGGGGAAACGAGTGGCACAAAGGTCACAAAAAAGAGCAGCAGAGGTCACAAAAAACGGGGGAAACGAGTGGCACAGACGCAGAAAGGTCACAAGAAAGGGCAGAAAAAGTCACAAGAAACGGGGGAAACGAGTGGCACAGAGGGCACAAAGGTCACAAGAAAGGGAAGAAAAGGTCACAAAAAACAGGGGGGGGAACAAGTGGCACAAAGGCAGAAAGGCCCCAAGAAAGGGCAGAAAAGATCACAAAAAACGGGGGGAAACTAGTGGCACAGATGCACAAAGGTCACAAGAAAGAGCAGACGAGGTCACAAAAAAAGGGGGAAACGAGTGGCACAGAGGCAGAAAGGTCCCAAGAAACGGCAGAAAAGGTCACAAAAACAAGACAAAACGAGTGGCACAGAGCCACAAAGGTGATGAAGGGTTAAAATCACGCTCTACCATCTGATTACCAAAAAGAGCACCTCTTATGTGTCTTGATAGCAAAAATGTCACATATGGCCCTACCAGAGAGAACCTGAAAATATGCTTAAAACCCTCAATTTTGCTATGCATGATCAGCAAATTAAATCCCACAAATTCCCTGAATCCTGGGGTTATAGACCCACGGTAAAGGCCAAAAAGACATGTCTTAGGGTAACAAAATGCACTAGGCCCACACTGATGTTAAACATGCATTTCTGTTGCACTGAAAACAACTTGGCAAATTGGCCTGACGTGAAGTACAGTAATTTTCCACAGCATCAAGACCTACGCCCTCTCACACGTACACAAGACCCAGCTGGTGCAGGTTGACACATCTTGGAAGGTTGACACATCGAGACTTTCCACTGAAACATTATTTTGAAACATTGCTTGCACGAAGCAAAAGCCGCAACCTCTCGCAATAGCAGTACCTATCGTAAGTTCCGCTCTCACATATATTTTTAGAAATATGTACAGGACAAGAAGTCTTTGTTTATGTTCTGCGGTCAAACATGGCCAACCAACCGGTAGGACACCTGACTGCCCCCACTGTCCTAGGACAATGCGGTCAAGCCACCTGCGTCAGAAAGTACGCCAGGCCATGTTACTTCTGTGATTTTAGGTATAAAAGATCCACCATCACAATTAGAAGGCAGAACTCTCCAAGCTGATCTTTTGGGCAGTTCTCCGGTCAACTGACTATCTGATTTGGGACTGCCAGAACCTACTCTACCAGGTGATGCCTTCCTGAATAAGATAGCTTTTCAATCTTCTTCATTATCTTAACTTGCCAGGTGCTTTTTCATCCATACCCAATTCCTTGCATTCTAAGGTATCATTTTAGCATAAGATCCTCTAGGGTTCTTCCCCCTAGATAGGTGCTTCAAGGCACTAGGCCTGATAGAAATGTACTCTGTATAATCCAGCTAAAATTCAATTGTGCCTTTTTAATGTTAGCCTCTGATATTTTATTCTTACTTGAGTACTTAAACCTGCAATAATGTTTCTCCTCAAGAGAGTTGTGTGTAGTCAAAGTATTTTCTTGAACAGGATTTAATGCCTTCTTGAAGCCTCCATTTCACACTGAAATTTATATTTTAGTAGATAGTCACTTCTGTTCACTTTGCAGCATTTTATAAGCAATTGATATCTTGCACATTTTCTGGCAGAGTGAAGCCAGGTTTTCTTAAAGAGTGTTCTTTAGCAATATGCCTCATTGATATACGTGTGTGTGTGTAAAAATAAACGTGCCACTCCAACTTGAAAAGTCGTCATTTCACGTTATTGTTTCTTCTTTCTTACTGCGTTATTGAAACGATACTCCTAACCACAGTTGAGTGTGGCCACACCCTAAGGGGCTCGAAAGGGCCTCTCTCTACTCACCCTCTGTCAAAGGTCACAAGAAAGAGCAGAAGAGGTCACAAAAAACGGGGGGAAACGAGTGGCACAGATGCACAAAGTTCACAAGAAAGGGCAGAAAAAGGTCACAAAAACCGGGGAAAAACGAGTGGCACAGATGCACAAAGGTCACAAGAAAGGGCAGAAAAGGTCACAAAAACCGGGGGGAAACGAGTGGCACAGAGGCAGAAAGGTCACAAGAAAGGGCAGAAAAGGTCACAACAAGCATTTACAATGCAACGGTCTCGCCTTTGCTAAAGTTAGAGCTATTGGCATTGTAAACCACAACATTTTTATTTATGCTTTGTTTTTGAAAACAGATACATAAATGGTATTGTCATTTACAATGCCAATAGCTTAATCTCACGCAAATGCGAAAACTATTGCATTTGCAATGCAATAGGTTGCGTATTTACGCGAGTTTGAGCTATTGACATTGCAAATAACGCGTTTTATTTATGTTTCAAAAACACACACACACAGTTAGACCGGCAAATGTTATAAAATTGCAAAATATTCCTTGGAGTTCCCACTGCTTGAGAGTGGCCAAAAGGGTCAGTATTTCAAGACTGTACCTCCATTGGGCAAAGTGGTTCCCCCAATTTGACATGGTCTTAAAATGTGTGTACTCTAGTACGTAGGATGAATTGGAGAGGACACAAATGCAGGCATGCATGCCCCTACAGAAAAGGCTCATGAGATGTGGGAATGCATATACGTGAATTTATACATGTAAACCATATGCATTCATCGACATGCGCAATATATAGCAGTTGATGCCTTTACATGTTCACATATATCTGTGAATGTATATTTTCTCGACAGATAAACTACGTTTGACTAAAAACTATAAAGAGCAGAGGTTGTGAGGGCTTAAAGAGCTACAGCTTAGACCAGCCTTGCGGTTTCCCCCGCACAGAACCATCCCCTCGCACTGCCCTGGTCTGCACTGCATCCCAAAAGGTCGTCCTGACCGATTACCTATTTATTTTTGTTTCCACTCACAAGCCTTCTTAGGGGAAGGGGGCCTATGTTCCTCGGGAAAGGCAGGGTTAGAGGAATTCTGGCACCCTTCACCGAGACTTTCCAAATACGTGCAACGAAAAGCTGACATGTCAGTCAGGCAACAGCCAGCCTCTGTTTAATAAAAGGAACCCTGTTTTTCATCTTCCGGTGACAATTCTAGCCAGCCCTTCCAACATAAAGAAACACGCTGGAAGTTCAGGGTTCGAGTGCAAACAAATGGGTAACCAAAATTGCATGTGCAGAAATAAACAGAGGACATGACCATTTTTTTTGTCACTTCGCCAAGCCAGGGCTGAGTCTGTAGACCGGAGTGGCATGGAGATCAGAGGAAGAGGAACGTGCAAACACGGACCGGCGAGGGGGGCAAAAAGAGGCTAGGGCGGCTGCAGTGCCTACCTGGTAACAGATGTGCAAAGGTCAAGCGGTTCTGGGGCGCTTCCGTGTTGTTTGAAACACACTGCCCAAGAACAGGATGCGGAGACATCCAAACCAATTAAATAAGTGTTCCGAAGTGACCTATGTGACGTGTGGCGCCTTCCTAAAAAAAAAACGACCGGGAAGCAAGCAGTGCAGGAGAATCATACGAATGTGGAATAAAACCCACAGAGTGCACTAAAAGGTCCCTTCTGGAGAAAGAACATAAGTTACTTACCTGTAAACTGTGGTTCTCCAGGATTGGTGTCTTTCATAGATTCACATGCTTGAATATTCCCCGTCGTCGAAGTGGGAGTCCCACGGTACATAAAATAGCAGTAATATATGCATGTATATATGAGAAATATTATAAATAAAATATACATACATATAATGCAATAAAAATGTAAACTTAAAAAAGTACCATAGAACAGAATAGGCCCATTGAAAAGCCCAAGGGAGAATTCACTTTTGTAACTTATAGGAGTCATTATGTGTTGGTCCACATTCCAGCCAATCAGGCTGTAGCCTCCTCTAGAACCTTCTCCTCAGAAGCCCAAGTCCTCAGATTTTCGTAGCACAAGTAAGTATAAATGCTTGAGGAGAAGAGAGCCTCTGAGGGGAGGATGGGAGGGTCGCATGTGAATCTATGAAAGACACCAATACTGGAGAACCACAGTTTACAGGTAAGTAACTTATGTTCTTCTCCAGTATTAGGGGTGTCTTTCATAGATTCACATGCTTGAATAAGAATAGAAAGCAGACAGAAGTGGCGCTCCAAATATACTCCCTTACTCTTGAATTTAATCTAAGGGCAGCGAATGGGAGGACTTCCTTGGATAGGGGGGGTGCACATACCTACAACAGACCAGGGCACACCTCTAGGCTGGATTATGTCCTAATAGATGTGTGCTTATGGCCTTATGTAAGGGACATGCAGGTGGTCCCTTCGACAGAAAGCGATCATAACCCACTCTCCCTAGAAATGGAACAACGGTGGCAACCCTTAAGGAAGGCCAACATTAAAGAGGCACTCGTACCACTAGATGAATCTGAAGTCTCCCCATGTGGTAGAAGAATTAAATGGGCGAAACTGGTCCTATCTGAGGCGAAGGTTGGGGAAATTCAATCCCACCTAAACCACGCGGTAATATCTCTCGGAAGCTCGCTTGAAGGGGTGGGTAAAGTGAGTGGGATATTTCTCTCCCTGATTGAAGCCCTAACCAACGTGTTTACCCTGTACTCTAAAAAGCTGGGCAATACAGGAACTAAAAAATCTGTTGAGGGGTGGTATACCCAAGCGTGCAGGACCCATAAGGCAAAGCTAGTTGAGGCAGTTAAATCTAAATCCCAAAGTGTGATCCAGGAAGCTAGGAAGGCTTACAAAAAGACCCTTAGTTTGGCTAGAAGGGAGTGGGAAGAAAATTACTGGGAAGACCTACTCCAGGCTAGCAAAATTAGGGATTCAGGGGTGTTTTGGAACCTCATAAGGAAACGGAGCAAATCCGATGCGGCCATGAGACCCTGCAACATCCCGCCTCAAAGTTGGGCAAAACACTTTGGGTCTTTATACCTCCCACCAGATGGGGAACTGTCTGTGGGGATGGATCTCACACTAGCAATCGAACCTCATGCCTATGACCTCTTCACTCCCTTAGAGATCGAGGGGGTTATAGGCTGGGTGGCACCACGCAAGGCACCGGGCCCGGACGGCCTTCCGGGTGATCTCATGAGGGCATACCCAGCGGAATGGGGAAGGATCATAGCAGCTCTCTTAAATGACATTATGAGGGGAGGAGTAGTACCAGAATCCTGGAAAGGGGCGGTGGTTGTCCCCATTTATAAAAAAGGGTGCAGGGAAACCCCGGGAAACTATCGCCCAATAAGTCTGATAGACTCCACCCAAAAGATAGCTGGCAAAGCTATCCTTGGTAGGATCCTCCATTGGGTGGAGGAGAATAAAATCCTATCAGACTTTCAGGCAGGTTTCCGGGCTGGTATGGGGACTATAGAGCAGGTGTTTAGGTTGTCCCTCTTGGGGTGGAAGGTGGTGGAACTAGGCAAGGGTAGTCTTTACTTAGCCTTTATAGACTTGAAGACTGCCTTTGACCTAGTTCCCCGGGAAGAGCTTTGGAGGGTCCTTTGTGAGTTGGGACTACCACCTTACATCTTGTCCCTTCTCATAAGCCTTCATGCCCACACTTTTGCACAGGTCCGATGGGGTAAAAACGGAGAGCTCACAGAAAAGATACCAGTGTCTAGGGGCGTAAGACAGGGTTGCGTCTTGGCACCCACCCTATTCTCGTTATATCTGAATGGGGTGGTAAAACACCTTCAACAAGAACCAGCCGACGCCCCCTGTCTTGGAGGTGTCCGTATCCCAACCCTGCTTTTTGCGGACGACACGCTCCTGATTTCGAAGACCCCACAAGGACTACAGAAACTTCTAACACGATTCCAGGAGTTCTGTGTTGCAAAAGGGCTACTAATAAATGTGGACAAGACAAAATACCTAGTTGTTAACCCACCTAAAAAATTGGGCCGCCCACCTACACTCAACTCTATTCCCCTGGAGAAAGTAGCCGAATTCGACTACCTTGGCATTCGGATTACGGACAGGATGACTTGGGCAAACCACATTGAAAAAATGGTCCTTAACCACAGGAGAGTAGGAGGAGCTCTCATGAGGGAATACAGGGCCTCAACTAGGAGATCACTTACCCCAGTACTCGACATCTACAAGGCTAAAGTAGCGACATCAGCCTTGTATGGGGCAGAACTGTGGGGCCACTGCCGACTGGATGCCCTAGTTACTGCTGAGAGCAAGCTATTAAAATCCTTCATCGCTGTTCCTCTGAGCACACCGTCAGTACCAGTGAGGATGGACACGGGATGCAAAAACATTAAAGATCAGGCCCAGCTTCGCCCGCTCCTGTTGTGGACACGGATCTGGAGGTGCGAAGAATTAAAATCCTATGCTGATGCCCTGAGAGACATAATGAGCCAGGGGGGTTGGGCCAAGATAAAATGGTTAAAGGACACCAAAAAGCTGTTGGAGAATATAGGACTAGGGGACTGTTGGTCATCCCGCTCAGCCCCTCCAAAAGAAGTTGTCAAGGCGCTTTTTTGGAAATGGACTGCTGAGCGTCTAATCTCTAGCTCCAATCACTGCAGGTCCACTGCCACCTTTTTACAAATTAAAGACACTGTGGCAATTGAACCTTACTTGGACTTGATTACTCTCCCCTTTGACCGTGCTCTTTACTTTAAATTTAGAGTTGGTTCCCTCCCGCTAGGTGCCCTGGTATCGAAATGGTCAACAGCGGATCGTACTTCTCCCAACTGTGCATGTTGCCCGAGTAAGATTGAGTCTATTGCGCACGTTTTATTTGAATGCCCGGATTATGCTAGGCCTAGGAGCTCTTGGCTGAAACCACTCTGCCGTAACATGGGCACACGCAGTCATTTAGTAGCCTTGCGTATCCTAAGCACGGACACTTCCCCCCCCATAGTCTGTGGAATAGCTAAATTTTTAAAGCAGTTTTGGCTCATTCGATGTAAGAGATTGTCAGTAGCTGTTTAATCCTCGTTTTAGCTAATTTATTAACGGACTTTATATCCTTTTATCACTTTTTAATATTTCTTACTGACTTCTTGTGGCATTAATTTTTTGTATACTGTATTGATTGTATTATGAATGTGCTTATAAGATATCTCTGCATATCGAATAAAAGCTTATGACTGACTGAAGAATAGAAAGCAGTAAAACATACATTAGTCATAAAGGAAGATACAAATTACGTTTAGGCATAACTTATCACTTAATAGCAATAAAAAACCAAAACATGACAATACCTTTATGACTGGAGGCGGGTAGCAACAGAGGCTCACCTTTATCGGAAAAGATTCCGCAGCACCGCTTGACCCACTGCCGCATCCGCGGCATCTGTTGATTGCAGGCAGTAGTGCTTCGTGAAAGTATGGCTGCTGGACCAAGTAGCAGCTCTGCAGATTTGTCTTAGAGGTACCCCCGCAAAGAGGGCAGCAGAAGTTGACACAGCTCTCGTGGAATGAGCTCGAGCAGGAGCAGGAAGGGGCTTGCCAGCCCGTTGATGACAATAGGATATGGCAGACGATATCCATCTGGTGATAGTTTGTTTAGTTACGGGTAGTCCTTTGCATACTGGGCCATATGCAACAAACAATTGATCAGACTTTCTGAAGGCAGCTGTGCGTTGAATGTAAAATTTAAGACAGCGCTTCACATCCAGAGTGTGTAAGGAACGCTCCGCTGCAGATTGAGGTGCAGGGAAGAAAGTCTTAAGAACAATAGGTTCATTGAGATGAAAGTCACTGGGAACCTTAGGAATAAAACTGGGATTTGTTCTCAAGGTGACAGCCTCGTTGGAAAATTGCAAAAACGGTGGCTGTATAGTAAAGGCTTGAATGTCGCTGACGCGTCTAGAAGAGGTCAGAGCAAGTAACAGAGCCACTTTCCACGTGAGGAACTTCAGATTGGAAGAATGTATGGGCTCGAATGGAGGCAAAAGCAGCTGAGACAGAACTAGGTTGAGTCGCCATGAAGGTGGAGGCCGACGGATTGGAGGAAACATCCTAAAAAGGCCTTTGAAGAACTGTCTTATGATCCTGGAAGAGTACAAAGATGTTATGCCATCATGACGGAAACGAGAGATAGCAGCCAGAAAAACTTTAAGGGTGGAGTGAGATAGTCCTGATTTTGCTAGCGACAAAAAGAATGGCAAAATTTGTTCTGGCTGAGCACACATGGGATCTAGAGATCTAGTGGAACACCAAGCGCAGAAACGCTTCCATTTCAGCTGGTAAGTTTTGACAGTAGATTGTGCTCGAGCATTTGATAGCACTGCCCTACAATCCTTGTCGATATTCATGTGTGCAAATTCATAGTACTCAGGTTCCAAGCATGAAGTTGAAGGTATGCTGGATCCGGATGGCATATTTGACCTTGATGCATTGTGAGAAGATGTGGCAGAGGATGCAACCGTATCGGTTGTGTCAGAGAGAATAGGAGGAGATCTGAGAACCAAGGACGTCTCGGCCATTTGGGTGCGATCAGGATCATCCGACATGGTTGGAATCTCATTCTGTGTAACAGACGTGGAATGAGCGGCAGAGGAGGGAATGCATAACTGAAGGCGTTCGACCAATTTATTGAAAAGGCATTCCCACTCGACTCCTTGTGTGGATGCCGGCTCGCAAACGTTAGACATTTCCTGTTGAGAACAGTTGCAAAGAGATCCAACTGCGGTCAGCCCCACTGTCGGAAGATGTAATCCAACGTTGGTTGGTGGAGTTCCCATTCGTGGTTGTCCGAGAGGGCTCTGCTGAGCGCGTCCGCCAGCACATTGGCCACACCTGGTACATGAATAGCTTGGAGATGTATTTGACGTTGTAGAGCCCAGTCCCAAATTTCCTGTGCCAGCTGTGATAGCACGAGAGATCTTGTGCCGCCCTGTTTGTTGATGTAGTGCATGCTGGTGGTATTGTCTGTCTTCACCAACAATGTCTGTCCCTGCACTACTCTTTGAAAGGACTTCAAGGCCAAGAAAATCGCCAGTAGTTCTAAGCGATTTATGTGCCAAGTGCGCTGAGACGCCGTCCACTTGCCTCTCACGGACATTCCGTCGAGATGAGCACCCCAACCTTCTAGGGAGGCGTCTGTCGTCAGTGTCAGTGTCGGTTGTTCGTCCTTGAATGAACGACCTGTGGCTATATTTGGAGGATGAGCCCACCACTCCAAAGCTTTTTGTATGCGGGACGTTAGATGGATCTTGTCCTCGAATGACCCTGATACCTGCTTCCACTGGCTGTCGCGTTCTTCCTGAAGGACTCTCATGTGCAGTCTGCAGTTGAGAATCAGTTTAATGCACGAGGAAGCCATGCCGAGGAATGACTTGTACATTCGGACAGAAACGTACTGTCTTGACTGCAGGTACTGAACTTTCTGCAACATTCTGCTCTGACGTTCCTGTGAAACGAACACTTGCCCTAGCCGAGAATCGAGCGAGGCTCCTAGAAAATCTCGCTGTTGAGAAGGGTGAAAGTGTGACCTCAGGCAATTGATGGAGAAACCTAGAGTTTCGAACAGGGATATGCAGACTTGTGTGTGTTCTTGTGTCAGTTGGAAAGTCCTTGCTTTTATGAGGCAATCGTCCAGATATGGATAAAACTGGATGTTCTGTAAGCGCAGGTAAGCGGCCACCGGGGCTAGGATTTTGGTAAACACCCTCGGTGCCGATCGAAGGCCGAATGGAAGGACCTTGAATTGGTAATGAAATTGGCCGACTGTAAAACGAAGGTATTTCCTGTGCCTGGTGTGGATAGGCACATGGAAATATGCATCTTGAAGGTCTATTGTCGAAAAGAATTCTCCTGGAATGAGGAAATTCAAGATTTGAAGCAGGGTTAGCATCTGAAAAGTCTTGGACGCGATGAACTTGTTTAGAGCCCTCAGATCCAAGATGGGGCGCCACTCTCCTGATTTTTTCTTCACTAGAAAGAAACGGGAGTAGAATCCCTTGCCGCGTTGACATTGCGGTACCAATTCTATGGCTCCTTTCCTGATCAGAAGCTGCACCTGGGCCAACAGTTCCCTGAAATGGGGAGAAGGTGGGCCCGAAGGCGGACGAGCGGGGGGAAATTTCGTAAATTCCAGGGTGTGTCCTTTTGAAACTACATCCAAGACCCATCGGTCGTTGGTGATGTTCGACCAATTGCAGAAGAATTTCGAGATTCGACCTCCAAGATGCACAATCCTCTCACTGTTTTTTGTTGGTGTTCGCACCACCTCTGTAGTTGGACTTCCGCTGGTAAGGCCTGGAGGTGGATGAACGATTTTGGGACTGATAGGATCCTCTTTGCCTGTTGTCGTAAGTGTATCCTCTATATTGGCCCGTGCCTCGAAAAGTAGAGGTTCCTCCTCCTCTACCACGAGCCCCACGAAATGGCCTCTTTCTGTATTGAAGAGTTGTTAAGGACTTCGCTGTGTCCGTGTCCTTTTTGATGAGTTCCAAGGCATCATCAACGTGCTTACCAAACAGAGACTCGCCATCGTAGGGCAAATCAAGCACTCTGGATTGAACTTCCGGCCGGAAGGTTGTTGACTTCAGCCAGCCTTGGCGACGCAAAACTGCAGCACCCGCCAATTGTCGGAATCCAGTAGAGGCTATATCGACGGCACAGTCGATAATTTCCGTTGAAATCTTTTCTCCCTCGAGAATGATGGCCTGTGCTTCCTCCCGGATGGAGTCAGACATTTGGGGAAGTAGACCAGCGATCTCGGACCACATTTGACGGTCGTAACGACCCAGAATGGCTAAGGCGTTGGAAGCTCGTACCGTTGTCGCTGCCATTGTGGTAAATTTCTTACCAATTGAGTCCAATTTGCGGCCATCCTGATCCGGGGGGGAAGTTAGGGGTATGGCAGGATTTCGAGACCTTTTTTGTGCCGCCTGAGTGATCACTGAGTCTGCTTTAGGCTGTGAAACTAAGCAGGCCGGGGAAGTAGGCGGTGCCTTATATTTTTTGTCCAGTCTAGGTAGAACGGCTGGAATGGAGTTAGGACGTTCCATCAACTTCAGACCCTCTTCCCATATGTGATCAATAATAGGAATGGTATGAGTTTGGCGTTGAGGCAAGTCTTTAAAGTCATACAGAAAACATTCTGCTTGCTGCGTTTCTAACGTTAGGTGGAACCTCTTTGCTGCACGAACCATAAGGCTGTGGAAACTTGCGATATCCACTGGTGGCGAAGTTCTTGGTGATGTTGGTGGAGTAGAGGGTGTCTGTGCCCTATAATTGTCCCAATCCTGCATTTCCTCATCATCAGTGTCATTATCTCCAGTGTTTTGTGGAGTTTGACCCTCATTATCTGTATCAGGAGCAGCACCTAAAGGAGACGTAGGTGCAACAGTCGCTTGAGCTCGAGGCCTAGGTGCTGGAGACTGTGGTTGAAGCACTGGAGACGGAGGGCGTGGAGCTGGAGCCTGGGACCGCTGCACTTGGGGTGCTGGGGAAGGCGGCAGCGATGGTGGAAATCTACGATTGTAGTCATCCAGCATATGTTGTAGGTTTTTTACCATAGACATAGGAATTTGTGTAAAGCGTTCGTAATTAGGTTGTTGTGTGCTATCCAATGGAAAAAGGACGTTCCCATCTTCGACGGTATTATCCGCATACTCATACTCATCGCTGTAGTCCTGACACTTTATATGTAAATCCGATGGACTGGTTGCTGGTTGATAAAGTTGATCCACTTCTGAATCATTTCCAGATTCCTCTGCTCCAGATTGAAATAATTTCTCCGGAGGTTGCGATCCACTCCTAATAGGACTTAACTGTATTAGTGGGACCGACTTGAGGGACGAAGTAGAAACCACTTTGAAGGTGGTAGTAGATTGTAGTGGTTGCTGTGTCGTCGACGAGCCCGTCGACGAGAGTGGCATAGCTTTAACACCCTCTAGTTGTTTTTTCGTTGGCGCCGCTGCATCCGGCGTAGGAAATTTAATTTTGGTAGTCGATGATTTTTTGGTCGTCGACGAGGCCGTCGATGGAATCGCAGTCTTTGCTGTCGACGAGGAAGTCGTCGGCGGAGCAGCCGTCGACGGGGGGGTTCATCATCTGCGTCGATGGTATCGTCGACGGGGCTGTCGTCGACGAGGATCCGGTCGTCGACGATGAAGCCTTGGTCTTCGTCGACGGGAGAGCCGTCGACGATGGATGCGTCGACGGTGGTTTCTTCGTCGACGGTTTGATTGACGAGATCATAATAATGGATGAGATGGGTCTCACCTCCTGGCTGCTCGTCGACGAGATTATCCTCGTCGTGGCAGAACTAGTCGACATGGAAGAAGTAGTCGTCGACGTGGAAAAAGCCAAAACAGACTTCGTAGACGTTGAAGACGTCGACGGACGCGTCGACTAGCCCGTCGACGAGCCAATGCCCGTTTTAGAAACGGAGGGCATGGTCTTGGGACGAGACGCCAGAGAACCAGGTCCCGTAGGCGCGCCCTGAAGCAAATCTTGTGAGGAGACATCCTTGGAAGATCCCAACTTTTTACTCTTCTTAAGAAAAGGAGAGGGGACTTCAGTCTCAGACCCACGCTTCTGAGAGGTTTTCGAAAAACCAGATGACATACTTTCAGCATCGGACACGATGTTGTCAGATGATTTCAACTTCTGTAGCCACAGAAGGAGACGAGCCTCTCTGTCCCTCAAGGTCTTAGGAGGAAATTTGCGGCAGAGTCTGCAGGTAGAGACAACATGGTCCGGATATAGACAGTAAATACACTTACTGTGTGGATCCTCATGAAAAAGGCGAAGTTTCCCACAGGATGGACAAGCCTTGAACAGAGTTTTCTTTGAAGAAGACATTTTGAAGAAAAAATATGAAGAAACTTGAAGAAACTGAGCAGAGCTCAGGGAGACTCCCTTCACACGACGTGCGGTAGAAAATCTGAGGACTTGGGCTTCTGAGGAGAAGGTTCTAGAGGAGGCTACAGCCTGATTGGCTGGAATGTGGACCAACACATAATGACTCCTATAAGTTACTAAAGTGAATTCTCCCTTGGGCTTTTCAATGGGCCTATTCTGTTCTAGGGTACTTTTTTAAGTTTACATTTTTATTGCATTATATGTATGTATATTTTATTTATAATATTTCTCATATATACATGCATATATTACTGCTATTTTATGTACCGTGGGACTCCCACTTCGACGACGGGGAATATTCAAGCATGTGAATCTATGAAAGACACCCCTAATACTGGAGAAGCATGGGATTTCACAAACCAAAAAGGCAGAAAATTACGAACACGGTGGTACAGAAGGAAATGCGACAACCCCCTTTCAAAACACTTTCTCCAAGCAGACCAGGCGAAGAGAGTCCAGGGCCGGATGCCTGCACGTTTTAGTCACAGAGCCCAGCTATCTGCTTTGTCCGAGAATGCTCGCCTCGCCCAGTGACCGGGGAGTGCCGGCTAGAGCAGCCCTTTCCGCCTTTGTTTTTTGCTCGCATATAGGTAGGACAGGGCCGAGGGACGGTTCAATCCCGGCAGGTAAACACGAGTGGCCCCTGCGTGTCCCTATCTCCCCTGTAGGGAGTTGTCCTCTGCGCGGGAGGGGGGGGCGCTCTCCCCAGTCTGTTGTCGGAGGCTCTGCCGCGCACGCGGTGCTTGTAAACATATACACACCAGAGTTTTCCCAATCAAAACCCGCTTCCTCGCTTTTTTAAAATTCTCCCAAAAAAAAATAAAAAGGGGGAGGGAAGCCCTCCGCGGGCAGCGACGGCCGTGTCGTCTCCAGGAAAGCTTTTTCAGGGCCCGTGTTTTCTTTTGTTTGGAGTGATTTTATTATTATTAAAAAAATTTATAGCGCGCGTAGTCACCCTGAGGTATCCCAGCGCTGAAGATCCTTACGTCTGTGGGTCCGGGGGCAAGGAGGGGGGGGGGTGGGGGGGGGGTGGGGGGTGGGGAAGACAGGTTCGGGGGGAGAAAGTTAAGTTTAAGGGAACAGGTGAGTTTTCAGCCGTTTCCTGAAACGTAAGTAGTTAGGTTCTGTTCTCAGGTCTCGGGGGAGAGCATTCCAGAGGCGTGCGGTGTGGACAGAGAAACGTCTTCCACCCGTGCGAGCTTTCTTGAATCTGGGGAGGATGATTAGAGACTCCTTGTCCGATCGGAGGGATCTTGGGGCTTTGTATGGTCTAATGAATTTTCTCAGAATCGGAGGGCCTTGATTCTGCAGTAGTTTATGCGCCAGGCATAAGGCTTTGAATATCACTCGTTCCCTCACTGGGAGCGAGTGAAGGAGCTTCAGTGCTGGTTTAGCTGAAGCTCTGGCAGGGGTGTTCGTGAGGATCCGGGCAGCAACATTTTGGATTCTCTGTAATTTGTTCAGAGTGGCTTCGGGTGCGCCCAAGTAGATTGAGTTGCTATAGTCGAGCCTGGAAAGTATAAGACCTTGGATTAGGAGTCTTTGCAAGGTGGGTGGAAGTAGGGGCAGAATCTTTCTCATTGATTTCAGTAGCCCGAAGCAGGTACCGGCTACTTTTTTCGCTTGAGCGGTGAATGAAAGGTCGGTTTCGATCCATACACCCAGGCTTTTTACTTCCTGTTTTGGGTCTGGGGGAGGGCCCAGACAGGGAGGCCAGATGTTCTGGGGGAAGGTGAGTCCTTTCTGGCCAAGAAGGAGAATGTCCGTCTTTGAACCATTCAGTTTTAAGGCTGAACTGTTCATCCACCCTTGTATGCAACACTAATAAACAAATGTGGTGTATTTCTCTCGGAACAAGCACTCGGCATGACGTTGACTTGTGCAGATCTAATCTGCTGAAGGAAGAGCCAACTGTGTTTCATTAACAGTCAATGATTACATGGAACAGAATCTCCAGAGGCTAAATGGCTCCGGCAAAATGTATCTTTTGACTGCTATGTAGCTCCTCTCACATTCTTTCCCCCGTAAACAAACATAAGGTTTGATTCAGAAACTACACATCCTTCGAAAGTCTCTGCCGAGTGGCCATGGATTGAATGGGCAACTCATCTAAACTTACAGCCAACACTACCCCCATGTCATAGATGTCATTTTGAGAGGGTAGGGGACAGAGAAACATTTGCTACTTGCCTTTTCATACACCTCGTTCTACCCTCATTTTCCAGACTCTCAAGAGTCAGTAAACCAGCAGTACAACAAGTAATTATTTTAATCTTTCTGTAGTGTTCACTACTTGCCCTATTGACTCATTAGTAGGTGGCTACAGAGAGGCAGACACGGGGGTCAACACTGTGGTATCATCTTGGGCTAAATTGATAATATTTTTTTTGTGACGTTTTATATAGAGCAAACTACACCTGAAGGTATCCGAGCGCTTACATGAGCACCAGTCACATTACAGATGGACACATTCACTTTTGTTAGGCAAGGGGAGAAAGTGATTTGCTCAGAAACACAGAATGTTGAGTGTCCCTGCCGAAACTCGAACCCGGTTCGCCAGCTCCGAGGTCGACCGCTCTAGCCTTTATGCCACTTTCTCTCGTTTCTGGCAAACACCACTGATTTGGATAGGTCACTCCCTTGTTTGTTTAGTGAGTTGTCACAAGTCTGTTTTTTTTATTATTGTTTTATTGCAAGGAAATACAGCAATACATAGCTCATAAAATAAGACAAATCTTTCTTAAAGTATATATCGTATTATAACCTAAATATCAATATAAGTCTAACAACTTAATAATTTAAATCCATTCGGCAATTGGTGCCCACATTTTCTCCCCCAATGCTCTTTTTTTAACCCCCTTTAACTTGTATATAGCAGATTCAGTATTATACATAAACAATAGTTTTTCACGCCACATAAAGAATGACGGCGGATCCGAGCTGATCCATTCCTTAGTAATACAAGATCTAGCTGCAGCCATACAAAGAAATAAAAAAGAAATTGATCTTGACCTAGTAACAGTATGATCAATGCCTAACAAACAACAATTCCGCCGTTATCTTAATCTCACATTTGACAATAATAGATAAAAAAATTTCCATGTGTTGAAACAGTGTAGAGAGTTTAGGACAAAGAAAAAACATATGCAGTTCATCAGCTGCAAATAACCCGCAACGACTGCAGTTTGTACCTGTCGTCGTACTCCACTTAACAACTTTACTAGGGGTATAATACAAATTATGAATACACATAAAATGTTGAGATTTCATCATCCCTGTTATTAAACAATCTGCAGCCATATTAATTGAAAGCAAAATATCAACATCAGGTATACCAAGGTTATTAGCCCATTTCAGCTGACATTGTCCTAAATCATCTCCATATTCCTGAATTAAGCTTGAGTAGATAACTCCTATACGGGTTTTTTTTTTGCAAAAGTTCTAACAATGAGACTTTAACTGGGGGGATTAAAGGATGATTATGTAAGAAACTTTGTAGTTGGAGAAATTTAAATAAATCATTTCTTCCCACAGAAAATGTGTTCATTAAATCCTGAAATGAAATCCATTATTAAACAGATCTCCCAAGAAGCATATTCCTTTCTGTTGCCATCTATACATAATTAGATCACAGAAAACTTCAGGGAAAAGGCCCTTTGATATAAGGGTAGTTGTCACAAGTCTGATGCATATGGCATTGGCAGCAGTTCACAGAGCATTCACAGCTGCACATAGTGAAAAAAACAAAAAATCGAGGGAACAATGCTGGTGACAGACCAGGAACAAAGAACATGAATGCCCACATATTTATTAACAGGAGCAGGTGGGGTCTCAAGTTCATTCACCTTCATAAAAGAAGAAATTGAGAGGTGGCATTCCCTCTAGCATGAAGCAGTAAGCATAAAAGGTACACTATATAATACTTGAAAGTTTGCTGAGTTCTGGTGACCTTACGTGTGCCACAATGAGGCGAGCAATCCAAAGCTGCTCTACAGAGGGAAGAACAGTGCTCCAACAGTGTGAAGAGGAGCCACGAAGTCGCCTTCCAGAGGGACAAGCTGTGCCGCCACTGTGTGGGGAAAAGCGACGCTCGGGGAACACACCAGTGAGTGAGTTTTCGGTCAGCTGCCTGGCTGCTGCGATCAACCCTTGTATGGATTGCCGGTACATGGCACAGCTCAGAGTGGCGCTGACTGCCGCTGCATCCTGCCCGCCCAGAGTGTCACTGCTTGAGCATGGATTCACCCGATGAGCTGTTGGATCGCTAGCGGAGGTGGACAAGCATGTCACGTGGATGTAGACTGCTGCATCATCCCCAAGCAGCGCGTGAGAGGAGAAGGAGCCCTGTACACAGCCTGGGGAACACAGACACAGGTGCTGCGGCGGTGCTTCGAGTCTACGCTCCCTTGCTACTTCGTCTCACGGATCGGTACTTGCTTGCGCTAACTAGACCACTTGAGCGGGGGGGGGGGGTATGGGTGGGGGCAGAAACCCTGAATGCAACCTGATGAGCACAGACACATGAGGTGCAGTGATCCGGCTCTCGTAGAGTCAACGCAACGGCAACCTGCTGTTGTGTTGTATACTCCCGGTAGGTGTACTGTTTGACGATTGATTGCTTGTGATACTGCCCTTTGCCAGATATCCTGTGCTAGTTTGCTCAGTGGGAATGATTTCACACCTCCCTGTTTGTTGAGGTAGAACATTGGGGTGGTGGTGTCCATTTGGATCAAAGTCGTTTTCACTTGAATGTGTTTCTGGAACGCTTTCAGTGCTGGAAACAGTTTATTTCCAGGTAGTTGATGTGTTTTATGGAATCTTGTTTGTTCCACTGACCACAACTTTCAGTTGTTTGAAGTGCGCTCCCCATCTGTTGAGTGATGCATCTGTAGTGATTGTCACAGAAGGAGTTGGGCTCCTGAAGGGTCTGCCTTGTGTTATGTTGTTGGATGCCCACCATTGCATCTCTGCTTGTAGCTTGTGTGTAACAACCACACAATTCTCCCAACTCCCTGTGGCTTGAGACCAATTGTTGGTAAGCCGTTCCTGGAATGGGCGCATATGTAGACGGACATGAGGAATGAGTGGGATGCATGATGCCATCATACCCATAAGTTTAAAGACTCTCCTCACTGTCCGAGATTAACCCTTCTGGTAGATGGAAGTTTCTTGTTTTAGCACTTTTATCATTTTCTGCATCAGGTACGCTGCACGTTCGAGTTTAGTCTTGCACCTAGGAAAGTTTTTTCTTTTTCTTGCCTTGTGGATGATTCCTTGTGGTTGATTGAGAAACCTAGACCCTGCAGCGTGTGGCTAGCTATTTGAACGTGGCAGAGGCATTTCTGTTTTGAGCTTGCCCTTATCAGCCAGTCGTCCAGGTAGGAGTGAATGCGTATTCCCTCCTTTCGCAGGTGTGCCGCCACTGCGGCTAGGTACTTGGTGAAGACACGTGTTGCTGACCTTATTCCGAATGGGAGTACTTTGAACTGATAGTGTGTTCCCTTGTGAAGGAACCGTAGAAACTTTGTGTTTTTAGTACATAGGAATGTGTAGGTAGGCGTCTTTGAGGTCTATTGTTGCCATGTAATCTCCCCTTTGGATTTGAGGGATTTTGTCCTGAGAGTAGACATCTTGAAATGTTGTGTTAGAATAAACTTGTTCATGAACCTTAGGTCCAGGATTGGCCTTAGTGATAGGTCCTGTTCGGGGACCAGGAAGTATGGCGAGTAGTTTCCTTTGAAAATCTCTTGTTTTGGTACTAAGTCTATTGCTTATTTTTGGAGTAGGTCTTTGATCTCTGAATTTAACTGTAAGAGTTCTGATTTTAGGAATGTTCTAATTCTTGGTGGTTTTGCAGGTGGTGTTTTTGTTAGTTCTATGCAATACCCATACTTTACCAGATTTAATATCAATTGTTTGTTGTGATTTTTTTGCCACTGTTGTAAGAATTGGGATATTCTTCCCCCCACTGGTGTTTGGTGTGGGCCCCTCCCCGTGTGGGAGAAAATTAGAGTTGTTTCCTCTTCCTATAGAGGGCTGGCCTCTGCCCCTGCCCTTCCTCAAAAGGGCTGCTTTAGTTGTTGTTGCCAACCTTGGTACCTTGTTTGTTGGTTGGTTTGTTGTCCATTTCCTTGGCCCTGTTGTTGTGACATTTGCTGTCCAAGACCAAATGTACCTCTTCCTGTGGGCTTCCTGTTGTTGAAGCCAACTCTTTTGTAGGTACCCCTTTGCCTCAGGGCTCCCATTGCTCTTGCAGTTTCATTATCTTTTTTTGATTTGTTGGAGGGATTAGTCTACCTCCTTTCCAAATAGTGCATCCCCTGTGAAAGGGCTGTTGATGGAGGTTTGTACCTCTTGCTTGAAACCTGAAATCCTAAGCCAGGCATATCTTTTTAGGGTGGTGCCTGTGCACATTTGTCTGCTGGCAGTGTCTGGTGCATCAAGTGCAGATTTAAGGCATGTGTTGGTAATGTTTCTGCCTTCTTGGACAATGGATTTTGCTCCATTCTTGTCCTCCTCTGGGAGCATATTGATGAGATCCTTTATGTCATCCCACTGCTGGTGTCCGTACCTGTTCAGTATCGCATCCGCCTCCTTTATTTTTCTTCCCACCATATCCATCCTCTTACTTTATTTCTCTGGTGGAGGTCTAGTGTTAGAGAGTGCATTAGCTCCTGGCTGTGGCAACGATGATGGAGTCAGGCACTGTGTTCCCCTGAATATATTTAGGGTCCTGGGAGGAAGACTTGTACTTTATCTCGATGCTTGGTGTTACCCCTTTGCTTGAGGCTGGTTACTTAAAGGCTTCTTTTCCCTGGTCTAGCATGCTTGGTAGCTTTGGCACATATTGTGTCCCCTTGTTGGCAGGGGGTTATGTTTCTAAAGGGAAACATGAGTCTCCCTTTTCCTCTTCTAGGGAGACTCCAAAAGTATCTGCTCTCCTTTTAACTAGCCCGTTCTAGAAGGCTATATCATATGGTGGTGATGCCTTCGACGGACAGCAGCATATTTCCTCTTCGGGACTTTCGGTGTTGAGGTCGTTCCATGTGTCCTTAAAATTTTCAGAGGCTTCCTCGCCTTCAGGTGAGTCTACATAGTCCTCGGGGTCTTCCATGCAAGGTTTGGGGGTTGGAGGTGATTCGAGAATATCCTTTACTTCCCCTTCGGCGTCTTCCACTTCTTCAGCGTCAACGTTGTCTCGTTCAGTGACTGGGACTTTCAGAATCCAGAAGTCTGTTAGTGATGCGTCAAACTGCTTTTTCTGGAGGAGCGTCGCCATTTCGGCCTTCAGTCGTTTCCTCTTCTTTTTGACCACAAGGGTTCTCTCAGAGTCGGAGGAAGACTTTCTCTTCTTGGTCGCGCCTGTATCTGGTTTAGACGGTGTTGCGCTTCCCTTCCGGCAGTCGTGTTCGAGCCCTTGGTTTCAGCATCTTATGTGATTTTCCCTCTTCGGTGTCCCTTCGCAAGGTTCTGTGGGGTTGCTTAGATCGCGGCTGATCTTCGATCGCCTTTTTGTTCGGCGCTGGGCTGCCTTAGGTTACGCCTTACTAATGTGGTCCTTCGGTTCCGACGGATGCGTATGGTATCTTACCTTATCCATCTTCTTCCCTGTGTCGCTCGCCTTCTTGTGGGCGTTGTGTTTTTCAGAGTCTACTGCCAGAATTTCAATCCCTTGCGCGTCGAATCTGCTGGCACTCCTTGGTCTTCGTCATCACTGGAAAGGCCCAGGTCCTTAAGGGAATTTTTCTTTGCGGTCTGAGTCATTGTGTCGTAGTGGGCCTCTCTGCTTTCGGCGAGTCCTGAGTGTTTTCGGCAGGAACGTCACACAGGCCTCACAGTCCTGGTCTTTGTCTTTATGGTCCTTGGGTAGGCAGAGGTTGCACATGTCGTGTGGGTCATGTTGTGCGAACTTGTGGTGGCACTCGCAGCAGAATTTGAAGGGGGTATTTTCAATGGACCCAACCTTGCCATTTGATTTGTCAACTTGAAGAGCGCGCGAATGCCCGTGGGCGTCTTGGCGCTATGATAGATCCTCCTATCTCCTGAACTGTGTCTAAAGTTATGCAGAGAACAGCCATGTTTTTACTTCCTTTTTAAAGGATTCCTAAGATGGGCAGGTTTTTATGGCAAGAGGCAGCTGATTCCAAGTTCGTGCTGCATGTACAAGGAAGCTTCTACCGCCCCAGCTGGCTCGTCTAAATCGGGGAACGGTAATTAGTTTCAATTGACCGGATCTCAGAGGTCTCGTTGGTTCATATTGTTTCAGATGAGACCTCAAAAATTGTGATCCTTTTCCCTGAAATGCCTTGTAGGCCAGGCAGAGTGATTTAAATTTCACCCTCTTTGCAATTGGCAGCCAGTGCAAAGTTTTTAGTTTGTGACTGATTGGCTCAAACTTAGGTATGCCTAGAACCAGTCTGGCTGCTGCGTTTTGCAAACGTTTTAGTTTATCTATAACTTTTGTCCTAGCTCCGGCATATAGACCATTCCCGTAGTCCAGTCTCGCCAAGGCTAATGCTGTCACTACTGTTTTACGTGAATCCTGTGGTAGATAAGGAAGTAACTTTTTTATCATTTTTAGAATATACCAAAGTGTTGTTGACAGCTTGCTGGCTTGGGCTTCAAATGATAAATTTATGTCAAGAGTGAATCCCAGATTCTTCACTTTTTCTGATGATCCTGGGCATCTACCCAAGTCCTTGGGCCACCAGGCGGGGGACCAGATGTTTGTGTCACGCCCTAGTATCATCCCTTCACTTTTATCTCCGTTGAGCTTTAGGCAATTCCTTTCCATCCATTGACTGACCTGTGTCATACATAGTTGGTATTTTTCCGCTGTTTTCTCTACATCCTTGCTGATGGTCACCACAATTTGGGTGTCGTCAGCGTAGGATATTGGGGTGAAACCACAGTTTCTTATTATTTCTGCAAGGGGGGCCACCTATAAGTTAAAAAGGGTGGGACTCAGCGAGGATCCCTGTGGGATCCCGCATGGTAGATTAAAAGATTTGGATTTCGCTCCTCCTATTTCTACTGAGAAAGTTCTGTTAGCTAGGTAGGATGCGATGAGGGTACATGCCGAATCATGTATTTCTGCTGTTTTTAAACGATTTAGGAGAATCTCATTGTTGACATTAGAAGTCTTCTATTGTGCCGATTCCGGAACACTGTTCTGATCTCCGGTCGCGGTGTCAATCGAAGTTCAATCAAACTTTTCGGCTTTGCCTATTATTTTTCAGAGATATCCTGAAAAAACTTCGGAGCTTCCTGTCTTGCTTCCAGACCCAACAACGAGAAAAAGAATCTGAGGATGGCTACCACGCACAACGACCTCCAGAGCGCCATCTGACGTCACTCAGGGGACATACCTCGCACGAAATGGTGGTCGACAGCGCCCAAAACAAGAAGAAAAACAAGCATTGGCATAGCCAATAGGTCTCGCTTTTGGGACCTTATAATTATTTAGTTATGCAGCACAATATCCTTACATCAACTGCTGCATGGCTAAACACTAAGCACGGAGATTGGATGGGAGTCTATCCCAGAGGCTGAAGCTGAAGGAAGAAGAAGAGAGGCGGCGCGACACTGGAGGGGGATGTCGGCAGAAGGTAAGTTTTTATTTTAAAATATATTTCTAAAAACCCCAAGCGACCTCCCAGACGACTCCTCCTGCGCTCCCCCTCCCTCCTCACCACCCTTTATTCATGGCTGCCGCCATTGGGCAAAAGTCACAGGAGTAAAAGAGAGGAGGAAGGAGGGCAAAGGCACACAGATGGCGGGTGAGAGGGTGGGTAAAGGCAACATAAACGAATGGATGGAGAGAGGAAAATATGATTTCAAGTTTGAATATTTTTATTAGTCTTGAAAAATCTCATGGGGTACGGAGGTTGGTTGATGCTTGAAACACACGATGTCCAATTGTTGAACTATAGAGGCGTTGTTTTGGACTGCTGAACGTCTAAGGCAGACGTAATAGTTAAATAAATGAAAAGTGTTGTAGTATAAATTTGCAGCCGGTTCTTAGATAGCGGTTTATAACATGCTGTGTTATATAACAAGGGTTACAATGTATGAGCTGCAGGTAGCATGGTGTCTCTGACAGAAGCAGTAAGTAACCTACTAAGCTCTCAATATAGAATTCACATCAGTGATTTGCAGGTTACAAGTTATGTTATCACCGTCATGCTATTTCATGAGTCACACCTGCCATAAGAAAGAAAGCTTGCAGAGCTCTCTATCAAGTGCAGTTTCCACTATGATTATCTTTGGGTTACCATACTCTGGAAATTTCTTCATACTCAAAGATCTCCACAGCAGCTGCCCTAAACCCAAAATATATTATAAATGCAGCATGTCTATTATCCACTAAGTCTGCCAGAACAGATTTGCAGTCAGCTTTTAAAATGCGTAAAAGGCGAACTGCATGTACGGGAATGGAACAAAGGATAGATTTTCACCACTGTCATAAAACAATTTGCGAGTACAGATGTAGAAACCCACCAATATTAAAACTGTGCTTCCCAGATGTAAAATCGGAGTGCCTGAGCACACCAGTAACACTGACAAAATCAGACTTGTTATTTAGAACTTCATATAGCACACCTATCCCATTTTAAATAGTTAAACATGGTTTGCAATTTGTAGCAAGTTATGAAAATTGGTATGTACTACTCTGGTACAAACTATCCACGTGTTCATGATTGTGTTTCAAAATATAAGAACAATATTCAACATCGAACTTTTATGAGTATGAGTACCGTTAGTAAATATTAATAACACCACTCTAAAGTGTTCTCTCAGTTTGAGACTAACGTGTTTCGTTTACACCTGTAGTCATTTTTCCCTTTTAACTAGAGATATAAGAGCAATTGCGAACAACATCTTGGAAGGGCCATACTTTAGTTTGTCGTGAAACATTTACTGATAGTAAAAGGATGCATTTTTGTATTTAACAAAATATCGAGTAGACACGATTTCTTGTTTTACTTTGGTCATTCATTTCGCAATGTCGTTGCAGTAATGCTATTTTGGGGGGAAAAAAAACGTTTGTTTCTTTTGAAGACAGTAAACTTTACCAGTTGGCCGCCATATTTACAAGTGTTTATGTAAGAACAGAGTTATGACAAATTCACACAGCAATGTTTAAATTGAATTTTCTGAAAAGCTGAATTCTCCGTATACATCGGACGATACAGCAAGACTATTTTTAAATTAATACAGAGCGCTGGCAACAAAAGGAAATACAAGTCACCAGTGCCATCTGGTGGCTGTTTAGTGCGAATAAAAATAAGAAGACACAGTAAAGAAGTCACTTAGAAGGGAAAAAAAAAACACGCAGGGTGGAGAGAGGCACGCAAGGCTTAACGAGCTTTGACAGAAGCCCACACGGCTGCTGCGCACGTGAAGGCGAGCTTGAGGCCAGCAAAAGCCTCTGGTAGCACTTTCAAAAAGCCACTCACTAAATTTCTCACAGTGCAACGTATGCGATGGCTCAGCGAGACCTAAAAAACAAGAACAGAGACTACTCCGGACCCAACCAGTAGATGGTGGAATAATGCACAGCATGTGAATCCAGAAAACTTCACACTGCAAAACAAGACTTTATTACTACCCAAAGAACCCTTCTTTGTAAACTTCGAATAATGGCAAAAATATTTAATACGAATATAAATCCATGCCTTGTAGTTTGCAAGCAGCTCTTTGGTGCCAGTTTACAGCTTACTACAACTTATGAACTGGAAGTAACCCAAGGATCTGTTGTCAGTAGTAGTAATCCACTTTCCTATCCACATAAAATACAAATCTGTTATCTGCATGTTACACAATGTGTTTTGCAACAGGCACATTACCACTCTATGCTACTTTAGGAGTCGAAACTGTTGCTGGACAAAACAAAGAACTCTTCCGGAAATGCATTAAATACTAGACTTATCTTACAATTATAATCACCATAAACTGCTGGGCATACAAAGATCTCCTCAGCAGGTGACCTAAACCTGTCAAATATTTTAAAAATGCAGCCTCTTTGTGACCATTTAAGTAAGCCAGAACAGATTTACTGTCACATTTGTCCTTGGTGCCAACTTCTTTCCAGCAGACTTTTTTTTGGTAATGAACGTTTAACATTTCTGTCAGACTCTGCTTTTTATGACTCAGCTCCACCACACTACAACCTCTTTCCTCCGCCACACATTGACCCACTATTTATGAGTGTTTTCTGGAGTAAATTTTCTTCCAATTCCAGAACTGCTTGTGATACATGATCTACTTACTCTTCAGGGAAAGCAGTTTTTTTTCACTCTCGTTGTGCTTGACTAAAGTAGACTCACGCAGAGTTCTGTCTCTTTTCTCAAAGGATCATGTATACTCCCGATTACGATTTTTTCCTATGTACGACGGGAAAACATGGTCTATGGAGATTTTTTCTGCCTTTCACTTGGGCATAAACAGCATACATATGTACTTTTTCGCCTCGCACTCTTTGAGGGGAGTCCAGGGGGCCACTGTGCATTTGTTGTATCCTGTGCCGCTGTAATCCAAGGTACCAAACTTAGATACCTAATCACTCATGCACAGGTGACCCATTGATGGCACACACCTTGGTGAGAATTTATAGTGTGCACAAAGTCTGCTCCCCGACCATTGAGCACACCTGGGGAGTACGCAAGAGGCACATGAGCTGCTCCTCCGCTGTTGTTTATCAATACATATATAGGATCCCTCCTCCTGTCTTGAACGCCTCATCCCCATTTGAACGCAACTGTGCAAACATCAAACTTAAGTGCATTCGCTTTTTTTGTTAGGGTTAATCCACTTTCATTAACCAGCGCAAACGCTACTAATGATCAAAAAAATGCTTGCCCGATGGACTAGCAGGGTGAACCATAACCATGGATTTGCCATTGCCCACTTTGGAACATGTTCTGCTTCTGTACATTGAATACAGGTGTTTTGGGAGGGTTGGAATGGAAATGGAAATTTAACAATTTTTATTGAGAGATAATTACATAAACGCCATGACCTAATGGTGAAAATAACACTTAACATAATGACATCGCTCCTTTACAACGGGAATGTTTCAATATATCAAGATTAAAACTAAAGTATCTTGCACACCATCATACCGGCTACATTACTTAAATAAGTGGTCTACAGTCACAAACATTTAAAAAAGCACACCTGTGAAGAACTGTACAATGTCTTCTTCCGTGCAGCTGTATGGAAGGCCACGGAGACGAACAACTCCGTCTGACGTTTGGGGGGTTGAAGGTTGCTGGCGATTCAACAACAACGCTGCATCTTGGGGGGTTACCTTAAATACTGCAAGATAAGGAGCTGGGTTTAGTATAGATAAATACTATATAAGTATTGCACAAATGTGCCAAAAGCAGCCTGAGGAAAACCACTTATGACATGAATTGCAGATAAACTCATTGTAATTGCATGACAACAACAACCGGACGACCGCACACTCACCAACTGCCCAAAGTAAATAATCTCATCTGTTTCATGAAAGACTCCTCTAGCACAAAACGATCATTAAAAAACTTTCAATACAGAGCTGCTACTACTCATTCCGGTAGCTTTAATCCAGAGTGGTTAGCAGTGTAGTGGCTACAGTCTAGGGGTGAACCAGTGAACAGCTGATGGGGATGAGCAAAAAAAAAAAGTAAGAACTGCAGCACTGTGACGTCAGGACACAAGCACTTGATTATCCCATTTATGTACTGTAAGACCATAAAACCAACAAAGAATAATTAAAGTGCCACCTTTGTGTAGGTCTTGACAGACAATAATGCTGCCACTGACCAACCCTTAATAATCATGAAATCACTGCCACTTACTTGATGCATACAAGCATCCGTTACCAACAACTGTACACAACCAGATAAAACCGGATTGGCAGGACGACATAGCTTATTGCGGCGTGACCAAGATCCAAGGTTTTGCCAAACCCTTTGTTACGCCCGAGCCCCTCTCAGGTACACAATGATCTTAATTGAATACTAATGTTTGTAAGAACATGATGTTCCACTATACTCCGGCAAATATTTTTTCAACATGTCTATTTCTTTTCCCATTTTGCAAATTCTCTTCATGTGACAAAATAAAACCTCTCTCACATGATCTGTGTCATAGTGGACACAGAGCAAACTGAGCCAGAGGGTGTGTGTAGGTTCCTCTCCGAAGCCCCAGAACAAGGTAGCAGTCACCCTTCACACCCCCAGGGTCAAACGCCTGGTTCTGCGGTCGATATATCATAGCAAAAATTAAAATTGATACCACCATTTTTCATATAATTAAAATGTATGGTCCGACAAATGATTCTATATTTTGGTCTAGCTTTACTTCTGAGGTAATTGGTGGTGATTTTAACTTAATATATGAGCCCCTATTGGATAGACATTCTCAAACTAAATATCGCCCCCCTAAACTTATTTCACTTTAAAATGTTTTTTTAAATTTACAAAATTGGTAGATATTTGGCATCTGCATCACCCAAAAGAGAAACCGTTTACATTTTTCTCTAATCCTCATAATTCTTACTGTTGAATTGACTATTGGTTAATTTTTACTCATTAATTCAATCATTTTCTGATCCTTTAATTCATAATATTGATATTTCAGATCATGCACTAATTTCAGGTGTTTTACAAATTAGTTCCATTCAACAATCCCACTCTCACTAGCATATGAATACGAATATTGTTCTTCAAGAAAATTATAAATCCACATTTTTGTCAGCAATTCATGATTATTTTTATTTCAATCCAGAAGGACCTACTTCCCTTGTAAATTGTTGGGATTGTCAGAGGGGCAACAATATCAATTATGGCACATGATAATGAAGCTTTTAACAATAAACTTAAAGAATTAGATAACTACATAGCAAAGTATGAGTGTCTCTTTAGATCGGGATGGCTTTAGGCAAATTATTTACGTATTAAAATAGATTAACTTTAAATTAATGCAATCCATGGCTCCAATTGTAAATTTTCATTATCCCATAATGAAAGTATTAATTTTTGATTTACTATTGATTCATACAGTAATCCCCCAGCTTAAGATATGTCCAGTATTGATCATTTGTTTTCAATTCTGTGGCTTGCCTAAAATTACACAGACCATGAAAGAAAAATTAGATGTACCACTTTCATTAGAAGAAATTAATTTAGCTATTAAATCTCTTAAACTGGGTAAATCACCTGGACCAGATGGTATTCCTGCTGAATTTTATAACGAATTTTCTCCTTACCTATTACCACATTTACTTAAATTATTTCCTCACTTTAGTAATTCAGGAAGTACTTCAAGGTCCTTTACTGATGCTTTGGTTATATTACTTCCAAAACCTAATAAAGACCCCACTATTGTTTCAAATTACCGACCTATTTCTTTAATTAACCAAGATTGTAAACTTTATGCAAACATTCTTGCAATCAGATTGGCTTCTGTGCTTGATGCTATTGTTCACGTTGATCAAACAGGTTTCATGAAATATAGGCATTCTGTAAATATCACTAGATTATTATTTCTTGTTAATGAAGCTGTGTCATCTTTGCATCTTCCCGCTGGTGTCCTTGCAATAGATACTGAAAAAGCGTTTGACAAAGTACATTGGCAGTATCTTTTCCATACTTTATCTGCATTTAATTTTGGCCATTCCTTTGTTTGTATGATTTCTGCACTCTTCTGCACTCTATTCTGGTCCATCTGCTAGACTTTTCATGAATGGTCAACTGTCTAAAAATTTTTTTCTTTTTAGAGGCACTTATCAAGGTTGTCCCTTGTCACTTTTATTCTTTCTCCATCAGACACTGCATAGAAATAAAAGGTATTACTATCAATGATGTTACTGTTTAAACCTCAGCTTATGTTGATGAAGTATTATTATATATTAGTAATCCTGATTCTTCCATTCCTCCCCTATTAAATCTAATGCCAACATACTCCCACATCTCCGGTTATTCTCTAAATACTAACAAGACTGAATATATTTTCCCTTAAATGTGCTTTGAAACCCCGATATGCTTCCCAAAAATTATGTAGTTTGACAAAAGGACAAACTTAAATATCTTGGTATCTTATTCTCTCATACCATTAAACAATCGATTACACTGAATTGTGAATGTATTTAGAACCATATTAATGACAAAATTCATAAGAAGTCTGCTTTACACTTATCCTGGTGGGGTAAAATAGATTCTGTTAAAATGGTTATTCCTCCAAAAATATTTGATCTATGATAGCTACTCAATTACCACATAAGTTCTATAAATCATTAGACAAGCTAATTTCAAAATTACTTTGGAATAATAAAACACCACGTATGAGCTATAAACAATTGAAAATTGCAAAATGTAATGGTGGTTTTGGTTTATCCGATTTTTTAAATTATCATAAAGAGTTTATTTTAAAACAAAGCGCCTTTTGGTTCACGAATACAGAGTTAAACAATACACCTTCATGGCTTCTCATTGAAAAAAGTTTGATTTCACCGTTTCCGTTGCCTACGTTAATTACCATGTCTTCTTCTAACTCTTTAAAGCGAAGATCTGCAATGCTAAAATCTACAAAATGAATATTGTAGGATGTAGAGTCTCTTTTTCAAAGTCCGGTTATTAAATTCAATCGAAAAACTTTTGGCAATCTTGGATAAAAGCAGGCATTTTTTACTTAAAAGATATATATTGTAATAATACTTTTTTATCTTTTGAAGAATTGCTACAAAAATGTATCCTATTTCTATCAGATATTTCTAAATACAAACTTTTATGAAATTCTATTCTTGATTCATTTCTCAGCAATTTTCCAAGGGAAAACGAATCAGATTTAGAGACTTATATTCAAACAATAGCTACTTCCTCTCACACTGTCATTGTATTATAAAAAATTGCATAGGTGACAAAAACATTGATTTTATCGCTTCATTGTAGAATAATGAATGCAATCCATCTTTTTCTCAAGATGTATGGAGGAAAATATGGTTAAATAGTGTCTCTGGATGGTTACCTGTGTCCTTAAATCAAACTAATTCCTTCATTCTATTCAATTCTTTATCGACTTCGTTAAAAATGTATAATGGTATAATGCAAAACTATTAAATTCACAGAATTGTTGGCACTGTAAATTGATTCCAAGTTCATTAAAAATGTATGCATTTCGGTCCAATGGACACACTGCTTTTTTATCAGATTCGACTTTTTGTAGGGAGCTTCTTCCAAAGTTTCCTCAACCTCCACTCTCGAAGCTTGCTCTTGATTTTATATACACCTCCCCCACTCCCAGTAAGCTGGTTACGAAATTATATGCCCTCACGCTGTCGACCACCTCCATCTCTACCGAGCGTGCACGAGCGGCATGGGGCGCGGAGTTAGGTGTGGACATTACTCTAGCTACATTTTAAATATCTGCACAGGCTATATCGCACACCCGTTCAGTTACACAAACTGGGACTCATAGGGAAAGATAATTGTATGCGCTGCTCTGCCCCTGCTGCGGACTTCACTCATCTTGCTTGGTCGTGCCCCAGGGTGTCAGATTTCTGGCTGGAGGTCTGGGCCGTCATCTCTGGAATTACCTCCACCCAGGTTAACCCCGACCCAGCGATGTGCCTGCTGGGCTTTGTCAAGTTCTGTCCGGACTCCACTCGTCGACTGACGGCAATGCTGCTCGTTCTCACGAGGTGTAGGGTGGCCATTTGTTGGGGTCGTAGACCGGCGCCCAGTTTCGCCCACTGGCTTGAAAGCGCTTCGAGTTGCCAATCCCCGTTTTCTGAGTTCTTGGCCCCGATGCCTGCGAGGTCACGCCCTCATGACATATGGGGCCCCATGGCAACATATCTCCATTCACGTTCACACTCTAGCAGAACTGCCTCTCCCGCGCTCCCCGTCGGCACTCACCCGCGGCGGCGGCTGCCAGTGCAAGACAGTAGTTACCTACCTCCTGGATCATGTTCCCCCCTTGTAGGGTCAATATCATCTCTTCTGGCTTTTTGGGATTTATGGTGCCTCTGTCGTACTGCACAGTACAATGCAACTGTGGGGTTAGACTTTTCAAATGTTTACTGTATTCTGAGGATTGCCTGATATGTAAGATGCTTTGATTTGACGCAACAGTGTATTGTGAACATGCTTAATATGTCAATAAAGGTTTTGACATTAAAAAAACATATGCTTTTCGAATGTAATACTAGCTTTAAATTTTGGAATGAGGTTTGGGATGTTATTATGAAACAATGTAATTTATCGGATAAACTCATAATATCTTAATTTGTAAATCGACTTTGCTTTCAACAAAACTTTCAGATTCTAATAACAAGCTCCTTGACTTCTTAATATCTGCTGCTCTAAAATCAATTACTGCCAATTGGAAAAACGCTTCATTATAGTCACTTCATATGTGGTGGTTATGGATAATTTTTACCAGAAAAGGAGCGGATTTGAATATGTTGGGTGTTGTTCACAACACATCTACTTACCAGTTATTTTGTAAACCAACTGACAATTATATAGCATTATATCATTAATGTTTTAGAATATATAATAAGTAAAGTTTTTTAGATTTTATTATGTAGCTCTGTTATAATATAATTGCTAAAATAGCTGTTGTCTCCCTCTTTTTTTATTTTTTATTTTAGTTTTAGTGTCTATTACATTGCCGTTATCAATGTATAGGTACAATACATTATATTTATGAATTACTGTAAATTTCTATTTACCTTTTTGGTGCTCTTTTTGGTTAGGTCTACTACTTTATCATAAAATCAATAAAATATTTTGAACTAGAAAATCTGGTTTGGCTGGCTAGAGAATAGCGCTCTAAATCAAGAAAAGATCTAATTAAATTTCTAGCCTTTACTGTTACAACCAGGATCAGTATAAAGACTGAGGAACCAGTCAGTCCTGGTTCTGACCCTCGTAAGTGCCTTCATTCCCTTGGGTGCTGCGACTACTGGTAAACCTGGACTACGACCCGAAGATATCAATATAAAGGCAATGTAAAGAAGGAAAAAAATGGTCTCCATAGTTAGTATGCAAATGTAAAAAAAACTGTCTTGGCCAGCGAACATGGCGGTCGTGTAGAGCCGGAGCTGCGACCAGCCTTTAATAATCCTCAGCAGTTATCCTAGCCCTGGTTATCTCCTGCAGTTCCCTGCAACCCTGTTTGACTCCCGGTTCCGGAGACGTCGGAAGACTGCGGCTGGGGGCACCCGAATCCACTCCTGAGGCTGGGAGGCGACCCGGAGGGGGACCGCGAGACGAGCTGTCCGGAGTGGCCTGCTAAGCCGGGACCTCGATTTTCGGCGTGAGCCGACTGGCGAGAAGGGCCGCGCCGACTGTTGGAGAGGTGCCGGCCCTGCTGTATATTGGTGGATCCTGGGTCCTTGGGGCGGTTATCCCCGCCTGCCGACGCCACAGGGGACGCGGCTGCGGAATACGCTCGGTGAGCGCCGGCGCCATTTTCGAAGATCGAGGAACTGGAGCCAACTCGAGGAGAGCCGCATCTGCCAAGCGGGAGGCTGCCCCAGGTCCAGCAAGCGGCTGCCCCGCATTCAGGTCAGAGTGGTGTCCTGCGGAGAGAGGGGCGGGTGGTCGCTAAGCCGCGTCGCTTATCGGGGGTCAGGCCGGGCCCCGGGCTCATATCTCTCCGAAGTGCCTGAACGGCGACGTCCCACACTGTCCTGGAGGCCCCGGCCCCGCGAGGAGAGGGGCCGAGACCGAACATGCGAGAGGCCACAGCGGGTCCGGTTTAGCCCAGCGATGGGAGGCACGAAGGGGCGGCAGGGTCCCACAGCTTATCAGGGGTCAGGTCGGACCACGGCGCACAGCCTCGGGGGAGCGGACCGCGTGGTGACTCCCCTCTGGCGTGAGGCCTAGCGGAGCAGACATTACCGGCCAGACATTTTCAGGAGCCGGCTGGAGAGCGACGCTACTACCTGCGGACGGCGGTACGGGATCGATCAAGTATACCGCCATCTCATCGACGAGCAGCTAGCGGTGAGTGACAGTAGCTGGGCAGTGTCGGCGGTGACTTCAACTGGACGAAGGCCGGAGGGAGGCCTCACTCCCCGAAGAAGTCATGACTCGGGTGGAGGTGGAAATCAGGGCAAACAGGGCACTATTGACAAATTTACTGAAGCCGCCGGCTCAAAGGGGGCACAGGCTCAGGTGCCGGACAATGCTGCGCTCCTGGCTGCGATCACGCAGTCCAGAGATGTCCTGGACGCTAAGATTGGGGCTGTGGGCTCGGATGTTATGCTCCTTCGGCAGGACTTGAGAAACGCCGTGGAACGCATAACAGGCGCAGAAACGCGCATATCTGCAGTGGAAGACGACATGACTACCCTAAAAAAGAGGGTCGTTGCCCTGGAAAGAATTCAGAAGGGTCTGGTATCGAGAGCTGAGGGAGCGGAGGGACGCGCCAGGCGCAGCAACCTTCACTTCCTAGGATTTCCAGAAGATTGCGAAAAGGGTAATGCGGAGCGTTTCCTGACACAATGGCTGGAGGGATGGGTGCCAGCCGACACTCTTTCACGCTGCTTCGTAGTAGAAAGGGCCCATTGGGCTCTGACGCAGAAACCTCCGGTGGGAGAGCGCCCTTGCCCCATGATTGCCAAATTATTAAACTATGCTGACAGAGACGCTATCCTGAAACAGGCGAGATTAAAGGGCCAACTTATGTTTGAGAACTCTAATATCCTTATTTTCCCAGACTACACGAAGTTGGTCCAGCAACAGAGAAAATCGTTTGCTGCGGCCAAGGCTCGTCTCCGAGGCTTAAACTTACCCTATGCTCTGCTCTACCCAGCGCGGTTGCGGGTCGTCTTTCAGTCCTGCACCTTCTTCTTCGACACCCCGGAGGCCGTTTTTCAGTGGAAGGACGAGACTGTAAAGGTACGCGTCAACACAGCAAAAGGCGGGGAGTCTGACTCCTCAACCGGGGGTCCTTCTTGTAAGGGTCCTGAGAACCAACGAAAGCGCCGTGGCAGATCGTGCTCGAGCCGCAGCTCGCACTCAAGATCAAAGACACGTCAAGATAAGGACTCGCAGGAGGCCCATGAGGATGTGCCCTGAAGTAGGGGGAACTGACATTTGCTATTACATTTGCTTGTTAACAATGACCAGGGCGCTTTGGCTGGAGGCCACGCTTGCTCAGGGTTAGGGAGGGAATGACAGCCTAGTTCCACATGGGCTGTGATGGGGGGGATCCATTGGAAGGGGTGCTCCCTGGCTCCCGATTGGGGCCGAGATCACACTCCGACCACGACAGGTGCTTCCGTGTTTGGGAGGTGCCGGGGGGGGGGGGCGGGTTCAGTTGTTGGGGTCTGGGTTTGTTCTAGTTCAAGGGGAGGGTTTGCGCGCAATATGTTGCTTCCGATCTGTGGTGGGAACTGCCGTTGCTGCCTACGGTGGGGCGTTTACAAATCATATGCTTGTACACAAATGTCATCAGATAGTGGGGGATCACGGCTAGGCCCTTGCGGAACACGCATACGGAGTTGGAATGTGCGAGGGATGCTGGACAAGGTAAAGAGGGGAGCTGTGTTTGCTTGGGCCAAGAGAAGGGGAACTGATATATTGTTACTGCAAGAAACTCACCTGTTGGGCACCAAAGCGCTCTACCTTCAGCGAAATGGCTTCACTCAGGCCTTCCATTCTGGCTTTACGAGGGGGTCACGAGGAGTGGCCATTCTTATACATCGTAGAATTCCCTTTACTCATAGACGCACAGGGCAGGTATGTGTTCGTACAGGGTGAGATTGGGGGCGAGGTAGTGGTCATTGGTAGTGTGTATGCGCTGCCCCCCTTACAATGGGCCCTGGTGGAGAAGCTGATGTCTCTTTGGGTGGACATGCCTACTGTCCTATCAGTTGTGGGGGGGGGGGGGCTGGAACGACGTCATGGAGGTCTTGTGGGACATATGGCGAAGCGCAGCTGGCGAGGTGACGGAGAGGGAAGGGCAGGCAACCCGGTTGAAAGCAGTGGCCACAGGGTGGGATTGGGTCGACTCCTGGAGGTACAAACATGGGGCGCGTAGGGAATTCACATACTTTTCCTCAGCACGAGACTCGTTCTCGCGACTAGACTACATCTTTGTTCCACGAGTAATGGCCAACAGGGTTCTGTCAGCGGAGATTTTACCACGGGCACTGTCAGATCACTCTCCGGTTTATGTCGTGGTCGACACTGGGCGCACCCGGCAGCCGTTCAGGTGGCGCATGTCGCCTTGGCAATTGATGCAGGCCCCATATCGCGCTCACATGACTTGCGAACTTGCGCACTTCCTGTCCACAAACGCGGGCACAGTGGAATCCCCTGCAGTGCTGTGGGAAGCAATGAAGCCCACACTGCGGGGAATTGATATCTCATGGTGCGTGGCAGCGCGTAGGGAAAAGCGTAGGGACCTTGTGCGGCAAGAGGCGGAATTAGAGGATCTAGAGCGCAGGGGACGGGGGGAGGACGGCGGACAGGTGAGGCATCAGCTGGTCTTGGCGCAGCAAAAATACACATCGGTACTGTTGGATGAAGCCCGACAGGCCTGGCTTGCTACAAGTAGCCGCATATATCAGTGGGGCGACAAATCTTGCAAGATGCTTCATCGCCTATGTCAGGGCATCATGCATGCCCAGCCACTGCCCCGAATAACTACCCCGGATGGGGAGCAGCTTTTGGAGCCTGAGGCGATAGCTGGTAGCTTTGCCTCGTACTATGAGACCTTATACGCACCCTGGGAGTGCTTGGAAGCGGAAATGGTGCAGCGGTTTATAGATGACCTCCCCCCGCTGAGGGCTGTCACGGATGAGGTTCGTGATGTATTGGACCGACCATTGACAGATGATGAGCGGGCCACGGCATTGGGCGAATTGAACCCGGGAAAGGCGCCGGGTCCGAATGGGTTCCCGAGCGAATTCTTTAGACAATATGCGACGCAGTTGACTCCCCACTTTCGGCCGGTCATTGAGGAGACGTGTGAGAGTGGTACGCTGTCCCCCGGATTGGAGACATGCGGAGGTAGTTGTTTTCTTGAAGCCGGGGCGGCCCCCGGAGAGACATGAGTCCTACCGTCCAATCTCGTTGCTCAACACCGAGGCTAAGATACTAGCAAAGGCCCTCGCTAATAGACTCAAGCCCCACATCACAGATTTGGTTCACCCGGACCAAGCCGGCTTTATGCCACAACGCGCCACTCAGCAAAATATCAGGCGAGCTCAGGTTGCGATTTCGGACTGGCGGGACTTGGGCGAACGGGCTGCGCTGCTGTTGGCAGACATGGATAGGGCGTTCGATTCCCTGAGCTGGACGTATTTATTTGCCCTATTGGGGCGTCTGAATCTTGGCCCCCGATTCCTGGCTTATGTACAGCTCCTATACACGGACCTCACGGCAGCGGTGCGAGTGGGCGGAGGAATATCCCGCTCTTTTAGTATCCAGCGTGGGACAAGACAGGACTGCCCCCTCTCCCCGTACCTATGCACACTCGCGATGGAACCCCTTGCGGCGTGGGTGCGGATCGACGCTCAACTAAAGGGATTCCAGTGGGCGACTGACGTGGCGGATAGGATAGCCCTATACACAGATGATGTGCTGTTTTTCCTCACTGATCTGGAGCGCTCGGGCCAGGCATTCTGCGAATCCTACACATTTTTGGCGAAACATCGGGTCTCTATATGAACCCCGGGAAGTCTACCCTCTGGACTCTGGGGGGTCCGCAGCCAGTTGGAGAGTGGGCCAAAGGGATTCAGGTGGCCGCAGATGGAGTGAAATACTTGGGGGTGTTTCTCACGGAGGATGCGTCCATGGCCCAGGAGCGTAACATTGCCCCGGTGTGGGAGCGCATACGGGAGGACCTCAAGGCATGGGCCAGAATGCTGCTTTCCATTCATGGTAGATTTGCCATTTTTAAGATGGTGGCGCTCCCACGCCTACTCTATCAATTGCAAAACCATCCGGTGTTAGTCCCACAAGATTGGTTTCAGCGCCTTAACACGGCGTTGAGCGGCTTTCTGTGGGAGGGGGGGCGCTGTGCGAGTTGCTTTGCAGACTTGCTTTCGCTCCACTTACACGGGAGGACTGGCCACATCAGACATCTTGTCATACTATCAGGCATCCCACCTCCTGGTCCTGAACGAATGGTGGTATGCAGACAGGAGAGATCCCGCATATGCAGTGGAACGAGCCCTGATGGGCACTGCCTCCTTACATACGCTACTATACTCGGCATCCCTCCGGAGATCCCTACCGTCCATAACACAGGTGGTCTTTCAGGTATGGCGGCAGGCCCTGCGTAGGATGGGATGGTGGAATGTTCTGGCGTTAGAAACCCCATTGTGGCAAAATGGTAGATTGCCTCAGCTCGCTGCCTTGGTGGGCTTCCGGGGTTGGGATGCGATAGGCATCTCCACACTAGGTGATGTCATGTTGGGGTGTGTGCTCAAGTCCTTTGATACTCTACGGGAGGAATTCGAGATGCCACGTACCCAATTCTATAAATACCTCCAATTCCGGCATGCACTCACTCTGTATCTTCAGGGGGTGGAGGACCTACCGGAATTCAGTCCCATCGAGGCCAAGGTCTTTATGGGAGAACTACCAGACAAGAAGATATCCCGCATCTATCAAACCTTAGTGCGGCATTGCTCCACAGACCTTGCACAACTTAGGACCACGTGGGAGCGGGATGTTGGGGAGCTTGATGAGGACTGGGTGGAGGCGCTGTAGGGACCCAGGGGAGCTGCCATTTCCACGCGCTTGCGACTAATACAATTCAGGGACCTTCATCGTACGTATTACACTAGGCAGCGCTTGTGGAGGGCGGGATTGATAGCATCCCCAGATTGCCTTAGGTGCGGATCAGAAGTGGGTACACTACTGCATACAGTATGGCCGTGCAGGGTCATAAGGAGGTTCTGGGATGGGGTGTTCAGATGTTTGAATGAGGCCCTGGCCTGGGTGCTTCAGAAAGATCCCAGGCTGGCCCTCCTTCACGTACTGGCTGGAGTGGGGGGCAATCGGTATAAGCGTCATTTACTACTGTTGGGGCTAACCCCATTAGGGGCGGGGGTTGGGCCACCTTTGTTTATATCCTGTTTTTCTCAATTGTTTGATTATTTATGAAAATAATTGCATGTAACTGTGATTGATAATTTGCTTCTAGTGATTGTCTCTGGCTTTCAGAGCATTACTTGACATGTGTCTACCATGCAATCAATAACATCTGTTTTCAATAAAAAAAAACTGTCTTCATTGTTCTTCTGGTTTATAAAGCAACCAGCATTACCAGCTTGGTCTTGACTGATATCTGGACTCCTGTGAGTAAATCTAGGGGACTGTGTCCCTATCTGTTTGAATACCAGTCATTACAAACGATGTGAACATGTACATCAGAAACATTTGTGAGTAAAACACAGATCAAAAGGAACACCACAGACATTTGAATACTGGGATACTGGTCGTTTGGCTGGTGGGTCTTTGTGTTTGGCCTATTTAGGGAATGATACCTTTTGCTTGGTCTGCATTCGTTTTAAGGATGACAGCTTTTATTGCAACATTGTGGTATTCACATCTGTTTCCATCTAAAGGTAGGTCCCACGTTTAAAACTCTTTTGCAAAAGTTTTCCTAAAAAATGACTTGGCACTGAAAATGCACAGGCAAAGCCAGGAGTTTTTGCCTACAAGACAGATATTGGCTTTGTCAATTATATTTTTAGCTGTGTTGTACAGCAGCGCTGCAGCTGTGCAGCATGGCTAAAAGTAAGCAAAAAAGCGCTATGATAACTATGCTGCACAGCAGCCACGCTGCATTACACATGGCAAAAAAAACATTGACAAACCCAGTATGCTCACATTGTTTTTTTACAGTGGGTGGGAGGCTGAATCAATATGGAGAGTGGGAATGGCAAGCAACATATTGGAGAGCGGGAGGGGTAAAGGAACACAGCTGAGGGCAGAAGGGAGAAAGCAACACAACGGACAGCAGAAGGTGGGCAGGAGAGGGCAATCCACAGGACAATCAGCAGGAAAAGGGTGAAAGGAGGCAAGCAACACAACAGACTGCAAGAGGAGGGGGCAAGCAACACGAAGGAGAGCGGTTGGAGAGGATAAGCAACATGACAGAGCAGGATAGTAGCGGTAGCACACTGGGCAAGAAAGCAGTACTTGGACCATGCTCCATGGGAGGGCCAAACACAAGAAAAAGAGTGTAACTATTGTGCGCTGTAGGAAAGTAGGATCTACCTGTAAGGTTACCCCCACTTTTTTGCTTGATGTGGTGCTGTTTTTTACTAGTCTCACTGAGTACATTAGATGATAATGAATGACTCACCCCGATCAAAGGTATGCTGGGGAACCTAGGAATTATCAGAGAAGAGATTTCATAACCATTCAGGCAAGCCAGCTACCTCCAAAAGATCATTCATTTATCACCCGGGCCCCCACCATTTGTGGGCTGGCCGCAGCCAAGGCTTTAAGGCACCAGGGAAAGAAAATTTTAGCTCTTGCAATATACCTATATCTGCATCAAACATTGCCCTTGTATGTCAGCCTTTTGGCGAAAGGTTTAAGTATGCAACATAGAATGTGAATGGGTTATTTAATAAGGTTGAGAATGCTGATTGGGTTAGTACCATATCTGGCTAGGACATCATATGTTTACAAGAAACTTGGTGCATAAGTCCAGTACATGTAGAAGGATACTCCTCACATTTTTTAGCAGCTCTAGGGGAGCAAGCCGTGCGAGCTAAAGGTTGACTACATATGGAAAATGCTACTTACCCAGTATGCATCTGATCTTGACATATAGAGCTGTAGAGTCCTACGCTGTGCATAGATCGCCATCTAGTGTTGGGTCAGATGTTTGCACTTTGTTTTTTTCCGAAGAAGTCTTTCCAGTCACAAGATAGGTGGTGACTCCTTTCGGTGATAAGGCGCATGGGCATCAACCCCATTGTTAGATTGTTTTCCCGCAGAGGGTGATAATGGAGTTAATAAGAGTAGTAAAGGGAGATGTCCATGAATGCATGTATCCAAGTAAGATGCTACTGCATCAGATATAGGTATAGGGGAGGCGGGTGGGCGCATATGACTCTACAGCTCTATATGCCAATTACAGATGCATACTGGGTAAGTAGCATTTTCCGTTCGAGGTATATGAGCTGCAGATCATATGCTGTGCAGAGACTATATAGCAGTTATCTCCCAAAGTGAGGGTTAACCTGTATCTGTTGCAGTGGTCTGAAATAGTGTACATAAAACTGCCTGGCCCACTCTAGCTTGTTGTCTTGCTAACACATATACACAATAATGTTTTGTGAATGTGTGAGGTGTAGACCATGTTGCAGCTTTGCATATGTCATCTATGGGTATATTTCCTAAGAATACCTTAGAAGCCCCCAGTTTGCGTGTAGTGTGTGCTCTAGGGGGAACTGTTAACGTTTGTTTTGCTTTTGCATAGCATATTTGAATGCACTTGACTATCCACCTTTCAATACCGGATTTTGATATGGGATTGCCCTTGTGTGGTGGAGCAAAAGCGACAAAAAGTTGATTTCTATTATGGAAAGGTTTTGTCCTTTCTATGTAATAAAGCAATGCTCTCTTCACATCTAATGTGTGTGGGGCACGTTCTGCTACTGAATCTGGTTGAGGGGAGAACAAAGGTAACTCAACAGATTGATTGATATGAAAAGCAGAAGTGACTTTAGGAAGGAATTTAGGATTAGTCCGAAGAACACTTTATTTTGGTGCATTTGTAAAAAGAGGTTCTTCTATAGTTAATGCCTAAAGCTAACCCACTCTTCTGAGTGATGTGATAACAATAACCAACTTTCCATGTGATGAATTGCAGTTCACATTTGTGCAATGGCTCAAAGGGTGGACCCATTAGTCTGGTAAGAACAATGTTGAGATTCCACACTGGAGCAGGTAGACGTCTCGGGGGAATGACTCTTGAGTCTTTCCATAAAGGCTTTGATAACAGGTAGAGAGAGATGTTGTCTATCCTGGAGGTATGCAGCTATTGCAGCCAGTTTTAAGCGTATGGATGAGGACGCTAAATTTGAACATTGTAGATGTACAAATATTTTGTTCAGAAGCATCAAGCGGGTTGATGTGGTTGTTATTACAGTATATCACAAACCGCTTCCACTTTGCTGCATAGAAGGCTCTTGTAGTAGGACGTCCAGCCTCATTGATAATATTCATGCATTCTTGATGTAGATTAAGATAGCCAAACTCGAAGACTTCAGGAGCCAGATCGCCAGATTGAGTTGGCTGGGGTCTGGATGTCTTATGTCTCCATGGTTCTGTGTGAGGAGATTGGGTATAAGACGTGGTTTTTGGTGAGGAACTGCGAGTACTAAGAGGGTTGTGAACCAAGGTTGACATGCCCATGTGGGAGCAACTAGGATTAGTATCAGGGACGTTTGTTTGAGTTTCGGAACTACTAATGGAATGAGTGGGAAAGGCGGAAAAGTGTAAGCAAATATCCCAGACCAATTTATCCATAGTGCATTACCTTTGGACAATGGGTGTGGATACCTGGACGCGAAGTTTGGGCATTTTGTGTTTAGATGTGTGGCGAATAGGTCTATGTGTGAGAATAAACTTGAGGGTGCATTTCCCATTCGTGGATTTGCTGTGTCTGACGGCTGAGCAAATCTGCCATCTGATTGTCCACTCCTGGAAGGTGTTATGCTAGGAGATATATTTTGTGATGTATGGCCAATTTCCAGATGGTCTGTGCTAGATGGACAGTGTGTTCCGCCCTGTTTTTGTAGTACATGGCTGTCATGCTGTCTGTACGAATTAGGGCAGTCTTGCGTACTAGCTGAACTTGAAATGCTTTCAAGGCTAGAAAAATCGCTAGCAGCTCTAGAGGATTTATATGAAGCTGTTTCTGCTGCAAACTCCAAATGCCCTGAATTGTGTGGGTTTGGAGATGCACACCCCAACCAGTCAGTGATGAGTCTACTGTCAGTACTATCTATTGAACTGGGTCGTTGAAGGGCCAACCTTTTAAAAGGTTTGTGTGTTCCACCATTGCAGAGAGTGATGGGTGCGGCTGTCGACCAACGCTAGATCTAATAACGGACAGTGAGCTTGGTTACACGGACGTGCTAAGCATTCCTGTAGGGGACGCATCTGAGGTCTTGCGTAGGCGACTATAAAAATGCAAGATGCCATCATTCCCAGTAACTGCATGAACACTCGAGCTTGTAAGAAGCGCTGAGGCTGAAACTGAGACATCAGGTTTGTATATTCCGGATTCTGGCTGGAGTTGGGTATGCCAGAGCTTTTTGTGTGTTTATAGTAGATATGCTTGAGACATGGATGGTTGGTAATGGGATTTGGACAGATTGGGATCTCGATTGAAATTTCCGGACTTGCTTCAGCCATAGATCTTGATTCCCACTGGTTGCATTGTGTCAAACTTGACACCCCATCTTTCACCGGCCTTTTGATCCTGAAGAACAAGTTACTTACCTTCGGTAACGATATATCTGGAAGAAATAGTAGTTAGTATTAGATTCCTTACCTTAGAATATCCCCAGGCATCAGACTGGATCCGGAAACGTTTGCGTAGCAGTACCCCTGCGCGTCGGTAGGCGTCGTCTGCGTCTCCGCGTCCGTCGTCGGCGTCGTTTGCGCCGGGATGACGTCGCCGGAGTACTTAGACGCCGCCCTCGCGTGCTGACGTCAGTTCTTATACACAGCTTTTCTGCACTAGAAACGCAGAGCCATGATAAAAAACTAACACTGGTGCCATGAAACTAAGGCCATGTAAGGGGATGACCTTAACCCTAGATATCGGTTCGCAGAACGGGGAGGAAGGTTAGGGCGGTAAGGAATCTAATTCTAACTACTGTTTCTTCCAGATATATCGTTACTGAAGGTAAGTAACTTGTTCATCTGAAAGAAACAGGTTAGTATTAGATTCCTTACCTTAGAATAGATACCCCAGCAATACCAACCCCGGTGGTGGGTCTGCGAACCAATATTCACACCAGAAAGTCCTGGAGGACGGAACGGCCAAAGAAGCCATCCCTCCGGACTTGGCTGTCCAGGCAGTAGTGTCTTGCAAACGTGTGCAGCGAGGCCCACGTAGCTGCCTGACAAATGTCCTGCAAGGGAACTCCCCGACCCAGGGCAGTAGTAGCCGCCGTGGCCCGAGTGGAATGGGCCCTCAGCCCAACAGGAGGTTCCTTCTTAGCCAAAGAGTAGCATGCCTTGATACACAACACGACCCACCGAGAGATGGTCAGCTTGTGTACTGCCCGTCCCTTCTTAGCGCCCACGCAACCAACAAAGAGTTGGTCATGCACCCGGAACCGTCGTGTGCGATCCAGATAATACGAGCGCGCACGTTTTGGGTCCAGACGGTGGAGCCGCTCTTCCTCTTTAGAGGGATGCGGAGGCTGAAAGAAGGTGGGCAAGGTGATGGGCTGCCCGAGGTGGAAGGCTGTGACAACCTTGGCCAGGAAAGAGGTCTTGTTCGCAACACAACCTTGTCCGGATGGACAGAAAGGAAAGGAGGTTTGGAAGAAAGAGCCTGGAGCTCACTCACTCTCCTGGCAGAGGTGATGGCGACCACGAAAGCAGTCTTCAGAGTAAGAAGGCGAACAGGACAGTTATGAAGTGGCTCAAAGGGAGCGCACATCAGATAGGTAAGAACAAGGTTCAAGTCCCACTGAGGCATCATGAATGGAACAGGGGGGAACATGTGTGTGATGCCCTGCAAAAACCTAGTCACAATTGGGGACTTGAACAAAGATGGCTGATCAGGTAGCCTTAAAAAGGCTGAAAGGGCAGAAAGGTAGCCCTTGAGAGTGCCCAGAGCAGAGCCCTGCTGGGCAAGAGAAAGAAGGAAGACAAGAACCTCAGAAAGAGGGGCAGAGAGAGGATCCACAGCCTTTGCTGTGCACCATGCCACAAATCTGTTCCACCTGCAGGCGTATACCGACTTTGTGGAGGGACGCCTGGCTGCCAGAATCACAGTACAGACTTTAGTAGGCAAGTCAAATGGCCTCAACTGTCGCCGCTCAATCTCCAAGCATGTAGGTGGAGACTGGACAGGTTCTGGTGGAGGACCGTTCCCTGCTGCTGCGACAGAAGGTCCTCCTGAAGAGGCAGACGAACCAGGGGACCGACGTACATACTGAGTAGATCGGAATACCAGTACCTTCGTGCCCAGTCCGAGCCACAAGGATAACTTGGGCCCGGTCGCACTTGATGTTCAGCACTCTGAGCAGAAGTGGTATAGGCGGAAAGGCGTACAACAGACCACAACTCCACTCGCGATGAAAAGCGTGTCTGAGCGAGTGCCGCCTTGGAAATTCCAACGCGCAGAACTGATGACATTGCGCGTTCTCTTCTGTGGCGAAGGACCGTCCCCTGCTGCTGCGACAGACGGTCCTCCTGAAGAGGCAGACGAACCAGGGGACAGACAGACATACTGAGTAGCTCGGAATACTAGTACCTTCGTGCCCAGTCCGGAGCCACAAGGATTACTTGGGCCCGGTCGCACTTGATCTTCAGCACTCTGAGCAGAAGTTGTATAGGCGGAAAGGCGTACAACAGACCACAACTCCACTCGCGACGAAAAGCGTCTCTGAGCGAGTGCCGCCTTGGAAATTCCAACGCGCAGAACTGATGACATTGTGCGTTCTCTTCTGTGGCGAATAGATCTAACCAAAGCTCTCCCCACTGCAGAAAGAGGCCTTACGCCACATCCGAGTTCAGACGCCATACATGATCCATCATGCACCGTCGGCTGAGTTTGTCCGCCCTGGCGTTCAGAGAACCTGCCAGGTGTTGAACCACCAGGGTCATGCCCTGATGTTCCAGCCACTGCCAGAGGCGCAGAGCCTCCTGGCAGAGGGTCCACGACCCCACTCCACCCTGTTTGTTGGAGTACCACATGGCGATGGTGTTGTCCGTTAACACATGCACTACACTCCCCCAGACAGAGGGGAGGAATGCCTTCAGTGCTAGACGAATCGCCCTCAGCTCCAGAAGGTTGATATGGAGCTGGGACTCCACCGGAGACCAGAGGCCTCTGATATCCGCCTCTCCCATGTGGCCTCCTCAACCTAGGAGGGACGCGCCCGTCACAACTACGGGCTCCGGTTGGGGTAAGGAGAGGGACCTGCCGCTGACCCAATCGTGGTCCGTGAGCCACCACTGCAGCTGTCTCGCAGTGCCCTCCGAGATCAGGACATGGTCGGACAGGTTGCCCTGATGCTGGGCCCACTGAAACTTCAGGTCCCACTGCAGAGCCCGCATCCGCCACCGGGCGTGATGCACCAGAAGGATGCAGGAGGCCATCAGCCCCAGAAGCCGCAGCGTCAACCTGACCGAGACCCGGGATAAAGGCTGAAAGATTGGAATCAGAGCCCGAATATCCCGAACCCGCTGTTCGGGAGGATAAACCCGAAACCGCGCCGAGTCGAGAACCGCTCCGATGGAGAGGAGCTTCTGAGAGGGGCGCAGGTGTGACTTCGGCACATTGATGGAAAACCCCAGCTGGTGCAGGAGGTCTGCCGTTGTCTGGAGGTGGCTGACGACTGTCTGGGGCGAGCCCACCATCAACAACCAGTCGTCGAGGTAGGGGAAGACTGAAACCCCTAACCTGCGCAGATGAGCTCCGACCACCGCCATCACCTTCGTGAACACCCGTGGGGCGCTGGTAAGGCCGAAGGGGAGCACGGTAAACTGAAAGTGCTCGTGGCCTACCGTGAACCGCAGGTAGCGCCGGTGGGCCGGCAGGACGGGAATGTGGAAATAAGCGTCCTGCAAGTCCAACGCTACCATCCAGTCTCCTGGGTCCAGGGCAGCTAAGACCTGAGCCAGTGACAGCATCTTGAACTTCTTTCCTGAGGAAGCCGTTGACGTTCCGTAGGTCCAAGATAGGGCGTAGGCCCCATTTGCCCTTCCTGGGTACCAGAAAGTAGTGGGAGTAACAACCACACCCTACTTCCGGCCCAGGAACGCGCTCGATGGCCCCCTTGGCCAAGAGGGACGTAACTTCCTCTTGCAGAAGTTGCAAGTGGTCCCCTGACACGCGGTGGTATTGCGGTGGCATGGCTGGAGGGGTCGTCTCGAAAGGGAGGGAGTAGCCCCTTCGGACGATTTGCAACACCCAATCAATCAATCAATCAATCACAGCATTTATATAGCGCACTACACACCCAAAGGGTCTCAAGGCGCTAGGGGAGGGGGGTCCACTACTGCTCGAACAGCCAGGTCTTGAGTTGCTTCCTGAAGGCGAGGTGGTCCTGGGTCAGGCGGAGGTGGGTCGGGAGGGAGTTCCATGTCTTGGCGGCGAGGTAGGAGAAGGACCGTCCTCCTGTGGTGGCTCTTCGGATGCGAGGGACAGCGGCGAGGGCGTGGCCGGTCAATCGAAGCTGGCGTTTGGGAGCGTAGAAGTTGAGGCGGCTGTTGAGGTATCCCGGGCCTTGGTTGTGTAGGGCTTTGTGTGCGTGGGTGAGGAGTCGGAAGGTGATTCTCTTGTTGACCGGGAGCCAGTGCAGGTCTCTCAGGTGTCCGGAGATGTGGCTGCGACGGGGGATGTCCAGGATGAGACGTGCTGAAGCGTTCTGGATCCGCTGGAGTCTCTTCTGGAGCTTGGCGGTGGTTCCGGCGTAGAGGGAGTTGCCGTAGTCCAGACGGCTGATGACGAGGGCCTGGGTGACCGTCTTCCTGGTCTCGGTGGGGATCCACCGGAAGATCTTACGTAGCATGCGCAGGATGTTGAAGCACGACGAGGAGACGGCGTTGACTTGTCTGGTCATGGAGAGGGAGGAGTCCAGGATGAAGCCCAGGTTGCGTGCGTGGTCTGTTGGTTGGGGTGCGCTGCCCAGGGCGGGGGCCACCAGGAGTCGTCCCAGGCGGAGGGTGAGGATCCCAGGATGAGGACATCCGTCTTGTCCGAGTTCAGTTTCAGGCGGCTGTTCTTCATCCATTCGGCTACCTCTTTCATCCCTTTGTGTAGGTTGTCTCTGGCGGTGGCGGGGTCGTTGGTGAGGGAGAGGATCAGCTGGGTGTCGTCGGAGTAGGAGATGATGTTGAGGTTGTGCTGGCGTGCGATGTCTGCGAGGGGGCCCATGTAGACGTTGAAGAGGGTTGGACTGAGCGAGGAGCCTTGAGGGACGCCGCAAATGACTTCGGTGGCTTCCGATCTGAACGGAGGGAGGCGGACTCTCTGTGTCCTTCCGGCGAGGAAGGAGATGATCCACTCCAGTGCCTTCTCCTGGACTCCGACGTTGCTGAAGCGCTGTACTAGGGTACGGTGGCAGACCGTGTCGAAGGCCGCGGAGAGGTCTAGGAGGAAGAGGGCCGCTGTTTCTCCGTTGTCGAGCAGTGCTCGGATGTCATCGGTGGCTGCGATCAGGGCAGTCTCGGTGCTGTGGTTTGCCCGGAAGCCAGACTGCGAGGGGTCGAGGGATCCGTTCGTCTCGAGGAAGGCGGCCAGCTGCTTGTTGACGGTCTTCTCGATGACTTTTGCAGGAAACGGGAGCAGCGAGATGGGGCGGTAGTTCTTGAGGTCGGTGGGGTCGGCTGATGGCTTCTTGAGTAGGGCGCTGAGTTTGGCGTGCTTCCAGATCTCCAGGAAGGTAGCGGTGTCGAAGGAGGTGTTGATTATGTCCCGCAGGTGGGGTGCGATGACAGCGTCGGCCTTGTTGAAGACGTGGTGAGGGCAGGGGTCGGTCGGAGATCCGGAGTGGATGGAGTTCATCGTGCGGATGGTGTCTTCGGTGTTGATCGGAGTCCAGGCGCGGAGGGTGGTGGTGGGGGGCGGGGGTTCGGTCGTGGCGTGCGTCGGTTGAGTGCTGAAGCTGTTGTGTATGTCCGCGATCTTTTTGTGGAAGTAGGAGGCGAGGGAGTTGCAGAGGTCTTGCCCGAAGTGACAGTGCGCCAGTGGAAGTGGTGATGGCCAACCCTGCCCCCCACTGGCGTCACATCGGCCTAAAAGCACTGACTAGGAGGCTTTAGAGGCGGGTGCTGCGGGGGAAGGTGTGGACTGGCCTTGCCGTTGTCCCCGACCGCCGCCACGGCGGTTTCCACGGCTGCCACCGCGTTGGATGTTATTCTGCGGTGTGTGGCTGGCAGCACATGTGGGAGCGCCCCTTCTTTGGCCACGAAAGGAGCGTAAGGCACCCGTTTGCTGGCGCGGGCCGAGAGGCCCAAGGACTTGGCCGTAGCCCTGGAGTCCTTAAAGCGCTCAAGCGCATGGTCTGCCTTGTCGCCGAAAAGGCGACGGCCATCGAACGGCATGTCCATAAGAGTGTTCTGGACATCGGCCAAAAAGTTGGCGGACCTCAACCAGGCGTGGCGACGAATCGCCACCGTCGTTGCCATCGCTCTACCCAGTGAGTCGGTGGTATCCAGGCCACACCGGATAGAAAATCGTGCCGAATCTCGACCCTCCACAAGGGCTTGGGTGAGTTTAGTCAGGACCTCCGCCGGACATTGTGGCAGCACGTCCGCGACCGTGTCCCACAGAAAGTGGGTGTTGCGGCCCAAGAGGCACGTGGTGTTGACTGACCGCAGTCCCAAAGTCAGGGAGGAGAATACTTTCTTACCGTATTGCTCGTACCTCTTGGATTCCCGATCGGGCGGGGCCATCGGGAATACGTTCTGGGAGTTGGAGGCCTGGATGACCAGGCTCTCGGGGGTGGGGTGGGTGGACAGGAAGCAAGAGTCGCCCGGAGCGGGGCAGTGGCGTCTGGCTTCATTCCTATCTACAGGCTGACCTGTAGTGGGCTTGGACCACGTGCCCAAAAGAACATCTGACAAGGCCTCTTTACACGGCAGCAGAGCCTCAGACGAGCTTGACTGCGGTTTAAGGACCTCAGTGAGGAGGTTAGTCCTCACAGCCGGGACCGGGAGTTCCAGGCCCAAGGCCTTGGCCACCCACGTCAGCACCACACTGTAGGCAGCCCCCTCCTCCGTAGACACGGTGGGAGGGGTGACAAAACCAGTGTCTGGGGAGGTGTCCAGTCCACTGGCAGTCCCAAGCTCACCTGTCCATTCCTGCTGAGACTGACCCTCCCGTGTCAGAAGGTCCTCAGACCCCTTCAAATCCCCCTTGTCACCCATCTCCTGGTATGCAGGTTCAAAGGATGGGGCCGGTTCGTGGAAGTAAAAGTCTCCGTACGACGTCGAGAACGGCGCCGGAACCGGATTGAGGGGAGGATCGGGAACGGCCTCGCCCGGAGGCGGCGTCGGGGACGACACCCTAGGGGCCGGCACCGGTGAGGTCGACCAGCGACGACCCAGACCTGGAACTGGATCCAGTGAGGGCCTGCGGCGCCGGGACCGAAGTCGCCGGCGGCGTCGTAGCCGAAGCACCCGACCCGCTAGACCCCCCCGGCCGGGGCCGCTGGGCCCGAAGGCGCCACAGAACCCGGCGGAGGAGGGAGAGACCTCATGGCCATGAGGTACCGCTCTATCACCTCTGGAGTCGCGTCATGCCCAGGGACCGGAAGGTATGGGGCAGGTTGCGATGCCCGCGACTCCGACGGAGCCGCGTGGGTGGTGTCACCCGAACCCTCGTCCGCGTCGCGCGAGCATCAGGGTGGGTCGGAAGAGCGATTACGCCTTTCTGCCCTCTCATGCCTCTTACCTGAGGATCTTGATCCCGAAGACCGATGCCGACTCTCGGAGCTACGAGGGCTCCGACCCCGCGACCGGTCCCTCGACCTCCTGTGGGACCGGGACCTCGAACGGCGAGGGGCCGACTGACGGAGCTCAAGTCGCTTGCGGGACCGCTCCCGCCTAGCCTTAGAAGTCAGGGCCCGGCAGTCGGAGCAGGTTCGGTCGTCATGGTCGAGGTCTAGACACTGAAGACACCGGCGATGGGGGTCGGTAACAGACATCAATCGGCTGCACTTGGAGCAGGGTTTGAACCCGGGCATCCCTACCGGCACCGTCTGAGTCAATCGACTCGAAAAACAGATCAAAAGATCAAAGTTTTAGTCAAAAAATGACTAAAAGGGTACTACTTCTCCGGATCTGCGCTTAGCTGGCGCGGAAAAAAGAAGAACTGACGTCAGTGCTCGAGGGCGGTGTCTAAGTACTCCGGCGACGTCATCCTGGCGCAAACGACGCCGACGACGGACGCAGAGCCACAGAAGACGCCTACTGACGCGCATGGGTACTGCTACGCAAAAGTTTCCAGATCCAGTCTGACGCCTGGTTATATTCTAAGGTAAGGAATCTAATACTAACCTGTTTCTTTCAGATCATCTATGTACACCCAGTGCCCAAACAAAAACGGGCAAGTTTTGACCACTTAATAGCCTCACTGGCCACATTAAAACTTGCCTATACCGACGCAAATATCATTCTGTCAGGGGACTTTATTATGACCTTACTGCAAGAAACAAAAGGCACTCGGGGGCACACTCAGGCCAACACTCGACGCAACACTTTTGGCAAGCAATGTGCAGTTCACTAGTATGATCTCTCAATGCGAATGCCCAATGGTCACAGCCCGACAGATAATCCAGCAGCATACACAAGGGTCACTCAAAAGTCAGCCTCAATCATCAATTATTCTTTCACAGACCACAACCTCGTTCAACATATCACAAACTTTCAAATCTTGGATAGAGCAGAGAGCGACCACCAACCACAATCTTTCACGCTCTTAAGAAAAAACATAAACCCAATTCTTATTAACGCAAAGTCGCAACAACTCCATTGCCATAACCTTAAACGCCTCACCTGGAAAAAGGACAACATAAGCGAGCTTATGAATTAATGTACCAGCATCTTGATGAAGTCCAAAACCGAACCATCTAGTATCCAGGCCGGGGAGTCATTTACTAGAGAGCTAAATCAAAAGTGTTGTAAACAAACAACTGGCAGAAAAGCAGGAAAACCATTGGGGGCAGCATGGTTCACCAAAAGCCTTATAATTCAAAAACAACAATTGAATAAATATTTACGACAACTAAGAACTCAGGGCTCATCATCCATCCAAGACCAACTGCTACTAATTTCCAAAGCCAGAAAAAACTTTAAAAGAGGCATTAAGGAAGCTAAGAAAGCATTCCATGAACATCTTTGAATTAAACTCCATTACTCTTGTAAACAAAGACTCCAAGCTCTTCTGGGAAATTATCAATCAGTTAATCAACGGCAGGAACCGACACCACAACTCGGACATCATGGAGGAAACATGGAGAGCCCATATCAAATTACTAAGTAATGAAACTCCACCTCCAGGCATTGTCGATTGCGGCTTCCAACTTAATAACGCAGCTATTGCCAGAGATCAAGTAAACAACAACACCCCCCCCCCCCCGATTTAGACCTTCCGCCCCAGATTCTTAAAGAACAAGTCTTAAAAACAATGAAAAAAACAGATCTGAGGGTGCCCCTGGGCCTGACGGCCTCCCAAACGCCTTGTTTCGGCACAATCCAACATTTTGGGCAGATAACCTAACTCCTCTTTTTTCGGACATCCTAGCCTCTAACGTGATCCCTGACTCCTGGAGGGGAAGTATTCTAAGCCCAATATATAAATTCGGCTCTCGTTCCGATCCTTCAAATTACAGATTGATCGCGTTAATTGATGTGGAGGCTAAAATATACGCTACAAATCTTCTGGCAGATCTAGAGGTCTGGGCGGCACGAATAAACCTGATCCCTCATACGCAAACCGGATTCAAGGCTGGGAAGGGCACTCTGATGAATATTTCTGCTGTAACCCTCCTGGCCAACAAAGCCCTCGTAAAATCAAGGGCACATTATGCATGTTTCATCGACCTCAAAGCGGCCTTTGATAAGGTCTCAAGAGCCAAGCTATGGGCAAAAATGTACAACTGGGAGGTCCCAGCTAAGTTGCTCGAGGCCATAATCAACCTGTACTCTCAAACCTGGGTCCAGATCAGGAAAGGAGATGGGCGCAGCATTACTGAGAAGATCCAAACACTTAACGGGTTAAAACAAGGGTGTGTGCTGGCACCCTGACTCTTCAACAATTACACTGCTGCCCTGGACGAGCACCTTCGGTCAATTCAATCTGACCCTCCGAAACTCGGCACAATACCCATCCACAGCCTTCAATACACGGATGACAGTCGGATTGCAACGATCAATTACCAAACTTGGAGCTTATACCACCTCAGTTCAACTAACCATCAATCACCAAAAAACGAAGGTGATATGCTTTAACAAACACCATAAAGCTGACTGCACATTCACTTGGACCTTGGACAAGCGACCTTTGACCGAGGTGGACTCATATAAATACTTAGGCTTCCAAATTTATCGCAAACTCACCTATAAGACACATCTGCACCAAGGTCGCACAAAATCTCAGCAGCTGCAGTTTGCCGTCAAAATCTTAAACAAGCTTTCAGGCGGTGCCACCGGTCACCTACTAAAGGTCATAGCAGCAAAATTCTTGCCCTCCATCTCATAAGGGACAGAAATTTTGAATGGCAAGGCTGCCACAGGCCTGAATTTAGCACAATCAATTGGGGCTTTACCACAGGTAACAGGTTTGGCCCCTTATCTGACCTCAACACCTGCGATTGACTTGAACCAGGAACTGACCAAAATAATGCAGGTTCGATCAATTTAAACTCGCGTAGCGAGGGCTTTAGTACTGATGATCCCCATAGTCTCCATATGTTTAACGTTGTCACTGAGCCTCAACCATCCATCATCCCAGGTCAGCAAATAATCTCATTTGGGACTGAGGCTGGCATTAACATGGGTATGACTAGAGAGATGACACAGCGTTGGCGTCACGCGAATTCAATCGAGGCTCCAATAGCACAAGCAATAGCGGAAGGAGACTCAGTGAGTGGTAGCAAGTCTATGACTATTATGGAGTCATGTAAAATTATAAGCTGGAATGTGGCAGGCTTAAACACCAAACGCCAGGACCCTTTATGGTTGAGCTTTATCTCAAAGTACCACATCATTGCGCTGCAAGAAACTTGGGACACATCTAATAATATCTGGTGGGACGGGTATACCAGCTTTATAAGACCTGCTGTCCCTAGCAGAACGGGTAGGGCCAAAGGCGGTTTGGCGCTCTTATTCGCCTTGGACTTAAAAGGAAGTTATAGGCAGATCAGGTCCGAATCTGATAATATATTGGTTGTCGAAAGGGTCATCAATAAAACTAGTAGGACCTTATATGTTAACTTCTATAATTCTGGTAACAGCGTCTATGACGGTCGTAATATTGCCAGTTTAGATAGTATTTTAAATTCAGTCTTACAGAACATCTCATTTGCATCTGAGTCAATTTTACTAGGTGATTTTAATTTACATTTATGTAATCTAGCCTGTAAGGGAAGAGGAGCATGGGAAGATGATGATGCTGCGTCAGTAGTGCCTCACTTTGAACATTCGGCAGAGGGTCAGGAGCTTGAAGACCTACTTGCTACCTATAATCTTTATGAACCCAACTTCGGTCTGAGAATGCCAACTTTCACCGGCGGCCAGCATGGGTCTGTGATAGACTATATCTTTGTTTCTCTTGGCATCTTAACCCTTACCACCGCATATAGTACGGTAGCAACCCACTTCAGTGACCATAACCCAGTCCTACTTGAAGTGGCGTGGGGTAGTCATATGGGAGCAGCACCATCAATTGTAAAATCAGCCCATTCATTGAGGACCACAGACCAAGAAAGAAGAGTAAAATGGGCGAAGGTGATCCCGGAAAATTTCTACAAAAAATGCTTTCCTAAGATTAAAACCCAGGTTGAGCTGTGTCAGAATCCTGACACCCAAGGGAGCCTTATGGTATCAGCTTATGAGGAATTATGTGTACAGGTCTCCAACGATCTTTTAGCTAAACCTCTTCGGGGAACTCAGGGTCACAAGCGATGGTTTGATTCTACATGTTCGAAGGCTCACAGAGATTTGCTGGCGGCTCTAAAAATTGTTCCGAGGGTAAAAGAGGAAATCGCGAGGTTAAGGAAAATTTATAAGACCGCTGTAAAGAGCCGCAAAGAATTCATAAAACGTGAAACATGGGACGACCTTCTCTCAGCGGCGGTGCTGAAGGACAGCAGAAGATTCTGGGAAATTATCAAGCAGCCCCTTTTCTCGGAGGATAGCAATTTACCAATGGACTGTGTGATTACTGAGGAAAAATGGTTGTCTTTTTTTAAAAACGTATATGGGGGTGATGTAGTTGATGAGGACTTTAACAGGGGTTCATTGCTTAGCGGGACCGTACACCCTATTGTCTTTAATCCCCAAGAAGTAGAAAAGGCACTCGCGGAAACCACCAAACACAAGGCACCCGGCCCGGACGGAGTTCCGGCCGACTTTTTTATGTTTTCTCCTAAAATGTGGTCGAGGGTGTTGTCCAACGTGTTTAACGCAGTTAATTTTAATTCAGCACCTGCTTCATGGGCTAAATCCACCATCGTCCCCATTTACAAAAACAAAGGTCAGCGGGACGACCCAGCATTCTATAGGCCTATATCCCTTTTGGACTCAACTGTAAAAATTCTGGGAAGAGTCCTTTTATCTAGGTTGAGGGAGAATGTCGAGGGATGTGGTGGGCTGTGCGAACTGCAATATGGCTTCAGAGAGAGTAAAGGCACGATCGAGCAATGCATTAATCTGTATCTACTCATCTCTAAATACACTTTGGCTAAGGAGGGTTCAGTGTATTTGGCATTTATGGACCTTTCGTCGGCCTTCGACCTCGTTAATAGGTCCAAACTATGGTCGATCCTGTTGGATTTGGGAATCGATGAAGCCCTGGTTATGTTTATGGCCTCACTGCACCAGGAGCTTCTTGCAGCCGTTCGAGTGTCCAACAATGGCAGGTGTACTCCTTTATTTAAATCCCTGAAAGGGGTACGGCAAGGTTGCATTTTGGCCCCCACGCTTTTTACCATCTATATTAACGGCCTGGGGGCGCACCTGCGGGGCTCGGGCACGGACGTCCCACGAGCAGGGGATGCCCATATCCCGGCACTCCTGTACGCGGACGACGCCGTGTTGATCGCCCGCACTGGTGTTGGCCTGCAGGTTCTTCTTAATTCCTTTGGTTCCTTTATGGAAAACCTGGACCTAAAGGTCAACGCGTCCAAATCCCATACAATGGTTATGGGCCAAGAGTGTTTGAAGAGAAGACATAAATCATTCTTTTGTAGTGGGGTCCCTGTGTCCGAGGTAATCACATTTCCTTATCTGGGTGTGTTGTTTGATCAAAAAGGCACCTGGGGTCCACAGATAAGTGCAAAGAGGCTGGCAGTCACTAGATCTGCCTCTGCACTCTTGGGTTTTGCTGGCAAGCTGGGTGCCAGGCCTATGGAAGCAATGTTGAAGATATATAAAAGTAAACCTGTTGCCATTGCCTCATATGGATCTCCTCTGTGGGGTTATGTAAACCTTGACCCCATTCAGAGAGCAGAAAACAGATTCATAAGATCTCTTCTTTCTGTCCCCCAATCAACCCCAACCTATTCAATCCACAAGGAGGTTGGCTTGCCATATCTGTCGGATTCATTAAGCGTAGCACCCTTGATCTTGTGGTTGAAAATGTGGTTAAATGCCGAACTTCCACTGAATCACAAAATTTTGAGGGATGTCCTATCATTGGATAACTATAGTAAAATCCCTTGGTTGGCCTATCTAAGTAAATTCTTCATAGAATTGGGTCGCCCAGAACTTTTCCGCTGCCCAGAGAAAATTAGGGCTCTGGACATAGCTTATACAAAAAAGGCCTTCAAAGAAAGGAAGGAAGCATGCCGCGAGGTAGTTGAGCTGCAGAAACCTGCAGTTAGGGCTCACTACCTATTGGTTAGCGATCCTTATCTGGCTCCTTATCTTCGTTTTGTAACAATTCCTTACCATAGGTTCTTATTAACTAAACTCAGGTTTAATCTTATTCATTTTCACCTAGGTTCTTTTAAGGGATGGCAGAAGCCAGAATTAGCCGCCCCTTGCAGTTGCGACCATTTCTCTGTGCAGGACACAATGCATTTTGTCATGTTTTGTAGTTTATATCATGAGCAGAGGAAAAAATATTTGCTCCCCATACTTAAAGATGCAGGGTTTACACAGGTGCGCCCCGCGCTGCTCTATTTACAGCTTATGACAAATCCACGCACTGCATTTAGTCTTGCAAATTTTTTAGTCGCCGCTGCAAGGGCGAAAGCTGTCGGCCAATCTCCACCCTAGAAGATTATTAATCGTAATGAGATTATGTGTATTGTCGTATATATAAATGTATCTTTTTAAATTGTGTAAATAGTATTTATAATGTACATCGAGCTTGATGTTTTTTAGATGCTAGGAATTCTAATTATGCTTTTTATGTTATGTTTTATTGCTTTTGCTTCTTTGTATGACTTTGATTAAGTCGAATAAAGATATTCTGACTGACTGACTGACTGACTAGCACAATCAATTATTTTTAAGAAACTGTTCGCAAAACCCCGCCATATTCCACAAGCACAAATCCGACTGGAATATGGCCTAAGAAATCAGATCTCCGATAGACAAGGTGCATTAGTCTAGTACTACTGGAGGATGCGGGACGCAGAGGAGAACATACTCGCCCACTATTGTTGGGTAGAAATTGAAAAGCAAGCCAGAATCTAAAATTCAATCTTCAAAGCCCTGAAGGCTTCGCTCTTGGCACTGAAGTTAGAGAAGCCCTGGCTCACAGTCTCTACATACCCGGGGCTTCAAATCTGTAGTTAACAAAGCCATAAAACGGAATTCGTTCTCTTTAGATAAAACAACCCTAGCAAAAAAAAAAACATGCCTGGTCGATGATACAGACATACCAGAGGTTGCAACCCCAACCTTATTTGCTAGACCATTTCCCGCATCAGAAAAAGCACTTTTTCACGCTACTAAGGGTTGAGTCTTATCCATCTAAGGACCTAACCCCTAAATGGAAATACGCAGCTTGGACGAGTCTTTATTGCATCTAATATGCATTTGTCCTGCTTTAATAGTAACACGCAAAATGAGCTTTCGGGAGGTTTTCAGGAAGGAACCAATAAGAACCTGCGGAGCAGCAGTGATTCATTGTCTTAGGGGCTCATCTATCCCACAGTCCTGCATAACCATAAACTTTTTTAAAAATGCGGCAAAAGAACTGGCCAACGCATAACTTGCTAACCAACTCAAGCAGTCCTAGAACATTTGGTTTTGAAATCCCTTGACTGCCTTGTTTACATGTTAATTCTTCTTAAAATATTGCCTTTTTTATACCTTTTTTAATAACAACAACAATGTACACTTCTGCATGTTTTATCTATGGTGGTTTTCCCACCCTTTTATGATTTTTTTAATGAAATCAAAATAAAAGTATATTTGACTGACTGCTGTCTGTCACCTGACAGGTGCCCAGAAAGACCTTTCCCTCCCCAGTAGATCACTACCCTCCCTTTTCCCATTAAAATGGCTATTGCCTCCAGCTTTCGGTTTGTCAGAGGAACTCCCCTGGACACCCCGAGCAGGCACACCTCCGGCGAACACTCCACCGCCTCCCTCACCATATCTGATATTGTGCGCAGTACTTGTGTCCAAAAACGGTGCACCCTCCAACACCTCCAGGCCGGATGTATAAAGTCGCAATCTGGTACTTTGCATCTGGAACAAGTCGCATCTGCCCTGAGGCCATATCTATTTAGACACAGCGGGGTGTAGTACATTTGATGCATAAACTTAAAATGTATAATCCTTAGATTACCATTTGATGTTAATTGGCCAGTAAGTGTGCAGCATTCCCTCCAGTCGTCTGGCCTAAGTGATGTAGAAAGCAGCTCCCTCCGTTTTGTGTATGACGTGTCCTGTGGGGGGGGAGAGGGGGGGAGAGGTGGGGGGGGGGGGGGCGGGAGTTTTTCTGGGAGGGGCTCAAAGTTCACATAGATGCGGGGGATATTGTTGTTAAAGAAGGGGGGTTACGCTAGTGGAGCTTGCTGCCAGAGAGGTAAAGTCTTTTACTATGGCAAAGATTTCTTTGGTGTTACTTGTGATGCTTTTTTATTTTTATTCGATTAATTTTTATTAAGATTTTCAAAAATAAGGAGCAAAGTATATACAAAAGTATAAAATCACGACATAAGGAAATAAAACATAGTTCCGTTCAAAGACATACTTCTAGAGGGAAGTATATAATTAAAGTAAAGGGGGACGTACACATGTTATTGTGCTGCTTTTGATGCGGTCAGTGAGCGTGGAGCTTCTGGTGGCTCTAATTTGCAGATGGTATCGTCTGAGGGTAGACTTGTAGGTGCTTTTGTCTGTGTCAGTCTGTCACTATCTGGGTTTCAGTTGCCTGCAGTTGCATTTGGGGAGCGGAGATCATGTGGGTACCAGCTTGCTTGCGGTCTGGTTGTGGCGGCTTTTTAGCTTTGAGAAGAGTCAGGATATTTGCGCTGGCGTGTTCCAGGCGTTGAAGCTGGAGATTGCTGTTGTGTCGAGGGAGGGGTGTAGAAGTTCAGAGGGCCAGGATGCTTCTGAGAACTTGTTCCATTGTTCATTAAAAAAAGAAATCTATGTTTAACTTCCAAATCACATTAATGGTAATCATCCCCAGTACGACTACCAATCTGGTGTTAGATCACACTACAGCACAGCGACCATTAGCTTACACATCATATATGATGCTCTCTCACCCACAGATAAACATTACACCCCGATTCTGGAAATGGTTTGACCTCTCTATTGTCTTCGACATAGTTGACCATCCCACCCTAATATACACCCTAGAATCTCGAATGAGATTCACTGACAAGGCCCTTCACCGGTCCTCCTGCTACCTTTTCAACTAACAGCAGTTTGTTTACGTTGACACCTCCAAGTCACATAAGATCACCATCACCTGCTGAATCCCCCAGGGTTCCAAACTGTCCCCCAATATTCTCAATCACTACAAGAAGCTGGTTGGTACTCCACTCAGAGGACCCGAGTGGGAGTCACAGTGAGCAAAGATTGTGTAGACTAGAAACCAGAACTCATGAGAAACTTTAAACATCTCCTAATAAGTTATGGAAAATTGATGAAGTATTTAATTTGCTTGCAAGCTAAATGATCTAATAGGTCTGTACGAGGTCGAAAGAGTTTTAATAGGTGATACAAGTGCTTGTATGTATTAGAGTTCGATGTACTAGTTATTACGACTGAGAAAGAATAGCCAACTTTTTATATTAAACTTATTCTTGGATGAAATAGGTTACCCTGTAAGCATCCGTTTGTAGCGTATGATACTATAGATTCACATGCTCTGTGGCCTCCTGCCATCTGGTATTGGGCTTGAACAGTTGACACTTGTTTTTCTTTGAAGAGATCTATCAAGTCATGAGGTATAGGGACTCCTCCTTTAGTTTGTAACACACATGGGTACCGGCTCCTTTGCTAGATTTTCAGCAAAGCGGTTGCGAGCAGAGATGGAGCAGTAGATAAGACAGTTGGTGACCAAGCAGGAAGTTATATACAAAGAGTTTGGTGACCATGCAAGAAGTTCTACACAAAGAGTTTAAGTGTTTAAGTAAAGATCTGTATATCTGCAACAACCAAAGGCTTTGGGCGGTGGGCGGGAGCCATGTGGATCTGCAGCACTACACACTACAAACAGATGCTTACAGGGTAACATTCCGTTCACAGCCATGTGTGGCTGTAGATACATATTCTCTGAATATGCTGTAAAGCGGTACTCCCCTCAGTGGGGGATAGCCGGTGGATGTTCAGGAAGATTAAAACAAGTTCCTTAGAACAGCATGACTAACTACCAAGTAGCCATCTCACAAATGTCAACTTTGGGAATATTCCAAGGAAAGCCATAGTAGCTCCTTTCCTTCGCATGGAATGCTGCCTGGGAGAACCATGCAAAGTTATTTTGGCCTTAGTGAGCAGGTATGAATACACCTGACATATCACTTGGCTATTAGCACCTTAGCCACAACATGGCTTTTGCGCGGTTTGGCAAAAGCAACAAAAAGTTGCTGCATCTTGCAAAAGGACTGGGATCTGTCAATGTATTGCATGAGGGTATACTTGACATCTAGGGTGTGAAGGGTCCTTTCTACTAATGGTTGTGGCTGATGGAAAAAGACAGCAATCTTATTGGTCTGGTTGGGATGGAACGGGTATACCAACTTCGGAAGGAATTTGGGCTTAGTCCTGATGACAACACTCTAGCTATGAACGTGGAAGAAATCCTCCTGTAAAGTGAGGGCCTGCAGCTTGTCAACACATCTCAAAGATTTAATCACAACGTGGAACACAACCTTCCAGGAGAAGAACTGTAAGGGGCATGAATGTTCAGAACAAGGACCTAGGAGTCTGGTAAGGATCACATTAAGGTTCCAGACAGGGGCAGGTAGTACCCTTGGTGGGATAACTTGTTAGAACCCTTCTAGCAAGTTTTGATACACTAAGTGCAGATGAATGGAAGTGTAAGTCAGGCCAAATTTTAGAAAGTGGAGAGAAGCGCACTGTCAATCAGTCAGATAATTTACAAGCTTTGAAATAAATGATGAAACTGTACATTTGCACGTATGGTCATACCATAAAAGTAGCTCTAACCATTATCGATTCAGTTTACACTGTATTACAAATGTGTTTACTTGTGTGAGAATCATGTAAAAACACTGCTCTGGGGCGCCCCTGTGTTGTAGTCAGTATATATGTCACACGCCTTAACCCCTTGTATGCTGATGACGAACCCCAGCCGTCATGCACTACGGTGCTCGTGTGCTGATGACGGCTGGGGTTCGTCATGGCCCGCCCCTGTTCATTTGTTTACCGCACAGCGGCGGAAACGGGCCAGCAGCGAAGGGGTTAAGGCTGTGGGATACTATTTGCTATGTAAAAGTCTTAAAAAGTAAACAAGAGGCAGTGATTTCGAATCATGCAATTTAAATTCTCTTTTTTACACTGATCTGAAAGCATTACCAGAGTGGAGAATGATTTTGTGGCCACACAGCCCATATTGACTTAATGGGACAGGTGAGCTAAGAAATATTATTACATTTTTATATTCTTTAGATCAAGCAAACTTGTCTTCCCCTGATGATGTATTTGCACAGGAGAAAAGGGAGACAACAAGCAGAAGGACATCTTAACATCCTTCATCATCTTGAAGTGGTATATTTGATCAGCAGCAGAGTCTGTTACACGACGGTTAACCAGTTGCCAAAGTTAGAGGGTCAAATGACAAGGACTCTAATCCCCTGTAGAAACGTTGACTACTACAGATCGAGAACAACCCGCATTTCAACCAGAGCGGGATACAGATGACAAGTTCTGCGCAGTAGGCCAATACGTGAGCAGCTTATGAACTCCACCATTCTGGTGGGGGCGTGGTAGCCGGCCATGATGGCAGTCGGGTACTGCTAGAGCTCCCGGGCCGACGGGGGCATTATCCTGAATGTCGGCACCTTTGGGTCCCCCAGAGACACAGCGACGGAAGGGGGAACACTAGCGGAGCCCTGCTGTGCCCTTGAGACCCGCTGACGGGCGGGGGAGGTCCCGTGCAATCTGGCGCTGACCGAGTGGGCCTGCTGAGGAGTGGAATGACCGAAGCCTGGAGCCACAGTAAGAGGAGAGGCCGAAACACCCGAGCTGCGCGGCACCAGAAGTGCCCTGCCTGGAGACCCTGCGGCGCAGTGACACCACTGAGATGGTCGTGGTGCCCATTTGGGAGGTGTAAACTGTGACACTGAACGGTGACAGGCGGACATATAGCCCGTACTTGCTGAGGAGAAGGGGAGGAGCTCGCCGGCACACCGCACTGTTGGAGACCGCCGCGGGACCAGAGGGCCGCACGACGCTGCCGGCGGGAGGTAGGAAGTTGGCGGATTGAGGCGGAGGGGTGGCACGGCGAAAATAGCCCCCCCCCCCCCCCTCCCTGTGAGATTATACTCCGGACCCGAGCTGCGGGAGATCCCGGCCAGGTGCGGGGAGCTACGGAGGAGACCCCCCCCCTCCCCCCTCCCCCCCTTTCGCTACAGACACGGCTCGGGCCTGCCCCATGAGGGGGAGAGACATCGCTGGCCCTCACGACACACAGAGGGGAGCTAGGAGCACGCACTGATAGCGCAGACGAATACGAGGCCCGGACCTGGGCAGAACTCTGGGGCGTGAAACACGCGGCGCTGCAGTGGGACAAAGAGGCCTGAGACCTCGAGGGTGGGGAGGGCCCCAGGTGAGGCCCCTTTTCGAATCGGAGTGCAGGACACCGGAGGGAGGCTGCTAACACCCGAGAGGGGGACGCATTATAATTGAGGCAGAGATTGCAGAGGCGGGCCCCCAACTGCCTTAACTTGTAGAGGTGTCGTGTCTCCTATATGGACCCATTGACCCTGGCAGGCCGGAGTATGCCAAGGGGTGTTTCTCAGACGAATCCCTCGCGCCAGATCGGTTTCTGAGGCGGTGGCCTCCCCGGGGGCCCCTACAGTGCTGAGTACCTTGGGAACACTAGTACAGGTCATCATGGTCTGCAAGGGAGCGAAAGTGGCAGAGAGTTTGGGTGGTCCCATGACTGTGTGCACTGTGCAGACTGCTGGGGATGGAGGGGTCCTCTCAGGGACCTCCGTGCAACAACATGGAGACGAGCAACCAGTGGACAAGCTGGATATAATCCTTAAAGAAATACGAGATTCTAGGACGGCGTTGGAGCAGCAGATGGGCACCCTGGCCACGAACTTGTCCTTGTTAAAAGCGGACCACAACAAATTGACGGATAAAGTAAAGGATCAGGGCCTAGGTATAGCGGACCTTACGCGGCGGTAGCGCACCACACTACCTCTATTCAGCAACTCCAACAGCAGGTCACCTCCCTTATGGATAGGGTGGAGGACGCGGAAGGCCGTAATCACCGCAATAATATCCGCGTCATAGGCCTTCCGGAACGGTGCGAGGGGGCCCACGTTGCAGACTTTATGGAACAGTGGTTCAGGGATCATATCACAACGGAAGGCCTCTTGCCACATTTCTGCATAGAGAGGGCGCATAGGATCCGGACTGGTCGGCCCCGACCTGGCTGTGCCCCACGCCCTCTTCTTGAACGGATACTCAATTACCGGGACAGGGATGTTCTGTTGCAGAAGGCGCGGGAGAAATCCCCCATCCAGTACAACAACCAAAGGATCTCACTCTATCCGGACTATACCAACATAGTACATAAACAGCACTCCTCGTACATGGAGGTGAAGAGGAAGTTACAAAAGGCTAAGCTCAAATACGCGCTCCTCTTCCCTGCCCGTCTGAAGATCATCCATGGCAGGAAGACACACTTCTTTGAAAGCCCATCGGACGTCGAAGAGTGGTTGGACATGATGGGTATTGATGGGAGTCAGGAGGTCACTCAGGAGTAAGCCACCAGCGAAGCGAGGGATAGCCAGGCACGTGAAGATGCGGCGTCCTCAGAGTCGAGACGACACGGCCCTTCGCGGGAACAACAGAAGGAAGATGAAATGGAAGACTTGGCGATGGTGGGCACGTTCCGGGAAGACTCGGAGGACAGCACTGTTCACTCGGACCATAGTGTAATCCTGTTCCCTACTGTTACGCCTCGAGCGGCAGATGACCTGCTGGACAATCGAGAGAGAGGATGGCCCTGATTGGAGCGGACTACTTGTAAAACAAACATATCGTATCCTTAAAACTCTGATATTTATCTATGGCTCAATGTTTTAGCATACCAAAGGGGGTACGTGTAACTTGAAATATGTATTTACTGCTGTCTTACACTGTGTAGCTTGTGGGTCTTTACCTGTTTCAGGCATCATCCCATCCTCTTCAAGTGGGCCGTTGGGCAGCCTGGTCCGCACACAGTTTGAGATCAACATAGCGTTTCATGACCATCTGAAAGTGTTGTACGCCCCCTCTGGCCAAGAGGATCCGGACCGAGTGTCAGAGTTCCTTCGCGATCTTCCATTCCCGGTTTTGACGGCTGACGTCCAACAGGAACTAGAAGGACCCATCACACAGCGTGAAATACGGACCACCATTAAATCCCTTAACCGCAACAAAACACCGGGTATAGACGGGCTACCCGTGGAGTTTTACGCGACCTACTCTGACACCTGGTGCCTGTTCTGGAAAACCTTACCTGAGTCGACGATGCAGGCATTGGTTATCTCTATACCTAAACCTGGCAGAGATACCTTGGACATGACGAACTATAGGCCCCTGTCGATGCTCTCCACAGAGTAGAAAATACTTAGCAAGGCAATAGCCTTAAGATTACAACTTTATCTTCCTACCCTTGTCCACCGAGACCAGTGTGGGTTTCTCCCTGGACGTAGTACCTCCTTGAACACACAGAGGTTGCACGCACTCATGACGACCACGCCGCGGGAATACCCCAGGGCTGGCTGTGTAGCGCTGGTTCTCAGACAGGCATTTGACTCTTTGTCTTGGTCATTTATGTTTGCAACCCTGAAAAGATTTGGCTTTCTGCATTCCTTCTTGGCGTGGATTAGATTGTTTTATAATGATATTACTGCTAGGGCGCGCACAGGATGGCACGTCTCCGACAGCTACTCAGTAAGCCGAGGCACTCGGCAGGGTTGCCCCCTCTCCCCGATCTTATTTGTCCTCACCCTCGAGCCCCTAGCTATAGCCCTACGTGCCCGGGGAGAGCAGATGGGCATTTTGATTCGGGGAACACATAACTTGATATCGATCTACGCAGACGGTATCTTATTGTACTTCAATGACCTAGAGACAGATCACACTGCTATCTACGATATCTTTCACCACTTTGATGAGATTTCAGGTTTGGCTATTATTAACCCAGAAAAATCGCAAGGCTTTTATTTCAGGGAAACACCAGGTCCTGTTTCCATTCCTTTTGGAGCTTGCCTGATCCCGGTGGCCCAGATCACATTTAAGTAACTGGCGATCCAAGTGTACAGGTCGCCAGAAGACCAAATTGACGGGAATATTAAACAAGCTATTACGCGTCTTCGCAATAGTGTGGGCTTCTGGACTTCCTTGCCTCTGTCCGTCATTGGCAATGTGAGAAGTTGGCCTGATATATGATGTCTCCAATTCTGGGGGCACCTTGTATCAGTCCAAACAATCCCTTATGGTGTTGGTTGTAAGTCAACCTTATAGACAAGCTATCCTAAGGGTAGCATGGACTAAGCTGCCTTAAAGGCTTAACTCAAGAGGGCATGTGAAGCCAGCTGTTTTACCAATCACAATCCTGTAATATCAAATGAAAGGACACCACACAAGTTATATATTATAAAAATATATGTATTTATTACTAGAATAATCCTCTATACTCTTTATGAGTCTAGAAGCACAAGCGTTTAAACAAAAGCACAGTAAAACATATGAAAGTTGCACAATTATGGATGAGGCCCAGGGGCCACGCAAACCATATACTAAAATAGTGGTATAAGTATCACTACTCGAACAGTGGTAAGGCCAGAGGCCTTGGGAATCGCTGGGGCTATTCGGGACTAGCAGTGGTGAAGTCGGGAAAAGCCTGCGGGACTCGGGTGCAGCGCTTAAAGCACACGCATGCACCAATGCAAAGTCAATGGTGCGTAAAAGTTACAAAGTTACTGTTAAAGGAGTCTTCCGACTGGATTAGGATTACCAAACTTTAGACTTAGACACTAGAGGTGTATACCAATGCAGGAGCACCGACGTTCACGAGTTACCTCACCCACAGGTAGCGGGTGCATAGGTGCCAAAGTGTGTTGGGTTTCGTCACGCAGTCTGATGGTGCCTGGAGATGAAGATGCTGCAGGCGTCCTGAAGAGAAGTGTCCGGTGCGATCCAAGGGTGGATCGAAGCTGAAGGGTACCTGAAAGCAGAGGGGACAGAGTCTGGGTCACTCAGCAGTGACCAGGGTGGAACCAGGAAGGAACCAGGCAATGTCGGGCGCAATCAGGTGGTTGTCGAGAAGCTTGTCTCCGCTGCCACGTGGACTCTGGGGCACCGAGGATGTCCAGGAGTGGACCAGAAGCTGTCCCACGAAGGCTCTCGCTGTCAGCGGTGTCGGCTTACGGATTGGAGCAAACAAACCTTGGCAAACGCAACCCACACAGGATTCGAAGATCACTTCTTACTCGGACCAGCAAGGTCAGAGCGGGTGCTCCTTTTCAGGGGAGCGAGGGCCAGTCCAGAGCAACCGGACTGACAGAGCAAATTCAAAGGTTCGTCGGTACTGGGGCCGCTAACCAACGGGCAAGCGACCGGACCAACGCGTTGAGCAGGAAAATGCAAAAGGGCCCCACGCACCACTCGTCGAGGGTGGAGGGGTGAGCTTTGGTGCAAAAGCTGCTCAGGGCTGGGGCTTCTCAAACCCCAATGCACAGCGTCGAGGGAGCCTCGGGAGCTGCACAGTCAGCACTTCGTGGTTTTTCCAAGATGGCCGGCCCCACGCTTCAGGTCGCCTCCATGGGTCTCAGATTCGCTGGGACTGTGGATCGGGCTGTAAGAAGGCAGGAACGCTGGGTCTTGTCGATCTCTGTCGCTCGAGTTCCAGCGGGAACTGCAACAAAGCAAACGGTGAGGCGCTGCATGGTGCCTGTTTGCACAGGGTGGTCACTCCTGGACCACAAGGGAGATTCTTCAGTCTTCTACGTCGAGTAGAATGTCGAAGGGTCCAGAGTTTCGTTTCATAAGTTTCAGTCAGGATAATCTGATGTGCGTTGGCACTGCTCCCACCTTTATTCCAAACTGGGGGGCTGGATTACCTGCTAGGTCCCTCCTATGGGTGGGACCCAGGAAGGGGGTGGTTACACCCCTTTCCCTTTGTCCAGGGTCACGCTGGGACTGGGGCTGGTGTGCCCCAGAACCGGTTTGACCGGATTATGCAAGGGGAAGCCTTGTGCTCCCCAGGCAGTGTCTAGTTTCATTCAACCCACCCTGTCCCAATACACTATCTCCTGTCTGGGGAGGTTTAGCACCTCCCTGCGACAAGAAACCCTTTGTCCAGGCCTCCCCTGCCAAGTTTTGGTCAGCAGTAGGAGGTCAGACTTGTGTCTGTGGCAGCAGCATCCATTTTGTGATGCTGAGGCTCTGGTTAGAATTAACCGCATTTTAGCAAAGTAACATGTCTTCTCCCTCTAGAAGGGTGGAATGCTACCCCCGTTGCCAGGACTGTCGAGGGGGTAGTATTCCAAAGCGTATGACACCTTACACGACATGTTTTGATAAAGCCAAACCAAAGTTAGCACATAACCGCGATGGATTATAATGCACTTAAGAGTATATGGTATGGCAATATCCCGGAGCAGCTAAGGGAGTTGGTCCCGACAGCTGCAGACAGGCTCAGCTCATGCTAGAGCACCATCTCACATAAAACCAAGCACTCTGCCTCCAGGATTGTTAAGGCCTTCCATAGGAGTGACTTATAGGTGTATATGTGTCCAGATATAGGTTTAGATATAGGTATACTATATCTAAGCAAGGGGTGATTACACCACCTTGCCCCAGCTGAGTGATCAGCCAGTTGTGTCAATTTGGATAGCCAGCCAGGGGTGGCAAAAGATATGCTGCAGCCCCTGGTAGGCCTTGGATGCACCTATGCCCTGGGCACCTATAGTGCACTGTACAGGGGCTGATAAGGGGACCCAAGCCAATTTAGTTATGCACCTAGGGTACATGGAATCCATTTTAAAGAGAGAGCAGATAGCCTGGGGCCCTGATTAGCAGGGAACCAGGCCAACTAAGTTGAAAACCAGCTAAACACAAGGCAAAAAATCTGGGGTAACCATAGTCAGGTATCCACCTTCCTACAGGCAGGGTCACAGTTTCCAAGATGGTCATGCTCCCCGCATGCTGTATTTTTTGTCAATCTCCCTGTAATTTTACCTCAATAAGTGTTTAATGCACTCAATGCCCGCTTAATCAGCCTCATTTGGGTGTCGGTAGGAGACGGATTAGCCCGCGTAAGCTGCAACTAGGGATCAGATCAGGGGGCCTAGGAGCCCCAGAATTCCGGGGCTATTATTATTATTATGCTAGACAACTCCAATGGCTATCGTACTGGACGGCAGGTAGGAATCTCCACGAAATTGACTTCACGCCGGAGAGATTCGGACGGGGAGAGCTACACGCCCTGCTGCTCCCGAGGAGTCGAATTCCTACAGACTGTCACCTGTTTCTGCGCACTGCTCTGCTGTGCTGGAGGAGAGCCCTAGCATACACTTCACCGGCTGTACCGTACGCAGCAAACATCCCCCTACTGGGTATCCCAACACCACAGGGTAGGCTTACGGAAAGGGTGTTGCGCTCCTGGATGACGGCCGGGATAACAGGAGTGGGCCCCTTCTTTGGAGACAGTAACCTATTGGATCATGACACCTTCCTACAGGCTACGGGTGCTCACCCCCCCCCCAGACTTTAGCTGTTACACGCCGCAGTCACGCATTACATTAGAACCACTTGGGCGCCACAACAACTCCAACCTGAGCAGACTGAACTGGTTGCTTTATTATACTACATGGGAGCAGGGGGACACCTAGTCCGCTGTACACAGGGGTCAGAACACACACATCAATCTCGCTCACGACACTTAGGGACACCTGGGTTCAAGACACAGGCACAATGCTCACAGATAAAGAGTGGCAGATGATCCTAGAACACCCAAGGCAGGTTTCACAGAACGTTAAGTTCAGATTTATACAGGTGATGGTCTTGCACAAAGCCTATTTGACCCCTTTATGTTGCATAAAGTAGACATATGAATCTACACATAGGGTTCATTGCATAAAAACCCTAGCTTGACACTGCTGGGTGAGTATCTAAATGATTTTGAAAATATAATCAGGTCGTGCAGACCTGGCCATACTGGCTACTCTTTGGGCCTATTTTTCTACCTTAGAAACAATTATTAAGCTGTATATTTTGCTCAAGAGGATTTGTTTTCATCTATTAATATCACGTATTCACGTTTATACACTATCTTAGGAAAGAAGATTACATACGGACCTACCGGATACCACGGCATACACCAGGTTCTGGTAGGGTGGTTCACAACCATTGATGTATAGTTTTTCTTAAGATTAATTATGTTTACAATTGTGTCAAACAAAGTCTATATTATTGCAGTAGCATTTCATCACTTGTAGGTCCTGAGGAAAGCCGGTCACTGCTACCCTTACGGCTGAAACATGTTGACCTTCCACCTATTGCTAAAGGATAGTGATTTTTTCACACTGTCTGGTTGTTTTTATTCTTGACATTTGGACGATTTTTAATAAACATTTTTTTTGTCCTTATAGTCATTTTTAATTATCACACTCACTTTTGCACTGCACACCATCAGTACCATTGGTTTGAAAGTACCTTGGCTAAACCAACTAAGGACAGAAATCTAGTGTTATACAGCCATTCCACTTTTGGTCTGGGCACACAGATTTCATTCCACTAATTCCCAGATGACGATGCTCCGCTAAAGTGGTGGGCTGATGTTTTCATCCTCTTTAAGCTCATATGACAGATTTGGTGAATTGGCCTATAATCTCTTATTCTGTATTTTGGGTATCTGATTAGGGGTGCAGAGACTATAGAGTCATTAAATATTATCCCCTAGACCCCCTTTCTTAAAGTGTGTTTTTATCGACTCCTCAAGTTAAACAAAGCTGAATATTCCTTAGCACAAATCCAACATATTTACTATGAAGAAAGCAAAAAAGGTGTGCAAGCTGTTGGCCACTAGATAGCAAGGGGAATTGGTCCAATATAGTAGTTATTAGTTTTCAAAATGGGGCTTTTGCTCAATTCTATCAAGAGCTCTATTGTGACGACTCGGTAGACATTACAGTGGACCTATTCTTGCAGAAATCCAATCTTAGCAAGGTGACCGATGACCAAAGTTATAAGTTAGAACCACCCATTTTGCCGGAGGAAATTTATTTAGGCCGTTAAAACCCTCAAAACATCTAAATCCCTTGATGGATTTATCTCGGCTTTTTACAGAACCTTCTGGTTCTGCTACCCTGGTTGGAATTTTTAAGATATAGCTAATCGAAGGACAGTAAGCCTTCAATGGCCAAGGCAAGGATATCCGTAAAGTGAAAACCCAAAACAGTGTTGCTCGTACAAGCTGATCTCTCTGTTGCCACATTATAAAATGTACACCAAAGTAACAGCTTACTGGCTGCAACCCCTGTTGGAGGAGCTTGTTCATCAATATCAGGTGGGATTTAGTCCTAAAAGGAAAATTGGGGAGGACAGAAAACAAAATCCCATGTAAAGTATGGTAAAGCCATGTTAACTTTATATTTCTAAACCTTCATTTATGGTCCCCGAGAACAGGGGTAGCAAGGGCAATTCTAAGGGCGAAGAAAAGCCAGAGGTAAAAGAAGCCTGTGCCCCTTTGCAATTTATCCCTTCTATAGCCAGTAAGCACTGTACAATACTTGATTGCCACGCATGTTACACTTAATATTAGACTCTAACACATGCAGACAAGTCATCAGATTGTAATTTTTGAATTTACATAAAAGCTGTCGCGAGTTAAAGTTATAAATGTTAGCAAATCTAAATAGATCATTAAATGGATGTGCAGACAAAAGGCTGCATTTACTTTTGCAAGTGTTGGCATCAAATTCCCTCTTACCCAGCCCTTTACGAAAACCTATATAGTATGTTTTAAGGATTAGATTAGATAGTTACCACACACGCCTAGCGCCAAGAAGTGGGAGAATGCTTTCACGTTTTTTTTTCACAGCAGGATCTGTATATGCACTGGGGGGAAACGAGCAGTTCCGAAATGCACAGGTTAGACATTGGGTTAGGTCAGGAAGGCTACTATGCGCCTGTTTACTGACTGAAAAACTACTAACAAAAGTTTTTAGAAGATACGCATCTGATTTCACGGATCTATAAACTTTTGATCAAGAGCCTCTCAAGCTCTAGGCTTGCGGCCCAGGAGGGAAGGAAGAAATAGAGGAGGGAAGGAAGAAATAGAGGAGGGTGGAAATCATACCTGAGCAGTGGGAAAGTACATTTAGGACCTCATGCAAAACATGCTGGTTAGAGTAGAAGCTGGTAAAATACTCTTGCGATGGCTCTTGACCCCCTCACAGACTTCATCTTATGAATGACAAAAACAGAGACCCCCACAGTTGGAAAGGATGCAATCAGGTGGGCCAAATGACCTACACAATATCGGAGTGTCTGTGTTTGTCAACATTCTGGGTGAATGTGCTGAAAAATACGGAGGAAATAACCAAAGCTACAATCACCTAGTTTCCGAGTAGCATTATACTAGGTGGGATACTCTATTACTGACAGCAAAGCAGCATATAGTAGTGTTGTTGGTTAAGACACCGGCTTCTGCCATATGAGATGGTTATAACAGACTTTGGCAGGAATGGATAAGATGATGGCTGCACTTCATGACAAGTTTTGCAAAGACCTGGAGACCGGTCCTACAGTTCTTCACTGAATACTAGGATGCTGACATGTTCTAATGCGCTCAGGGCACTCCAGATAGTAGAACGATAAGCAAACAGGACACTATTCATTAACGTAACATTACATAGGGAGCAGGTGTCTTTACTCTTGTTGTATCTAAGCTATACCATATTTTGGGGGAGCTTAGATTTTACTTGTACGGTCTGTTTTTTTTCTCTTCTTGGTCGCTGCATGTTTGAAAAGCAACAAAAAGATTTGAAACTGAAAACATAAGATTTTACTCGGAGCACATTTAAAACCCACTCTGGTTAATTTTAGGCCCTGCACCAAGTTCTCTAATCCACCGGCATTATGGTAATTGGTGTCAATGTGCATGAGCTACTATGCCCACTAACTGTGGCTTGTAATGTTGCAGATGCTAGTTGTCACGTCAATGAGATGGTCTTTCTATGATTGATGCTGCCTCCTTTGGAATGCCTCTTTGTTCCTTTGAGTAATCACCAGTGGCAGCACATTACTAGCTCTTTGAGGGATCGGACCCCAAGGCAAAGGATTTTAGTGGAATTTCACAACCCACAATGAGCTTTGTGACAGATGCCAAACCCTGCAGCTGACATCAAGTACATCCAAACAACTGACACTCATATCAAATGCATCTTATAGAGACTTCTAACCACATATTCCTTACATTAGAATATCCTTAGGCCTCAGACTGGATCCGGAAGAGTTTCGAGCAGTACCCCTGCATGCTGTTAAGTGACATTGTTTGGTTCCGCATCGCCGTGGTCCATGCCATCAGTGACATGCGCAGTACCTATATAGGAACATCCTCTGCACGCGGATTTCACTTATTTCCTTTCTACACCAGATAGCGTTGATCCTGTCTGAGCTACCCCGCTGTCACTTTTTGACTGGCATTTAAGACGTTTTGTCTAACTGTTTTGAGAATGTTCACCTGGTATGAGGGTTCAGTTTGTGCAGAAGGTTCTGGGACTCTTCATAGAGCCCCTCCCGAAAGTGGTCATCGCATTTCAGGTTGTTGGAGAAGTCAGATAAGTTCCACAAACACAAGAAGTCAAAGAAGTCGAAGAGGTCTTCGACTTCGCCTCATCCGTCAAAGTCTTCTGATGAGACACAGGAGCGTCAACACTTTAGGCCCTAAGAGTTGGCAGAAACTAAACACAGGTCAGCTTCGCACTTCACCGATTTTCCCGGGGCTGAGCAACCGCCCAGCTGAAGGCGCTTTAGGAGGCCTTGCACCTCATATTTGGGCAGCCCAACATTTCTGGAGCACAATCGGGCCCACTGGAGCGGGAGGGGACCCTAGTTGACCCACAGCTAGCAGGTTCATCCTCCTCACCATTCAGGCCCCATGCATCCCCTGCTGGATCCGGCGTAGAGCCACCGGCGAGACTGAGACCTTCCTTGGCACCCACTCCAGTGCCACCGCCGCCACCGAGTCTACAGAGAAGGGAGCCTCTTTTGCAGTGGCGGTACATAGGGCGCTTGGGGTCTTGGACCTTCAGTTACCCACGGTGGCACTCGCCATCCCAGCATTCTCACGGTTGCCAGACTAACCTCTCACCTGTTGTGGCTAGGTTCCTTTAAAGGCCTGCAACATATGTTTCCCCCGTACGCCATTCATCATATCCAAGTGGGACAGAGCAAGCATGCCCACTATAAGGGGGGAGGGGGTTGTCGGTTGTCGGATGCCTGGCTTCACCTTGGGGGTGCCCATGAGTGGACATCTCACAGGGAAAAGCCAGGAAGGGTCCCACAGTGGTATGAGTACAGCGCCTGGACACCACAGGTGGGGTATCAGTGTGCTATACAAGTACGATATTTCATTTCATTATTTCATTTCAATTGTCCTCAGCATTATTATCTGCTACGCATTGGCCAAGGGGCTTGCAAGCTCACTCCACCAGAGCCAAAGCCAACATTCCAGTCCTGGGCATCTGTCAGGTAGCAACGTGGGCCTTGATGCACACGCTCACCAAACACTACTGCCTGGACAGTCAGGTCCATTGTTATGGTCACTACACCATTTTGTGCTACAGGACTTTGATTGAATTGGATTTGCAGTTCCACACCAGGGACGCATTGCTTGGGTGTCTATTCTAAGGTAAGGAATCTGCTGCTAGAAGTCTCTATCAGATGAACAAGTTACTTACCTTCACCAACGCTTTATCTGATAGAGACTTTACCTAGCCAAAGGTTCTTTCCTGACAATCCCATTCTCTCTGTGAACCAATTACGGAGTAGGGAACATGCTTCTTGGGGACTTAGTTTGTCACGCCAGTGGCCAGCGCTCAACGTGGCTCTGCTTTTCTGGGCCCAGAAAGCTACAACAGTAACAGAAGTCAGCTCACCGATGTGGCGTCTATAAAGGCAACTGACACGTCACTTCCAGCGTGGACTATGCTGATGCGGAGCTAAATGACGACACCTACCTGCACACAGGGGTACAGCACAAAAATCTTCCAGTTCCAGTCTGATGCCTAGGCATATTCTAAGATAAGGAATCTGCGGCTAGATAACAGTCTCTACCAGATAAATAGTTACCAAGTTAAGTAACTTCTTCACAACAAAAGCCAAAGACTTATTAGTGGGCAGCAGTCCGGCAAAAGTTTCAACTTGAGACCTTTGTAATTTATAAGAGCATTTAAAGGTGCACCTGCACAGATTCCCATTGTCTATCTAGGTAAGTCTGCTAAGTCTGTATGGAAAATAGAGTATGCGATTAAATATAATGGAAACACTCCCGTGTTTGTTGATCCTTGCCACCAGCTTGCTATCGCATCAGGGGACTTCATCCCCCATAGTTCCAAGAGCCGGGAGGCACCAATGTGTGTTTTCGCGCCAGAAGGCGCTAAAAAGGGGGCTTGGGCTCACGCAGCTCAGTTACCTCGTAGGAGTCTGCGGGGGGATTCTGCATTAACATAAAGGATGGCAGGTTCACCACCAGGGTTAAGCCTTAGAGATGACCAGTGTCGTAATCTGACCCAATATAGTTGCCCGACTCCCCCCATAACGTTATTTAAACCCCCTGGGGAGGAGGCAATGGAGAGTGGTTTAGTGTGTTCAAATAGATTTCTTCCATTAAGCCAAGTAGATGAAACTGATTGACTGAAGTCCCTCACATTACCTGGAAGGGAGGTGGGAGCAGGGGCCCCTGAGTCGGGTGCGGAAGCCAACTTGAATTGTAAGATTCTAAGTTGGAACATAGCAGGGCTTAGAATGAAAAGTGCTGAACCTAGGTGGCTTGACTTTCTTAACCACATCTGCTCTAGTGGAATTCTGCACCTATGCTGAGATTTAAAAAAACCCATGTTACATGACGAGCTGGGCTCGTCATCAGCGTGCGAAGAGGCTACACCATGACGAGCCCAGCTCGTCATGAGCCTGGAAGGGGTAAAAGTTCACGATTTTGTGGGTTTACGAGAGACATCGGATAGGGTCATTTTTGGGTGGAACGGGTATAAGTCCACCAATGAGCCAGCACGGCCCTCGGTCTAGGGCTGAGCAAAGGGGGGCCCTTTTAATTTTAATATCATTAAATTTGATAGGAACTCATTGTATTGTGGGCACAGGTTCCAGTAATTGTTTAGCTGTAGAAATTACTACTGCCAACTCAATGGAAATGTTCATTGTAATTTTTATTAATTCATTAGCGTATAAAGTTCCAAATGGACATTTATGTACTTTAAAATGTTTTCTAGAGAACTACAAACTTAAACAAACCACTTTTTATTCTATTATCATTTTGGGAGATTTTATTATTCATTTATCTATGAAGGATTGCCATGTTGTAGACCATTTATGACCAGAGGATTCCCTTAATTGCCACTTTGAGTACACTCTGCAAAGAGAAGGTTTTGAGGATCTTCTGGCAGTAATTGATCTTTGCCAGCCAAATACATATATCACGGAGGAGAGGATTCCTACCTTCAAGGCAAGAGGGCAGGATTCTATAATTGACTATGTATTGATCACCCCGTATTGCTTTCTCGAGTGGTTTATTACAGTGCTCAATGGTCTTTTTACAGTGATCACAATCCCGTCACTCTTGAGTTAGGTGGGGCAAATGGAGTAAAAGGTAAACAAGGACAACCCTCCACTCATACATGCGTAAAACCTCTGATCAGTGACATAGGCTAAAATCGAATAAAGTAATGCCAGAGCTTTTCCTTCAGGACTTAATGCGTAATGCTGAAGAGTTTCGACATTTGTCTTAACCCTATAAATGAGGGGGCCGAGGTTCTACTGGCATTTGAAGACCTCTGTGCTCAGGTGGCTTGTGGCCTAACATTGCCTAGTAGAAGACGCACTGAATTGGGTGAAAAATGGTTTGATAATAACTGCTCAATTGCACACCAAAAGCTTATCGTTGCCATGAAACAGGTGCCTAGAGATTGCTCTTATATAGTCCAGTTGGGGCAGTCTTATAAATGTGTGATGAACTGCAGAAGAAATGAAATTAAAGAAAATGCATGGAATGACTTGCTGTCTGTTGAGGTCCTTAGCCATAGCTCCAGATTTTGGGCCATAGTTAATAAACCATTTTTTACAGGACATAATAACACGCCTTTACAATATAATATCACGGAGGATCAGGGGTATTCCTATTTTAACTCTATTTACGGGGGTGTGACTGGGAGGGGTTCTCCAGTTATTTTTGATCAAGATCAGTGTAATACAGCATTGGCTTTTACGGAATGTGAAGTGGAGAAAGCAATTATTCAAATGACTATAACATGGCTCCCAGCCTGGATTGTGTCCCGGACGACTTGTACAAACAGACTCCGCCGCTTTGGGCTAAAATTCTAACTAAACTATTAAATTTGGCCAGTAAGCATGGATTTCCGCCATCCTGGTCTCTCTCTCGCATCATCCCAGTTTTTAAAATGGGTCAGAGAGGTGATCCAGGCTGCTACAGACCCATTTCTTGGATTGATTCAGTAGTTAAAGTTCTAGGCAGAGTGATTTTAAGCAAACTCTCGGATTGGCTAGATGACACCAGAATTTTAACAGATTTTCAATATGGTTTTAAAAAAGAAAGAAGCACTTTAGACCAGTGTTTAAACCTGCACCTATTGGCCGAGAAATATACAGCTGCTAAAACAGGTACATTACAGTTGGCCTTTATGGATCTATTCTCTGCTTTTGTTCTAGTAAATCGATCAAAGCTATGGGCAACATTGATAGGCATGGGGATGGATCGCTGCCTAGTTTATTTTTTAGCAGAACTCCATAAGGATCTTTATGCCAGGGTTAGAGTTAGCCAAGATGGCAAATGCACAAAGCACTTTAAAATAGATAGAGGCGTACGTCAGGGCTATATCCTAGTTCCCTTGCTCTTCTCCCTCTATATAAATAATTTAGACAGCTTTCTTAATACTGCTAGTTTAGATATCCCACATGAAGGAGACAGGGTTATCCCTGCACTCCTATACGCTGATGACGCGGTCTTGCTGGCCTGCTGGGTTGCAGAGGCTCCTGGATTCTTTTGGGTCCTTTATGCAATTTTTTGATCTAATTGTTGACAAGACTAAATTGCATATAATGACAATGGGGCAGAAGACAAAAAAGCTTAAATCCTTTTATTGTGAAGGGGTAGAATTGACAAGGGTTTCTTCTTTCTCTTACCTGGGAGTCTCATTCGATGAGGGGCTCGTGGGTTTCTCAGCAAAAAAGCTAAAAAACATGTGATGTCGAGATCCATAGCAGCCATCCAAGGTTTTGCATCCCAACTTGGAGCGAAGCCCCTTGAAGCCTTGCTCAATATCTATACATCCAAATGATTTGCTATAGCAAGGTATGCAATTTGGGTATATAAATCTGCAGCGGGGCACCAGACAACCGAAAATAAATTTTTAAGATACCTTCTGGCGGTTCCCCAATCTACCCCTACCTCAGTTATACACCAAGAACTGTGCACTGGCTTCGTTACAGACCCGATAGGTCTGGGCCTTGTGGCATGATGGATAACGATCTGGGCTAACCTAGAATTGGCATTGAAAAGAGAAATTCCCAAGGACTGTGTCGCCTTGGAGCATGCAAGTAAAATTCAATAGCTACAATATGTTAAGTCATTTCTAGACAAACTGAGATGACCTGAACTTTTTGCCTCTCCAGAAAAGATAGTGAAAAGGGACTTGGTATGGGTTAAAATGCAATTTTTAAATCTGTTGAAACCCACTGTGAGAGCTTACCTTTTGTCAAAAACTGTCTTGCAGATAGAACGGTATACGATAATGGTTACGAAGCCTTTCCATCATTTTCTCCTAACTAGATTTCTTCTCAATCTCATTCATTAACTTTTAGCAGATGAGCAGAGATGAGTAGGGTAAACTATCTAGGCCCTTGTACATGTGACAATTTCTCGATACAGGATACCATGCATTTTACGATGTTTTGCGATAATTTTAGCTCCATGCGGAGACATTTTTTAATTCCTATTCTAAAGGGGAAAGGCTTTATACAAGTCAGACCTGCCTTGTTATATTTTCAGATGCTAAATGATCCTTGGGAGATTTTTAATGTTGCAATTTTTTTTGTGGCGGCTGTTAGGCATAGGAAGAAAGGGTGCTAGACATTTTAAACTATGGCTGATCATATACTCCGATACAAACCTGGCTTATAATTTGCTTATCAAATGTTTTTATATCTGTAAAAAAGCATCGGAGGATGATGTTTTATTGATGTATTTGCTGTTCGACATATGAATTACTAGCTATCCTTTTTATTTGTACTTTTTATTGTCATGAAATTGGTGCATTTTATCTATCCCAAAATGTATTATGAATGTTATCTATTTGTAATGCTGGTATGACAATTGTTGTTTGTTGTGTACTTTTATGGCTATTATTAGCCGAATAAAGTGGTTTTGACTGACTATAGAAACACTTTATAAATATTTTATCAATATTTAATTTACCTCCTTATTCTGGTTTTAGAAACGGAAGCCAAGATCGGTCTATAGACTGCTGCTTCAATTTTGAAAAAGTGGAGGGAACTCTTCTTTCACAGGTACAGATTTAAGTGCCTAGAAGCTGGAAAAGAACCTGGGCTAAACGCCATGCGATATCATGCATGTGGTACAAGACCAGCATTCTTTTAGTTGCTATAAACTTAGTACTCATTAGTTAACACTTTGCAGTATTAGCCCCTTCAATCCATCTTCGATTTCACACGTGCTCATATCCCTCGCCCACATTTATTTTTCACAATCGTGACAACGGTCTTCCCCATTCAGCATCAATCACACCAACATATAATAACCAATTTAAAATTTAAAGAACATTTTTGTGAACTATTACTCTTTAGAGTCAAAAATAATAGCTACGTCACCAAATGACAAACGCTGACTGCATTGGCAACTTAGCCACAATCATTAACAACAATAATTCGATTTAACAACCCGACAATTTGTTTTCATTCATTTCCTAACAAGAAACTGTGCTAGCAGCATGCTAGCACTCAGAAGATCAATACAAAGTGGTTTCTTAGAAGTCGTCTTTTGAGCATATGACGTGTGCAAGATTTTAATTTATGTACCAATTACCCTCATTTTGCTGGTCTTAAAACTAGAACACCCAGTCAACTTGAGGGTAAACAAATGTTTAATGGGATACACAATGGCCTTCCTCCTGGGAGAAGCCTGAAGGATTGCACACCAAGGAGCTCCTTGTATAGTTTATTCAATTATGACTGGCATTCCTTTGAGGAAAAGGTGGCAAAAAGACTAACACTTTGGCAAAGAGGAAAGTAAACTACATGCAAATAAAAGCCATGAATGAGGTGAGAATCAAATCGCTGTAAGGAGTATTGCTTCAAACAGTAAATTCACATAATAAAATATAACATGTCTGGAAAGAACATACCAACCTTCAATGTACCGCTGACCCATGTACTTCCTGTGCTTCTCCATTGCTTTCTGTACATCTTCCTCAGACTCAAACTCAATCACAGCATCTCCTCTTGGTTTACCTTCTCGGTTTAGAGGAAGATGTATGCCCTCTTCACGGTTTCGGATCTTACAATCTAAAAGATGAATCAGGGTAAAATTCTGTTAGATTGAGTAACCATCTAGCAGGCTCCCTGAAAATTCCAAGCTTTCCCAAATCACCCAATCAACGTGTACATATTAAAAGACTTATTGCCACATCTTGCAAAAAGGGTTTCATACCTCAACATAAATCAAACTCTGAGGTCCCTTGTGGAGGCAAGGGGACCTTTAAACTGGGGTTCTGTACAGAAATGCAATTAGTTGTGCGCTGGATTTAATTGCAGTCTAGAATTTACAAAAACAGAAGAGAGAAAAAACAAGCATTGGAAATGCAAAAGGTCTCGCATTACAAAAGTTAGAGCTATTGGTCTTGTAAATGAAAAATATTTTATTTATTTTTTGTTTTTTAAAATAGCTAAATTGATAGCTTTGTCATTTACAATGCCAATAGTTATAACTTTCGCGAATGTGACACCTATAGCATTTGGAATGTAACATGTGTTGTATTTACGTGACTTAGATGGCAGCTCTGGTCGTTAGGCCACATCTCTAGAGAGCAGGAGAGTGCAGCAGGGGAGAGAAGCACAGCAATGCAATAGGTCTCGCATTAGGAAAGTTTGAGCTATTGGTATTGTAAAGGACACATTTTTTATTTATGTGCTTGTTTTGAAAATAGCGAAATTAATACCTTTGTTATTTACACGCCAATAGTTTTATCTTTCGCAAATGTGACACCTATTGTAACACAATATGTGTTGTAGCACTGAGTGGTGTGAGGGTGAGGGGGGTGAGGGATGTGAGGGTGAGGGATGAGAGGGTGAGGGGGTGTGAGGGTGAGTGGGGGTGTGAGGGTGAGGGAGGGTGAGGGGGAGTGAGGGGGGGTGAGGGTGTGTGAGGGTGAGGGTGTGTGAGGGGGTGCGAGGGTGTGTGAGGGGGTGGGGGTGAGGTTTAGGGGGTGTGAGGGTGAGGGTGTGAGGGTGACTGAGGGTGGGTGAGGAGATGAGGGTAAGGGTGTGTGAGGGTGAGGGGTGGTGATGATGAGAGGGTGCGAGGGTGAGGGGAGGTGAGGGTGTGTGAGCTGTATAGATGTTTTGCAAAGTATGGTAGACTGCATGCATTTGTGCTTGCTGCAGACAGCACAGAAATTAACAGTAAACAGTCCACCAAACCATAAAACAGGCAAGCAGCCCAAAAACATGCCCACACTATACACTTTGACCGGTCAAGCCAGCCCCATTGGGCACTGCCAGACTGCCCTATAGGCAGGGCTACTGGAATTATGAGGCAAGGGAGGACCAAATTATGAGGCAATGTTGACTAAATTGTGTGATAAGAAAGCGTAAATAATTCTACGTGATGCGGCATGTTTTGTTTTGAAGCGACTGAGCTACAAACTATTTTTGGGGGTTCAAATCTGCAGATTATACAGCAGATTATGGATTAAGTGGAAACTGGGGCAAATCTGTAACTGTGCGGAAAACACAGCGACAGCAGAATTGCATAGTTCTGGTGTCCTTCCCTGCTTACAGCCAGGGCAGTCTGAACCTAACCATCACTGCTCAACCAGGACCATTCGATGTTCCCTTGCAAGCCTGCACGGTCCTCCGAACACCGCGCTGCTACCCATCCTGCATTCCTCTCCACTTATTTAAACGAAGCCCCATTTACTCACTGTTGCACGTGGGTGTGTGCCTGCCTCCATGCGAGCTCGGGATAGCCTATGTGGGCTTCCCTCACGCCAGCACGACAAACGGAGGCAGTAGAGCGGCAGCAGCTACAAGCGGGGCAGAGCAGAGGAATCCCGAAGACTGCAGTGGGGAAAGGGCGGGCGGGAAAACAACGGGGGTGAGGGCAGCAGAAGAGAGATGGTGGGCACAAGGCGGTATCAGAGAGCGAGAGAAAAGGCGAGGCAAGGGGAAACGAGTAGACAAGGACCAGGCAGGGGCGAGCGGCAGTGCCAATTAAAAGATGGAGAAAGGAGGTAACGAGAAACAGAAGCGAGATGATTAGACTGAAAGGGCAACAGTGGGGATATATGGGGGATGAGAAGTAGAAAGAGAGGAGAGGCACACTGTGGGAAATAGAAGAGAGAGGGCAGCTAAGATCTCTGGTGGCACTTATTTTAGTGAAAACTATCTATTTCCTGCGCTACTACCAAGGTGTATTCGCCCAGTTAAATGCAATTCACTTGAATGGGTTTTAGAGTTTGGGTAGTTTATCACAACAAGACGGAGGGCATTGCTGTGGGGAGGGGGGAGGAGAAATGCGACATGGCCGCAGCAGGGGGCGGAGCGGGGAGAGCGGCGATGAGGGAGAGACACGGCCTGGCGGCCGTTAATAGTGTGAAGCAGCAGGGACCTTTGAAGTGAAGCTAAGCTTCACTTCAAAAGGTGTGGGAGGAGTGCGGCTGAGAAGGAGCGCACGCTGGGGGAAGCTTGTGGGGCTGAGCGGGAAGAGCAGCTGGGGAACAGATGGCTTGCGATTTGATGCTGTGCACGCGCATTTTAGGTCAATGCGCTTGCGCATTGACCTAAAAGCGCACGGGCACAGCATCAAATCACCAGTTTAGTTAAACTTCTGTTTAAGCAGGGCTCGACAAATCTTAAAAATCGTACTTGACCTGCAGGTCTAGTGACTAGAATTTTCTGCTCGACCTAACGTCAAGGCACTCGACCCTCAAATTGGTTGAATATTAATTTACTTCAAAACATAAGGTACTAAGGGCCTCGTATCAAATAATTGTCATGGACATTGGCTCTTCCATGACATTGTTGATAATTAATTTCTACAATAACATGCCCCCAGAGCCATTGGAAAAAGTTTTAGAAGAGTTACACCGCTCAGTTGTCACAATTAAAGAAACACGAGGGGGCGCGTGTGTGACAGTCTTCATGGGTGACTTTAACTGTTACATATGCCCAAATGCTTCGAAGGGCACGTGTGACACCTCCATAGAAATGGATACTGATAATAATAATGATATTCTTAATCATTTTATACATTCTAAGACAGGGGAATTACTAAATAACTTTCTGGCCTCTTTTAATTTAGATTTCGCAAATAATTTAACCCTCCCTCGTAGACCTTTCAAACCAACTTTTCACGGTAGAGACATTGACTCCACTATTGATTTTATTCTTTTTTCACAGATGTATGCCCCACTAATATCTTCCTGGAACACTTTAGACCACCTATATGGGGATCATTATCCCCTAGCATTATCTATAGTGTTGCCGTCTCCAGCTTCTATGTACAATAATCCCAAAACCAATTATGAGCAACCAATTGAATTGGGGGCTCACAATGGTTATACTATCAAATGGGATAAAATTAATCCTGCTAGTCTTTTGAAGGATTTATTGGTGATGAGGTGGGAGGAGATACATATTTGCCTCTCCTTAAATGAACAGCCCCATTCCATCCGAGAAGCTTTCTTGAAAATACAGACCAGTCTTAGAAAATTACTCACACGACAGTTCAAGACAGGGACTATCACTCCTAAAGTATGGTTTGATAAAGATTGTTCCATAGCTTTAAAGTCTTTAAAGAACCTATTGCATATAACTCCAAAACCAATCACGGAGATTCGACAGGCCAGACTCACCTACCGTCTGGCTATTAAAAATAGGAAAAAAACATTGAAGGAAGAAGCATGGCAGAAATTGTTGTCAACATGTGAAAACCGCGATCTCTCGGCTTTTTGGAAATTTATAAATACCCCGCTCCCATGGGTAAAGATGCCGGAGAGGAATATGGACCTTGCGATTGATGGAGAGACGTGGGCCGCTTATTTTCAAAAACTGTATAGTAAACCCACACCGACTATACCAGAGCCAAAGACTCCATCAAGCATAGACTCTCTCGATGAAGCTCATTCCAACATGGTCTTCACGTGGGAAGAAGTGGAGATGGCGATAAAGGAGAGTCCATCTGGTAAGGCACCAGGCCCCGATGCCATTCCAACAGATGTTTTCGAGGCAGAAATATCCTTTTGGGCCCCAATATTGACCTCTGCCCTGAACTCTGCGAATGCCTCGGGCCACTTTCCATCTTGGGATGAGGCAGTAGTGATACCCATCTTCAAAAAGGGAGATAGGCATTCTCCATCTTGCTATAGGCCTATCTCCCTGCTTGATTCCTTAATGAAGATCGCGGGTCGTATCATTCTGAAACGTCTCGAAGCTTGGACAGTAGAGAAGAACATACTTTCAACACTCCAGTACGGCTTCAGATCTGGAAGAGGCACAGTTAAACAGACCCTGAATCTACATCTCATTATGTCCAAATATGTTGACACAAAAAAGGGAAACCTTTATGTTACCTATATAGACTTAAGCTCTGCTTTTGACTGTGTGCACCATGAACAACTGTGGGATATACTTGAACACTTAGGAGTAGATCCATCAATACTCCTCTTCATTAAGAAATTGTATAGAAACGCGGGAGCTAGAGTAAGATATGGCCCAAAAGGAGAATGCTCGCCAAGATTTACCATAAACAGAGGGGTCAGGCAGGGGTGCATATTGGCCCCCATGCTCTTCTCCCTCTATATTAATGCAATAGGAGAACACTTAAAAACCATCGAATGTGATTATCCAAAAGTGGGACGGCAAGCAATCCCTATCTTGCTCTATGCCGATGACGCGGCAATACTTTCGCAAACTAGAGTGGGGTTACAAAGGGCAGTTACGGCATTCAGAGACTTTATGTACGACAAGGGCCTGAAAGTCAACATTGGGAAAACTTACTTAATGGTTTGTAGTAAGAAGATAAATAAAAGACCATGTCCCATTTATATTGAAGAGCAAAGACTAGAGACAGTGGACAACTTCACGTACTTGGGCATTACCGTGCACCGACATGTTTCTTGGCAGTCGGCAGTCAAAACGAGGAAACTTGCCCTTGTTAGAGCTGTTGGTGGGCTCAGAGACTTTGCTGGAAGAATAGGAGGGAGGCCTGTTAAACAGCTAATCGTTCTCTACAAAGCGAAATGTGTTTCGACAGCAATTTATGGGGCCGGCCTTTGGGGCATTGAAAAAAACATTGCCTCTATTCAAATAGAGGAAAATAACTTCCTAAGGTATTTATTGGCAGCACCTAAATCAACTTCTGTATATATGATGCATATCGAGTTAGACTTACCATTCATTTCAGACTTAATTAAAGTGGAGCCCCCTATGTTGTGGCATAAAATCTGGACCACCACTGAAACTAATCTGAACCGAGAAGTAATACTAGACATTCTCAAACAGGAGGGGGTAAGACACACGAAATGGCTGGCTTACATTAAAAACTTTTTTGTGGACATTGGTCACCCAGAGTACTTTTCTGATCCTTTGACCTTGGACTTTATTTCAAGAAAAAATTTGAGAAAAACACTATTGGACCACTTGGAGACTAAAAGATGGAACCATCAAAAACTAAATACAACACTCCAGGCGTACCAAAGGGTGACACAGCACAAGGGGCTTCAAGCATACCTGTCCACTGACTTCTCCTGCTATGCCAGAGTGCTGGTTGTCAGATTTAGACTGGGCTCTTTTTTCCGTCTTATAACTTTTCCATCAGGAAATGATTGGTCCCGGAATCTGAGTCCTTGTCCGTGTGATGACACTTCTGTGCAATCAAATATCCACACCATCTTATTTTGTACTTACTACGCGATCCTCAGGAAAACATTATTGAAACCTCTATTAAAGAGATGGGGTCTGAGGTCCTGTAAGGACGCTTATGAGCGCTTACAGATGCTAGAGGACAGAGAAGTCATATGTATCATGGAATAATATTTAAAATTGCTGATCAAATTCAGAAAATCCCTACAAGGGCCAACATAAAAATGCTGTTTTTTTATTAGAATTTTGTATACTACTTTTTATTTATGAAAAGTTTGGTTCCCCTGATCTCTTTTCTTAAAATGGTATCATTTTTCTTACAAATTTTTCTATTTTTATCTATTTTAATGAATTGACTAAATGTTTTGTTGTATATTTTTATTTTGCTATGAATGCTTGTATGATATTCTTTGAAATATCGAATAAAGCTTATTTGAATTGAATTGAATACTTCAAAACATATGCAGCGCAGTTGATCTATGACCAGTAAGACATGATCGAAATTTTTAGCCGCATTACTATTCTCACTGCAATGTTTTGACAGTTATGAGCACGGCCTTGGATAAACACTCTCAGCAGTAATAAGGTACACCACTAAACCTTGCATATACTAGAGTGTGGCCCTGGATGAATACTCTTAGCAGAACTCAGGTTCACAGCTGTACCTTAAACATACTAGAGTACGGCTCCGGTGGCTCAGCATCCAGTGATTCTGGGAAAATCACTTAATCTCCTTGTGCCTAACAAAAATTAGTGTGTCCTTGTGTAACCTAACTGGTGCTCATGTAAAGCACTGCAATACCTTCAGGTCGGGTAAGCGCTATATAAATCTGCAACAACAAAAAACTCTTAGCAGTACTCGGGTACACCGATGTAACTTAAACATTTTAGAGCACGGCCCCAGATAAACACTCTTCCCAGTACTCGGTACACTGCTGTACCTTAAACATACTAGAGCAGAGCCTAGGAAAGGGCAGCTCGCACCATGGCTTGGGACAGAAGTAACTGTATGACTGGAATTTATTTACTTGCATTTGTATTTTATGTCCCAGCTAGCAGACCAGGCATGCTGTGTAAGCACAAGTAGGCCACATAAACAATACTGCCCTGCTTGCTCGTGACATGATATCGTCATTTTCCATCACTCTACTTTCCAGGTTGCTGACGTGGGGACCTGTCTGTCAAGCGACGGTGAAGCTTTTCAGTGCGATTTCACACCATAGATTGGGATTATAACCTGCCCATACACCTGTTTCCCTTCCTGGTGGGCTCCACGGCTTGGCCTTTCAACTTAAAGAAGTCGGCGCCAGCCAGGTCCTCCTTGTGAACGGCCGTGCTTCATATACAGTTAATTGCAAATCACCCCGGGAAATAAAACGATATGTGTTTTGTTTAACGTGATTGGTTGTACAATTTGGAGTGGACATATATTTTTGTTCTTGTCCACTTTCCTCCAGTCTCCTTATATTTATACCACTTTTATCTTTGCCAACCCACCCATTCACTCCTTCCTTACTATAGTTCGTATTATACAGCTAAATATTTTTGTACTTAAAATAACAAAGGGAATCTTGGGGCGCTGTTTACCCTCTGCATCCAGACTGTGCACCCTCGACTGCACCCCCTTTATAGAGCTGGGTAATTCAAAACACAAAATGTCCTGCGCTGATATCTGGCGCCTTAATGGGCACTGCAGGCAGCTTGTTGGCACCTCACGAGCTACCATTTGACAAGGCACAAGCAGTGAGTGCCCTCTGGCTGCCTGTGTCGCTCGCTATTTGATATCAACCCTCTGATCACAGGCAGTTTGCAGTGCTAATGTGATCGCACACGTTAATTATAATGATGTCTAATGCCTAATTTCTAGTCAACTAGGTTTATTTACGTTGCCGGTAAATTTGTGCTTTTCCAGGATAGAAGACTCAAACAATAACAAGCATGACAATAGCCCCGGCTGTGCGTCAATCCCCTTCAAAGCCACTCTCCCCAACAATCGGAGCAAGAACCCCTGGTGTTCCCATTTAAGCTCACTTACCGTAGGGTCCCCCGCAGAGAGATCGAGCCGTCCTCGGCAGGTGCAGGCTTACATCACAGCCAGAGCTCCACTCGCAGGGCTCCCAGGATCATGGTTAAACACCCAAGGTGCAGGAGAAATTCTGCTTCGCTAGGGCACCAGTCTCGTTCAGGGTCTGCCTTTGGGGCTGTCAAAGGCAGTTTACACGCTTTTCAGACAGTATATCCTGTTGTGGCTCTTTGTAATCAGCCAATGAGAAGCATGTAAACTTTACTTTACAGATGAATAGCTACCATCTGATTGGCTGATTGCAACTAGGCCTCAGCAGACCGAACCCGCGTTGCAATCAGCCAATTAACACCTTTGCTTTTCCCGCATTTTATCACGGCAGTTCCTGAACATTTCACCCAGCTGCCCTCTAGAGCCTTCTACCGGTACTGCGCTTTAGCACAGCGACAAAGCTCACTCGCCAGGCCGGTCAAGTAGGCCTGAAAAGTGTCTCGCCCTGTAAGAAACTGACTCGCATTTGCGAGCGGGCGAGTACATTTTTCGAGCCCTGGTTTAAGCCCCTATAGTCTCGCTCCCCTCAATGCGCATGCGCATTGAGAGGCGCGACCTAAAAAGAAATTTGTCAATGCCAGATGAGCATAGCCTATATTTAAAGCTATTTCTCCCTTAATGAGCACTAGCTCCTTTTTCTTTTGATGTGTTGGACGATTCCAGATCCTTTGCATTTAAACACATTTTCGCTGCCTTTAGTTTTAGGCCTACGGGATATGCAGCACTGCAAGTCAAACAAAACAAGCATTGGCATAGCCAATAGGTCTCGCCTTTATGATCTATAAGTATTTAATCATGCGCACATTATTCGGGGTGCTACAGCATCTACTGTTACATCATGTGAAAAGCAACAGGCATTGTACTATGCCTAGAGAGTTTGCATACATGTGCCTAAGAGAGCTGTTTATTAAAGAACCCGCTCAGGCGTCAGATAAACTGTCATGTGGCGTGTGTTTCCTGACTCATGTGGCTAAAAGAGAACATGCATTAACAGTGTAAGAATAATAATACAAAGGGAAAATATGACTGCCAGTGCCTCAATCAGAACCCGCTGAGCACTGCTGCACTCTTACCCTGAACATTCACCCCTGCGCCATCTAGGCCAATGGAGTGATAGCGCAAACTCGACCCGAAGGTATTGAAACGCTTTAAAAATAAAAAATACCACGGCAGCACTGCTGTCAGTGCACAAGATCGCCTCCAAAGACCCAGCTTGGATCACAAAAGCACACTGGAAGGGGAAGGAGAGTTAGTTGGAAAGTTTATGGAGCAGCTGCTCCATAAACTCGTTCCTTCTTGCAAGGTCGCTCCCAGGCAGTCCACCTTTCTACCTTCTCTGCTCCTTTCTTCCCCCTCACCTGTGGTGTCCCCCAGGGTTCAGCTCTTTCCCCGCTTCTCTTTAACCTATACATGCAACCACTTATGGTCTCCCTTCGTCACTCCCCTGCCACAATATATAATTATGCAGACGACCTGCAATTGTCTTCCCTTTGGACACTTCATCTTCCTCCCGCTCTAATTTTCAAACAACAATGCTGTTCATCTCTGACTGGATGGCTCACAGCCAGCTCAAGCTGAACCCGTCTAAGACGGAACTTGTTCTGGTGGGTGGTCCTACCAATCCATGGGATGACAATTACTGGCCCCTTTCTCTTGGCACCCCCCCTCGCCCGGTCAGCTCTGTGAAAAGCCTTGGAGTGGTCATCTCTGAGGACTTATCTATGAAATCTCAGATCTCGGCTGTTACATCATCCTGTTTTTTTCAACTGCGCAGGATCCGTAAGATCTGCTGATTTCTTACCAGAGAGGCACTCATACTAGTCATACTGGCTTTGGTCATCTCCAGGGTTGACTTTGCTAATATCTTGTATGTGGGGATTCCTGCCTACCAGCTTCAAAAACTCCAGTTAATTCAGAACCAGGCCGCCCGCTTGGTGTTCCATCAACCTAAACACCAGCATGTCTCCCCCCTTCTGAGGAGCCTCCATTGGCTCCCAGTGGCTAAACGGTGCTCCTTCAAACTCGGATGCACCATATTCAAATCTCTTCATAACCGCGCCCCCGAGTTCATCTCCTCCAAGCTAAAGAGATACCTCCCTACCCGCAATTTAAGATCTTCTGCTGACAATCTTCTCTGTATCCCATCTAACTGCCGCAAAAAACACGGCGGAATGCGTTTTTCCTTTTTAGGCCCTTCCTTCTGGAACTCCCTCCCTTCTTCCTTTCGCCACTGCCCCTCTTATGAGTTGTTCAGAAAAACTTAAAAAACTTTCCTTTTCAAAGCGGCCTTAGAGTAACACCCTCTGCCCTGGCTCGGTATGTCTGTTATGAGCGCCAAGAAACCGTCTCGGTGTACGTGCGCGGTATAAACTTTTTAACATAACATAACATAGCTGCTGCCTATCTGCGCCATTAACACCACAGTCCTCCACCGCCAGTGACAGCTGCCTGTTTGCGCACTGCCTGAGCTGAAAACGGCATTTCCGGTTACCACGAGTGACAACATGCAGCAGTGCAGTCCATCTGGGCGCATTAGAGGAAGCGTAATCAAAAGGTAAGAGTCGGGGACCGCACGTCCAGTCTGCACCAGTAACAACACACCTGCCTGCACTAGATACATCACACTTTTTTTTGTTTCAGTTTTTAGGTCTCACCTGGCGTTGCAGCACAAAGCGCTGCTAACTGGGTGAGAGACTTTGTAGAAGAGTAGATGTGAGATGGGGACTTGAAGCTCCGCCCCTCATTTTCATTGGCTGGCATCACCGTTTATACCAAACGTTGGCCTGTCAGTAGAAATGCAGGTTTTTTGGTGACGCCCTTTCGCCTCTGATTCGGACTGGGTCGCCTGCTTTGCTGCTGTCACAAAGCACTTTCTTATACTCATGGGGCCAAGTGTTCCAGGTTAATTAGAAACACATGGCCCCATAAAGCTTAGAGATCGCAGACGAAACCAAAGCTCACGAAGGAGGGCTGAGAGGAACTCTGCTCCTCCTGAGCTCCTGGTGCTTTGTTTCTGCCTGGATCTTTGAATTGTTTATTATGACCGTAGTGGAGAAAGTTAGGCCTGTCCTGTAAAAAGTCCCTTTAAATATGCCGTTATTGCGCCTAGTTAGTCATGCAGTGAATTCTCAGCTTTCATGTGCTGTTCTCTGCTGCCAGCGTGTGGAAAAGAGTTGTGCATTCAGCTTTTTTAGGTCGAGTTTACTCAAACCTATTACTGTGAATCCAAAAAATTCCTAACAGGCGGATTTCAAACAGTTCACGAGAAAAGAATCACGTGACAAGCTCCTCATGCACGAGCCTTCCCCCTGCCAGCAGCATTTCTCCTGCACTCGGCCCACCCCCCTCCCTCTCCATATGGTGCGCTCTGCCTCAGGCCAGCATCTCTCCTCCCATAATTATTCATTCACTGCAGGGCCTGCGTCTCGTCACCCTTGTTCCCAGTCCCTACAAGCAGGCAGCAGCTTCAAAGGCTCTGCTCCCCCCAGTGCTTGTTTTAACTTTATCTGTCCATGTCCACACGAACAACATCTTGTTGCTCAACGTATAAGTGTTGCTTTATAAGTAGCAGTGCTTTCATAGATACACTTACGGCCACATTGGAGAACTTTAAAGATGTCTTTGCTGACACCATAAGGAAAGCATGATGACATCAGTAAGACAGGATTTGGAGGAAGTAATGCAATGTTGACAACTTTTTGTTGATTTTATTTACATGCTAAACACATTGCTCAGGTAACGTATGTGCGCGCATGCGGGAGTGCGACCGCACGTGCACGTGATTTAAGTGGTTTACAATATTAAACATGCTGAGCAACTTGGAAAGCAGAATTGCTAAAGCGCGAGACGGATCACTTAGCCTCGGGCCTCCAAGGCACACTTGTATATGTGTGCATCAGTAATGCAGGCGATGCTCTTGCAGAGGCTTCCCTGACAAATAGCTCCAGGCAAGGCAATTTTTTTAACAAGGATGAAACCTGAAAGCCGCCGCTTGGCTTACGCGTGCTACCAGCTCCCACCATCAGGCAGAAATGTATAGCAATTTAGATCGGAAGCCGTTTTAAGCATATCTCTGTCACACTCATTTAGTTCAGGGTGAAGGTACATAATAAGGTTAATGACAAAAGAAATAACACAAATTTGTTTTCCACACTTGGAGCAGAACTAAATCATGGCAAGTGGGAAACAGATGTTCTGGACTCCTGCCGAGGAGCTGGTCGGGGGGAGCTGTTGATTACCTATTAATGAGAGGTTTCTTCTGCAGTGCGCTGGTGTAACACTACAGGCTGCATTCAGCGTGAAGCCTCCATGCATGTGAATCACTGGGCTGATCACATCCCCCCCAGTGCCCCGAGGGCTGTCATGCACCAGTGCTCGCTTATCTGGCTATGTTAATGAGACTGGATTTTTCCCTGTAAGTAAATATGTACAGTATTTCATTAAACTCACACGCTGAGATTAGTTGTCTGTTTTGATTTGTATGCAGTTTCTGCTTCCAGCGAGAGCCTCTCGTCGCAGCTGACTCCAGGCCTTGGCATGCAGCTGAAACAAGTCAGGAGGCACTGACAGCAGTACCACAATGGCACCAACTTCAGTTAACACTGTGTGCATGTCTGCAGACTGAATGTATAATAGCTACAATATTAACAGTCATAACATTGGCGTTCTTGCTATTGCGTCTACAGCTCATGTCAAGTTAATGATATGGAAAGCAACTCATGTGGGTGTGCATGTTTGTCGTGCTTACAGAACTCAGTGATACCATCCCTTTCAAACTTCATTGCTCTCACTCTCCATTTGTTGATACACGCACTAACCAGGCAGCCCACCCCCTCCCTCTACCACATCAAAGGCAGCCCAGCCTCCTTCCCCCAGCGTGCGCTCTGCCTCAGGCCAGCATCTCTCCTCCTATAATTATTCACTGCAGGGCCTGCGTCTCATCACCCTTCCTCCCAGTCCGCACAAGCAGGCTTCTCCAGTGGCTGCATGCAAATCTGAGCCCCAACCTCTCTGACATCGCATCTCTCTTTCCATTTGTCTTCCCCAGCCTCTATCTTTCTTTCTAACAGTTTTTTTTTCTTTCTAGTAGCAGCTCTGCCTTTCTCCTTCTCTCTCTGATGTATTAGGTTTGCACCTATCCGCAAATCTTTACTGCTTGTTTTTTTTTTTCCTCTATCTTTTTCTCTCTCCGTCGGTTGGCCTCTGCCGTCCTGCGCCCCTGTGCCTTTCAGCCTCGTGGGGGTTATCTAAGCAGCTGTCAGTTTCCACTGCTTCCACTTCGCTGCAGCTATCGGTGTGTATTTGTCAGGCACTCGGTTCCTGTTGCTTTCTGTTTGTGGTCCACCGGTGACTGACGGTCACTCTCTGCCCCTGTGCTGATATGCCTGCCAGTATCTTCCTCAGTTTATTGGCGTCGGCCTTTACTCTACTCCTTCTGTCCTGGCATTTAATTTCACTTCTGAGACATATTTTGGGTAAACAGGGCTCTGTGACACCCTCAGCCTCATACTTAAACTACCGCTGAATGTGCTCACCCCTCAGCCTGGCCGCCATGTTAGCCCTCACTCTACCGCCCTCACTCTACCGCCCTCATTCTACTGCCCTCCCTCTACCGCCCTCATTCTACCACTCTACCGCCCTCACTCTACCGCCCTCACTCTACCGCCCTCACTCTACCACTCGACCGCCCTCATTCTACCACTCGACCGCCCTCATTCTACCACTCGACCGCCCTCACACTCCAAATACCACTCAGTGCCACATAATTACACGCCACATAATTACACTGCACTCAATGCAACGCACTCCAAATACCACTCAGTGCCACATAATTACAAGCCACATAATTACAATGCACTCAATGCAACGTACACTCCAAATACCACTCAGTGCCACATAATTACACACCACATAATTACAGTGCACTCAATGCAACATACACTCCAAATACCACTCAGTGCCACATAATTTCATGCCACATAATTACACTGCACTCAATGCAACATACACTCCAAATACCACTCAGTGCCACATAATTTCATGCCACATAATTATACTGCACTCAATTCAACATACACTCCAAATAGGACTAGGTGCCACATGATTCCACGCAACATAATTACACTCTACTCAATGCCACATAAATACACTTAATCTGTTGAGCGAACTATCGCCCTCCCTCTGTCTATCTATCACACTCTATCCACTCTCCCCTCCCTCTCTCAAATCCCACTCTCTCCTCACTCTCTCCTCACTCACTCCTCTCTCCCCTCTCCTCACTCACCCCTCTCCTCTCCCCATCTCCCCTTTCACCACTCAACACTCTACCCTCTCACCACTCACCACTACACTCCCTCTCCAATCCCTCTCTCTCCTCACTCACCTCTCTCCCCTCTCCTCACTCACCCCTCTCCTCACTCTCTCCAGGCCTGACTCTCTCCTCCCCTCTCACCACTCTCCCCTCTCCCCACCACTCTCCCCTCTCAACACCACTCTCCTCACCACTCTCCCCTCTCCTAATTGCACTTTTTCACGGCCGCCAGGCCGTGACACCACATCAAAGGGCTTCTCCTCCCCCAATTATTTTTTCACGCCCGCCATACAACATACAACCACACATACAACCACAAGCACAACCACACCGTCAGTGCACAGTTTCACCAGGCACAGACACCATCAGTCGTCAGTGCATGCTTTCACCGGGCACAAACACCACCAGCCGTCAGTGCACACTTCCACCAGGCACACACCACCAGCTGTCAGTGCACGCTTTCACCAGGCACACATACCACCACCAGCCATCAGTGCACGCTTTCACCAGCCACACACACACACCACCAGCCATCAGTGCACGCTTTCACCAGCCACACACACACCACCAGCCATCAGTGCACGCTTTCGCAGGGCACAAACACCACCAGCTGTCAGTGCACACTTCCACCAGGCACACACCACCAGACGTCAGTGCACGCTTTCACCAGGCACACACACACCACCAGCCATCAGTGCGCGCTTTCACTAGTCACACACACACCACCAGCCGTCGGTGCACGCTTTCACCAGGCACACACCACCAGCGTCAGTGCAAGTGCACGCTTTCACCAGGCACACACCCCACCAGTCGTCAGTGCACGCTTCCACCAGGCACACACCACCTGCCGGCAGTGCACACTTCCACCGCAGCACCACCACAGCACCACTACAGCATCACTCAGGGGCACCACAACATCACTATGCGCTACAACAGCATCACTGAACGCCACAGCATCACTTGTCCCCAAAACAACATCACTCAACGCCACCACAGCATCAATCTGTGCAACCATTCAACAACAACTGGTTCAAATATTTTCTGTCAATGTTTCAAGCTTTATTACAAATGTCATAAAAAGATGTTAATGTTTTCACTTCTGTTCTTGTTAAAACATTGTGATTTGTCAGATCAATACATGTAAGACAGGGGAAAACTAAACATGTACCTTTACTAATGCTATAGATGTAACATTTGCTAACTGTATAACTATTGGCATTTCTAATAACAAAATGAATACTTTTATATTTTGAAAAACAAACAAAAATTAATTTTTTTTTACATTTTACACACCAAAAGCTCAAACTTTTCTATTGCGAGACCTATTGCATTGCAAATGCTTTTTGAATTTATGGTACAGAAAAGTTTGCAGTGTTGAACCGCATCACCCACAAGCAGGAATGGTATTCGCAAAGAGGGTTGAAACTGGATAACACACTCGTACCTATGACCTTCCAAACAAAGTTTGTGGGGCCCTCGGCGCGGTTCTAGAGAGGCCCACGCGGCTGCCGTGCACTAACGGGCGCGCACTCATCTCTGGCCCCCACCTCTCCTTATACAGCACCTCATTATTATTAATGGCCCCCTGGCAGCTTCACTGGAAATGCGATAGGTTTGTTTAGCTGCAGTAAAATGTTAGGGCCTGTAGCGCTTAGCCAGGATCACACAATTGAAGCAGAGATTAGAGCTCTGTTACCACTACTGGTTCTCCAGGAAACGAAGCACTATCTTTAAAGCCCCGGAACTTCTGCACCTCCCCAGCCCTTCCTGCCGGGTTGTAATTCAATCAGCAGCCACTCACGGTGTATTTAGTGCTGATCCATAATGGAGCAGACAGGGCCTTATGTGAACTCCCCTTGCTCCCACTAGCACCCACCCCCTTTCATCCCAGCCTGAGGGTGTAGATAATGCTTCCTGACTGGCTGAGACCAATTTCAGCATTTCATTGGTGGTGGTTAGGCCTCTATATTTCTCGAGTCACAATTTAAGAATACCGGCTTTGGAAGGATCTCATGGTCTGAACTTGTAACGTGTGGATGTTTCCAGCAAGCACCGAACCCACCGAGTTACCTAGATGAAGGCACGGTACTCGCAAAAAGGGTTGAGACGGGAGAACCCCCTCATGCCTATGACCTTCCAAACAAAGTGTGTGGGTCCCTCTGCACTGTTCTAGAGGCCCACGCAGCTGCCGTGCACTAACGGGCGCGCACTCATCTCTGGCCCTCACCTCTCCTTACACAGCGCCTTAAAAATAAAGACTGGAAACATGGATCACTACCTGCTGTAGCCTGTACTATTCCTTCAGGAAAAACACTGCAGGCACTTACAAAATGTCAACTTCAGACTGTGTGAGTGACAAAGATATAGTAGCGTCTACTTAGTGCGCCGGCAAAAGGGTTCCGAGAATATTTCTGTGCCCTGATCCAAAAGAGTAAAAGAGCAGCTGCAGCACTGCCATCGTTATAGCAACTCTCTTACCCTTTGTGTGGATGTGCCTCGGTGTTGCTTCTCCACAAACTCTCTTTCTCCTTGTTTAATTGTCCCAGAATGGCAGTGGTACACACGAGTGCTTGTGCAAAGCGTGCCTATTATGTTCCCCATCTCACTTCCAGGCATTGCACGCCCTGCCCTTAACCAAAGAGCGTTGCGTGGCCGCTACAAGAAATTGCATTTGACTTCATCTTTATGTAGCAAAATGAAGTTGAAAAGAGAGAGCAAGTGAGTTAGTGACACGCATGAACACAAGGTCCCGGTCAGTGAAATCCGGCACGTGGAGCAGAAATAACCAAGGGCAACAGTACAAAGCATTCGGTATTCACACACGTTAGTTAATGTCAGCGCTGAAATGTTTGCTTTGAGTAAAGCGCCGCTGCTGAGGGCTTCTTTCTCTTCGTTCCTTTGATCAAATGATGGCTCCCCCATGCCCTACCCCTGCTGCTGCTCGGTCTTAAAGTATATTTCCATCAGGAGGTGGGGAAGGTCCATCTCATGAGACCCACCTCCCTGCGCCTGTCCTAAACCACAGGAAAACCTCTCCCATCCTACAACTTCTCCAGCCGGACCATTGCAGGGATTCCAAGGCATGTCGGAGGAGAACTCTCTTGTGATGGCAGAGGGCACCCCAAAGTTGGAACCCCGGTGAGCCCCAACTGTACCAACAGCACCCTATTACGGCAAGGCTATTACGGGTGTAGTGGTTAGTGCACCAGCACATGCGAGGTCTGCAAACTGTGTGATCCTGAGCAGACTACTTTATTTTCCTGCTTCTCAGATATCCTCGTATCTGCTAAATTGTGAATGCTTCAATGAAGGCTCGGGCAAGAGAGCGCGCGGATATGTGGCCCTGTTGATGGTAACCTGCCTGCGGGCTTGCTGGGGCTGGGAGATAATGTTTCTCCCCGGTCAGCCTCTGCGACTGAGCGCATGACAAGAAGGTCTCCGACGTAAGGCCTGCACCTAGTAGTGATCACGGCCATTAAAAAACAAGCATTTGCAATGCAATAGGTCTCGCATTAATTAAGTTTGAGCTATTGGCATTGCTAAATATTGCAACACCAATTGCAACAAAAGTCTATAAATTGTAGGCCAAAAAAATGTGTATTTATTTTTTGTAGCAATGGTGGCATGCTGCGCTTTAGATGAATATGTTTAAAAGTAAAGTGCAATTGCTACAATAGTTAATTGTGGATGCGTTAACAATTGATGTGTGCACTGATGGCTGGTGGTGTGTGTGCCTGTAGAAATTGTGCACTGATGGCTGGTGGTGTGTGTGTCTGGTGGAAGTGTGCACTGCCGGCTGGTAGTGTGTATGCCTGGTGGAAGCGTGCACTGACAGCTGGTGGTGTGTGTGCCTGGTGAAAGTGTGCACTGATGGCTGGTGGTGTGTACCTGGTGGAAGCGTGCACTGATGGCTGGTGGTGTGTGTGCGCCTGGTGGAAGCGTGCACTGCCGGCTGGTGGTTTGTGTGCCTGGTGAAAGCTTGCACTGATGGCTGGTGGTGTGTGCCTGGTGAAAGCATGCACTGATGGCTGGTGGTGTGTCTGCCTGGTGGAAGCGTGCACTGCCAGCTGGTGGTGTGTGTGCCTGGTGAAACCGTGCACTGACGTCCGGTGGTGTGTGCCTGGTGGAAGCGTGCACTGACAGGTGGTGGTGTCTGTGCCTGGTGAAAGTGTGCACTGACTGAGTGGTTGTGTGTGAGTGGTTGTGTGTGTGTCTGGAGGATCCCTGGCCCAAAATGGAGGTGTATTTCAACAGTGGCGGTGGTGAAGTGGGTGCTTGGTTCAGAGGTTCATGGGGTGGTGGGCAGGGCTGTTTGGAAGCCACATCCCGCTGTAGCTTGGTGGCATCCTGGAGGGGTTGCCGCCCGTCCCCAGGGATTGTTTTGTTGTGACATCTGTTTTTGCTTCACCACACCGAGCCTCAGATAGTGGTATATTCTTGGCACCCATTGAGAAATCCCTGTGGGCATCCTCTGTCAAGTGCCTCAGTAAGAAGGCCCTCCTGCCTGCAAGTGTTTGTGATACATGTGTCTGTGTATTTGGTGGAGGGACAAGTTTGGAAAACGTGCCTGTAGAGAATCCTTTCAGCTCTGCTGTAGAGTACCGGCAGCCCGAACACCGGCAGCACATGCACTTTGTGGAGTGGATACGTTGGCCCGTTCCCTCCTCTCAGTGCTGTCAGACTGTTTTCGCTCCGAGGGGTGGATAATGCCCTCCGAGTTCCTGCAAACAAGTTGCGCGTGCGTCATCCAACCGCCCCTTCTCATCACACAGTATTTACATCTCACGAATATGCTTAGGAAGAACTGTATACAACCAGCTTTGCCAGCACTTGTGTATTTAGTAATGCCAATAGATGATTACTGCATTGTTGGTGCAGGGGGAGAGAGGGGAGTCGCAGGGAACTGCCTCTTTCCTGGTGCCTATGATCGAACAAACTCAGGCAGTACTTGTAGGAATAGGATGGAGGCTGTATGACAAAATTAATAGCTTTGTCATTTACAATGCCAATAGTTATAACTTTCACAAATGTGACACCGATAGCATTTGTAATGCAATGTGTTGTATTTACGTGACTTACATGTATTGATATTACAAATAACAATGTCTTTTAATATTTTTAATTAATTAATACTTAAATGAAAGTTATTGTAATTTCTAATGGCAATAGCTTAAACTTTTGTAAATAACTTTTGTTAAGATTATGTTCAGTGTATTTTATTGTGACGAAAATCCAAGAACAGAAGTGAAATATTAACATCTTTTTGTTACATTTGTAATAAAGCTTGAAACATTGAGAGAACATATTTGAACCAGTTGTTGAATGGTTGCACAGATTGATGCTGTGGTGGCGCTGAGTGATGTTGTGATGGCGAACGAGTGAGGCTGTGGCGTTCAGTGATGCTGTAGTAGCGCATAGTGATGTTGTGGTACCTCTGAGTGATGCTGTGGTGGTGCGGAGTGATGCTGTATGCTATGCTGTTTTGTTTTGTTTTCCTATGTTTTGTTTTGGTATGCTATGCAATGTTTTGCTATCCTATGCTTTTGATTTGTTATGCTGTGCTATGCTGTGTTTTGTTATGCCATGCTATGTTTTGTTATGCTATGCTATGTTTCGCTATTCTATGCTTTTTTATGCTATGTTGTGTTTTATTATGCTATGCTTTGTTTTGCTATGCTATGGTTTGTTGTGTTTGGTATGCTATGCTTTGCTATGCTATTATATGTTTTGCTATGCTATGTTTAGTTGTGTTTTGTTATGCTGTTTTGTTATGCTATGTTTTGTTATGCTATGTTTTGTTATGCTATGCTATGTTATGTTATGTTCTGTTTTGCTATCCTATGCTTTGTTTTATTATGATATGCTATGTTAACCCTTTCGCTGCGGCGGCTATTCCGCCGCAGCGCTAACGGTCGCGGGGGGGGGCACGCGGGTGAGCTGCGCGGGTGACAGAACCGTTCCGTCACGGCTCGCGGGTGAGCTGTGCTCATGACGGAACGGTTCCGTCACGGCCCCGCCCGCTCAATTAAACGTGCAGCGCAGGCGCGAAATCAGCGCCGCGCTGGCGCGGTGGCCGGGCCGTGACGCAACCGTTCCGTCGTGAACACAGCTCACCCGCGAGCCGTGACGGAACCATTCCGTCAATAGCCTCGAAGAGGTTAAGTTTTGCTATCCTATGCTTTGTTTTGTTATGCTACGCTATGTTTTGTTGTGTTTTGTTATGCTATGTTTTGTTGTGTTATGCTATGTTTCGTTCTGCTATGTTTTGTTGTGTTTTGTTATGCTTTGTTGTGTTTTGCTATGCTATGTTTTGTTTTGTTATGCTATGTTTTGTTTTGCTATCCTATGCTTTGTTTTGTTATCCTATGCTTTGTTTTGTTATCCTATGCTTTGTTTTGTTATCCTATGCTTCGTTTTGTTATGCTATGTTTTGCTATCCTATGCTTTTTTATTGTTATGCTATGCTGTGTATTGTTAATCTATGCTTTGTTTTGTTATGCTATGCTGGTGAGGGTGAGTGAGGGTGAGTGAGGGTGAGTGAGAGTGAGTGAGAGTGAGGGTGTATGAGGGTGTATGAGGGTTGTGAGGGGGTGTGAGGGTGTGTGTGGGTGTGTGAGGGTGAGGGGGGTGAGGGTGGTGAGGGTGAGAGGGTGTGAGGGCGAGGGCGTGTGAGGGCGAGGGCGTGTGAGGGTGAGGGCGTGTGAGGGTGTGTGAGGATGAGAGGGTGTGTGAGGATGAGAGGGTGTGTGAGGATGAGAGGGTGTGTGAGGATGAGAGGGGGTGTGAGGATGAGAGGGGGTGTGAGGATGAGAGGGGGTGTGAGGATGAGAGGGGGTGTGAGGATGAGAGGGGGTGTGAGGATGAGAGGGGGTGTGAGGATGAGAGGGGGTGTGAGGATGAGAGGGGGTGAGGATGAGAGTGGGTGAGGATGAGAGGGGGTGAGGGGGTGAGGGGGTGTGAGGGTGAGGGGGTGTTGGGGGGAGGGTGTGTGAGGGGGTGTGAGGGTGAGGGTGTGTGAGGGTGAAGGGGTGAGAGGTTGAGAGGGTGTGAGGGTGAGGGGGTGTGGGTGAGGGGGTGTGAGGGTGAGGGGATGTGAGGGGGTGTGTGAGAGGGAGGGAGTGTGAGGGGAAGTGAGGATGAGGGTGTGTGAGGGTGTCTGAGTTTATAATATCCACCAGACACAAGACCTCACGTACAATTGTTGGTAATCTGCACCAAAAAACAACTCAGAAAAGATCATGAATGCACAACATCAGCAAACTGAGCAATATTACTGGACGAACGTCTGGCTGGGCGCAGCAACAACTTTCCACAACCACAGTAGTCATATCAGCGACGCTCCCGAGAACTGCATGCCACGCACCAGACTTCAAACACGCCCAAGCAGCTGGTTTCAGCTGCACCACCCACACAGGTTTGAGTGAATAAGTCGGTTTCAATCCACGTAAACAAACCTCTGTAAAGCCGAAAGTCAGGATAAGCTACTGCATACGAAGGCAACTGCTGGCAAAGGAAGGCGTAACCTCTAACTTCAACACATCTTGGGGCGTCCCGTTTCTAGTTTTGCCCCAGCCAGGAATAAACGGTCCAAGGGGAAAGAAACTGCTCTGCCCACGCGGGAGGGGTCGATGTGGTAGGAATAGCCATGAAAACTTGCAATTTACTCTAAAGTAGCAGCCTTATGGAAGTTGAAAGAAAAAAAAAAAGAAAACGGGCACTGGTAAAGCCTAGAGGTCTGGCTTTTTATTAATGGGTATGTCTAGTCACAGTGGGGCGACTGGGTGCTGCCAACAGAAATCCTAGAAAGAAAATTCCATACATCTTGAGCTACTGCTATATGAAAGCTGGACGCGGGCCTTTGGCAAAACTGACTATTAGCAGACTTAAGCTCTTCCAAAAAAAGAAGAGTGGTATACAAATAAGGCAGAGGACGAGGTAAAACTGCTAACATGGCCTACTTAGCAAATTAATGCACAGAAAATGCTTTGGGCAACGAGCCAGTACTCGTGTTTTGTCCTTGAGAAAGGCTCGAGAGTGCGTGCTCTTACATTATTTGCAAATAACAAACACAAAAAAAACTGTAAATCTAACACATAGTCATGACAGCAAAGTACAATAAAGTAGTTAGCAAATGAACAACAGTGCTTGTGCATCCAAACAGCACAAACACATAAATCAGCAACTATAATGGCACGGTGTCAGCAAAGTTAATAGATCAAAGAACACACAATGGCTTTTAATTACAAGCAATACGTCATGTTGCATTAACAGTCTAACAAAAGGTCCACCCAAACCCCCCAAAACAAAACCTAATGGGAACAATAATAATACAATGTGACCTTCCTCAAAAAAACATGACCTTGGTGGGCCGCTCATCCAAGCAATGGCAGCCCATAACACATGAAACCAATGGCTGAAGGGAGCTGACCCAAAGTTCGCACTCCTCCTCTCGGTTCTTATTGAACTTTTCTGATAAATTTAGGATACGAGGCTAAAGTTGATTTTCTCTCAAGTTGGTTGCAGCCATTACTTAAAAAGCAGATTAAATTGCTGCTGTAGGGGGGGCAAGAGGGGGGTAAAAAGAATGTGGCAACCTGAACACAACATACATACATCATATTCTACAGACTCAAACCCGATAAGGAGGCAATACAGAGTTTCAGTGCTAGGTTAACACTGTTTATTAGTTCGGAGTTTTCATTCGAACAATGTGACTCTAAAGCACAGGTCGGCAGAAGGGAACAGTAGACGCTTATTCAGTACTGGCAGATTAATTATGGAAGGAAGTCGCCGATGCAGAACAAGGACAGTTTGTTCAAACTAACAAAATAATCAAAAAACAAATACTGCTCACAGCAGAAAAACAAAATAAAGTTACAAATGAACAGTCAGCATAATATGGGCAAAACAGTCCAAACAGGAAGTACAGTTTATTAAATCTAAATAAACTCTGCAGAAATAAGAGGGACCCACACAGTGCAGTCTGAAGTATTGCGTAATGGTGGGAGTGAGGAGTCAGAATGGCAGAGTGAGGTACACGTCTGCTGTTAAAGAACACGCATTAAAGAACTTCCTTTGGTTTTAGCACCGCTCTTCCGCAGTACCGCAACCTACACCAAAGGTGCTAAACTGACATTTGCCAGGCAGAGGTAAAGCTCCATTTTCTGTGCTCCCGAGAAAGAGTGCCTTCAGGAGAAAGCAAAGTAGTCTGTTTCCTCTGCGGACAGATCACCCAACCAGAATTGAGTAAGCCAATTAGGCACTCCGGGATCAGTAAGCAGCCTCGGGTGACAGCCATAAAACGGAAGTCACATTCATGTGACAAAAAGATGGACCTGAAATATTCTGAATCCACCCAAGACTAATAAAATAGGATTAAGAACGCATTGGTTTGTCCCATCAGTGGCCACATCTCCACCTCATTTAGCTTTTGAAAGGGCAATGCATTTTGAAGAAATACAATCGCAGAATGAAGTAGAACAGATGAGTCAAGAAGATCCCGGTGTTGACAGAAGGGCAATCACGAAAAGAAAAGTGGCCACACGGCCTAGCAGAGCAGTAGATCATACTGGGGAGCCAAGCTTAGGCACCGGATGACCTAAAAGCGCACGGGCACAGCACCAAATCGCCAGTTGGGTAAAGTCTGTCGAAGTGCCTATAGTCTCGCTCTGCTCAATGCGCATGCGCATTGAGAGGGGAGACCTAACAAGCATTTGCAATGCAATAGGTCTTGCATTTAGGCGAGTTTAAGTTATTGGCATTGTAAATTTATGCGACATAAGACCTCACTTTTTGTAATAATACTACTTTATTATTTTGTCTTTTTAAAACTTGGTAATACTCTGGGCTTTAGTTGCACCTCATTAGCCTTAGTTTTACCCCCAAATATAGCTTTAAGCAACAGGAAGGTGATCAGTCCAGCTCTGCAAAGGGCCTTCCACTGGGAGGCAACACGTGTGGCTGCATTTTTTAAGAACTTTTGAACCGTTTGAGCTGGAAACAAAGAAATGTTTTTCTTAAAGTCTGCAGATTATGCAGCAGATGATGGATTATGTGGCAAATGCGGAAAATCTATAATAATGTGACCATTGCCACCGCCACACAATCCATAGTTCTAGTGGCCTTGATCTAAGGGATTTAAATGCAGTAGGGGGAGGTGAAGGGGACATGGCTGATAAATGTACGCACTTTGATCATATAATTACAATGGAGGGTGGCTATGAGAGACATCTAGACAGTTCTACTCACACATTATGCGGAGAGGAAGGGATTGAAATGTAAATCCCTCAAGGGTATAAACAGGCAGAGAAATGACGAGGAAGGTGTGAGGAAGAGACATAACTGCATCCTCCGTGTATATATGCATCAGGGGTTGAGAGGAAGTAGGACAGTGGCATAGATGTCTGTTGATCTACATGTGGTAGAAAAAGGAGACTAAAAATAAGTGACCTTTGAATTGTGTTCGGCTTCGCAGGAGGGGGAGAAGGGAGGTCTGACGGAGATGGTGCAGAAGTGTAGAGGGAGCGGGGACGTGAGATATGATGGGGCAGGTCAACACGGCAAGGAAACAGTCTCACTAGAGTGGGATCTCTCTGGGGGCAGTGGATAAATAGAGCTTCGGATGGGGGCATCCTTTAGAAGGGTTTCTAGCACCGGGAAGGGGCGTGAGATAGAGCCTCGAATCGAGATGCGACATGACTGGGGGGTAAGACCTGGGCCATGGGTGAGGGGAATAATACTTAAAAAAAATCTCAGCCTGTGGAGGAGAAAAACTGTAAGAGTTGGGAGGGTAGAGGAAAGGGCGCATGGCAGAGCTTGTCACTTGAGGCCGTGGTATATGGTTCCAGAAAATCGGGGTTCACCGTAGAGATTTTTGCTTTCGGCAGAAAGGGTAAGACACGCCAGGCCTGGGGTGGCCAGAAACCCTTTCTGATGTTTCATAGTTCTAGAGGGAAAGGTGCTCTGGGAGGAGCAGGGAGTGCACGGACGCAGCCCCTGGTGGCTTGGTTCCCTCGCTGGCTCTGCTGGGGGAATGGGATATGTGCAGATGTGGGTATGAAAAGGTGGCATTGTCCACGCGGCCACGGAATATACGTGCAGTGGGATTTATTGAGCTGTCTTGTGACATCTCGGGTGTTACATAGTTGTGGAGGGGGGCGGATTGTGGTTCGGGGGAGGGTGCTGCCGAGTTCCTAGACTCGGGCTTGTGCTTTCTATTAGAAACTGCAGCTTTCCAAGGGTTCCAGGTCCGTATGCTGGTGTTTTTAGCAGTGCTCGTCATACAGGGGAAAGTGCCAATTCTGAAGCCCCACACACACTCATGCCCGATGTGCCTACCTTCACTTCCAGCAGTTACCCGAGTGGGGAAGCTTGTTTTCCATGCGTTGGTGAGTGTACCAGAGTACTGGGGTGGTGCCGTGTGTGTATGTGTGTGTGTGCAAGGTATGGCACGGTCTGTGGGTATGTTAAGCAAATGTGTGAGCTGTGTGTTTGGCTGTCGGCGCACGTTGATGCGATACTTATCTTTTTCTACAGTACTACCTGTATGCTTCTACGTGTGGGTGGACTTCGGGGCATTTCGAGTGTGTTCATAATGTGGGTACGTGTTTGTTTTTGTAGATGTGGGTGTACGTGCGATCGTGCGACTGACACTGATTCTGTGGGTAAGGTTCTCATATGGAGGTAAGTGGTATTGTTCTCATATGGGGGTGTTCTGCTAATGATGTGCTTGTGGGGCCGGTGTCCTTTGAGTGATCTGGGCGTGCTTGGCCCCTTGTGCTCTCGGCTTGAGGTGCTTTTAAACCAGGCCATGCTCTATTTGGGAGATGTTCAAGGGGCAATGGTGATGAAGTCTACATCACAGGGTTTCCCTCGGAGTTAGTGGTGGAAGGAACAGGGCTCCATTATGGAGAAGTGTGGAGCGGTGCTTTGCTGGTGATGTTCTAGTAGGGCTCGAGGCGCTTCTTTGTGGGTGAGCTACTTGTAGGGTGCGGTCGTTTGTGGAGAAGTTGCTCCTGACAACGGGGTAATCCGTGAGGAAAGTGAGTGAGGGTAAGAGGTGCTCGGGCGAGGTTCTCTTTGAAGAAAGTATCCTTGTAAACGGGGCCTTCTGAGGGTCGAGGGGTTGTGGTTGCAACGCAATAGGTCTCGCAGTTACATGAGTTTAAGCTATTGGCATTGTAAATTATTATTATTATTATTATTATTATTAAATTAAATGTATAGGGCGCACAGCTACCCAGAGGTTTCCCGGCGCACAGGACAGAAAGCAGGCGGAAGTGAACAATCTAGTTACTGATTGAAAAGCCAGGTCTTAAGACCTTTACGGACGTTTTTGTGGCAAATTTCGTGGCGAAGTGGGGAAGGAAGAGAGTTCCACAATGCTGGGGCCAGGTACGAGAAAGAGCGTCCACCAATGGGTGAGAGTCTAAATCTAGGGACTATGAAGTTGGCTTGGGACGTGGAACGAAATAGACGTGAAGGAAGATAATCCTGAGCTAACGAGCACAGATAGTGGGGAGCAGTGCCAGCTTAATCTTATGCATATAGCATAAAGCCTTAAACTTCATCTGTTGTTCAATCTTAAGCCAGTGGAGATCACGCAAAATGCCTGTGACGGAGGAAGTTTTCTGTACCTGGCAAAGGAGCCTGGCTGCAGAATTCTGCAGCACCTGCAGTTTACGTATTAAGTCCCTATTAGCTCCTAGATAAAGGACGTTGCCATAGTCAAGCCTTGACATGATCAAGGCCTGGATGACTGTTCTCCGTGAAGATTCTGGCATCATCCATAGTATCTTACAGAGCTATTTGAGGATCATAAAGCAAGTAGAAGTGATCTTTGCTACTTGCTGCTTCATCGTCAGCTGGTCGTCAATCATTATGCCCAAATTGCGTACAGACTGTACTGGTTTGGGAGGTTTCACTTACTTCAGGTGGCCATTGGTGCGGGCCCCAGAGATCTTTCTCCCTTCCCATGATCAGAAACTCCGTCTTTCCTCCGTTTAGCTTTAACCAATTGGTGTGCATCCAGTTAGCGATTTTATGTAACCCTAACTGAAGGGACGAAATGGAATATGCTACTTACCAGTATGCATCTGTTCTTGGCATGTAGGGCTGCTGACATTCATATCTGTGCATAGATCGCCGCCTAGTGTTGGGTCCGGATGATTGCTCAAAGTTGTCCTGGAAGAGTCTTCGAAGTATCACGAGATAGGTGGCTCCTCCCCTGGACTACAGTGCGCATGGGCATCCTCTCCATCCTCAGATTGTTTTTCGCCATTGTGGCAGAGATGGAGTATAATACAGTAAGTGATGACCATGCCTGAGAATAATTCTGAGTGCTACAGCTGCGACAGGCACCGGGGAGGAGGGCGGGCGATATGAATGTCAGCAGCCCTACATGCCAAGAACAGATGCATACTGGTAAGTAGCATATTCCGTTAGAGGCATGTGGGCTGCTGAATTCATATCTGTGCATAGAATAAATAGCAGTTTCCTCCTTAGCGGTGGTTGCCCGTGCCAGCTGCAGCAGTCTGAAAAAGAGTTCTGAGAACAGCATGTCTTACAGCAGCTTGCTGTTTGGAGTGTACATCTACGCAGTAGTGTTTGGTAAATGTATGTATGGTGGTCCATATGGCTGCTCTACATATATCCTCTAGAGGAATGTTACCTAGGAAAGCCATGGATGCCCCTAACTTGCGTGTGGAATGCGCTCTTGGGGGAACTGTTAATGTGCGTTTAGCTTTTTGATAACAGATCTGTATGCACTTAACAATCCATCTGGCTATACCTGATTTGGAAATGGGGTTGCCTTTGTGCTGTGGAGAGAAGGCAACAAACAGTTGCTTAGTTTTCCTGAAATCTTTCGTCCTGTCTATGTAATACAGGAGAGCTCTTTTAACATCCAGTGTGTGCAGTGCCCGGTCTGCCACTGAATCTGGATTTGGGAAGAAAACAGGCAGTTCAATGGTTTGATTAATGTGGAACTGTGACACCACCTTAGGCATAAATTTAGGGTTAGTACGCAGCACTACCTTATTAGCATGAATCTGTATGAAAGGCTCTTGAATAGTTAGGGCTTGAAGCTCACTAACTCTTCTTAGCGATGCGATTGCTACTAGAAAGGCCACCTTCCATGTCAGAAACTGTATCTCACAAGAGTGAAGAGGTTCAAAAGGTGGTCCCATTAGTCTGGTGAGAACTATGTTCAGATTCCAGACAGGTGAAGGTGGGTGTCTGGGAGTAATTACTCTTTTGAGTCCCTCCATAAAAGCTTTAATGGCCGGCACTTTGAAAAGGGAAAGATGCTGCCTGCTCTGAAGATAAGCTGCCATTGCAGCTAAATGTATCCTGATGGAACTATATGCCAGATTGCATCTGTGTAGATGCAACAAATAACATATAATGTTTTGCGTTGACGCATCTAGCGGATTTATGTCATTATTGGAACAATAAATGACAAATCGCTTCCATTTTACTGCATAGCATGCCTTGGTTGTAGGTCTCCTTGCCTCCTTGATGATGTTCATGCAGTCAGGGGGCAGGGTCAGGTAGCCAAACTCTATGACCTCAGGAGCCATATCGCAAGGCTCAACTGTTGCGGATCTGGGTGCTGAATGTCTCCACTGCTCTGAGTGAGGAGACTGAGTGTGAGTCGCAGTCGTTGGTGAGGCACCACTGAAAGTTCTAGGAACGTGGTGTACCATTCCTGCCTTGCCCATGTTGGAGCAACCAGGATGAGCGTCTTATAGTGCTGCCGCAGTTTGCGTGCCACTAGCGGTATGAGCGGTGCTGGAGGAAAAGCGTACGCAAATCTGCCTGACCAGTTCATCCATATTGCATTGCCCTGAGACTGCGGGTGTGGGAACCTGGCAGCAAAGGTTTGGCATTTTGCGTTTTCCTTTGTGGCGAATAGGTCTATCTTTGGATGACCCCACTGCTGGAAATACGGTTGGAGCACCGAGGGATGTATCTCCCACTCGTGCATCTGATGGCTGTGCCTGCTGAGCAGGTCCGCCATCTGGTTGTCCTTGCCTGGGAGGTGTTCCGCCATGAGGAACATGTTTCTTTGAATGGCCCACTTCCACATGCTCTGGGCTAGGTGTGACAATTGTGGAGAGTGTGTCCCTCCCTGCTTCTGGATGTAATACATGGCAGTCATGTTGTCCGTCCGGATCAACACAACTTTGTTGCACAAATGCAATTTGAACGCCTTCATCGCCATGAAGATTGCCATCAATTCCAGCAGGTTGATGTGCATCTTCTGCTGCTGCGTCGTCCATAGTCCCTGCACTGTATAATGGAGGACATGCGCTCCACAGCCTTGGAGAGATGCGTCCGTCGTTAGCACCATCTGTGGTACAGGCTCTTGGAACGGTCGTCCCCTGCAAAGTTTTTGTGTGTTCCACCAATGCAGAGTTGTATGCACGACTGGTCACCAACACTAGGTCTTTTAGATGTCCCTGAGCCTGGTTCCACTGTCGCGCTAAGCACTCCTGAAGCGGACGCATGTGTAGCCTCGCGTGAGGGACTATGAAGATGTAGGAGGCCATCATACCTATCAGCTGCATAAACACTTGCGCTGGGAGTGAGTGCTGGGGCCTGAACTTCTGAATCAGCGAGCGCATGCTGTTGATTCTTGCTGAGTTTGGCTGCACAGTTGCTGTCAGAGTGTTTATTGTCGCTCCTAGGTACTGTTGTACATGGGCGGGTTGAAGATGAGATTTTGGGTAATTTAGTGAGAATCCTAGACTGTGCAGGAGGTGAATCGTGCAGGACATGTGGCTGGCACATTGCTGGGCTGACTTTGCTTGGGTAAGCCAGTCGTCCAGATAAGGATAGACATGGATGTTTTGTCTCCGAAGGTGCGCAGCTACTGTCGCCAAGCACTTGGTAAACACTCTGGGGGCTGTAGTGACACCGAAAGGCAGGACCTTGAACTGGTAATGCTGGTTGTTTATGGTGAACCTGAGATATTTCCTGTGTCCTGGGTGAATTGGAATGTGGAAATATGCGTCCTTTAGGTCTAGGGTTGCTAGGAAATCCCCCTTACTGAGCAATGGTAGAACTTGCTGCAAAGTCAGCATGTGAAAATGTTCTGACAGGATGTACTGGTTCAGGGGTCTGAGGTCTAGAATGGGCCTGAGAGACTCGTCCTTCTTTGGGATTAAGAAGTACAGTGAGTACACCCCTGTACCCTGTTGTTCTAAAGGCACGAGTTCTATGGCCCCTTTTTGCAGCATGCAGATGACTTCTTGCTGCAATAAGTGCATGTGCTCTGCGGACATAGGACGGTGCCTTGGGGGTATGTTGGGTGGAGTGGATGCTAGTTCTAGACAATAGCCGTATTAGATAAGTTGTCTCACCCACCTGTCTGTGGTAATGCCTTCCCAGACTGGCAGGAACTGCTGAAGTCTTCCCCCGACCGGTGTTATATGGTCTGGGGGCAGTGACAAGACGACACTGTTTGTTGGTGGTGGAGGATCTTGCATTATTATTTCCTCGTCCTCTGCCCTTGGTGCTGTTCCCACGGTATCCACCCCTATTGTTTTTGTTATAGGTGGTCTGTGTGCCTCCTTTGTTGTATTGGGCTTGCTGAGATGCTTGACCTCTCGAGGCTCCCCTGTTACCGGAGCGACGAAAGGAACCGCCACTGAACTGTTGTGACTGCAGAACTCCCATGCATTTTGCTGTCTCAGTGTCTTTCTTAATTTTTTCTAGGGTCGTGTCTACATCAGGACCAAATAGAAAGTCAGGGTTAACCCGCTGAATGAGTAAAGTTGTTTGGATCTCTGGCTTAAAACCAGAGATGCGTAGCCAGGCATGCCTTCTAAGCATCACTCTTGTGTTGATGGCCCTAGCTGCTGTGTCTGCTGCATCCAGCGCACATTTAATGGATGCATTTGAAATCAGCTTCCCCTCTGCATTTCTGCTCCCTCCTTATAAGCATCAGGCAGGTGTTGTAGTAGCTGCTCTAACGTGTCGTAATGAGCCCTATCATATCTGGCCAATAGGGCCTGTGTATTTGAGATTCTCCAAATATTTGGCGCTTGAGTCGCTACTCGTTTGCCAGAAGCTTCCAAGATTTTGGATTCTTTGTCCGGAGGAGGAGCATTACCACTTGTTTGAGAGTTTGCTCTCTTACGAGCATTAGCCACCACTAGGGAGTCCAATGGGAGCTGGCCCTTGATGTACGTAGGGTCTACAGGCGCAGGACGGTATTTCCTTTCAATTCTTGAGTTCACAACTCTTGCCCTTGTGGTCTCCTTGAAAATGTCACCAGCGTGTTGAAGGACACCCTTTAGCATAGGCAATGTCTTAACCGATCTTTCTGAAGTTGAGAAAGTATCAAACAAAAAGTCTTCCTCCACCGGGTCAGCGTGCATTTCTACGTCATGGTTATTGGCTGCCCTTTCAATCAATGTGTTAAACGCAGCAGTATCTTCAGTAGGCGAGGTTTTGACTGCATAGGACTGAGTGTCAGGCGTGGTGTGTGGCTCACCAGGGTCAACAGGGTCAGTCCAGGGTTGAGGCTCCTCTTGATCTGTGTCAATAGGATAAGTAAATTCTTCCTCATTGTATCCCCCCCCCCCACATCTTTATTGCTACGTGTGGGAGAATAGGTGTTTTCTTGTCCATAGGACCCCACAGGTTCAAAAAGAACAGGTTAAGTGGCAGAGTCCCTCTTCTTTTTGAGTGGGACCCTGTATGACTCCATAGGATGTTCTGGCATGATCTTTCTTTTGTAAATAGAGAGTCCGCCAGAATCCGAGTCGATGAATAGTTTCGGCTGATTATCATAGGAGGGAGCTTGGAACACAACGTCCTCTTCTATGGGCCGGCTTCTTGAGACTACTGACACATTTTTGGCCGTGTCGGTGCTTTTTTGTGGCTCGATTGCCTTGGGTCGTGCTGTCGGGGGCAGTTCGTACTTAATTGGTGGCGTAAGCATTGGAGACGGACCGACCTTCTTCGAGGGTGGAGCCATCTTCGATCCGACCGACTTCGTCTTATCACTAGATTGTTTGTGGCCTTGCGTAGACTCGAGCTCTTGGTGCGCGGAAGGCACGCTCTTCTGTTTCGACTTGACATGCTCTTTCGGGTCGATTTTGGTCTTCGACTCGAAGGCCTTGACCCCCAGTGGTTTGGAGGCTGGAAGCTTTGGATCGAGAGTCTTATGAGCCTTGAGTCCTTTGTCAGTGTCGCCATCTTTGGACGTCGACGTTGACAGCGCCAGTGCGACGTGCTTGACCTTAGATACAGGTTTCAGCGCCCCGATCTTCGGGCTGACGCCCCCTTGTGATCCTGAAGGGTCGATGACACTCTTTGGTTTGATTGGATCCGATGAATCCGAAGCAGTCGATCCGAGGACTGTCTTTAGCAGTTTCAATTTAGGATCTTTTGGTTTCGGTTTTGATTTCACCGCTGATTGTGGTTGATCGACCGATGGCTCCTTAGAAATATTCTTAGCCGGGCCTTGACGCGGGGCTATAGAATGTGGAGTAAGATCTTGGCTAAGGTCTTCCGGCGATGCCTCGACCTGAGCTCTTGAAAGTACAGTGTCAGTATTGGGCCCTGCTCATCGCTCGAGTCGTCATCGACGGCTCCGATGGCCTCTGCGTCGTCTCCTACCTCGACGACGTCTTCATCATGGACGTAGTCTTCTTCTTCGTCCTCCTCGTAGTTAGACTTGTGCTCCGACGCAGGATCCGACTGTTGTTCAGGATCCTCTTCATCGACGCCCTCGTCGTCATAGGCCTCGAAGATGTTCTCCGGGTCGGGCGCCGTTTTCTGCGCCGACTGTCTTGCTGCACGACGAAGCCGAAATGTCTTCTTCGACAGGAACCGAGAACAGGCCATGCAGCTGGCCTCGTCGTGGTCCGGTGATAGGCATTTATTGCACACTGGGTGCACATCGATGTGAGGGTATTTGGAGTTGCAAACGGGGCATGGTTTGAACGGGCTCCGTTCCATCGTCGATCGTTGATAGGGCCTTTGGTGTCGAAAAAAGCAAACGGCCTTCGACATCCTGTTCGAAGAACTGGAGCAAGTACGCGGCACCGAACGAAAGACAATACCGACGCCCCGAAGGCCTTTTGGCCTTGTGAAAAGTGTTTTATATTGATTCCGAACTTGAGTCAAGAAAGTACATCCGAACCCAATGGCGGAAAAAAACAATCTGAGGATGGAGAGGAAGCGCACTGTAGTCCAGGGGAGGAGCCACCTATCTTGTGATACTTCGAAGACTCTTCCAGGAAAACAATGTGCCATCATCCGGACCCAACACTAGGCAGCGATCTATGCACAGATATGAATTCAGCAGCCCACATGCCTCGAACACTGGGTTTATCTTTGGGGGATAGAGAAAAGAGAAGGAGTAGTTTCGGTCCTGTAACTCCAGTTCTGTAGTAGGGGTATCTCTGTTATAGTCATAATCTAGTGAATAGTCCCGCCCATGTGCGTGGACCCCGGCAATCAAAAATAATCTCTTAAGTTGTCAAAATAATGCAGAAACTGCAAAGACACTTAAGAGAGAATTTAAAGACAAATAATGCAGCCTATCTCCACAGGCTACACTGTCCAGTACTTCAACTAGAAATTCCACCAAAAAACACCACACACAGCACAGCCTGCCAGTTTCTACCATAGAGAAACTTGCCTCCCCCAGTCAAAGACTCTGGAATGATAGAGAGGAAGGTAGGGACAGACAAGCCCCATAGGCTGCCCTTATGTGGCTTAAATAGGATACTGTGCCTTTAAGAGAACTTTCCAGAACTTCTCCCAGTATCCCAGAATGCATAGCAGGACCCTCTACTTTCAGTTCTTTTTGAAGGCGAAGCACGCCAGACCTGTCGCATTCTTTACATGATGAAAAATCTCCACCGGGGAGGAGAGCGGGCGCTTATGACTATAACAGAGATACCCCTACTACAGAACTGGAGTTACAGGACAAAAACTACTCCTTCTGTAGTAGGGGATCTCTGTGTATAGTCATAATCTAGTGAATAGAATGGCAAGCCCATCCCCACACCAAAGCGGCGGTGGAGAATAATACATAACGCCACTACTGTGCGAACAAATTCCGCAGCGAAGCCTGCCCAACCTGAGCGTCTGCCCTGGCGTCAGTGTCCAGGCAGTAATGCTTAGCAAAGGTATGAACCAACTTCCAAGTGGCTGCCTTGCAGATTTCAGCAATCGGCACGTTACGGAGCAGAGCCGTCGTGGCAGCTTTGCCCCTGGTGGAATGAGCCTTAGGCTTACCTCCTAAGGTCTTATTAGCCTTCTGATAACACAATTGTATGCAGGACACAATCCACCTAGAGATGGACTGCTTAGAGGTCGCAAGACCCGTCCTGACCGATCCATAATTGATAAACAACTGGTCAGACCTACGAATATCTTTGGTTTTATCCAGATAAAATTTCAACACCCTCCTAACACCCAGGGAATGGAGAGACCTCTCCGCTGGAGACGAAGGGTTCTGAAAAAACATAGGCAAAGTTATAGTCTGGTTGACATGAAAATCAGAAATAACCTTGGGAAGAAATTTAGGGTGAGTACGCATAACAATCTTAGCAGCATGAAATACAGTATAAGGTTCATTACAACACAACGCCTGAATTTCACTCACCCTGCGGGCCGATGTAATGGCCACAAGGAACGCCGCCTTCCAGGACAGGTGCTGCAACGAAGCCTTATGAATAGGTTCAAAAGGCTCCTTCATCAATCTGGACAGCACCACATTCAATTCCCATGAAGGCGAGGGAAGCCTGACAGGAGGGAATACTTTCTTCAATCCTTCCAGAAAATCTTTGATCACGGGGATCTGGAAAAAGGAAGTATCCGAAGTATCACGAGATAGGTGGCTCCTCCTCTGGACTACAGTGCGCATGGGCATCCTCTCCATCCTCAGATTGTTTTTCGCCATTGTGGCAGAGATGGAGTGTGATACAGTAAGAGATGTCCATGCAAGAAAGCAAGAGTAAGAGTGAATGCTACAGCTGCGACAGGCACAGGGGAGGAGGGTGGGCGATACGAATGTCAGCAGCCCTACACGCCAAGAACAGATGCATACTGGTAAGTAGCATATTCCGTTCGAGGCTTGTGGGCTGCTGAATTCATATCTGTGCATAGAATGTATAGCAATCTCTCCCTTAGTGGTGGCTACCTGTGCCAGCTGCAGCAGTCTGAAAAAGAGTTTTGAGAACAGCCTGTCCCACAGCTGCTTGGAGTGTACATCTACGCAGGAGTGTTTGGTAAATATATGTATGGTGGTCCATGTGGCTGCCCTACATATTTCCTCTAGAGGAATGTTCCCTAGGAAAGCCATAGATGCTCCCATTTTGCATGTGGAATGCGCTCTTGGGGGCACTGTTAAAGTACGTTTAGCTTTAATGTAACATATTTGGATGCATTTAACTATCCATCTAACTAAGCCACTTTTTGAAATAGGGTTACCTTTGTGCTGTGGTGAAAAGGCAACGAACAACTGCTTTGTCTTCCTAAAGTCTTTAGTCCGGTCTATGTAATATAGCAGAGCTCTTTTCACATCCAGTGTGTGCAGGGCTCTTTCAGGAACTGATTGTGGATTTGGGAAGAACACTGGCAGTTCTATTGTTTGATTTATGTGGAATTGCGATACCACTTTAGACATGAATTTAGGGTTTGTCCGAAGCACGACCCTATTTGCGTGAATTTGAATGAGTGGTTCTTGAATAGTTAGGGCATGCAGCTCACTAACTCTCCTAAGCGAAGTGATGGTTATGAGAAAAGCCACCTTCCATGTTAAGATTTGTATCTCAGAGGAGTGCAATGGCTCAAAAGGTGGTCCAATTAGTCTGGTTAACACGACGTTTAGGTTCCAGACAGGGGAAGGAGGGTGTCTTGGTGGAATCACTCGTTTGAGGCCCTCCATGAACGCCTTAATTGCAGGCACTCTGAACAGGGAAGAATGGCCGTATATGATGGCGGTCCTCCGTAAACTTGGGTTCGGGCCCAGTTTCATTGCCTGGGTTCGACTCCTTTACTCGGAACCGCTGGCACAGGTGGTCGTGAACAACAAAGTGTCGGAGACGTTCGCACTAGGGAGGGGGACGCGCCAGGGATGTCCGCTCTCGCCTCTCTTATTTGCCCTCTCTTTGGAACGACTGGCCACCTGGATTAGACAGGATGTCTCCCTGAAAGGACTCCAGGGGGCAGACGGCTGGGAAGATAGAATTTCCCTTTACGCGGAAGACATCCTCCTTTACCTTTCCCGCCCTGGGAAATCACTGATAGTGGCCCTAGACATCTTCACCAGCTTTGGCAGGAACTCCGGGTACAGCATCAACTGGAGCAAGTCTCACCTGTATGTCCTCCACGCAGGCGCCCCCATCCTGCCACAAAACTGTCCTTTACAGGTGGCACTCAAAGGTTTCACGTACCTGGGCATCTTTATGTCCAAGGACAAGGAGGCGATGTATGAACACAATCAACCTCCGCCCCTTCGGAGGCTCCAGTGCGACTCCGCCGCTTGGCAGAAGCTCCCCGTTTCGCTACTGGGCCGTGCGGCGTTATTTAAGATGATGGCGCTGCCGCGCTTTCTCTATGCCCTACAGAACTACCCAGACCTTGTCCCACCCCCCTACTTCACTGCGGTGAAGGCGACTCAGCGAACCCTCCTGTGGTCTGGGGCACCTAGGATAGCGCTGCAGAAATTGACACTGGGCTGGTACGACGGGGGTATAGCCTTGCCTGACATCCGTAGATACTACTGGGCGGCGCACCTCTCGGCGATCAACCATGGCACCTACAGTGACGGTAATGACCCGGCGTATAGAATGGATAGGTGGCTACTACCGGGGGGGAACTATGAAGAGGCGCTTTACTCACGGCCGGGCAGACACGCTCCGACGGGGCCCACACTCCACTCGGTGCAACTGTGGCACATGGTCCAACGGATCATGGGATGGCACAACACACTTACCATGGCCACCCTGCTTTGGGCCTCGGAAAGACTCTGCCTCCTAGGTCGCTCTAAAGGGTTTAGGAACTGGGATCTGATCGGTATTTCCCGGGTAGGGGACCTTTGGGACTCTGGCGGGATCAAATCCTTTTCCTACCTACAGTCTACATACGAGCTTGCGGACACGGAATACTTCAGATACCTTCAAATACGCCACGCCCTGCAACAGAAGATCCCGCAGGGTTCAGTGCCCCCCCAGGCCTCCCCCCTAGAAGACAGATTGTTGGATGGCCATATACAAGAACCTGCCATCTCGCTCACGTACAAGAAGTTGATAAATAACCTTCCCGATTTGCTCTTGGGACTCAAAGGGAGATGGGAGGCAGATGGCCTGGAAATAGATGAAGAGTGGAGGAGCGCGCTAGCCTCCCCTAAGGAGGTGGCCATTTCGTCGCGGCTGCGACTTGTTCAACTCAAAATCCTCCACCGGGTGTATATATCGTGTACCAGGCTCCAGAGCATGGGTAGAAGTGAGAGTGACATGTGTAGGAAAGGTTGTGGCTCTTGGCTCCTTCTTCCACATGCTGTGGGAGTGCCCACTATTGCAAGCGTTCTGGGTGAGCGGTGACCCGCTCTATGCAGGAGGTGTGGGAGGTAGAGATACCCCCAGAGGCGAAGCGCTGTCTCCTCAACATCTGGGAGCCGACGGATTTACCGGCAAGGGGCAGGATCTGGGCAACGCTCGGCCAAATGGTGGCTAAACGCAACATAGCTAGACTCTGGGGGGCGGCCACACCGCCGTGCCTCATCGAGTGGAAACGGGACATGGACTGGTGCATGTTGCAAGAGAAGAGTGTCTATGTAGCCCAGGGATGCCCCAACAAATGGGAGGAGATCTGGAACAATTGGAACGAATACAGAGGAGGTATCTGTGAACCACCCCATCCCCAACACCCCCACGCCCGAGACAGAGACAATGTTCTTGAATACGGCCGCCATACTTCCTGTGCTAGTGCTGCACCGCAACACCTTAGTTTGACCTACTGTGTGCTCCATGTGCCTGATGTGACCTGCATACGTATTATTTTGGTTTGTTTACTAGAAAAGAAATACAAAACAGTAAAGGCCTGGGTTTAACTAGAACATTCGCTAAAAATCATATAATTCTGTTGTAAACTGCATCAACTCACACTACCTCACAAACGCCACCGGACTGGGAGGTTGTCTGTAACTGGCGGTGTTAAACGTCACCTACTCTAATGATTACGCTGCCGGCCTCCGGGTTGTAGGCATCAAGCCGTGAACTTAACCATGTGTGAATAAAGGTCTTTCAAAAAAAAAAATTATTGAAATTTATAATGGCAATAGCTTAAACTTTTGTAAATAACTTTTGTGAAGATTATGTTCAGTGTATTTTATTGTGACAAAAATCCAAGAACAGAAGTGAAATATTAACATCTTTTTGTGACATTTGTAATAAAGTTTGAAACATTTAGAGAACATACTTGAACCAGTTGTTGTTGAATGGTTGCACAGATTGATACTGTGGTGGCGTTGAGTGATGCTGTGGCGTTCAGTGATGCTGTGGTAGCGCATAGTGATGTTGTGGTGCCCCAGAGTGATGTTGTGGTGGTGCGATAGATAGAGTGAGGGAGGGCGATAGATAGAGTGAGGGAGGGCGATAGATAGAGTGAGGGAGGGCGATAGATAGAGTGAGGGAGGGCGATAGATAGAGTGAGGGAGGGCGATAGATAGAGTGAGAGCGATAGATAGATAGAGTGAGGGCGATAGATAGATAGAGTGAGGGCGATAGATAGATAGAGTGAGGGCGATAGATAGATAGAGTGAGGGCTATAGATAGATAGATAGATAGAGTGAGGGCGATAGATAGATAGATAGATAGATAGAGTGAGGGCGATAGATAGATAGAGTGAGGGCGATAGATAGATAGATAGATAGAGTGAGGGCGATAGATAGATAGAGTGAGGGCGATAGATAGATAGATAGATAGAGTGAGGGCGATAGATAGATAGATAGATAGAGTGAGGGCGATAGATAGATAGATAGATAGAGTGAGGGCGATAGATAGATAGAGTGAGGGCGATAGATAGATAGAGTGAGGGCGATAGATAGATAGAGTGAGGGCGATAGATAGATAGATAGATAGAGTGAGGGCGATAGATAGATAGATAGATAGAGTGAGGGCGATAGATAGATAGAGTGAGGGCGATAGATAGATAGAGTGAGGGCGATAGATAGATAGAGTGAGGGCGATAGATAGATAGAGTGAGGGCGATAGATAGATAGATAGATAGAGTGAGGGCGATAGATAGATAGATAGAGTGAGGGCGATAGATAGATAGATAGATAGAGTGAGGGCGATAGATAGATAGATAGATAGAGTGAGGGCGATAGATAGAGTGAGGGCGATAGATAGAGTGAGGGCGATAGATAGAGTGAGGGCGATAGATAGAGTGAGGGCGATAGATAGAGTGAGGGCGATAGATAGAGTGAGGGCGATAGATAGAGTGAGGGCGATAGATAGAGTGAGGGCGATAGATAGAGTGAGGGCGATAGATTGAGTGAGGGCGATAGATAGAGTGAGGGCGATAGATAGAGTGAGGGCGATAGATAGAGTGAGGGCGATAGATTGATGTGTGTGGTTGGCAAGAGAAGAGTGTCTATGTAGCCCAGGGATGCCCCAACAAATGGGGAGGAGATCTGGAACAATTGGAACGAATACAGAGGAGGTATCTGTGAACCACCCCATCCCCAACACCCCCACGCCCGAGACAGAGAGACAATGTTCTCGAATACGGCCGCCATACTTCCTGTGCTAGTGCTGCACCGCAACACCTTAGTTTGACCTACTGTGTGCTCCATGTGCCTGATGTGACCTGCATACGTATTATTTTGGTTTGTTTACTAGAAAAGAAATACAAAACAGTAAAGGCCTGGGTTTAACTAGAACATTCGCTAAAAATCATATAATTCTGTTGTAAACTGCATCAACTCACACTACCTCACAAACGCCACCGGACTGGGAGGTTGTCGGTAACTGGCGGTGTTAAACGTCACCTACTCTAATGATTACGCTGCCGGCCTCCGGGTTGTAGGCATCAAGCCGTGAACTTAACCATGTGTGAATAAAGGTCTTTCAAAAAAAAAAATTATTGAAATTTATAATGGCAATAGCTTAAACTTTTGTAAATAACTTTTGTGAAGATTATGTTCAGTGTATTTTATTGTGACAAAAATCCAAGAACAGAAGTGAAATATTAACATCTTTTTGTGACATTTGTAATAAAGTTTGAAACATTTAGAGAACATACTTGAACCAGTTGTTGTTGAATGGTTGCACAGATTGATACTGTGGTGGCGTTGAGTGATGCTGTGGCGTTGAGTGATGCTGTGGTAGCGCATAGTGATGTTGTGGTGCCCCAGAGTGATGTTGTGGTGGTGCGATAGATAGAGTGAGGGAGGGCGATAGATAGAGTGAGGGAGGGCGATAGATAGAGTGAGGGAGGGCGATAGAGTGAGGGAGGGCGATAGAGTGAGGGAGGGCGATAGATAGAGTGAGGGCGATAGATAGATAGAGTGAGGGCGATAGATAGATAGATAGAGTGAGGGCGATAGATAGATAGATAGAGTGAGGGCGATAGATAGAGTGAGGGAGGGCGATAGATAGATAGAGTGAGGGCGATAGATAGATAGAGTGAGGGCGATAGATAGATAGAGTGAGGGCGATAGATAGATAGAGTGAGGGCGATAGATAGATAGATAGATAGAGTGAGGGCGATAGATAGATAGATAGATAGATAGAGTGAGGGCGATAGATAGATAGATAGATAGATAGATAGATAGATAGATAGAGTGAGGGCGATAGATAGATAGAGTGAGGGCGATAGATAGATAGAGTGAGGGCGATAGATAGATAGAGTGAGGGCGATAGATAGAGTGAGGGCGATAGATAGAGTGAGGGCGATAGATAGAGTGAGGGCGATAGATAGAGTGAGGGCGATAGATAGAGTGAGGGCGATAGATAGAGTGAGGGCGATAGATAGAGTGAGGGCGATAGATAGAGTGAGGGCGATAGATAGAGTGAGGGCGATAGATAGAGTGAGGGCGATAGATAGAGTGAGGGCGATAGATAGAGTGAGGGCGATAGATAGAGTGAGGGCGATAGATAGAGTGAGGGCGATAGATAGAGTGAGGGCGATAGATAGAGTGAGGGCGATAGATAGAGTGAGGGCGATAGATAGAGTGAGGGCGATAGATAGAGTGAGGGCGATAGATAGAGTGGGGCGATAGATAGAGTGGGGCGATAGATTGATGTGTGTGGTTGGGTGTGTGGTTGGGTGTGTGGTTGGGTGTGTGGTTGGGGGTGTGGTTGGGGGTGTGGTTGGGGGTGTGGTTGGGGGTGTGGTTGGGTGTGTGGTTGGGTGTGTGGTTGGGTGTGTGGTTGGGTGTGTGGTTGGGTGTGTGGTTGTATGTGTGGATCTGTGTGTGGTTGTGTGTGTGGTTGTGTGTTTTGTGGTTGTGTTTGTTGTGGTTGTGTGTAGTTGTGTGGTGGGTTGTGTGTGTGGTTGTGTGTGGTTGTGTGTGTGTGTGGTTGTGTGTGTGGTTGTCTGTGGGGTGATGTGTGGTTGTCTGTGGGGTGATGTGTGGTTGTCTGTGGGGTGATGTGTGGTTGTCTGTGGGGTGATGTGTGGTTGTGTGTGTATGGTTGTGTGTGTGTGGTTGTGTGTGAGATTGTATGTGTTGTGTGGTTGTATGTGTTTGTGCGTGGTTGTATGTATGTGTGTGTGTGGTTAGAGAAGGATGTATGTAGAAGAGAGCAGCAGATCAGCAGGGAGGGCGGTAGAGTGAGGGCGGTAGAGGGTGGGCGGTAGAGGGAGGGCGGTAGAGGGAGGGCGGTAGAGGGAGGGCGGTAGAGGGAGGGCAGTAGAGTGGTAGAGTGAGGGCAGTAGAGTGGTAGAGTGAGGGCGGTTGAGTGGTAGAGTGAGGGCTGTAGAGTGGTAGAGTGAGAGTGGTAGAGTGAGGGCGGTAGATAGGTAGAGTGAGAGTGGTAGAGTGAGGGCGGTAGAGTGAGGGTGTGAGGGTGGTAGAGTGGTAGAGCAAGGGAGGTGGTGTGTGGGTGGTAGAGTGCGAGCTGAGTGATGCTGTGGTGGTGCTGACTGGTGCTGTAGTGGTGCTGAGTGGTGCTGTGTTGGTGCTGAGTGGTGCTGTGGTGGTGTTGAGTGGTGCTGTGGTGGTGCTGTGATAATGTGGTGGTGCTGAGTGATGCTGGGGTAGCGCTGAGTGGTGCTGTGGTAGCGCCGAGTGATGCTGGGTTGGCGCTGAGTGATGCTGTGGTGCTGCTGAGTGGTGCGGAGTGGTGCTGTGCTGGTGCGGAGTGATGCTGGGGCGGCGCTGCGTGATGCTGTGGTGGTGCTGAGTGGTGCTGTGGTGGTGCTGTGGTGGTGCTGAGTGATGCTGTGGTGATGCTGAGTGATGCTGTGGTGGTGCTGAGTGGTGCTGCTGAGTGGTGCTGCTGAGTGGTGCCGAGTGATGCTGGGTTGGCGCTGAGTGATGCTGTGGTCGTGCTGAGGTGGTGCTGAGTGATGCTGGGGCGACGCTGCGTGATGCTGTGGTAGCGCTGAGTGCTGCTGTGGTAGCGCTGAGTGGTGCTGTGGTGGTGCCGAGTGATGGAGAAGTGTGGCTCACTGGTTAGAGGAGGCATACCCTGAAGCAGAGGTCAGACCTGGGACCAGGGTTTAATTCCCGACGCGGCAGGGTCTTGAGCCCAATTGTCCACGGACTCAATAATTCTCGCTTCGGTGCCCACTCTAATCACGGGTTCACACTATGCATCTCTGGGCATTAAGCTTGCTTAATCTCCACAACGCCCCCCCCCCGCGGCGGGATGCCTGGCTTTCACCTTGGGGATGCCCAGGACGGGTTATCTCACAGGGAAAAGCCAGGACGGGTTCCCAATGCAAGCGCCGAGATGCCCTAGGGTAAGTCGAGCGCTACATAAGAACACACATACATACATACATACATACATACATGCTGGGTTGGCGCTGAGTGATGCTGTAGTGGTGCTGAGTGGTGCTGTGGTGGTGCTGTGGTGGTGCTGAGTGATGCTGGGGCGGCGCTGCGTGATGCTGTGGTGGTGCTGAGTGGTGCTGTGGTGGTACTGAGTGATGCTGCTGAGTGGTGCTGTGGTGGTGCCGAGTGATGCTGGGGTGGCGCTGAGTGATGCTGGGGTGGCGCTGAGTGATGCTGGGGTGGCGCTGAGTGATGCTGGGGTGGCGCTGAGTGATGCTGGGGTGGCGCTGAGTGATGCTGGGGTGGCGCTGAGTGATGCTGGGGTGGCGCTGAGTGATGATGGGGTGGGGATGAGTGATGCTGGGGTGGCGCTGAGTGCTGCTGGGGTGGCGCTGAGTGCTGCTGGGGTGGCGCTGAGTGCTGCTGGGGTGGCGCTGAGTGATGCTGGGGTGGCTCTGAGTGATGCTGGGGTGACGCTGGGTGGTGCTGTGGTGGTGCTGTGGTGGTGCTGAGTGATGCTGGGGTAGCGCTGAGTGATGATGTGGTCATGCAGAGGGCAGAAAGGCACAAAGAACGAGTCTAACATAGGGCAGAAGGGCACAACAAACGAGTCTAATAGGGGGCAGAAAGGCACAAAAAACGAGTCTAACAGGGGGCAGAAAGGCACAAAAACCGAGTCTCACAGAGGGCAGAAAGGCACATAAAATGCTTGTACTATCTGCAGCACCCGTGCCTCACTTTGGAGTGGGATTAGGGCCAGTGCTTAATTTGAGCCGGTGATTGCTACTGGTACTTATTTCTGAGGACCTTCACATATTTTTCTCCATCGGATATTTTTCAAGGGCAAGACAGTGCTTTAAATGGGCCGGTCCTCACAGGTAGCCTGACGTGTGTACCGGCAATATTTCACTGCCAATCAGAGTACCAGTAGCAATGACTGGTAGGCTCAGTGGTACTAGTGCTGCTGTAGGTGAGGCTGTGAGTGCAGAAGCTGTCTGAACGCTACTCTGACAGCCAAAGTGCCGCTCTAGACATGTGCCGACTTACTGACCTACTGAGGAGACGCTCATTTACATTATGTTAGTGTGTTCAGATTCTGGCAAGCTCAGTATCATGCTGTGAGTGATAAGAGTCCAATCAGACCCTGCACTGTAAATCACAGGTGTGAAGTTGTGCACACACTGGAATTCCTGGCGGTCGGCTCAGAGTCAGAAAGAAGAAAGCTGTGGGAGGGAAGAATTAAAAACAACATTTTTAATCCCGCTGTGAGCCTTTTGTGTGAATGAATGTCTGCTTTAGAGTGAGAGAGCGAGAGCATTGGGACTTTCTCTGAAGGTATTTTAAACAAAGTGTGAGGAATGCTTTGTGTGTGCTTGTCTGTTAGTCCTTGTGCCCGTGTCTACGCATGCTCATGGGCAAGGTAATGTATGAATGATGTGCTTAATACAAACAAAAACAAGTCAAGAGTCCATGATAGCGCTTAGACGCGATGTACATCTGACTGAGGAGGCAAGCTAGTCCAGATGCATTAGGGGCGAATTTATACATTCCGTTCTGCTTGACTCACGCAGAATATGATCATCAGCTGAGAGGCCACTATTTGAATGGGCATAGTGACAAAGCTATTTAACTGCCTTCAGGACACCTTTATTTGGAGGGTTGCAGCTAAGTACTGTAACAATTCCCCCATCTCAATGAAAGTCATTTTCCTGACGGTGGAAGGATGGCACGCAGCCAGCCCTGCTAGGGTTTAAACTCACACTCTGAAGCCTACGAGGACGTTTCTTCAGCAGATTACCTCCTACCACCATCATACACCGTCTTTGGAAAAACGGCGCCGGGAACTACAGGAGGGAGAATACAGTTAGCCAGGTGTATCCGCCTGTTTATGACTCTGAGCGCTACTGCGCTAATTCGTCTCCTCCCGGTTATGGCCTTCTTAGAACACTAACGAGAAATTACCGAACAACGCGAGCAACGTTTATTTTCTACTTATCTCACCCATATCGGGTTGGCCACATCACCATTTCCGGTCCATAACTTATGAGGCCCTGAAGATTCGCAGTCTGTTTCCCTGCGATGAAACACGTGTTGGCCAGTACAGAGGAACATTAAACCGGTGTCACACACCAAGAACTTTACAATTTTTGAACTCTCTTATTGCACTATATGGTTGATTTACTGTGAAAATCTTGATGTGCAGTATACCTTTCGTATTGAAACTACAAATCACCCAGACATTACTGTTTGTCTCCAGTGCAGGGGCTTTGTTGTTATTGTGCAATTTGGGTGGATCTTTTAGGTCCAACCTTGAGCTGTTACGAGGGATTACCGCCCGCCCTTCTTGCCTGGACTGCTGTACTCCATAGTAGCATACACTTTGCGGCTACCCAGGTGCGCGCCTTGTCATTTCTGGAAAACCCCAAACCCTCCCAGCTGAATCACACCATCATGCACAAGTACGAGGGGCCAGCTGAGCTATAGCGCACACACGGGTCACAATGACCTTGAGGCGCTTTCACACGAAGTTCCAAAAAGTCCCATCTTGAAAGAGTGAGAGATGTTAAAATTAAAGCAAGTCAAGGGTCCATGATAGCGCTAAGACGCTGTGAGCATCTGACTGAGGAGGCAAGCTAGTACTGATGCATTAGGGGCGAATATTCCGTTCTGCTTGACTTCCGCAGAATAGGAGCATCAGCTGAGAGGCCACTATTTGAATGGGCAAAATAACAAAGCTGTATTGAACTGCCTTCGGGACACCTATTTGGAGGGTTGCAGCTAAGTACTGTAACAATTCCCTAGTTGGGATCAGTTAACAGCTGTGGGAGTGTGAGGTTGGAGGGCGGGGCGAAAGAAAGAAAACAAACTGCACAGGGAGGTGGGTTTAAACAGATGGTAAGTACAGAAAAGTGTGCAAAGAGAGGGAGCAGCGAATAAATTGAAGCAAGATAAGGAATACACAGAGAATTGTGCATGTATGGAAAGATGAGAAAGTAAACATCAGAAAGTCTGCAGAGAGATTGTGGAACGGAGGGAAGCAGCGAGAACTGTGCACAGAGAGGAGGCTGAAGACGAGAAACAGAACTCGGCATGTATAAGGGAGATAAGGGGTGAACACATTTAAACTTTGCCTACAGAGAGAGCACAGGAAGTGGGAATGAAAACACTGATGCAAAAAAAGGGAAAAGAGAAGGTAACCAGAGAACTCGACTGCGATAGAAACAAGAGACAGGCAGGGCAATTGGTGAAACAAGCTCTTGGCATTGCTGTGAGGAGGGGGGAGGAGAATTGTGACACAGCCGCCAGGCCGTGAAAAGTGAGAAATGAAAGCCTCTGATGCAGCAGGGGGTGGAGCGGATCCCTTTCAAGTGAAGCTGCTGGCGGCACCATGCTGGGGAAGCAACACCAAATAGACGAACTGACAGAGACACACTAAGAGACATGCACATACAGAGACGTACATACAGAGACGCACATACAAAGACGCACATACAAAGATGCACATACAGAGACGCATATACAGAGACGCATATACACAGATGCAAAGAAGCAGACACAGAGAGAAATGCGTACACAAAAGAGTGATATGCACACAGAGACAGTGAAGCACACAGAGACAATGATGTACACACTAAGAAAGCAATACACACAGAGTGAGCGCATGTACTGCATACACAACACAGACCCCGCCCCGCCCTGCTTATTTAATTGCCTGTTTAGGCTTTAAACAGTACATATAAACAAGTGGTGGTAATATAGGAAATTCTTTCCTCAAAAAATCTGTAATAAGATTACATTTTCTATGAGAAGGTGGAAGATCGGGCTGATCTTTCACCTTCTCATAGATTGTCTTCGAAGATCTCCGATTTCATTTCTAGAGACTAAAAAATCGGCGCAGTAATTTTGGGGACTGAGAAAATGTTCTTAGTAAAAATGACGGATTTATTTCTTTATAGCTCACTTCTATGCATTATTTTATCCAAGCCATTCAACTTAAACAGAAGGGTCACAGGCCAGCAGTGATCGAGGATACCCAAGGGGCGTTTCCGCAAGATCCAGAGATAAGCAGTCCCTCCAAAAATGTCAGTCTGAATTAGAATCTTCAACAAAGCCCTAGCAAGAGCTCAGATCTGGGCGATCACTGGAATTGCCAACTTCTAACAGCTGTAGATAAATCAAGTAAAGGAGGGGTGCTTTCTACAATCTAATTTCCAAATGACACAAATAGATACGCCTGGAAGACACAAGTGAGTTCCTGTGGTTGTTCCAGCCAGGCACTGTTTCCCTACCGTGGAGAAGAAAGGCTATTCAATAGAAGATCGATGTACAATGCAACTGCTTGTTCGAACCAACAGAGTAAGAACTCGTATTTACTGATATGACCTTGTTGCCATTCTCATCATTTTACCCTTGAATTTAGCTGCACACACCTGATCTTCACACAGTAAAGATGTCAGACAGCCTCGGACTTTGGGCAACAATGGAAATGGAGGCGAGAGAGACAGAGCTTGGGAGATGTAAGGGAGAATGCAGAGTGAATTCGGTGGGTAAGCTCGGAGGGGCATATGCGCAGGAGAACACAAAGAGATGGACGATGGTACAAAAAGGAGCGAGAGGAAGAATGAGAAAGGATCGAAGGAAAGAAAATATTAGCACAAGGGGGTGTAGACTGAGGATAGAGGGACTGGCGGAGGGGCATTAACAAAAAGAAGAGAATGTGAGAGGAAGAAGATAACAGGGTGAGCGGAAAGAAGCAAAGAGAAGATTGCGAAAAAACTAATCGGGGGGTGTGATAAGCGTGAGGCGAGAGACGGCCTGGCGGCCGTCAAAGTGAAAGCCGTGGGCAGTGAATAAATTAGGGATGGAGAAATGCCTGAGGCACAGCGCACGCTGGGGGATGCCTGTGGGAGGGAGGCTGGTGGCTTTGATGTGCATGCGCTTTTTAGGTCAATGTGCTTGCGCATTGAGCTTGCTTTTCACGGGCACAGCATCAAATCGCCCGATGGTTAAGCTCTGGTTAAGCCCCAATATCTCTCGCAAGCGCATTGACAGGCTCGACCTAAAAACCGTGCGTAAAAACAGGTAAGTTCACAAAGTTTGCACTCAATAAAAGGAAACACACAAAAATACATCCTCATTCTACTAGGATCACATTCTTTTGCTATAATCTTGGCAAAAGGGCTATTGTCAAACGGAATAACCAAAGAGGTACTAGTATAAGGTGCCTCGTGTCTCCTCTTTTTTAATCTTTACATTGAGCTGTTGGCCCACAGGGTGAGAGCTGATTAAATGATTCAACCATTCAAAGTACGAGGGTTTACAAAGAAACTTGGCCTCTATACCGATGATCTCATACTTTACTCCATCGATCCCCAGGGCAGATTTACACATTTGACCAGTAAATTCAGAGAACTTTCGGGGTACGCTATAAACAGAGATAAAACTGAGATTATGGTATGGAATCAGTCTTTTCTTTCAGAGCTTATCAGGGACGAGTTAAGGTATCTGGGCATCCTGATAAACCACAATTTAAGTTTAATTCTTAAACACAACTTAGTGAGGGTTAGTAAAGATGTTAAGAGATGGCAGAACCTCCCATTAACCATTTATGACAGAGTAAAACTCAGATGAGCATTGTTACTCAGGTGTCTTTTTATTTGATAATATTCCCTTGACATTGGATCATAAAGTACTACAGGGAAAACAATCGGACATGAACATCTTTATTTGGGCAGCAAAGGGAGAAACAATAGCTTAGAAAAAACTCTGTAGGAAGTTGGAAAGTGGGGGGGTTACAGCTATCTACACTGCCTGGCATTCCAATTTAAAGCAATAAGGACCTTGGCTTGGCACACCTTCAAGAATGTGCAGGGGCAACATGTAGCAGGTAATGACAGAGCCAAGTGGGGCCTTGGTTGGCATTCTCCATGTTTGGGGAACCGGCGTTTTTTAAAAGGGGAGGAGAATGTCCCGGGAGTCTGTGGTTACACTGTGGTCTAAATGGAGGTAAAAATGGGGGATTCCTACTATCCAGAATTAGCTCCCATTTGCGATTAGTCTGGCACTCCTGACTGTTTACACGAGTCTCTCTCTGCTCCACTTAAAGAGGCAGTGATGGGAAAATGATGCAACCTGATGGATGGCAACTGACTTAGTCAGATGTACTGGGAACCACCAAAGAGAGACCTTCAAAGTTTAAGCGTCTCCAGATATTGTCTTAGGCTGCCATTCATCCCTGGAAGGTGGAAATGGACATCAACAAAACTAGTCTTCACATTCCTCCTCTAAAGAAGGAGGTTGCAAAATAGTATGGTGCTCAGTGTGAAGCAGAAGATCAAAGGCTGCCCCCCCCCCCTTCACGATTTGGAAAAGATGCTTGCAGGATGAACCAGTGAAGATTCATGGCAAGTAAATGTAAATGTAAATGTACATGTATTTATATAGCGCAAACCACCCACATCGCAGGCATCTAAGCGCTTGCTTAGGGAACCCGTCCTGGTATTCCCCTGTGAGATAACCCCGGCAGGGTATCCACAAGGTGAAAGCCAGGCATCCCGCCGCGAGGGGCCATTGTGGAGATTAAGCAAGCTATTGCCCAGAGTCGCAGAGTGTGAACCCGTGAGTTGAGTAGGCACCGGAGCGAGAATTATCGAGTCCGTGGAATTATTGGGCCCAAGCCCCGTCGAGGCGGGGAATTGAACCCTGGTCCAGGGCCGATCTCAGCTTCCGGGTCTGCCGCCTCTAACCCCTGAGCCACACTTCTCCACGGTATCTTTTAGCATGCTATAGAAGACAGTAATAGAGACACAGATGATGGACGGAATGCAGAGCAAATCAAACATGCACCCCCGTCAAGAGATCTGGGTTAAATCCCTCGTTCTTTTGCTCACCATGCCACCCCAGTTTAGACCCAGCCATGTGCAAATCAGTCTTGACCCTGTTCCTCATGGGAACAGTCCAGCCTAAACTGCCAAGCCAGGTCCTCCCTGGACCGGAAACATGCATCCTGGGAGTGGGTTTGGGGCATCATCCCTCATCAGCCAGGCTGGCTTTATTCCAGTGGCACAGTGAGCCGGGGTCCCACGTCTGGGCATACCCGCCGCACTTAGGGCAAGAAAGTTAAAGACACAGATGATGGACGGAATGCAGAGCAAATCAAACATGCACCCCCGTCAAGAGATCTGGGTTAAATCCCTCGTTCTTTTGCTCACCATGCCACCCCAGTTTAGACCTACCCAAATGCAAATCAGTCTTGATCCTCTCTCCATGCCACTGGAGTCAAGCTAGCCTGGCTGATGAGACTAGGATGCTTTTTTCCGGTCCAGGGAGGACCTGGCTTGGCAGTTCAGGTTGAACAGTTCCTATGGGGAACAGGGTCAAGACTGACTTACATATATGGCTGGGTTTAAACTGGAATGGCAAGGGGGTCAAAAAACGATTGCTTTAGGCCTAGATCTCTGTACTGGGTGAATGCTTGACACTGATCAGTATTCTGTCCATCAATTGTTCTTTTTACATATAAGAGAGTAAAGCCTGCTGCGTTTAAGATGAATCACCTGTTCACTCTTCACATGGCGTTTTAGACACCTTTAAGGTTGTCTAGATTTCAAATAAGATGGCAGTTGGTTACCTACAAGAAACACAGCCACCCAGATGCAAACGACCTCATCCTGTTCGTGGAATGCCTAAAGCTGAGAAATATTTGAAGAAATGTAGGCCAGGTAATAAAAGGTATGTCAAACCTGAATATGGAGGTAAAACCTGTTTTATTTTTCTTTAGAAAACCTAGAAAGGAGACCGGAGTAATACCTAAATGTATCCGCTACTTAGCATTTTATTTGATGATGCTTGCATGGTATCAGATGGATTGATTCTAGTAGCAAACGTGTAAAAACTAAGAAATGCAGAACTACAATGTCTGTGAGCTGTTTAGAGGTAGTACTTAAAACGTAAAAGATGAGTTTGGTTTCGGCTGATTATCTGGTTTGTGAAAAATTAGAATGGGTGCATTGATTTAAACACCTTTTCGCCCTGCCCACTCAGTTAACTTTGGAGCTTGAAAAATCTTATCCCCATTCCATTATTCGCTCCATTATTCAAAACTGAATCGGACATGGCTGAGTAATCTGTGTACAGGACCTGCACTATGGCATGAGATGCACTTAGCAATACGGCACAGTTATAGTACTGGGCATTAACTTAATAAAGGTGATGAGGACTTAAAAATAAAAATAAAAGACGGATGTAAAGCATTGGAAATTCTGTATAAGGGGTCTCTCAGAAGTTTAACTTTTCTCCTTAGCTTTCTTGCACTGCCACATACCTTGAGTAGACTGGCTACGTATAGTGGGGAGTCCAGTGGATTGCTTTGTAGGCTAGACAACCCAGTTCAGATTTAGTTTTGGCCTCAGCAGAAAGCCAGTGTAGCTACATTAGGATTTTAGAGATATAGATGAATTTCTTCGTAAAGGATAGAAGTCTGGCTATGGTATACATTTCAATTTTGAGAGGCAAAAGGGCAGACTTTACTTTAGTCCACACGAGTATCAGTTAGTGCGCGAGCTGCAGTTTTGGGGTGAGGTTGAAAAAGTGTGTGTTTTTCGGTACCTGGTGGTGAAATGAGCTTTTAAGCAATTTCGTTTACATGTGGCATCATACTTTGGAATGAGTCCAGCATGATTCCAAGGGACGAGACTAAAGGAAAGAGAAGTCAAGCCTGCAATGTTTAGATCAGTGGTCTTCCCACTTTTGAACGCTGCACAAACCTGGTGAGAAAAAAATCCACAAGATTAAACACACACATACTTAAACATTGCAGTTAAAATCTGTAATTCCTTTAAGAAATGCAATCAAATACAAGATTGCCAACATACTATTATGGTCAGCAAGGCCTTACAAAAGTGTAAAAGTATCTTCGTGTGATTCTTTATCAGAAATGTGGGGGCGAGAGGTTTGAGGATTAGTTTAATTCTCTTCCCCTTTGATACCTACGCGCAACCAGGATATGAATGACAAAAGATGTTGGTGATGCATCAAAACACAGTGCCTTGTTGCAGCAAATTGATTTTTTTAACTTAAAGCAAAGCACTGTTATCACTAAAATGCTTCTCTTGGCAGAAACTGGTGTGACCCCTGGGATCAATTAAGTCATCCCGGTTTGAAGCCCTCTCGTTTAGATGCTTCAGTAGGTCAGAAATGAAGGATTTTTGCGTTTATGAGGGAACAGGGCGAATTCCGATTTTAGGAGGAAATTCTTCTCCCACGTCTGAAACTACAGAAGATTAATCAAAGGGCTAGTTAGTATGTCAGTGTCATATTCGTTAAGTAATGTGTGTATCATCTGCGTATTGATGAACAGAGACACAGGTTCATTACCACATTTACAGCAAGATATCTCATGGACAAGTTAAAAAGTGTAGGAGCAAGAATGGAGCCTTGTGGGAATCCACAGATACTTGGTGCTGCATCAGAGATAGACACTACCTTCCATCTTTACAATCGGAGAGTGATTAGAGAGAAAGGATGCAACCCAATTGAGAACAGTGTCCTTCAATCCAAAGCAGCTTTCAAAGAGGAAGAGCATTCATCTGATCCATTGTGTCAAAGGCAGCTGTGAGCAGAACGAGGAGGCATGAGAGTCCACCATCCAGTCTTCATAAATATCATCAATTATTGTTATCAAAGAAATTTAAAAATTCATGACCTAAACTAAAATCACAACAGGAGGACTGCGGGTGGGTCTTCATTGTTGAGGAATGCTGTGAGCTGTAGGGAGACATTTTTCTATGGTCTTTCGAAGCCATTGGGAAATTGGAGATGGGACCGTAGTTTTCTTAAAGGTTCGGATAACAAATGGGTGTTTTGAGTAGGTGTTGATATGGTCACAATTCGGATATTTATAAAGGAAATTTTTTTGAGGGAAGCATTTGTGAGTTTGCACCGTGTTTCAGCATCAAAGACAAAGTTAGCCTTGATTGGGGAAGCTGATATAAGATAATCTGGGTAGGCGGTTGGTTTAAGGTTTTCGATGATCGTGAAGAGGTTGTGCCATGAGACTGGCCTGAAGAAATTCCAGGTATCTGCAATCTTTTCCATGATCTGGGTGGGAGAGCTCCTTTGCGTTGCAGGGGAATAAGGGGCTAGGATTTTGCTGCAGAAAAGATTAAGCAGATTTTTCACTTATTGGAAGAGTTGTCAGAGTAAGGTCTGGCTGGAGAGGAGATGTTGGCATAAATTAACTTAAAGAGTGCCGTAGGAAGATCAGAGAAAGGCTGAAGATGTGCATTGAAGATATTTCATTTGGCAGGCACGGTGAACTGTTTGTAACTCAGTCTTAGTGATAGGTTTTGTGTATAGAATTCAGGATGCAGTCACCACTCTTTCAAGCTTGTGGCTTTTACTTTTTTCGTTGTTTCGGTTGGCGGAATACCAAGGTCGAAAGGGGCTGGGTTGCAATTGTTTTAACTTCAGTGATACAACTGTTTTCACAGAGTGGGACGTGGCTTTGTAGTAGAGTCAAACATGAAGTTAATGTTGTCATTATGAGGAAGTGTGTCATTTGCAGTTAACAATAACTTATTTATTGAAGATCTTCTTTGTAGCTTCTCTGAAATCCCTTTACCTCTCTACGACAAACCCTATGTCCGTACAACATCTGGCATTCTTATGAGAGTAAAAAAGCAGTAACGTTGTTTAAGCTGACCCTGCACCCTGTTTGTAACTGCAGACAGAGCTGGTAGCTGGCCATTCCCCCAGGGCCTGCATCACACAATGACACATACTCCGAAATTATCACACACCACCATCTGACCAACCATGGTCTGACACTTAGTCTATTATACAAGCATGCATGGCCATCTATGCCATGAGATAGTGACACAAAAGCACATGGGCACTCATGTACCTCAACCACACATTGTCATGCACACGATTGTGCACCTATATTCATAGTACGACATCCGTGCACAATATAGCAAATGGGTTCTGCCCATTTAATCCCCCTGGATATTTCACTTTTTGACTGCTTGGTGCTGGACTTTTGCTGTGCAAATCACTAACTGCACATTCTGTGGAAATGGACTAAGTGGTACCTGCTAGTGCCCTCCTTTTAAGATAAGAAACGCTGCTGCTCAGCTAGAATAAAAGGCTCTTGGCTAGTTACACAAAAACATGTCTGCACGTGCGTGCATCCACGTGTAGGCGGACCATGTGAGACCAACATAAAGCTCAGCTTCGTTTCTGCAGTTAGCCTGTTACAGAAGTGACCCTTCAGGGAATGGTTCGGACCTGGTGTAGGCCTTTTAATGTGAGTGGGCATTCATAACGTATGGCTGTAGAATTTAAATGAAAAGAGTAGATGCTTTACTGAACTGTACATTTTGGGCGAAACCTGCACTATTGCACAGTTTAACCCTATGTAGGTCTAGATAAACCGCATGGTATCGAACCTAGGGAAAACATGTATCTTAACTGCAGTTCTAAAATCACTTTTGTAATGACTGTACTGCTTATGACACTCTGAAAATAGTCATATTTCCCTGACTCAGCTCAAAATCCGATCCTAGGCCTTTGCGCCCCCTCCTGCCACCTCCCCGACAAAATCAACTTAATTTCTATTCTGGTCAGCCGGAGGATTAAAGGCCACCAAATACAAAAGAGCCATTTGCCAGTGCTTGGCCCAATTTCTGGGAAAGGAAGGGGTGGGGAGGAAATCTGGCCTGTGCAAGCTCACACTCACAGAAAAAGGAGAAAGGCTAAACCTCTGGAGCCAAACACAGGAGGGGCTACCCTTTAAGGTTTTGATGGGTAGGTATCGGGCAGCTGTGTCAGTTAGGTGTGTGGCTGAAGCTCTCTGGGAAGGTACTATCAATAGACCACTTCATGCTGCCATAGTTAAATGTCCCAGAGTGATGTGCAGAAGGGTAAGATAGGGGGTGAAGAGATGATGTGGGACTTCAGGACTTGGCTGCTCTGCCTCTCTACAATGCCATTTTTAGTACCAAGTTACTTGAAGGTTGCAGACTTATTACTTGCGAAAGACTCAAATCTTAATAATACCCAACTTTCTTTCACACACTAATAGGTACAGTCACCCAAACACACCATCATTTTCCATGCTGGGACACAGATCTTAGATTGCAAGGAGAGGAGATGTACATTCTTACTGTCCCTGCAAAAATGGGAGAGGTGCCCTGTTAGTCGAAAAGGGACAGGATCACAAAGTGAATACACCAATAGAAAAAACTTCCTTTTCATAACACTCATTCACTGACACATAGCATTCATTTAATATATCTTATAGGTTAAACCTTTCTTGCCAATTAGCATGTATACAATTTCTGTAAAGACTGTGGTCAGTGTTTAGAGAAATTGTATACATGCTAATAGGCAAGAAAGGTTTAACCTATAAGATATATTGATTGAATGCTATGTGTCAGTGAATGTGTGTCAAGAAAAGGGAGGTTTTTAACTATTAGTGTATCCATTCTCACTGTCCAACATCAGGTCATAACAAATTAATTAATAATCCAGTCATAACAATAATATAATATTCCGCTTGCTGCTGCCCGGCATTCACCCAATACAGGTGTCAGTGGTTTGTAAATGCATGCCGAGGATACACAGAATGTCCGTAGGGTGCCTCTGTATTCTCCTTTACTGCCATTGGTGGGCTAGCCCAGACGAGAGGCGTACTACATGACAAATATGCTCCGCATATGGGCGGAGCACTGCCTCACCAAGATTAAATCATTCTTCGAGGACGGTCAACTGCGACCGTTCCACCAGCTGGTGGAAGACTATGATCTTCCCCCCCGGCCAATTTCTACTCCACAGACAAATCATAGAAAGCTACAGCTCGCTACATGATTTGACAGAGGGAGAACCAACAACACATCCGTTCCTTCACGCAATCATGCACATGGGATCCTGTCGACACCTAGTCACTTGGCTCTATAAAGCCATACGGGAGCTTCTCAATAAACCATTGGATGCGCTACGGGTATAGTGGGAGGAAGAGCTAAGGCGCCAGCTGCACGACAAGGAATGGGAGCAAGCGCTCGAATATTCCAAAAAGGTTACCCGAAACGCAAGCTTTAAGAACATACAGTTTTACATTTACACAGAGCGTATCAAACGCCATTGCGACTCCAGCGATTTTATCCACCCACTCAGTTTCTTTGCCCCAAATGTCAAATACTGGACACAGACTTTTACAATATGTTCTGGGCCTGCCCTACAATAGGTCCATATTGGCGCACCATCCACGAAACACTAGGGGTACTCACAGGCAGGGCCGTTTCTAGGTGTTTTGCCACCCTAGGCGAGAATTGAAAAATGCCGCCCCCTCCCTTTTACTACTATCACTTACCCCTGCCTCCATTGCGCATCATCACAGTTCCCATACTTTTTTAATGCACTTGGACCACTGCAGAGAAGTCATTCAGCACACCCACCAATTTACAGAAAGACACCACACAGAACTTCCAAGGTTGCATTCATGTTACTTTAACACTCGCAAAAGACATACAGTTTCAAACAATGGTTTGTCAAGTTCAGTGGCATTCCAATACCCGCAGGAAACAGCGCCAAGCCACGGAATGTGATGTAACACAATAAAATGGTTGAGGCAAAAAAACATAACACACATCGTTACATCCCCACTTGATATTTGCAGGACAAGCATCTTCCAACCCTGAGCTTTCATTTGAATACCTTAATATTATTTCATTCTTCAATATAGAGTACTGTATCTTTACATCGAACCAACTGCACTAGCAATCCTGCCTGACTGGTAAGTGCCCCCGATCCTGTGTGCCACTCTCAGTCAACCTGGCGAAATATGCTTGGACTTTTGAACACACGTCCACTTGGGGCATGATTACGAATTGCCCGGTATTTCCCATACCCTCTAAATACCATAATAAAATAAAACCGAGGACTGGCGTCCTACCAACATGGCGTTAGGTGACAGTCCTAGAAAGTCGTAAAAGTGGCGGATGATACCACTGAACTCAAGGGAGAGGAATCATTATTTTTGGAGAGGGAGGAAGGAGTGTAGGTCAAGTGCCTCCTCCTGTCTATGGAGACCATTTAGAAATGTTGTAAATTGAAACAAGTCCAATCAGGCCTTGCCTCTGGCACCGAGTGACATGTCACTGGTTGTGGAGCTGTAGGAGGGAAAGGGTTCTCCCACCTTTCTGAAAGAGCTCTGCTACCTGCCTGAAGCGCGAGCAGCGTCCGTTGCACGATTGAGTCGGCATTTTTTCAAAACTTCCGGATTCCTGATTCATGGCCGGTCCCTGGCGCTTCGTCCCAATCCCGGGAACTACAGTCACCTTATTAACCCCTCGCTGCAACTTAGTTACGACCTTGGTAATTACCGCAGGACACTACCTGCATGATAGGACCCAACCGATCGATGGCTTGAGACCACGCCCTTCTACATCGCATATTAAGGTTGCCTGCCCCTCTTTTCTGTCCTGATGAAGACCCCACAGCAAGGGCTCAACTAACCCCTGCACTATTTAGAGGGTCGAAACGTCGACAACCGCCCATTGGTCTATCAACTTCACGCCACCAATTGTTTCATTTACTGTTTTATGTGAAGTATGATCCCCTAAGTTAATTGTCATGAACCACTGGTCTACTATACTGTATATGATTCACGAATACAGCGTCCTTGATTCATTGATTTTACTGTCACTTATTTTTCTTCACTACCTTACCCTCACCTGATCACCTACCACCACCTATCCCTATCCTTCCTTGGGGCACTGTACAACCAATTGTACTTACTGATCTGTTCTTGTGTATATTCAATATACCCAGTCTCATTGTGATTAAAACAATGTGGACTCATCCAATGTGTTGTTAATTATTTGTTTTAATCCTTTTACATTAACTTACACTCACACTGGGACCCCTCCCTCTGAGTACCTGCCTGTATTCAGCCCATTCCCCGTGACCGGGGAAATGTATTCCTGTATCCTGGCCGCTCGTGCCTGACGAGAGCTAAGGGATTATTTCACACAGAACTCTAGGTAATCTACTTATAGTCTTCGAAATAGTCAGTTTCAAGATCATGAACCCCAAAACTCAACAGGAGGAGATGGAAAATGATGGCCTACAAGCTGCAGCGGCGCCTCATTAACCTCGTCATCCTTCCAGGCCTGCATCCTTCACGGAGAGCTGCGCCCCGGAGCCGGACTGGCACCTCCACTGACAAGAAGAGATTTGGAGGGTTGGGGGGAGTAGTCCCGGGTGGGAGTTCGAGGCACTCTTACCTCACTCAGAGGTCCGACACCGATCGGAAGTCGCATATGGCGTGCATGGCCCCAGCCCTTGGCACCAAATGTGGCGTGAACATGAAGTCACTACCCAATACCTTTCGAGCCATTCAAGGGGAATTTCCCAAACTCATGGTTTTTGCCGCCCTCCCCCTTTTGCCGCCCTACGCGGCCGCCTAGTCCTGACTAATGGTAGAAACGGCCCTGCTCACAGGTCTTCCTAACATGGACACATGGGTGGCCTGCGCACTTGGAATCTTCCAGAGATGGAAACAGCACAAAGTACCAATTCGCTAGCAAAACTATTAGCAAAAAGAGGCACAGCTACGTACTGGCAAGCTCCTGGGCACCCCCCGATAGCAGCCTGGGTGGGAGCAGTGAACAAATGGGCAGCAGCGGAGGAAGAAACGCTCTGGAAGGAGGAGGTAAGGGGGATATGTAAGCGCCCCATATTAATGGAGTGGACCCTACTGCTACACCAATTCAAACAGCAAACAACACCAGGCAATTCCAACACCCCGCCACAAACTCCGATAAACTTGCAACCAAAGACCCAGATCGGCAACACACACAGTAGTTCCCACACAACTGCAAGTACGTAACTGGGCACGACAACGCAACCACCCGCATACTAGGTCAACAAGATAGATGGTAGTGGCTGGGCAGGTCCGGACCCATTGACATAACTCATAAGCATAAGAAGGACACACAGGAGCCTCAAAGCCCTGTCTGACTCATATACCCCGCAATATAAGAACACTACCCCAGTTGGACTCCCCAGTTAGTAATTCAATACCATAACCAGTAGTCAACACAGTGGCAACAAAAGGGAAGGAGATATATCCTCATGTGAAAAGATATGCAAAGTTGGGTGATATCGTTTATGGCAGCAATTATACTATGTATTAGATAACTATCAACCTAGAGATGTGACCATGGTTCCGCAGATCGGAAGCACACGAAACAATGTCATTTACATGTACATTCGTGCAATGTGTTTCTCTTAAGAAAATGTTAATAAAAATACTTGGCAACAAAAAAACTATAATATTTATTTAAATCATTACCGTACCATAGAAAAAGCCGATCAAATCATCCACGGTGCAGGTCCATGGCAAACCCCGTACTTTCACAACAGCCATTGTTGAAGGAGAAGGACTCTTTTCGTACTGTGGAAGTGGAGGGTATTTTTCCTCTTTACAACCAACATGGGTCCACTAAGGAAAGAAAAAAAAGAACAAGAAACCGCAATAAGTACGAGACGAGGATAACTCAGTTGACATTACTTTTCAAACTTAATTAATGAAGCAGCACATTAAATTAGCTACAGTCTGTCAATGCCCTAAAATTATTAGCACAGAAAAGGAAATAGTGACAATGGAAGCATGTATTAATGACAACACCTATGCAAGTAACAGTGCTTGTGCTCATTTGTGGTACTTGACCACATGTTTTCTCTCCACATTATATCGCACTTTTTTAGGTGTAGTACTTTTAGTGAACACATACTTGTGACAATTTTGAGAGTTTACATACTCTATCTCAGGGTCTACACTACATATCTACACTGGTAATCGCTTTGTTAAAGACAGGAAAGAAATTAAGGACAGGACACACTCAATCTGTACTATCAACAAGCATGTGGAATTCCTATCGCCCTATACCTAGAACATGCGTCATTGTCAAGGACAAGCCATCATATTTATTGAATCTACAGGGCAAGTCGACCCAACACTCTGCAGCAAAAGTCTTGGCTGCCAGTATACATTGATCTCTCATTTGAAAACAGACACCCGCAGTGAAGCCACGCTACTGCCTGAACAGGGGATACTACAATCTAAATGACCTGAAATACCCCAGCACGTAACCAAGACAAGGCAGCACACCGCGCCTCCACAAACAATCTTGATATCGAGTTATCCCCTTATATTGAGCGATTTACTCAGGCTAATGCTATAAACCAGCTCAGAAGTGTAGCACGACGCATGTTATTTACAGCGGTCGTCCAGTCGCATAAAAGTGTCCACTGATTGACGGACTTGGACCAATTCCTTAATCTTCTACTGGATAGGAATTGTATTAGTAACCTGCAGATGGTAACAACTTGACAACCTGACAACCACAGCCACTACAATTTATAGGAAAGTTTCACGTACAGGAAACCTACAGGAGATCAATGAGGATCCAACTGTATGACAGACAACGAAAATAACAGTCTTGACAAAGGTGGCACCCAATTACACGTACAACCACCGAAACGCGTCGACGCAAGTTCATGTACAATTCATGCTTTTCCTCCCCGATGTATATAAGATTGTGAGGTTATAACACCAGGGTTGTTTGAAACTTTTACTGTGAATGTACGCTTTGTAATTTTCAAGTCCCATGTTTTACAATTTAGTTTTGTCTGTCTTATACTTTTGTGCAGGTCACAAAATTATAAATTTGTTTTTAATTGTTCTTTAACATCATTTAGAAGTGTACCGTATGCTATTTTAATGTTTCAATAAACTGTTATGTACTCTTAATTTTGCTTATATTTTTAACTTGTGTGATATAAATTTTACTGTGTCATAGCTAATTCTCAGCTTTTCCTGTACACAACCCAAGGGAATTTATTTGTTTTGACTGCCAGTATACATTGCCCAAGTATGGGTTTGGGAAAAAGAGGATTGGCTGCAGCGAATCCAAGATATGCAGCCATATGTATAAAATGTTAAAAATTGTATATTTGGTTCATCAATCCAAAGCCTTCACAGTTGGTTAGCGCTCTAAAGAACAAGCATTGGCATTGCCAATAGGTCTCGCCTTTGGGACCTTATAAGTGTTTAGCTTTGCAGGATATTATCCTGGGTAGTGTGTCACCAGGAATTTTTGAGCTATACAACAAATAAACACAATGATGGACACATGCATAAAAGTGTGCTTAATTTCATTAATCAGATGGACATAATTTTATCTCCATATTAATAATCCTCACCCTCGGTTAATGTTTCCATCTACTGCCAGGGTGTTTATAACCCAATCACAGTTGACAAATATCGAAAGCTTTCACCACCAACAAATGGAAATACAACCAGCAGAAATCTTTTGGCATGACCAGGTAAAAGCACAGCCTTAAAAATGAAGGCCTCGAGAACAGTGTGTGTATGTAGTGCACTCTGGAATCCTCAGAGACTGAGGTCCGTCTAAGTTGGCTGATGGATGGGCCCTCAGGCCCGATTATCTGCTGTCTCGCCTCCAACTTCATAATACCTTTTTATGACCGATCGGAGAAACAAGCTAGCGCCAACAGTTTGGCACAGCTGAATCACGCCAGGACTGTGGGCGTGCGCCCACAACTGCAGCCAGACATGCTAAAACGGTTTTAAAATGCGTGCGCGCGCATCCTCAGGGAAGCCTCTTGAGTGAAGAAGTGAGTTGGGGACGAGGAGCAGTGTTCAAAGGACGCCTGCAGGCTTTGAAGTCTCCTTTCAGCTTCTGCCAGGTATGCAGCTTTCGCGGTTTGGATGCTAACCGGGCCATAGGAGCCAGGACTGCGCATTCCTCCGCCCTGCTCTGAATGAGGGAATGATTTGGAGGGAGATTGGTGAGATAAGTATTAGCAATTACAATAGGAGCACACTGCAGCCCTCCTCACCTTCTCCTGCCCCAGAACCACCCGCGTGGTATCATACCTCATGGATAGGGTTGCCACCTCTCAAGATACAAACGGAATGCAGAGAACGGAAGGGGGGTAGGAGCATTGTGAATATGGACAGCAGGTGGCGGGCGGGAGCAGAGCAATTAAAAAAACATTAAATAAGCGCGGCTGCGAAAATGAAAGCGACCGCGCTGTTTAATTAGTAACATGAGCCACGATAAGGGAGGAATGCAGCTGGCACAATGCACGCCGCTGCTCGCTCCCGAGACCCAAAGGCCATGGGAGGGAACCTTTAGAGAAAAGGTGGGACATGCACCCGCGTTTGGCCATTTGCGTGCTTTCATTATTGAAAGCCACACGCAAAGGCCAATAGAATGTGTGGGAGTTACCAAAACTCACACGGAGAAGTTTAGGGGAACTTTGGAGGCACATGCCTGCTGCGCTAGGTTCGAGCTAAAAAGAGCAAGCGGTAAGCCTGCTTTACATTACTAACAGTGGTTTCAATATAAAATAGAAGTTTGCAACATTTAACAGTTTGTGGTTAGTCACAATGCTCCCAGAGCATTCCTTTATTACATACAAATACATCCAGATGAATGATTGTCGATTGCTTGCTTTTAAGATAACATTTACCTAAAAATACTTTCAATTTAGGAAAAAAAAGGATGAAGTTCTCATTTATGCTTAACAGATGTGCAATTTACTCTCAAAATAAAAAGTATCCAAAAAAACTAACAGATTTAAAAAAAGAACATATAAAGGTTTAAGTTTTGCTCAACTTGTGAAATGTTGCCATCAGCTTTAAATCCCATTCCTGAAGGTATAATTTAATAAAATGTGTTGGATATATGCCAATACCAAAACAAGACAGTAAGAGCGGAAAAGCAGTGTAAAGCAATTTAGGGCAACAAGTAAAATTAATTAGGGCTCCAGTCTTAAAGAAAGAGACCAAGGTGCACCCACAAATCTTTGCAGTTACGACTTCCTAAAATTCACAAATGTTTACATAAGTATGCCCAGAAACCTGAAACATTTGCAGGTTTCCAGGCTTACTCGTAGCAAACATTTGTGAAATTTATTTCGGCATTAGTAAATATAGAACGGTATATATTTGCTTTTGTGAAGATGTATTTAAGCAAGAGCAAATTATCTTGTTAAATTGTTTTTATGATCATATTAATCTTTTCAATAAACCTTTTCTTGAACTTAAAAATGTGCTTCTTTTTTCCCCACTTTCCAGCGTTAAGCTGCCTTCCCTACAAAGGTTTTAATCCTGCCTTCGCCAAGAGTAAAATTTCAAACTTTTCCAGAGAGAGATAGGGTTGCAGAGAAGTTGGTAAATCCCCCTGAAACATTTAAGTCTGCAGGTGCCCAAAACCAACCGGGCATTTCAGTCTTGAAACAACCACTTCTTGTATGTTTTCAGCACTTGCGCACATTTCACATGAAATCTTCATGCTAGTAAATTTTTAAGGATTGCAAAACAAACTTTTACGCAAGTAAGACAAACTTACACACGTAAATAGCTTTAGAGATGGCTGCTGCCAGCTATGTCTGGAGCTTTGGGATTTAACAGTTGTTGGCAAACGCCGGGAATAAAAAAAAAAAGTGGTGAAGCACTACAGAAAGAAACCTCTGGGGAAAAAATAGAGTTAACCTCCAAAGAAAATAATCTATCCTGAGATTGACAAGCTTTGTAAAGTCCACAAAAGCTACAATCCCCAAGAACTCGCTGTACAGTAACAAGCATTGGCAAAGCCAATAGGCCTCGCCTATGCAAGAGCTATTGGCGTTTGCAATGTTTTAGTAATGTTGTGCTCTAGAATGGCTACTGTTCGATATGCCTAAAGGTTAGTGGGGTAAAGACAAGTGGTTTCGAGTGTAGTAAAGTGGAGTACAGTGTAGTGTCGGTCAGTGGCGTACAGTAAAGTTGAGTGGCATGGAGAGGAGTGGAGTGTCATGGAATAGCATACAGTGTTGTGGAGTGGAGTACCGTGTCACAGAATAGAGTGGAGTAAAGTGGCATGAGTGGCATAGAGGGAGTTGCACAGTGTGTCGTAGAGTGGAGCAGTGTTGTAGAATGGCAGAGTGCAGGAGAGTATCAGTGGAGCACAGTTTATTGGAGCAGAGCCTCATTGAGTCGACTATCATGGAGTGTCGTAAAGTGCAGTAGAGTGGCCTAGAGTGAAGTGACGTACAGTACAGTGGTGCAGAATAAACTGGTGTAGAGTTCAGTGACGTAGCAGAGAGTAGAACGGTGCAGAGTAGATTGCAATGGAGTGGCGTAGAGTGGAGTGGCTCAGAGTGGAGTGGTGCAGCAGAGAGTGACGTAGAGTACAGTCATGCAGAATAGAGGGTCAGAGTGCAGGGTCATAGAGTGGTGCAGAGTACTGTGGTGCAGAGTACAGTGGTGCAGAATAAACAAAGTGACGTAGAGTGCAATGGTACAGTGACATAGTACGCCGTGGCATAGAACAGAATGTTGTTGAATGTAGTAGCGTAAAGTGCAGTGGTGCAAAGTAGCTGGCGTCGTAGGTGCAGTGGCTTAGGGTGCATTGGTTTTGAGTAAAGAGATGTAGAGTGCATTGGTAGAGCGAAGTGGTTAAAAGTACATTGGCATGGTATGACTGCAAAGGTGTATAGTGCAGTGGCACAGAGCAGCTTGGTTCAGAGTAGAGTGAAGTGGTGCAGGGTAGAGCGCAGTGGCGTAGATTGGTGTAGAAATGAGTGGCAAAGCGGTGATTGGAGTGGCACAGTAGCATATTATACAGTGGCAAAAAGTGCAATGGCATAGAGTAGATTTTTTTCAGAGTAGAGTGGCGCGACGCAGAGTGGCGTAGAGTGGCATGGCATAGAGTAGACTGGAGTGGCCTAGACTGGAGTGGTGCATAGTAGAGTGCTGGCATAGAGCAGAGTGGTGAAGAGTAGTACTCAGGGGTAGAGTGAAGTAGTGTCAGAGTGCAGTGGTGCACAATAGATTAGAGTGGTATACAGTGCATTGGCGTAGAGTGCAGTAGAGTGGCCTAGCATGATGCAGACTAGAGTGCTGTAGAATGGCACAGAGTAGAGTGGCACAGAGTAGAATACATTGGTTTAGAGTGCCCATAAAATTTCATGGATGATGGAGGTTGGGGTAACATATAAAGCAATGGGGTTATTACCTCTTTGGCAAGACCCTGAGGCCAATGTATTCCCACCAAGGAATCGATTCAGGGAACTCTATTGGAGTCTGGTTGCCCAGAAAAGATTTGGCCGCTGTAGTGGCCCTTCCCTGACTGCTGCTTTTTTAGACATCAAACATATAGCAGCCTTAGAGGGCTACTGGGACTACATAACTGTTCCTGAGGATAGGAAAAGATACCACCAGTTTAGGGTTGGCACGCTACCTATTAACACTTACACTGCCAAGTGGTGCAGTGGTTCCGGTGCCACATGTCCCTTTTGTCTCTCTGAAAGGGAAAGTATTGGCCACATACTATTTGTATGCCCCGAATATAAAGTACCTAGAAGGTCATGGTTGAGACCTATTTGCCTTCAGCCAGGTATACAAACAGGTTGTGAGGCACTGAGGATTCTACGAACAAACAACTCACTGCCTGTGGCTATTGCTGTTGCAAAATTCCTCCATTGGTTGTGGATTATACGAGTCCGAGGTCTCTGTATATAATGTGTATTGTGAGTTTTTTACATAGTCGAAATTACTACTGTGCTTTTAAATTATCTGTATTTTAATAGTTGGAAAATTGGATTTTATCAAACTGGTTAAAAAATCCATAATTATTTTATTAATTAAATTATTTATATTTTTAATGATGGAGACTGGCTTTATGTATGTTCTACTGCTCTTTGGATGTCATTTGCTGCTGGATATTGTTTTAAAATAGTCATAAATGTAAATTGTCATGTAAATGTGTCTTTTAAGATTTTTATCGAAATAAAGACTTTTGAATTGAGTGCAGTGGTGTAGAGTAAAGTGACAAGTGCAATAGTGTAGAGTGGTGTAGAATCAAAGGCGTAGAGTACAGTGGCGTTTAGTGCAGTGGAGCAGAGTAGACTGGCAGAGTGCAGCTGTGTAGAATAGAGTGGCGTAGGGCTGAGTGGCATACAGTGGATTGGCGCAGAGTGGGATAGAGTGGCGTAGACTAGGGTGGCTTAGTGTAGATTGTTTCAGAGTAGAGTGAAGTGACGTAGAGTGCAGTGGTGCAGAGAAGATTAGAGTGGCTTAGAGTGGTTTGGCATAGAGTACAGTTCCGTAGAGTGGAGCCAGGCAGCGTAGAGGTGAGGTCAGTAGCAGAGAGAGCAGTGTTGCAGAGTAGAGTGAAACTTAGGGAAGTGGCATGAGTGGAGTGGTGCGGAGTGCATGGACAGAGTAGAGTGGTGCAGTGGCATAGAGCGCAGTGGCAGAGTGGTGCAGAGTAGAATGTTGCAGAGAGCAGTGAAGTAGAGTACAGTGGTGCAGAATAGAATAGAGTGGTGTAGAGTGGAGTAGAGCGCAATGGTTTAGAGATGTAGCATGCAGTGGCATAGAGTCAAATGTTGTAGAGCATAGCGGCGTAAAGAGAAGTTGTGTGAAGAAGCTGGCATAGGTACAGAGGCATTGGGTGCATTGGCTTTGAGTAAAGTTGTGTAGCATGAATTGGCGTGGACTGCAGTGGTTTAGAGTAGAATGGGGTAGCATAGAGTGCAGTGGCGTAGAGTGGAACAGCGTAGAGTGCAGTGGCTTAGACTGCAGTGTCACAGATTAGATTGTTTCAGAGTAAAGTGGAGTGGAGTGGAATGGTGCAAGGCTGAATATAGTGGAGCACGGGAGAGCGCAGTGAAATACAGTGGCGCAGCGTTAATTGCAGTGGCATGGAGTGGGGCGGAGAAGAGTGGGATAAAGTGCAGCGGGATAGAGTGCAGTGGCATAGAGTAGATTGTTTCATAGTGCAGTGGCGTGGTATAGAGTAGGGGCATAGAGTGCATTATTAGAGTGGTGTGGAGTGATGCAGAGTAAAGTATACAGGCATAGAGTGAAGTGGCGTAGAGTGCAGTGGTGCAGAGTAGATTAGAGTGGCATAGAGCGCAGTGGTGTAAAGTGCAGTGCCAGGGCACTGATGCACAGCAAACTAGAGTGGCATAGAGTGCAGTAGAGTGGTGTACAGAGCAGTGGGGCAGAGGAGACTGGGCAGAGTTCGGTAGCAGAGTGTGCAGTGGTGCAGAGTAGAGTGTCAGAGTGCAGAATGTATTGGTTTTGAGGAAAGTGGCGCAGAGGGCAGTGGCGCAGGGTGGAATAGAGTGGCGTAGACTACAGTGGCATATAATAGATTGTTTCAGAGTAGAGTGAAGTGGTGTAGAGTGCAGCGGTATAGAGTAGAAGGTCGTAGAGTGCAGTGGTGCAGAGCAGATTAGAGTGGATTGGTGAAGAGTGAAAAGGCGTAATAAAGAGCGATGCAGAGTTCAGTGGCGTAGAGTGGCATACAGAAGAGCAGTGTTGCAGAGTAGCGTACAGAATTTTTTCAACTTGACAAACAAATGCTTTTCTTGTGAGCCCGTTCAACAAAGGGAAATGCGGTGAGAACCCACAGAAAGGAAAGAAAAGGAAAACTTTACTTTGGCTCTCCTGGGCTCAGCAGGGGAGCAGATACTATAACATTTACTGCACTACAGAAACTCGCCCCATAATGCTTTGCAGGTCCTTTATTCAAAACACATTTTTTTCCATAACTCAGCCTGTGGTGGTCCTAGTACGAGGGGCCCACTACAAACTCATTCCATTCCACACTGCATGTTTTTTCTTTCCAGGTCCTCATCTGGGTCCTCACCTTAAGTGGGGGGTCCAAAATAATCGCCGTTCCCACTATGAGATGAATTTTAAACCAACTCTCCCATAGTTAGAGCTAGTGCTCTACAGCTGGGAGGATGTGTTTGAGGTAACTTTTTTGAAGTTTTACAAGGCCTAGGGGGAAGGGTAATGCATTATTAGTGAGATGTTTTCTAGGGGGTGATTGTATGGTTATGGAATATTGCTTTTTATTATGCTGGGGAAATAATAAAATTAATGTGTTCAGTTGCTGCAACTATAGCATATTCACCTACATTGCCATTTACAAAGCCAATAGGTGTACACCTCAGATGCTAGACAAATTGCATTTCCACTGCTTTTTTTTTTTAATATAAGACTACCAATGTGCAATATCAATTACGTCACTAGTAGCTGGGTACCTTGCTTCACCTGTGTTTATATAGTGGGGCATCACATGTGGCTAGTGCATATTTCAGGTTTTATTTTTTGGTGCTCTTGTAGCTGTGCTTAAACCTGGAGTTAGGCGAGGAGGAGTGAGATCTACATCTAAAAATCCTGAAACCTATCATCTTTGTGGGTGACTGATTCTTCTCGTATGATGGATACAGTCTTACAATACTTTATGATGGCGGTGCAAACTGTTTGGTAACTTTCACCCCTTTCCTGGCCTTTCAGAATACCTGGTAATACTGGATACTTCATATCTTTGCTGGCAGAGAGTTTCGGATTTTCTCCACTTGAACAGAGAAAGATATCCCTTAATGTTAGTGCTATTGAAAAACGGTTGGTAGATTTGCTAGTTTAGAGAGCAGGGTCCGATTCGGATTGTATTTCTGAGGTTTCACATAACGTGGGATACAGCTTCCCGGATGGTTTGGTGGGCCATGCACTGTGTCTTTATTGAAGGAGAAACATTTGGCTGTGGACAGCCAGTGGAGTGCTTCAAGGTGTAACTGCCTGGATACTGCATTTGTATATTAGTACTCTTAGTCTTAGTAAGACTGAGGCTTCCTGGTAAGTCTCTCTACATAATTCTGAGTCTCCTACACTGCAGCAATGTTGGCCTGGACCTTCTGTTGAAAAATTAAGTATGAGAAAATATATCAGATGGTTTGCTTGGTGAGGACGGCACTTCTGGTAACTTGGTTCGCCTTGAGGGATGGCCTACAGGTCCCAGTTCAGTTTCCTTTCCGAGCTTCTCGACTTGCCTCAAGCACTATTATACTCTATGCAGTTAACCAACGTGCTCTGTTTGATCACTTGACCATCTTAAAGAAGTTAAATTAAGCAGTCAATGTGGCAGCAGGATCGTAAGTCAGTTTGACCTTACTGTGTGTGACTGCAGCGTTAATGTGCCTTCAGAGCTGTACCTTATCAACACACTTGGTTTTATGTGCATGTAGGCAATGTGGGGCACTTACAAATAAGACTCTGCACTACAGACAAAAATAACATAAGGCTTTTGGACAATCTTATTCTATGGGACTGAGATTGCAAGTGCTTTGCAGTCTCCGGATTCTTTGGCCATCACAGTTCTTTTGTGATTTCAGTAGTTGATAATGGTTCTAGGCAGAATGCTACCTTTATATCAAATATTCTGCAGTCTGTCTGCCCTTTGTCCTAATTTCTCAGCAGCTATACATGCAAGGAGAGACAACACAGACGTAAATTCTTGTGGCTGGAAACCTACATCATTTCAGCACTTAAAGTGAACTAAGATGCCCAGCCAGCCCACAAAAGATTCTTGATTTATGGCACTAAAGAACTGGATTGAGAGTTAACGTTCCAATGTCTAGTTTCCATTACAACTCCATTTTGTCCCCAAGTCGTAAGTAGTAAGTAGTAAGTAGTAGAAAAGCTTTATTTCGATTTTTGTAAATTAAAAAATCATAAAAGCTACAACAAGGAGAAAATCAATACATAATGTACACAGAAATAACATTGCATTTACGACAAATTACATATATACAAATATTAAAAACATATTAAACTTTTCCTTTTTCTAGAAACACTTTTTAAAAAGCCAACCACGGTGGACACACACAGTTCATTATTAAGTGATTGAAGATACAATAGGGCTGGGCGGCACTGGTACCAAATTCCGTGACTCTTCAAGAGTGGTTTAATCCATCGAACTCTCTCATTGTGATAAAATTTACAGAAGAGAATCACATGGAGGGTTGATTGTTCTGCCCTCCCATCGCATGGACATTTGGTGAGCACTTTAGACCAGTCATTAGTTTGTGGAAATGAAACTAGGCGAAAAAAGATGTTAAATCTAAGCCTGGTAAGTAGGAACCTGTCAAAGCCCTTAGTACACCAGATCAGATAGGGTTCCATATTAGCCGAGGTAAGCAGTAGTTGGTGCAGCACAACCGTTTCCTTATTCAGCTCTGAACCTAGTCGCAAGGATTCTAAGTGGTGCCAGCAACAGTTTTTTTAGATCTTTCCTCGAGATCCTGGATAGCTCCTCGGGTGAAGTATAAAACTCAGGCTTCCCTAGATCTTAGCAGAACTTTTGTATGTATGACAACCACGCTATGTTATTGGATTTATCGAGAGCCATGACATCGTGGATAATCTCTCTATTGAGTTCCAGGTCCACTACCGTCCAAACCCTGTGCCAAAGTAACAAAGGTTGCATCGCAATCAAATCACTGATGTGTCGAACCCCCAGCTCGGCATGACAATTGAACACAGATAAACTAGATGGAATGGCTAAAATAAATCTTAAAAAAAGCGTTTTCTACAACTTGTAGTTCCCTGGTATCTTGGATACCCCAAACGCCACCCCGTAAGTGGCTGCACTCACGCATTTGGCCAAGTAAATTTTAAGTAAAATTTCGGGGGGTCTTTTGCCCATTTTGCGAGAGAAGACCATAAGAGCTGCTGTTGCTTTTTTAAACAACAGAGTCCTACTCCTTATTGCTGGGCCCCAGTGTCCCCCGCCCTCAAGAACTTCTCCTAAATAAGAGAAGGATTTAGTATTTTGCACTTTTTCCTTGCGTGCAAACAGTTTGCAAGTTTTGGACTTGCCCCTGGCGCACGTCATTGCAAAGGTTTTTTTAAAGTTTAATGACAATCCCCTAGATTCCATGAAGTTCATATAAGTGTCCAAGGCTGACTGCAGACCTCTCTCTGTCCTCGCCATAATAACGGCGTCGTCAGCATATAATAAAGACACCACTTGTTTGGAGTTAATTCTAGGCGAGTCAATAACTTTGGACGCCAGTACCTCCTCTAGATCGTTTGTATATAAGTTAAAAAGGAGAGGCGCGAGTACACACCCTTGCCTTACGCCGCACTTCACGTGGAACGGCTTGGTGCATTCTCCGCTAGTTCCATATCTCACCCTTGCCCTTGCCCCAGCATAAAGTTGTCTAAGGAAAGAGATAATTGCCTCTTCTACTTTGAGATCCTCCAGCACCTTCCACAGTCGATCATGCTTCACGCAGTCGAATGCGGCACTCAAGTCGACAAATGCCGCGTAGAGTTTGCCTGCCTTGGCCTGGACCTATTTCCCTCTGAGAAGTGGGAAATTCAGGACCTGTTCCACAGTTCCCATCCCCTCGCGGAACCTGTACTGAACCGGGGATAGCACTCCTGCTTCCTCCACCCAGGAAGATAATCGGTTCAGGACGGCCCTTCCCGTGATCTTCATGAAGGAGTCAAGAAGGGAGATAGGGCGATAACAAGAAGGGCTCTCCCTATCTCCCTTCTTGAAGATGGGAATAATGATGGAATCAGACCAGGTACTAGGGAACCCCAGCACACAACTAGCGTCCAAAACTCTCTTCAGTATGGGAGCCCATAAATCAACTGAATGTTTGAATAAATCGATGGGGACCCCGTCTATTCCTGGGGCTTTGCTTCCCTTACTCTGCCCAATGGCAGTGGACATTTCGCCAATTGAAATAGCCAAGTTAACGGGTTGAAAGTTCCGGGCCACTTCCCTATATGGACCCCCCATATCGACAAGCTTTGGAAACCCCTCCGGGTTATAAACTTCCGAAAAGAAGTCAATCCAGGAAGCTTTGTTAATGACGACCTCCACCCGGGCTTTATTAGGTGCATTGAAAAAGGGTGCATTGACTGCTCGCCAAAATAAGGCACTGTCCTTAGATTCTGCGGCAGTAACCAGGTTGTTCCAGGCCTCCTGTTTGATGTTGTTCTTACAGTTCTTCCGGGAAAGACAGTAAGCTTTCCTACAATTGGCTACCTCGACCGGGTCCCTGATCTTGTTGTGTAATGCGGCCATAAGATGTGAATGTGCCCTAGAGCATGGGGCGTCGAACCAGGAATTAGTCGTTAGCTTAGTGGTAGGGCCATTCCCCTTTCTGGACAAGTTATCTCGTATAGTCCGTGTGATAGCCTCAAAGGCAGCCAATATCTCCTCGTGAGAGGATTCTACGTCTAAACACCTATCGATGGATTCCAAAGATCCCCTGACTATCTTGGCAGACATAGCCTCCGGGTCAATCCGGCTCCATTTAATGGCATAACCATTTTGTCTAGGCATGTCGCAGGATTTCAACCAAGACAATCTCTCTATCAGTGAACTAGACTTAGCCTGAGGTATATTAATGGCAAAAGAGAGAGGGAGATGATCGCTGAATCCTACAGGATGGGTGGAATAATCTGCATACCAGGTAGCATGGCTTTCCGAGGCAACAATAAAGTCTATAGTGGTGCCAAGCCCTCTTCCCACAAAGGTAGCACCAAATTCTACACGGGGGGAACACAGTCTATTAACAAAGTCTAGATTGAAGGATGCCATCATATCATTCAAGGATTCACCACCTTCCTGTTGGGAAAAGTGTGGAGAAGCAGCCTCCTCCCCTGCCTCAGTGAATCCACAACCCCCCCTCTCATTGACACACAAATTGTAGTTAAAGTCTCCCCCGCAGACAATTATACAATCCCTCCCTTTCGGGGTAAAAATACCGTCTATGTCTTTGGTCACAGCTGATACCAAGTCTGGGACTAAACGTTTATGCAAGTTGTTATAAATATTGACCAGGATAATGTCGACCTTGGAAACCATCCGGATTAGTAAGATTTGGTGGCAAGGTCCTGTCTTGACTACTTTAATATTTACAACACCCAACACATTTGAAATATATATGCATAGTCCTCCCATGTTCCTCCCACGCTTTGAGGGTACAGCTGCAGCATGAAAGGTTCTAAACCAATTTAAGTGAACAGGCTCAATCAACCAGGTTTCTTGGAGACACAAAAATCCAAATGGCCCCACAAATTCAACCCAAGAGGAATCCGATACCTTGTCCTTGATCCCTGAAACATTCCAGAATAGGAGCTCGATGTTCCCTTGAACGCTATATTTAACATCTTGACCCCTATTACTGCAATTATCAGGAAGCTCATGTATCTGACTGGCAGTACTGGGATCAGGGACTTCGAGAATGTTAATGCTGGGACTACTTGGGGTAACTACCATTTCAACTTCAGAAACTACAAGGTTGACAAAGCCTGGACTACTGGTAGAAGCTGGATCTAGTACGTCACACTGCACCGGGGTAAAAGTAGAACCAGTAACATTAGGCAGCGCAGGATCAATAGCTGGGCTGCTGCCACATATTACTCGGTTAGTAGAAACTACATGACAGGGTGTTATATGCAGACCGCGACTCAGTCAGTCTACACCCTCTAGGTCTCGTATACTTTCATAACGATTATGGAGGGGGATTTGAAACCTATTGGGAGTCCAGGGAACAGATGTTGTACGGGAATGATTAAAATGCTGGGGCCAAGAATCAAAGTGGAGCGGGTAGGCAGGAGGGGCAAAGTTAGCCAAGTGTGTATCGAATGGGGGTCTAGGGGCACAAGGTTGACCCTCAAAGTGGGAACGTTGTCCCCTCATAAAATTATCCTGCAAATACATCAGTGGCCTGGTGGTACTAGCTGCATTGAAAGCCCGCTGTCTGGGATTAGCCATTGGGGTTAACAGGTTTCTGGGGTAAAAGTAGGGCAGTTCTCGAGGAATAATCAAGCTACTGCTATTGGGAAAGGACCAGTTTAAAATATGGCTAACCGCCCTTTTATCTTTAAAGCTGATTATGACAATGTCCCCCGTTATACTTTTTTGGGTAGACCCCAGCCAAGCGAGCCTTCGAACCATTAGAATTTCTCTGTTTAAGTGGGGAGGTAGGGGCCGATTCTGCCTTAGCCAATAAATGGCCTTGTTTTTAAGTTGAAATTGGTCTTCCCTCTTACCCGGCTCCAAAACCGGGACACCGGTTAAAACCACCACAAAGGGAGCTGCTTCGGGGGGCAGATTAACTCTTTGTTTTTTAGGGATTTGTGATCTGACAGTAGCATCTGCGACCACGGGTTTGGATTTGGGTTGTGAACAGATGAATGTCGCACTTCCCGTTGTATCTTTTTCTGCCCCATCAGTGTCGCGCCTGGGAGCTACAGTAACCTGTGACGTGGCACCGATGGGCTGCTTAGTAGATTTATCCTTAATCCGTGGTGCAGAGCCCCGAGAGACAGTAGTGACGGAGGGAATAGAAGGTTCCCCACCTAGATCCTTGTTACTCATGTGTACAGCCTTAAATGCCTTCTCTAAATCTCCCAGCTGGGCAGTAATCCTCTTAAGTCTCTCAACCAGGGGCATGGTAAATGATCTAATCATTTTTCCTATGCTTCCCAATAGGTCGGGAACATGATGGTCTGTGGGGAGAATGGGGGTAGGGCACTGTGGGTTAGTGGCTGAAGGGGGGAGGTTACTCTGCGGAGTGCGGGGGGAAAATGCGGCTTTCTTGTGAGCTATACCCTGCCCCTTCCTTCTCTTTTTCTTAGGCGGAGGACCGTAGCAACGGTTAACTTCCGTGGCTACAGCAGGTGAATTGGGTTTAGGAGGTGGCTCAATTGTTGCCAACAAAGAGTCTGTCATGAGTTCAACCTCGCCTGAAGTACTAGCCAGCGAGGCTGAAAGATTAATGACAGAGTTGGAAACAGCCTGAGATTCTAGGGGGCTAACCCTGTCCTGGAGTAAAAGGGGAATGCTAGAATCGAGCAAGTGCTCCGGACTCGCTGGGCCAGCAGCTATATCTATTAGCAGGGACGAACCTGAAGGTGTTGGACCCAGTGAGGACCTTTTGCTCCTAATGTGCTCAATCGATCGACGTCTGTTGGCACGTCGCTCGGCTAAGGCTAGGTCCCTATCGACCGTTGAGGCCGTCCTGATGACAAATCCATCCAGTGTCCCACGTTTAACACCTCCGTCAGCAGGTAAGACAGTGGCGGGAGAAAACATCCTCCAAGTCAAAACAAAATATAACTATGAGATACAGTGGAGGAGTATGATGAATAACCCTGGGAACAACTGGTAAAAATAGGGTCAACAAACAAACTAGATAAGCATTAGCCTGCGGGGACACCGCTTTAAAACATTCCAAGTGGAAATGAACGGCAAAAATGAGCAATAAGAATGAGGGCTGGCCTCCTCTGTCCTCTGAGGGCCTCAGAGGGCCCGCCCTTTGCCCGGGCTCAGTCCCGCATCGCGGGACCTCCCGTGTGTTTTTGAGCGCCTCCAGGCGCGTCTCGAGCGTCAGCGCCCGCAGGGGATTCCGGGAGTTGTAGTTCTCCTCCCTCTGCACAGCGGCCACCTGATGTTCCTCGGCGGCGGCGGGATGGAGGGCAGCCGGTAGGTGAAGAATTCGGGCACCACCTCACTGGGTTTACTGGCAGCAAAGAAAATGCGAGCGTTTCTGGTAAGTAGCACAGGGGAGCCCGCTCTGCCGGACCTCCCGTGTGTTTTTGAGCGCCTCCAGGCGCGTCTCGGGCGTCAGCGCCCGAAGGGGATGCCAGGAGTTGTAGTTCTCCTCTCTCCGCACAGCGGCCACCTGATGTTCCTCGGCGGCGGCGGGAGGGAGGGCAGCCGGTAGGTGAAGAATTCGGGCACCACCCCACTGGGTTTACTGGCAGCAAAGAAAATGCGAGCGTTTCTGGTAAGTAGCACAGGGGAGCCCGCTCTGCCGGACCTCCCGTGTGTTTTTAAAAAAAAAAAATTATTTTGCAGTATATCAGTTGAAACAGAAAGGGGGTGGGAAACAGTAAGAGGGGAATCAGGAAGAGAAGAGAAAGACAGGCGACATACCGCCACTAAACCCCACACAGGGGGCGCAAAAAATAGGGAGGGGCTCATTCAAAAGAAGAAGGGCGACAGGGCTCCATAGTCCACAGGAAGCCAACAATAGTTCGACAAGCAACGGGGGAGATTCCACCCAGTGCAGCTTCTCGTCCAGAGCAGGTACTCTTAGGTCGAAAGAACAGCCCAAACTCCGCCCATGGCCCAGTAGCCCTCCCTAGTCATAGCCAGTCGCAACAAGAGAGAAGAAAGAAAAGAAGAACATAAGGCAATTACCCCAACTATCCCCCCATCCTCGTCCCACCCCAACTTCGCCCTCCCCCCAGTGGCGGCGACCAGCAAGCATACAAAGCAATACAGACATTCTCGAGATCAAATTTGGAAGAGATGGAGAGATCGCAGCGTTGATGGGCATACAGCCGAAGGTAAGCCTCGGGACAGAAATCTCACAAGCGAGCCCCAGTTGTACATAAAGTTCTTAAAGTTCCCCAGGAAGATGTCAGAGAGGCGTTCCATGCTCAACAGACGCCACAATCGGGCATGCCACAAAGAAATAGCTGGGGTAGATGGGGACTTCTACGCAGCCGCTAGAGTCATCTTGGCCGCACCCAAACATAACCACATAACACGCTTATCCGCTCTAGTCTGGTGTTCAAGCAGCGGGTCCCTAAGCCCTAATAAGACAAAGGCTATGGAGTCCGGGATCGGGTAACCCAAGATGTCCTTTATGTGGGATAGAATCTCAGCCCAGAATGGCTTGACGGTGGGGCAGTCCCACCATATATGGCTAAAGTCTCCCAACATCCCACAGCCCCGCCAACACCTATCTGACGCAGTAGGAAATATGCTGTGTAATTTGGAGGGATATAGGTACCAATCAAAGATGAGTTTCATATGTGCCTCTCTGAGGTCAGTAGAGTGATTATGCGCTGTCACATCTCTCCATAAGGCCTGCCATTCATTAGTAGAAATGTACCTCCCCAGCGTGGATTCCCAATGGTCTTGGTATCGCGGTCGCGGTGTCACGGTAGAGTCTAACAACAGTTTGTACAGGAAAGAAATCGTTCCCCTCATGGTGGAGGTGTGAAGAAGGAAGGACTCAAATTTCGACAAGGGTCTGGTAGCCGCGTCCACTACGGCAGGTGACGTCGCCCAATGCAGGAGTTGGAGGTGTCTGAAGCGTTCTGTTGGAAGAACACCATAATCCCTCATACAGTTGTGGAAAGTGAGGGGTTCGACGCCATGGAACAAGTGGGTGAGGGCTCTACAGCCACCTTCCCTCCAAGTGTCAAAGGGACCTTCCGCCAGGGCCGGGGGAAAAGTCGGGTTGAAGTGAATCGGGGTGAATGGGGACGGGAATGTGGTCCAACGATCGTCACCGCTCACCGTGTCCCAGACCTTCAACACCGTGCTCGTGGGGGTGCTAATGTAAGCATTTTTGGGTCGGTCTGCTTTAGGCTTCCAGGCCAGATCCCAGATGGAGCGGCCCGCAACGCTCCGATCCATGTGGAGCCAGTGCTTTTCCGACAGCTGTTGGGACCACTCCACGATGATCCTCAGTTGGGCGGCTTTGTAGTACAAATGCATGTCTGGAAAGCCAACCCCCCCCTCCAAGCGTGGGCGCCGCAGGACCGAAAACGGAAGCCTTGCTCGGCCACCCTGCCAGACATATCTCAGCATCATGGTCTTCAAGCGGCGGAAGTAGTCTAGCCCTATCGGAATAGGCAAAGCCTGAAATAAGTACAACAGTTTGGGAAGGAGTACCATTTTAAGGGCGTGTATCCTGCCCACCCACGAGATGAATTTAGGCTTCCATCGTTCCAGCTCAATTCTAATGGAAGATAACATCGCAGGGAAGTTAGCGTGGAACAGGGCATTCACGGTGGAAGTCAACCGCACGCCCAGGTAGAGCAAGGACTCAGACGCCCAGGCGAGCGGAGTAAGCAGCCGGGTCAGTTGCACCTCCCCTGCCGATAGGGTCAGATTTAGGATGTAGGATTTATCGAAATTAACCTTGAAGCCCGCCACCTCCTCGTAGGCAGAGAGCACCGATTGGACATGCGGTAGCGACAGCGCTGGCTCCCTGATAGACAACAGGACGTCGTCCGCAAAGAGCGAGATCTTGTGCTGCTCGCCTGTAAAGGGAAGTCCTAAAATCCTCTCGTTTTCTCGCACCGCCAATGCCAACGGCTCAATACTAAGAGCAAAGAGAAGGGGCGAGAGGGGACATCCCTGGCGCGTCCCTCGGGAATGACGGAAACTCGTGGATCTATGGCCGTTAACCAACACTCGGGATGTAGGGCCACTGTAATTGGCCTCAATCATCCGTACGAAAGAGGGCGAGAAACCGAAGGCCACCAGTGTCTGGTGCAAAAACCCCCAGTCGACGCGGTCGAAAGCCTTCTCCGCGTCGAGCCCTACTAACACCGCAGGTATGCGAAATCGTTCCGCCTTTTCGATGAGGTGTATGACGCGGCGCAGGTTATCATGGGTCTGTCTGCCTTTAATAAACCCCGATTGATCAGGATGGATCAGGGCAGGCATCAGATCTTGCAGTCTACCCGCCAGAATAGAGGAATACAGCTTGGCGTCCAAGTTGAGAAGCACGATCGGGCGGTAGGATGTACAAAGAGTAGGATCCTTCCCCGGCTTGGGAATAATAGTGATCAGTGCCTCGGCCATAGAATCCGTGGTTCTGCCATCAACCGCCATTGCGTTGAAGAGGGAGACTAAATAGTCGCACACTTCAGAGGCGAACGTTTTGTAGAAGAGGGCCGTGTAGCCGTCAGGCCCCGGGGCCTTGTGCAGCTTCAGGCCTTTAATGGCATCTAAGACCTCCTCCCGAGTGATGGGGGAGGACAGTGATTCATTCCATTCTTTAGAGACTTTCGGGAGAGACAGACCCTCCAGGAATTTGGATTGTGCGTCCGGATCGAGAGCGTCACTCGAGAAGAGTGCCTCATAAAATTGCCAGAATATGGTCGCCTTGTCCGTATCTCTATGCTGAACAGAGCCCGCCTGGTCGCGAATTCCCCCTGTATAATCTTTCTCGCGTTTGTCCCGGAGTTGCCGGGCAAGATGGCGCCCGATCTTGTTGCCCTGGGAATAGGAGGTGCGCCTAAGTCGCAGAAGAGTAAACTCCGCCCTGTTATTATAATGGGCCCTCAGTTTCCCTCGCACCGCCGTCAGGGGGCGTAGAGTCACCCTGGAAGGGTTCGCCTTGTGGGCCTGTTCCAAAGAAGCCAGTTCCAATTCCAGAGCCTCCCTCTCCTTGCGCCTCAGCTTGTTCAGGTTCGCGTTGAGGGCGAGGCATGTGCCCCGTAAAGAGGCCTTGCACGCGTCCCATGTGGTATATACCGACGTGTCCGCAGGTGGATTGAGGAGGAAGAAATCACCAATCGCCTTGCGTAAGGCCTTACACGATTCCTCATCTCGCACCAGAGCTGCCGGGAAGTACCACTTACGCCAACCGTCCCCCCCGGTGGTCCAATGCAGTCCCAGAACCACGAGGCTATGGTCCGATAGTGAGAGCGGAAAAATATTAGCCAATTGTATGTCCCCCCGAAGGGCCTGACTAACCAAGACATAATCAATGAGGGAGTACGAGTGATGTACGTTGGAAAAAAAGGTGTAATCCCTGGCCTGTGCGTGGAGAAAGCGCCAACTGTCAATCAGCCCCATGTCTCCTAACTGACGTTTAGTTTCGTCTGAGAAGACGCCAGCGTCTGCCCTGCGGCCCCCAGAACTATCCAAACCCCTGTCCCATATCATATTGAAATCGCCTAGCAAGAGTAAGTGACCCTCCACAAAGTCCCCCATCTTGTCCAGCAGACCCTGCAGAAAGCCATTCTGTCCCGTATTAGGGGCATACAATACAGCAAAAGTACACAGGCGGCCACGCAACAATCCCTTCACCAGCAGCCAACGGCCTTCCCTATCCACACTCATTCCCATGGGTTGAAAATGCAGGGAAGCCCGGAAGAGTAGGGCCACCCCTCTATGCTTTGTGGAGGCCCTGTAGATAAGGGGGAACTGCCTATGACGAAGCCTCAACTCATCCCTCCTAGCCAGGTGGGTTTCCTGGAGGGCCACCACATCCAAATGATGATTCATGATGTACTTCCAGAGTTTCTGCCGTTCCTGCGGGGAGTTAAGGCCCTTTACATTCCAAGTCCCTATGCTGACAGGCATAAGGGGCAATACAGATTCCACGCCATGCTCACAACCAGACAGCCACGGTGCCCGCATCGGTTCCATACATGCATCAGGGCCCAAGCCCAAGGAAGAGAAACAGACACAGGGACTCGAGGGAAGGGTCCCAGCCACAACCACTCCGAGAGGCCCACATGGTCATTCCGCAAGTCACGCGTGGCATCCATGCTCCTAAAGTACGCAGGGGTCAAGGAAGGCACATCCCGAAGCAACATACGAAAGATAGAAGAGAATGTCAACAAAAGCAATTTCAATACACAGTCATCACACACTGCCGCCGCCACCCCCCGGACCCCCAACCCAAACCGCCCTGTCATGACATCCATATTCAGAGCGCCAACAGACCCACCCTCTACCCCCCCAAGAACAAAGAACAACAAAATGCAACTCAAGGCACTGAACCTGAACCTCGCAGTCTTCAGTTCCAGTAGGTCATGGTTCAAAAGTCCCCCACTGGACTGGGGTCGGGGCAGGGGTGTCCACCTGGGGACCCCCAGGTCCAAAATCCGGGGTGTCTTCTCCAAAAGTACCATTGTACCCCGGGGACCTCAAGCCAAGAGCCCCTCCGACGCCACTCCATGAGATCGGGGTCACGCTGCTCCAGAGCTCATCTGGGAATCCGTCATGGTGGCGGAGGCCACCAAAGCCACTGCGGCCCCTCTCTCCTGCTCACTAGTTGCCGAGTCCGGTCGCCGCTGCTCTGGGGATGGGCCCACCCTGTGCCATGAGGAAGAGCGACGCCGCCTCCGGAATGGAGAGCCACGCGCCTCCTGCGATGGTTCCGTTTCCTCAATACCTAGGAGATCCTTAGCCTCCCGTAGGGAATTGATCTGTCGGAGCCGATTCTCCCATCGAAAGATGATCCGGAAAGGATGGCCCCAGTAGTAGGATATACCGCGTTCCCGGAGAAAGGCGGTCACAGGTCGGAAGTCCCTTCGTTTCTGCAAGGTCGTCGCTGCCAGGTCCTGGTAAAGCTGGGGGCGATGGCCCCTAAATTGCAACGAGGCAGTGGTTCTCGCTTTTCTCAATATCTTTTCCTTTACCTGAAAGTCATGCACGCAAACGAGGATATCTGGAGGCGGCCCCCCGCCCCTCCTGGGCAGCCCCACTCTGTGCACTCTGTCCATCTGGATGTCACGCACCTCTTCATCCTCTAAGATCTGGAGAAACAAGGCCAGGACGTACCCACGCAGGTCCCCTCTTCCCCGTCCCATGGCACTGCTTTAATACGAATGTTATTTCTTCTGGAGCGGTTCTCCAAATTTTCTGCGTGGGTTTGTAAATCCAGATTTTGCTCCGTAAGGCGTATGATGTCCTGTTGGAGTTGGTGCACATCATTCGCCATGCTAAGGTCATGGTCCTCCAGCGTCGCCACCCTTTCGCCAATCCCATCCACGTCCCTCCGTACCTCTCTGAGGTCTGAGGCCAACTGTGTACGGAGTTCGGAAATGTCTTCCTTGATAGTTGCGAAGAGTTCCTTCATGAAGGCTTTAGTTGCCGGCGCCTCATCATCTGATTGTTTGGAGGAGCCGCTGGCCCCCGGTGACGCCGGTTGCTGCGATGGTTTGGGGACTACCTCCTTCCCCGTCTTCCCCCCTCTGCGTTGCGAGTTGGACATGGCTGTTAGCTGCTTCCACACTCCTTCACTCAGGCTCTAGATAGCCGCCGCCGGGAGGGTGAGACTCGGAACGAAGACCCACCACGTCAGGACGACCTGTTGATGGTGCTGTTCGCCTTCTCCAGAGGTCATTCAGGTACACTCCGTCGGTAGTGCGGCCTCGCTCTCTCCAGGGCCACCACGACTCGTCGATGCCTCTAGTGTTCAAGATACTGTCCAGCCCCAGGGGCAGAAAGCGGGCGGGAGGGCTTTCACCTCAAAGCTGGCGGCCAGGCACAGGGCTTGTGGGACCCCAATACAGCGCGAGTCCCCGCCAACGGTCAAGACCAGGGACAATCCGGTCCGGTCCGCCAACGTCAGGGCTCCTCCAAATTGGCGCCAAGCGCTCAGTCGCAAGAGGGGCCCACCACCCAGGTGGTCGGCAGTCTCGGCGCTCCGTGCCCCAAAATCCGTGCCTGCAAGCTGCGAACTCTCCGCTCCCCCCAGGCGCCAATGCACAGCTTAAGGGCGCAGCCGCGCCGGTGAGGCCGCCGCCGGAAAAGCCCACCACAAGGGCAGCGCCAGGCCACTCCACAGTGTCTATCAGCAGTGCCAACTGTCCCCGATGGTGTCCAAAGCTCCGCCACTACCGTGGTCCGGCCGCCAGGCTTTATGTCCCACTTTGCGTTATGCAGGCGTGTGCAAGACCATGCGCCGGCCCTCCAGCTACTTTCACCCACCAGGGCCGAATCTTGTAGGCACCAACGTGGCGCGCGTTCCTGCGCAGATATGTGGCCTCGCCACCTCGCAGCCTCGCCTTCCCTCCCCCGCTGGGAGGCACACCGGTCTGCTGCCCTCTGAGATAAGGGATCCACCTGCTCTTCCCCCGTCGGGCCGGTGCTGCAGCGCTCGGATCTGCTCCGAGTTCCAGGGGGCCGCCCCTCGATTCAATGCCTGGCTCCTTCTGTCGACCCCCGGCGGCGTCCAGCCACCGGCGCGGTCCGCCGAGTGCTCCTCCCAGTGCCTTCCAGCGAGCGCTCCTCCGCCGGCGAGTCCTGTTCCCCGCCTCACCCGCTCAGCGCGATGTAACCAGCGCTGGTGCTGCGTCAGGGCTCGGGTCCGCTCCGCCTCCTCCGGCCTCCAGATCACGCGAGGCCGCCGCCTCATAGGCCGCAGCTCGGCTCCCCTCTATCGGCTCCTGCTGGCCACCCTCCGCCGAGGTGACGACACCGGAGCACACCGCCAGCAATCGGCAGCCCCCGCCGACCGAGCAGCACAGGTAGGACGCCTTGGGACCCCGCAATAAGCCGCTATGCAGGATCGGCGTCGGAGAGGCTCGAGAAAGCGTCCTACTCCGACGCCATCTTGGCCACGCCCCCCCTCCCGTGTGTTTTTGAGCGCCTCCAGGCGCGTCTCGGGCGTCAGCGCCCGCAGGGGATGGCGGGAGTTGTAGTTCTCCTCCCTCCGCACAGCGGCCACCTGATGTTACTCGGCGGCGGCGGGAGGGAGGGCAGCCGGTAGGTGAAGAATTCAGGCACCACCCCACTGGGTTTACTGGCAGCAAAGAAAATGCGAGCGTTTCTGGTAGGTAGCACAGGGGGTCCCCAAGTCAGCAATCAAACAGGCTATTAATGCTGGAAATGCTGTAGTAGTACAGGTAGGGTTCTGACCACTATGCAGTGAAAGCATATTTTGCATACCAGTGTTCCAATCCCTCTACACCAGGAGTCTCGGATTTTTCCCACTTCAGAATGGGACTTACCAGTTTCATAATGCAATTTCATATGTACCATTTAATGCCCCACTTATGCTGTTTCTAGGCGCTGTAGCTAACAGGTAATAATACTACTGCCCCATTTAATGCTACTCAGCTTACAACCGTGGAAGGACAGACTGCCCAGTTGGCCTTTTTGGAGTTTTTAAGTTGGAGGGAGAAGGATGCAGCTGCAACCCAAAGGGAGGGAGCTAAGAGCAGCTGTTGAGAATAAAAACAAGCTGTGGGAGGTGGTGTTGTGGGAGAGACAAGGGAAATTAAGTGAACTGGGAGCCGCTGCGAAAAGAGAGTGGAAAGACAAAGTAGTGCACTGAAGCAAAACGTATGGCTCATAGTTAAAGGATCTGTCAAACACATTAGGGGGAGCAGTTCCTCGTGAGTGGAAAAGTCCACAGGGAGGTGGAATAAAGAAGCCGACCACCGGGATCTCAGGGGATCCTCAAGGTCAGATCTTAATGTCCTCACACACCTGGTAGGGTGTCATGCTTCATCATTGGGCACTCCTCGTCAAACCAGTGCTGCATTGCATGATGGGCATGGAGCTCTTTATTGGAGATCTTTTGATCTGTCACCGTTAGATGAATGCATGAGAAGAGGGCTTGTGTGAAAGATAGGGTGGTGATAGGAGCGTGTGTAAAATAGTCTAAGGTAACCACAGGGACGTTTTATGGGGTACAGGTACCTTGACCAAGTAAAAACAGAGGAGCTATCCTTTAGTAACAATGTACCATGATAGCTACCAATTAAAGTGCAAGAGTATGGTCAACATGTTTCATGCCTTTGTTTGCTAGGAGTGTCCTATGGCATTTCTTCAGGACAAAGAATGGAGTAATCCTACCTTATAAGACACCCTCTAAATAAAGGGTGCCCATTTGTGAAGTACAATACTGCACCTGAATAGATGCAGGGAGCGGATTCCACCCGGAGATATGGAGGTAATTGCCCCTTATGTAAGACAGAGAATCCTGGCGTAGCTGCAGGACAGGCGAACAGCACAGGACATTATCCCTCGACCTACCCTCCTCCGTCTTCCTGCAGATAAGACACTCCCACTCTTATATCTTCCGATTCTTCATATGATCAAAAGTACTCCCAGGTATTCAGTCGTACAACGCTCCGTTCCGCAGCGGGAAGGGAAGAACCCTATGATGAAGCATGCTACCAAGGGAAATCATGGTGGACAAGTGTTATTTTAAGAAAACTTTTTGTTTGTTTTCTGCTTAATAGAAATAGTGGAAAGATAGTCCAAACAACACGGATGGACTCCCTTTGGTTATTACAGTACGCATAGGAGGGGGAGTCCTCTGTTTCCTGTCATCTATTTACCCATTCGCTTGGTTAATATTGTAGATGATGTTGCTTCTCTTTCGAAAGGTCTGCTATATGGACCGCTTGGGGCTGGGCGCTTGCTTAAGCAGTGGTCTGACCTGCAGGGCTTTATAACAGTAGGAGAGCATAGGTAGCTCAAAATTATGGGACATCATGTACCCCAGAGTAGTTTGCTCACATGCAAGAGATGTGGGAGCAGCAGTACTTGACCTCTTTAGAGGAAGATGACAGGAGGTTGGCTAGCTTGTCTCCTCAAGAGGCCGCGACTGCATCAAAGTTCCGAGCCATACATCTTAAATACTTGCACCAGGCCTACTTTACTTGTGACTGGCTTTGCAGGATGGGACTTGTAGGAAAGTAGGATCAGCTTCTTATGATTACCCCCACTTTTTGCTGATATATCACTGTTTTTGGCCTAGTCTGACTGGGATCCTACTAATCAGGACCCCAGTCTATCTACTTTCTCGCTAAATTGTTATGTATGTACTGTATGTACACTCCAGATTAGAGGAGTGGTCATTGCTGTAATACTGAAACTGGGTCCACCCACTAATTGATCTCATATTAATGTGTAGTCGAAGGAACTCACAACAGCAAAACCCTTGGCAGTCCAAGTCCGGATTTACTCTCTGAAACACTATAACCACAGTAACTTTATACCACGCAAGGCAACAAGACATAATATTCAGTGCCTTACTACTCAGTGTTTCAAACTTGCTTTGAAAAGGAATTTAAAAACCTGACCTGGGAACATTCGTTTGCATGCTAGAGAGACTGAGCCTGGGAGGAGTTCTTGGACTACACCCGACTTCTCTATATGGAGCCAGAGGCAAGAGTAATTTCCTATACAGCGAGGCATACAACAGTGCTGTCCCCTACAGCCATATTTATTTCCGATAGCAACAGAACCTTTGGTCAAGAAAATACAAAGTAACAACGGTATTTTACAGTTTAGATATATACCAGAGGTGGAAGACCAAGTAGCAATATATGCCAATGGATATGCAGGGCCACTGTTTGCCAGAGGGGTTAGGCCACATGTTATGCAGGTACCGAATGACTTCAAAATCTATTTGGGTTTTGGGTTTTGAGTTAACTGGGCAAAATCCAGTCTCTACCTCGTTTGGACGGCAGAGGGGAGAGTCGGGGCGATTTGCTCTCCTGGTCATGGTTAATGGCTGCATAGGACATGGTTAATGGCTGCATAGGAGGGGCTACAATACCTTGGAATCATTATTTCAGACATTGCAGCATGGATGTGGGAGCGTAATGTTGCACCCTTGATAGAGGCACTTAAAAGATCATTTCTTGATTGTAAATGTAAATGTAAATGTGTTTCGATTTATATAGCGCACTTTAACCCAGGGGCCTCAAGGCGCTTGCTTAGGGAACCCGTCCTGGTATTCCCCTGTGAGATACCCCGGCCGGGTATCCACAAGGTCAAAGCCAGGCATCCCGCCGCGAGGGGCCATAGTGGAGATTAAGCAAGCTATTGCCCAGAGTCGCAGAGTGTGACCCCGTGAGTCGAGTAGGCACCAGAGCGAGAATTGTCGACTCCGTGGAATTTTTGAGCCCGAGACCCGCCGAGGCGGGGAATCGAACCCTGGTCCACGGCCGATCCCAGCTTCTGGGTCTGCCGCCTCTAACCACTGAGCCACGCTTCTCCACTGTTGCAACTATCAATGATGCAAAGGGTAGGATAGGTCAAAATGTTCATGTTCCTAAAGATACTGTATCTACTTCAAAACATCGCTCACAGTGAACCACACAGATTATTTAAATGCTTGCCCCAAAATGATGAGACCCTTAACATGAGGTCGGACTCTGTATGGGAGACTTTTTGGCTTATTAGATGTTGCCGCACATCGTAGTCCTTAACAACTGGCTTTTTGACGTGGAGGCAGTCCTTGCTTATAACAGTGTAAGAAGGCACAACTGAATACATATCCTGTATGGAGGACACGTACCCTACCAGCTACTAGAAATGTGGTGATGTTGTGGGAGGGAGGGTAAGAGTCACTTTACACGATGAATTGGACAAAAACAAATCCAGCAAACTACACTCTGAACAGGGGAATATCTGCCAAATGTCAAGGCACTGAAGGGATTTGAGAGATGGGCTACATTAGATATCACGCCGATAACACTCATTCAATATGGCAGCCGCCGAGATACCTTTTCACATATCTGGTAGTCTGTCTATAATGTCTATGGGGACGTAATTTACACGTAAGAAGCTACATGCGCAGTATCCATACACAGAAGTGCCCAGAGAACTACGAGGAAGGCTTTTGAAATTATCTGAGACTTTGCAGTTTAGAAATCTCGGTAAGAGGATCTCGATTGTTTAAAGCGTTAGTCGTGGGGAAGCGCTCATTTAAATGGCGCGCGGTGTGTATATGAGTTTAACAAGTCTTAAGAATCTTTAATTCGAAGAATTTTGAACTCGTAGTACTTTATTGGTACCATTGCACCTGAAGTTATAGCGGTAGTAACATGGACCGTACGTTTTTGAATTAACTTGCTTTGATTCACTTTCTTTTATATAGATCACCTTTAAGAGCTATAGATACACCCAACATGAATATGGGAGTACATTTACATGATTTATAACACCATATCACAAGTGTTCACGAAATACACAAACCACTAGCTACAAAATGCATGTAAACATGAAGTATCTAAGATGTTGACTTGATTAAGTTATCCTTGGTTGTACATTATATGATGTTTATGTTACTTTTTTAGGTTGAGGACCGAAGGCTGGCTTGCCAGCCGGAAGTCGGAGAATTATTGTCTTCCAGTATTTTTAGAAACGGGGCTTGAACCCGCCTCTCTCATCCATTGGCTTGCTTCCTAAGCGGAGGCTAGCCATTGGAGGAGAAGGGGGTCACTCCAATTTAGCCCCGTCTCTTTCGAATTCGGGGGCGTGTTGGTTCTGTTCTTTCCACTTTTAAGCTCCGCCCCTTTTGGGGACGGCCAAACACACCCCCGAATCCGAAAATTTTCGGAGCTTTGGCCCGCCGTTTTTTATTTTTGTTTTTGCTTGCAGGAACAGCCTCGCTGGCCCTGACTAATATCCAGCCAAAATCCTGCTCCTCCTCGCCGCTACGCTGAGCCCTTGGCACCAAGTTGGTTCAGCCAGCTCTGGAGCGCAGACTGCGAGGGAACCTGGAGCCGCCCCAAGCTGCGACTGCACCGGCAGCCGCCGCCCACAGCCCTCAGCATAGCACAGGGGGCCCGGGTCGCCCGCTGCCACTCTCGCCGTTCTTCCTGCTGCGGGTCTCTCCCTCGGCCGGTCTCCCCACTGTCATCAGCCTCGGATACGACCCCACAGGGCTCTTAGAGCAGTCTCATTGCACACTATGCTGCTGAATGCCGAAGAAAACAACGCTGCAGGTGTGTAAAGTGCTAAAATCATAGTGAGCAAACATAACAGCGGGCACGTGAAAATGGGCCTCGGGTCACCAGTCGAGCCCTCAATGCGCAATCCCCGCGCTTTGCACAATGACCAGTTAAGTCTGTGCCTGCAGTGTGCACCGAACACATATTGAGGCACCACAAGTGTGATCCACTGGGGAGCCACCACACGTGATCCCTTCCCTCCCTGCCTGCTCTACTTAAATGCATGATTACTGGATATTTGTTTAACACTTGCAACGAAAGGCGTTGTTACAAACAAAAGCACAGAGCACACAGTTGTGTTCATCCTGCAATCTTCACAACTCACTCCAAGGCGTTGTGTAATGAAAGAACAGCGAAAGTTCACTTCCTTGCACGAACAGCCCCAAGCCCGAGTGCATTCCATTTCTTCGCTTTAATTTGCACTAAAATGTGATGTTGAATGCAAGCAGAACTATAAGACGGTGGCTCCCACAGGTGCAAAAGAGATCCGGTGACACTCCAAAACATAGAGGTCAGCACGGCAAAGCCAAATACAAAAGTGGAGAGCTTGTGCAATTAAAGAGCCCTGCTCTGTAAAAAGGGGTCTATTTAGAGCCTGCAGGCTCTCATTATGAGCAGCCCGATCTTTTCAGATCCCTCCCCGTTGCACAAAGAGGTCCCTCTGGATTTTAAAAGGTGCAATAACTATCACCTCCTCCTGCAGAGGAGTTATCGAACGGCCAACTGGAGCTGCCTGCAGGGCTGTCCACTTATGGAAATGCATCTGCCTTCGCACACAGTGGACATTTGGAACTGACCTCTTCCTTGTAATTATTAGCGACTTATTCCACAGTTCTTGCCTAACCCATTGTACTTATTTTAATACCACCTAAACAACAGCCACATATAGCTTTAACGGGAACAAATGTGATTGTAACATAAATGTGACACGCACTGTCTCTGCCCCATACGCTGCCCTCTTTAGGTCAAAGACGCAGAGTTAGCGCGAAATCATTCCTAAAACCTAGAAGCAGACTTGACACGCACTCCGGCGCCTGAGGGTTATGCCGAGGCCTCTCCACCGAATCCTGCACCCTGAACTCGTCAGACATTAGCTCAGGCAGTGCCTTTTGAAAATGCAAAGTCAGTGGTTTCAAACTTTCACTTCAAAAATTATATCTCCTCTGTACAAAGTGACAGTCGTGCAGTACCCCCCTTCAGCCCCCCCTCTCCCCTTCCAAGGCCCCCACCCAGACATCTGTGCCCATTCAATGGCATTTCTGGCAATCTTATCGGCAATGCACTCAACCTGAACTCTGACCCTGACTAGCAACAGCTCTTCTGTCTGAACAGCAAACACTGACAGCCCCAATCAGTTTCTAGGAGCTTGAAAAATGCCTATTACAGTATTTACACAAGCGCTACTAAATGATATGCGTGTGGGCTTCCCTCCCCCTGAAAATTCATATTTGTATAAATCTTGATAAAAAGTGCATCAGCGTGTTATTAACTGTAAATGTTGGTGTTTCTCGACTGTGGTCACAAGATCGGTTTCTAGTCGCTGTGCGCAGCGCTTTGCTTTCGGTTAAGTACGGGGAGATGAAGGGATTTGCCCCGAATTATAGGACGTTGAGCGTGCCTGTAGAGACTCGAACCTGGTTCCCCGGCTCCAAAGTGGTCAACCCCTGCCGTTACGCCATATCTGCAGTTTAAGTATCTTACATGCCTGGGGGCGCTAGAGGGCGCACTAGCAGCATGGGCGCACTAATGTGAGGCGCCTGCAGCCTGGAGACCTTATCCGCTACTTATCCTACTTTACCACCACCTGTGCTCGTTCTGTCCGTGAATTTCACTTGAGCCTATCCTGGTGCACCTTCGGTTCAAGTTTCACTCGTCTCTGACGCTGCTGACCGGAGTTACAGCCGGTGGCAGATCTGACCGGGAGGTGACCTGGAGACGCCTGATGCTGCTGGCCAGGCCGCCGATCTACGTGAGACCGCGGCGTACCACGAAGCGAGTGGGCCTTTGCGTGCACTCCCGGTGGAGTCTTCAGATGCGGCGCTGCTCGTTGGGTGCTTCTCACTGGGGCGAGAGGACGACTGGCGGAGATCCTGCCTGTGCGAGTGGTGGGGCGCTGTGATACATTGCACGGCTGTCGCCTATAAAGCCACGTTGTGGCGGCTGGCTCCGGCGGCCATGTGGACTGGCGGCCATTGTGCGGGACAGGTGAGGCGGGGTATTGTGCCTGCTCGTGCCCCTGTTTACTGCGGGTGACAACCGCTGCCCCTGGCCCCTGGCTGGCTCGCGCTTGGCTGCCGGAATTGATATCCCGGGCGCTGGAAGCGGCGCTGAGTTTTGTCTGCAGTCCCTGCACGAGCCCTTTATACACCGGTGCAGCTATCATTTGACTCTGCGTGGGACCGAGGACGCTCATTGAGGACGGTGCTGTCTTCACCCTCCACTAGTGGATCTAGCGGAGGACACTGCTGGCGTATAATGAGGAGGCTACTCTGCTATTTATCTGCAACCGGCCTGGGGTGATGCAGCAGTGCTGCGGGGCACTTTTCCACCTGCTGTGACTGCCAAATGGCGTGCCGCTGTTTGTACTTTGTTCCTGCTGACCCTGCGGCCTGTGTTCCTGTCACCTGGGGAGTGGGCTGCGGAAGGGGGTCGACAGGCTTGGTGATCATCTACATAGCTACAGCACTGGTGACCTGCTTCTGAAGTGGGGGGGGTGCGCACGGAGAAAACTGCTGCTGTCAATCACGACCCCCCCACCCCTCTCCTTGCTGGCTGTCCCTTGGACTGAACTACAGCTTGTGTGCTCCATCTCTGGTGTTGGTGTTACCTGCATGCTGCGATTTCCCTTGATCTTCCTTCATGCGGTGAGTGCTTAGAGGACGGAGGAGGTTTTGCATTATCCTGTGACTGGTGGCCGTTTTTTGTAACAACAGTGTCCCAGTGCTTGCCTTGGGCTGCTGCGGACGACCGGTCATGGGTAAACCGGACAATAAACAGCCGAAGCTGTCATTTGACTCAATGGCGGCCAAGAGAGGATTGCGAAATGCGCAGGACGCGGGGGGCTCCCGCTCCCCCCCTGCTGTATCTGATGCTGTTTCCCAGCCTGTTGCCCCTGACTTTCAGCAAATGATGCAGGAAATGAGGCAGGGGTTTGCCACTATAGTGGACAAGGTGGACAAAATGTCGTCGCAAATGGATGCTGAGGTGCAAAAACTGGACGTTCATGAGGAACGCATTACAGCGGCCAAACAACGTATATCTGACCATGATGACACGGCGGCTGCCCACACAACACAACTTGCGCGAATGGACAATGTGCTTCGGGTCATAGCTGCAAAGAATGAGGAGTTGGAGGCCAGAAGTCGTCGCAATATTATACGCGTAGTGGGTGTGCCGGAGACGACCATTGTGGGTAGGACGGAGACCTACGTGGAAAAGATTCTGCTGGCAGTGATAGGCCCGGAAGCCTTTTCCAAGCAATTCATAGTGGAGAGGGCACACCGTTCCCTTGGACCGCGGCCTGCTACTGGGACCCCGCCGCAACCGATCATCGCCCGTCTTCTGAACTACCGGGATCGAGACGCGGCTCTTTGAGCGGCTCGCGCCACCCGCACTCTATCATGTGAAGGGGTCAACTTCTCCATCTACCCGGACTTCACGCCTGTGGTACAGGAACAGAGGCGTAAGTTCCTTGACGTCAAAAAGAAGCTTAGAGAGCTGCAGGTGGACTATGCCCTGTTGTAACCTGCAAAATTGAGAGTGACGCACCAGGCGAAGCAGCATTTCTTTACAAACCCGCAACAGGTGGAGGACTTTGTGAAGCGACTAAGGAGGGAGCGTGCAGCGGGACGACGAGATGGAGACGATGAACAGGAAGGTTTCCACTCGGCCAACGAAGATGAATGAGACTGAACACTGAGTGCTTGGTGTCTGTAAAGTGTACTTCGGGGACTCCGTCATTTTCCCCTCTTTTCCCTCTCCTTTTATTTTTTTGTCTGATTCCGATGCGGAGGACTGCAAGATGGACTTGTCGCATACTGCCAGAGGACACTGGACGAGCACTGGACTACGGTGGTAATGTAGGACTGGGGGTCCTGGCAGGTTGGGGTTGCTCAGGTGGGTGGCGGGAGGGTGCACTTGTACTGAAGTGCGATGGTCCCTTAGGACTGTTTTTTTTTATTTTTTTGTTTTCTACACTGCTATGCTCATGGCTGACTCTCTGGACCGAGGGCTTAGACGGACTTGTACCGTGACAGACCTCCCTTGTTTTATCATGCTATGGGAAGGTCTTGTGCCTTGCGCTCAGGTCCGCCCCTGCTGCCGTTGGGTGGCAGGATGTTGCTGGGTGCTCGTTGGGTGGTATGTTGTGGGCCCTCGCCTTAGGCAGTCTGCATTGCTCGCACTGTTCCAGTTTGTGGACTTGTGCTCTGCGGCAGTGTGGGGCCGATGTGTAATAGATGGGTGTTATCGAGTTGGGGGAGGGGGGGGATCATGAGGTATGATTGTGGTATTGATTGGACACGGATGCGATTGCATAATGTTATTTTGCTAAGATGCTCTTCGCCTGGGTGGCGGTTTGTGCACATGGATGGGTCTGCGGTGATGGTTTGTAACATATATAATGGCTGACATCACGCTGGATAAACTGTCAATCATGTCCTGGAATGTGCAGGGTCTTAACGATGCCAGAAAGTGTAGGAATGTGTTTGCGTACTTGGATAGACATCAGGTGCAGATAGCTTTCTTACAAGAAGCACATCTCCGCCCACGGGTGGACCCTAAATTCGCTAGTCATTGGGCCCTCGTTAGGAAATTTTCATCATATTCGTCCTATGCTCGAGGGACTGCTGTGTGAATCAAAAAAACGCTTAATTTCCAGGAGCTGGGAGTGAAGTTGGATCCTGGTGGGCGGTATGTGATATTGTGGGGTAGGCTTGGTTCAGATACTGTTGTGCTTGTGAACTGTTATGCACCCAACGTTGACACTCCTGATTTTTTTGTTAGCCTCTGGGGACACGTCGTTGCCATAGACGCCACACATATTATATGGGGCGGTGATTTTAACATAGCACTGAGACCTGTGGCGGATAGGTCTGACGGGAGTAACCAATATAACACTCAAGCGAGAGACGTCTTAAGGGGCATACTGGAGGAGGCTGGATTGGTAGATAGCTGGAGGTTTTGCGCACCCTGACAGTAGAGAAGGCACACACTTCACGACACATGCTCGTACTTGGGCGCGATTGGACTATTGTTTTCTGTCGCGGGGGCTTAGCATGGGGATACACAAGGTGGAGCACCTCTCCAGAACTTATTCAGATCACTACCCAGTTAGGGTTGTCGTGACGATGCCGGGTCTCAATAGACCTCGGCCCCCCTGGAGATTGTTCCCCTCAGTACTGTTAGATCCCATTTTCAAGGCAGAGAATGGGCTTTCCTAAAATATTTATTGCGTGGGTGAAATTGCTATACACCCGACCTGTGGCCAGAGTGATTGTTAACGGAACTCGCTCTCCTCAATTGCCTATAACGAGAGGTACTAGACAGGGCTGCCCTCTTTCCCCACTGTTATTTGCCATCGCAATAGAACCACTGGCGTGTCGAATCAGGCAATTATATAAACATAGTGCGTTCAACTGCTTTCAGCGCCAGATAGGTGTGTCACTTTACGCGGACGACATCACCTTGTATGTAAAGGACCCACAGGTGAATCTGAATCCGCTACTGCGGGAGCTTCTTGTTTTTGGGGGAATATCTGGTGTGCACATGAACTGGAAGAAATCACAATTCTTCCCACTCACGGCGGCTGTTGAGGGATTCCAGCTGGATTATCCCCTGGAATGGTGTGATACCGATCTTCGCTATTTGGGTATAGTGATCTCACTTAATAGAGAAGAGACGATTAGGCTCAATTACGGATTATCTATCTCTAAGCTGGCTGACAATGTCACGCGATGGATGTCCCTGCCGCTCTCTATGGCGGGCTGAGCTTCACTGGTGAAGATGGTGGTACTCCCGCGCTTCTTGTACTTGTTTCAGAGTGTCCCATACCACCCCGGCACCTATTTTTTTAAACGCCTTAGGTCGGAACTCCTTAGATTGTTTTGGGGGGGCAAACAACCGAGGTTGAAATGGTCCATACTTACGTTGCCTTATGACAAAGGGGGGTTTGATGTCCCGGATTTTGAGGTTTATTATCTGAACACCCAGGCGCACTATGCCTATTATTGGATGCGGCCCACGCCCTTTATGCCGCAAATAGCTGCTGAGGAATGGATTGTGCATCCCATACCACTCAATGGCATGGTAATGGGGAAAGTTAGTGATGTGGAGATGCCGGCCACCACGGTGACGTGCACGATAGATGCGTGGACTCGTATTGCAAAGGTTTTGGGAACCACGGTGTTGTACTCGCCGGCGATGCCACTTACATATCACCCCAAATTGTCGCTGCTGCAGGAAACGGGGTGTCAAAACATGTGCAAGCGAAACAAGCTATCCACGTGGGGTGACCTATTTCTCGAGGGTACTCTTCGTACGAGGGACCAGTTCTTCCGTGAGGAAACGACCCTCTCCTTTAGACGTTTTTTATTACATACGGCTCCGGCAGGGGCTCCGTGGTTTGCTTCCACAGTTCCCGGATGAACCGGGGGTAGCCCTGCCACTGCATGATATGCTGGTGTCTGATGGCCGACATCTGGTTTCGAAGTTGTACAACACCATTAGAACGCAGCGAGTGACTCCGGTCAGTCATGCGCGGGAACAGTGGAGTCTTGAATTGGGCGTTGATATCACTGATGAGCAGTGGACCTATTCCTGTGGCATTACTGCCAATATCTCATCTAGCTGCCGGCTAAAGATAATACATTATAAATTTGTTCAGAGATTATACTACACACCAGCTAGGAAGTTTAGATTTCGACTGGCAGAGGATGACAGGTGCGCTCGGTGTCGGGCGGAGGGAGCTGGCTTTCTTCATTTGGCTTGGGAGTGCAGTGAGATACGTGACTATTGGGTTCAGGTTTATGACGTACTGCAAATCATGACTGAGGAGGCTGTGACATTGGATCCCCTGGTTATGCTGTTGGGATACACGAAGGAAGTTCCGGTGACCTACCGCAGGTTTGCAGATATCGCTTTATTACTAGCGAAAAGAAGGATAGCCTGTAGGTGGGGAAGAGGCAGAGCTCCGAAATTTAAGGAATGGTTGGATGATATAGAATATTTTCAGGATCAATATAATGTATACGCTGACTTGATGCCTGTGCGGTGTAGACCCAGAGACTTCTGGAGTCCACTGCAGACTTACTGGCTGACCAAGGCCGCACAGCGGGCGGACTCGGATGGTGATAGCCAGGATAGCGTGGTGTGAGGGGTGGCATCCCTGGTGAATATGCGTTACTGTTATGGAGAGATATGATTGATTACTATGCGTGCTACCTGCGCCGGAGTGTCATGAGAGATCTGCGACGGATGCTGGCTTCTGATACCTGGGGGGTTCCGGGATGCTACTATCCGCTGTGCATTTACTACTATGTGCATCCCTAGGATTATCACTGAGTGCTGAGAGTTCTTAATATCTACTGATGCTGTACATTGTGTGCTATACTATGCTGGGATCCTATCGGCTGTAATACTCCCCCCTTTCTTTTTGTAACTTGACCCTGCTGTACAATGCTCATTGCCTCATATGTTGACCCGTACCTGCGATTGTAATGTGGCCTGCCCATTGTGGAGAGCTTTCTCATCTATTTTCGACTCTTGAATTGTGCCTTGTATCTCGTGACCAATCTGTATGTGCACTGCTGTATGGTTTTTGCTCTAATAAAGGTTTAAAAAAAAAAAAAAAAAAAGTATCTTACATGCCTGTCCCATTATTTGCTGTGTAAAGTGCTGTATAGATAACTTCAGTGTGCTACATAATTTCCCCTCGATTTTTAGTAAAAGAGAGTGGGCTGCTCGCCGTCAGTTGCCTGTCAGCATGTTGGCTCTTCATTAATAGCGTCATTGCAAGGATGAAGGTTGGAGTCCGCCAAGCGCTGCCTGCAAGTATTCTGGGATGAATGAAGCGTTACCTGTGGCCCGGTGTCTCTGCTGCAAGGCTCCAGTGTCCGGGTGGGGACACCACGGGGGTGTTTGGAATAATGCGCTCAGTCCGGCCCAGCGGCGCTGACTTTGGGGGGGACAAATCAATGTTCACGCCCACGCTGCAGGGTCACTTTTTCACGACCCCAGGGCCCTTAATTAGATAAATAAAATGACGGCCCCGGTTTTCCACTGCATGCGTCCATACAGAGCAGGGTTGTGAGTAGGTCCCGGCTGGGGTGGGTGGGGGGGGTCTGTGGTGAGTCCACGCCCAATCAGAGGGCTGCAATGCCATGTGCTGCAGGCATGGAGGCCACATGACTTAGCAACGACTACTGGTATCAGGATGAAAGAGCTCTTCCTTATTCTTCAGGGAGCCTGTAGGTACCAAAGATTGCAGGATGAAGGAGCTCTGCAGGGGGCTGCAAGGAGCTTACATTGGGTACACCTTGCAGGATGAGGGCGTTGTCAATAGACTACAGGGAGCCTGTAAACACTAAAGGTCAGAATTTCTGATGCTGCATGCTTGCTACAGTTACTACAGGTAGTAGGATACACTGGGAGGAACTAGCAATAACAATAGGTAGCAGGATTAAACATGAGCTCTATATGATACTGCAGGGAGCTTGCAATATCTAAAGGCTGCAGGCGAGCTCTGCACAGTCTACATGGCGCCTAGAGTAATCCGGTTGCAGGGCAAGGGACCTCTGCCAGAGGCTACACAGAGCCTGTGGTGACTACAAGGAAGAGAGCACTCTATCTCTGAAGTGCCAAGCTCATTGTCTGGTGGGTAGCTCGCTATACCGTGAGAGTTTGCTATATTTGAAGTGTGGTCAATTTGCCACTCATTTCGGTGTTGTACGTGATTAACCAGAGGGATGCTCTTATTCTGTCTTTGGTCTAAGTGCCTAACACTGGCGGCAATTGCGGGACATCACGTGCAGTAAGTGCTGCAGCATTCAAGTTTCGATCACAGACAGACGCTCCGGAAGAAGGGTGCTGGTACATTGTTTTTAGGTCGAGGACGGCGTTCACGATTACCGAGCAGGAGCCGCGGAAGGCGCGGCAGCCCATCTCCCCGAAGGAGAACACGGAGCCCATCGCCTCACCGGCCCCGCTCCTCTGCTCGGAGGTCCAGATCTCGCTCGAGATCACCCACTCGCCGACCGACATCCCGCTCTCGGTCGGCATCCAGGGGAAGAGCCGAGCCTGCCTCCAAAAGTCGCTCCGTCCCATGTCTGTGTCTCCCAGGAAGTGATCAGCCATCGGGGAGGCCCACGAAGAAGAGGTAAGAGACATGCAAAAATTAAACGTTTTTTTTTTCCTGAAAGTTTCTGAAAGCCGCTTTAGCATTGTTTTTTTGATGACACGAAGACACATTGTTAAAGAAATACAGCAGTAAAGCATCTACATGTAATATTGAGGCTGTTCTGCTGTGTTGTCAGTATCCTGCTGCAAACACGACACGAGGAGTCACCTCTTCACACTTAAACCGAAATAGTGGTGTATAGGGTGCATTCTTAACGCGTGCTTCATCAGCCAGAGTCGTTGATTTCTCCTTTGCGCTCGTCGACTCGTGGAAGTGGTGATAAACCAATTGTTTGCTCTTCATTGACTTTAACAACACCATGACCATATTTGATGTTTTTTTTATTATGAATTTTTGCCCAATTTAAAGCCAGCATTCAGTTTTCAAAACAGGTGCTTTGTCGTTTTGATTGCAGACATACAGGCGGCTCCACTGAAATGATGCACTTCTGCTTTTGCATTGTTTTCTGCATAAATATTTATTTATCCATGTGCCAAATCATCAGGCATCGCTGCATGAATTGCACATTACACCCCCAAAAAGTTGCTTTTAGCTCAAATATATTAAAAGGTACCTCAAAGTAAGTACCAAAGATGTAGACCCTATGCAAATGTTAGCTGATCATCATTTTATTTTTATACTCCGGCTGTAAACTGGTACTATTGAAAGGAAAATATTGCCGAGGCAGTGTTTGTTAAAGTTTCAAAAAAGTACAATAGTGACACAGAATATGCCACGTTGTGCCGAATAATGTGACTTTTATTGTTCGCATAAGTTAGCGAACCTTGCCACATAATTAAACCTTCCGTTGTTGCATAGTGTCAGTGGCCCTGTGTGTTGGTTGTGCGAATCGAATGTACAAAATTATTCTTCAGGTTTTTCTTTACACATTAGACGGTGTAAATACAGAGGCATGAATGTAGAAAATGAAAACGTCTCTCTGACTTTGCCCATCCTCTGTGTGTGTGTGTGGGGATCTGTGTGTGGGTGTGTGTGGGGGGATCTGTGTGTGTGGGGGGGGGGGATCTCTGTGTGTGTGTGTGTGGCTCTGTGTCTGTAGCTTTTTTTGTAGGTGGCTCTATGTGTGGGTGGCTCTGTCTGTGTGAGGGTGGTTCTGTGTGTGTGTGTGTGTGTGTGTGAGGGTAGCTCTGTGTAGGTGGCTCTGTGTGTGTGGGTGGCTCTATGTGAATGACTCTGCGTGGGGGGCTCTCTGTGTGTGTGTGGCTCTGTGTGGGTGTAAATGCAATAGGTCATGCATATGCGAGCGATTAAGCTATTGCCATTATAAATGACAATGCCATTTATTTAACGATTAAGCTATTGGCAATGTAAATGACGATGCTATTTATTTATGATTTAAAAAAAAAAAAAAGTCATGAGCAATACCAATAGCTCTACCTTTAATAATGCAGAGACCATTGCATTGTAAATGCTTGTTTAGAGTACACTCCCTGAGGAAGAGCATATCATGCTCGAAATGCATTGGAGAACAAAAAATTATTTCATGAAGTGATGTGGAAAACACAATTTATTATGGAGTGAGGTGAAAAGTAATGTGCATATGAAATTGAGAAAGATGTGAAAGAAAAAATTAATTCCAAGAATATAATGAATGAATAAAATTCAAGTTATATTGAACATTTGAAGCTTTATTGATTACTACAGGAGTGCCCCATTAAGGGATTTGCAACCAAGTCCATTGGAAGCACACCACTGTGTTGATTATCTCTACGTTTACAGGACGGAAAACCTCACCCTGGGAGCAACCTAAAATTCATTTAAATTGGTAATTAACAATTGATACTCACTAACACTATTCCAGTTGGAAAACGGTTGTGCGCATGCATATGATTTAATTTAGTACATTAGACTTTACCACACTAGAGAACATACCTAAATATACATGAAAGTCTGATACTTTACAGGAGGATCTAGCCCTACTTGGAACACAATTCATTTGCCATCTACTTCATCATGCACTATAACTATACCCACCCCACTAAGATAACCTTTCAGAGTTTGATCCACTAGAAGACAAGCTTTCCAGATTTTAAATACCCACTAAAAAAATATGACGTTCATCTATAAAACTTTGGAGAAAAACGCATCTGACACATTTCAGGCCCGGAGGGCTTCGTAGGAGGTAGACCTTGACCTCCATGGAAAAGGGAGAGTGCCAATCTACCTCAATGGTACCTAGACAAACTAAAGTATTGTTTACTTCAAACTTATTTACTTCCTACCTCCACAGACTACATTCTACTCGGGGACCTGAACTTTCAACTCGACAAAGGCAACGACCACGACTCCATCACTGACTTCGACAACCTAGTACTGAAGCAGCTCGTCAACACACCCACCCACAGAGCAGGTCACACCCATGACCCCATCTTTGCGGGAGTAAAAAACAACTGCGTCAGCCACACTACTCTGGACAGACTACCACTGAGTTCACTTCACCTTCAACACCACCACACACAAGCCCGCCCCACAAATGCCACGACGGAAATGGAGTAAGGTCAGAGAGGAACTCCTCAACACCACTCTCCGTCAACACACCCCCACCGCCACGACCGACACCAAAACCACAGCCAGGGATTTATACCGCTGGGTCTCCTGCTGCACAGACAAGCTTGCACCGCTCCGCCTCACGCCAAACAACACCCTCTGAAGGCCGCCTGGTTCACCACAGAACTCCAAGAAGCCAGATGCTCCTGCAGACGCCTAGAAAAGACCTGGCGATACCAGAAAACCTCAGAAGCACGGAAAAAACACAAGAGTGCCCTGAAGGAATACCACCAGGGCATAAGACACACCAAACGGACCTTCATAAAAGACAAAGTCTAGACCCACACAACCAACGCCAAGGAACTTTTCAACGTCATGTAGCAGTTCGCAAAACCTGCCTCCAAAGCCACAGACATCACATCCTCCCAGGAACTCTGCGACAAGCTCAGCTCCTACTTCCATCAGAAGATCAAGGACCTCTAAGACAACTTCAGCGAACCAGCCCCAGACACCACCACCCCCCTACCTGCCGCTGCCAAGCAGACAGTCACGTCTTGGGATCCCGCTACCGTGGAACTCATCACCACGACCATGAAGAAAACTCACTCAGGAGCACCAACGGACCCTGTCCACCGCACATATACCACAAGGGCCGCTGCCATCGCACCCAAACTAGGATGTACCATCAACGCCTCCCTCAGATCCGGCATTTGCCCCGACGACTGGAAACGGGCAGAGGTGAAACCCCTCCTCAAAAAACCATTGGCCGACCCCACGGACCTGAAAAACTACTGGCCCATCTCTCTCCTCCCATTTGCGGCCAAAGTCACTGAGAGACTCCTAAACGCCCAGCTGACTGCCTTTATCGAAGATAAATCCATCCTAGACGCCTCCCAGTCTGGTTTCCGTAGCAACCACAGCACCGAGACAGCCCCCCTTGCCGCCACTGGCGACTTCAGCATGCTACTGGACCAGGGACACACAGCGGCCCTCATCCTTCTAGACCTCTATGCAGCCTTCGAAACAATTTCACATCGCACGCTCGCAGCCAGACTTCACGACACGGGAATTCAAGGAGCCGCCCTCAACTGGATCCAATCCTTTTTCTCGGGTAGAACCCAGACAATCCGACTCCCTCCCTTCCTCTCCGAACACACTGAAATCAACTGCGGAGTACCATAGGGATCATATCTCAGCCCCACGCTCTTCAACATCTACATGGCCCCCCTTGATGCCATTGTCAGAGAGCATGGGATCAGCATTGTATCCTACGCCAACAACACACAACTCATCCTCTCACTCATGAAGAATCCCGAAGACACCAGACTCTGCTTCCAGGAAGGAATGAAGAACGTGGCAGCCTGGATGAAAGACAGCTGCTTGAAGCTCAACTCAGAGAAGACCAAGGTCCTCATCCTAGGACCTTGCACCACCGCCTGGGACAACATCTGGTGGCCTTCCGCCCTCGGGACCCCAGCCACCCCTACAGACCACGCCCAGAACCTCCACATCATCCTCGACGACTCCTTCTCCATGACCCGCCAGATCAACGCTGACGCCTCCACCAGTTTCAACTGCCTCCGCAAGACCTTCAAATGGATCCCCTCCGACTGCAGAAGGACCGTCACCCACGCACTCATAACCAGCAGACTTGACTACGGCAACGCCCTCTATGCCAGAATCAACAGAACTCTTCTACACAGACTCCAAAACATCCACAACGCCGCAGCCAGACTCGTCCTCTGGACTCAGCGGCACAAGCACATGACCCAAAAACTACGCGACCTCCACTGGCTCCCCGTCGAGAAGAGGGTCACCTTCAAACTCCTCATCCATGCCTACAAAGCCCTCAACAACATCAGACCCAATAACTCAACAAGAAAGTATCCTTCCACGTACTCAAGAGGAACCTCCGCTCCGCCATCGCCCTGGCAGAGGTCCCCCGCATCCAGAAAAACAAAGCCGGAGGAAGAGCCTTTTCCTACACTGCACCCAAGACCTGGAACGAGCTCCCTGTGAACATCAGACACTCCCCAACCCTGCACACATTCCGGAAGGACATCAAGTCCTGGCTTTTAACTGATCTAGAGCTTACCCCCCCCCCCCCAACGCCTTGAGAACCTCACGGGTGAGTAGCGCGCAATATAAACCCCGATTGATTGATATAGCTTTAGGATTCCTTTTCTATCAAACTATGAAATATCTACTTCTTGCTAGATAATGCCGACTATACCAAATAATCCAAAAATATGGGTTATTACTGGCCTTGTCTTACCCAATAATGAGGTCCTGAACTGCCACATAATATATACTTTCAGAAGTAAAAAGAGGATGAGCTCTTACAAATAAGGTGCCAGGCCACTGTCACGCCCAAGCTGTTGGTCCAACAATTTACAACGAATCGGTCCAGTGGCTGGCCCCGAACAGGCTTCCATTTAATCCCTGTTACCGATCAGCAGTCTCCAAATAAAAGAAGTAGTAAGAATGATACCAATAAGTGAAGAAATGATCAACCTTCGGTCTATAAAGGTAAATTGCTTCTGTGCTGGTTGTATGTTCATGGAAACAGACCCCCACGTGCAGGGGCCGAAACTTTACTTTTCACTGTAACATGAGTATTCAGCAATAACCAATGCAGCGAACACAAACTACATCTGCGGCAGATACGGCCCTCTGCTCAGCCACAAAAAGTTTGCTCGTTATCACCACTTGCTCCCCACAACTCTCCAGAATCTATCGCATCAGGGGCAGGCCCGCAGATGCCAGTGGTAGGGTCCCGGGATGAACAACAATCGGTACCTGGCAGTTTCCCCGCCAAGCGCTTGCCGCGCCCCGGCCCCGGAGCAGCTGCAGCAGGAGGCGGGTGCTGAGGATCCTGCAGCTGCCGGACATGCCCAGGAGCAGGGGACTACCGAGGAGCCTACTCCTCTGCGACGGCAGGAAGTGGATGGAAGGGAGCTCAGGCGGGTCCGCCTCCTATCGCCGCCCACTGTAGGCAGAGGGACTCGCACAGCAGAACCCGTCGGGGTCAGGACCAGGCTTGTTTCTCTAGAGGTTGCTGCGCCTGCTTTCCCAACACGAAGGGCAGCGGAGGAGAGGCGGTGCCAGGCTCCGCGGTCGTCCAAGGGGGGGCGGCTTCGGGCCGGGTTTCGGCCTCTCCCAGCGTCGCCATCTTGGGCTGGGACGCTCAGTCGTTTCTCCGAATGTACCTGTCAGTTGACGAAGAATGTTCCCAAACGAGAGTACTGTCTTCGACAAGTTTCTTGACAAGTGCTTCATCATGTGAGCAAAGGAGATCTGGATGTCTGTTTATCCTTTACAAATAATTTGGTTAAGTGGTCATTTTTAATGAAGGAAAATAGAAACTAATATAACGGTTTAAACAAAAAATAGAGTCACACAATTAGCGAGACGCATGTAAATGATAATTTTCAAATTACTGCGGTGCATACGAGGATGTATGTTCTATGAGATTGCAGAGATCTATTGATAGCTATTAACTGTCCTTTTAATGTACACCTTGGAGGTAGGGGCGTGTCAATGAGATAAGGGCTGGCCCAACAAGCCCCTAGAATTTGTCAGATAAATGGTTAAGTCCTAGTGACGTAATTGAGCAAATACATTCAGGAACTACACTTACCCTGGGAAAATTTATACCTGAGGTAAGTATTGCGTCGGACTAGAACAGAAGTGGCCCACCCCCATTGGTGAATTACATAGCTAAACAAGCTTTTGCAATACAATCAGGGCCTTCTGTGGTTATATTACTGTAAAGGCAAGATTTGAAAAAAATATTGTTTACGGGTGCTCCTGGAAGACAATTTCTATGGACTTGAATCTAGAAAATGCTGAAGTGATTCTGGTATTTTACTGACCTCTGCTGGCCGTTTACATCAAGAAAGTGAAATAGAGGCAGTTGCCAGAAAAATTTAAAAAAGAACGTCCCTCAGCAGAAAGCAATTCTGGTATTTTACTGATCTCTACTGGTCGTTTTCTGTCAAGACAGTTAAATAGAGGCAGTTGAACAAGCAGAAAGCAATTCTCTGGTATTTTACTGATCTCTACTGGTCGATTTCTGTCAATACAGTTAAATAGAGGCAGTTGAACAAGTAGAGCGCAATTGTGGTATTTTACTGACCTCTACTGGTTGTTTTCTATTAAGACAGTTAAATAGAGTCAGTTGAACAGAAAAAAAACAAAGAGGAAGCAGATAAGTCCTACGGCTGATCTCCAGAGCCCACAAAGTACATACACATATAAGTATATACTAAAGTATATACAAAAGGTCTCGAATGCTCGACCTAAAAAGCGCGCCATGTTTGCAAATACGGGCTGTTTTTTATTTTTTTATTGTCCTCATTTGCCGTCTATCTCACTTCAATGTCTACCCTGGAAGTCTGTACTCACTCTCAACAATGAGGAAAGTAGGCTGTTGGAGTGGGGCCTCGCCTACTAGTACCAGATCTACCCTGGGTATCGAATGAAGGAACCACTGAGATACCTCTTCTACCAAGATCCAAAGGCTAGTTGACTTTTGCCGATAATTGGCCATAATACCTGACCTCACACGGCTTAGCCAGAAGAGTATTAACAGCATAATCATAGGACCGGGGGGGGGGGGGACAATTTCTCATTGTCATCTAAGATCCCCATCTAAGTTGCAAAAGATTCCAGAATGCCTTCCCTTTGCTACTTCCCTGTCTGGCTAAATCCAGTTTGGAGACTGCAAGAACTGATGTCTGCCAGTCCGCAAAAGTAGGACTAGATTCCGTCCACTTTATGCAGATTTGCCTCCTGGCTAACAACACAGAGTAAACAAGCATTTGCAATGCTATAGGTCTCGCATTAGGAAAGTGTGAGCTATTAGTATTGTAAATGACAATTTTTTTTAATATGTGTTGGCTTTGAAAATATATAAATTAATAGCATCGTTATTCACAAAGCCACTAGGTTACGCTTTCCTAATGCGAGTCCTATTGGCTATGGCAATGCTTATTGGTAGCAAGCAAGGACAGTGCTGTTGTGGTGCTGAGTGCTGATGTGGTTGGGCTGAGTGATGTGGTGGTGTATTAGAGTGATGTGGTGGTGTCCCAGAGTGATGTGGTGGTGTCCCAGAGTGATGTGGTGGTGTCCCGAGTGATGTCGTGGTGTCCCCGAGTGATGTGGTGGTGTCCCCGAGTGATGTGGTCGTGTCCCTGAGTGATGTGGTGGTGTCCCCGAGTGATGTGGTGGTGTCCCCGAGTGATGTGGTGGTGTCCCCGAGTGATGTGGTGGTGCCCCTGGGTGATGTGGTGGTGCCCCTGAGTGATGTGGTGGTGTCCCCAAGTGATATGGTGGTGTCCCCGGGTGATGTGGTGGTGTCCCCGAGTTATGTGGTGGTGTCCCCGAGTGATGTGGTGGTGTCCCTGAGTGATGTGGTGCCCCTGAGTGATGTGGTGGTGTTCCTGAGTGATGTGGTGGTGTCCCCGAGTGATGTGGTTGTGTCCCCGAGTGATGTTGTGGTGTCCCCGAGTGATGTGGTGGTGTATCCGAGTGATGTGGTGGTGTATCCGAGTGATGTGGTGGTGTATCCGAGTGATGTGGTGGTGTCCCCGAGTGATGTGGTGGTGCCCCTGAGTGATGTGGTGGTGTCCCTGAGTGATGTGGTGGTGTCCCCGAGTGATGTGGTGGTGTCCCCGAGTGATGTGGTGGTGTTCCAGAGTGATGTGGTGGTGTCCCTGAGTGATGTGGTGGTGTCCCTGAGTGATGTGGTGGTGTCCCCGAGTGATGTGGTGGTGTCCCCGAGTGATGTGGTGGTGTCTCCGAGTGATGTGGTGGTGTCCCTGAGTGATGTGGTGGTGCCCGTGAGTGGTGCACCTGAGTGATGTGATGGTGCCCCTGAGTGATGTGGTGGTGTCCCTGAGTGATGTGGTGGTGTCCCTGAGTAATGTGGTGGTGACCCTGAGTGATGTTGTGGTGTCTGTGAGGGATGTGGTGGTGTCCCTGAGTGATGTGGTGGTGTCCCCGAGTGATGTGGTGGTGCCCCTGAGTGATGTGGTGGTGCCCCTGAGTGATGTGGTGGTGTTCCCGAGTGATGTGGTGGTGTTACTGAGTGATATGGTGGTGTTACTGAGTGATGTGGTGGTGTCCCTGAGTGATGTGGTGGTGCTCCTGAGTGATGTGGTGGTGCCCCTGAGTGATGTGGTGGTGCCCGTGAGTGGTGCACCTGAGTGATGTGGTGGTGCCCCTGAGTGATGTGGTGGTGTACCTGAGTGATGTGGTGCAGCAGCACAGAAACTGAAGCTAAGAACACGCAGGGTTGAGTGCTACAAAGCGCGTTCAGTTTATCAGAGCACAGAATGATGGAGCCGGGAAAAAGCAAGGGGAAACAGGAAAACACAGGGAGAGTGTCTAATGATAGAGGCAGCGAGGGCTGGGGTTTGGACAGCAATCAAGTACGGGGTCGAGAAGGCACTGAATGGGAGAACACGGAAAACACCCAGGGCCAAGGAAGGAAGATGCAAGCACACGGGAGAGCAGGGGGATGGGGCTTGGACAGCAATCAAGTACAGGGTTGAGAAGGCACTAAATGGGAGAACACGGAAAACACACAGGGCCAAGGAAGGAAGATGCAAGCACACTGGAGAGCAGGCGGAGCACTGGCGTAGCTAGGGGGGCGGTGGGGCCGGCCCGCCCCAGGCGGCACTATTTCGGGGGCGGTAGCGGCCGGTGGTTACGCTACCCTAGTGGCACGTGGTGGCAGCGTTTATTATTTTGGGACACGCATAATTTTTGGCCAGCCCCGGCGCACTAGTTGCAAATGCAGTGTCCTGTGAATGTTAGACCGCAGTCTGCACACTCTGCTTCAATTAACAAACAGGCTGCCGGCTGATTGAATGCCTGAGTTGATCTTGAATATGACGTTCGGTTTGTTTCCCTACTGCCACCTGATGTATGAACAGTAGAGTTAATATACTGACTTCCATTGTGGTCAGAGTGAATTAGCGGTTTGTTACTATAGAGGTATTTCGTATTTTTTGCTTATATTTTTTACGCAACAGATCTAGGGCCAGATGTAGAAGCCCTAATACCGGTCGGAAACGGCCGAAATCGGAAACGGACGATTTCAACCGTTTCTGACCGGTATTAGGGTTTTCAGATGTAGGGGGCTGAAAAATACAGAATCGGTATATTTTCCGATTCGGTAAAATTACCGATTCGGTAAAATTACCGATTCGGTAAAATTACCGATTCGGTAAAATTACCGATTCGGTAAATTACTGAATCGGTAAATATACTGATTCTGTAATTACATATGTAGGTGGCACAGTTTACAGTGCCACAGGCCCTTAAGAGTCCGTATTTTACCACACAATCCTATTGTGTGGTAAAATACCGAATTCAGGTGTGCATGCACATCTGTGCATGCACACCTGTTCAATGTGACACACAGACATGCCCTTAGGGCATGTATGTGTGCCACATTGCACACAAGCCTGTACTTTGGGTGCTAGAGGGTGTTAAAGTGACACCCCCTGCACCCTTGCAGGATTCGGTATTTACCCATTCTGTAAATACAGAATCGGTATTTCCCATTGATTCCTATGGGCTTCAAAGCCCATAGGAATCAATGGGGAATACCAATTCTGTATTTACAGAATGGGTAAATACAGAATTTTACAGATTCGGTCATTCAGATTTTAAAATTATCTAAATCTGCCCCCTTCCCATTTACAGACTCTTAAATACCGAATCGGTAAAATTCGGTATTTAAGAGTCTGTAAATGGGAATTACCTACATCTAGCCCCTAGTTATTATGCTTCCAAATCAAATAGCTTGCATCGTGAGTACAGAGGCCAGAAAGCTTGCACTGCTGATGTACTTCTCTAGCTGCCAACAGTTTTAAGAACGGCAGCAAGAGGCAACAGTGAACCACCCTGTCTTGTCTCTGTTTTCAATACACAAACATCATGAGACACAAAGGGAACTTAATTAGTGAAATTGAAGAGACATCCGCCAGATGCAGAGTGCCAGAACTAAATGTAGGAAACTTATTTTCTGAATTAGCAGAAAAGGAGCTTGCCACAAGTGGCTTTCAGCTTTTTATGCATGAGGGTACACTGTACAATATGTTTAAGACTGCTCATGACTTGGGAAGCGCACATCAGGCACTATACGATCATATTTATCAGTGCTCACAAGAGGGGCTCCCACCTGCGTGGCAAATAGCCTTCCATGGCCTCAGAGATTTGAGGATCCTTCTCTCCAACGAATAGCAGCCCCTGCGCTTAATGACTTTCTTTTGGAGATGGCTGATAACAACAAGCATTTACAATGCAATAGGTCTCGCAGCATTAAAGTTTGAGTTATTGGCATTGTGTATGACAATGCGTTGCATAACTTTTTTAGCAAACTTTGAATTGGTGAGCAGTCAGAGTGTGTGCAAGAGTATGCTGTTCTTGAAAGCAGTATGGTACAGAGTGCAGGAATTTGGATGACCTGAGCATTAAAAACAAAGCATGAATAAAAGGCATTGTCATTTACAATGTCAATAGCTCAATCTGTTGTAAATGCAAGACCTATTGCATTGCAAATGCTTGTCTCATGGCCGGCTGAGATTCGGTTCTCTCAGGACTTTAAGTGACCCGGTCCGTCTGGATCTCAGACCAGTAAGAGTCAACAACGGATATTGAAACGGAAATATTGAAATATTGTGTGTGCGCGCGTGTGTGTATGTGTGAGGGGGGTGTCTCTGTATGTATGTATGTGCGTGCGTGCATGGGCGCTTGTGTGTGTGTCTGTGTGTATGCGCATGCATGTGTGGTGCTTGAGCTTCCCAGGAGACAGCGCCTGGCCACAGCGCGCGTTCGCGTGCGCGTGGCAGTTTCAAATCGCCTCCAAGGCGATGCGCGCGGCCGGTACTGTCTCCTGGGAAGCACAGTCTGCAACAAAAGATCTCTGGCGAGACACAGCGCTTACGCGCTGTGTTTTCGCTACGAGACCTAAAAAGGGGATTCTCAAAACATGTTCTGTGGACAGCAGGTCTGACTTATCAGTAAATTGACATGTTTTATAATACAACATTTTCTGACCTATGTCAGCCGTCCCTGAATCTTGGTAGGTCGAATAAACAGATAACAATATTGTAACTGTGATGTCTGTCCCACAGGAGTATGGCTTTCAGATTATCCAGAAGAAACATTATTATGGGCTGGAAATCCTGCTGATTCCTTGATGTCAGAGCTAAAGTGGGGTTCCAAAAGTCCTTTCTGGATTCTCCAGGAAGGGAGAAAGAAATACATCATATACATGCACATACACCATTCACACTGTATTGCAGAGTGTGCGAGCACAGAGTGCTTTGCAGCACTCAGTAAATAAATACATAAAAAGGGGATTCCCAAAGAACGGTCTATGGACAGCAGATCTGCACTTACCAGGAAATTGACATGTTTTATAATACAACATTTCTGACCTATGTCTTTTATGAACAGAATTGACCAGATGTACAAAGCTGTTTTGCTATCTCAAAGCCAATCTGTAAGCCAATGTAGCATGTATTCGTAGACTTTGGGATCACAAAAACATATTTCGTAATGTACAAAAGTGACAATGGCTTTGCAACTTGCATTGTACAGATTGTGTTTCCTTACAAGACACCAAGGGTGATAATGCAACATTACTCCTCAATGCAACTCCTTAAGAAATGTATCTATGATCTGCAATTTCTGCAACTGTTGAAAACATTGTATGGCTATCAACTTCTGAGGAAAGTTCCTTAACTAAACAAGCTTTTTGCCAATCCTTACAAATACACTGAGCTTTGACCGACCAGTATAGGGGGCACTGCACAAACAATTGACTGGTAACCTTGGTCTTCTAATAACCTTTGTGCTACTGGTGGTAGCCATCCTGCAGTTGCTGACCAAAATGCCAGCCTTACCCAGACCCCGCTATTTCCTACAGACTCTGAACATGGTCTTTCAACTGATGTTGTCTAAATGACATGATAAGTCAAGTGCTATTGACAGAGATGTGCAATGCCAATTATCCACTGCTGACCGTGTCACCATATTTGGTCAGTCTGCCAGTGATGACCAAGAAACAGCATGTAGTCATTCCATAAATAATGACCAAGATCTGCAGCAACCCATCTACCACTTTTAATGTACACATGGCTAATATATACAAAAATACCCTTCCCTCTTTGGCTGCCAGCTATGGATAAATCTGACTAGATTTCCTTGCAAGGTATCTTGGCTTACGTTAAAAGAACATGGGGTGGATGCCGACCTGGAGCCATTGCTATCCGACACCAAACATGCTCATGGATAAGGGTGATGTGGTCCATCTGCTAGCACCAGCTTCTACACTGGTTTAAGGACCATGTTCTTTGACAAAATACACTCTCAAGGGTATTACTGCTCCAGTTCCAGGATCATTATAAGGTGGACCGGACTGCTATTAAAATGCCCCCGGAATCCCGCCGCGGCCGCCCCGGAAGTCAGGCACGGTCGCCTGTGACGGGGCGGGGCCACGTCCAGACCGGAAGAGGAGGCAGGCGGAGTCAATGCGTCTCGCGGCCCGGGGCTCCTGTGAGCGGTGTAGAGCCCCGGGGCCGCGCCAGCAGGAGGTTGGGCGCTGTGTGCTGAGAGCAGAGTCCCCGACATTGGCCAGGTAAGTTCCAAAAGGCTGGGGGGGCTTGGTGCACGTGTGTGTGTGTGTGTGTGTATGCTCGTGTGTGTATGTATGTGTGCGACGGTGACGGCGGGGGAGGGGGGCCTCGGTGCACTTGTGTGTGTGTGTGCGCGCGTGTGTGTATGTGTGAGGGGGGTGTCTCTGTATGTATGTATGTGCGTGCGTGCGTGGGCGCTTGTGTGTGTGTCTGTGTGTATGCGCATGCGTGTGTGGTGCTTGAGCTTCCCAGGAGACAGCGCCTGGCCACAGCGCGCGTTCGCGTGCGCGTGGCAGTTTCAAATCGCCTCCAAGGCGATGTGTGCGGCCGGCACTGTCTCCTGGGAAGCACAGTCAGCAACAAAAGATCTCTACGAGACCTAAAAAGGAAATGGCGATGGTATAAAACTTGTAAAGGTATTATTATGAGAGGATAGAAGTAATAAAGGGGACGGGAATGAGATAGAAAAACATAGAACTTACGCTTGATAGCACATTAGCGAATGAATGTTCAGAACATTTAGATAAATTAACTGATGTACAATTTAAGATTTTGAGATGGCCACCATTCTTTAGCTCCCGGTGCGAGATGATAAAACTGAGGAGGATTCATGTCTCTTCCATGGCCTCTACAGGCAATACTCTACTAGATCAGTGGCGTTTGGTAAAATATAACATAAGGGACCAGAATATGCATGACAAATATAATGCGCCTTCTGATTTGTTTCATTTTATTTCAAGCGAGGTGTACTCTTGGGGCTTGTAGGAAATACTATCTTACCTCCAGCAGGCTATAACCCAGATATGAATGGCTGGAAAGTTTATTACATTCCTTAATGGCCAAGCGTTTAATTTGCAAAGTCAAGAATTGACTTCTCCTGAAAACACCTAGCGCTCCTGAAAACTCATTAAACCGGAAAAGTGAGGAAATGGGTTTGCATTTGTTGCTGAGCCTGTATCCAGACACATAGCGTGGATGGAATAACGACGATAGAGGAGCATGATTGGTTTCTCAATTAAGTAATAAAGGTTCTGGAGTTTAAATTAGTGCCACAGATAGTGAGAGTTGCAACAGGCCAGAACACAATGGGCAGTTGTCTGCCCAGCGTGCAACACACAGTTTCAATTGAATTATGATATTTACAGAATAAAGAAAGATATAAACGCTTGCATAGTCAAACAGTGTTAATGTAGTTTAAATTCATCTTTTGATCTGACTCCTCCCTGACTAACCACACTCTGAGCTTTGCAGCAGGAGCAAAGCCGCACAGTTTGCCAACATCCTGTTACTGCAAGTAGGACAGAACGTTGCAGGACAGTGTAGTCAGTTTGATATACATTCTTTGGAGTGGAGAATGTGAAAGAATAAAAAGAAAATATGTATGCAGAAATACATTTTGACTTTCTTAGATTATAAAGGTTGTGTAATGGTCATGATTTCTGGAGGCAGGGATGTATATATATTTGAATTTTTAATAATAAGTTTGGCGCCACAGTATTTGGTTTCTCCCCATGTTATGTCTCAGGTAAGCTATGGAGAGGAGGTGTGTTTTTTCGTACACGTCTATGTTTTGTTCAATGCTGTCCTTGTTGTCAGCTGATACCCACTTCTGTGCAAGGGGTAACACAAAGAGCCCAGAGAGATGGCATGTCAAGGTCCCTCACCCCTGCCAACTACCTCACAGAGTACCCATCAGCACAGAGAATACATCTTTGTTTTAAAGACAGATTGAAATGCACTGCGCTACTAATCTAGTAGAGGGCAAGTTACAAGTAGGTCAACCCCCAGGAACTCATGACCACATTGAGACTCGGTGCTGGGTCTGTTGTGGGCTAATTTTTATGGGAAGAGGCCCCCGGATACGCTGCCCTTATTAACAGCCCGTCAAGATCTTGCTTAAGGGCGGATCCTCCCTCCCTTGTCCCAGGTGTGCAAAGGGGACCTCTTTAAAATAAGGCTTTCAGGGGCCACATTTACCGTCTTTGGCAGAAGTGTACTACTTCTTAAAAAGCTTAACTTAATATGCAGCCAGTACTTTGTGACTAGATTTTTGTGCCTATGGCCCATTGTTTTCTTAATGCACGTAATCCTAATATCTGTTTTGAGCCCAACAGTTGTGCTTTAAAGGCATCTGATCCTTCCAACTTTTAATGATGTACACTCATGCTTGTATCAACTTTGATTCATTGATTGACTTCTGCATATATCAATATATTTTAGATTCTAAAGGACTACTCGCTTCTGTTGTTTGTGTGCATACAGTTACCAGCTGTAACTTTCTGAACACAAAACAACCTGTATTGCAGAGGACACTTGTAGTCGGATGTTGGGGCTATGTGAATCTACTTTAATGTATGCAATTGTTCTCACACCTGGTTTCGTTAGGATTCTGTTTCACTGTTAGGTTTAACCCTATTTGTGAAGAGCCCTGAATATTTAAACAAGCTATTTGATATTTTTTGCCACCAGCAAGTTATGGGAAACCAGGCCAGCAAGCTGGACAGGGGACACAGAGTGCATGAAAGTGAAACTGTTCAGTGATATTTGTGAGCCATGTCAGAGAGAGTCGCAGCCACGATGGCGAATAAACACAGCGCAGATATGAAATCATGTTGGTTAGCAAGCATCTGACAGTCATACAACACAATCATGAACTTTTTAAAACTCAAAGTCCTGAGGAGTGCACAAAATCATAAACATTTCGAAGAGTTATTAATAGCCTAAATTTAGGAAGGTGTAATAACATCTATTCAGACCAACACATTGCCATTGCTCTGGTCATATTTTTGGTTAAATATGCCAGAGGTTGCTAACAAGTCAACCTTGATACCTCTGTACTTATATATTATTATTGCAAATAGAACAATTGATGGGCAGAATGCAGACAATGTCACACATTCACCCCAGTACAGAGATCTGGGCCTAAAGCCTTCATTTGTTTTTGCTCCCTGTGCCAATTGAGTTTGCACCCAGCCATATGCAAATCAGTCTTGATTTGCATATGACCAAGTCTAAACTGGGGTTGCATAGTGAGCAAAAGAATGATCGCTTTAATTCAGATCCTTGACTGTGGGAGAATGTTCTGATTTGTTCTGCATTCCGTCCATCAATTGTATGTATTTGTACTGCCGGTGTATTCAACTGTGTAGCCTTGGCCCGTGTCATGTATGTGCATGTAACTTGCATGATCGAGATAACTATTAGCGGCGATACCACATGTCGCTTGGACCTCTTTCAAGTGCTCGCCGTTCTTTTTACCCAGCATCCCCCCACCCCTCCCTCGCTACCTGCCATGGGCAGCAATCTGAGGGATAGCCCCGGGCGCCAGAAGCTCTAGCCACGCCACTGAGGCCGAGACAAGCTCTTGGCATTGCTGTCGCGGGAGCTCATTCCTTTGAAGTCTGATGCGGGGGCGGGGGAGCGGCAGCCTTTGAAGTCTGATTGGGGGGGAGCGGCAGCCTTTGAAGTCTGATGCGAGGTACAGACAAGTGGTAGTGTGTGACGTGGCTGGCGTTGTGCACGCGCATGGATCACATGAACTGTGTCTTATCCGCCGTTTTGGTAGACTATTCTTTTCCCCTTACTATAATCTAGGCGGAGCAATGCGCAAGCACATTTGCTCAGGCGAGACCTAAAAAGCAGAGTTCCAGCAAGCCTAGTGATGTTTCCTGCAAGACCAAATATTATTAAAGGCAAGTCTAAGTTGATAGCGCATCCTAAAACACTTGACAAAAAGTCTCCAACCTCCTGCCAGAAAGTAGCAAGAGAAGGGCACTCCAAAAACATAGGAATATCTGAGGCGGAGACCAAATCACATTTTATACAACTGATTGGTGGCCCATCTGAAATTATTGTCAGTTTATGTGGAGTAAAGTAGGCCCTGTGGATGGTGAACAGGTGATTTCTTTTCAGCCAATCAGGTTTCACAGCTTCATATAAGATCTTACATGATTTCTGCCATAGCTTAGCACAATCCTGTGTGGGCAAAAACCCCCCACAGTTCCTCAGCTATCTTGAATTCGCCATCTACTTCCTCCAACAAGGTTTGCTACCAAAGGGAGACTTCTTTCTTCACTGGGGGCTTAGTCACAAGCTGGTGTTCTAAAATGCTACCACAACCCAAAGCCTGCTTCCGTGGGTGAGAAAGCACCCAACTTACAAGTTGCTAATACTTAAACCGAGAGAGACCTCCCCCAACCCTATCCTGAAGATGTTCCCACGGGATGAGGGTGCCTCCCACGAAAGATCTCCCCAAACCAAGAGCCCTGCATCACTTAAGGATTTTGCCAAACTGTCCCTTAAATATTCTGGGTGCCAGGCGAGTTCCAAAGGGGAGCTAAGCTGGAAAAATAGTCTAACCCCACTGCCCCCCTGATTTGGGCCCAAGTCTTAGCTGCCCCCTGAAGAACCTTCAGCCTGATTGTTTTTTAAAAACTTCAGATCTCCAAATTTAAACAAAATTCCGGTCTCTGCCAATTTAGCACCCCTCAGCATGGCCAAAATCATCCCTAAGAGGAAACAGATATGTCCTAGGGCTGATCTCCAGAGTCCAAAAAGTACATACACATATAAGTGTATACTAAAGTATATACAAGAGGTCTCGAATGCTCAACCTTAAAAGCACCCCATGTTGGCAAATTCGGGCTGCTTTGAACCTTTTAAGTATATGTTGAATGAGAGGAACCCCTTTCAAGCACAAGGGAATAGGGTACTATCATAAGTAAACAAGCTTTTGCAATGCAATAGTCTCGCATTAGGAAAGTTTGAGCTATTGGTATAATAAATGACAATTTTTGTATTTATGTGATGGTTTTGAAAATAGAGAAATTAATAGCTTTATCATTTACAATGCCAATAGTTTTAACTTTCGCAAATGTGACACCTATTTGTAATGCAATATGTGTTTTATTTACGTGACTTGGATGTATTGATATCACAAATAACAATGGCTTTTAATTTTTTTAATAATACTTAAATAAAAGTTATTGTAATTTATAATGGCAATAGCTTAAACTGTTGTAAATAACTTTTGTGAAGATTATGTTCAGTGTATTTTATTGTGACGAAAATCCAAGAACAGAAGTGAAATATTAACATCTTTTTGTGACATTTGTATTAAAGCTTGAAACATTGATAGAACATATTTGAACCAGTTGTTGTTGAATGGTTGCACAGATTGATGCTGTGGTGGCGCTGAGTGATGCTGTTGTGGTGACGAGTGATGCTGTGGTGGTGACGAGTGATGCTGCGGTGGCGACAAGTGATGCTGTGGCGTTCAGTGATGCTGTGGTAGCGCATAGTGATGTTGTGGTGCCCCTGAGTGATGCTGTGGTGGTGCTGCGTGATGCTGTGATGATGCGATAGAGTGAGTGCGATAGATAGATAGATAGATAGATAGATAGATAGATAGATAGATAGATAGATAGATAGAGGGCGATAGATAGAGGGAGGGCGATAGATAGATAGATAGATAGATAGATAGATAGATAGATAGATAGAGTGCGGGCGATAGATAGAGTGAGGCCGATAGACAGATAGATAGAGTGATGGAGATAGATAGATAGATAGATAGATAGATAGATAGATAGATAGATAGATAGAGTGAGGTAGATAGATAGATAGATAGATAGATAGATAGATAGATAGATAGATAGATAGATAGATAGATAGATAGAGTGAGGGCGATAGATAGAGTGAGGGCGATAGATAGATAGATAGATAGATAGAGTGAAGCCGAAAGATAGATAGATAGATAGATAGATAGATAGATCGATAGATAGATACACGCTGAAACTTAACAGACATTTTTCTAGACTACACACAGTAGGCTCACAAATTGCCGGTCTTGAAAGCCTGCGGGGGCCCAGACCAAACTGAGTCATCCTCACAAAAGACACCACTCTAGAAGAGCAACGCATGCGCGTTGGCTCAGTGAGACCTAAAAAACGGGTTCAGCAGCAGAGGCTAAAGACGGGGGGACCCTGCAAAGACAGCAATGTCCTAAATAACCATTGTTATATTCTTGAATATTGTTTCCCTCACTACTTGTGGTTGTGCCAAGACGGTCTGCAGAATAAAATACATCATTTGACAGTGTATTTGCCGTGGAGAGGGTAAGGAGAAAACTGGGTTTAAAAAAAGTTACATTTGGCACTTGAAGAGTGTAAGGGTGGGCGATCTGCGGGCCGGAAAAGCAGGCGAGGAGGCCGTATGTAGTGTGCTATTCTGTAGGTTTATTTATACAAGGAGGCAGAATCAATGTCACAACAAAAAGGAAGGTAAGAAGGGTTCCGGGTTCGCAGTCCGCTCCGGGTCTTGGGTGTAGTCCTGGGTCTGGGATTCTCCGACAGCTCCGGTGTAGGGGAGGTCCACGGAGGGCAGTAAGAGAAGAAACAAAGGACCGTTAGTCTTATCCTTGATCAGATGTTATATCGAACACCGTCACCCGGGTCGTGAGGGGGCGGGAAGAGAAAGGATATTGTGAGGAAAGGAGGGTGTAGGGAGGTCGGAACACAAGGGGGTTTATAGAAAGGGTGTCGGGAAGGGGTGTGTGGGAACGGGGACACGGGGTCACTTCAAACAGTGCAAGTGCTGTACAAATATGCTACAGTGTGGGGTACGTGATGCTAAAGAGAAGGGTGTATTTACAGGGCGTTACTAGGACTCCTATTGAGTAGGGGTAAGGAAGGCTTAAGACACTCACCCGGTCCGCCGTAACTCTCCAAGTGAGTTACGGCCGCTCTTCAGCCACCTCCTGTGGGCTCCACCACTCTTCGGTCCACACGTCTCCGTCACACGTCTTCTCTCCTTCTTCAGCTCCAGTCCGAATCTCCTGCCACAAAACTCCGACAGGGTGTTCTGCTCGGATCCCGCTTTTATCCTGTGCTGACTCTCCCGCTAAGGCGGGACTTCCGGGGTCGGAGGGATATACTTCCTCCGGGCTCTTGGTTCTGGTTGGTCCCTGGGGAAGAGAGAAGGGCGGAGCCTCGTGGGTTATGGCCGGATTGCCGAGCTCTGTCTTTGCCATAGGATATGGTGTGCGCTTTTGTAGTCCCGGTAGTGGAAGAGACCGAGGTAGGTGCGGGGTAGAACAGCCGTCCTGGGAGGCCCGCGGGGCCGCCACCTCACAAAGAGACAGACTGGTTAGCACTAAAATGCTGTTTTGTGCTGCCCCTCCACTCAACCCCACCACTCCGAAGCTATTCCCAAAGTCAGTTAGTTTGAGTGCCATTCAACTCTTAAATAGTTCCTAACAGTAAATATTTTGAGCCCTGAAAGCTTGATTGCATATGCATTATGACCCTCTCCTGAGTGCTTTACTAGAGGTCAACGTCTTCTGCTTAGAGACTTCACATGTTTACTAAGCAAATCTTTTCCATCAAGTAATGCGTCCAGTAGACGAGAACAAATAGTCTAAATAAAAAAAATAAAAAATTCATTCATTTCACTTCAATTCCACATTAAATTTAAAAACATGCGGTAAGTGTGTTAGCACGTGCATAAGGAATTCTCCGCTGCGCTAGCTGCAATTTAATTTATGCGAATGAGTTGACAAACAAAAAAAAATACCATAAATGTCAAAGAAAAAAAAAAGATCGGACATCTGCTCCCCTTGTAAATAAACATGACGTGCCGCTAACGGGTGTTGGAATGTTTATGATGCTGTGTAAAGACTCTTTGGCGTCTGGGTGGGTCTGTGTGTACACACTGTCGCCCACAGCATTGGATAATTAGGGCTTAGTAGAGGCTTGCATGCAAAGATGCAGGTTTTAGCAGAGGTTTACGCCAAGCTGTATAAGCGAGAACGCTGGCCAGACTGTTCATGAACTGGAAATGAGCAGGCTCGCAGTGAATAACGGACACAATCAAAGCTCGGCAGATCTAATCTTTCCCACCACGCACAGGCTACCCCTGCGAACACAAGTACAAAAGGCACTCACAGCACACAATGGGCTATTCTTGTAGGAAAGAAGAGCATGCATAAGGTCACAACACCTTCATTTTATATACATCGTCCGGCGGTAGCGTAAAATGTATATATGTAGATATATAGATTAGCATGGGAGCAACAAAAAGGGGCATTATAACATAATAAAACTAAGACAATATATCACAAGAAATATCTAATCAGACTGCCAACCACAGTGAGTCTGACATAAAACATCTCAGACCAAGAGGTTAAATTTACTAAACGAAATTAACAAATGAACTCCTAAAGTTATTTTTTGCTATCAGAAAATAAGCAAGCTCCAGAACTGCCTGTACAATGTAATGGATACTTCGCCTTTCATAACGAGCAGGAAGTGGGATAAGGGAGGGGGTGGCAAATGGTGTGCATTTTCACGGCTGCTTTGATGTTCTCAGTGGCCTCGCGGCTCACTAAGAACATCAACGTGCCCGCGAAAGTGCCCCCAAAGGCTGCAGGTGGACAAATGGTGCGCACGCCCAGTACACATGCACTGTGCCCGATCCGCCTACAGACTTTGGGAGCATTTTTGAAAGCCCTTATTTAACTCTCGCAGAGCAACGCATGTGCATTGGCTCAGCGAGACCTAAAAAGAGAGATTTCCCTTTGGTACCTATTAATTTTCAAGAGGCAGAACTCCACTCCCTATCTCGTCAATCAATCGAACCACTCACTCGAGTATCAGTATGCTCTTCATATATCCACAGAAAAAGAATCAAGCTAGAAAAACCCCAAAGGACTTGTATAAGTGAAAAATGTATTCATATAAAAATAAAGTTATAAAATATAATAAAAACTATTTATATTTCTTCTGAAAAAGAAAGGGTGAACCCAATCTTATACAGTTGATACAACTAAAAATATAGACCCTTATTTTTCCACAGCACAATTACTTTCCACAATAAAAAACACAAACCATACAAAGAGAGAACCAAAGAGACATGATACAATTTGTCATTAGTATATACACATTCGTAGTAGAAATTTTATCCTAGGATCTGATTAGAACAATCCTACAACTATCTACAGATCCAGTTGCCAACAAGAATTGTGTGAATCTAGCGTCAACGCGTTTCGATGGAGTTAACGATTATTTCCCATCTTTTTCAAGATCAACTAATACACTCTCTTTATGTTGCACTGGTATAGTTGCACCACAAACAATCCTGCATTTAAAATAAACATATTTTATTACATGCAACACAAATATTTGCAATTTCCACATGTATACAAGGACTAATATCTAAAATCGTGTTAGGTTAAAACAAATACGTACAGACTCATGGAATTGCACTTGTGTAATTATAACAACTAACATGGCATCTTACGAATACGTTTTGTCTCAATCTGTGCATCTGTTGAAACCCTGTGTATAACACATATTTATGAAATCAATAGCCTATATACTAAAGACACTGCAAACCATTTATGTCACACCAACTGCATAATGTAATCTTTTGTTGAAGACATTTTTCAGAAATTTCCATCTAAACTATACAAGAGAATAATAGGAAGAAAGAAACCCACAATGTATAAAATAGAGAATATGAACGTGGAAAAGAAGAACTACAGAGGAGAATCAGCATGAAAATCATGTACTCAACTGTTCACACACTCATTGCCTCGTTATCATTTCTTTAAAAGTTATAAAAAAGAGAAGTTTTCTCAACTTGTTAAGGAGAACTCTAGCCTTATTATTGCATCTTGTTTGTAAACATAAAATGTATATCCTACTTTCCATGCACAAATTACCTGTAATGATTTGATATGTTTTTTGTTCCTTTCAAGTCGATGTAAGGAACCACTAGCACGCTAGCGTTTATGCAAGATTCACACAATTCTTGTTGGCAACGAGATCTGTAGATAGTTGTAGAATTGTTCTCATCAGATCCTTGGATAAAATTGCTAGTATGAATGTGTATATACTAATGACAAATTGTATTGTCTCTTTCGTTCTATCTTTTTATGGTTTGTGTTTTATATTGTGTAAAGTGATTGTGCTGTGGAAAAATAAGGGTCTATATTTTTAGTTGCTCCAACTGGTATAAGATTGGGTTCACCCTTTCTCTTTTGTAAGAAATATAAGTTGTTTTTATTATATTTTATAACTGTATTTTTATATGAATACATTTTTCACTTATACAAGTCCTTTGTGTTTTTTCTATCTTGATTCTTTTTCTGTGGATATATGTAGAGCATACTGATACACGAGTGAGTGGTTCGATTGATTGACGAGATTGGGAGTGGAGCTCTGCCTCTTGTGAATTAATAGGTACCAAAGGGAAATCTCTCTTTTTTACTTTTGAACCTGTTAAGACAAGTTGTATAAGTTTTGCAAGGCGTGGAAAACTGTATGTATCCGAGGTTGCTGCTGGCAATGTATATTTTAACATCTGGGATATGAACAGTAAAAACCAGTCCAGCAGACCATATCACAGGCCCACAAAGAGTAAAAGAAACCAGTCCAAACATTGACCATTCAAAGCAGCCTGTCGGACGCTGTCTGATTGCCCTATAGGCAGTGCTTTAAATGGGCCGGTACTCACTGGTACTGAGTACGGGCACTTTTATATTTTCTCCCCTTGAGTACCGGGGCCTTTCCTCTGACAAGGAGAGTACCTGTACTCATAATGGCATGCTTTTGATGCGGTTGGTGCTGCGCTCCTGAGCTCCATCCTTGGCAGCACCTTCTGCATAGTTTCAAGCGCCTTTCAAACCGAGCTGATGAAGCCTGGGCTGAGCTGGTTCAAAAGCTCCAGGACTGCAGCTCATTTTCAGTAGAACACAGACAGCTGCGTGTGCCTCTCTGGAAGTTATGAGAGGAGGAGTATCGCTGCAGGGAGTCTTATAGACTGGGTCAGTAGGTGTCAATAAAACCGAAAGGGCGCGAGTGTGGCACACATTGTTCAAGGCAATACAGCTTGATAGCATACCCATTGTTTTAAACTCCCGCAAATCTTTGACCTTCAACAATTTTAAATGAAAGAGATTTGCATGAAAGAAATCCGCTGCCCTCTAGACTTAAATCAATGCAGTCATGATTTTAAAAAAACTGCAGAACTAGTATTGATTTGTTACTGTGCCGTTTATTGATAAACATTTGTTATAGAACTATAAACTTAGGTGATTTGCAGCACCCAAGTCACCTCCTAAGTATCTCTTTTCCAATGAAACACACCTGTGACAGTCTCTGACAAGGTTTCGATATGCGAATACATACATCGCACAAAATGCGACCCCCAACTTTGTGCTGCACCTGTTAAAGTTTTTGTAGGCCTCCACTGTCGGGTACTTCATGTGAAAGAGAATGTGAGAGACCCAGGAAGTAAAAGCAATAGGTGTGTGAGTTTGCAAGCATGGGTAAGAGAATGAAAAGTAGTACTTTATGTTTGTGTGAAACTAAATTTGCTTCAGAGAGCTTGAAATGGGCTTTTAAGTGTGTGAGGGGGCATGTGTGTGTGAAAGGGAGCATATGTATTTAGACTGCGTGTAGAGAATGTGTGTTAAAAGTTCATCTCCATCTTTTCCAGACATAATTTTGTGATTTATATGTTGTTCTTTGATGATTTAGTGAAATTTTGTTTTTATTTTTTAAGAAAATGCCAGCTGTGTGAACAAATGATGCAGCAGGTTTACCATTCAGAAGACAAATGTAGTGGTGGGGGAGCCAACAAATTTACAGGGGGAGCCGAGCCAAGGGTATGGCTAGGCTCTAAGAGAACATGCCTGAGCCGAACCCTGGAACTGTTAGAATGAAAATCGTTCAACAAACATCACTTAAAATAGGTTAAAGTATCTTCAAAATATTAAAAAGCATATTTCTTTAACATGGTACAGCTTTATAAATAATAGGTCACATTATACAATATTGAGGTATAATGAAGAAAAAGGGAGATTTGTAAAACAAAATATTTGGCTAAGATCACAAAGTTTGGTTAAGTGGAGAAGCCAGGACATATCCCAGGTTTTCTTGTTTCAGTTTGTACATATCAACCACTAAATGAGTATCTATTTATCTCTCCTTATTACATTAAATGTTAATGTTTTGTTTTTAACTTTGTACGTAAGGGTTCAGCGAGTGCAGCAGGCAGAAGCCACATGAAATTTCGGCATATTTTGGGCTTGAAGTTCCAAGAGAACCTTGAGTTGATCCAGAGCCCCGCATCTGGCACACGCCTGGCTCTACCTGTAAGTGGCTCACGCACCTCTAGGCAAGTGTACTTTAAAAATAGCTACTTGTGAGGCCAACTCTAGGTTTATTAATTGGGCAAAGGCCAAGGCTTTGCAACAGAAAGTGGGCGCAGTCACAAAGAGCAAAGTCTGAACGTAATTATTTTTTAAAACTCTGCCCGAAGAATTTGACAAGAAGACAAATGTGATAATAAATGTATTCTGCCTTGCCTAACTCATAACAACATGCTGCATTTCGAAATGTGACCTGGTACAGAGATCTTTGTTATCCAGTAAATTCCAGAGTACAATGGCACTTTAATAACTCTGGTGGTTAATGCTCTTGTTGGAAATATCTGTGTGCATTCTTCTAATCAAAGGTGTAACTGAACATTAAATTGCATAGAGGATCAATGTGCCTGCTTCAATGCACAGCATGAGGCATGCAGATCACAGATTTATTCTTATATAGAGAGCTTTGTTGGTTACTGTTTTTGCTGCAGAGATCATTGTGTTACTGCAGATCACACGTTAAAATCTTTGTCATATAGTTTACGGACTCATGATCCTGCATCAAAGATACACATCAAACTATAAGGCAAACATTAGGAAACCTGCAGTTTTTTCCCTCAATATTTTATTATTATAAGGTTGCTAAAAAATGTTTTACTATGGTTAATATTAAGGACTTATTGGTAAGTACTATATAAATGGTTAGATATTCTTACAATGCATGCATTTTTTTGCATACAAAGCTTAGCAGGGTAAATAATATAGCCCCGCCCCATGGTCCACCCCCATTCCACTGCTTATTTTTGGTGAGTACCTTAAGCCAGTTCGACCGTGCCTTCGTATGTGACTATTACGCACAGTGGTGTGTACTTATCACACAGTTGCTGTTGTTTCCCACTGAGGGATGCAGCATCTCACTGGAGATGATGGGGTCTGCACTCTACATATCTATGTCCCATCCTGATTGACTTCAGAAGTCTGTTTCCTTATTCAGCTTGTGCTGTTGGGTGCTAATACTGCCAAACAATTGCACTAGGATAATCATGTCCCTCTTCCTCGTCCCAGTCCTTACATACTGAGCATTATTTTATTGAGAAGACAAAGGTTTATTCAAGCCACCCTCAAAAAACAATCATTGATCTCATAAAGCACGACTACTCATCCATGAGGGTCTCAAGGCGCTCAGTGGGGGGAGGGGAAGGGGGGTAAAACCTCACCTCCTTCCAATATCGTTTCCACTGCTATAAAAGTTTCAAGTTAGTGCATCTCTCATTTAAGGTCTCTCTTCAGCGGGCCCATAATAGCGCATTCAATTGTGGATTTATTTATGTTGCTGATCGATATATGTTGGGCATAGCACCTGGTTCTCCAGTGCATTGGGGCCATGATTTTTTTCCCTACCCTACCCTATTTGTCTGAGAAGGGGCCGAAATGAGAGAGAATGCAACACAATTACCACCTGACTTAAACATGGCTGTGATATCAATACTGGTCTCTCATAATACTTTCTCTGGATTCCTTGTGTGGGATGTGCTCAAAATATGAATCCAGAAAGTGAATAGGAGGGGGTTGACCAGTCACAAATATCACACTGGACTATAAGTCGATGCCTTATGATACTGTGCAGCACAGTAGACACAGCCTCAAAAGGTAAACATAAGTCAAAAGCTGCACACTGGCTTGAGTGGAAGCAAAACGCTATGCACTGGCGCACTGGTCATTATCCCAAAAGCCTCAAGCACTGTGCTCCGAAACTAGGACTGCAGGGGGCAGAGTTGTCAGGCATAAGGGGGTCAGGGGTGCCTTATCGCAACATATGAAGGATCTCAGAGTAGAGCATTGAGCTAAGAGAGCTCCACTGCTCCCGCACCTCTTCCGCTGGCCCTCCTGCTCCCACTTACATCCTATGCACTGCGCTCTGACTTTAACACCATGATCGGCACTAAGCATGAGAGGAGCGAGAAGACGTTAGGAGCTTGCTGGTTTGATTCCGCCGAGGGCTTAGATCCAGGCGACCCCCGGGGTAGAAGATGCTCACTCAATTTGTGGAGCTGAGATAACACAACATATCACACTATACAGAACACTGCCCTCCCGACTCCTTCCTGATCCTTTCCTGACGCAATCGAATACGCTTTGATTGCTTGGCTTGTCTGGACGCAATCTGCTTGCCAGACCTGCTACTTGCTTGCTATTTGCTCGCAAATTAACCAGTCCTGCCTCATTGCCTTGCAGCTCCAGCAGTCAAGCAGAAAGACCTGTAGGATCAGCAAGGCTGTTTCTCAGGACCTATACTGCCTGATTTTTCCTCTGCTCTTCTCCTCGTCTTGTGAGGCTCCAACAGCGCCGGGACACTCCTCGGAGTAGCCGTGCGCTATAGAAGCACCCTTTTAACATAACATAACATAACAAGGCGACCTCGACCTTTTGAGTAAGTATGAACAAACGCAGCTGGAGGAGGAGGTGGCGGAGGTAACAACAGGGAGCAAACGAGAGGTAAAGTGCAGGCCTCTGGTGCGTGACTTGGGTGCATCAAGGAAAGTTATTTCTCTTTGGCACAGGATTGAGTCCCCTTGAGTGCAGAAGCTACTGGAATTGTGTCCAGTGCGGCTTGCACCACAGAGAGCACCCCTGCCCCGCCTCGCCCCCAGGCAGCATACCTACTGGAACCAGCAAATAATGAGGCTATATAAATCAAACACTGCTCAGCTGCCGTGATTTCCTGCAGGTAGAGTAAGCGGAGTCAGTGGCGGTCTGCAGCTGAGCTGAGCTCCGAGGGGACAAGTGGAGAAAAGGAGACTCCGTCTTGAATGGCAAAATAGCTCAAGGTTCTGGCAAATGATCAAAATAATAAAGAATCCAGACCATCTTGGCCTAAACTCAAATATAACGGAGGAAGCATGGACAGAACACCTCTTCAAGCATTTTAACAACACAAACACTGCCAACATGGACAGTCTTGAAGAGGTGAGCACAAAGAAGCTCAACAAAGAAACGCAGAGGGAAATAATAGACAATTACCATACAACCGCCATGACCCAAGAAACGAGCACCAATGGAGCCACGCAACCCTCTTGAATGGAAAAACTAAGGCCTGACCCAAGTTCTTTTATCCACACCGAGTCTAGTAATCCAGCAACCACGCCAGCCGATATCAAAAGGCAAATAGCTGGGGGGCGCGGCTAGCAGCCGAGAAATATGGCTTCAGCCTACAGAGGCTCCGAGCACCTAACACAGAGCCCTGCTAATCCGGTTAATTATCCGTATCCTCACCGACCCCAAAGTTTGGGGATCGCGGCAGAAACTGTGCAGTACCGTCCAGTGCCGATCGCCGAGGTCTGCGACCTTGCCTGCAGCAGTGGTTGCCGTGGAAATGCTGGGGCCTGCCTGCGTGTGAATGCCGTGACACACAGTGCCAGCAGTGCCCAAGAGAGGAGGCCTTCGCGCCGGATCTTCTGACCGCGGTCAGGCAGCGACTTCGGAGACTCCGTCTCCCTCCCCCCCCGGTGTCCCTCAGGGGTGGTGAGTGGAGGCAGCGCGGAAGGGACTGGCGACCCAGTGCGGGGACGGGTGTGGTTCCCTGGCGGACGGTCCCGTAAGATCAGGCCAGCGATCCGGGACGGAGTAGAGGGGACCAGCCTGCCGCCATTTCCGATCGAAGCGTGCTGAGGGCCGCTTGCCAGCCACTGTGAGGGACTCTGCGGCAGAATAAAATACCCTGACCTACTTGGGAGCTGCAAGAATCAGATGGAGCACTGAGACTGGGGGACCCGGCAGAGCTGATCAAAGAGGGGGCCCGATAGACCCCCTCGGCCGCCATTTTAAGTAACTGATTGCCTCCCCTTTTGACTGTCTGGAGCGTGAGGGCGCTCAGAAACATAGACTCGGAGCTGCCGCGTGGAGGCGGAGCCCAACCCTTTTCCAGTGATTTGCACTGTCTGCCCTCCCCTGGCCCCGATTGCGGGTGTGGGCTTGGATACCTGTGGGGACCCCTACGAAAGATAACGCTGGTCCCGGAGGGTGTCGGCGATACTTGAGGAGGGATGTATGACGTTAAAACGCATACTTTTACCACGCATACCATTACAACGCAATATTTACAACGCAGGATCTTTTACAACGAATACCTTTGCAACGCATGACATTACATCGCAGATACTATTACAACGCATGCCATTACAACGTAAGTATAGGTAAGTATATTATTTTTTTATATTATTATATATCTTTTTTTTAAATGTAATTAATAAATATTGAATTGATTTTATTTATTAAATACATTTTTTATTAATGTCATTGTTATTTTAAAATTATATATATATATATATATATATATACTTTAAAAAAAAATATTAAAATTACTAAAATTAATTTATTTAATTTAATTTAAGTATTTTTATAAAACTGAACCCTTAAAATACCCCTGTACCCCAAAACCCAAACCCAGCCCTGAACCCTAAAAATACCCCTGTACCCCAAAACCCAAACCCAGCCCTGAAACCTAAAAATACCCCTGTACCCCAAAACCCAAACCTAGCTCTGAACCCTAAAAATACCCCTGTACCCCAAAACCCAAACCCATCCCTGAACCCTAAAAATACCCCTGTACCCCAAAACCCAAACCCAGCCCTGAACCCTAAAAATACCCCTGTACCCCAAAACCCAAACCTAGCCCTGAACCCTAAAAATACCCCTGTACCCCAAAACCCAAACCCAACCCTGAACCCTAAAAATACCCCTGTACCCCAAAACCCAAACCCAGCCCTGGACCCTAAAAATACCCCTGTACCCCAAAACCCAAACCCAGCCCTGAACCCTAAACATACCCCAAAACCCAAACCCAACCCTGAACCCTAAAAATACCCCTGTACCCCAAAACCCAAACCTAGCCCTGAACCCTAAAAATACCCCTGTACCCCAAAACCCAAACCCAGCCCTGAACCCTAAAAATACCCCTGTACCCCAAAACCCAAACCCAGCCCTGAACCCTAAAAATACCCCTGTACCTCAAAACCCAAACCTAGCCCCGAACCCTAAAAATACCCCTGTACCCCAAAACCCAAACCCAGCCCTGAACCCTAAAAATACCCCTGTATCCCAAAACCCAAACCCAGCCCTGAACCCTAAAAATACCCCTGTACCCCAAAACCCAAACTATATATAAAATTACTTTAATTAATTTATTTAATTTATTTTAAATATTTTGATAATTAAAAAATAGGTTAAATAAAATGATATACTTACCTATACTTACATTGTAATGGCATGCGTTGTAATAGTATCTGCAATGTAATGTCATGCGTTGTAAAGGTATTCGTTGTAAAGGATCCTGCGTTGTAATGGTGTGCGTTGTAACAGTATGCGTGGTAAAAGTTGCGTGGTAACGGTTGCATACCCCTGAGGAGGCTACTTCAGCCGGACGGACGGCCTCCCCCCCGCCACTACACGCTGCACTACCATTTGATTGAATTGCCCGGAGAATTGACACTCGGACTCCCGGGGACACTGCTGCGCTCTGTGGGACAGCTCGATATTACTGTTAGTCCTGGTGTCCTCTTGTGTCCCAGATACTCTGCCCTTTTGGGGCCTGAGCTGCCGCCTGCCCTGCAGAGAGGCCACACGTGGGTGATCCATGTTCTTCAGTGGGGGGCCTCTGACTCTCACGGCCAGAAATGACCGCTGCTACCTACCCTACGGACACATCTCACTGGGATCCCGCCCATATACCACTTCTCTATTCTGCTACCGCCATGAGTGGAAGAAACTCAAGAGGGGTCGCTCAGGGGAGATTGGACAAATATGCCTTCGCCAAACCACAGGGTGCGGCGCAAGACAAGGAAGCTTCTCCACCCGCGAAGGAGCCTTGCGGGGCTGAGCAAGACGTCACCCTGAAGGACATAATGGCGACCTTAAATAAAGTGGACACCAGGATGGGGACGCTTGCAGTCGACCTTGCTCTAATCCGGGCTGATTTCACTAAACTGTCCTCCAAGATTTCGGACGTCGAGACTACTACGGAGACCCTTGTTACGGACACTTCCACCCTCAAGAAACAAGTCCACCAGCTGGAAGAGGACAATAAGTTTTTAAAAGCCCGCCTTGAGGATCAGGAGTGGCGCTCGTGGCGAAACAACATTCGCTTAGTTGGTGTGCCAGAGAAAATGGGGTGCCGGCCCTTGATCTCTTTGTGGAGGGCCTGGTAACGACTCATCTTCAGCCACGGGGATTATCGAACTTTTTCTCTGTGGAGAGAGCCCACCGGGTCCCGGGTGGCAGACCCAGACCCGGGCCGCCCCCGCTCCCAATCCTGGCGATAATTTTGAACTTTCGAGACCGCGATGCCATTTTACAAGCGGCCAGAAAGGCTCCGCCGATTGCCATCGAGAATGCCAACATAACAATCTTCCCGGACTATACCGCGGCAGTCACGAAACAACGCAGGGGGTTCCTTGAAGTGAAGAAGGCTCTCCGTGAGCGGGAGATAAAATACTCTATGCTATTTCCAGCCAAGTTGCGAGTGGAGGATGATGGAAAGGTGTGGTTCTTCCTCACACCTGAAGAGGCCCAGGATTGGCTGGATGGATGGCGCAAGTTGGGGAGACAGGGCCAAAATGATCACCGTGAACAACAGCACGACGAGCGACAGTGCACTGTGGACGGAGAGTGAATGAGAATCGCAGACAGCGAACGCATTGAGGATGGGAGTCCGACGCAGCGTCTGCAAGACTGGCCTGGGCTGTGACCCGGCGGAACTGCACCAGATTTGGTAACTCGGTTTGACCAGAAGTGTAAGAGGATGTACTGATTATAGGGTGCGCATCCTGGGTCGCTGTTTGATGGGGGTGGGGGGAGGGTGTTTTCCTTGAGGGATGGCCTGGCCTGACTGCGATTTAATGACAATAGCACGACTACTTTGCCGCAGTCTTTCATCCGCTGCTGACACTCGACCGTGATGCTGGGTCATTGATACTGCTGTAGCACAAGGGCTCTGTGGGGGACTGGAGCACCTTTCTCTCACCCTCACCATTCAGGAATGGGAATGGGTATTAAGCACTCTGCTTTGTTGGGGTGGCGGGTAGTTCTAGTACCGTCAAGCTGGGAGGCAGGGAGGGGGGAGGAGGGGGAAGGGAGTTCTTTACGTAATGTTCATGTTTTTTCAGTTCCAAATTTAGGGCGTAATCTGACGGCTAATGTACGTGATGCTGCTGTGTGGCGGCACTGCCTTGGCAGCAGTTTAAAACGATGTGGTGTTTATGGCAGGGGAGACAGTGTCGGCGTGTTCCGAAATTGGTACTGATGTTCCCGCTATAGCCCCAGTGCCCCTTTAACAATACTTACCTGGAATGAGCATGGTTTGGGGGATAAAATTAAGAGAGGCCTGGTGTTGCAATATCTGAAGCGCTGTGCGCCAGCGGTGGTACTGTTACAAGAAGCGCATCTGGTGGGTTCGGCATGTAAAGCCCTGGACCGCTGGGTGTTCAGAATGCTGGTACACTCTGAGTTCACATCGGGTTCGAGAGGGGTGGGCATCTTGGTTTTTAAGCAAATCCTGTTGATCATACATCGTACCTGCTCAGATACTCATGGGCGGTTTGCAGCCGTCTCGTGCCAGTGGGAAGGGAAAAGATTCTATATAGTGTCAGTGTATATCCCCCCAGCTCTTCACTCTGTAGGTTTTCCAGCACTCAGCGCCTTCCTGTTAAGTCTGCCGGAGGGAGAACTCCTTCTAGGGGGCGGTTTTAATGCAGTGGTTGAGAGTGCCAGGGACCGATACCCTAGTAGGCCCACGGGGGTGGGTGGTTCTCGCATGACTGGATTTATTGACGCCTTGGGTCTCCCAGACGCCTGGAGATATAGACACCCCACAGACCTACACTATACTTATCAATCAGGGGTGCATTATAGTCTCTCCCGTATTGACTACTTCCTCCTTTCTGCAGAAGGCCTTCCCCATGTCATTGATGTTGAGATACGTCCTCGAGGCATATCAGACCATTCGCCAGTGTACCTGACGTATACATTACATATCAAAAAGAGGAAACTTATTTTCCCTATTGCCCCAGGTTATTTACAAATCCCCAAGATCCGTAAAGATATAGTAAGGGCTACAAAGCACTACTTCCGCGAAATGAGACCTCTGTACAGTCCCCGGGCATTTTATGGGAGGCATATAAAATAGTGGTTCGAGGCCAAACTATCGCTTCTATAACAGGCTATAAGCGAGAGGCCAGGGGTGAGATTGACACCCTAGAGGCTGACCTGGCAATGCTTCATGACCGACACGATCGGGACCCCTCTCCAGACACTGCGCAGAGCTTGCGGCTCAAGCAGTGTGCACTTAAGGAATATCAGAGTGAGGAGGTTAAACTACGGCTCCTAGCTACGAGATACACCATATACAAGGTTTAGGACAAAACAGGCAGGCTCCTGGCATGGTTAGACAGGAGGGACAGAACGCAGAGAACGATAGCTCAACTTCACACTTTGACTGGTACCATAGACACTGCACCTGAAGACATAGTATGCACCTTGGCTGACTATTTTGAGCAGGTATATACCTCTAATTCCCCTATGACAGTAGAGGAATCTCGTACGTACATAAAAGATATTCAAATGCCGACTCTTACAGAGGACGCAGCATTGACCCTGGAGGCTGACTTCACGATTGACGAGGTTAAAACGGCCATTCATTCCTTGCAGTCCGGGTAGGCTGGGGGGCCCAATGGCATCCCCATTGAACTATACAAACGTACGTCCGATTCAACCGCCCCGTATTACTTGACCATGTTTCGGCACAGCTTGGAGGCCGGTGTCCTGCCACGTGACCAATAGAGAGCCACTATAGTTACAGGGCCTAAACCTGGAGAGCCCCCAGATGACTGCTCTTCTTACCGTCCAATATCACTGCTTAGCGCTGAAGCAAAGATTTTGGCTAAGATGATTGCTGCCCGCCTCACCCCGCACCTCGAAACGCTTATTCAACCTGACCAGTCCTGGTTTATGCCCCATAGAAGTACTGCACTTAACCTGCGGATAGTCCATGCGGCTGTGGCGCGCATGCCCTGTATCCAAGAACCAGCAGCCATTCTTTTCTTGGATGCTCGAATGGCATTCGACATGGTGGAGTGGACTTACTTATTTGTATTCCTCGAGCATCTGGGCTTTGGTCCCAAGTTCTGTGCCTGGGTGCAATTATTATATTCGTGCCCCCTGGCCCACGTGGTGGCCAATGGCCATATGTCCAGGGACTTTGAACTAGGTCGTGGCACGCGCCAGGGCTGCCCATTGTCTCCCTTGCTATTTGCTCTGGCGTTGGAGTCATTGGCGGCCTGGATTCGATGGGACTGCATGATTAGGGGTACTACACTGGACCGCAACGTGGGAGGACCGCATTTCCTCATATGCGGATGATATCCTTCTATACTTAACTTCCCCTGGGCGGTCCATCATGGAGCTCTAAAATATTTGTGAGATATTCGGGCGTGTGTCTGGCTATACCATTAACTGGTCTAAGTCTGTCTTATTTGTCCTCAAGGGCCCACCTCCACAACTTCCGACAGAATGCTCCTTAAGGGTTACGGAGGATTCCTTTAAATACTTGGGGGTGTGGATAACGCCTAATCCTAGTATCTTCCTCCTTAAAAATCTGGAACCTCCCCTTGAGCGATTCCGGTCTGATGTAAAGCACTGGCTTTAACGCTTCTGGGTAAAGCGGCCCTTTACAAGATGATGACACTTCCACGGCTGTTATATATCTTGGAAAACACCCCGTTCCCTGTTCCTGTAAAATATTTCAAACTAATAGACACCCTAGTTTCAGGTCTACTTTGGGGTAACAAGACGGCGAGGATGTCACGTGGCAAGTTAATTAGGAGCTGGCCAGTGGCTTCCCCGCAGCGCAAACGGAACTGGCCTTCCAAGCTGACAGATATGAGATTGGGGATGCTGGGATTCTTTCTGTACTGTATGACAAAAAGGGCACATCATCCCTCCTAGGCCCAACAGCACACACAGTGGGCATATGGTACGCTGCGCAAACTCGTCTCAAGTGCAGAGACACAATTACCTAAATGACTCCACTGTGGGCGGCACGCAGACTGGGCAAATTACGCAATAGCAAAGGGTGTAGAGCATGGGACCGGATAGGAATCTCCTCGGTAGGCGACCTATGGAAGAGGGGTACAATCATACCATTTGATCAGCTTCAAACTCAATACGACTTAGCGCCCACTGAAAGGTTTAGATATTTGCAGGTAAGCCATGCCTTACGGTCGGTTATCCCACCAAATACTGATTTACCTTAAGCAACTCCGTTGGAAGACAGGCTACTCACTGAATATATGCATAAAAAAGTGACGTTTTTTACATATCGCAAGCTAGTTAACAATTTACCAGATCCCACCCTGAAATTAAGGCACAGTTGGTCTGGAGACTTGGGGGACTTTGACGAGGCGGACTGGCAGACAGCACTATCTTCCCAGAGAGAAGTGGCCATACCCTCTAGGCTCCGCCTGATACTGTTAAAAATACTTCATTTGTGTATACTACACTAGGACTACTCTGCACACCATAGGACGTGCCACACAACGCTTTTGTTTAAGGTGCTGCAGGGAGGAGGGAACATTCTTTCATACAATATGGCAATGTCCCCGGGTAGCTGCATACTGGGCTAAAGTCATGAGGACGATGTCGCAGGTAGTAAAAACTTCTGTGTTACCTGAGCCACGGTGTTGTTTATTAAACATCTGGGACCCGAATGACCTTACCCACCCTGCTCAAGACTGGGTGACTTTAGGTATAATGTTTGCCAAGCGACATATCGCCAAATACTGGGGTGCTGAGGAGATACCCACGTTGAGAGACTGGTGCACAGATCTAGATGCGGCTATGTTGGCAGAGAGAGTGGTATACCTGCACCGAGGTTGTCCCCAAAAATGGGATATGATTTGGGGTGCCTGGAATAATTATAGAGGGCATCTGTGCGATCCACCGAGACCAGATGAAGAAAGTGATTCTGAATTATAGGCGGGAGGGGGTGGGGGGCTGTGGGACTGTACCGATGGATTTGGAGCACTGTTATTTGAATATTTTACAATTTATACTGACACTGCCTTGTACATTGAATTGTCTATCATGCTATATGTACCATTTTTCTGTCAGAAGCCCTATTATTGTTCTCAATAAAAAAATTTCCCCCCAAAAAAAGACAAATAGCTAGAGGCAGAATGATAGGTGCCCCCGGTCCAAACGGCATCCCACCAATGCTGTACAACTCAGACGCGGAATTTTGGAGCGCAGCACTAACACCGATATTCAGCAACATAAAGAACACCCAGACTCTTCAGGGGTCCTGGCATGGGTCAGTAATCAGCCCAATCTTCAAACATGGCAATAGGAAACATCCAAATAATTATCGGCTTATTGCCCTCATAAATTTGGAGGCCAAGTATTTTGCAGGAACTATACTGGAGGAGCTAACGTCATGGGCATCTGAAAACTCAATAATCCCGATCAATCAAACTGGCTTCTGCAGGGGCCAAGGAACCACAACCAGCATCATGGCACTGACCCTATTGATGGACGCAGCAAAAGAGTCCAAATCGCCCCTCTTCCTTTCCTTCATCAATTACACTGCTGCATTCGACCACATGGACCACTAAAAACTTTAGCAGAAACTGGACAACTGGGGAATACCCAAACATCCTCTAGACGTGTTGATATTACTCCACTCAAACACCTGGATTAAAGTCAAACTAGGAGCAGGTACACATCTATCTAAACCCATTCCAACAACAACAGGGTTGTGTGTTAGCACCGATCCTATTCAACCTTTTTCTTGCTGACCTACCAGGGGAACTAGACAAATGCCTCTGTCACGCACCTCAACTAGGGAAAATTCCACTGTCCAATTTGCTCTATGCAGACGATTTGGTGCTGATAAGCCGAACACCAATAGTCCTCCAGCACCTTTTAAACGTAGCCCATTCCTTTTCAGAAAGGAACGCCCTGCAAATAAATTTCAATAAATCTAAGGTTATGGCAGTGAACTATAAAAAAAAAAAAGGAAAAGCAACTGCCATGTAAAGGGCAAGGGCTGGACCTGGTTCCCACCTACAAATACTTGGGAGTAATTCTGGACTTCAAAACTCGTTTAAAGCTCAATTGGACTCCTTGCGAGGAAAGGGAACCGTGACTTACCTGGCGATAAAATCTTTAAAAGCCAAACTCCCTGATCTAAAGTTTAACCTTCTTCTTCAGGTTTTGCGCGCAAAGTTACAGCCGACTCTCACATATGGGAGTGAATCCTTTCAAGGGAAAGACGCCGCATTACTGGACATAATAATAGCTAACTCATACAGGGCTATTTTTAACCTGCCTAGATATGTCTCGCCTGCACAAATCCGGTTAGAATTTGGTACTCTGAAACAAACATTAGAAAGTTGGAGTGCATTTGTTGTCAGCTGACACAAGATTTACAGCGCTGAAGTTGGTTCTCTAAACTCCGCTAGAGATTATTTATTTGAATCGCTTCAAGTCCTGGGTCTGTCAGATCTTTGGGGCACTTCAACAGATCTCTTGTCTTTCAAAAAAGTTGCGAAAAAATCAGCACAAATCATCTCTTCTATTGAGGACGAGGAGGTGTTAACAAAAATAGAAGACTGTTGGATTACGCTCAGTGACTACGGAAGAATGCAGCCACAAGCATATCTCAGTATTGGAATGAATCTAAAAACAAAAGAAAAGTTCTTAAAATTACGCCTCAGCGTAATCCCGGTAACCCCGCATCTACCACCCTGGGTGACAAAAAACTTCTCGCAGCAGTGCCACCAGTGTAAAGCTTACAAGGAAGATATTGCCCACGTCATGTGCATCTGTCCTGAACTAAAGGTCTTGAGGTATAACTTACTACGTCCCGCCTTTAACCCCTTCGCTGCTAGGCCTTTTCCCCTCCTGTGCTAAGCCCTTTTTTGGCGATTTGGGGTAGTGCGCGCTTAGGCCCTTGTAACTTTTTGACCACATAAGGTATCCACGCCAAATTTGCGTCCTTTTCTTCCAACATCATGTGGATTCTAAAGGTGCCCAGGGTTTGTGGATTACCTTGGAGGGGTCCCAGAAATTAACCAAAATATAGTGATTTTTTTGTTTTTTTCAGAAAAATGGGAAAAATGGGCTGCAAATGAAAGCCTCTGGGTTTTTCCCTGAAAATGTTATCAAAAAAGGGTTTGTGGGGCTGAAATCTCCATTTTCTCAGCTTTTAGGAAATGACAGTCTTTTGTCAGAGAACCGACATTTTTCACACAGTTTTGGCATTTTTCTGGGAAATAGCCTATTTTTGCTATTTTTAGAGCTTTCCACCTCCTTCCAGTTAATGGTAGAAATGAGTTTGAAAGCAATAATGGATCCTAGAAAGCTGTACATTTTCAAAAAGTAGACAAAATTCTGAATTCAGAAAGGGGTCATTTGTCTAAATCCATGAAGGTTTCTTTATAGAAACTAACAGTTAAATATTGGAATAATTGAAAATTTGTTGAAAAAAACAGCCTTTTGTCTCAACGTTTTCACCTATAACTTTTTCTAGTTTTGACAGCTCTTAGAAAGCAATATACCGTTACATCCGTTAGACCTTCCTGGTTGTGGGGATATATAGGACTTGTAGTTTCACCAAGAACCCGACGAACCCAGATCCAAAAACTGAGCAGCAACTTGCAATGGTATTTTTTCATTTACTGGGTATAGAGCACTTTGTCTTGGAAAATGTATACATGGAAAAATCTGTATGAAAGACACCTATGTATTTCTGAATTGGGTACAAAATATAGAGTTCAGAAACAGTATATTATTGCTAATTTTCAAAATTGGGAATACTCATACTAGCATGAGAATTATTGGTCATTTTTCAAAATTATTTTTTTGTTACACAATGTCTTTCATTGAAAGGGAGAAATGCGCAAAAGCTCAATTGGTAATAACAGTTGATTTACAAATCTGAATTAACCCAAGTCTCCCGATAAAAACGGTACCTCACTTGTGTGGGTCGCCCTTGTGCCTGCGACAGGAAACGGCGCAAAATGCAAAGTGGTGACACCTAAATTTTGCAGTTACAAATTGACCCTTTTTTAGCAAAGTGCCTACCTGTGGTTTTTGCACCCTAGCTCTGCCGGCACCTAGGGAAACCTAGCAAACCTATACATTTTTGAAAAGTAGACACCCAGGGGAATTCAGGATGGGGTGACTTGACTGCCTACCACCAGGTCTTGTTACCCAGAATCCCTTGCAAACCTACGAATTTGACAAAAAAAAACACATTTTCCTCACATTTCTGTGGAGGAAAGTTCTGGAATCTGCTTGGATCAACAAATTTCCACCCACCCAGTGTTCCCCCAGGTCTCCCGAAAACAATGGTACCTCACTTGCGTGGGTAGGCATAGTGGCTGCGACACGAAACAGCGCAAAACGCAACGTGGTCGCACCTCAATTTCCCAGTGAAATCTTGCGCTCTTTGGACAAAGAGACTACCTTTTGTTTTTGAGCCCTAGCTCTGCCAGCACCTAGGGAAACCTAGCAAACCTATACATTTTTGAAAAGTAGACACCCAGGGGAATTCAGGATGGGGTCACTCGACTACCTACCCCCAGGTTCTCTTACCCAGAATCCCTTGCAAAGCTAAGAAATTGGGAAAAAAAACGCATTTTCCTCACATTTCTGTGGTGGAAAGTTCCGGAATCTGCGTGGATCAACAAATTTCCACCCACCCAGCGTTCCCCCAGGTCTCCCGAGAAAAATGGTACCTCACTTGCCTGGGTAGGCATAGTGGCTGCGACAGGAAACAGTGCAAAAAGCAACGTGGTCACAACTCAATTTTTCAGTGAAATTGTGCACGTTTTGGGCAAAGAGACTACCTTTTGTTTTTGAACCCTAGCTCTGCCGGCACCTAGGGAAACCTAGCAAACCTATACATTTTTGAAAAGTAGACACCCAGGGGAATTCAGGATGGGGTCACTCGACTGCCTACCCCCAGGTTCTCTTACCCAGAATCCCTTGCAAAGCTAAGAAATTGGAAAAAAAACGCATTTTCCTCACATTTCTGTGGTGGAAAGTTCCGGAATCTGCGTGGATCAACAAATTTCCACCCACCCAGCGTTCCCCCAGGTCTCCCGAGAAAAATGGTACCTCACTTGCCTGGGTAGGCATAGTGGCTGCGACAGGAAACAGTGCAAAACGCAACGTGGTCACAACTCAATTTTTCAGTGAAATTGTGCACGTTTTGGGCAAAGAGACTACCTTTTGTTTTTGAACCCTAGCTCTGCCGGCACCTAGGGAAACCTAGCAAACCTATACATTTTTGAAAAGTAGACACCCAGGGGAATTCAGGATGGGGTCACTCGACTGCCTAACCCCAGGTTCTCTTACCCAGAATCCCTTGCAAAGCTAAGAAATTGGAAAAGAAAACGCATTTTCCTCACATTTCTGTGGTGGAAAGTTCCGGAATCTGCGTGGATCAACAAATTTCCACCCACCCAGCGTTCCCCCAGGTCTCCCGAGAAAAATGGTACCTCACTTGCCTGGGTAGGCATAGTGGCTGCGACAGGAAACAGTGCAAAACGCAACGTGGTCACAACTCAATTTTTCAGTGAAATTGTGCACGTTTTGGGCAAAGAGACTACCTTTTGTTTTTGAACCCTAGCTCTGCCGGCACCTAGGGAAACCTAGCAAACCTATACATTTTTGAAAAGTAGACACCCAGGGGAATTCAGGATGGGGTCACTCGACTGCCTACCCCCAGGTTCTCTTACCCAGAATCCCTTGCAAAGCTAAGAAATTGGAAAAAAAAACACATTTTCCTCACATTTCTGTGGTGGAAAGTTCCGGAATCTGCGTGGATCCACAAATTTCCACCCACCCAGCGTTTCCCCAGGTCTCCCGAGAAAAATGGTACCTCACTTGCCTGGGTAGGCATAGTGGCTGCGACAGGAAACAGTGCAAAACGCAACGTGGTCACAACTCAATTTTTCAGTGAAATTGTGCACGTTTTGGGCAAAGAGACTACCTTTTGTTTTTGAACCCTAGCTCTGCCGGCACCTAGGGAAACCTAGCAAACCTATACATTTTTGAAAAGTAGACACCCAGGGGAATTCAGGATGGGGTCACTCGACTGCCTACCCCCAGGTTCTCTTACCCAGAATCCCTTGCAAAGCTAAGAAATTGGAAAAAAAAACGCATTTTCCTCACATTTCTGTGGTGGAAAGTTCCGGAATCTGCGTGGATCAACAAATTTCCACCCACCCAGCGTTTCCCCAGGTCTCCCGAGAAAAATGGTACCTCACTTGCCTGGGTAGGCGTAGTGGCTGCGACAGGAAACAGTGCAAAACGCAACGTGGTCACAACTCAATTTTTCAGTGAAATTGTGCACGTTTTGGGCAAAGAGACTACCTTTTGTTTTTGAACCCTAGCTCTGCCGGCACCTAAGGAAACCTAGCAAACCTATACATTTTTGAAAAGTAGACACCCAGGGGAATTCAGGATGGGGTCACTCGACTGCCTACCCCCAGGTTCTCTTACCCAGAATCCCTTGCAAAGCTAAGAAATTGGAAAAAAAAACGCATTTTCCTCACATTTCTGTGGTGGAAAGTTCCGGAATCTGCGTGGATCAACAAATTTCCACCCACCCAGCGTTCCCCCAGGTCTCCCGAGAAAAATGGTACCTCACTTTCCTGGGTAGGCATAGTGGCTGCGACAGGAAACAGTGCAAAACGCAACGTGGTCACAACTCAATTTTTCAGTGAAATTGTGCACGTTTTGGGCAAAGAGACTACCTTTTGTTTTTGAACCCTAGCTCTGCCGGCACCTAGGGAAACCTAGCAAACCTATACATTTTTGAAAAGTAGACACCCAGGGGAATTCAGGATGGGGTCACTCGACTGCCTACCCTCAGGTTCTCTTACCCAGAATCCCTTGCAAAGCTAAGAAATTGGAAAAAAAACGCATTTTCCTCACATTTCTGTGGTGGAAAGTTCCGGAATCTGCGTGGATCAACAAATTTCCACCCACCCAGCGTTCCCCCAGGTCTCCCGAGAAAAATGGTACCTCACTTGCCTGGGTAGGCATAGTGGCTGCGACAGGAAACAGTGCAAAACGCAACGTGGTCACAACTCAATTTTTCAGTGAAATTGTGCACGTTTTGGGCAAAGAGACTACCTTTTGTTTTTGAACCCTAGCTCTGCCGGCACCTAGGGAAACCTAGCAAACCTATACATTTTTGAAAAGTAGACACCCAGGGGAATTCAGGATGGGGTCACTCGACTGCCTACCCCCAGGTTCTCTTACCCAGAATCTCTTGCAAAGCTAAGAAATTGGAAAAAAAAACACATTTTCCTCACATTTCTGTGGTGGAAAGTTCCGGAATCTGCGTGGATCAACAAATTTCCACCCACCCAGCGTTCCCCCAGGTCTCCCGAGAAAAATGGTACCTCACTTGCCTGGGTAGGCATAGTGGCTGCGACAGGAAACAGTGCAAAACGCAACGTGGTCACAACTCAATTTTTCAGTGAAATTGTGCACGTTTTGGGCAAAGAGACTACCTTTTGTTTTTGAACCCTAGCTGTGCCGGCACCTAGGGAAACCTAGCAAACCTATACATTTTTGAAAAGTAGACACCCAGGGGAATTCAGGATGGGGTCACTCGACTGCCTACCCCCAGGTTCTCTTACCCAGAATCCCTTGCAAAGCTAAGAAATTGGAAAAAAAAACGCATTTTCCTCACATTTCTGTGGTGGAAAGTTCCGGAATCTGCGTGGATCAACAAATTTCCACCCACCCAGCGTTCCCCCAGGTCTCCCGAGAAAAATGGTACCTCACTTGCCTGGGTAGGCATAGTGGCTGCGACAGGAAACAGTGCAAAACGCAACGTGGTCACAACTCAATTTTTCAGTGAAATTGTGCACGTTTTGGGCAAAGAGACTACCTTTTGTTTTTGAACCCTAGCTCTGCCGGCACCTAGAGAAACCTAGCAAACCTATACATTTTTGAAAAGTAGACACCCAGGGGAATTCAGGATGGGGTCACTCGACTGCCTACCCCCAGGTTCTCTTACCCAGAATCCCTTGCAAAGCTAAGAAATTGGAAAAAAAACACATTTTCCTCACATTTCTGTGGTGGAAAGTTCCGGAATCTGCGTGGATCAACAAATTTCCACCCACCCAGCGTTCCCCCAGGTCTCCCGAGAAAAATGGTACCTCACTTGCCTGGGTAGGCATAGTGGCTGCGACAGGAAACAGTGCAAAACGCAACGTGGTCACAACTCAATTTTTCAGTGAAATTGTGCACGTTTTGGGCAAAGAGACTACCTTTTGTTTTTGAACCCTAGCTCTGCCGGCACCTAGGGAAACCTAGCAAACCTATACATTTTTGAAAAGTAGACACCCAGGGGAATTCAGGATGGGGTCACTCGACTGCCTACCCCCAGGTTCTCTTACCCAGAAACCCTTGCAAAGCTAAGAAATTGGGAAAAAAAACGCATTTTCCTCACATTTCTGTGGTGGAAAGTTCCGGAATCTGCGTGGATCAACAAATTTCCACCCACCCAGCGTTCCCCCAGGTCTCCCGAGAAAAATGGTACCTCACTTGCCTGGGTAGGCATAGTGGCTGCGACAGGAAACAGTGCAAAACGCAACGTGGTCACAACTCAATTTTTCAGTGAAATTGTGCACGTTTTGGGCAAAGAGACTACCTTTTGTTTTTGAACCCTAGCTCTGCCGGCACCTAGGGAAACCTAGCAAACCTATACATTTTTGAAAAGTAGACACCCAGGGGAATTCAGGATGGGGTCACTCGACTGCCTACCCCCAGGTTCTCTTACCCAGAATCCCTTGCAAAGCTAAGAAATTGGAAAAAAAACCGCATTTTCCTCACATTTCTGTGGTGGAAAGTTCCGGAATCTGCGTGGATCAACAAATTTCCACCCACCCAGCGTTCCCCCAGGTCTCCCGAGAAAAATGGTACCTCACTTGCCTGGGTAGGCATAGTGGCTGCGAAAGGAAATGGTTCAAATTGTACGGTGGTGAATTTACAATACCAAATTGCAAAACAACCTTGATTTTGGGGGGGGGGGCACCTGAGTTTTTGGCCCGGGGCTCGGTGGTATTCTTTGGAAAGTTCAAAACCCAAACAGTTCTGAAAAGTAGACCCCTGGGGGAGTCCAGGGAGGTATGGCATGCGTGGGTCCCCGAACGTTGTCCTACCCAGAACACCTTGCAAACCTTAAAATTAGGTAAAATAATCACTTTTTCAAACTTTTTTGCGTGGAATCACCGTGCCGGCAAAAATGTCCTACCACCCAGCGCTCCCCTTGTTCTCCCGAGTAAAAGGATACCTCACTTGTGTGGGTGCCCCAAAGCAGAACAGGCCAAAAACGAATGTTGAAAAAAGTAGTATTTCAGTGTAACAAATTAAGCCCCCCTGCCTTAGTCACAGGCCTTTGGCCCACCCACACAAGTGAGGTATCATTTTACTCGGGAGAACAAGGGGAACGCAGGGTGGTAGGACATTTGTGCCGACACGGCGATCCCACGCAAAAATGTATGGAAAACTGTTTTTTTAACCTAAATTTGTGGTTTGCAGGGATTTCTGGGTAGGAAAACATTGGGGGACCCACGCATGCCATACCTCCCTGGACTCCCCCGGGTGTCTAGTTTTCAGAACTGTTTGGGTTTGGTAGTTTCCAAAGATGCCCGCCGAGCCCCGGTCCAAAAACTCAGTCCCCCCCCAAAAAAAAGAAGGTAATCTTGCTATTGGTTATTGTAATGTCTCCACCGTACGATTTGGACCGTTTCCTGTTGCAGCCACTATGCCTACCCACGCAAGTGAGGTACCATTTTTATCGGGAGACCTGGGGGAACGCTGGGTGGGAGGAAATTTGTGTGAGCCCAGTGACGCCACGCTTTCCCACACAAAAAAAGTGTGTAAAAACTGATTTTTCCATCAAAAATTGAGGTTTGCAAGGGATTCCGGGTAAAGGAACGTTGGAGAATCCACGCAAGCCATACCTCCTTGGAAGCCCCCGGGTGTCTACTTTTCAGAAATGTGTGGGTTTGGTAGGTTTCCCGACATGGCCGTCTCGCACGGGGCCAAAAACCCAGGTACCCCCTCTTTCAAAAGCTGGTGGTATTGAATGTCAATCCCACCAGCTTTTGAAAGAGGGGTTACCTGGGTTTTTGGCCCCGTGCGAGACGGCCATGTAGGAAAACCTACCAAACCCACACATTTCTGAAAAGTAGACACCCGGGGGCTTCCAAGGAGGTATGGCTTGCGTGGATCCTCCAACGTTCCTTTACCCAGAATCCCTTGCAAACCTCAATTTTTGCAGAAAAAGTCAGTTTTTTCACACTTTTTATGCGTGGGAAAGCGTGGCGTCACTGGGCTCACACAAATTTCCTCCCACCCAGCGTTCCCCCAGGTCTCCCGAGAAAAATGGTACCTCACTTGCCTGGGTAGGCATAGTGGCTGCGAAAGGAAATGGTTCAAATTGTACGGTGGTGAATTTACAATACCAAATTGCAAAACAACCTTGATTTTGGGGGGGGGGGCACCTGAGTTTTTGGCCCGGGGCTCGGTGGTATTCTTTGGAAAGTACAAAACCCAAACAGTTCTGAAAAGTAGACCCCCGGGGGAGTCCAGGGAGGTATGGCATGCGTGGGTCCCCGAACGTTTTCCTACCCAGAACACCTTGCAAACCTTAAAATTAGGTAAAATAATCACTTTTTCAAACTTTTTTGCGTGGAATCACCGTGCCGGCAAAAATGTCCTACCACCCAGCGCTCCCCTTGTTCTCCCGAGTAAAAGGATACCTCACTTGTGTGGGTGCCCCAAAGCAGAACAGGCCAAAAACGAATGTTGAAAAAAGTAGTATTTCAGTGTAACAAATTAAGCCCCCCTGCCTTAGTCACAGGCCTTTGGCCCACCCACACAAGTGAGGTATCATTTTACTCGGGAGAACAAGGGGAACGCAGGGTGGTAGGACATTTGTGCCGACACGGCGATCCCACGCAAAAATGTATGGAAAACTGTTTTTTTAACCTAAATTTGTGGTTTGCAGGGATTTCTGGGTAGGAAAACATTGGGGGACCCACGCATGCCATACCTCCCTGGACTCCCCCGGGTGTCTAGTTTTCAGAACTGTTTGGGTTTGGTAGTTTCCAAAGATGCCCGCCGAGCCCCGGTCCAAAAACTCAGTCCCCCCCCCAAAAAAAAAGAAGGTAATCTTGCTATTGGTTATTGTAATGTCTCCACCGTACGATTTGGACCATTTCCTTTCGCAGCCACTATGCCTACCCAGGCAAGTGAGGTACCATTTTTATCGGGAGACCTGGGGGAACGCTGGGTGGGAGGAAATTTGTGTGAGCCCAGTGACGCCACGCTTTCCCACGCATAAAAAGTGTGAAAAAACTGACTTTTTCTGCAAAAATTGAGGTTTGCAAGGGATTCTGGGTAAAGGAACGTTGGAGGATCCACGCAAGCCATACCTCCTTGGAAGCCCCCGGGTGTCTACTTTTCAGAAATGTGTGGGTTTGGTAGGTTTTCCTACATGGCCGTCTCGCACGGGGCCAAAAACCCAGGTAACCCCTCTTTCAAAAGCTGGTGGGATTGACATTCAATACCACCAGCTTTTGAAAGAGGGGGTACCTGGGTTTTTGGCCCCGTGCGAGACGGCCATGTCGGGAAACCTACCAAACCCACACATTTCTGAAAAGTAGACACCCGGGGGCTTCCAAGGAGGTATGGCTTGCGTGGATTCTCCAACGTTCCTTTACCCGGAATCCCTTGCAAACCTCAATTTTTGATGGAAAAATCAGTTTTTACACACTTTTTTTGTGTGGGAAAGCGTGGCGTCACTGGGCTCACACAAATTTCCTCCCACCCAGCGTTCCCCCAGGTCTCCCGATAAAAATGGTACCTCACTTGCGTGGGTAGGCATAGTGGCTGCAACAGGAAACGGTCCAAATCGTACGTTGGAGACATTACAATAACCAATAGCAAGATTACCTTCTTTTTTTTGGGGGGGGGGACTGAGTTTTTGGACCGGGGCTCGGCGGGCATCTTTGGAAACTACCAAACCCAAACAGTTCTGAAAACTAGACACCCGGGGGAGTCCAGGGAGGTATGGCATGCGTGGGTCCCCCAATGTTTTCCTACCCAGAAATCCCTGCAAACCACAAATTTAGGTTAAAAAAACAGTTTTCCATACATTTTTGCGTGGGATCGCCGTGTCGGCACAAATGTCCTACCACCCTGCGTTCCCCTTGTTCTCCCGAGTAAAATGATACCTCCCTTGTGTGGGTGGGCCAAAGGCCTGTGACTAAGGCAGGGGGGCTTAATTTGTTACACTGAAATACTACTTTTTTCAACATTCGTTTTTGGCCTGTTCTGCTTTGGGGCACCCACACAAGTGAGGTATCCTTTTACTCGGGAGAACAAGGGGAGCGCTGGGTGGTAGGACATTTTTGCCGGCACGGTGATTCCACGCAAAAAAGTTTGAAAAAGTGATTATTTTACCTAATTTTAAGGTTTGCAAGGTGTTCTGGGTAGGAAAACGTTCGGGGACCCACGCATGCCATACCTCCCTGGACTCCCCCGGGGGTCTACTTTTCAGAACTGTTTGGGTTTTGTACTTTCCAAAGAATACCACCGAGCCCCGGGCCAAAAACTCAGGTGCCCCCCCCCCAAAATCAAGGTTGTTTTGCAATTTGGTATTGTAAATTCACCACCGTACAATTTGAACCATTTCCTTTCGCAGCCACTATGCCTACCCAGGCAAGTGAGGTACCATTTTTCTCGGGAGACCTGGGGGAACGCTGGGTGGGAGGAAATTTGTGTGAGCCCAGTGACGCCACGCTTTCCCACGCATAAAAAGTGTGAAAAAACTGACTTTTTCTGCAAAAATTGAGGTTTGCAAGGGATTCTGGGTAAAGGAACGTTGGAGGATCCACGCAAGCCATACCTCCTTGGAAGCCCCCGGGTGTCTACTTTTCAGAAATGTGTGGGTTTGGTAGGTTTCCCTAGATGGCCGTCTAGCACGGGGCCAAAAACCCAGGTAACCCCTCTTGCAAAAGCAGGCGGTATTGACATTCAATACAACCAGCTTTTGCAAGAGGGGTTACCTGGGTTTTTGGCCCCGTGCTAGACGGCCATCTAGGGAAACCTACCAAACCCATACATTTCTGAAAAGTAGACACCCGGGGGCTTCCAAGGAGGTATGGCTTGCGTGGATCCTCCAACGTTCCTTTACCCAGAATCCCTTGCAAACCTCAATTTTAGCTAAAAAAAAAAAACGGTTTTTTCACACTTTTTTGCATGGGAAAGCGTGGCATCACTGGGCTCACACAAATTTCCTCCCACCCAGCGTTCCCCCAGGCCTCCCGATAAAAATGGTACCTCACTTGCGTGGGTAGGCATAGTGGCAGCAACAGGAAGCGGTCCAAATCATACAGTGGAAAAATAAGTTTTCAATTTGAGAGCGTGTGATTCAAGGAAATTGTGACAGACAATTTCAAGTTTGCAGGAGATTCTGGATAAAAATCCACAATAGAATTCACCAGAAAGATATGACCATATACTTCCATGGTTTAACAATAATAACTAAATTTAGTAAGTTATTTATAGCTATAATGTTCACCGTAACAGAGTTACTCAAAAGGCAAACATTCAAGGCACGGCTAAGTATTCCTGAAAGACACACACATACAGGTTGGATTTGGCACGAGGGCGAGTGATGATTCAGTACATAAAATTTTATTAACAAGATATTTCAAAAAATGAAATGCACTGTCAATAAAAAAATGCATAAAAACCGAACCAGTGACTCGCAACTCGTGAGCTGTAAAGCCACGACAAGGCACCAACCATTTTACAGGCCATTCACGCGCCTTTCATACCTGATACAAACCAGACCATTGACACCATCCAGAAAGAACAGCAACACACTACAACAATCACAATAAGAGACAAGGTACACCCTACTTCAGAAAGAGATAAAAGACAAACATTACTGCACAGCCATCTAATCCGCAAGCACACACACATTCTGGTTGGATTTGGCACGAGGGTGAGTGATGATTCAGTACATACAATTGTATTCGCAAGTAATTTCAAAAAAATGAAATACACTGCGTATAATTGAAAGTATGATAAACTGAACCACTGACTCACAGCTCGTGAGCTGTAAAGCCACGTCAAGGCACCAACCTCTTTACAGGCCATTCATACACCTTTCGTACGTGTGACACATACAAAACATTCACACCGCCAGCCGCGGACCCATCACATTTCAACACTCACACCAGCAGACAGCGCCATTCAAGGGCCCATCACTTTCACACGCCCACATTTCTGACACTGCAACTACACAAAATGATGGACTGCGTGGAGTGTCACTCAACTAGCAGTGTGTGTAGTGACCAACAGAAAGTAACTACTCACACACTGCCAGCCAAGCGCCAGTCCACCCACACCACCATCCAAGCACCAGACCATGCACACCGCCAGCCAAACCCCACTCAGCACACAACGACAGCCAAGCACAACTCCGTGCACAGACAGCCAAGAACCACTCCACACATACCACCAGCCAAGTACCACTCCACACACACCACCAGCCAAGCACCACTCCACACACACCGCCAGCCAAGCACCACTCCATGCAAACAGCTAAGCACCACTCCACGCACACCATCCAGCCAAGTACCACTCCACACACACCACCAGCCATACACCAAACCACACACTCCACAAGCTAAACCCAACTCCATGCACAGACAGCCAAGCACCACTCCACGCACACCACCAGCCAAGCACCACTCCACACACACCACCAGCCAAACACCACTCCATGCACAGACAGCCAAGTACCACTCCACACACACCACCAGCCAAGCGCCACTCCACACACACCGCCAGCCAAGCACCAGCCGGCACACACCACAAACACATTGAGAATTCTTTTTTTGAAAAAAACACTAAACAAATGGAAATACCTACAAAACAGCTAACACAAATTCTTAAACTAAACACTTTGCACTAATGCCAATCCTTGAAACAAACTAAAAATTTCTTACAGAATGCAGACCAGGCAATTCAATTTAGAGCTCATTCAAACTCCCAAAACTTCTTTTGCGTGTGGTACAATTTAAAACAACCTGACAGACACAATGCAGGCTTAGAAGGACAGTCAGGACAGTATAAACGAGACTCCTTCCGCACGCCTCTTCGCCAACAGACTCTGCATCTTCTAGTCGGAAAGTCTCTTGCGGGAGTGGAAGGAATAGATTCAAGAAAGTGGCGATCTTTCAATCTAGCCACTTCCTCCACCACTCCAAATCTAGGAACACTTGCCTCCTCCAAAAGTACAAGCCTGCCTATTATAGACTCCTGAAACTTAACAAAAGGCATCTTATTCTGAGGACAAGACTTCTGATACACAACAAAAGCATTAAAAATTGCCAAGTGGAACAGATGGATAGCCAACTTCTTGTACCAAACGTAAGCCTCTCGAAGAACAGCATAAGGTTCCAACCTCTGATCTACTCTGTCAACACCTCCCATGAACTTATTGTAATCTACAATGCACACAGGTTTGCGCACTTCAGCACCCTGACCCCAAAACAGGCTGAGGTACAGTACTTTCGTCATGGATAGTAGTCAGCATGTACACATCTCTCTTGTCTGAAAACTTCACAGCCAGAAGCTCCCCACATCACAATGCAGTAGACTGTCCCCTCACAAGCCTTTTGCAAACAAGTTCCTTTGGGAAACCTTTCCGGTTACTGCGCATTGTGCCACAAGCAACAGTGCCCACTTTGGCCAACTCCTTGAACAACCGCACACCAGTGTAGAAGTTATCTACATACAAATGGTGGCCTTTGTGAAATAATCCTCAACCTAGTTCCCATACAATCTTCTCAGTCACTCCAAAAGTAGAAGGACAACCAGGAGGGTTAATGCTGGACTCCTTACCAGTGTACACCCTGAAATTGTAGACATATCCAGTCTCACTGTCACACAGCATATACATTTTGATTCCATAGCGTGCCCTCTTACTAGGAATGTATTGCCTAAAAACCAAGCGGCCCTTGAACAACAGCAAAGACTCATCCACTGCAATTTCTTTACCAGGGACAAAGATCTCAGAAAAACGATCAACAAAGTGATCCAGGACAGGTCGAATTTTAAACAAACGGTCACAATCAGGGTGATCGCGTGACAACGCTAAACTATTATCAACAAAATGCAACATCCGAAGAAGAAGCGTATACCGATCACGACTTATGATTGCTGGAAATATAGCTGTTGCCATCAAGGGACTAGTGGACCAATATGAAGTAATCGATGGCTTCCTTAGCAAGCCCATCAAAAAAGTTAATCCCAAAAACTTTTTCAACTCTTCAACATTTGTGGGAGTCCACCGGATTGCTCTAGAATGGGGCTTAAGGCTGGCACTGTTGGCCCTCAAATATTGTTCGGCATACAAATTGGTTTGATCAACAATCACTTGCAAAAACACATTGTCAAAAAACAACTCAAAAAATTTATTGGCAGAAAATTCTCAGTATTCACTCTACACCCAGGAACACCAGTGAACTCTGGCAATGCCGGCTGCACCATGCCAGGGGGAACCCAGAGGCCATCCATATCAACGGGGGGAGCAGCCGCCCCAGCCTGCAGCACCAAAACATCTTGCTGCTGTTCACCAACGGGAGGCCTAACAGCCACAGATACTTCTGGCTGCACATCAACAGAAGACATAGCATCCCCAGAGGGCTCTTCCTGCACTACAACAACGGGAAGCCCAGCAGCCTGAGATGCTTCTTGCTGCACTACACCACCGGGAAACCAAGCAGACCCAGATGCCTCTTGCCCCTCTACACCAATGGGAAGCCTAACTGCCACAGATACTTCAGGCTGCACAACACCAACAGAAGACATAGCATCCCCAGAGGGCGCATCATGCACTACACCAACGGGAAGCCCAGCAGCCTGAGATGCTACTTGCTGCACTACACCACCGGGAAGCCTAACAGCCACAGATGCCTTTTGCTGCACTACACCAGCAGGAAGACGAAAAGCACCAGATGCCTCTTTGCGCACCACAGCAATGTGAAGCCTTTTGGGCGCAGGCTCCAGCCCACTTACCTCTTGCCGACGTAAAAAGAAAGGAAACCTTGCGGCCCTAGGCAGCAGCACAGATGCCTCTTGGCCCACTACCGGCATCACAATGTCCTCCTCTAACATAGGCCCTTCATCAGCACTAGAAGAAGATTCATCTTCCGATGATGATACCATGCGAAGAGAAAACTCACTGCCTGAATCTTCTGCCCCCACCTGGGAGTCCAAATCGGAGTCAGACTCTGAACCATGGTCAGAGGAAGACTCAAAAAGCAAACCAAGAACCTGCTGAGCAGTAATCCTGCGACTAGCCATTATCCTTCAAAAGCAAGAAGACTGCACACACAAGTGAACAACAACCTACACTTTGCAAAGTAAGAAGTAAACAAGGTAAGGCTTTCACAAACAGATAAATACAATCCAAAACTATTTCACTCTAACCAAATATAGCTACACTCACCAGCACCTACTCTGTTGAGACACAGCAAAAAGAAATGATATCCCACTAGAAAGAAAAAAAGAAATGACAGATTAGAAAACAAAGTACACATCAAGCACTAATACTGAAAACAAAAAAAACCAGAGCCACACAAACTGGTAGAAGTACAACCTTTTTCAATAAGACAAACAACAAGGGAAAGTAGTACAAAATACATTCACTTACCAAGCACAAGCAACTACACAAGCTGCTAACAGACACGCAACCTACAACAATCCAAACAGCAAAAGCCTGAAACAAGACAAAAATAGAGAAGAAAAAAAAAATAACTACCACATTTCACAAACAATATAACAATTCAAAAAACAACACACAAACTTGCCCCCCAAATTTAAATTCAGCAAGATGGGCCACCAAATAGGGCTTAGACCAATTGGGATTAGATGAGGTTTAACATCAAGACACTGGTTAATTTTTTGAATTTTTTTTACTGCCAGACCCCTTTGGTGCCAGTCAGTCTTTTGCTCCTAACAGTACCCCCATCACACAGGGGCAGTAAGGACATTCATATACCTTTTGTACGTGTGACACATACAAAACATTTACACCGCCAGCGCCATTCAAGGGCCCATCACTTTCACACGCCCACATATCTGACACAGCAACTACAGAAAAAGATGGACTGCGTAGAGTGTCACTCAACTAGCAATGTGTGTAGTGACCAACAGAAAGTAACTACTCACACACCACCAGCCAAGCGCCACTCCACGCATACCGCCAGCCAAGCACCACTCAGTGCACAGACAGCAAAGTAGCACTCCACGCACACCACCAGCCAAGCGCCACTCCACCCACACCGCCAGCCAAGCAGCACTCCGTGCACAGACAGCAAATGACCACTGCACACACACCAGCCAAGCACCACTCCACACACACCGCCAGCCAAGCACACTGCGTGCATAGATAGCCAAGTACCCCTCCACGCACACTGCCAGCCAAACACCACTCAGCGCACACCGACAGCCAAGTACCACTCCACACACACCGCCAGCCAAGCACCACTCCACGCACACCGCAAGCCAAGCGCCACTCACCGCCAGCCAAACACCGCTCCACGCACACCATCCAGCCAAGTACCACTCCACACACACCGCCAGCCAAACACCACTCCACACACACCACCAGCCAAACACCACTCCGTGCACAGACAACCAAGTACCACTCCACACACACCACCAGCCAAGCGCCACTCCACACACACCGCCAGCCAAGCAGCACTCCGTGCACAGACAGCAAAGTAGCACTCCTCGCACACCACCAGCCTTGCGCCACTCCACACACACCGTCAGCCAAGCACCACTCCGTGCACAGACAGCAAAGTATCACTCCACGCACACCACCAGCCAAGCGCCACTCCACACACACCGCCAGCCAAGCAGCACTCCATGCACAGACAGCAAATGACCACTCCACACACACACCACCAGCCAAGAGCCACTCCACACACACCGCCAGCCAAGCACCACTCCGTGCATAGATAGCCAAGTACCACTCCACGCACACCGCCAGCCAAACACCACTCAGCGCACACCGACAGCCAAGTACCACTCCACACACACCGCCAGCCAAGCACCACTCCACGCACACCGCAAGCCAAGCGCCACTCCGTGCACAGACAGCCAAGTACCACTGCACGCACACCGCCAGCCAAGCACCACTCCACGCACACCGCAAGCCAAGCGCCACACACCACCAGCCAAACACCACTCCGTGCACAGACAGCCAAGTACCACTCCACACACACTGCCAGCCAAGCACCACTCTGTGCATAGATAGCCAAGTACCCCTCCACGTACACCGCCAGCCAAAAACCACTCAGCGCACACCGACAGCCAAGTACCACTCCACACACACCGCCAGCCAAGCACCACTCCACGCACACGGCAAGCCAAGCGCCACTCACCACCAGCCAAACACCGCTCCATGCACACATCCAGCCAAGTACCACTCCACACACACCACCAGCCAAACATCACTCCGTGCACAGACAGCCAAGTACCACTGCACGCACATCCAGCCAAGCGCCACTCCACACGCACCGCCAGCCAAACCCCACTCCACGCACACTGCAAGCCAAGCGCCACTCCGCACACACCGCCAGCCAAGCACTACTCCTTGCCCAAGGGGTCGCTACCTAAAAACAAAATTTTAATTCCCTGGTGCTAGTGGGCATTTTCTGCCCCCCCCTGGGTGCAAAACTGCCCCCAGGGTGGACAGAAAAACAAAAAAACCATCATGGCCACCTGGAAGCGACCCTTACCCAAGGGGTCGCTTCCCAAAACAAACACATTGCCCCAACAAAAAACCCTAGTGCTAGTGGGAAATTTCTGCCCCCCCTGGGGGCAAAACGGCCGAAAAACAGGCCGATTTGCCCCCGGGGGGGGCAGAAAAACAAAAAGTTAAATATGAGGCCACCTGGAAGTGACCCTTGCCCAAGGGGTCGCTTCCTAAAAGCTAAAAACAAAATCCCTGGTGCTAGTGGGCATTTTCTGTCCCCCCTGGGGGCAAAACGGCAAAAAAAACGGGCCGATTTGCCCCCAGGGGGGGACAGAAAAACGTAAACAAAAACAATCGCCGCCATCTTGGCTTAACAAAACAACCCTGGTGCTAGTGGGAAATTTCTGCCCCCCCTGGGGGCAAAACGGCCGAAAAAACGGGCCGATTTGCCCCCAGGGGGGGCAGAAAATCGAAAATTATATTGTTGCCCACCTGGAAGCGACCCTTGCCCAAGGGGTCGCTTCCGAAAAGCTAAATAAACAATCCCTGGTGCTAGTGGGGGCATTTCCGCCGCACAATCGCGACGCTGTGCGCGATCGTGAGGCAGAAATGCCCTGCAAAGAGACATCAGGGGAAAGGAAAATCTCTTTCCTCTCCCCTGATGCCTCTTCGCTGCCCCAAACCCCCGCCGGAGTTCGAAAAACCTACCTTGCTGCACGGCGCTCAGGAAGCAAATGGCTTCCCGAGCGCAGGGAATCCCTGATGATGTCAGCGCGCGCTGTGCGCGCTGACGTCATCAGGGATTCCCACGGGGGGGGGGCGGGGGGTGCAGCGGAAGCTCTTCCGCTGCCGCCCCCAGCAGCACAACGAAGATCGCAGACCCTCGGGGGGAGCGCCAGCGCTTCTCCCGAGGGTGGGGCTGATGACGAGCTGGCCTTGTCATCCGCGCACGACAGGTAAGCGCCATGACGAGCCCAGCTCGTCATTAGCCTCGAAGGGGTTAAATTACATGGCGTCCGGACATGCAGGCAGGCTGTTTAACTGTGTTTTAATCCCACTGAAAAAAAATTAAACTGTCATGTCGTAAAAAAAATTTGGCTTAGCAGAAAAAAGACACAAGAGCGTTTGATGGCCAGTGAAACATTTTATTGACAATTACAAACTGATATTAACCAAACTTGTAAAATTGAGGAAATCTCGTATAATGATCTTTTACCAACTTTTAACAATGTTTTACTGTTTTGTAAAGATTTCAATTAATCATGTACAAATAAAATAAATACTATACTGTCTTTATCAGGAGACGAGGGGCGATTAGGAGGAGACTGAGGCCACATCACTGTTGCTTGCCTTCGCAGACGACGTGTCCAACATGTGTTCGTATCCGCAGAGCACAGGCAAGATACAGTCAACCCAGACTGATCTGACCAATAAGAACCAATGCTCGCTTACCTCCAGAGGCCAAGGTGTGCCCAGATGAAGCACCATACGTTCATGGCAACGATGCACCAGGAGTGTTCTTTCCATCTCTTTGGAGGGTGGGACGTCCATTACATAGCAGGAAAATTAAAACCAGGATACCTACAACAAGGAGTAGGCCCAGCGGAAGCCTTCCAAAAATGCTTCCTAATATGGTGTGTATAAATGATGGAATAACTCCAAAGATCGTCTGAAAGGTGCTTAATAGTCCAGAACCTATTCTCTTAAATAGGTACACTATCCCACTTGCATCGAAAATGTTCAAGATACGATATTCCATTTCTCCAAAATGGAGCTGGAAGTTCATTCGGACTAGTGCCTATATCTCAGCTAAGGACCTTGTAACCTGAAAATCAAAAGTCTCTTGGGCTAAGGTTAAGTCCACATCTTTCGGTTAAAGGATGGCTTTCCGTCTGCTCAGAGAATCAAACCGTATAAAGAAAACATTCAGTGAAGGCAATAGCGGCGCTTCCCTGACTGTGTAAACAATACTTCCATAAAACATGTATCCTTTCAATGAACACAATAGGTTTGCAACCGAGGCATTACATGCTCCGTTAAGCATAATATCCTGACAAATTAGAGACCCGCCTAAAGAACTCTCAGTCTGAACAGCTGAGAAAAACGTCAGTGTCCTCATTCCTGCATCTAAATCTGTATTGCAGTTCCCAAGATTTATGAATGTAGCTCTCTTTCTTTGCTTCGTATTTGCCTTCCTGGTGATACTGTAGACAGTATTGAAATTGGAATGTCGTGACTGGTACTGTAATGTGGCCATGGATTAACCATTCTCCGGTAAAAGGTAATTGGTCCAATTTTTCAATGTGCCTCATTGTATATTTTGCATCTCTTTGTGCCATAGTTGTCTGTCTTTCTGTCAGTTTGTATGCAGAAAACAGAGAGTTACTGTTGATATACCGCCAGGGCATGTGACCAGAGCACAATCAGCGTAGCGTCCAGCTATATAATAGAATGGATTGCAACTGCGATTGCCATGTTGAAGAATAGACAGATCCTTTTCTGTTATATCTATTGCAGCAGACACAATGTTGTCCAGTGAATAAATCCTGCACGTCAGTTGGGTCATACCATTGTGACCACTGCCAGATCCTTTCTAGGTTAACCCTGTCAATTTCCCCCAATCTCTCTGCAGCCTTCTGTTGAGAGATTTTCCATACATTGTTATAAATAGCGTATAAGAAGTGCTTCTGGCGTGATTTCTGGGGACCTAATAAAAGAGTTGGCCATCCATGGAGCGAGCCGTGAGCATGGAGAGACGATCCTCCTGTACCCTCTAGGTTTGGACCCTACATAGAGATTGTTCATAGCGATGAGCTGACGGGTGTTGTGGTGGCTCCCCGGTGTTCCGGCTCGTATGGGGGCCATTGTCTAACTCTCCGAGGGATGATGTGCGCTTCTCTTAATACACTGCCCTCCCCGCCGTCTACCAACAGGCTGTCTTTAACTACAGGGTTTTACCTCACTCTGAATGTCTTTGCAATTAATTGGAGATTCCTTCAACCATTCTGTTCCCATAGGTCACTACATGATAGAATTCCCAAAACTCACCAGCAACTGCTGAGGCATGATTTTTGCAATAATAGTTGAGTCCATCTACCACTGTTTCCATTATCTTATGACTATTGTGAGTCCTGTTTTTAGACTTTTTACCATGAGCTTTTTGTAAACCTTCCAGTAAACATCAGCACTTGAGTAGTGCGACAATGTGAAGCACGATTACTCATATCAAGGGTCATTATGTGAAGTAGTGTGGCTCACTGGTTAGAGGCGGCAGACCCGAGAGCAGAGGACGGCCCGGGACCAGGGTGCGATTCCCGGCGCGGCAGGTTTCTGGACCAGGGTCAGCGGACTCGATAATTCTCTCGCCTCGGTGCCCACTCTGATCAGCGATCACACTCGGCAACTCTGGGCACTAGCTTGCCTCATCTTCACTAACGGCCCCCCAGACCGCTGGGGATGCCTGGTCTCACCCTGGAGATACCCATTAAGGGACCATCTCTCAGGGAAGCCAGGAAGGGTTTCGCAGCGGTCAAAGCGCCAGGACGCCTACGGGTAGCAGTGCGCTATATAAATGCCTACACATTTACATTTACATTTACATTATTATTAATATCAAATATTTTTAGTGTTGAGAGAGACGTTATTGTTACTACGTCTACATAGATATAGACAAATTTGTGTTTCAGTATGAATTAACTCTCTTCCACAGGTCGTCCTCCACCTCTGTGGGCACTTTTCCCTCAGTTTCATATTTGGGAGGTAGGTGTTCCCACCTCACCACGGTGTGTAGATGCATTTCATTTGGTCCTGAAGAATTGCCATACGATCCTCCTGACGAGCGAGGCAAGAAACATGTTGACCTGTATAATTACGAGTAGAGCGTAAATATCCTGATTTATCACTGTCACATATTCGCCACTCTATCCTAATTTTAATCAGACAGGGAACCTACCAGAATAAAGGTCTCTTATTGGATTCCCTTACCTGTTTTAATCACCGCACGCACTTATTCACCACATCTGCACCTATTAGGTCCCTCACCCCCACGACACCATACGGCATGGAACAAAAGATCTCCGCCAAAGAGCCCCTCATTGGGTGCCCATCGGGTATTGCAGCACCGACCCAACGAGGAGCAGGCCCAATGATGAAGCATGACACCTAGCTGTCTGGATGTGTGAGGGCCCTAGTTCCAAAGGGAAGAATTACCCTCCCTTTTGGTACATTGTTTGGACTACCCCCGTAGTAATAGTTTCTTTGGCTCTCTCACCTTGCTCAAGACCCGCATAAGGAACTACATACCCTCTATTTTTATGAAGACTTAATAAAAGATCCCTAAGATCCATGTCATCTGAGAGTAAGGACAAGTGTTGAGGTTCTCAACCAATCTAGTCATAACTTCCAAACACTGTAGGATGTCACTCCCCCCGAATGTTCTAGTTGTTCGTAGCATTAGTCAAGCCTATGGGTACTAACCCCTTCCGTAGTGTCCCTAAATCTCGAATGACACCTATTTGTGTTGATAGGCCAAACCAACCCTCTCAGCCCTTCAAGAAGCAAGATACCTATCTCACTTCATCAGTATAAAAAAATAGGCCAAACCAACCATCCTATCCAATTGGGGTCTGAGTATTGTACGAACCATCATGTAGAATGTCATTCAATGTATCCTCACTGTGTTTTGTGTAATTTTCCCACCTCTCAAAGTGTGTAGGTGAGGGAATCCGAGGTGGGTTCAACTACTTGATCTTGGCTACCCCAAGACAGGAAGTCTGTTGAACAGTGCCATTCAGGAAGATAATTTGCTGTGGAATGAGGCATGCTCTAAATAAGACCTCAGTACCCTGAACCTGCCAATCTTTAGTCCCCCAGACAGATTTTGTTTCTATGGTGTCCCTCCAATAGTCGAAACCCTGTAAAGACAGCTGGGAAATAAAGAAGCAGAGTATATCTGTTTCATGTTTTTCTTTGCAGGTGTAGGTGCAAACTTATAATAATAATAAAGAGGTTGGGTCTGAAGTGTTAAACCCGGAAAAGAAGGCAAACTTCTATGCAAACGTTTGTGAACTACCTTTCGGTGAAGTTGAGCAGTGTTCACAATGAGGGTAAGTGAAAACATTACCCTGGTTTCTTGCTTTTTGCAAGAAATGATGACCATAGTGTTGGTAATAGTACATAGTGTCAAAATCAGATGTATCATCATACATTTCATTATCGGAAAATTCAGCAGATTGTTCTAAATCAGACAGCATAGTATTTACTGTTTGAACGTCCCAACCATCAGAGACAGTACTGGAGGTCGATGATATCATTTGAAAGAAATGTAAACAAGTGTGATATCTTATCTACTGAAGTTCAGTTGGACCATATATATCATATTCAACCCTATCCCAAACTATTCGTTCCGGACCCAGAACTGCTGTAATGTTCACTAAGGACACGTCTCTTTGTTTCCGATGAGATGATGTATGTGGTTTCAGGACCAAGTTCACATGTTGTACTCTGGAGCGTTCTGGGAGATACAAAGTAAATCTTTTTCAGCCATAGGTAGAAATCACGAATTTGTGTGTGGGAAACAGGAGCTGGTGGTGACTTGGGTTCACTTGGATCCAGAGAAAAAGTATAAAAATCGATGAAGCAGCCAGATGCAGTTCGATCTATTTTCGGGAGCTCAGCTGGTTTTCTAGAACTGCCAGATGACTCATTTCGAGATAGAGCACTTGTTTTGAGACAGATTCACATAGATGTCGGTATTTGGCCAAATTGAGATCTGTGTTTCATTTGTGTTTTGTTGCTGTTCCATTTTAACATTCTTAATAACAGGGGGTACCCGGTAAACCAAAAGGCATCTGGGTGAAAACAATAAATTACAAAAAAGGTGATGCCAAGGTATTTACTACAAAAAAGTTAATTCTGAGAACAAAAATGGTCAATTATTTGTCTCTTCACAACCTAAGTTTTTTTTTAAATAATCCGAATGTTATTATCCAAATAACAGAAAGCATAGGGATAAGGTTGGCCAATGTGGAAAAAATGGTTCCCACGTATCACACAAGTCAGGACGAACTTCCTATATATGGCACACCAGTACTTGCCCAGATTTCATAGGAGCCAGTGATTGAATCACCGGCAACCGCAGGGTATCAGACCCCAACTCCTATCTACGAGGCGAGCCAGAGTCTCCTGTTTCTCAGCGTGTAAACCTTATCCCTATGCTTTCTGTTATTTGGATAATAGCATTCGGATTATTTAAATATATTTTGTTGCCCTTTGTCCTGATGAGGCCTTAAAATAATTGAAAGGCCGAAACGCGTCGACAGTTATTATTAATTTCGGCACCTGATTTTGATTTGGAAACTGAATGGATAGATTTCCCAGGAGCATCATTGATTGTTGAAGCCAAAAAATCAATTGGGCTTCCTTTGCTTCTTGTTAATTTGGTGTCAGAAAAAGGAAATAAGGCCGAATTAAAGACAATGCCATGTTTTCCTTGTAAATAAACCATCGGGCTTCTTACATAAACTTTGGATCAAGGGTCCACAACAATAAGACATTTGGACCTCCTGGATTTAGATTACTAACTTTGTTTTTTGGAATTTCACACGTCAATCCTTAGAAGATTAAATATTGTTGGTCAACTGATTTATATTTAGAAATGTAAAAAAAGAAAAAGGATCTTTAAAATAATTCACAAACTATATTACTGTTTTGTTGTGTGTTTTTGTCTTTATTTATTTGTATTTGTATTTTGGCAATAACCATTGGATGAACGTCTTAACAAATGAGAGATATATATAAAAAAAAAAAAACTTAGGTTGTGAAGAGACAAATAATTGAAGGTTTTTGATCTCAGAATTAACTTGTTCCATTTTAACAGGCATGAGTTCCATTCCATTGCTGGTAAATCCATTACTTCGTAGAGTAGAATCTTCAAACGTTATTTGTATTTCTGTCTGAACTTCCTGTATGGTAGCGAGAGGAGATCGGCGGCTACCCAGGAACCCACGCAGCCTGCTATTCAGTATCAGCCACATAGTGTGGTTTGATCAGATCAATGGAGACAATTCTATTTGCTTTCTTGCCGGCAAGGGGCATAAGAAGTACTGTTCTTGTTCCTTCGACAGCCAGGATAGGTACAGGTGCTCTGTAAGATGACCCAAATTCATTTTGTTCTGTCTCTGACCAGGTCCCTGATATTCAGGACCCAGGCAGGTCTTGCCGGAACAGCTTTCACTTCCCCAGTGGCGGTGCGTTTTACATGGACATTGCTTTGTAATTCTTTCAATTCACGAGGTTCCTGTAAAACAGCCAAACGATCATTAATGTCAAGTGCTTTTTCATCTGCAACTGTGCTGCCACAGTCGAGGTCGGGTACCCACATTCTAGTTCCAAATAGAACCTCATATGGAGTACAGCGTCCTAGGGAACATCTTGGCACATATATATTGCCCTATGGACACCATATAGATGATTAACCCAACTGCCACTGAGCCTAATAACCTTGCTATTAAGGATTTGTTTAAAGTCCCAGTTTTTCCTCTCCACACTCGAATTTCACTCAGGATGATACGGAGATGAGTACCGCAAGAACATACCCAAACTTCCTATGGCTACTTTGTAAGTCCGTGAGCTAAACGCAGGGCCACGGTCAGAATGTAATATGCCAATAAAACAACCGCAAAGGTGCACCACAAAAAGCAAGACAATAAGTGCAAATGGTATTTAAGCACAATGAAGAAATATTTCTCAAAGAGATGTTGATAGTCTTCTGTTAATCTTTATTTTCAGTTTGCAGTGAAACATACAGCCGACGCGTTTCGTCCCAAACTGGGACTTCTTCAGGGCTTTAAGTTTGTGGTACGTCGCTTGTGGAGAGAATGTGGGAGGTAACCGGGGTCCAAGGGGCGCCTTCCCGGACACTGTAATCCTGATGTGCAAGCCGGAATGTGTATTATTTCATTCCAATGCCGAATTAACAGGATTGAACTGTAAGCATGCTAGTGGACGATGAGGGCAGTGCTTTACAGGGTTCCTGAGCAGTGAAAACGTCCTTGCCACCTTAATTTGTGTCTGTCTTTAACCTTCTACTGAGTAGTTTGTAATAATAGTAGTGGACAGGTGGTCCTCTTAGTCCAAGGGAGGAGGGTGTGGGCACTGTGTTCCAGCAGGCCGTTCCTAGTAAAACAGCCGGCGCCCATCCACAGCCCTCGTCCCGCGAAACACCCACAGCGACGATGTAATATGCCAATTGCATATGTCCCTATAAAGACTCGCAAATCCTTTATAACAGTTCGAGCATCAGTCAGGCGCTGGGGCCAACCCCACAGGAATCTAGAACATGAATCCACAGCCACCAAGATATGCTTGTAAATCCCATCAGATTGTAAGGGGCTGTTGTCGTCCAAATAGATACATGCCAGAGGTCTGTCTGATATCAGTAGTGGTGTCTGTGGTGGACGTACTACAGTGAAACTCTTCATCTGTTGACAGAAGTCGCACTTAAGGACAAAGCCCATGGTCTGCTTCGTAAGACCTGGCCACAAATAACAATGTTTCAATAGAGAAACGTTGCAGTAATATCTGCGTGTGCTGAACCCAGACCCTTGTGTGCAGCTAGAATTAAACCTAATCTGCGATCCATATCTGGTATTACTCTATCCCCCACTACTGGAATTTGAGCATACAGTATGTTTTACGACTCTAACTTGTAGGAGTACTTGAGTGGAAAACCTTTTGGCAAGACTGAGTTATTGTTGTGAGTAGCATTCACAGTTGTCATTATCTGTCCCTCTATCCTTGTACTAGAATGAGTGACTGCAGCAATGGCAGAAGTTCGCACTGACACCTTGCCAGCTTTATAAGCCAGTGAATTCCCTTCAATGTGCACTCCAACAGAATGATGACTCACTATGTGAATTACATGAGCCCATGGCAGGCGTTTCTTCAGCTCTGCCACTTGTTCTCAAAGCATTCTGTGCTTTATTGTGCAACCTTTGGAATCTCTAAATCCATTCTGGCCCCAATAGTGAAGATATATTGTATGAGTGGACACAGGAACATGAATCGCACACAATAAGTGTGGGTTATTCTCGATCCGTATTTTTTAATGCCTGTATCGGGCTTTTAGTTCTGCCAGCTGTGCCATGTAATCTCTGAGAGACTGCATCTGCATATTTCTAGGACGGAACTTGCAGTCCCGCATACGTCCCTTCACTATTGCACATGCCGCACTGTATTGCTGTTTACTTCCTACGGCCAGCTGAGCAGATCCATCCACGTAGATGATGTATTCATACTGATCTAGAGGCTTATTTAATTCGGGAGAGGATATTCTTGTTCATACTGCAGAATTGCTTGTGTTTTCAATGTGGAATCAAATTTGTAGTCTACACCTGTTGCAGTGCGAGAATTCGCCCATGGTATCCATCATGGATGTAATGCTTTTGTGTTTGGAACACTTGCTTTTGTAACAGCCTCTAAGGTTGGTACTGGAGTCAAGACAATTATGCTTTTCCCTTGCGCTAGTGCTCTTTCTCTCACTACAGAAGATTGTACTGCTGTCAGTATTTTTTTTGTGGATGCAAAATGCATCTCTGCATTTGTATACAAATGTGATTTGTAGCAATGGGTACCGTTTCGCATTCATTGAAGGTTCGGTTTTTGTGTCCTGATTGACCCACTATTACACGGATCACCAAGTTTGTGGTGTTTACACGTGTGTATAAGTGTTTGGAAGCTATCATGTCATCTTGTATGGAACAGAGAATTTCTGTGTGTTCCTGTGTCCAATGGCGGACTGAAAAATCAGGTCTAATAAAATTGTAGAAAGGTTTACCTTTTTCTGCATAATCCAAAATGTATGTTCTTGCAAAATGTAGGAATCCTAAAATAGATTGTAAGTTCTTCAGAGTTTGTAGAGGTTGGAGCAGCGCACATTTTTGAAAAAATTAGCTTCTAGGCTTTTCTCTTCACTTGAGAGCTCATATCCTAAAAATAGAACATTGGGCTGGGCAACTTTTGATTTTTCTTAAATGAAATTTGTAGCTTTCAGCAGCAAATGCTAGAATTATGTTGTTCACCCTACACAAGTGATCCAATAATTCATCGTCCGTCAGATAAATATCATCTACATAGGACAATGCCTCCTCATCACAATTGGTTTAAAAAAAAAAAAATTTTTTTAAATGTCTAAAAATAAAACATTTATTTTGTAGTTTTAAAATACTTTATAACCTTTGTTGAATGTTTTTTTAACTCTTTTTATTAATGAACAAAGACAATACAAAAAGGGAAAACAATAAAAACATCAGGTGATACATTTGTTCTTATTACACACAGATCATCCCGGCCAGATACAGAATATAAAATAACATCGTACAGCATGAGGGTCACGGGGATTCCTGTGCTTCCAATCTCAAACCCGTCAATGGAGGTTCACAAATTTCTCCCCGGTGAGTATTCCACGCTCCCCACACCTTCTCCTATTTCCTCGGGCATCCCCTGGCTACGAACACCATCTTTTCCCTGAACATGCACCAGTCAAGGTCTTCTGACCACTGAGTAATCCGGAGCGGTTGGCTAGCCCCCCCAAGCCGGGCAATGTTCCACTTGACCACCATATATGCCAGAGTGACCCACTGCTTCTAATACTCATTCAGATCCGTAGGCTCCAACACATTCAACAAGCACCTTCGGGCTCTGGCCATATCTCCGCCCCAAGACCTCTCTCAACACATCATGAATCTTAATCCAGTAATTTTGTATCACCACACAATGCCATAGGATATGAATCAGGGTGCCAGATTCTCCGCACTCTCTCCCTGTTTCATTTGCGCTAATCGGGGCCCTGTGATATAAGACCTGTGCAATATCTTCAACTGTACAAGTCGGAGCCTCATCTGAATTGCAATGACTGTAGGAGAAGAAATCGCTTCCACCTAGTCCTCATCATCCAGTTCCAGCCCGTCCCTACACCATTGATCTCTAATGTGTCCCAGGGGATTGTCCATATTATTGACCAACTTCTTATATATCAGAGAAACCGTTTTCTCAGGAATGCGTCCATCGAGCACCCGATCCTCAAGAGGCGACGACTCTGGAAGAACTGAGCCCCTGGGTATATGTGTGACAAGGGCATGTCGCACTTGCAGATACCGAAACCGCTCATTATTATGTAAGCGATATGTCTTTTGTAGAGACTCGAATGTGAGCACCTCATCCTTCCCCCAAACATCCTTTACACGGGTGATACCGATAGTGCCCCATTTATCGAACCCCTTGGTTTTCCAAAGGGTACCCAGCTTTTCAGAATTCAACAGGGGGGTTGCCTGAGTTAATCTGCCGTCCCACCCTAAACTTCTGTTAGCCACGTGCCATACTTGTACCGCAAGTGCTGTCAGCCGGTCAAGGCAAACTTCCTGACTTTAGCCTAGAAAGCCCTGTCTAACATTCCACCCGGCGCCTGTCGCTGGTCCATGGTGAATCCTGGGTTGCCCGGGGGGCCATAAACAATATGATTCACTGCCGCCAATTGCGAAGCCCAATAGTACCTCCGCACGTCCGGGAGATCAATCCCGCCATCATACCACTGAAGAGTGAGCTTGGTGAACGCGATACGGGGCCTACCATTCCACAGAAGCCGCCTCTGGAGAGCTTCAATCTCCTTAAAATAGGAGGCCGGCACAGGATCCATCGAATTCTGCAGGCAGTAGAGAAACCAGGGTAGGGCCATCATTTTGAAGAGGACGGCTCGCCCGAGCATGGATAACAGAAGAGCCTTCCACCGCTCCACATCCTTCCTGCATCTGACTAAAGGGAGAGCCAGGTTGTTGGCATATCGCAGCCTCGGGTTCAGCGTGATATATTTATTTATTTATTTATTTATTTGAACTTATAATGCGCAACAGCTACCCGCAGTGGGTTTCCCGGCGCAAGGGATAGACTGAAGTAGAAAGTAAGGACACAACAACAGTATCATGAAACAGCTAGAACGGCAGATCGGTCTATTGAAAGAGTAGAGTTTTCAATTTTTTCCAGAAACAGAATAAGTCGGTCTCTGACACCCAAATACTTGAAACCGACCCTCTCAATCTGGATTGGACATGATCGCGGGACCATAGGTGGATCTCCAACCAGGACACAGAGCACCGACTTTGTCCAGTTTATGGCCAAGCCCGAGTACCTGCCGAAAACATCAAGGACATCCATGAAATTACTCAGGGAGACTCTAGGATTAGTGAGGTAAAGCAAGACATCATCTGTATAAAGCGATATCTTATCTTCCCATCGGGCGTCCACCGTAGGCCCCGTATCAACCTGTCCCATCGGACCCAGGCCGCCAGGGGTTCCATTGCCAGTGCAAAAAGTAAAGGGGACAACGGGCAGCCCTGTCTCATGCCTCTCTTCAGGGGGAAGTCTTTGGATCTACAGTTATTGACCACCATTTTGGCCAGTGGTTCAGCATATAGTAATCGCACCCAAATGACAAATTCCCGCCCAAAGCCCAGCTTCGCCAACACTGCAAACAGATACTGCCATTCTACCCTATCAAATGCCATAGCGGCCTCTAGGGACACCACTACCGATGGTTCATGAATCTGTGAGGAGCGGCCCAGGATACCATGAAGCCGCCGCAGATTCAGCGCCGTATTACGACGTGGCATAAATCCGGATTGATCCGGGTGAACCAGAGACGTGATCACCTTGACCAGTCAAATGGCCAGCAATTTTGCCAAGATCTTCGGTTCCGCATTAAGAAGCGATATAGGCCTATACGAGGAACACTGCGTCTTTGGCTTACCCGCCTTATGTATCACCACAATATTTGACACTCGTTGATCATAGGGAAGTCTGCTCTCCTCCTTGCTCTCTATAAACATAGATCGAATTCCGGGGCAATTCGGCTGGCATTCAGGTTATAGAGTTCGATCGGTATCCCGTTAGGGCCTGTCGCCTTACCCGATTTTATTTGCCTTATGGCGTGAGCAACTTCATCATCTGAGATAGGGGAATCAAGATAGTGTTTATCTTCTTCTGACAGAGCCAGCATGGGAATGTCCCTAATCATATCACCATTCTCAGCCTCAGAAATATCCACTACCAGCCTTGTAGACCTTCTCGTAGTATGCTGAAAACTCATCTGCCACTACCTGGGGATCTGTCATCATATGCGACTCCGACCCCACCAGTTCCGGTACCAGCCTAGAGGCTCTTTCACCGTGCTTGAGGCATGCAATCAATTTGCCTGCTTTGTCACCATGCTCGTATATGCGACTCTGCACAGCAGCATTGTGGATTATTGCCCTATCTCTCGCCAGCGACTTGCATTCCTCCTGCCGGAGTCTCAATTGGTGGAGCTCTGCCGCTACTTGCGACACTGCCAGCCTCTCTTCCAGGCGTATCACTTCGGCCTCTTTCCGTGCCATATCAGCCTGAATCCTCTTCTTTTTCCCTGCAACTAAAGACAATACCTTCTCCCTTGCTACTGCTTTGTAGGCTTCCCAGAGAGTCTGCGCAGAGTTGACTGAGCCGCCATTTTCCAGGAAGTATTGGCCAGACATTCAAATTGAATTTATGCATTTAAATTGAATTTAAAAGTATTTATTAAGCGCACGACTACCACGCGGTTTCTTGGCGCTGAGGATACCAACCCTAGGCAGAGGAAGTGCTAAAGCTAAGGCGAGAAGGCTTGTGTAAAAAGAAAAGTTTTGAGTGCCCTACGAAACTCTATGTAGGAGGCGGCCGATCTTACAGGTGGAGGGAGGGTGTTCCAAAAAATGGAAGCCAGGGTGGATAATTTAGTGCCTCCTGATTTTTTTTTCCCTAAACCGAGGCACAGAGAGAAGTGACTGGAAGGAAGAGCGCAGCTCCCTACTGGGAATATAAACTTTGATTGCAGAGTTGATAAAGGCGGGAGCAGTCCTGGCTCGTGCCTGAAAGGTCATGCAGCCCAGCTTAAAGGGGGCCTGTTCTTTAATGGGGAGCCAATGCAAGGCCTTGAGTAAGGGAGTGACGTGGTGAGATTTGGGGACAACATAAGTGAGGCGGGCAGCTTGATTTTGGACCAGTCGAAGGCGTCGGAGGGCATAAGCAGGGACGCCACTATACAAGATGTTGCCATAATCTAAGCGTGATAGAACCGTTGCCATGAGAATAAGTTTCAGGGCTGGGAAAGAAAAAAATGGGAAATCTTCCGAATAGTGCGAAGAGTGAAAAAATAAGATGAAACTACTGAGCTAATGTGGGAGTGCATCGTGAGGTGGTGATTCAGCGTTATCCCTAATGTTTTAACTGAGAAGGAAGGTGACGGAGGGGGGCCAAGAGAAAGGGGCCAGAACATGGGGGTCCAGGGACTGTGACTGCCTCTGGTGCGAACTAGCTCAGTTTTGTCCGGGTTGAGTTTAAGATGATTGCAGTTCATCCAGTCCCATGACTGATTGAAAATTATAGATAGAACCTGGGGAGTGGGAGAGATTAAAAATAAGTTGGAGGTCATCCGCATAATTGAAGACAGTGACCTCCATCTTCTGTAAAGCAAAAATGAGGGGGAAAATGTATAGGTTAAACAAAAGGGGGGAAAGGGAAGAGCCTTGAGGTACACCACACTGCACCTTGTGTGGAGGAACGGAGAAATCGGCGAGATGGACGGCCTGGGTGCGGTCTCTCAAAAAAGAGTTTAGCCAGGCCAAAGCAGGCCCCCTAATGCCCGCCGCCTCGACACGGGTGAGAAGGATGGAGTGATCAACCGTGTCGAAAGCGGCGGACAGGTCGAGGAGGACCAGGGCCTGGGGAGAATTAGCATCCATCCCTTCTCTAAGTTTGTCCATGACGGAGATAACAACCTTCTCAGTGGAATGTAGCGGACGGAAGCCCGCCTGGCATGGTGCCAAACAGCCACTATTTTCCACAAAGGTACTGAGAGCTTCAGTGACATGGCTCTCCAGGACTTTACCCAAAAAGGGGAGAAGGGAAATGGGTCGATAGTTGGACAGGGAGGAAGGATCAGTTCCGGGCTTTTTTAAGATGGGAATTATTGTTGCAGACTTGTGAAGTTTAGGAACAACACCATGTTTAAGGGAGTCGTTTAAAAAAACAAGAGGGGGCTGAGGACAGGCTAAAAAGATCTCTCTCAGAACATGGGCAGGACAAATATCCGAGGGGGAACCTGACTTAACTCGGACCAACAAAGGAAGGAGGGTTTCCTTGGTCAGGAGAGGTATCCGGTCCAAGTAAGAAGTATTAGACGGTGGCTGAGGGCTGAGGAAAGTGGGGGGGTGGTGATATGTTGGCCTTGATAATCGAAATTTTATCGATAAAGAAATCATTAAGAGAGTCGCAGAGGGATTGGGAAGGGGAGGGTTTGAGGGTAACTCTATCAGAGGAGGCCAACTCATGGACCGTGGCAAAAATTTCCCTGGGTTGGTTTTCGGCTAAGAGAATTCTTCTAGAGAAATAATCTGTTTTAGCAGCAAGGATGGATTTTTTATATTGATTGAGAATGGAGATGTACTGAGATTTTAGCGTTGGACTATAGGCGCGTCTCCAGGTGTGCTCAGCCCGTCGTACTTCAAGTTTTTTTGCCTTTAAATCGGCATTAAACCATCTATTAGCATCATGGGCGCGTCTAATAGTGACGCGCTTCAGGGGGGTCACTTGGTCACATGCTCTAGAGAGCCAACTATTGATGGTGGATACTTGGGATGGTGTAGTCAGGTCCTCTAAGACAGGGCAGGAAGCTGAGAGGGAGGAGCAAAGAGTGGACATATCCACTTTATTCCAGTTACGAGCCCAAGTGTTTTTGGGGAAAGAGGGTCTTTTAGCGAGACTTAAATCAAGGAAAAATGATATCAAAAAGTGAATGGACCAAGTGCAGGGCGTAACAATGGGAGTAGTGACAGGAACGTTAAGTGACCAAATCTGATCGAGGGTGTGGCCTCGGATATGAGTGGGAGTGCGGACATGTGACACAAAGTTGAGGCTGAGGAGAAGTTCAGTGAATTCTTTTGAGGTGGCATCTTCCGCGGGTCAGAAGGCCAAAAGTTGAAGTCCCCCAGTACGAGGACAGAAGAATTGTTAACTGCCAGCGTGGCTAGCAGGTCCTGAATATCAGAAATGAAGTTAGGCTTTGCCTGGGGAGGACGGTAAATTAGTGCGCAAGTCATAGGAACTTGGAAGGAGGCAGAGCGCACCACCAAGCAGTCGACCGCCATGATGGGAGGGAATGACAGCAACTGAAAGTGGAGTCCGACACGGACAATCAAGGCAATGCCACCTCCCACCTTCCCCTCGGGCCGGTCTGCACGTAGGGCATAGTAAGAGGAGGGAAGGGCCGCTAGCACATTGGGCAGTGAATCCGAGCAGAACCAAGTTTCAGTCAAAAACAGGAGGTCGGGTTTGTAGGAGTCTAAAAATACAAACAGTTCTAGATGGTGCTTCACTGCCGACCTGGTGTTTAAGAGGAAGGCTGAAATAGTGGGTGCAGGGGTGGACGCAGGGAGGGGTCCTGATGTGGCAGGGGAGGGAGAGGGTAGTAATGGCAAGGAAGCTGGGAGGGAAGGCGTGGGATTAACTCGGGCAAGGCCAAGTGTATCAATGTGGGCAACAGTGGCTGGGCAGGAGGGCCAAAGGCCCTGGAATGAGCACAGCTGTTCAGAGGAATAAGTGATAAAACGGGCATAGCGGGGTGCCCCTGCCCCGGCCGGCCGCGGATGGGCGCAGACGGGCTTGCCTCCGGCGCGCCCGTGGCGCACGTCCACTGCGCGTGCACGTGAGGCTGTGCTTAAGTGGGGTTAGAAGCGCGATGCCTGCAGCGCTAACCCGTGTGGCCTCGACTGCCCTTCCCAAGATGGTGGCAACCAGCAGCCCCGTCAGCCCTCCGGAACAAACGGCACTCAGCCGTGCCGGACCGGGGCTAGGGGAGCTGGAAGTGAACAGGGAAGACAGCAGCGAAGGTAAGCCACGAAAATGAAAGAAATAAAATAGAAGCAGACAGTTTTAAAATCACAGTTTGTTTAAAAATAAGGCAGCCCACATGCAGCCACAGCGTCCGCGATCCCACTGCCACTAGGGTTTAGGCGTCGGCTGTGCGTGCGCATGAGGCTGTGCTTAAGTGGGGTTGGAAGCGCGATGCCTGCAGCGCTAACCCGTGTGGCCTCGACTGCCCTTCAAAAGATGGTGGCAACCAGCAGCCCCGTCAGCCCTCCGGAACAAACGGCACTCAGCCGTGCCGGACCGGGGCTAGGAGAGCTGGAAGCTGAACAGGGAAGACAGCTGCGAAGGTAAGCCACGAAAATGAAATAAATAAAATAGAAGCAGACAGTTTTAAAATCACAGTTACTTTAAAAATAAGGCAGCCCACATGCAGCCACAGCGTCCGCGATCCCACTGCCACTGGGGTTTAGGCGTCGAAGTATCTCTTTTTTAATGAGTGGGTCTTTCAGCTGCCACGCACTAAGCGGAGCAATCTTACCCGCCACGGGCCTGTCGGATACGAGTTGTAGCCATAGTGGCGAGTGGTCAGAGATACCTCTAGCAAGATACTTCACCTCTTGAATCATAGGGGCCATTGCCGCCGGCAATAAAAGATAGTCTAGGCGGGACAAGCTACCATGTGCTGCTGATACATGCGTGAAATGCGTCAGTGTTGGGTTGCACGCGTGCCAGCTATCAATTAGTCCGAGCGTTTCAATAAAGTCTGGGAGCCATCTCTGCGATTGCCTGAGCACTCGGTTGGGGTTCCGGTCAGCTTCTCCATCCAACACTGCGTTAAAGTCTCCCCCTAACACTAGATCACCCAAGGGTAGTGCAAGGAAAACAGATCCCAGATCCCGGAAGGTGTCTGACTGGAGGCCCGGAGGAACATACACCGACAATAGAGTGATGATCCTACCCCCAGCAAGTCCTGAGACTCCAGCATATCTGACCCTCTGATGATACCAAGAAGCCTGGATCGTCAGGTGGAAGGAATTTTTCACCAGAATCCCAACCCCCCTGGATCCAGATGTGAATCCAGCGTGTGCCACAAACTTATAACCCCCTTTGTGGAGTGCCATACACTTGTTACCTACCAGGTGCGTCTCCTGCAGTAAGACAACATCCGGGGATGTCTCCTAATCAGTTGACTGATCATCCCTCTCTTAATCTTGTCTCCCAGTCCATTCACGTTCCAACTCCGCACTTTCATCCCCGACCCCTGACTACTCAGCGCCATTTAATCTGGCTAGGAAACGCATCACAACATATTAGTCACCTGACATGCAAATAACAAACACAAAAACAAAAAAAGAAAAACACAATCACAACCACTCCAAAACAATCCCATCCCTCCACCCCCACCCTGCACCCCTGCTCTCGGCATGCGCCAACCCCCAACTCGCAGTGTGCCTGTCGCCCCATCATCTAACTAACCTACTATCTAAATATAGATCAGAGGAGGAGGACAAGCTCCACCACCCCGCCCCCGCCCATCCCAGTATCATTCTGCGCCCACAGCAATACTCAGTGCAAAGATGCCGGCCTGCAGCAATGTCTCGTATACGAATCACCAACAACCAGACCACGGTGTTAATAGTATTTGATACTTATCAGTCTTGTCTCTGAGCATCTTGGTCATCCTCACCACCGTCCCCCCGGGGTTCCTCTCGGGGGTGAAACCTGTCCAGCCAGTCCGAAACTATTGCCGGGTCGTCGAAGAACCAAACTTCTCCTCAGCCTCGACCTGAAGCTTAGCAGGAAACAACATAGCATATTTCAATCCACGCTCTCTAAGTCGCCGCTTGACTCCAAGAAAGCTCTGTCTCTGCCGTTGGACCGCCTGGGTAAAATCTGGAAAGAAGTTCAGGGTGTAGTTCTCATATCGCAAAGGCTCTCCCGTCCTGGAGGCCTGCAGGATAGCATCTCGATTCCTGAAGTTAAGCACCCACGCAATCATTGGACGTGGCGGGCCCCTGGCTTAGATCTTCATCCCGGAATTCTATGTGCACGTTCTATGGTGAAGAATTTTCCTAACCCTTTCGGCTTCAGGTGGTTGAGGATAATGTTCGTCACAAAATAACGTCCCCTTTGGACAGATTCTAAGCAGACAAAAAACTTGCAACTATAACACACACTAGTCAGTTCATACTTTCAATTTCGAGCAGCAATCAAAAATGATGTAAAAATAGTCAAAAATCATACAAAAGTACACAATTTATTATATCATTAAAAAATTCACAATAAAAGGGATAAATAATATATCCTAATATAGTACATGCAGGTAATAATCACAAAGTGGGAACAAAACAACACATTGGTTAAGAAATATGACGGGATACTATAGGCTGACTTATGTAAATCATACTCCAATTTAGTATAGATATCTTTGGTTTGGAGACGTTGTATAGTCCAATGATTTTAGTGTATCCCAATACACAAGGGCATCAACGCGTTTCGGTTTTGGCAACTTGGTTTACAAGCCAACACCTTCATCAGGATAAAATTATAAACATTCCCACAATATAAGGAAAATCTCGTTATTATGGTATCAGGCCTATTTAGGTCCTTTCCACATTTGATCTCGAGTTACAGAACCCCATACAGACGGAGGCACGCTACTCACAAGCAGACTGCAGGCGGTCTTGCATTTTTGAGGGAAAGCTGTATCGGAAAAGAATAGCTACTGCGTGCAAAAATATATCAAGACCTCCGAAAGGGTATCTACATTTATATCCCCGGCAAAGCCCTGAAAGACGACAATCATACCAAAGTCCTAGTGGGCGGCAGCAGGTGGAAGTGCATCATTTTGTCACCTAACTCGAGATCAAATATCCACAGAATACAGTCAGGATATGTTAGGCGAGGCGCGGGTCACACGGAGCTATAGGCTCACGCGGCCATATTGTCTGGTCGCGTAGCTCCTCAACCTCCCTCATCACAATTTTAAAGCAACTCTGATACACTTGCTGAGAACAACCCAGGGCTAGTCTTATACCTATGGGGCAGTCTACAGAATTGATGTTGAAAGCCTAGGGCCGAAAATGCTATCAAATATCTGCTTTCAGACACTATATTTTGGCAAACGAATTCATTTAAGATGTCTAGTGTTGTTTTGTATTTCTTTCGCACAATGTTCTTCATTAACGAGGCACTGTGTGCATTTTGTATTTCAAATGTTTTCTTGCATGTGTTTAAAAGCCTGTAGTGTAAAACTAGACGGTATGAATTGTCGGTTTCATTACGGGAAACAAAGGATTATTCATAGAAGAGGTGCAATTCTCAATAACACTTTGATATTCAAGTTGATCTAAGATCTCCCTGGCTTGCTTTTTTGCGTCATGTTTTAGTGGGTACCGTCTCTGTGGAGTTGGAGTAGTTTTTACTGGGATTTCATGGTCAGGGGACTCAGCATACAACCCTACTTGACTGCGGTATAATGCTGAAGCTAGTGCTGCTGCCCACTCCTGTGAGTATGTGTTTTTAAGTGATTCTAGAACGAGGACGGAGAAGGCTGGTAATATTATGGCTTCTCCTTTTGGGCAGTCCATAATGAACTCAGGTGGGCAATTTTTTTCAGCCAAAAGGAAATTGTGTCCATATGTCAGGTTCTCCCAAAAAAGACCTTTCACTTTCCTGGGTATGTCCCCCTCCATTTGGAGTGTTATTTCGTATCACTGATGTGGGACACTTACCCTGGTATCAGGTGTTTGACAGTGATATGTTAATTACATTTCTGGTGACAGCTGAGTTGAATGAGCATATCACTTGGAAACACCTGATAAGAGGGTAAGTGTCCTACTTCGGTTACATGAGATAACACTCCAAATGGAGGGGGACAAACCCCGAAAAATTAAAGGTCTTTTTAGGGAGAACCTGACTTTTGGCTATGACATCCTTTTAGCTGAAAGAGATTGGCCACCTGAAATTGTTATGGATTGCCCAAAGGGATAAACAGTAATTTTACCAGCTTTTTCCAACCTCGTTCCAATATACTTAAAACACACATACGCGCAGGAGTGGGCTGGAGCCCTTGCTCCAGCATTATATCACAACTATGTTGGGTGGGATACTGAGTCACCTCAACATACAATCCCGGTAAAAACTACTCTAACTCCACAGAGACAGTATCCAATAAAACAAGAAGCGAAAAAACAGGTCAGGGGGATCATAGATCAACTTGAGTTCCGAGGTGTAATTGAAACTTGCACCTCTTCAAAGAATAATCATTTGTTTCCCGTAATGAACCCCGATAATTCATATCAGCTAGTTTTGGACTACAGACATCTGAACACATGCACTAAAACATTTGCAGTACAGAATGCACATAGTACCGCATTGATGAATTACATTGTGCGGAGAAAATATAAAACAACACTAGATATCTCAAATGGATTGTTCTGCCAAAATATAGCACCTAAAAGCAGATATTTAAAGGCATTTTCAGCGCTAGGTTCTCAGCGTCAATTTTGTCTACTCCCCCCGGGAGTATAGGAATAGCCCTGGGTTGTTCTCCGCTAGAGTAACAGATTTACTTCAGAACTTGGATGAAGAGGCTTTGTCTTATGTAGATGATATTTATCTGATGGATGACGATTTAAAGGATCACTTGTCCAGGGTGCGCAACATAATTTTGTGGTTTGCCTCTGAGGGCTACAAATTTAACTTTAAAAAATCAAAAATAGCCCACCTCAATGTTCTATTTTGGGATATGATTTATTGGGTGAAGGTAAAAACCTGGCAGCAAACTTTTTAGAAAAGTGTGCGCTGCTCCAATCTCCTAAATCACAGAAAAACTTACAATCCATATTGGGATTTTTAAATTTTGGCAGAACATACACTTTAGATTACGCAGAAAAAGTAAAACCTTTCTATGACTTAATAAGACCTGATTTTTCAGTTAGGCATTAGACACAGGAACACACAGATATCATTTATTCCCTTCAAGCTGACATGATAGCTTCAAAACATTTGCAGACACAGGTTAATGTCTGCAATCTGGTGATTCGTGTTATAGCGGGTCAATCCAGGTACACTTACCTAACCTTCAATGAAGGAGAAACGGTACCCATAGCATACAAATCACACTTGTACACAAACGCTAAAATGCGCTTTGCTTCTACAGAAAAGTTCCTGACAGTAGTACAGACTGCCTGTGGTAAGAGAAAGAGCACTGGCTCAAGAGAAACAAATAATTGTCGTAACTCCGGTACCAGCCTTAGAGGCTGCTACAAAGGCAAGCGTTCCAAATGCTAAAGCCTTGCATCCGAGATGGATACAATGGGTTAATTCTCTCACTGCAACGGATGTAGAATACAGATATGACCATATTCTAAAAACACAAGCATTCCTGCAATATGAACAAGAATATCCTCTACCAAATGAAATAATGCCTCTATATCAGTATGAATATATAATTTACACTGAAGGATCTGCTGAGCCAGCTGTAGTATGTAAACAGCAATACAGCTCTGCGCGTTTGATTGTGAAGGGTCGTATGCAGGATGGCAAGTTCTATCCTAGAGATACGAAGACACAGAATCTGGGAGACTCCACGGCACAGATAGCAGAACTAAAAGCCCTATTACTGGAACTCATAAATTCGGATCGGGAATTCCCTACACTGATTATGTACAATTCTTTTTATTGTGTCCAGTCATGCAACACATATCTACACTACTGATGTCAAAATGGGTTTAAAGAATCAAAAAGTGACACAATTAAGCATAAAATGTGATCTCGTCAGAGAAAAGATCGAGGACAAGAAAGAATTTGGACCATCATACAGAAAGCCTGTACCTGTCCTGGCTCTCAAAGGAACAAGAACAGAACTTCTTCCGCCTCTTGCCGGCAAAAAAGAAGAGATTTGTCTCCATTAATCTGATCAAACCACACTATGTGGCCGATACTGAATAGTAGGCCTTGTGGGCTCCTGGGTAGCTGTTGGACTTGGACCTTTTTGCAGGGTCATCCCTGAGCTTTTTGCCTTCCTCCTGTATTTTCTCTGACCTGTTTTGGTCAGTTTTATGACTCTGGGCACTTTACCACTGCTATTCAGTGCTAAAGTGCATATGCTCTCCCTATTGTAAATTGATGTATGGATTAGTGACTCCATGATTGGCTTATTTGGTTTACTTGTCAGACCCTAGTACAGTGCACTGCGTGTGCCAAGGGCTTGTAAATCAAATACTGCTGGTGGGTTTGCAGCACGGATTGTGCCACCCACCGGAGCAGCTTGTAAAGTGTGTCTCCGGTCTGCCATTGCAGAGCCTGTGTGCAGTCTGGTACTGCCATGTTGACTGGGCAAGTGCACCCACTTGCTAGTCCCTAAACCCGCCCTTTTATACATTTTAGTCACCCCTATGGTAGGCCCAAGGGCAAGGTGGATTGTAGGTAAAAGATAGGACATGCCCTAATGTGTGTGCTATGTCCTGATAGTGAATTACAACCATTTTCGTTTTTCACTATTGCAAGGCTACCTGTTCCCAATAGGCCAGAATGGGCAGTTTGATTATAACATCTTATAATCCTAACTGACTCAGGGAACTAGGTAGAAATTCGAGTTTAGTATGCCTAAACTCAGGATGATAAAATACATCTTTTAGCAAAGTTGGTTTTAACATTCTTTGTTTGAAAATATTATCTTGCCTAACTATCCAAGCCTGCCTCTGCTAGGTTGTGTATTACTTGTCTGGAGTTTGAGTGACAGGGGCTGGGGGATTCCAGGAGACAGGGTGAGTCAGCACAGGGCTGAATAGAGAGATCTACATGCAGATGGGAGGGAGGAGTTGCACCTGGGACCTGAATAGGGCTGTGCCTTCTCTCCACAATGCTGGCTCCACCTCCTGTGATGCGTCTGATGTCCCTGGTCTGCACTGTCAAAGGAAGAGAAGGAGTCCTGTAAACAAAGTGCTCCAGGACTGACCAGAACTGGTTTGGGCTAGGCAAAGGCCTCTCTGCCTTCAGAGAACTTAGGGAAAATGAGTATAAATATTGGGACCCAGACCCAAGAACTTTAGATCACTTCTGGGAATCAAGACGGACCTTTGCTGAGGAGAAGAACCAGGAAGCTGAAGGAGGAGACTACCCCTGTGCTGTGTGTTTGGGGGTTGGCCTGCAGTGGTTGCTTCATTGCAAAAGTAAGGAAAAAAGTGTGCTTTCTATCAACTTGAAGAAGAATCTCCAAGGGCTTGAACTAGAGCTTGCCTGATGTCATGTCGTCATGCCTGACTCTGCCTCGGGATAGAGCAGGCAGACAGGAAGAGGAAAGGCGGAAACAGGAACAGGAACACTAATCTAGTCTGTAAGCCAGTTACATCCTGGCAGGGAATAAAGAAGGATGTGAAAAGTTAGCTCCGACTCCTGTGTCGTTTATATGTGGGCTGAGCGCGACATTGGCGACGAGGGTGGGATCACAATTACCCCACAAACAGAGTCGCGTAGCCCAGCCGCCTGCACAGTCTGAACGACGAGTCTGCGGTTTCCCGCACCGGCTGCCGAGAAAGGCGCGAGAAACTGCCTGGAGCCGCGACCCGGCTAGACGACGTCGCGCTGCCACTCAAGGTGCACAGAGCAAGGAAAGTGCACATGCATCACCGGACAACTGATCCCCGGAGCAGCCCAAGTACCGAGCGGCACCACGGCAGGCGTGGAGGCCCCGCCCACTCGCGGAGACACTGAAGCAAGAGCAGATGCGAGGGTGAGTCCCGCTGCAGCGAAATAAAAGACAGAAGCAAAGAAAGCGTGATTGTGGCAGCAACTGCAAGCGTGTGGACAAAGAGTGTCTGGGCCAAGAAGACAGTGTCCCATCTGGCGGCCATCTTTAGGTCAGGCGCCGGCCCTTGAACAACCCACGCCTCAAACGCGGCGGCCATCTTAGAATCAGGCACAACTTACTCCAGGACATAAAGCTAGAAAATAAAGCGGGAAAACAAGCCTACAGCCATTAAAAGGGGCAAGAAAAAGCAAAAGAAACACATGCCCAACTACAACAAGCCCCAGCAACAACGAGAAAGCAGGGAGAAACAACAAAGGGTGGATAAAACTCTCAATTAGCCAAACTATTATCCAAGCCTCACATGTCTGACACCGAGCCTAACAGTACCTCTGGAAGACACGCGGTAGCGGGCCCAGCAGCACAAGCCAACGCAGCCATGATGCCTCAGGCGTCCGTGGGGGCACCTTTTATGCGACAACCACAGCCGCTGACACTGAGGCCCGGCAACACTTTGGGGCCCGCATGGAAAACCTGGAGTGAGGATTTTGAAGATTACATGGAAGGCTCCCTGGTACAAGATCCCAAACATAAACTGGTTGCACTGCGAAATCTAGCAGGCCAAGAGATAGCACAAATCATCAAGGAGATGCCGGACGCAGCAACAGCCACCTATGATGAAGTAAAAGCTGCCCTTGATAGACGATTCTTACACAAATGCAACGTGGACTACGAGCGATATGTGTTTAACCTGGCCACCCAAGAAAAAGGAGAATACATGGGCGACTTCATCGTGCGTATTAAAATGATGACGCGATACTGTGAATTTGAAAACTTCAAGACGGTAGAAGCACTGCGACTTCGCATCATCGATGGATGTCAATCTGAATCACTACGCAGGCGACTCTTGAAGAAACCATACACTTTAGAAGAGATCGAAGAACTAACAAGAATCAATGATCAAGCGGAGGATCATGCCAAGCGAATGGAAACTCACAAGCCCGATCATAAAGAACACGCCCTCCGGGTACAAACACGCAAGACCACCCGATCCGTGACAAACTCACACAGATCGAGCAAACACCACCATAACTCTCGGAAAACATCACCCAGACGAGAATCACGACATACTAGACCTACCAAATCGACACCTGCATGCTATCGGTGTGGACAAGAATACCCCCATTCCGGACAATGCCCAGCAATTGGCCAGCGATGTCACCGCTGTGGGAAAGACAATCACTTTGAGGTAGCATGCCAAGCCAGACAATCAACGCGCCGGTCTCCGATCCCACGACCTAGCACACGACACCACGCACGTGCTGTAACGGGAAGAGAAAGACACTCACCCAGCTCCTCAAGATCAAGTAACCGATCAACAAGCTCATACCAACCGCGAAGCCGATCCACGAGCACGCATTACTCTCGACATCATTCGACAAGCTCACATCGAGCGCACAGATCCACATCCAGTGACTCATCATCACACACACCTGCGTCGCAAGACAGTGACGAATACATCTGCATGGTGTCTGACCCGGACCGTTTGAAACGATACCCCAAACTAGACATCATGATAGGAGACCATCCAGCAAAGTTCGTCCTGGACTCAGGAGCATCGCTAAACTATATCTGTGCGCTGGATTACTACAACATGAAACATCGACCCAAACTGGAGCCAGCAGCAGTTCGTATATTCACATGGATGTCTCGGAAACCCCTACCATGTTTAGGTCGTTTTCACACCACACTGACTTTCAAGGACAGGAAAGTTCCGGCATACGTCCATGTGGTAGAGGGACCTGATGTCGCTGACTGTCTGCTCAGCTTGCCAACAGCCGAAAGACTGAAACTAGTGGAACTGCTGTACATGACTGAAGATGCCCCTGACATCGTGGCGAAGTTCCCAAATCTCTTCAAGGGCCTGGGGAAACTAAACCACTTCAAGGTGAAGTTACACATTGACGAACGTATAACACCCATTGCCCAGCATCACAGGAAAGTGCCTTTCCACCTGCAGCAAGCCGTCAATGACGAGCTCCACGATCTCCTACAAACGGACATCATTGAACGCACATCAGGACCAACCCCCTGGGTGTCCCCAGTCGTGGTGGTCCCGAAGAAAGGACAGGACAATAAAGTCAGACTATGTGTGGACATGCGCGCACTCAACACCGCCATCGAGCGAGAGTGCCACCCGGGGCCACACATAAGTGATATGATTACGAGACTCAACGGCGCTACAATATTTTCCAAACTTGACCTTAACAAAGGTTACCACCAGCTAGAGCTCCATGAACAATCAAGGTACATTACAACATTCACCACGCACCAAGGCCTTTTCCGATACAAACGTTTGAACTTTGGCATTTCGTCAGCCGCCGAAATCTTCCAGGAAGCCATCCGGCGAGTCATTCAAGGGATTCCCCAATGCATTCAATTATAGTGACGACCTGCTAGTATTCGGTAAAGATCGAGTCGAACACGATACTGCATTGGACAGAGTATGCCACGCTCTACTGAATGCAAACTTGACGCTCAATGCCAACAAGTGTGAGTTCCACAAAAACACCCTGAAATTCTACGGACCCATCTTCTCAAGCGAAGGGATGAAACCAGATCCTGACAAGGTAGCTGCACTTGCCGACACCCCGACGCCCCGAGACGTGAGTGATCTCCGCTCTTTCCTCGGGATGGCGAGTTACTGCGCACGCTACATCCGCGATTACGCCACCATCAGCTACCCACTTCGAGAACTCACGCGTCAAGGACAACCTTTCGAGTGGTCACAAGCATGCGAGCAAACCTTCATGGAAATCAAACAGGCTGTTGGCTCAGCCATCAATCTTGCTTATTTTGACACGAACAAGAGGACAGAGATCACCGTCGACCCCAGTCCAGTGGGCCTGGGCGCCATCTTGGCTCAATATCGTGAACATTCCGATCAACGCCATATTATCGCATACGCCAGCCGCAGCCTCACGGATACGGAGAAAGCATACTCCCAGCCAGAGAAAGAAAGCTTGGCCGTGGTATGGGCGTGCGAACACTTCCACCTGTTTGTATATGGCAAACACTTCACCATCGTCACCGACCACCAGGCATTGATCACCATATTTGGCAATCCTAACGCCAAGATGCCGCCACGCATTGAGCGGTGGGGGTTGCGTCTCCAAGACTACATATACACCATCGTCCACAAGCCTGGCAAAGCTGAAAATCCAGCTGATTACATGTCTCGGCACCCCCTATCCAGTGCCACGACTGCACATTCCCTAGCCGACGACTATATCCACTTTGTCATCGATGCGGCATGCCCTCCTACGGTTCCTCTTGAGGCCATTCAAGAAGCATCCGACCTGGACCCACTCATACAAGCAGTCATGGCCCACATACATGCGAACTCCTGGCGACATGTCAAAAATAGACCTCAAAGCTCGGATGCACACCTCCGTGATCTCACAGCCTTTCAAAGCATACATGACGAACTCTCCATTAGTGACAATGGACTCCTCTTGAGAGGGGGGAGAATTGTGATCCCACACAAGCTGCGCTAAGGAATCATCAACCTGGCCCACGAAGGCCACAGAGGCATAAACGCCACGAAGAAGATCTTGAGAGAACGAGTCTGGTTCCCTTCTCTCGATCAGATGGTAGAGTCAACCCTAAAAGACTGCATGACATGCCAACTGGTTAGTCGTGAGGAACCCCCAGCCCCGCTCCAAATGTCAGAACTTCCAGACGGAGTGTGGCAACAAGTCGCAGTTGACTTCTTTGGACCACTGCAATCAGGACAGTACATCATGGTTGTCATGGATGAGTACTCAAGATTCCCCTTTGCGCACATGATACCATCTACCAGAGCAACAGCAGTCATCCCCATACTAGATGAAATATTTGCAGCATGGGGCATTCCTTCAAGGGTTAAATCTGACAATGGACCCCCGTTCAACGGCCATGAGTTTACAGACTTTGCGAAACACCTCAATTTTAAACACCAGAAAATCACTCCATTATGGCCACAAGCCAACGGCATGGTGGAGCGATTCATGGGGACACTGAAAAAGGCAATCCAGCAAGCGGAACTAACACACCGAGACATCCAGCAGACCCTGAACGAGGTGCTGAGGGCCTACCGGACCATTCCGCACAACACCACGAACCAGTGCCCAGCCACAATAATGCTGGGGAGAGCACCCCGCACTTGACTACCCACAATAAACACGACGTCCCAATCACGGACCATCACCGTCGATCACAACACTCTGGTCGAAATAGACAGAGAGAAGAAACAGAAAATGAAGACGTACGCAGACCGACGCCGGCACGCCAAGGACGTCGACATCCAAGAAGGAGACTGGGTCATAGTACGAGGTGACCGGCGAACAAAAGCAGATAGCCGATACCTCGACATTCCACTGCAGGTTTACAAAAGGAAGGGAACAATGATCACAGCAAAAGCTGACCACAAGCAAATAACAAGAAACATATCGCATTTTAAGAGATACACTCCCTCAAACCACCGAGGAACCTCCTCGAGTCAAGTATCGAGCGACTCAGCTAGTCAAAATGACAACAACGATCCACATCATCACAACTCTCCAAGAATTATCAGCAGCTCCAGTCGGCATAGCCAAACGCCAGAACAGGAGAGCCGTCCAAGACGTCAAGTAAGAAGACCTAGGCGGCTTGTCGAAGAAATGTAGGGAGCAGTAGGACTTTGTACAAAAGGGGGAGATGTCATGTCGTCATGCCTGACTCTGCCTCGGGACAGAGCAGGCAGACAGAAAGAGGAAAGGCGGAAACAGGAACAGGAACACTAATCTAGTCTGTAAGCCAGTTACATCCTGGCAGGGAATAAAGAAGGATGTGAAAAGTTAGCTCCGACTCCTGTGTCGTTTATATGTGGGCTGAGCGCGACACCTCCTGCCTGAAGTCTCAGGGATACAAGACTTCACCAACCAGCTCCCCCCTGAATTCCCTTGCTGGGAATTGAAGTGCTTGCTGTTGTGCTTGGCCTTCTTAGAGACTGCATGTCGCTGGGAGCTTGAAGCGCAACGCAACAACGAGACGCGTGTTGCTGCCGCAGCAGCTGTTGTCGCATTGCCGAAGAAGCGAGCCGCCGCGGCTGCTGTCATCATCGCATCGCCAAAGCGCGCGCATCATCGGAGAAGCGGGACGCCACCACAGAGGTCGCCGTTGCATCATCGGAGAATCGCGTTGCAGGGTCTGTCGCGGCTCCAAAGATCATAGAGTCGCCACACGGCCGTTGGGCGTGCACGCATTACAGAGTCGCATCGTAACCAAGAAGCCATTTTGTCGCATCGCACCGGAGAAGAGTATCGCATCGAGGTGCCATCTTGTCGCATCGTACCGGAGAGCAGTAAGAAACCGATGCATCATCTCCCCACACAGTAAGGAAGCGAGCATCAACTCCCCTGCGCAGCAGTAAGGAACGACGCATCCACTCCCCTGTGTGTAAGGAACCGGCGCATCACCTTCCCTGCGACTCTTTTGTTTTCTTTGCGTTACGCATTCAAGATACATTGAGAGTAAAGTGTCGCATTTAAAACTTGAGAGAACTGAGCTATTTTATAACATTTTAAAATCTATTTTTGAGTACAGTATTGTGTATTTTTGTCGTTTGGTCTTGTGTTAAATCTATATAAAAATACTTATTTTTTTAATACAACTTGTGTGGGGTCCATCTGTAGTGTTGTCACTGTATTACTGTATGTGTTCACAAATGCTTTACACACTGCCTCTGAGATAAGCCTGCCTGCTCGTTCCAAGCTACCAAGGGGGTGAGCAGGGGTTATTTTAGGAGTGTAGCCCCTTACCCTGACTAGATGCAAGGGTCCCTTTTTGTCAAAGGTACCTATCTCTGCCAACTAGAGACCCCCAAATCTAATATTGGTGGTCAGCGGTGAGGATTTTGGACTTGCATTTGTGATTCATATACAGTGATTGGTGTACACTACTAGTGATTGCAGACCATAATGCAACCACATACTTTGAGAGAATTTTTCCTTGGACCTTCTTTTCAATTTTTGATTCCTGAGAACTGCCAGTCTTTTCGCTACCAAGAGCAAGGCGACATCCATAGTATCTGTAGACTTCGTATTGGAAGAAGAGAGAATTGATACTTACACTGTGTCTCATCTCAAAGCTTTGTGAAAGAAATTTAAAATCTCTGTGAAAGGCCTCACTAGGAAATAGGAATACCAAAAGGCGCTGAGGGCCTTGTTGGAATCTAGGAATGCTAGTGAGCATCCTGAGGCGCCGGTGGTTGAGGCAGATAATTTAGATGGGCAGCTTGAGGGGCCAGCGGGCCCAACCGGGGAGAAAGTACCTTCCAGGGCGGGCAGCAGTGTTTCTTCCAAGGGTCTGTCCCCAGGAGAGCATGAGGACAGAGAGAGGGAAAGAGGGCACAAGTTAGAGCTATCCTGGCTCAAAATAGATGGTCAGAAAGACATAGAGAGCAAGAAAATAGAGCTTGGGATGGAATTAAAAACGAAGAAGTTAGCCTTGGAGGAAAAGTGAATGCATTTTGAGCATGAGAGAACGATGAGGGGGTTGGAGTTGAAAGCCAGAAGCTTAGGTATTCCTCCCTCTGGTGGCAGCAAAATTGTACTATTGAGTGCCAAGGAAGTAGTGCACACACCCAGAGATGTGGCGCCTGACTTGGAGGGGGTTGATTTACGCTGTTGATCTGGGCTGGATTGATTATATACAGTACGGATATAAGTGATTATGCTTTGATATTACCGATGTTGGAAATATTATGTGAGAAATTGATGAAGATTACTATGATATAGTATTGATTGCTAAGGATAAGATCTGTTCAGATAACAGACGCTCCTGCTTTATATGTGTTAACAAGTTTTGCTATGTACAAAGACCAATGGCTTTATCCATCTCCGCTGGCGATCGCGTATGTCGCATACATGCATGCAGCGGTTTGAAAAAAAGCTCACTTGCCTCCTAATACTGCAGCCTCAAGACCTCCACCACTTTTGCTGCTGTTTATGACCTCTGTGAGCAATTATGCCAGGTCGAGCAGGTGACAGGGCTCCTGCCTTCTTCCCAGGGCAGCTGGAGTTGCTGGCAAAGGATGTCCTGTCTCTGTATAGCCAGCTCTGTGGCTCACCAGAGGAACAGGTACATGTTTGAAATGTAAATGTGAATCTGTCTAACAGTTTTTTCCCATTAACTCAAGCTACAATGTCCCTTTGGGTTCCTGAGTGAAGAGTTGTGAATGATATGAAGTGCCATATATTTTGTTCCTTATACAGGACAGTGATGTTGGGGATTTGTAAGCACTTAACTATTTAAAAAAATAACCCTAGTATGTGTTGTGTGTTTAAAGCCCTAGATACTATTTGGTGTGTGTGTAGAGGTATATATATATATATATATATATATATATATATATATATATATATATATATATATATATATATATATATATAAATAGTTAGTTGGACTCACTATAACTCGCACACCCGCAATCCACTGCTGATGATATCACATATTACATCATTCATAACATGGTCAGTGACATCACTGATGACATCACTGATGACAACATCCAGTGAATGTGTGTTCCTGTAAAGTTAAAATGTGTCTAACATATTGAAGAATGAGTGTATTTATGAGTGTCTGGATGATGGATTTAGTAGGTGCGTGACTGACTGTATGAGTGAGTGATAAAATGTGTCTTACTGAATGCATTGGTTAGTGACTAAACTGTCTGAATGTGTGCATCAGTATGTCTGTTGTTGTGTAAGCTGCTGCATGTGTTGATCAGTAGCTATATGAGTGGCTATATGGGTTATTGATTGGTTGTCTAAGTATTTGAATTTGAGGGTGAGTATGTGTGTGGGTGGCTGTGAGGTGAGTGACTGTGCATAGATGTGTGACCAGTTCATTCACTAGGTATATGGGTTCAAAAGTTAATGTAGAAACAGCTGTATGGGCGGTTGACTGTGTGCATGGGTGTGTTGCTGAGTGAATGGATATATCAGTGCTACATGTCCATGTAAGTACATATATAAAACACAGTGCATGTGAGAGTTGGCATATATAAATGACTAAACATCAGAGCCTGTGATTGCGTAAGTGACTGCATGGATCAATGTGTACTTGTATTAGTGATTGTAAAAGAGAGTAAGTATGTGTTAGTATATGTTTGAATAAGTAAGGTTTAGTGTGTATAAGTTTGTAGTTGATGAAATAGGAGTGTGATTGATTCTTTGCATAACTGACTAGGTGTTTGAGTAACTTTGTGGATGAGTGTCAGCATGTAAGTGTCTGTATAGGTGTCTGAGTGGATATGATAGTGTTGTATTGATGAGTGTCTGTATGTATGAGTGATTTTATGGGTGAATGAGTGGATGTGTGTGTAGACCTAGGAATCAGTGAGTGCGTATGTAGTTACTGCTCTTGGTTTGTCATTAATTTCAGGAATAGTAGTTTGTATTTAACACTGGGTGTATCAAAGGTTAGATTAGAGTGTGAGGAGATGCATCGTATTATCACATGAATGATGTCATCAGTGATGTCATCAGTGATGTCATCAGTGATGTCACTGACCATGTAATGAATGATGTAATATGTGACATCATCAGCAGTGGATTGCGGGTGCGCGAGTTATAGTGAGTCCAACTAACTATAACGTGGGAATTTCAATGGTTTTGTATGAGTAAACTGTTCAGCTAACTATAACTGGTGTGAAACCTATGTTTTTTTCAGTGAATTTCAAAGGTTTTTTAAAAGCTTATTCCTAACTATAACGATTGCGAAACCTATGGTTTTTTAAGTGAATTTCAAAGGATTTTTAAAAGCTAATTCCTAACTATAACGTTTGTGAAACCTATGGTTTTTTTCAGTGAATTTCATAGTATTTTTAAAAGCTAATTCATTCGTATCTCGACTTTGTAACCTACGATTATTTTTTTTTGTTAGCTGTTTTTTACAACAATTAATTATATATATTTTTTAAAAAAAACATTTGTTAAATGTATATATTTTTTTTTACATTTTTTCCCGGTGCGCTCTGGGTGCGCGCACCGGTAAGCTCTCCCGAGAGCGCACCAACAGCGCTATTTCTGCGTTTGTTTAAAAAAATATGTATGAAAAGTAAATAATAACGCAAGACATTTAGTACCTTACTTATAAAAGCAATATTTTTAATTTACGAAATGAAAATGAATTTACATTTCCGTAAAGCTATCAAAACGTCACTCTTGCGCGACGCGTAAGCGCCCCCGGAAGCGTCTACGTTCGCGCCGTGTAAGCGCCCCCGGAAGCGCCTACGTTCGCACCGCGTAAGCGCCCCCGGAAGCGCTTCGGTGCGCGCAACGTAAGCGCGTCAAGTCATGTGACCTTAAAATAACTCTTTTCATTGGTTGCTAACAGTTTTTTTTACAACTAATGAAACCCCCACCCTTTTCCTTCACTTCTTCTTTCACTTTGGTGAGAGCAAGACCTCTTTTTTTCTGTGCTAAGAATTTGTGGAGAGAATGGCTGCCGGACCATCCAACAGCAGTGAGGGGTTAGATGATTTCATCGATGAAGAGCCTCCTCAGCCGAAGGTGAAAGAACATTTTATCTGGACATTTTTTTCTATACCTGAGGGGCATAAAAAAGTAAATGCACCAAAGTTGAATGCAAAATCTGCCAAACTGTACTTTCCCGTGGAGACCCCCGAAAGAAGTACAGTTTTGGTAATTCAACTATGATTCGCCACGTCGAAAGGAGGCAACCACAGAACTATGCCCGGGAGAGTGTTAGGGCTCTGGCACAAGAGGCTCCCAGGGATGGGGCCTCTACTTCAACTGGAGGACCAACAACATCGGTGAGGGGGCGATCGCAAGAGCTGATTCCAAACATTCAGCCTGCTTTTAATAAAGGCGTTCTTAAATGCAGAGACTGTGATCAGCTACTTTGCTATGGGGAACAAAGTGTTCTGCTCATGGTTCGAGCATTGGAGAACCATCGCTGCCGTTCCCAGCCCTAAATTTGTTTTTTTTGTTTTTGCTCCTGTTGAGCAGTTTCCCATTCCCTGTTTTTGTTCCTGTTCTAAATAAGGAAAAAAGAAGAAAAAAAAAGTTCTTTTCAGAACTAACTCCAATTCTCATCAAAGATCTGTGTTCTTAAAAAATGAAGAAGAGTAAGTGAAGTGGAGTACATTGATAAAGGAGAGGAAAATGAGTAAGAAAGCACAGAAAGGGACGAGAGGAGAAGGGAAGTGAAGTAGGGGGACTGAAAGAAGGTGAGTGTGGGGAAGGAGAGTGAGGAGAAAGAGAGTGAACATGGGGAATGTGGATATGCGAAGAAAATGTAGTAAAGGAACGGGGTGTGGAAGGGTAAGAAAATAGCAGTGATGTTTTGGAAAGAGTGGAGATACAGACTGGATAAAGACAAGTAAGTGTGAGACCAGGTAAGTAAGGCAGTGAAGAAACAGAGAAAGTGAAAGAAAAAATAAGAGTGGAAGACTAAAGGCCTAATTTTTGCACCTGCCTCACAGCAGGCGTAACACTGACGCAGGTCCTTTAACATGGGCCTGGCCCCATGTGAAAGGATGCATTGCTGGAGTTGTGTCACTTTTGTGACACACTCCAGCAATGCATCACTTTAGCGCTTACAGATACGTCAGAAATATTGACGTATCTGTAAGTACTTGCGACATAATGCGTCATAAATTAAATATGACGCATGAGTAGAAGACTGAAGGCCTCATTTATGAGGCCATGCTTCACTTTTACGCCACCGGTGCATCACTTTTTGTGACGCACCTGTGCTGTAAAAAACTGCACCTTGTTCAGTCATATTTACAAAGTGACGCATCTAGGTAGATGCGTCACTTTGTAAACCCCTGCGCCACATTATACCTACGTCAGGTGTAATGTATGCAAAAGGGGCGTATTGATGCAAGAAAGGGTCGTAGAGGTGACGCAGTGAAATCTATGAGATTTCACTGTCACTTTTAGGACGCCGTTGTGTCAAAATCTTGCGCCTGTCTCACAGCAGGCGTAAGACTAATGCAGGCCCTTTCACATGGGACTTGCCCCATGTGAAAGGATGCATTGCTGGAGTTGTGTCACTTTTGTGACACACTCCAGCAATGCATCACTTTTGCGCTTACAGATACGTCTGAAATACTGACGTATCTGTAAATACTTGCGACATAATGCGTCATAAATTAAATATGACGCATGAGTAGAAGACTGAAGGCCTCATTTATGAGGCCATGCGTTACTTTTACGCCACCAGTGCGTCACTTTTTGTGACGCAACAGTGCTGTAAAAAATGCACCTTGTTGAGTCATATTTACAAAGTGACGCATCTAGGTAGATGCATCACTTTGTAAACCGCTGCGCCACATTATACCTACGTCAGGTAAAATGTATGCAAAAGGGGTGTATTGACGCAAGAAAGTGTTGTAGAGGTGACGCAGTGAAATCTATGAGATTTCACTGCGTCACTTTTAGGACGCCGTTGTGTCAAAATCTTGCGCCTGTCTCAAGGCAGGCGTAAGACTAATGCAGGCCCTTTCACATGGGACTTGCCCCATGTGAAAGGATGCATTGCTGGAGTTGTGTCACTTTTGTGACACACTCCAGCAATGCATCACTTTTGCGCTTACAGATACGTCTGAAATACTGACGTATCTGTAAATACTTGCGACATAATGCGTCATAAATTAAATATGACGCATGAGTAGAAGACTGAAGGCCTCATTTATGAGGCCATGCGTCACTTTTACGCCACCAGTGCGTCACTTTTTGTGACGCAACAGTGCTGTAAAAAATGCACCTTGTTGAGTCATATTTACAAAGTGACGCATCTAGGTAGATGCATCACTTTGTAAACCGCTGCGCCACATTATACCTACGTCAGGTGTAATGTATGCAAAAGGGGTGTATTGACGCAAGAAAGTGTTGTAGAAGTGACGCAGTGAAATCTATGAGATTTCACTGCGCCACTTTTAGGACGCCGTTGTGTCAAAATCTTGCGCCTGTATCACAGCAGGCGTAAGACTGATGCAGGCCCTTTCACATGGGCCTGGCCCCATGTGAAAGGATGCATTGCTGGAGTTGTGTCACTTTTGTGACACACTCCAGCAATACATCACTTTTGCGCTTACAGATACGTCAGAAATACTGACGTATCTGTATGTACTTGTGACATAATGCGTCATACATTAAATATAACACATGAGTAGAAGACTGAAGGCCTCATTTATGAGGCCATGCGTCACTTTTACGCCACCGGTGTGTCACTTTTTGTGACGCACCAGTGCTGTAAAAAATGCACCTTGTTCAGTCATATTTACAAAGTGACGCATCTAGGTAGATGCGTCACTTTGTAAACCCCTGCGCCACATTATACCTACATCAGGTGTAATGTATACAAAAGGGGTGTATTGACGCAACAAAAGAGTCGTAGAGGTGACGCAGTGAAATCTATGAGATTTCACTGCGTCACTTTTAGGACGCCGTTGTGTCAAAATCGTGCGCCTGTCTCACAGCAGGCGTAAGACTGATGCAGGCCCTTTCACATGGGACTTGCCCCATGTGAAAGGATGCATTGCTGGAGTTGTGTCACTTTTGTGACACACTCCAGCAATGCATCACTTTTGTGCTTACAGATACGTCAGAAATACTGATGTATCTGTAAGTACTTGCGACATAATGCGTCATATATTAAATATAACACATGAGTAGAAGACTGAAGGCCTCATTTATGAGGCCATGCGTCACTTTTACGCTACCGGTGCATCACTTTTTGTGACGCACCTGTGTTGTAAAAAATGCACCTTGTTCAGTCATATTTACAAAGTGACGCATCTAGGTAGATACGTCACTTTGTAAACCCCTGCGCCACATTATACCTACGTCAGGTGTAATGTATGCAAAAGGGGCGTATTGACGCAAGAAAGGGTCGTAGAGGTGACGCAGTGAAATCTGTGAGATTTCACTGCGTCACTTTTAGGACGCCGTTGTGTCAAAATCTTGCGCCTGTCTCACAGCAGGCGTAAGACTAATGCAGGCCCTTTCACATGGGACTTGCCCCATGTGAAAGGATGCATTGCTGGAGTTGTGTCACTTTTGTGACACACTCCAGCAATGCATCACTTTTGCGCTTACAGATACGTCTGAAATACTGACGTAGCTGTAAATACTTGCGACATATTGCGTCATAAATTAAATATGACACATGAGTAGAAGACTGAAGGTCTCATTTATGAGGCCATGCGTCACTTTTACGCCACCGGTGTGTCACTTTTTGTGACGCACCAGTGCTGTAAAAAAATGCACCTTGTTGAGTCATATTTACAAAGTGACGCATCTAGGTAGATGCGTCACTTTGTACACCCCTGCGCCACATTATACCTACATCAGGTGTAATGTATACAAAAGGGTTGTATTGACGCAACAAAAGAGTCGTAGAGGTGACGCAGTGAAATCTATGAGATTTCACTGCGTCACTTTTAGGATGCCGTTGTGTCAAAATCGTGCGCCTGTCTCACAGCAGGCGTAAGACTGATGCAGGCCCTTTCACATGGGACTTTTCCCATGTGAAAGGATGCATTGCTGGAGTTGTGTCACTTTTGTGACACACTCCAGCAAAGCATCACTTTTGTGCTTACAGATACGTCAGAAATACTGATGTATTTGTAAGTACTTGCGACATAAGGCGTCATATATTAAATATAACACATGAGTAGAAGACTGAAGGCCTCATTTATGAGGCCATGCGTCACTTTTACGCCACCGGTGCGTCACTTTTTGTGACGCACCAGTGCTGTAAAAAATGCACCTTTTTGAGTCATATTTACAAAGTGACGCATCTAGGTAGATGCGTCACTTTGTAAACCCCTGCATCACATTACACATTATACCTACGTCAGCTGTAATGTATACAAAAGGGGTGTATTGACGCAAGAAAGGGTTGTAGAGGTGACGCAGTGAAATCTAACAGATATCACTGCGTCACTTTTATGACGCTGTTGCGTCCAAATCTTGCGCCTGCTTAACAGCAGCCGTAAGACTGACGCAGGCCCTTTCACATGGGACTGACCCCATGTGAAAGGATGCATTGCTGGAGTTGCGTCACTTTTTGTGACACACTCCAGCAATGCATCACTTTCCTCTAAACACTCAACATTATTTTTTTACTCTATTTTTTTACACTGTTTTCCCTGTGGTGCACTCAGGGTGCGCGTACCGGAGAGCGTACCGGGGAGCGCCGCCAGCGCTCACCCCGCGAAAATTTAAAAAAAAAAAAAAAGTTTGTTAGCCCTTAAAGGTCCTTCTAGGCCCCCCTCAGAAATCCTAGGGGGTCAGGGGGTGTCTACTCTGCCCCCTTTTAATTATTTACCCCTTTCTTTTTCACCTCTTGTGTCTCGGTTCTACCGAGACACAAAATGGCGGACTCTCCGGACTGTTTAGAATATTGACAGACACCCGACAGCCAATCAGCTTTCCGCTCGCGCACTCCCGTAGCGCGTCGGGTGCACTCCCCGGTACGCGCACCTGTGAACACTCAGAGAGCGCCTATAGATATATATGTGTTTTTGAAGTTAATTTTCGTAAAAACCACTGGAGAAATTTTCACCAAATATAGCAAAGGCACATCTGCGTACCAGTCCCTACAATTATGCCAAGTTTGGCGTAATTCCGTTCAGCGGTTCGGGCTGTAGACTTGTCAGACCGTCCTATGGAAATTAACATGGAGAAAACACGTTTTGGGACCCCCCTTTTTTCTCAGCCCCCACTTTACGAATCCCCCCGAAACTTTCAGGGAAGGAGCGGAGCGCAGCGAGACCATTTTAAGGAAAATTACAGGCAGATCCCTCAATCGGCGCCAACGTTATTCCCAATAGAATTTTCGGAATTTTCTATGGTAGCCAACCCTAACTATAACTACCTACTGGTGACCTATGGTTTTTTCAGTGAATATATATATATATATATATATATATATATATATATATATATATATATATATATATATATATATATATATATATATATATATATATATATATATATATATATATATATATATATATATATTCACTGAAAAAACCATAGGTTTCACACCAGTTATAGTTAGCTGGAAATTTTACTGACATAAAACCATTGAAATTCCCACGTTATAGTTAGTTGGACTCACTATAACTTGCGCGCCTGCAATGCACTGCTGATGACGTCACATATTACATCACTCATGACATGGTCAGTGACATCACTCATGACATCACTGATGACACCATCCTTGTGACAGAGTGACAGACCTCCTTTCAGTGTAATGTAACCCTTGAAACACATATTCAAAAATAGAAACTAAAATTTTTTAACAAATGGAGATACCCATACCAGTTACAACAACCAATTCAGTAATACCACCATCTATATACACATCTCTCATTCAGCAACAGTTCTATATAGTCACTCATACATATACTCACTCATCATATGTAGTGATACACACATATACATCCTGTTACACACCGACAGGCATCCAAAAGTTACTCACACACATACTCACACATGCAAATAAACTATTGAACATGCATTTATTTGCATATACAGCTATACACACACTAGTACATTACTTCTAAGGAAACTTACACATACTTACTCTCTTAAACAATCACTTATAGAAACACATACTTATTTAAACAGGAAATCAGTCTCTCACTCTCACATATACTCACTTATATACATCAATACTCACATATACTAGATTAAAACATATGTAGTTACTCATAAAAACACTAGTGAGGCAGGCATTCACTCACTAACGCACACATATTCACACTCATCCACCCATACAGTCCTGCACATACGCTGTCTTAAAAACACATACAAACAGTGAGTCAGTAACCAACCCATGCAGCCACTTATACACAAAGTGAAACACTGATACATATATTTAAAATATTTAAAAATTACTCGCTAATATATGTATTCACAAAGATACACTTTATAAGCCAGTTAACCAATCAATATTTTATTAAAAATAAACATCCATTTACACACTTATTTAAACAATTATTCGTCCATCTACCTTTACAAATACATATATAAAACATATTGATATTTCAGAAAGACACACATTCACTGGATGGTGTCATCAGTGATGTCATGAGTGATGTCACTGACCATGTCATGAGTGATGTAATATGTGACGTCATCAGCAGTGCATTGCAGGCACGCAAGTTATAGTGAGTCCAACTAACTATAACGTGGGAATTTCAATGGTTTTATGTCAGTAAAATTCCCAGCTAACTATAACTGGTGTGAAACCTATTGGTTTTTTCAGTGAATTTAATAGGTTTTTTAAATGCTAATTCCTAACTATAACTGGTTAAACCTATGGTTTTTTCAGTGAATTTCATAGGTTTTTTAAATGGTAATTCCTAACTATATATAAGGCCCCAAACCTATGTTTTTTTCAGTAAATTTCAAAATTTTGTTAATAGCAAATGTCTATAGCTATGAAATGTAATATTTTTGAAAATGAATGAATGAATCCTATATTATATTTGTATTTAAAACAATTTTTTTAATGTATATATATATATATATATTTTTTTTTTTGCCCTGGAGCGCTACCGGGGCGCGCCCCAGTGAGCGCCCCGGAAAGCGTAGTCTTTTCAAGCGCCCCAGGGCGCGCTCCGGAGAGCGTCCCGTTAGTGCTATTGCCGCGAACGAAAACATCATTGTGACGTATCGCGTAGCCCGTCCACGTGATACACACAGCGTAAGCGCACCCGGAAGCACTCGAGCGAATACGATCGCGCAACATAAACATCCGACGCGCTTACGCGACGCGACCCGGGTCGCGCCTACGGGCGCGTCGCGTAAGCGCGTCGGGTCATGTGACCTGAAAATAACACTTTTAATTGGTGCAGAACAGTTTTGGTTTCATTATGATGAAATCCCTAGTCTTGTGACCTGAAAATAACACTTCTCATTGGTTCAGGACATTTTTTTTTCCAAATGATGAAAGACCCCACCTTTTTTCCTTATTCTGACTTTGTCCTTTGACTGAGGAAGACCTGTTTTGAAATCTTTGAGGTATATTTTGTACTTTAAAATGGCTACAGTTGCAGCATCAGCTGGAGCATCTCCACCACCACCATCACCACCAAGAGGACCACCACAACATCACATTGGTGGTCAAGAAGAAGAGGAGGAGGAGGAAGAGGAGGAGGGGAGCAGGAGGAGGTGGCTGGAAGAACACAATACCCCATACCAACCCAAGCCACACATTGTATGGGAGTTTTTTTCCATCCCTGATGGAAAAAAGAAAGTGAATGCGGCAAAGGTGACTTGCCTTATCTGTGACATGGAACTCTCAAGGGGTAACCCAAATAAAAAATATTCATTAGGGAACAATACCATGATAAGGCACATGCAGCGCAAGCATCCTAACAACTATGCTGCCGCAGAGATGAGAGAACTGGTCAGCAACCCTCCCCAATCTACACCCAGCACCTCCAAACGAAAACAACCCACTCCATCGGGACCAGAGACAAGGGAGACAATCCCTTGCATTCAACCACGATTTGGAGAATTTAGGGTCACCTGTATCTTTTGTGGTAAGACCATCTCCTATGGGGAGCAGGGCCTAAAGCTCATCCTCCTTGCTGGTGACGACCACAATTGCCCCAAAAAACCCTAATTTTTTCCTGTTTTTTTTTTGCTCCTGTTGAGCCATTTTCAATTCCCTGTTTTTTGTTTCTCCCCATAAAAATAACCAAAAAAAATACAAATAGTTCATGAAAGCCAAAAAAAGTACAAAATTTAAAAAAAAACATTAAAAAAATATATAAAACAACAAAAAGAAGAAAAAAAACAGTTCTTTTTAGAACTACCTCCAATTTCTAAAAAAAGGCAAATTTTTTTTAAAACTCTATCATTCATTTTTCCCCATGGCATGCTCCACGGTCCGCTCCCCGGTGCGCGTACCGGGCGCTCCCCCCGCGCAAATAAAAAAAAAATGTTTTATTCACCCGCGGGGCCCTTTTATAGCCCCCACATCAAACCTAGGGGGTCAAGGGGGGTCTACTCTGCCCCCTTATGGTCATTTCACCCTTTGTTTTTCCCACCTCTTGTGTCTCGATCCTACCGAGACACAAGATGGCGGCCGCTCCGGAATGTTTCGAATGTTTACAGGCAACCGAGAGCCAATCAGCTTTCCGTGCGCACCTCGCGTGGTGCACCCAGAGCGCTTCCAGGTGCGCGTACCGGGGCGCTGCCATAGATATATATATTTTTTTGAACCTAAATTACTCATAATCCACTGGAGCATATATCTTGAGACATAGCAAAGGCACATCGGGCTACCAGTCCCTACAATTTTGCCAAGTTTGGTGGAAATCCATTCAGTCGTTCGGGCTAAAAGTGAGTTCGACCGCCCTATGGAAATTAACATGGGGAAAACACGTTTTGGGACCCCCCTTTTATCTCGGCCCCCGCTTCACGAATCCCCCCCAAACTTTCAAGGAAGGACCGGAGCTCCGCGAGGCAAATTTGAGGAAATTTTCAGGCAGATTCATCAACCGGCGCCAAAGTTATTCACAATAGAATTTTGAGATTTTGCATTGAAAAAAATCCTAACTATAACTACCTACTGGCGGACTGTTTAGAATGTTGACAGACACCGGGGAGCCAATCAGCTTTGCATCGCAAAGTTCCGTTTCGCGAAAAGTAAGCGGACCGGAGCGCTGTTACAGATATATATCTTGTTTTGAACGTTAATTTCTCAAAATCCACTGGAGCACATATATTGAGACCTAGCAAAGGCACATCGGGCTAACAGTCCCTACAATTTTGCCAAGTTTCGTGCAAATCCATTCAGCCGTTCGAGCTAAAAGTGAGGCCAAAGGCCCTATGGAAATTAACATGGGAAAAACACGTTTTGGGAGCCCCTTTTTTCTCGGCCCCCCCCTTGACGAAACCCCCCCAAATTTTCAGGGGCTGCTCAGAAACAAAATGTGCCATTTTCCTGAAAATTTCAGCCGATTCCGTCCACAAACGCCAAAGTTATTAGACATAGAATTTTCAAAAGTTCCATAGACAAAAAATCCTAACTATATATACCTACTGGCGACACGCCAGTAGGTAATATATATATATATATATATATATATACAGTAGATGTTAATGCAATTTGCATTTTAAAGATTATTTTCATTAATTGCAATATTCACTATGCACTTTTTGGATTGATTGCGTCTCTTCAGTCACTGGGTCGAAGGAGGCCCTTTAAATAAAGAAGCTTTAATTCTTTAGTCTTCGTTTGCGTGTCTTCTTCTTGCCAGGAGTATGGATTGCTTTGGATGTTCTTCAGCACTGGCGATGCGAAGCTGATTGGCTCCCCGGTGTCTGTCAACATTCTAAACAGTCCGGAGCGGCCGCCATCTTATCTCTCGGTAGGATCGAGAGAGAAGAAGAGGTGAAAAACGAAGGGGGAATTTAATGAAAGGGGGCAAGGTATACCCCTCTTGACCCCCTAGGAATGTTGTTGGGGTTATTAAAGGGTCCCGTGGGGAAAATAAAAAAAAAAATTATTTTTCACGGTAGAAGCGCTTCCCGGGCCGCGAACTGGGCCGCAAACTGGTAGCGAAACGGGAATTCGCCATTTTGTGCTTCGTTTTAATTAAATTACTAGGTATAAGGGGGTGCGGGAGACGTATCCTAATCCCTTATGTTTTCTGAGGGTGGCTGAGGAGGCTCATATATGTTGATATATGTCTTCCAGCGGCTGTGCGTGACCTTTTTTTTTTTTTTTTGCTGCGTGACGTCTGTTAACGTTCGATTCGATGGAAATCAGGAAGTGTTGACCGCCAATTTGTCAGTGCGATAAAATATTTTGTTATAAATGAATCCTTATTGATAAACATTGTCTGCGCCATCTTGCCTTTTTTCCAATGCCACAATTTTGTCGTGCACGGCAGCCATTTTAGATGCCAGGCCGGTCCCAGGCTATCACCTAGCCCTGCGGATGTAGTTTATGGCCCCAGCTGTAGAGAATCCAGACATGCCAACCCTCCCGATTCAGGCGTGAGACTACTAATTTCAGTGCTAGTCTCCCGCCTCCCGATTTCTGCAAGCAAAAACCCGGGGGCATATTACCAACAACTAGCGATAATTTTTGTCTCTAACTTGTTTAGAGACAAAAATTATCGCCGCACATCGGCGATTTTTATCGCAGATAAACCTTGCTATTAGCAAGGTTTATCGCAAATGCGAAAAAAAATGGCCGCAATGCATGAATATCGCTGAAAAGTCAGCGATATTCATGCATTATCGAGCAAATGCTCTTAGCCATGTTATCCACCTCCCATTGGATAACATGGCTAAGAACTGCTCAGGTCAGGTGTTAGCTTTTGGAGATATTCGCGCTTAGCGCGAATATCTCCAAAAGTTGGTAATAGGAGATAGCGATGTTAGGGACTGTTTCCAGTCGCTAACATCTTGGCACGCCCACTTTGCATGTCATTAGTGATAAATATCACTGACATGCAAAGCGGGGCCCAAGATGGTCGCTATCTCCTTTTAGCTGTCACTAACTGGTGTTAGCGACAGCTTGGTAATAGGGAGATAATTTTATCTCCGCTTTCTTGGCTTTTAAAGCCAAAAAAGCGGAGATAAACCCCCTTGATAATATGCCCCACGATTCCTCGGGGGTTTCAGCTGACAAGGCTTGGTATTGTGTTACGTGGTAAATTTTCCAGGAAACGTCAGAGGGTCGATGCAGGGGTTCTAGAAGGGGTGATAAACCATTTAAGCCTCATGAACAAGCGCATGGTCTTTTAAAGATCTGTGAAGTACTCGGGCGGCGGCGTGTGTGTGTCCTCTTTCAAGAGCGGGCGGGGGGGGGGGGGTCACTGCCAGCAACTTGCCAGGCCAGGCAGTGTTCAACACTTGCATCACCCTTTCTCTGCCTGCTATTGCGCTCCATGCTTCGGAAAGGTAAGAAAAAGAACGTGCATTTGAGTTTGAAATGTCCGATCCTGTAGCAGTACACTTGCAAAGCCCACACATGACAATAACCCGATTCAAGGCCCCATTCACCCGATTTTTTAAAAATATATAACACTCCAACAAAGTAGGATTATAAAACTTTATTAACTTTTAAATATAACGAACGGAACAAAAACTGTAAAAACATTTAAACATTTTTGACAAAAAAAAGCAACAATGGTCAGAAGCTGTCTTTTGTGCGAATAGTCCCAAGGCAGCACAACGTGCTGAGTTCTGGACGGCACCCAGGTGATGTCACCTGGGTGCCGCACTGGTTTTTGGGATCCTACAATGCAGCTCAGAAAAACAGCGTGGGGCGTCCCGGGTGGTGCGGAGGGAGGCCTCGTCAGTAGCGGTCTGTTGTGCGAATAGTCCCAAGGCAGCAGAACGCGCTGAGATGTGGATGGCACCCAGGTGATGTCCAGTAAACTGACGCACTGGTTTTGGTATCCTACAATGCTGCTCCGAAAATTGGCGTGGGGCGGCCCGGGGGGGGCGTGGGGGAGGCGGCGTGAACGGGCCTCCCCAGGTGGCGGCCATCCAGCTGAGTTGCGCCCGCTCTTGCGGCTACAGCGTCTCGCTCACCATGTTGTTGAGTTGCTCCCACTCTTGCAGTGCAGCGATAGGCGGGTGCCACAGGACTCTTAAAATGGCGGACGGCTCTTCGGTTTTGGGCCTGGTCCACTAAAATGGCCCTGGGACACCTTGGAACTCGGACGCTTGCCTGCTAGGGCTTGGGCTCCATTCTCGAAAGCGTCCCCTCAGCCGTGAAGATTCTACAAAAGTCTTGGGGGCCCTCGACTCCTGCAGGCTTCTGGTGGGGAGCGGCTGCCATGATTGCTCGCGGAATGACCCCGACGGAGCCACGAGATGGTGGTGCTCTCATGCTGACGCCAGCTTCAGTCTGAATCATCCAGAAACAAGGTGGGGCTTTCATCGTTTGGGAAAAAAAAATGTTCTAAACCAATGAAAAGTGTTATTTTTAGGTCATATGACCAAGCCTTCCATCTTTAGGAAACCAAAAGTAAAATGAACCAATGAAAAGTTTTATAAACAAGTCACATGACCTGTTATGCGGCATAGGGCTACAAAAAGCGTAGAAAATCCGTTGGCACGTGAGGCGGCGTCAGTAGCGGACCGATGTGCGAATAGGCCGAAGGCAGCACAACGCGCCGAGATCCGGATGGCACCGAGTTAGTGTCCAGCAAGTTGCTGCACTGGTGTGGCTATCCTACAATGCTGCGCCGAAAGTCGGCGTGGGGCGCCCCATTGGCCTGTGAGGTCGCGTCAGTCAGTGGGGGCTGTGCGTCTCCCCCAAGATGGAGGCTCCTCGGCTGCAGTGCGGCGCCCCTTATCTTTTCACTCGCCGTCCAACTGAGTTGCGTCCGCACTTGCGGCTACAGTAGGCCGAAGGCAGCACAACGCGCCGAGATCCGGATGGCACCGAGGTGGTGTCCAGCAAATTGCCGTACTGGTGTGGCCATCCTACAATGCTGACCGAAAGACGGCGTGTCCAGCTGAGTTTCGGTCACTCTTGCGGTACAGTGACTCGAACGCGCCGAGATCCGGATGGCACCGAGGTTGTGTCCAGCAAGTTGCCGCACTGGTGTGGCCATCCTACAATGCTGCGCCGAAAGTCGGCGTGGGGTGCCCCGTTGGCTTATGAGGTGATGTCAGTAGTGGACCAATGTGTGAATAGGTCGGAACCAGCACAAGGCGCCAAGATCCGAATGACAAGTCCTGGATGTTGAGTGCCATAGTTGAGAGTTCTGAGCAGTGCTTGTAAGACTATCTGAAGCTTATTTGCACCTGCTGCATCTTCACTATTGCCCGAGGTGGTGTCCAGCAAATTGCCGCACTGGTGTGGCCATCCTACAATGCTGCGCCGAAAGACGGCGTGTTCAGCTGAGTTCCGGTCACTCTTGCGGTACAGTGACTCGAACGCGCCGAGATCCGGATGGCACCGAGGTTGTGTCCAGCAAGTTGCCGCACTGGTGTGGCCATCCTACAATGCTGCGCCGAAAGTCGGTGTGGGGTGCCCCGTTGGCTTATGAGGTGATGTCAGTAGTGGACCGATGTGTGAATAGGTCGGAACCAGCACAAGGCGCCAAGATCCGGACGGCAAGTCCTGGATGTTGAGTGCCATCGTTGAGAGTTCTGAGCAGTGCTTGTAAGACTGTCTGAAGCTTATTTGCACCTGCTGCAGCTTCACTATTGCCCTGGTGTGGCCAAAGATCGCCCATGACATAGGCGGCCGGCTCCCGAGGTCCGGCGGAACTTTTTTCCTTTTCCTTTTTGCTTCTTGTCCCACAATCCGTTTCACCTGAAGACACGACCAGGTCCCTGAATGTGTGCAGGGGGACGCTATTGATTGAATGAAAATGGCGGCTTGACACAAAGCTGACTCAAGCGTTGCTGTTGATGCTATACAGACAAAAATTGGTTTTCAGTTTGTACATTCTTCAGGATTTTTTTTTCCATCCAAGGCTGATTGAGAGTTTGTAGAAAAATGGCTTCAGATTTTCCACATATTACTCTTCAACATTCTTCCTAAATGTAACAATGTGAGACTCACTAGGAGAACGGCTGTTTATCTTTCCTTTCAAAATGCTGCCAACAATATTTTCTGAATGGAAGACACCATCTTGTAGCATAAAGGGCCGAAAGGGGTTCTGGTCTGGCCGATGGTTGGTGGAGACATTTTGACTATATCTTGGACCTGCCCGGCCTCGCCCAAAATGGCGCCGGTATAAATGGGACTCGTAACTCCTTGTTGTGTACTGGTTGAACAACGTTGATATCACGAGATATGAATGCAGTTTTGATGCTCATGGCGGGCGGGGACGAGAATTGATTGAATATTTCGACATCCCTATTGATATTAAGTTCTGATGTGTTATTGATTACTGTACTATTGAAAGTTCGAATTAACGTCACCCATGGTACTTGCACGCAAATGTATATCTAGATAACTTTTTTGTAAGTGGCCCTGTCGTATTTTTATTACAAAATGTACGTCCACCGATTCCGCAACTGTTAGACACCTTAGTTCTTGCAACCTAATGGCTCGTTCGTTACGTTCCTCTATAATGTAAATGTCTCCTCATCATATACGATTTCAGTTTGCTCCGTGGCCGGCCCACGTGGTTATAGGCCCGTATTTGTATACTGACATTTTCACAATAAAGGTTTTTAAAACAAAACATGGTAGTAGTATTTACATTGGTAAAGTTTTTACTTTTAGTCACTGTTTTCGAATCAGTAAAAGGCAAGTGAAATAAAGCAGTCCAATTACATGACGGATAAAAGGTATAATATGTAGGAACGCAGTAAAGATAAATGGTCAAGGGCAGTTGTGTTTTCCACTCCTGCAACATAAAGTGATCGATAAGAATCTGATAATCAGGCGTATCGGCGAGTAAGACAGCAGGCCGAGTCTCTTTTACTCAACGGCTCCGTCATGGAACGAAGAAACGCCCTTTTTCTCGAAAAAGGAATATATTTTACTTGCAGGACAGTTGTAAATTTTCCGGGAAAGTACATTAGCCTGGAATATTATAACATATATGTTATAAAAAAAAAAGTTCGAAATCAATAAAAAGCGTATTTTTTAGGTTATATGACCAAGCTTTTCATTATTAAAATAACAAAAGTAAAATGAACCAATAAAACGTTTTATTAACAAGTCACATGACCTGTTATGCTTACGTTACGCGCTGCGTGCCGCGCCCCGGATCACTTCCGGGTGCGCTAACGCGGCGTGTCATATAACGCATTACGCTACAACGTAGGTCAAGAATATAGTCAAAATGTCTCCACCAACCAGCGTTCGGAACACAACCCCTTTCAGCAGTCCAAAAAGTTCTGTAAAATGACAACAGAGGGGACAGGCAACAAGAACCATCAGTCAAAGAGGGGAGGGCAAGTTCTTCTCTACCGGGTCATGTTGGGGCGCTACCGGAACTGATCGAATTGGTAGTCTACAGTGTTTCTGGATGTTTCAGACTAAAGCTGGCGTCAGCATGAGAGCACTACCATCTCGTAGCTCCGTCGTGGCCATTCCACGAGCAGACATGGCAGCCGCTCCCCACCAGAAGCCTGCGGGAGTCGGGGGCCCCCAAGACTTTTGTAGAATCTTCACGGCTGAGGGGACGCTTTCGAGAATGGGACCCAAGCCCTATCAGGGAAGCGTCCGAGTTCCAAGGTGTCCCAGGGCCATTTTAGTGGACCACCCCCAAATCTGAAGAGCCGGCCGCCATTTTGAGAGTCCTGTGGCAGTCGCCTATCGTTGCATCGCAAGAGCGGGAGCAACTCAACTACATGGTGAGCGAGACGCTGTAGTCGCAAGAGCGGGCGGTAAACAGCTGAATGGCGGAAGAGGCACAGTGTAGCAAAAGCGGGCAGAATGGCACCTAAAACGGTAAAGGGGCGCCCCACTACAGCGTGTCTTCAGGTCAAACGGATTGTGGGACAAGGTCCAGAATAGAAGAGTCATCAAAAGGCAAAAAGTTCCGCCGGACCCCGGGAGCCGGCCGCCTATGTCGGGGGCGATCTCAGGCTAAACCGGTGCTATAAGACTTGGGGAGGGGGTCGGAGCCAAGCGTCTTCTCCGAGTCCGTGCCATCACACCGCCCCTCGGGGGCCTCCGTCAAGCGGTTTAGGGAGGTACCATATCACATTGTTTTCAAATGCAGGCAGGTCCACAAACGACACTCACTTACTTTGAGAATAGTGAAGCTGCAGTAGGTGGAAATAAGCTTCAGACAGTGTTACAAGCGCTGCTCAGAACTCTGAACTATGGCACCCAACATCCAGAACTTATGCCATTTGAGAATGGCAGTGACATTGAAGCAACTCAGGGACCAAAACCATTAACGTACTTTCACGTATGAAAATCTTACTTGGGGAGGGGGCAGGAGCGAAGCGCCCCCTCCCAGTCCGCGCCACCACACCGTATGTTGAAAATCTGAAGCCATCGTTCTACAAACTCAACCAACCTTGGATGGAAAAATCTAGAAAAATGTACAAACTGAAAACCAGTTTTGGTCTGCATAGCATCAGTAGCAACGCTTGCTATCAGAGTGCATGAGTTTCATGCTCGATCGATTGAGCTAGCCGGATCGGGCAATAAAAAGTATAAAATAGTTATGTAAATAGTTATTTAATAAAATGTTTTACCCTGTTTCTTTGCTGGTGTGTTGTCTATATTTTTAATATTTGCATAGGGTTTGTCGTTATTTTGGGCGGGGTGGGTGACGGAGCCGAGCTGTCTTGCAGCCCTCATGGTGTGGAGCTCAGTTCATCTCACTATTTTCATATTTCTCATGAAGGGTTGTTCCTAATATTTCTATTTTAGCGAGGTCAAAAAGAGATCCAATTAGTGGCCTACTGATTTTGCTCGATTAATTTTATTTTTTTACACGATTTTTCACGATTTTTCACTATCTGCAAAGACTAAACAGAGTATTGCGACTTTGTGCTTGTTTGTAAATAGAGAATGAACCAAAGAGAATCAATTGTAAAACAGTAAATGCTTGGATAACAATCAATCAAATGGAGAGACAAGCAGGCACGACGGATTACAACGGGGGTAAAGGCCTGCGTTAACTACTCTTCACTATCTGCAAAGAGAGAGTACTACTAAGAGAAAAGAGGGGAGGGGGGCAGCGTTCAAAGCACATCAGCGTGCATAAACACGAAAAAGTTTTTACCTATCACGTACTTGACATTTTACAGCTTTTGATATTTGCTATTAAAAAACCAATGAAATTCACTGAAAAAACCATAGGTTATAGGCCATATATAGTTAGGAATTTGCATTTACAAAACCTTGAAAATTCACTGAAAAAACCATTGGTTATAGACCATATATAGTTAGGGATTAGCCTTTTCAAAACCTTATTTTACTCACACAAAACCATTGAAATGTCATATATAGTTAGTTCCACTAACTATATATCGCGCACCCGCAATCCACTGCTGATGATGTCACATATTACATCATTCATGACATGGTTAGTGACATCACTGATGACATCACTGATGACATCTCAAATGACATCACTGATGACATCTCAAATGACATCACTGATAAAATCACTGATAACATCTCATTTGACATGACTGATCACATCACTGATGATATCATTCATGTGATAATACTGAGGTTCCGTGACAATTGTAAGTGGTGTTTTCGACTCGCACGAATATGGTCGAGTCTGGTATCTATGAACCGCAAATAACGAGTTTAGTAAGTGTGCGCAGTTTCGCTGTGCTAACTTACACCGTTCGTTTGTTATGTGGGTTTTTCGTCTGTACCCACGGGTTCCATCTTAGATACGGCATCCATTTTGTCTCTTGCCCTCAAGTAGCCAGCGAACGGACGCTGTCCGCTTCGCGACCCTGGGACTCCCAAGATATTTGCGGAAGACACATGTTCTTTGTAAGTGTCTTTATGACGAGGGGGATGATACTGTAAGGCAGATGGCCCCGCTCGAGGCTCATCTTGCCGTGCTGGTTTATTGTCTCAGCCGTGCATCTCATTAGGCACGTCCCTTTGATGCCTGTATCTCGTGTTTCCCGATACCTCCCCTTTTTCACCCTTTCCGATCTCCCCACTGTCTCCGTCTTCCTCTGCACCTGTCTTTGTTCCTATTTCGATCTGTTTTACTGCCGATTGGAATGCACTAATGTTGGGAAGATGGGTTTTTACAGTTGGGAACCGCCAAATGTTTCCGCACTTATGTTCCGGACCTTATGTGTATCAAAGTGACCAAAGCGACCCCTCTGGGGGATAATTATGGGAACCGGGTTGTAAACTTTTGTGTACCATGTTGTCCTATGGGTAAAATCTGTATAAAAGGAGCGATCCACAGAACCAATTTGAAGCAGTCTCCCCAAGTTGCACGTGTTGTACTTGTCGTGACTTCTGTGTTCCCTGCAGTAAATAAACCTTGAATCTTTGACGCCGAAGGAAGTGTCCCGTGTCTCTGTCATTCGTACGCCGGAGCAGGTTACCCACGAAGGTTTCAGGTGTTGTGCCCTGGCACCGCTGGGTCTTAAAGAACCCAGTCGTTCAGTTAGTGCCCAACGTGGGGCTGCATCAGTGGTACCGGTCCAAGCCCGACGATCGTGAGGAACTTCGTGTGAAATCTCCGAGGGAAGGTGCACTCCGCTTCATCGATCCTGTTGTCGAAACAAGTGGCCCGACGACTTTTCCCGCGAAGATTCTCGCCTCCTGACGGCTGCGACGGACTGCTGCCCTGACTGTAGACCTGTTTTGGCGCCTGGCGTAGACCTTGGTATAGCGAGACAATTGACGGGCCTTCCTGGAGACGTCATCGATCTTTGAGTTAAGTATTTGTGGGTCGCTCCCAGAGTCCTTGGTTGTTGACACTTTAGCGAGTGTTTTTGTTGTTGACGCTGTGTGAGTGTTTTTGTCGGTGACACTTTGCTAGCGTACTTTGTTGTGTTATTTGACGACTGCAGCCGCCAAAAACCGAGGGTATTAGCTCTTTGCTGGGACTTGGTAAATCCCGTAACCCTTGAAGTTTGTGAAACTCGGCTAGTGTGCAAGATGCCTGGTCGTAGTACTTTGTTCAGTTGTTTCAGACCTTGTGGTGTGGATTCCCGACTGGAGGACTCGTGTCCGATACCTCCGGTTGGAACTCCGACTTATGAACTGTACAGTAAACATGGGCTAGGCCCGATTACTTTTAATGAATACTGGATCAAATACACGAAGAAGGATGGTGACCTTCGCTGGCCGCCACATGGTAGCTTCGAGGCCCCGATCTTAGATAATCTAGAGGTTAAATTGTTCGAAAGAAAGTCAAGGCCGGCCATGTTTGATGCCTTTCGGTTGTGGCGCAAAGAAGCCCGACAGAAAGAAATCAGACAGACTAAACGAAATCAGAGAGATAATGTTGCTACCATTGTAAAGAAAGCAGAGCAGTTTCAGCATGATAAGGAGGTTAAGGAAAAGGAAGTGTTTGACAGATTACAGCGTATGACTATAGATAAGTGCTATCCTGCTTTGCCTACGGAGTCGGACAAGAAGGATGAGTCAGTTGAGGATCCTTTAATGTCCTATCTAATGAAATCGCCACCTCCATACGTACAGGGTACCGCAGCCCCTGTGATTCCCCCTGTACCTGTTCCCGCACCTATTCTTCCTTTGCCTGTTCCTCAACCTGCACCCGTTCTTCCGACTGTTCCTGCTCCTTCGTCTGTTGCTATTCCTACTGCTCCTCCGCTTCCACATACTCCTGCTCACGCTACTGCTCCTGCTTTGTTAACCCCTGCTGTTGTTTCTGTCTCTACTCCTTCACTTGTTAGTCCTGTGTCCTATACTTCTCCCTCTACTCGTAGTCGTAATTCTCCTCTTGCGGCTAGTTTCTTTCATTCGCTCGGACCTTCTTTTTGGGGTCCGCTGGTTTCGATGGTCCTCAGAGACGTAGTCAGCTTCCTGGTAATAGGGAACGTGCTTCGCTATATAATATGGCGATGGGTTGGATGACGCACCCCCTTAGAAATCCACCACGTATTGTACTCGACACATTTTGTCAGTTCAATATACCAACCCAGAGATTTGTGTTCGAGGAAATGTGTAAGGTCCTTCGCGATCAGATATCGGCCGACGCACCTGACGAGGTGCTGACCGCTTTGTCTGATCTACAGCTTCAGTTCTCGGCTGGACTGATAGTGGACACCAATGTTCGACGTGCTGTTGAACGATTGTTATCTTTCCGTCCCACTCCTATACCTCAAGCCTTGTTTGTTGAGGATGTCGAAAGACTGCCAGATGAGTCTGGTCAGTTTCCTATGCGTGAAGTTCCACCCGTGTTGATGCCAGGTGATGCTGCTCACGTTCCACCTATCCTGCCGTATTTTCAGAGAGTATGGATACATCTCCCGTGGAAACGCTCGGAAGTGTTACAGGTAAAGCAATCTTTGCCTGACCCTCGCAAGAATCCTGCAGGGTATTACAAAGAATTATCGCAGCTTGTGGATGCTACGATAATGAATCTTGCCGATATTGACATGCTGTTTGGCAATGTTGTACCGCAACCGGTATGGGCTAAGATTCGTCAGGAAAATCATCCAAATGAATTAGGTGGTGCTTGGGCGGCCATTGTAGCGGCGGATGCCCGACAAGTTGGTGGTGCTAAACCCGATCAGCTGATTGCTGATCTTCCTCAAAGAATAATAACGTTAATGAAAACTCTTATGCCAGCTATGAGGGTAAATTGGGACAAATTGTCAGCTTGTAAGCAGAAGAAGGACGAGAGTGTCTCCGACTTCTTTACGAGGTTCGAGGAGGCATTCATTGATCATAGTGGTCAGGATATGAGCACTGAGGGTGGTCAAAGGTTGTTCGTGGATAAATTTGTTTCGAACTTATTGCCCGATTTGAGCAATAAATTGAAAAATTCAGAAAGTGCGTGGGCCGTTTCTACTTCAGCTCAGATATTGGCTACGGCACAATATTATGAGAACAGAGAGAAAGAAGAGAACGACCGTGCTGATAAAAAGACGAAAGAGCTTAAAACTAAAGTGCTGCTTCAGCAAGCGTATCCTCCACGTTCGAATCAGAATACTTCGCAACAAAATAGATCGCAGCCGCAATCGAATAGATCACAATCTCGTAATGACTCCTCTTCCCAAAGATCCTCGTTGGGGTACAATCAATGTGCCTATTGTAGACAGGAGGGTCATATCAAATTCAATTGTCCTGTTTTAAACGAACGTAATAGTGGTAACTCATCTAGAGGAGGTCGTGGTGGTTCACAGCAGGCACCACGTGGTAGAGGTCGTGGTGCCCAGAACGATCGCTCAGATAACTCATCAAATTCCGATAATTGTTTTGATCAACGTGGATCGTCGCAAGGACGATCTGCGCAGTACAATGTAGACGATTATTACGTCGATCAGGGAACTGACGACAGTAATTACTAGGACAGCCATAGACAAGGAGAGGGAGTGGTATCAGTTCCGGTTGATCAGAGAGGGCCTTACGTCGCAGTTGCTACATCGGGCGTCGTTGAGCCTTTTCTGTTGGACACTGGTGCAGCGAAAAGTTCCATTAAGCATTCGAAACTCCCTGGCGCACCTTTGTCTGGCTTAACAAATGTTTCCGTTGGATTCTCTGGCGCCCCCATTAGCAATCCAGTTTCGCGCCCTTTGCCCCTTAAAATTGGGCCTCGTGAGCTAGAAGCTCCGTTGATTTTGACCACGGGTTGTGGTGAAAATCTTTTGGGCCTGGATTTGCTTAAACGTTTGTATGCAACTTTGTATTGTTCTCCTGCGGGTGTAAAGCTTACGTTGGGAGAGAGGGTTGTCTCTCCCATGTACTTGTCTCTCGATAAGCTTCCACCGGAATTGAGTTCTCTTCCTGCGTCTTTGTGGGCAACAGGTCCAAATGATGTGGGCCTACTTGATATCTCACCTTATGTTGTTCAGTTGAAATCTAATGTGCGATTGCCACGTATTCCCCAATATCGTATCTCTCTTGATGGTGAACGAGCATTGTTAGCGATCATCTATGATTTGATCGAGAAAGACGTTATTGAGGAAACACGGGGAAACGTGTGCAACAGTCCTTTACTGCCCATTCTAAAACGTACTGATCCTTCGAAACCACCTGTTTATCGTTTTGTTATCGATTTACGGGAGGTGAATAAAATTGTGATTCCTCAGTTCCCCGTTGTGCCTGACATCACGGCGCTACTGACTCTGATTCCAGCTTCTGCATCGTGGTTTTCGGTGATTGACTTGAAGAATGCGCTCTTCAGCATCCCGATTGCAGAAGAGAGCAGAGACCTTTTCGGTTTCTCTCTTGGTGGACGCAGCTTCCGGTTTAAACGCGCTCCTCAGGGCTACTGTGAAAGTCCATCGATTTACAGTCAAGCCTTGAAGGGTCAACTGGATGCGTTTAGGTTGCCGGCTGGTGCGGCCTTAATCCAATACGTCGATGACCTATTGGTAGCTGCAGATACTCAGGACATTTGCAAAATTGCTACGGTATCGCTGCTGCAACATCTCTGCGAGTTAAATCACAAGGTGTCACCTTCTAAACTCCAATATTGTTGTCAAGAAGTAACCTATCTAGGTCACTTATTGTCAAAGGAGGGAAGGCGGTTGACCCCAGAGAGAATTGCAGCAATTGCGCGAATGGCTGTGCCAACAACCCAAAGAGATGTGCGTGCCTTTTTAGGTATCACGTCGTACTGCAGGCAATGGATTCCAAATTTTTCTTTGCTAGCGAAACCATTAGTGGCCCTTACGTGCAAGGATGTTTCGACTCCTTTACCATGGACGGAAGAATGTCAGAAAAGTTTTTCTGAATTACGTGATTCATTGTGTTCGGCTCCTGTGTTAGGTACTCCTGACTATAGCAAGCCGTTTACATTATATGTTCACGAGAGAGAAGGTTGTGCTTTGAGTGTTCTAACACAACCTTTTGGTGGTAAGCAACGTCCATGTGCATATTTTTCCTCGACCTTGGACCCGGTAGCTAGAGCATTGCCGAGTTGTTTACGAGCAACAGCGGCAGCCGCGGTCTCCATCCGACAATCAGCAGGATTGGTCATGGATAACATGCTTACGGTGATGGTTCCGCATGCAGTTGATACTCTTTTGAATCGTACGAAAACTCAGCACTTGACGAGTGCGAGGTTGTCTGGGTACGAGTTGACGCTGTTGGCAAGCCACATTCAAATAAAACGTTGTAATGTTCTGAAGCCGGCAACTTTTTTACCAATTAGCTCAGAGTCAGATGAAATAACAGAACACGACTGTTATTTGAGGACAGAGGAGGAAACGAAAGGTCGAGTGGACCTTAAAAACACCCCATTGGAAGACCCAGATGGTACACTGTATGTGGATGGTTCATGTTTCAAGTTGCCGAATGGCGATGTGACTACTGCTTATGCTGTTGTAACATTGAATACTGTTGTTGAGACTGCAAGATTAAATCAGAATTCTGCCCAAGCTGCAGAGCTGATCGCTCTCACTAGAGCGTGTGTGTTAGCAAAAGGGAAACGTGTGAATGTGTTTACCGACAGCCAATATGCATTTGGCGTCGCACATAGTTTTGGACGGTTGTGGAGAGAGAGAGGTTTTCTAACATCGCATGGTACGAAGATTCAGCATGGCCAGCTTGTGAATGATCTTTTGGATGCACTTACGTTGCCTAAGCAAGTGGCGATTGTCAAATGTAGTGCGCATCGTAAGGTGACGGATGATGTGGGTCGTGGTAATGCGTTTGCGGATGAGACTGCTAAGGAGACTGCCCGGAACCTTAGCACTCGAATGTATGTGACGAGTTCGGTTAGGTGGCCTACAGAATCGAGTATGTGTGAAGACACTATCGAGAGTGTAAAACCCATTCAGAATGAGGCCACCGAGACTGAAAAAACGAAGTGGAAAGAAAGTACGGGAAAGTTGGATGCGAATGGTTGTTGGATTGATTTGTCGGATCAGAAAAGATGGATGTTACCGAATGCATATGTGCTGGCCGTTGTGACAATGGCGCATGGGTTAGCACATATTAGCGCGAAAGGTATTTGTAAGTTGCTGTCCCCTGTGTGGAAGAATGATGGTATTACGAAATGTGCTGAACGCTTGGTTAAGAACTGTATGGTGTGTATGATGTACAATCCTGGCAAGGGAACCCCAACTCCTCCTGGCAGTTTTGCTCCCCCTTCATGTCCCTTTGAGGTGATTCAATTGGACTTCATCCATATGGAGCGATGCAATAACCTGAAATACGTTTTAGTTGTGGTTTGCGCATTCTCCCGATGGATCGAGGCTTATCCTCTCAAAGATAATACTGCTTTGTCTACTGCGAAAATCCTACTGAAGGAATACTTTCCTCGGTACGGAATGCCTAGAATCGTGTGGTCAGATAACGGAAGTGAGTTTGTGGGGAGTGTGATGAAGAGTGTATGCAAGGGCCTTGGAATTAATCAGAAATTCCATAGCGCCAATCATCCCCAGTCAGCTGGTTTGGTTGAAGGGTATAACGGCACCCTTAAACTAAAACTAGCAAAGATTCAGGCTACGACTGGTCTCTCGTGGCCTGACGCTTTACCCCTAGCATTACTGTCAACTAGGGCGACTGTACACTCCCGAGTAGGGCTTAGTCCCTACGAAATAGTGTTCGGTCGTCCTGCGAATGTTTGGGGGGTTCCTAGGCCAGGTATTTTCTGTGATCTTGAGTATCCAATGTTGATCGATTATCTTCATGACTTGACTGCTAAACTGAGGTTAATTCACCAACAGGTTCACGAAGCATTGCCGACGCAGACGGAGGGTCCAGGCCACCAGCTCCAGCCCGGAGATTGGGTGGTGACGCGCAACTTCTCGCGCAAGAACAACTTGGATCCCAGGTTCACTGGACCCTACCAGGTCCTCCTTGCCACGAGAACTGCAGTTCGTCTTGAGGGGCGGAAGAATTGGGTGCATGCCACCCATACGAAAAAAGTCCCTATCCCGTTGCCAGCAGACTCGTGGGTGAGGAAAGGCATTGCATCAACTGAAACCGAAGGATTGCCGGCGTTTGTACCTTTCAGCGACGCACAACCTGTCGGAGAATCCTCAGTGCAGCAGAGAGACACTGTTGAACATTTGTCAGCAAAAGACTCAAGACCAGAACATTCAGCTGATCAACAGGACGTTGTCCCTTCAACGGATCCTTTGTTTGACGAACAGACACATCCTGGGAAAACCCGATACTTTTTGCGATCCAGCACTAAAGACTAATAAAAGATCCTGTTCTGTCCCCTGATAATTGCATTATCCCGTTTTCCACGATCAGTTTGAACATTCGTACCATTGTAATTATTTTGTACATATTCATTGAGCTTCGTTCCTTACACTTTTTGCTTCCACAGCTGAGAAACATTGTTTTTGCATATACACTTGTGAAATAAAGGCCGTAGGGCCGCGCGCGTACTTCCTTCTGGTTAGTAGGTCTTGACGCTAGGTTAAAGACCGTCGGTTCCTGGGAACTCCTAGGGATTGACTGCTGCTACACAGAACGAAGTGCGTCAAGAAACGTTGCGGACGGTCATAGGGAATGGCATTTTCGAAGCTGACGGATGTGGAAGGAGCTCAAGCGCATAGATTCAAGCTGCAGCAACTCAGTCGTACCAAATGTTTTATATTCCAAATATTCGTGTTGTTTTTGACTGTTTCTGCATTATTGGCGGGTGGGGTGTATTACACGATGTTTTACTTCTTACCTACTGCTACACCTACTCCTACCCCTGACCCTAAACTTACCTCCACTGCTTCTCCTCATTCCTTTCATATCTTACCTGAACACGAGCAGGCTAGACGTGCAGAATTCCGCAACAATTCCTTTATTCAGCTCCTACATCAGCATCAGTTAGTGTTTAACACTACTAATTGTTGGGTGTGTGGGTTGATGCCACATACTACGGATAAGGGAATTCCATATCTGGTGTTACCGTATAGTTCCCAAGGGTCTGCTCGAGCATTTCAGACAATGTTTCGAAGCGCACTGGGTTTCCACCCCATTCGAGAACCACGTTCCCCCTACTCTGGTCCTACCTCGTACCAAAAACCTTTGTCTATAGCAATAGAGGATTTAGATAGCGATATCTATGATCCCTCGCTTATTCCCGAAGAAGAGGTACAAGCCTATAGGGTCCTAAGTAGAGGTGAATATAGTGTGTTCACTAGTGAAAAGCAGCTTAAAAGCTCGCCCCCGATATGGGTCGTACCCCACATTGGTAATTTTTGTCTCATAGGTCGTGGCCGAAGATCGAAAGCCCGACTTGGAGAGAGTGCTTGCACTGAAAATTACATTCTGCCGATGGTCTCGTCCCCTGTGTTCCTGGCCGCCAAGGGTACATACTTTATCTGTCATGATCGTGCATATGCATGGTTGCCCTCTGACTTCATGGGCTCATGCTTCATCGCAAACTTGTTGCCTCCGACGTTCACTGTAGATGCAGATTATCACAAGACTAGAGTTGTGAGAGGCGTAATTAGCAAAGAGGATACTGCCGGTCAAGAGGCAGGAGACTTTTTCAAGGGTTTCCTCCCGTTTTAGGGACCTATGGTTAATAGTAGGAACCTGAGACAGTTGACTCGAGTGGTAGAATCGACCGCTAATATTACTGCCAGTGCCCTTGGTAATATCACCACTGAACTTCAGGCGGATAGACTTATGACGTTACAAAACCGTATGGTTTTAGACGTGATCTTAGCAGATCGAGGTGGGGTATGTAAGGTGATCCATTCGAGCTGCTGTATTTTCATTCCTGATAACGCTCCGACTGTCTATCAAGCCATCTCGAAGTTGCATAAGATCTCCGAATCCATACACGTGGATGTAGGGGATTGGACGCTACTTGGGTGGTTTTGGGGCCTAATGTCGACTTGGGGTTGGAAGATTCTGATGATCATCGGAGTCGTTGTGGCGTTCCTGTTCACGTGTTGCCTTTGTGTGCAGTGCGGTCCTGCCTTATGTGGCCTCTGTGCTACAACGTGTATGAGACAGCCACCTGTTACCAAGGGGACTCGGTTGGACAGAGCTATGCTACAGCAACATCTCGATGGTCTGATGAATATCGAATATGATTCCGACTAGTGCTTGCCTACATGAGGGCAAAAGGAGCGTCTGAGGTTCCGTGACAATTGTAAGTAGTGTTTTCGACTCGCACGAATATGGTCGATTCTGGTATCTATGAACCGCAAATAACGAGTTTAGTAAGTGTGCGCAGTTTCGCTGTGCTAACTTACACCGTTCGTTTGTTATGTGGGTTTTTCGTCTGTACCCACGGGTTCCATCTTAGATACGGCATCCATTTTGTCTCTTGCCCTCAAGTAGCCAGCGAACGGACGCTGTCCGCTTCGCGACCCTGGGACTCCCAAGATATTTGCGGAAGACACATGTTCTTTGTAAGTGTCTTTATGACGAGGGGGATGATACTGTAAGGCAGATGGCCCCGCTCGAGGCTCATCTTGCCGTGCTGGTTTATTGTCTCAGCCGTGCATCTCATTAGGCACGTCCCTTTGATGCCTGTATCTCGTGTTTCCCGATACCTCCCCTTTTTCACCCTTTCCGATCTCCCCACTGTCTCCGTCTTCCTCTGCACCTGTCTTTGTTCCTATTTCGATCTGTTTTACTGCCGATTGGAATGCACTAATGTTGGGAAGATGGGTTTTTACAGTTGGGAACCGCCAAATGTTTCCGCACTTATGTTCCAGACCTTATGTGTATCAAAGTGACCAAAGCGACCCCTCTGGGGGATAATTATGGGAACCGGGTTGTAAACTTTTGCGTACCATGTTGTCCTATGGGTAAAATCTGTATAAAAGGAGCGATCCACAGAACCAATTTGAAGCAGTCTCCCCAAGTTGCACGTGTTGTACTTGTCGTGACTTCTGTGTTCCCTGCAGTAAATAAACCTTGAATCTTTGACGCCGAAGGAAGTGTCCCGTGTCTCTGTCATTCGTACGCCGGAGCAGGTTACCCACGAAGGTTTCAGGTGTTGTGCCCTGGCACCGCTGGGTCTTAAAGAACCCAGTCCTTCAATACCATGGACCTCTTCAGACTCTAATATAACCTTAGATACAATCAGTGTACACAGACAGTCACAGACTGTCACTCATCCATGGAGTTACTCACACACCTAGTCAGTTATGCAAAAAATCAATCACACCTCCATTTTCTCAACTATACAGTTATACACACCTTACTTATTCAAACATATACTAACACATATTTACTTTATTCTCTTATACAATACCTGATACATGTTCACAATGATCCATACAGCCACTCACACATTCACTGGCTCTTATGCACAGTTATTTATATATGTCAACTCTCACATGTACTGTGTTTTACATATGTACTTACTTTGACATGTAGCACTGAGATATCCATTCACTCACTAATACACTCATGCACAGTCAACCGCCCATACAGCTGTTTCCACATGCACTTTTGAACCCATACATATAGTGAATCAACTACTCACACATCTATGTACAGAGTCACACACCTCCCAGCCACCCATACACACACACTCAGTTTCCCATACAAATACTTGGACAACCAATGAATAACCCATACAGTTACTCATATAGCTACTGATCAACATATGCAGCAGTTTGTAGAACAACAGATATAATGATGCACAAATTAAAACAGTTTAGTCACTAACCCATGCACTCAGTGAGACACATTTAATCACTCACTCATACAGTCAGTCATGCACCTACTAAATCCTTCATCCAGACACTTATACATCCACTCATTCTTCAATATGTAAGACATATTTTAACTTTACAGAAACATACAGTCACTGGATGTTGTCATCAGTGATGTCATTTGAGATGTCATCAGTGATGTCACTAACCATGTCATGAATGATGTAATATGTGACATCATCAGCAGTGGATTGCGGGTGCGCGATATATAGTTAGTGGAACTAACTATATATGAAATTTCAATGGTTTTGTGTGAGTAAAATAAGGTTTTGAAAAGGCTAATCCCTAACTATATATGGTCTATAACCAATGGTTTTTTCAGTGAATATATATATATATATATATATATATATATATATATATATATATATATGTTTTAATTACAAGTGAAATGTAGAAATCTCACATCATGTAAATTAGAAAACACATTATATATTCTTACAACTGTAAATATATATGTTTTCTGTACAAACCAAATGAAAATGATGTTTACTATGAGTATCGTCCCACAAATCACTCAGCCTAGATAAGGGTCACCAGACAGTTGACAGCTCCCAGACCCCTTAGTTATTTATTTATACGTTTTATATAGCTCTAGCTAGACCCTTGGGTGCCAGAGTGCTTTACAAACACGAAAGATATAGCATGGCGTAACATGGTATAACGATGCATAATATTTTAAGACAGAATACATTAAAGGGGTCAGTGATAGCTTAGGTAGATGAAACATTCAAATGACCACCAATCCCTGAACCTTCAGAGTAGCACACATCCTTGAGGTCAGTTATTAGATGGGCAAAAGATAATTTTTTCATATAAAAGTTAAAGGAAGTCTGTGTTGAATTGACATCATTATCATCAGGCTGGAGATAGTAGGGCCTGACAATGAGCTGTGCTCAGTCAGAATCAGTGGCCAGTCTGGGGCTGAGTCACAGGGGCAAACAACTGAAGCACTGAGGTATATCTGTCATAAAATATTTCCTTGTCAACTCGAATTTGGAGGTGTGTGCAGAAATATGCCCCTGAATGCTTTTAAATGGACGACAATTGAAATGGAGAGTTACATAACTTCTTGAGCTAACACTTCATTTCATTTTACTCCCATTTCAAAGTGGTTAATTTCTAAACTGCATGCCCCTTGCTCCTAGTGGTCAGTATTCGCTGTGCCATAAGTATTTATGCAAGATACAGCCCTTTTTTACATGTGAGAATTTCAAAGAGCAGAAAAATGTTCCATGATATGAAGTGTTTGGTACAATATTTCTCTGCACTTTAAAATTCCCCAAATTCAAAAGGCCCTTCAATGAAATGTTGGTGTAACCTATGTAACCGTACCACATATGGCAAAAGGTGTGTCCTGTGCTACAGGTACATACCACACAGACTCTATCACACGTACTATTAGATCCCATTCATACATCTTGGGTCGCGTACTAGTGTTTGAGGAAATTGTTGCTGCACGCCTACTTAAGACAAGGGATGCAAGCGCACAGCTACCTAGACTGAGAACTGCCACACGCTGATTTTTGCGCTTGGAGGGGGAAGTTCCCTTCACGTTATTTACCATTTTCGCCAAATGGTTTTTAAAAGTAAAAATTTAGTTTGTGTTTTGATGCTCATTTTAAAATCGTTGTAAAACATTTTGATTAATTTGTCCCACCTGGTCAGGTCCGCATACCCGCACTTAAAACATTTATCGCACATCTCGCTGCTTTAGCGAGAATCCTTGGCCTCCTCGCTCCCGGTCGCCATCTTGTGTGAGGGACCAGGGGCTTCTTGCACGCTCCCAAGACGCCATCTTGGGTCGCGTACTAGTGTTTGAGGAAATTGTTGCTGCATGCCTACTTAAGACAAGGGATGTAAGCGCGCAGCTACCTAGACTGAGAACTGCCACACGCTGATTATTGCGCTTGGAGGGGGAAGTTCCCTTTACGTTATTTACCATTTTCGCCGAATTGTTTTTAAAAGTAAAAATTTAGTTTGTGCTTTGATGCGCATTTTAAAATCGTTGTAAAACATTTTGATTAATTTGTCCCACCTGGTCAGGTCCGCATACCCGCACTTAAAACATTTATTGCACATCTCGCTGCTTTAGCGAGAATCCTTGGCCTCCTTGCTCCCGGTCGCCATCTTGTGTGAGGGACCAGGGGCTTCTTGCACGCTCCCGAGACGCCATCTTGGGTCGCGTACTAGTGTTTGAGGAAATTGTTGCTGCATGCCTACTTAAAGACAAGTGATGGAAGCGTGCAGTGGGCGCGCCAACGGCGTGCCAGAGGCAAGCCCGTCTGTGCCCCTCCGCACCCGGCTGGGACCAGGGGCCAGAATCCCTGCCCGGGTGCTGACCTACGCGGCAGAGACACTATGGGCACTCAAGGTGGGTAACTATGCGTTAGAGGAAAGTGTGCAAGCAAGGTTGCGTGCTGAATCCCTACTGAAGGACAATCACACTGAGGCGGAGGGGGCCCTGTGGACTCGGGGTCAGACCCGAGCTCCTACGGTTAATGGGCTGAAGGTAGCGGTGTTCAATACTCGCTCCTTGCAGAAAAATCATCTCGAAGTGTTTGCCCTACTACAAGAGGGAAACATTGATATTCTGACACTCACAGAAACCTGGTTGGGGGACACATCTACCCCATATATTGTGGCAGCCTTCCCAATGGATTTTGATGCGGTATAGCACAATAGGCCAGGAGTCTCCAGGGGCAGGGGAACAGCGGTTCTGTTTAAAAAGAGCCTTATGGTCACCAAAATACTGGTGGAAAACTGTAACAGTGCGGACGTTTTGGGGATACAAATTTCCTTGAAATCCTCCTGCCTTATACTGATGGTAGTGTATCGGCCCCCCAGATCTACCCCTGATTTCAATGAAGGTTTTCTGGAGCTTATAACTGACCTATGTCCCTTACACCTCACAGTAGTGGGGGATTTTAACTATCATTGGGACAAGAAGCAAAGAGAACCCGTAGAAGCTCTATTTCAGACGAATATGAGCTCTATGGATCTGCAGCAATTGGTGAATAGCCCTAACCACATTAAAGGTCACACTTTAGACCTAATCTGTTCTTCACAACCGCGGGCACAGATAACTGATATCTGCCCCTGTGCCTGGTCGGATCACTCACTGTTAAGATGCTGGGTCCCTAGTGACAGTCCACTCTTGCGGCCTTCACCTTTGTGGAGGAAGGTCAAATTGTGGAAAAATGTTGAGGCAGACTCTTTAGTAACTCTGCTTCAATCAATTCATTTCCCTGTGGTGAGTGAGGACAACCTGGACCACAAAAGTGCAGCCCTATTCTCCCGGCTACAGCAGGCCATTGATTCACTGGCACCTGAATGGAAAGAAAGTGTTAGAAACAAAGGGAAAGGGGCCCCATGGTTTTACAATACACTAAGGGAAAAAAGCAACTCCTCCGCCAAGCTGAGAGGCGGTGGAGACTTAACTATGAGCCAGCAGAACTAAAGACCTATAAAGCCCTCTTTGCTACGTATAAATCAGCTATCCTAGTTAGGAAAGCAGCATTTTACGAAGAAAGGATTGCTCTGGCAGGAAGTAAACAAAAATAGATATTTACCATTCTGAAGGAACTGAGTCAAAAAGGGGAAATAATGCCCACAATCGCTGTTCCGAACTGCAATAGATTCCAGGATTTCTTTCTCCAGAAAGTTTTGGACATTGTTTCGGAAATCACCACAACCCCCATTGACTTCAGCTCTCTGGATCAGATTAGCCCCCCTTGTCCTAACAGCCAGTTGTCTAGCTTCCCAAGTTTGGATTCTGCCAAGCTGGCTGCATTAACAAAACAGATTAAATCAGGCTCTCGAATGGACCCCTGTCCTCCGAGGCTTTTCCAAATGGCCCTGCCGGGATTGGAAAGGCAGGCTCTGGGATTACTCAATGAGTCTTTAGACCTGGGCTATTTACCAACTAATTTGAAGGAAGCAAGGGTCACACCCCTATTGAAAAAAACAGGGGCGGATACGACAGCCTTAAAAAACTACAGGCCCATCTCACAGCTCCCCTTTTTAGCAATCATTTTGGAACAACACTGTGAGAAGTTGGCCTGGTATATGATGATCACTAATTCTAGTGAGCACCTTGCACCAGTCCAAACAACCCTTATGATGATTGGTTGTAAGTCAACCTTATAGACCAGCTATCCTAGGGGTAGCATGGGCAAAAGCAGTCTTAGGCCAAACTCAAGAGGGCATGTGAAGCCAGCTGTTTTACCATATGCAATCCTTTTAATACCAAGTGAAAGGACACCACACAAGTTATATATTATAAAATATATGTATTTATTTCTAGAATAATCCCCTATACTCTTTCTGAGCACAGAAGCACAAGCGTTAAACAAAGAACTTAATATAACATACAATGAGCTGCACAATTTTGGATAGGCCGGGTGGCCACTCAAACCATATATTAAAAAAGTGGTATAAGTACAACGTCACGAACAATGGTAAGGCCTAGGGCCTTGGGAATCGCTGGGCCTACACTGGACTAATGAAGGTTAGGACATAGGAGGCCCACAGGATGCGGGTGCAGTGTCTATAGGCAACCGCGTTACAAGTCAATGGTGCGTAAAAATCAGAAAGTTATAGGTTTAGGAGTCTTCCGACTGGACTAGAACTTAGCCACTTGAAACTAGGACACTAGGGATGTAAATCACTACAGGGGCACCAGAGCACCCTCCTTACCTCACCCATAGGAAGCGGGTGCATAGGTGCCAAAGTGCGTCGGGTTTCTTCGTGGAGTTCTATGGAGCCTGGAGGAAAAGATGCTGCAGGCGACCAGGAGAGAAGAGTCTGGTTGGATTCAAGGCTGGATCGAAGGTGTAGAGTACCTGAAAGCAGAGGGGACAGAGTCTAGGTCACTAGCCAGTGACCAGGATGGAACCAGGACGGAACCAGGCATTGTTGGGTTGCGATCAGGTGCTGTCGAGTAGTTTGTCTCCACTGCCACGTGTACCCGGAAGGATCGAGGATGACCAGCTGGTGGACACGAGCTGTCCCACAAAGGCTTTTGCTGTCGGCGGTGTCGGTTCTCGAATCGGAGTCAATAGGCCTTGGCAAATGCAACCCACGCAGGAATCGAATATGGCTTCTGGATCGGACCGGGAAGGTCAGATCAGTGGCTTCTTTTCATGGGAGCTGGAGCCTGTCTGGAGCAACCAGACCAGCAGTGTAAATCCAAAGGATCGTCGTCACAGAGGCCACTAGCTAACGGGCAAGTGACCGGACACCGCGTCAAGCAGGAAAAGTGCAAAAGGGCCCCACGCAGCACTCGGCGAGTGTGGAGAGGTGATCTTCGGTGCACAGGCTGCTCGAGGCTGGGGCTTCTCAAACCCCAATGCACAGCTTCAAGGGGGCCTCAGGAGCTGCACGGGAAGCACTTCGCTGGCTTTCCAAGATGGCCGGTCCCACGTCTCACGTCGCCTCCATGGGTCTCAGCTTTACTAGGACTGGGGATCGGGCTGTTGGAAGTCTGGGAGTCCAGGTCTTGTTGGCCTCTGTTGTTTGAGCTCCAGCAGGAGCAACGGCAAAGAAAACCTTTGAGCGCTGATGGTGCCTGCTTGCACAGGGTGGCCACTCCTTGACCACAAGCGAGATTCTTCAGTCTTCTACGTCGAGTAGGATGTCGAAGGGTCCAGAGTTTCGTTTCAAAGTTTCAGTCAGGATGATCGGAGGTGCCATGGCACAGCTCCTACCTTTATTCCAAATCAAGGGCCTGGATCACCTGCTAGGTCCCTCCTATGGGTGGGACCCAGGAAGGGGGTGGTTACACCCCTTTCCCTTTGTCCAGTTTTGCACCAGAGCTGGGGCTGGAGTGCCCCAGCACCGGTTTGAACTGGGCTTTGCCTGGGAAACCTTGTGCGCCCCAGGCAGTGTCTAGTTTCATTCAGCCCTCCCTGCCCCAAGCCACTATCTCATGTCTGGGGTGGTGTAACACCTCCCTGTGACAGGAAACCTTTTGTCCAGGCCTCCCCTGCCGGAGTTTCGGTCAGCAGCAGGAGGCCAGACTTGTTTCTGTGGCAGCAGCATCCATTTTGTGATGCTGAGGCTCTGGTTAGATTTAACCGCGTTTAAGGAAAGTAACATGTCTTCTCCCTCTAAAAGGGTGGAATGCTACACCCGTCGCCAGGACTGGCGAGGGGGTAGTATTCCAAAGTGTATGACACCTTACACGACATGTTTTGATAAAGCCAAACCAAAGTTAGCAGTGAACCGCGAGGTTCATAATGCACTTAAGAGTATATGGTATAGCAATATCCCAGAACAGCTATAAGGACTTGGTTCCGAAAGCTGCAGACAGAGTCAGCTCATGCTAGAGCACCATCTCACATAAAACCAAGCACTCTGCCTCCAGGATTGTTAAGGCCTGCCATAGGAGTGACTTATAGGTATATATTGTCCAGATATAGGTTTAGATATAGGTATACTATATCTAAGCAAGGGGTGATTACATGACCTTGCCCCAGCTGAGTGATCAGCCAGTTGAGTAAGTTTGGATAGCCAGCCAGGGGTGGCACAAGATATGCTGCAGCCCCTGGTAGGCATTGGATACACCTATGCCCTGGGTACCTATAGTACACTGTACAGGGGCTCATAAGGTGACCCAATATCCAATTGTGATGTACCTAGTGTACATGGAGTCCTTTTTAAAGAGAGAGCAGATAGCCTGGGGCCCTGATTAGCAGGATCCCAGGCCAACTAAGTCGAAAACCAGCTAAACACTAGGCAAAACATCTGGGGTAACCATAGTCAGGTACCCACCTTCCTACATACACGTCCTGAAAACACTTGCAAAATACTTGGAGGACCACCAATTGCTCCACACCAGACAGGCGGGCTTTAGAGCACACCATAGCACTGAGCTGGTGATGGTATCTGTTCTGGACGAGCTCAGAGTTAGGGCCGATAACAGACAGCAGAGTGCTCTGATTTAATTAGATCTGTCAGCAGCATTCGACACAGTCAGCCATAACATTCTGCTGAACCGTTTGTCTAATCTGGGCATAAAGGGGCAAGCACTTCAATGGCTAAGATCTTTCCTGACTGACCGCACTCAGAGAGTTCAAATGGGTGAGCAGCTGTCGACCTTGGGCACCCTGACCTGTGGAGTCCCCCAGGGTTCTGCATTGTCTCCACTCCTCTTTAAAATCTATTTGCAGCCCTTGGTGGAGGCTCTAACACGCAGTGACTGCCAGGTCTTTAACTACGGCGATGACATCCAACTCCTGGTCCAGCTTGACAACACTGGCCAGGCTCAAGAATCAGTAAAAAATCTACTTAGGTTTACTGTTAACTGGATGGCAGCCAATTCCTTGAAAGTCAACCCGGATAAAACCGAGGTGCTTATTATTCCAACTCAAAATAGCCCTTGGTGTGATCATTTTTGGCCCCCAGTAATGGGTGTTCTCCCAATCCCAGAGTCAGTAGTAAAAAGCCTGGGACTGAAAATTTACTCAGATTTGTCTATGTCCTGCCAGGTTTCTTCGGTCGTGGGCATCTGCACGGGCTTACTTAGGCAACTGCGGAGACCTCTCTACTTCTGTATTACAATCAATTGTTTCTGCCACTGTCATCTCTCGGCTGGATTATGGTACTGACCTCTATTTGGGCATTCCCCAGAAGTTCCTCAGGAGATTGCAAGGTGTAAAAAATGATGTGGCCAGGCTAATTTTTAGACTCCCTAGGAGAACGCGAGCCACTCCATTACTACATAAATTGCATTGGCTGCCCATTGAACAGCGTGTGCAATTTAAGAGTCTTTGTATAGCCCACAAGGCTATTCATGGGGATGCACCGAAATATATAAAAGATCGAGTGAAAAAGTACGTTCCCGGACGGGCTCTACGTTCTTCCTAGGGCTGTAGGCTAGCCTCTCCCAGGTATAATCTTAAAACCTAAGGGGGCAGAGCATTCTCGGTCCTCCTTCCACAGATCTGGAATGATCTACCGGAGAACCTGCAAAAGGAATTGGTTCTGCTTTCCTTTAGAAAGCTTTTAAAGACCTACCTGTTTAGAGAGACAATGACATTGGTTTAAGTGCCGCCTCCGCTGCCACTAGACCTTCTTACGCTAGTGACCTGTTCTTTCTCTAGAAGTTCTTAGAGACCAGTAATTTGCGCTATATAAAAATAAAATAACGTAACATAACATAACAAGAGATGTGGGTAGTCAACTGGTCAATACAGATGTCTGTATTAATATATTTATTTTGGTCAGCATGTGAAAATACATGCATATATCGTATGGTAACCTATGAGTCATGCTTGTGATAGAAGTAGTAAAATTGTGTTACATCAATACAGAAACCAAAAGTCACAAAACCATTCTTTTTTTCTTTAATATCTGTATCCATACAAGTCAACGCTCATAAGAAGCGGCATATTTAGAAGGCCATCGCCTGGAAGGTGTGGGCCTTGGGGTCTACAAGTGGCGCAGCCTCCATTGCAGGTAGAGGTGGGAGGACCTAAGACGCTGGACCAGAAAGTCATCCAAAGTCCAGCTTGGGCAGTCCTCCCAACATGGGAAGCGCCTGCAGCGCACTCTGACCCCCCTAATGGCACACATTCTTGCAGTGGCCTATCCCCAGATTGATGGGCAGTTGGAAGCCCAACAGCAGCAATAAGGGGGTAAGTTCTTATTTGAGTTTGAAATGTTACATGACCACTTTTCTGTTACAGCCAGGATTTTCCCCATCAACAATAAGGATGACCCATATCCAATGCACAAGAAGAGTTCTTGAAGGTGTAAGTTTTGCACAATGTGTATGATGATGTGCTTTGTCTAATATTTGTTGGAAAGGATCCCACCTGATTCCTGTTTACTACCAAAGGACTGTTCTGAGCAGACAAATTTCTGCTGAAACTACATATAAACATCAGGTTGTTTGATGTTATAAGGGACAGTTGTACCAAAGAGGCCAATAGTCTTTATTATATCAGGTGTAATGCTCATTCACTATTGTGGCTGATGTAATGGTAGACCTAGTATATGTGACAGAGCATAATTTGCACTTATGATACAGTGGATGTACCACTCAAACATGCACAATATACTCGAGGCCCACAGGTACCTGCATCCTTAATAGACACACGCACATCAGACACTGCCACTCCCTCTATCCCCCAAACCCTACTCCCTGTTGAACATCATGCTAGTTTTTTCATAGAAGATGTCCTGTTTCCCCTTGCACTCAAGTCAAGTCAAGTCAAGTCAAAACCACTTTATTCAATTATTAAAAATCATAAAAGTATACTTTAAAATGATATCAAAGCATAAAATTCCATTAAAAACAGTTTTAAAAACAATTTCATGGTTAAAGTCAGTTGATCACTATTGATAAGCTTATGAAGACTGATTTTCCTTCTCCTGTTGGGCGTCCTGTCTAATCCTCCTACTCCTAATAGACGCGACAAGAAAGCTTGCAACACCAAACATGGTTACAGGGGATTCCATTAATTGTAAAAACAGTAATGCAGGTTTAGACTGTATGAAAGCCTTCTCTTTCAGTACTGGAATAATAAACCTTTTTCTGGCTTCATAATACAGAGGGCAAAAAAACATAAAATGCATGGTATCTTGGGGGGAGAAGTCATCGCATTTACAAGGAGCCGGGTCCTCAGGCCTGCTCCATCCCTGTGCGTCACTTAATACCAAGTGTATCTGGTTGAAACTAAATTTTGTCAGTAGCCATCTATGAAAAGGGATTGTGACGATGGAAAGGTACGATTGCAAGGCTAGAGACGAAATAAGCAAGAAGTGGGCCCTAACTGTAGGTTTACTTAGCTCTTCTGCTTCCTGTTCTAGCTCGCTGAGTTTATTGTAATTTATTTGAACCCATTTAAGATCAGCTTTACATAGACCTTCAGGATTGGAGAAAATCTCTGGGCGCCCCAGTCTCCTTGTTGACATTTTAATATAGGACAGCCACTGGATTTCCTTCATTTTGTCTATTTTCATGCGATCCTTCAGAATCTTGTGATTCAGAGTAAGATTCGGATTCAACCAGGTTCTAATCCATAACAGGATTGGGGCCATTTTTATTGTATCTGAAATATATCCTATCCCCAACTCGAGATGGACCGAATGGGTCGCTGTCGATTGTGGAAGGCCAAGGAGGGCATGTAGAAATTTATTTTCTTCTCTTTAGATGGAATCAGATTTAGTGTACCCCCAAATTGCAGCCCCATACCTAGCAATTGATATGGTTTTTGCTTTGTATATAGCTAGGATTGCTTCGTACGGCTTTCCCCCCAGTCTTTTAGCGAAACCTAATATTGCAGCTGAGGAGCTTCTCACAGCATTTACCTTAGTTGAGAGCTGCGGGGCCCAGAGTCCTTTGTCGTCAAAAACAACTCCCAAATAGGTAAACACTTTCACTCTTGAGATTGCTTCCCCGTTGCAATAAAAGGATTTAATGTTGTTTTTCCCCGTGCCTAGAGACATAATGTGTGATTTACCATTATTGACCACAAGGTCCAGTGATTTCATAAAATCCCCGAAGGAATCTAGTAGTCTTTGTAAACCAAGGGGGGTCCGAGCCAGTAAGACGGCATCTTCCGCGTAAAGGAGTACAGGGATGGATGTTCCTCCCATGCGCGGAATGTCTCATGTTGCCGTTAATAAGTTGTCCTCCAGGGAGTTTATGTATAAAGTAAATAACATAGGGGCCAAGATGCAACCTTGGCGCACCCCTCTACCTGATTTAAAACTTGCAGTACATTTCCCCTCCTTCGTCATCCTTATTGACGCTCTCAGGTCTCTGTGTAACTTGGCTAAAAAATACACAAGGGGCCGGTCAAGTCCTAGGTCCAACAGCATGGTCCACAGCCTCGATCTATTTACTAGATCGAAGGCTGTGGACAAGTCCATGAAACCCAGGAATATTGAACCCTTAGCAGCCTTCATGTATTTAGATACAATTAGATGTAAATTAAGACATTGGTCCTCCGTCCCCCTCCCAGATCTAAAGCCATACTGGGCATTAATTAAGATGTCATTCTCCGTGGCCCAGTCTGTAATTTTAGCTAGAATAACCTTCCCTAAGATTTTAATAGAGGAATCTAGTAAAGATATTTGCCTATAACATCTGGGGTCTCCCCTTTGGCCCTTCTTAAACACAGGGATTATAGTTGAACGGGACCATGATTTCGGGAACCCTGTGGCGGCCGATGTATTAAAGACGTTCGTCAATATTTTTGCCCAATATTTGGGGTTAGCCTTATACATATCAGAGGGCACACCGTCATGGCCTGGCGCCTTACGCCTTGCCGTTCCCTCTATTGCTTTCTCAACCTCCGCTATATTAAAACTGATAGGTATCAATGGGGGATCAGAAATTGGTACCTCAAAGGTTTCCAGCTCAATATTACTCCAATAGATTTTTTCTTAAATGGCTTAACCAGTCCTCCTCTGAGATGTTAACTTCTAATACAGAGTTCTGGGTACCAGTGAACAAAGGATTGTTAACAATTGCCCAAATCTTGGAACTGCCTTTCATAGTTGCTTTTTCCATTAATGCTGCCCATGCATCTTGTTTGATTTCATTTTTCCGTGCCTGAACTATTAATGAGTACTCTTTCCTAAGCTTTGCTACAAGCCTTTTATTCCTTGGTGTCTTATTAAGAGCCTTTTTAAGTAGGTTGTGAGCTTTAGTACATTTCTGATCGAACCAGCCTAAGTCAGGATTACTTTTAACTCGGGTGTTAATTGTGAGTTCTTTAGCCACTTGCAAGCAAATGACTTCGTATGAAGCTATTACATCCCCCCCATAATTAATGGGGTATGCACATATATTTAGTTCCTTGCCAACCTTTATTGTAATGGTGTGAAGAAAATCTTCAGGGGTGACCTTACTCCATTTTAATCTCCTCCCTTGATCTTTAGCTTTTACATCAGCTACAGCTTGTGACGAAGCTGTTTTATTCAGGAGGGAAAGGCCATTATCCAATTCGATCACTACCGGGTTGTGATCGCTAAAGGAAGAGGGTATAGCGTTGTAAAAAATTACATGACTTAAAAGTCCTAGGGATAAGAATATGTAGTCTATTATAGATTCACAGTCCCTAGCTCTGTACGTAGGAACACGGTTACTCTCATCAGAAAAGCCCACCTCAAACAGGTCATTATTAGACAAAAGTGCCTCCAGTGCTTCCCCCTTGGAGCTGTGTTCAAAATGTTGAGGGGTTTTGAAATCAGGACCATCACTATCTCTATAATGACAGTTTAGACTACACAAGTGAACATTAAAATCACCCATCAGGATATAATGAACAAAAGTGGTTTGATTTTCCTTATAAGTAATTAAAAAATTTGACAGTAAATGGAGATGCTCGTTTGGGGACTCCCCTTGCAATGAGTTATAACAGTTGATAAGAATTAGTTTGGTATTTTTGCTAAACTTACTTCTAGTATTAGATAATTAGGGGAAGTGCAGTCGACCTTTTTAACTCTTCCTGCAATGTTTACTGACACCAGAAACATAAGTCCCCTTCTGTCTCTCCCTGCTGACGAACTCAAGGCAGGTACATAGTAAGATGTAAAACCATTAATCCAAAAATCACAATCCTTGTCCCAGGTCTCTTGAAATGCAACAATGTCATACTGTTCCACAACATTTAGCCAAACATTATCGTCCCTTTTGGACCGCAAACCAGCAATATTCCAGCTTAACATTTTTACCTTTTCCCGCACACCCTCAGTGATGCTTGCATACTTAGGTTGGATATTATTACGGCTCATTTTTACTTGTGCGGGTTCCATACCTCCCAAGTCAGCCAATCCCTCCCCTCCCTGTCCCTCAGGGTCCTCACGTCAGTTGCACGCTTTCTAGGCCCGTGAGTAAGTCAAATCTATTTTGTGTCACAACATTTGGCCCATCCCTACAGTTGTTGTCAACATTATGGAAATGTGGTACTACGGGGGCCCGAGGCTCAGTAGGAGTAAATGGTCTAAATCTCCCAAGATTAGGAGGAGCTTTGATTAAATGTGTGTGAAAATAACCAAGTGGACGCACACAAACACTGTTTTCATCATAGACCACAGAGGCTGCCCTTAGCAAAACTGTTGCAACATGTTGGGGGTGTTTAAAATTTACAATTATACAATCCCCACTTCACGTCTTTCTGGACGGGCCAATCCATTTTGCCCTTCTAGTGGACAGTATTTGATCAGAGTATTTTGTTGGGAAGCCACATCTCCTATTCAGCCATGACACTGTTTCATTTTTTAATGATTCATGTGTTTCCTCATGGGACAGAGCAGGATGGTGGTCAGGAGGCGGGACATTGGTTAGGACAACCACATAGGGTGCACAGTCAGGGGGAAGATTTATAAAGCTGCTTTTTTTACCTGTCTAAAGCCCGATGTACCACCTAGTCCTGGGAAAGGATGTTTAGTTGGACAGGTTATTGGTGTAGGATCAGGAGAAGTAGTTTCCCTTACAATTGTTTGCAAGCTTAATTGCTGCAGGTTGTCTTTACTAGTTCCCTGCCCCACTCCAACAGGACCCTTTGCGACAGTCTTAGGTCTTTCGACCGAGGCCAAGTGAGTTGCTAACAAACTTCCTAGCCTCTTTACTTCAGAAGTGACAGTATCCAATTTGAGCACTAGGGGTTTGATAAACTCTTCTATCTTAGCCTCTATCTTAGCTTCTAAGGAGCAGACCAGTAATGCAAGTTGCTCCGGGCTTATGTTAATACTGGCTGCACTATTTCCTTCCTGTGGGTCGGTTCCAGAAGCACAGCCGTTTTGAACTAGTTGGGAAGTTTCTACTCTTTTTTTACTATGCTTCCCCCGCGTTTCATTTGTATTTTTCTACAGGTTCTCACTGGTCTAGGGGCTGGTGGGACCTCCTCTATTGTATCAATAGATATATCGGGTAATTCCTCCTGCATCTCAGAATGGACCTGCGCTTCAGCCATTATGACCACCCGATTACCCAGTTCAAGAGTATCATCGGCTAAAGATTCCACTGAGGGGTTAGGAGTATCTTGGTGTGGAGCAGGTGGGCTCCCTCGACCTAGCGAGGCTCTCCGGTCGTTATTAATTTTATTTACCATTTTTACCAAGTAGTTGTCTATTGTACCTGCCCCAGATACAGACTTATCGGTTTTAGCTTTGGTCACCGTCAAAGCTATGAAATAAAATTATAAAACTGGATAAAAGACCCAACGCAAGCATTAAGAGTTGTATACCCTAGTGCCAGGGTTTACAGGTATGTTAACTAGGATAAAAACAATGACAAATCCATAACAGGGACCAGAGAAATGTAGAGTCTCACTTGGACAAAAGTATCTTGTGTTGCAGAGCCAAGGTCCGTGGCCCGTCCCGGCCTTCTCCGGCCCCGGACGGCCACAGACGGTCCCGCCCTTGTCCCGGGCTTAGCCCGGCGCACGCCCGCGCAGGTCCCGCGAGGCGGGCGGGAACAGTTGCTTAAATGCCGCTACCTGTGGTGAGGGAGGGGCTGGGACCCACACTGACTGCCTCGCTGGTTCCTGGGTTAAGCAGTCCGCTTCCAAACACCCTCGCCGCCAAACGAAGCGTCTCCCGCGACGCGGGAGGTGCGAGGCGCTGTTGTAGTGCTGCCAGTGGTGAGGGAGGGTCTGGGACCCACACTGACTGCACCGCTGTTTCCTGGGTCAAGCAGTCCGCTTCCAAACACCCTCGCCGCCAAATGAAGCGTCTCCCGCGAAGCGGGAGGCGCGAGGCGCTGCTGTAGTGCTGCCGGTAGTGAGGGAGGGGCTGGGACCCACACTGACTGCCCCGCTGGTTCCTGGGTCAAGCAGTCCGCTTCCAAACACCGTCACCGCCAAACAAAGTGTCTCCCGCGAAGCGGGAGGCGTGAGGTGCTGTTTTAGTGCTGCCGGTGGTGAGGGAGGGGCTGGGACCCACACTGACTGCCCCGCTGGTTCCTGGGTCAAGCAGTCCGCTTCCAAACACCCTCGCCGCCAAGCGAAGTGTCTCCCACGAAGTGGGAGGCACGAGGCGCTGTTTTAGTGCTGCCGGTGGTGAGGGAGGGGCTGGGACCCACAATGACTGCCCCGCTGGTTCCTAGGTCAAGCAGTCCGCTTCCAAACACCCACGTCGCCAAACGAAGCGTCTTGAAGGTGTAAGTTTTGCACAATGTGTTTGATGATGTGCTTTGTCTAATATTTGTTGGAAAGGATTCCATCTGATTCCTGTTTACTACCAAAGGACTGTTCTGAGCAGACACATTTCTGCCGAAACTACACATAAACATCAGGTTGTTTGATGTTATAAGGGACAGTTGTACCAAATACGCCAATAGTCTTTATTATATCAGGTGTAATGCTCCTTCACTATTGTGGATGATGTAATGGTAGACCTAGTATATGTGACAGAGCAAAATTTGCACTTATGATACAGAGGATGTACCACTCAAACATGCACAATATACTCGAGGCCCACAGGCACCTGCATCCTTAATAGACACACGCACATCAGACACTGCCACTCCCTCTATCCCCCAAACCCTACTCCCTATTGAACATCATACTAGTTTTTTCATAGAAGATGTCCTTTTTCCCCTTGCCCTCACCCCTTCCAAACCACCCCTACCAAACGCAAAGCTATCCCTTCCACACCCCAACCTACCCCTTTCACATCCCAAACCACCCCTCCTAAAACAGAGACCACCCCTACTAAAACCAAATGTCCCCCCACAAACCCTACGTCCCCCTCCCCCAAGTAAGATCTTTGAGGAGCCTGCTTTGCCCACTAGATGCCCCTTCCTGAGTAGGTTTCTCTTGGTAGTGAATTAAGAGGTAAGATTTGTGCCACCGCCCAACAGTGCATAGGATTTTGTGGGAAATATATGGACTGCCATTTTGTAAGTTATATTAACTCATCACATTGTTTAGAATAAATCCATATTTTTGATTTCACCGACTTAGTCCTGGCATTCATTTTCCTTTGCAATTGTTTAATTCCTAGCAATGTTTCTTACTAAAATGTGAAGTACTTATTTTTCTTTATCATGATGACAGGTAATACAACAGATTTTTTACATTTCTACTTGATAAGTGCATACACTGATTAACATAGTATGTGAAGATCATTTGAATTTAATTGCAGGCATTCAGCATAGTAATTGCCACTTGATGTTTGATATTTTGGGGGGTGTTTTACTAAAGGTGTGTTTTTTCACCTTGGTTACTGATCAGTATGAGCACATATGCTTGACACTTTATAAAATATTGTGACTATTGAAATTGGATACAGTACAGGACTTGCACTAGACAAAGAGAAATGTTAAATGGATGTATATGTTGAATAATTAAAATTTGGGATTGACATTGATTTTACTGGTAATTTAAAAGATAAAGGTTACACGATGTCTAGTGCAATTTCTACACCATGTTACCTTGAAGTTATCCCAATGATATATGTTGCAGGTGTTTTTAATATAACAATGTTCAAAATGTATTTAAACACACGTGTATGGTGACTTTTTGATTTTTGAATTGATATCCTTTATTAGGCAGGTACCCATTTTTTAAGGCAGCTTGCACCAAATCTATACATACAATGTGATCATACAGGTGTGTTTCTTTGAATTTCCTAAACGTCAACGTTACAGACATATGCATTGCACATTGGTATGCTATTGCTTTTAAGAGAGATTTAAAAATGCATAAGTTTAGTGTTTATGTTAAAAGACAAGTCAAAAGATAACAGTTAAAAGTGGAGCTTGCTGATGTTTGTGTCTTCCACAGGGTTGATTTTGTTCGTCATCAGGCAGCAGCGGTAGGACTTGGAAGATCGGGTCCATGGCGGAAAAGGATGAGTGGAAGTGAGAAGAAGTGAGTTTCTACTTTATACTTTATATCCTTTCCAATTCACCAACTCAGGTGTGGAGGTTTTACCGCCCTGGTCATGTTGACAGGAAGGCACATAGTGATTGCCTCGGCAGACAAACTGGCAGTCCTCCCTCCGACAGCCGCTTTTGCCTATTGCGCCGTCGACACAAGTGAACAAACCTGGCAGAGTCATTGGCACTCTGATGGTCTTTTATCTGTCGAACCGCCAGCATCTAAATATAGCAAGCGGACCACCTACTAGGCAGGCAGAGAAAGCATTGAAAAAGCAGTGGCGGGACCAGGTAGTTTTGTGAACTTTTTGGAGGCCAATAGCTTCGAGCAAATACTTAAGCAGGAATACTAGCTGGCCGACACCGAGGCCTATCGATATTTTCTACAGGACAATTGTATACAACTGTTGGAAATGGCCCTTTAAGCTGGGTTACCCCAAACATTCTGCCTTCCTCTTCTTTTTGCTGAATTCTTTTTGTTATTATAAGAAAGAAGGCCAGCAAGGGATTTTATTCTATTTCTATTTGTCAGCTTCGTTAGGGCCCGTTATAATAATCAAGGTGCCTAAAACTGTTTTTAATCAGTAGCTGTGATGAATCATTTGCTTTAGAATTAGTCACAAAGGATCAATACGTACAGTGTTACCACACTAACACAGTAAATATAGTAAATAGATGCAAGAAACCAGGATTTTATATTGTCTGAAGATTATTATTTGCTTTCAAGACAAAAGAAATTTTTATACAAAAAAGAAAACATTCTTAAAAAGTAGGGTACATATACAGATATTGATTAGATATACAAGGTATTGGTTATTTCCTCCTTTGATATATCTAAACACAAAGTCCAGACTGCTAACACAAAATAACACAATGATTTCAACTAAAAGTCAGAAGAAAATCAAAGATGATATAATGGATCCTATGCAGAGTTGGACTAGATAGTCGACGTTTCGGTCTTTTAAGTAATTTTTCACAAGACCATCATCAGGACAGAGCAATTCTACATACAGTAGATGACCCTTTTTACTCAAAATAGAGATAAGTCTTTTCTCTAGTAAAGACGACAACAGCACTTCCAATTAGTTTGTTGGTGAAGGGCAAAGAAATCAATCCTTTTGTGCCAGAGATTACTCGTGTTGTATGCGGAAGTGATATCAAATGGTCAGCAGGGTATCCAATATTCGCTGATCGATATAGAGGCAACCATACAGTTTTCACAAAGGTGAAAAAGGAATCTCAGTCGTGAACACGCCGGACCGCAAGTGAATTGGGTTAGGGCTTGTAAGCCCTTCACCAACAAACTAATTGGAAGTGCTGTTGTCGTCTTTACTAGAGAAAAGACTTATCTCTATTTTGAGTAAAAAGGGTCATCTACTGTATGTAGAATTGCTCTGTCCTGATGATGGTCTTGTGAAAAATTCCTTAAAAGACCGAAACGTCGACTATCTAGTCCAACTCTGCATAGGATCCATTATATCATCTTTGATTTTCTTCTGACTTTTAGTTCAAATCATTGTGTTATTTTGTGTTAGCAGTCTGGACTTTGTGTTTAGATATATCAAAGGAGGAAATAACCAATACCTTGTATATCTAATCAATATCTGTATATGTACCCTACTTTTTAAGAATGTTTTCTTTTTGTATAAAAATTTCTTTTGTCTTGAAAGCAAATAATAATCTTCAGACAATATAAAACCCTGGTTTCTTGCATTTATTTACTATATTTACTGTGTTAGTGTGGTAACACTGTACGTATTGATCCTTTGTGACTAATTCGAAAGCAAATGATTCATCACAGCTACTGATTAAAAACAGTTTTATTCACCTTGATTATTATAACGGGCCCTAACGAAGCTGACAAATAGAAATAGAATAAAATCCCTTGCTGGCCTTCTTTCTTATAATAAGTACTGCCCCAGCCCGCAAGGGTATATTGGGTCGCTCACCTACATATCTTGAATTCTTTTTGTTGGCTTTTGGACTATGAGCACTTTACCACTGATAACCAGTGCTAAAGTGCATGCGCTTCTCTACTAAAACAACGTGACATTAGTATATACCTAATTGGCACATTTTGTTTACCTGTAAATCCCCTGTAAAGTGGTATACCATATACCCAGGGCCTGTCATGTCAATGTTCCTAGTGGGCCTGCATCACTGATTGTGCCACCCACACAGTAGCCTTTCAAACTTGTCTCATGCCTACTATTGCAAGGCCTGTGTGTGCAGTTTACTGCCACATCGACCTGGCACTTAAAACCACATGCCAAGCTCTAAACTCCCATTTTATTACACCTAAGTCACCCCTAAGGTAGGCCCTAAGTGACTCTAATGGCAGGGTGCTGTGTAACTAAAAGACAGGATATGTACTTTAAAATTATACATGTCCTGGTAGTGACAAGCAGCTAAATTTGTTTCCCACAGCTGTGAGGCCTACTCCTCTCTTAGGCAGCATTCAGGATTTCTTAAAACACTCTTAAGCTGTACTTCCTGATGAGAGAGGAGTAGCTACTTCAGGTTTAATATCTTTGGAACCGTAATGATAAATCCTCTTTAGTGGTAAAGTTGGATTTGACGTTACCATTTTAGAAATGCCACTTTTAGAAAGTGGACATTTCTCTGCTCTTAACATTTCTCTGTGTGCTTGCAGCCTGTCTCCAATAAACGTCTGGACTGGGTGACAGCTACACTTTGTGTATTCCCTTTTGACAGCCACACACACGGGAAGGACTGGGTGTGACAGAGAGCTTGTCTGCATTCATCTGCATTCTGATAGCCTTGCTAGGAAGGAAGGGGGAGAGGTGGCTCACACTTACAATCAATTAATAGATCTTTATTCAGATTCATAAATTGTATCGATAAAAGCACAGGTCAAATAAGTCAATTATTAAAGATACTTTAAAATCTATAAAACACATAGAAATACAGTGTACAAAAAAGAAAAAGAGAACGGCATGTGGAATATGCACATAAATTAGTTATTGCCACTCACTTATAACCATGTTTTGTGGAAACAAGCTAAAATTCAACCATCATTCTTCGCCCATGGTAATACGTGCACGAACAGCTGCTTTCAAAAAGGATCTTACTCGAATGACCAAAGCATCGTCTTCCAGTCTAAGAATTTTAATATAAGCTATTTTATGGTCGGTGATGGCAGTTTCCTTAAAAAACAGAATTAAAAAACAGTTTTGTGTACATTTGATAAAAATTACAACAGAATAAAAAAAATGTGCCATGGTATGCTTACTATGGTTGTCACATGGGCGCATCATTTGCTCGAGTTTAGTGCTATACCGTAACGGAAAACAAAGCATGTATTTTATAGTGTCTGCTCTTAGGCAAAACAATAATCCTCTTTCCCATCGGTCAATATTCTTCAGGAGATAACCTGATGGCAAATTAGGTGACATATTCTCTATTGACATGTACCCTGCTACTGACGGTTTGGACAACTCTTCATCATGTCTTAACGTATTATACTTTTCATACAACATCCCCTGAAGTGATTTTTTTGTTACACTACCTAAATCACTTGGGTTTAGAAAGAGATGTTCAAGATTTACGCTAGACAGACTTTCTCGTACAGCCGAAAGCCAAGGTATGTCCATCCCCTTTTTGCAGTTGAGGCAATCAGACATTATACTTCTTGTTAGTGTTGCTGCTGGGTTCTGCCATACTTTCAGCCAGAAAATAGCTGGCCGGGCTCTGATAAAATCTTCTATATAGGTCAAATTTAGCTCCCCATGACAGATGTACTTTGATGCAGTGATCTGGGCGCCTAGCAATTTCCTGCAAAATCTGTTTTCCTCGCCTTGGATACCCTTGCAGCCTGGATATCCCCAAACCTCTGCCCTGTAGGTTGCAACCAGGATACATTGTAATTTGAAAATTTTGGTGATAGATAATACTACCTCGACCTTTTTAGGTTGGGGTAATGACAATACTAAATTGATAGCTTTAATAAATTTGCCTCTGCTGTGGGACACATGGGTCGTCCGCAGACCATTAGCTGCAAATACCATGCCCAAGTAAGGAAAAGTGCAAGTGCTTTGTAAACGTTCATTTCCTGTGGCAAATGATGTAATAAAGTGCTACTTTGGACCACATGCCATTAAAAAGGATTTATTAAAATTAGTGTATAGATCTAAAACAGCCATAAAATTAACAAAGCCCTTTATTAAAGTGCGTAGTGCATTTGGGGTGCGGCCCATTAAGACCGCATCATCTGCATATAATAGGGCAGGAAGAGTGTTACCATTAATATTAGGGACATCATTTGTGAGCTTAGACAGGGAAATATGCAAGTCATTAATGTATAATATAAATAACAGTGGGGCCAATACGCATCCCTGCCTGACCCCTCTGCCAATAATAATGTCCTCTGACGGGGGCGGAGCTAGCCGGCGTCAATGGTGGACGCGTAAGAGCAGAGCTCCGCGGCGGCGCCATTGAATATTCGCCAACTATCCTCACCCAGCAGCGAAACCCAGCCGAAAACGGCAGCAATTGCCGACCCAGCCCCTGCTGCGCCTCCGCCCGGAGTTTGGGAGCGATCCGCGCTCGGAAACACCACTTTTCCTCGCCTGCAAGGTGACGCGGGACCAGGCCTGGATCCCCGACCTCCCCTGTGCACCGAGACCGGGCTGCGTGACCCGACGTGCGGCAACGCGGACCTGACGACCCGGCCCCTTCCGGGTCCCAACGTAGTTGGATCCTTTGATTCACCACAGTTACACGGCCACGTGGGGGTGCCCAGTCAGACACCTAGTGGGGGCTCCTGGAGGCACGAGGATTGGAGGTACGCCGGCACAGCTGTGGGGGGGGTGGCGCGCCTCATGGCGACAGTCTAATCCCGGCGACACACGAACACCCAAGGCCCTCCAACGATTGAGCCCCCCCCAGCATTGGGGCCTGTAGAGCGGCCTGGAGCGAGACGAGAGCCCCCCCTCCGCTTGTCCTGAACTGTTCAGGGGACTCGAGCAGTGCCGCTGAGTCAAGAGAGCGAACGCCCAGCGGAAGCCTGGCCCTACCGGCGCCTCGAGCGGAGCCTGGCACGTCCAACTGGCCACGGTAGCAGACCCTTGCACCCACCCCAGCGGCTGGCACACGGCGGGGGCGGGCCACGGACTGATCGTGCCTGGCACTCATTGCGCCCACGAGGCCCCCAGATCGTCGGAGGGCAGCAAAGATGGTGAAAGGGGACAGGACCCAGTCGAAACTGTCGTTCGACCAACGCAGACAGAAGGGACCGGACCCCCCGTCCCCCCAGGCTTCAGGGGCTACCAATGATCCGGGCTCCTCACTCTGCGCGGAAATAAAAGGTATGCTCACGACTATGGAGAAGGGCCTACAGGAAGGCATGTCGGCCATAGGCAACAAGATAGACGCGCTGGCGTATCGAATGGACCGCATGACGGAGAGAGTGGATAAGCACGCAGAGAGACTTGATATGGCCGAGCGCAGACTGACGGAGGCTGAAGAGGCGCAGACGGAGTGGGACACTGACCGAAAGCAACTTGGCCGCCTGCTCCAAGTGATCCAGGAGAAGTCGGAGGACTTGGAGGCGCGCTCCAGGCGCTCCAACATACGCATAACGGGAGTGGCCGAATCGACCCAAACGGGTAAGATGGAGCTCTTTGTTGAAAAACTGCTGAAGACACTTTTGGGAGACGACACATTTTCCCCGATGTTCATCGTGGAGCGCGCCCATCGTACCCTCGGACCAAGACCTCCACCGGGCGCAAACCCTAGACCGCTGATAGCGAAATTGTTGAACTACAGGGACAGGGACGCAGCGCTCCGAGCGGCCCGTGAGAAGGGCTCACTCCAGTACGAGGGAATGCACATATCCTTATACCCTGATTTCACCACTAAAGTGCAGGAGGAACGGCGGCGCTTTCTCCCGTACAAACAACAGTTGCGGGACCTTGGGTTGGACTATGCTATGCTGTACCCGGCGCGGCTGCGCATCAACAGACAGGGCCACTCGCACTTTTTCACGGACCCCAAGGAACTGCAAAAATCCCTGAAGGTGTGGATAAGGGAGAACAGAGGAAATTCGGAGACGCACGCACCGGACCAATCTGGCGCCGAGGACCTGGAGGAACAGGACTGAGAAGGGGAGCATGCACGGGGGCACAACGGTGAACTGCTCCCACGGGGGCATCCAGGGCGCCCTTCCGCCCAGACACGAGACAGACTCCCGCTTGGCCCTTGTTACGGGTCTGCTTGATCTACTGGACACCGTCGAGTGGGTGAGATCCGAATGTTCTGGACTAGTGCTCCTGGGCCCACAACGCTGCGGTACGATGCTGCCCTGGGCGGGATCTCCCCCCTTGGGGCTGGACACGAGACAGGTCAGATGCGGTTTGGAGGGCGGGGGGCGGGGGCCCGGGCAATGGGCCGGACCCTAATGTTTGATTTTTTTTTCTTGCTGGACTACTTCAACGGGGCGCTGCCGCGGAAGCAGCTTACATTCATAGTGTGGTGGTCCGGAAGGGACGGTACACAACAGAAGGAGAGAGTAGGCTACCTCTGCCCTGGCGCTTTTAGCTGTTACGGCTCGGACAGAGCTTGTTTGGGGAGTTCTTGAATGGGGTTGCTGAAGGGTGGGGGGGAGGGACGTGAGGATCTCGGTCGCACCAGGTTGGGGTTGGTGAGCTGTGGGAGGAGGGTTGGGGTGTTTTTTCTGAGTTTGGGGGTGTTTGGGGGGGGGGTCCACAATGTGTTCCACACAGTTATGTATCTTGGAGAGGCCTGGAGGTGGTGGCACACGCCGGAGGGCGCGACAGGTACTGTTGGTAATCATCAGATGTTGTTACTCTCCCTATGGCTGACACACTACCCGGCGGGTCGCTGAATGACACTGAAACCCTTACGGCACTGACTTGGAACGTTCGGGGGTTGAATGATTATCGGAAACTCCGTAAGGTACTGCACTATCTCCAAAGACATCACGTAGACCTGGCCTTGCTACAGGAGACACACCTACCCAATACCAGTAGAATGCACACACATAGAGGCCTCCAGGGTCACTCCACATATGCTGGCTTCACATCACACGCCAGGGGTGTCCTTACGTGGGTAAACCCTAAATCCAAGCTATCCCTCAAACTGCTGAAAGCGGACCCGGAGGGTCGATTCGTGCTGAGCAAATGTACGGGTAAGGGACATAATCTCCTGGTCATGAATGTGTATGGCCCGAACTATGACACCCCTGATTTTTATACAGCAGTAGCGGGACACTGTGTCGACTGGCCCGCAGGTAGCATGATCTGGGGGGGGGATTTCAACTTCACTTTTAACCCAGAACTGGATAGGTCGGGGGGACCCCTCAGGCGTCCGGCAGCGGCTGCGCAGAGAATGCAGGCGGAAATGGTGAGACTGGGGCTGGTAGACGTCTGGAGGGAGAGGCACAGCGCGCGGGGGGGTTTCACACACTACTCTGCGTATCACAACATCCATACCAGGATCGATTACTGGCTGACTGCACTTCCCCTGCTGCATAAGGTGAGAGACTGCAGGGTGCTCCCGCGGACACTATCAGACCACTCCCCCATACTGTTAGTCCTGAACACTCCACAACCGAGAATACCCCCTTTCACCTGGCGCTTTCCGCCATACTCCCTGCTGGATGAGTCATTTCGGGCAGAGCTAGGGGAGGACATTGACACGTTTTTCTCTAATAATATAGGCACAGTGGATAGCTTCGGGACGGTGTGGGAAACATTCAAGGTCTACGTTAGAGGAGTGGTCATGGCCAAGCACTCCAGTGTCCTGAAAGCCATCAGGAACAGACTCTCACATCTTGAGGGTCGGATTGCGGAATGTGAACGCCTACAGCTGGCAGACCCGTCTCCGGATGGGGATGAGATACTACGGGAGCTCCTGACAGAGTTCCACGAGGAGGCAGACAGGGAGGTTAGGCATCTGGGAAAATACGCGACGGCCCGTACGTACGGTGAGGGAGACCGGCCGGGTGCACTGCTAGCCAGAATTATGCGGGGAGTCAGGCGGCGACAGGCAATCTCAGAATTACAATCAGCGGACGGGGCGACGTTAACGGCCGAGGAGGATATCCTGGCGGAATTCAAGGGATTCTATCAGGAGCTGTACTCTAGCAAAATCTCGGGAGTAGAGGGGCAAATTGACAATTACCTAGATTACATCAAAATGCCGTTCTTAGAGAACTGGCAGAGGGAGTTCCTGGCGACTCCCATACTTCGGGAGGAGATAGCGGACGCCCTAGACAGCATGAGGTCGGAAAGCGCGCCTGGAATCGACGGCCTAACTGTGACCTTTTATAAGGCGTACAAAGACAAACTGCTGCCCTATCTTTCCACCCTCTTCGACGAAATCTGCGAATATGGCGCCATGCCCCCGTCTATGAGGGAAGCACTAATTGTGACGATCTTGAAACCAGGAAAGCCACACGATCTTCCGGGATCGTACCGCCCCTTGTCTCTTATCAACGTAGACGCGAAGATCTACGCTAAGGTTCTGGCAACCAGACTGGCGCTTGTCGCCCCGGAACTGGTGGCCCCAGAGCAGGCTGGCTTTATCCCTGCCCGGAACCTTACCTACAACATCAGGACGGTCCTGGGAGCCATGCAACACACCAAACATGATACCAAGGCCATTGCAGTCTTCTTGGATATGGAGAAGGCGTTTGACTCCCTGGAATGGCCTTTCATGCGTAAAGTCCTCAGAAAGCTGGGGCTGGGAGACCTGTTCCTCCAGCTGCTGGGCGCCCTCTACCACCGGCCGACCGCGAGAGTTCGACTGGGCGATGTGGTCTCTGAGGCCTTTACTGTGAGTAGGGGCACGAGACAGGGCTGCCCCCTCTCGCCGCTACTGTACGCACTGGTAGCGGAGCCGCTGGCCTGCGCGATGCGGGAATACCACTCCTATGAGGCAATCAGCTATCCAACCTACAAAATCGGCATTTCCACATACGCGGACGACACGCTGTTGTACGTTAGAGATCCAGTGAATAACCTCTCATCGGTCTTAAGGGAGGTGGTACGGTTTGGGGCCCTCTCGGGGCTGAAAGTCAACTGGCCAAAGTCCGTGGCATTCCCCCTGACCCCTGTAACTGAACCTTTCGAGATGGAATATCCACTACAGTGGTCCGTAGACCCGATCAGATATCTGGGCATACGGATACACACGGACCCTGATGTCGTATTGAGGGAGAACTACGGGGTAGCCTATAGCAAACTAGCGGATGATGTCGAGCTCTGGATCAAGCTCCCACTTTCATTGATGGGCCGCATAGCCTTGATGAAGATGGTAGCCCTCCCGAGATTTTTGTTCCTCTTCAATAATCTCCCGATCGTCCTCTCTAAAGCTTTCTTTATGACCTTAAACAAACTTCTTGTCAGACTCGCCTGGGCCGGCAAACAGCCTAGAATTCGCTGGACGGTGCTTCAACTCCCATACGAGCAGGGGGGGTTGGCAGCCCCGGACTTTGAACGTTACTATAGGATCGCGCAGGCCTCCCATCTCCATACCTGGATACATGGCAACCCGGACATACCGCATGTGATCCTGGAACGCCTATTCGCTGCCCCTACTCCGCTCCCGGCGACTATCTGTAGCCCTGGCGACCGTAGAGTAGGAGTACTGGACTCCATCCGCTCTACTAACCACGCTTGGCATACCATAGTGCAGAGGCAAGATAAGGCATTGTTGTACGCCCCTAGCATGCCGACACAATGGGCGCTCTGGCTTCCTACACTGACAGAACCGGGTGTACACAGAGCTCTCGGTGAGCTGGGTGTACGCACGCTGGGCGATCTATTCGAAAACGGTACGGTGAAGACGTGGGAACAGCTTGTGCGGGGACGCGATCCCCCCTCTATGCTACACCACTTTCAATATCACAGGGTACGCAGCGCTTTCCTGGACCACTTAGGCCCTGACATGGAGGAACCCCCTGAAATCCCGGAACTAGAATACGTCATACACGCTGAATCTCCGAGGAAGCTTATTTCTAAACTCTATAGCATGGGACACGCACACACGGCACAGCGATACACAAGGGCGCGACTGGCCTGGCAGACCGATTTAGATATACACATAGACGACGGAATGTGGACGTATTGCTGCGCGGCCTCCAGGCGAATTTCGCTAAATCGGAGACACCGCCTGGTTCACTTTAAATTTCTACAACGAGTGTACTACACGCCGGAAAGGCTACACCGATATCGCCTCCGCGACTCGCCCCGCTGCGAGCGATGTCGTGCCCCGGTGGCGGACTTTATACACGTTGCCTGGCTGTGCCCGGGTGTTCAGAGATTCTGGACCGAAATATTTGCAGAACTGAGCAGAATAGCAGACCTGGATTTGGACGTAGATCCCGCCCTCGCCCTCCTGGGCTACGCGAGAAATGTCCCGGCGCCGGTGCGCAAAATGGTCAGCATGGGCATGCTACTAGCCAAACGGGTAGTCGCGTCTTGCTGGATGCGAGGCCCGCTCCCGACTCTGAAGCGGTGGGCCAGCGACATGCTGTATTGCAACACGCAAGCGGAGGCGTATAGCGAACTCCTCCCTCCCCGAAGTCGCCCCAAGAACTTCTGGGAACTCTATCGGACCTATCTCACTTCCAGGGTGGTTGAGGATGACACAGCATCGGGGGAGGGTGAGGAACAGGGGGGCGCAGCGACCTATGACCCGCCTTGACTCCAGCAGCGGCGCCCTTCCATGGCCAGCATCACCAAACCCCGTAGGCTTTCTACCTCTCCCAGCATAGCAGCCCCGCGCGAGCGCCCGCGCACTCGGTAGGCCGTGCCAAACACCACACGCCATGTCGCTCCATTAGACCACGCGTAACTTTCAGGGAACACACAGACTGGGGACCAGTTGTAGGGGGTTGGAAGTTGGGGTTGGGGGGACGAGTTGGGGGGGAGAAAAAGTAAAATTTATGGATATGTTAAACTTTGCACAGTGCACGTTACGTTATTGATGGTATCACCATTCTGGAGCCGAGGCCGACTGGCTAGTACACAGGACTGTTCCTCTGTTAGTACTCATTTTTTGTGATTCTCAACTGACATACTCCTACCTCATTGACATGACGATCGGGCCTACCGCCGGCCCGTGATGGGATGTAGGCGAACAGCTCTGTATGCATTGTAATGTGCTGTTTTCTGATAAATAAATAAAAAAAAAAAAAAAAAAAGAAAAATAATGTCCTCTGACACCTCCCCATTTTTTGCCAATCTGCACCTGGGCCTTTAACTCCCTGTGTAGATACGCTAAAAAGTGAACTAAAACTTCGTCCAATCCGTATATTAAAAGAATAGACCAAAGATGTGACCTGTTTACAAAATCAAATGCGGGAGTTAAATCCATGAACGCCAGTTAGATAGGAGATTTCCGTGCCACACTATATTTGCAATAATTAAATTAAGGTTTAGGTACTGTTCGACAGTGCCTAATTTGCTTCTAAAACCTACTTGGCAGGAATTTAAAATGTGTTCATCCTCGGCCCAGGTCCTAATTTTGTTAAACATGATTCTCCCAAAGATTTTTAGTGTATTATCAATCAGGGAGATTGGTCTATAGCAGTTCGAGTTGGAACGATCGCCTTTTTTAAAAATAGGGACTATAATACTAGTAGATCATGTGCAAGGAATTGAGGCAGCAGTTAGGTTATTAAAAACATTTAATAGAAGGGGTGTCCAGCAATTTGGTTCATGTTTTATAAGGTCTATTGGCAGCCCGTAGGGACCAGGCTGCTAATTACCCAGGCTCTGCTGTATGGCGTTCTCAACTACAAATACAGTTTTCTCAATCTTAGCCGGTCTTTGGTGGTTATGTAGGTCCTCATTCCCTGTTGTAGCTTGATAGATCTTAGAGAAATGGGATGCCCATGCTTCACTAGAAATTGTACAACTTATGGAGGTTAATGTAAGGCCCGCTGATCTCATGTCCTTCACTGCTAGCCAAAAAGCTGTCCCATTATTAAGTTTGGCAGCACATGCAAGGTTATCCCATTTCTCTTTTAAAACAGCGTCTTTCCGTTGTTTTGTGATAATCCTGTGTTGGTGCCTCAATAATTTTATAAGCGTCTGATCCCTTGGTTCGATTACAAGGGCCTTACAAAGATCTCCATTGGCTCTGAAACAAGCTCTATCAAACCAGCGTGGGACCCGATTGGCCTCAGTTATTGATTTTGATAACATTTGTTTAATGCCCCCACACAGTTGGGAAAATGCGTCAACTACTTCAGGGTTATGATCACCTGCAGTCAGAAATCTATCAATAACTGTTGGGTGTGTTTTTATCATTCTAGAAAATAGGTCATTACAATTAACACCTCTCCGGACCACTCTTAAATTATCGGTTGCAGGCACTAAATTACTAGCCCCACATTCTTTCTCAAAGTTTGGCCTGGGAGCAACTATTAGAGTAGTGGCGATAGGGTTGTGATCACCTAAGAACGTTTGTATGACCTCAGCTTTTACCAGACAGTCTACCAATAAAGAGGAGATAAACATATAATCAATTGTAGAAGCACAGCCTTGCCCTCTATATGTTGGCTCACACTTACATTTGAATAGGTTGTGTCTTGTCCTCAAACAAAGGGCTGATTTGCTCCGACAGATAGCCTGGTAGACAGGGTTGGGTTGAAAGGGATCCTTGTGCACTTCAGAGAGTTCCTTTGAAGTTACCCCCTACATCAAAAGTACTTTTGGGTATAGGTATTAGGGCTCTGACCCTACCAAAGCAGTACACTACTGGACCTGGTAAGAACTCTCCTGGAGTAAAATCTGCTCTGCTGTAAGCATTTCCACTTTGCTGTGACTGACTGTTCTGAGGAACAGACTCTCTGCTTTGCTGATCTGCTCTGCTGCCTGCTGATCACTGCCCTGCTGAAGACAAGAACTGGACCCATCTCACCTGAACCCATAGTGACTCCAAGGGCTTGCCTCCTGTTTTCAGAGGTATCAGGGACACAAAGGACTTCTGCAATCCTGCTGGTGCCGCCGGACTCTGCCATCTATGATTCCTACCCTTGCCTTAAGTGCCCCCTCCTGTCCTGGGCCTCAGAAGTGGGTTTTGCAGCTGATTTGTGCAACAACCAATGCATTGGCTTTACTGTGTGAGAATTTCTTCCACATTGCCCTTCGACGCCAACGCAGAGGCTGCTCGATAATGCATGATCCACAGCCTGCACGGCTCGACAACGATGCTCTGCGTGGCTCAAAAACGATGCATTGCATTCACTACAACAGAGCTTGAGGGCGATGCCGGACTTCCTTTGCGCAGCTCGACGAAGACGCAATAGGCTCTCGATGTCAACAAAAGCTCCATCCAAGGTATTCTTCAGCGGGCCCTGTCTGTGTTCTGTAACCAGCCTGCCCTCCATCGTGGTAGGCTTGAACTTTGAATTTGCACCAGTCCCTCACGACTTAAAGTACCCTTTTGACAGCTAGTGACTTCTTAGCACTGTTTTCACACTTAATCTTTACAAAGTCATATCTCGACTTGTACTTATTGCATTTTTGTCGTTTTGGTCATTTTATTCAGATAAATATTCTTTATTTCTAGAGTGAGCAAAGGTTAATTTAGGGTGTGTATCTGACTTACCCTGACTAGAGTGGTGATCCCTAGGTGGATGGGGTGCAAACCTCTGCCATCTGGAGACACCATTTCTAACAACAACTCCCCAGATATATTAGCAAAATTAAACGCTGACTGGAAAGCTGATTTTGGACTAATTGAGGAATAAGATTGGGGAGAAGCATTGATAGCACCAAAGAAGAAGGTCAACTACACATCCTTCACAAGTCATACTACACCAAAATATCACTCTGAAGAATGGAGAGAGTGGTGACAGACAACTACAATAGGGCATGCATTGAAGCAGGGAACTTTATAAGCACACTGTGGTCTTGTAGAGAAGTAAAACAGTATTGGGATAAGGTAATGGAATATCTCAAAACAGTAAAAGGGGTGTACATAGAAGATACAGCTAATATACTCATACTAAATATTTAGGGAGAGAGAGACCCACTAAAATACATCAATGTGTTTGTAGTTTTAGGATTGATAGAAGCAGAACAGAATATAGCGAGGAAATACGGGTAAGCAACCCATCAGACAAGTATTTGTGGAAGAACGACATGAACTGGTGCATGCTAGCTGAGAAATAAATATATGAGGAAATAGTATGTCCCAGGAAATGGTGGAAAATCTGATAATCCTGGGAATAATGCAGGGCAATACAGGTTGAAGCATAAATGCATTATTTGATTTGTGGTGCCCAAGAGCAAAGGAGGAGAGTAGAGAATTGTTGTAAATAATTCATATTTATTTCAAAAGCTAAGGTTTACTAGTTGCTGGCCAAACTGGAAAAACTGCAGAACAGTAAGCGCCTGTATTAAGATGACTAATTCTTTGTACTTTATATTGTAAAATCAATAAAATATCTTTAAAAAAAGACTATATTCTCACCTGTTCTATTTGTGCCCCACATAAATTCTAAGCCCTTTTGTTTGTATATTTGTATAACATTTATATTACATTTCCTTGTTATCTGCGATAAAGATGCAAATACGAAAGATACAAAGCGCACAGATAAAAGGTAACACCTTGTCAGCAATAAGCAGTGTTCGCCAAAGGAAAGCACATCTCTGGCTGAAGACGGCTGTAATGCCAGAAACCGGTCCTAGGAAGCTTGTTTCCGGTCCAGGGAAGGCATGGCTTGGCAGTTTGGGCTGGACTGTTCCCATGAGGCACAGGGTCAGACTGATTTGCATATGGCCATGTCTGAACTGGGGGTGGCAGAGTGGGCTAAAGAACGGTGATGGATTAAACCCAGATCTGTTGACTGGGTGTGAGTGTTTGATTGGTTCAGATGCTCCGTCCATCACCACCCCGTTTTGTACCGCTTTGTTCGCCATAAGTTGGCAGGGTATGCTCAGACGTGAATCCCTTGCTCTCTTTGCCACTGGATTCAAGCAAGCCTGGCTGAAGACGGCTGTAATGCCAGAAACCGGTCCTAGGAAGCTTGTTTCCGGTCCAGGGAAGGCATGGCTTGGCAGTTCGGGCTGGACTGTTCCCATGAGGCACAGGGTCAGACTGATTTGCATATGGCCATGTCTGAACTGGGGTGGCAGAGTGGGCTAAATAATGGTGATGGATTAATCCCAGATCTGTTGACTGGGTGTGAGTGTTTGATTGGTTCAGATGCTCCGTCCATCACTACCCCCTTTTGTACCGCTTTGTTTACCATAAGTTGGCAGGGTATGCTCAGACGTGAGTCCCTTGCTCACTTTGCCACTGGATTCAAGCATGCCGGGCTGAAGACGGCTGGAATGCCAGAAACCGGTCCTCAGAAGCTTGTTTACGGTCCAGGCAAGACATGGCTTGGCAGTTCGGGCTGGACTGTTCCCATGAGGCACAGGGTCAGACTGATTTGCATATAGCCATGTCTGAACTGGGGTGGCAGAGTGGGCTAAAGAACAGTGATGGATTAAACCCAGATCCTTTGACTGGGTGTGAGTGTTTGATTGATTCAGATGCTCCGTCCATCACCAACCCCTTTTGTACCGCTTTTGGCCGCCATAAGTGTGGCAGGCTATGCTCAGACTTGAGTCCCTTGCTCACTTTGCCACTGGATTCAAGCAAGCCGGGCTGAAGAAGGCTGTAACGTCAGAAACCGGTCCTAGGAAGCTTGTTTCCGGTCCAGGGAAGGCATGGCTTGGCAGTTCGGGCTGGACTGTTCCCATGAGGCACAGGGTCAGACTGATTTGCATATGGCCATGTCTGAACTGGGGTGGCAGAGTGGGCTAAAGAACAGTGATGGATTAAACCCAGATCTGTTGACTGGGTATGAGTGTTTGATTGGTTCAGATGCTCCGTCCATCACCACCCCCTTTTGTACCGCTTTGTTCGCCATAAGTTGGCAGGGTATGCTCAGACGTAAGTCCCTTGCTCACTTTGCCACTGGATTCAAGCAAGCCTGGCTTAAGACAGCTGTAATGCCAGAAACCGGTCCTAGGAAGCTTGTTTCCGGTCCAGGGAAGGCATGGCTTGGCAGTTCGGGCTGGACTGTTCCCATGAGGCACAGGGTCAGACTGATTTGCATATGGCCATGTCTGAACCGGGGTGGCAGAGTGGGCTAAAGAACGGTCATGGATTAAACCCAGATCTGTTGACTGGGTGTGAGTGTTTGATTGGTTCAGATGCTCCGTCCATCACAACCCCGTTTTGTACCGCTTTGCAATCCTGAAGGCAGGTGGCTTAGTTCTAAGTGTGAGGGTGCCCCTGCATGAGTAGGACACCCCTACGACCTACAGCGCCCATTATCCCGGGTTCTAAGTGAGGCAGCCATATGACATATAGATGGGCACCGCGTCAATACGCTGTGATCATCTCAAAACTGGCTGCAACGAATCCTATCATGTTTGGTATCAAACATGTTGCAATCATCCTCCCACACCGAGGTATGATTCCAAGCCCTGGAAATACCCTCCGTTAGGTCCTCAGTACTTCCGGTACCAGTCTTCCAGACCCGCACAGCAAGCCAGGGCAGCTGCCGGCCAGAGACACGTTTCTGCCCTCCTGCTGCTAAGCCAAGCTCAGGCAGGGGAAGGCAGAACAATAGGTATCCTGTCAGAGGGAGGTGTGACCACCTCCCAGACAGGATTTAGTGTAATGGGGCAGGGTGGGAGCGCTCGCCAGTGCCACATAGTCTGCATGCAGGGCACACTTGGTGCCCTCCATGCATAGTCCAGTTCAGGGAGCCGTTGGCTCCTGCTCTGGCGCGAAACTGGACAAAGGACAGGGGAGTATCCTCCCCCTTGTCCAGCCCCTCCTTTGGGAGGAACCCCTGAATCATCCCAACCCTTTCCTTAGGGTATTTAAGGGCATACCTGTCGATGGGTCCCTAGATTCATCGTGGGACAGGAGTCATTCCCGACACCACTTCTTCGACCGTCTGGGCACTCTGGACTCGCTCTGAGCATCAAGACTGCATCCTGGAAGACTCCTGCAGCTCCTGATTTTGTTGCCCTGCTCCTCTGCTATACTGTCCATGCCTGTGCACCATACAGAAACCTTCCAAGGCCTGTGGGCATCCAAGCCACCTGAAGGAATCTACCTTGAAGTGAAGGAGTCACTTCCATGCATCTGCAGGCACTGCATCTAAGCTGCCCGGCCTGCTGATCCAGAGCTCCCACAGACTCCAAAATTCTCAGCAACACAGGTTGTTGTTCTTCACATCGCTCTCACCAAGTTAGAGGCCAGTATCTCTCATCAGAGTCGCAGGAACCGAACCCCTGTGTAACGTGTCGACTTGCAGTTGCGAAGGCTTGTTGGCTTCCTTCCATAAAGATCTCAGGGCTCCAAGTATCCCCAACCTCAAGCATTCCCAGTGACCAAGACCTTCATCCTCACTCCATCTCTTGCATTGTGGGCTTGCATCTTTGGTGAGCTGCTTGAGGTCCTCTTGCGACTCCAGTGCCTCTGGCCTGTAGGTACTCTTGATTGCTTGGGGCATGCCCTGACTCCACTCCTTGTGGTGAGTCTCCTGGACCTTGCTGGTCCCGACATTGCACCTTTCTCCACTTCCACGTTGGTTACAGTTGCCAAAGCTTGTTGGTGCTCCCGCTGGACACCAACCCCTTAATTCTTGACATCTGACGTGGAACAGCTCCTGTACGGCTGCTGGTCTTCCACAGCGTTGACTGGTCCACACAGTTGCAGTTCTAAGGTCACCATCAGCTCCCCTGCAGCACCCGACATCAGTGGGCATTCGTCTACCGTGCCTCCTGGTCCCTCCTGAGTGGCATAGACTCTGTCCCCTCTGCTTGCAAGCTCTTCATAGCTTAAATCCACCTTTGGGTTCAACCGGACACTTTCCCCTTCTCCAGTAGCAGCATCTTTTTGAAGTCTTCCATCGGAATCAAAGGCAGTTTCCTATGCCACTTCACACCTATGCACCTGGCTTCCCTGGGGCAGGTATCCTGGTTCCTAAGGTGTCCACGGGTGGGGTGGCTCTCTAACCTTTTGTCTTTCACTGGGTTGCTTCAGGGTCTGCTGGGAAGGGTCCTTCTTTAAAATTGCAACCGGGACTTACCCATTGACTTGTGTTGATCACGCTGTTGTGTTCCCACTTAGCACACAACCTCTGTGGGGGTCCTAGTTACTAACCTCGGGTGGTTCCTGAAATTCTACGTCTTCTGGGCACAGTCTTGACTCGAGTTGTGGTTCGCATTCCACTAATTTAGTATATGGTTTGGTCCCCCCTGGGACTACTGTGTATTACATGCTACTTACCTGTTTCTATTAACCCCTTCGCTGCGGGGGTTATTCCCCCACAGCGCTGGGGGGGAGGGGGCGCGCACAGCGCCCGCATGCTCATGACGAGCTCAGCTCGTCATGAGCCTCGGCGCTCCTGTGCTCATGACGAGCTCAGCTCGTCACAGGTGCACCGGCTCCCGTAGAATGCTCAGCACAGCGGGGGAATTCTCCCCGCACCTGAGCGTTCCATGGGCCATGACGAGCTGAGCTCATCATGAGCACCGGAGCGCCGTGGCTCATGACGAGCTCAGCTCATCATGAGCGTCGAAGGCGTTAAAATGTATTGTGTGCATTGTGTGTATCTCCAGTTAGGTGATAACTGTATGTGCTACAAAGTGTTATATAATAAATACATATTTTTATAAAATACACTGTGTGGTTCTTTTTCACTTAATCTATATCAATAAGATTATGTTGTGGTAAAACACGCTGCTTTACACTCCTTCTGGGCTAAGCCTGAAGGCTGCTCACCGCAGCTACCACTTAGAGAGCTTTCTAAGGTTGTCTAAGACCACTAAAATCACCATGAGTATTGTCTGGATTAGTGAAGGGTGACCACTTACATAAGTGTGCATCATATACCTAGCCAGCTTCTCGCAGAGCACCTAATAATGCCCTGCGGGCACCACCAACAATGAAAAGAAGCTTCCGGAATTGTGAGACCTACTTGTTTGAAATTGTACCACTCCTTCGAGCAATGGTGCCTTATTATACCTTATACTGATGATGAATTTGAAGATGTATTGAGCAACAGTTTAATAAGGGGAATTTACAAAAAAACAATGAAAAGGAGCATTGTGGGGGCGCAGGAGTGTAGCTCCCCCCCCAAAAAAAAATAATAAAACAAATAGCCTAACTTTACAGTGGGGCAAAGGAATTATGTCCTCTCTGGCTTTTGAGCCAAAGTTAAGCACTCCTGTAGGTGGAACTTTTGTTCTACAGCCTGGGAGTGCAGCATCCTCTATTGGTTATATTGCTGCAGGTTTTGTAGGCTAATGTTGGTTATAGAAAGACACAGACAAATGTAGTATTGTTTTAGAAAGCATTATTCAAATATGCTTTATTATTTGTAATGACTGCTGATGGGATATGATTACTGAAGTCAGTGATAAAGTGATGCGTTATAAAAAACATGTTGTACTTGGTCTTTAAATGTGGTTGTGAGAAGATGGCCTGGCATATGCTGTCCTCTATTCTAGTGGGCACCTTGCACCAGTCCAAACGACCCTTATTGATGGTAGGTTTAAAGAAAACCTATATAGAAAGCTATCCTAGTGGTAGCTGTGGAGAGAACCATTCAGGCTAAGTCTTGAAGGAATGTAAAGCAGCTTGTTTTACCAGTTTATAATCTCATGTAATGACCAAATGAAAGGAGAACCACACCAGGTATATATATAAAATATATGTATTTAATCTAAACACGTCCCTCTAGTCTCTTTATGAGGCTAGAGGCAAAAGTACAAACAGGAAACTTATTTAGCACACAGTAAATTAGCACAGTATACGTGCAAACCATATACTAAAAAAGTGGTATATGTAGCACTTCAGTCATAGAGACAAGGCCTAGGGCCTGTAGAACTGCTGGGGCAACCAGGAGCCACCCAAGGTAGGGATGCAGGAGACCCACGGGGGACACGTGCAGTGTCTAAACACAGCCGCGAATCACCGTTGACTTCTATGGAGAAAGTTGCGATTAGAAATTCAAAGAATAGGGACACTTAGGAGAGGACTAGGAGCAAACCCCTTGATAACTGGACAGTTCGAGATTCAAGACCCACAGGAGCACCAAAGTACTCGTGTCACCTCACCCAGGGAAGCCTGGTGCATAGGTGTCTTTTCGTGTCAGGTTTTGTCGTTGTGCAAAGAAGGAGCTGCAAAGAAGTGCTGCAGGCGACCAGATGAAAAGTATCCGGATGGATCCAAGGGTGGATCGAAGAGCTGAAGAACCTGAAAGCAGAGGGGACATAGTCTGGGTCACTTGTCGGTGACCAGGAAAGCAAGAAGAAGATGCCCACCGATGTTGGGTAATTTCAGGTGCAGGAGGTGAAGCTTGACTCTTCAGCCACGAGGACCAGGAGGCTTCGACAACAACCAGCAGCTGGATTCGGGCTGTCCCACGTCGGATGTCGAGTGCTGCTGTGTCCGTATCTGGATTGGACCCAACAAGCCTTAGCAACAGCCACCCACGCAGAATGCAAAGATTGGCTTCGGAGCAGACACCCTTTGGAGGGGAGTCAGGGCACATCTGGAGCAACCAGGGAAGCCCAAGAAACAAAAGAATTACCTATGTGGGGCCCCACCAGTCAAGGGACCATGGATCATGCAGGGTCCTCGAGCAGAAATGCTAGAAGCGGGCCCACGGAACACTCGTGGAGTGTAGGCCCAAAATCTTCAGTGCAGATGGTGCTCAGGGCTTGGACTACGAGTAGCCCAATGCACAACTTCGGGAAAGGTTGGGAAGTAGATACACTAGCAAATGTGCACGGTGTCCAGGAGTTCCGGTCCCATGTCTCTCGTGATGGCTATAGGTCTCAGCTTTGCTGTGATCTTGTGTGGGCCTTGGAGATGTCCGGAAGTCCAAGTCATATGTCGCAAATCCTTCGGGATACGGCGGGAGCCTTGGAAATGCAGACCGGCAAGATGCTTCTTTGGTGCCTGTTTGAACAGGGGAGTCACTCCTTGTCCCCAAGGGAGATCCTTCCTTCTTCTAGTCGAAATAGAATGTCGAAGTTCCAGGATATATGTTGCAGAGTTTGGTCCAGGGTAATCTAAAGTCTTAAGGACTGGGTTCCTATACTTATACTAAGTTTAGGGGTTGGACTAACTCTAAGGTCCCACCTATGGGAGGACCTGGGGAGGGGGTGGTTACACCCCTTCCCCTTTGTCCATTTTCGCGTCAGAGCAGGGGCTGAGTGCCCCTGCAACTGGTTTGAACTGGGGTATGCACATGGACACCAGGTGTGCCCCCAGCACTGTCTGAAAAGCGTTCACTTAATGCACCCGTCCAGCCCCAATACACTAAGCCTGTCTGGGGACGTGGTTACACCTCCCTTTGACAGGAAACCTATTGTCCAGGCCTCCCCTGCCGTAGTTTCGTCCAGCAGCAGGAGGTCAGACTCGTGTCTGTGGCAGCAGCATCCATTTTGTGATGCTGGGGCTCTTTTAAACTATTACCGGTTAAGTAAAGGTGTACATGTCTTCTCCCTCTAGAAGGGTGGAATTCTATCCCCGCCGCCAGGACGGGCTAGGATTCCAAAGTGTTTGACACCAAACACAACATGTTTTGATGCAGCCATTCCAAAGTTAGCATTTACTGCGAGGTTATAATGCATTTAAGAGTATATGGTATGGCTGTATCACAGAACAGCTAAAGGAAGTGATTCCAAAAGCTGCAGAGGGGCTCAGCTCATGCTCGGGTACCCTCTCACACAAAATCAAGCAATCTGCCTTCAGGATTGTTAAGGCCTGCCATAGGAATGACTTATCGGTTTATATGTGTCTGTATTTAAAGGTAGATATAGGTAGACTATATCCTAGTAAGGGGTGCAAGCAGACCTGTGGTGCCAATTTGGAAGGCTTCCCAGGGGTGGCATAATTCATTCTTCAGGCCCTGGTATGCCTCTGGGGTACCTATGCCCTCGGTACCTAAGGTACCATATACTAGGGACTCACAAGGATAACCCAGTAACCGATCTGGAGTGTACCTAAAGTGCATGCCATCAATTTAGAGAGGAAGCAGCTAGGCTGGAGGGCTGGTCAGTACGGCCCCAGCTAGGCTAAAGTCGACAAATCAGTGAAACACCAGCAAAAAGTGGGGGTAAGCAGATCCCACTCTCCTACTGTGGTAACCCTAAGAATGCCAATAGACCTGCTCGATTTAAAGTGACACCCCCTCCCTGTAAGACAATATGCTTTATGGCATGGGAGGAGGGTACTGTGATTTTGATGTAATGATCCTTTAGGGGTGAAATGTAATGATTATTAGAGTCAGGGGACCCCCCACTGAGTCATTAATGGAAACCGGGGACCACAGCCTAAGAAGTTTTGATGATTTGAACTAGAAAACAATACAATGAACTATTTTATTTTATTCAAAAATATAAAAAAGACAGTCTTAATTTTAATGAGAAGGTTGGAGCTTTTCTAAATTTAATGAAGGCAGCTGTTAGAAATACAATTCAAAATCAAATTTCGACTTGCATACTGTGTTAGAAATCTTGCATTTAAAACTGAGCTAAAATATTTCTACATAAATAACAATTTGAGAAAATGTGCTTGCTTTAAACTTTTAAGGATCACTTTAGAATGCATTTAAAACTCTGCTAAAGAGTTTCATTAGTAAATCACACGAAGGGAATATGTATTGCTTAAACGTATAAGAAAAATAACATGAAAAATTTCTTTAGTAGGCTATAATTTTCAATGTGCCTCTGTAACTAGGCCCAAACCATTTTTCTTTCGACTCTTGCTCACAGATAAATAGACTTTATGTAAAACATTTTGCCTAGCACCAGCATCCTACTAAAGAATGTGCTAACTTAAAGATTATGTTATTTTGCTTCACCATACCATATTACCGCACCCAGCTTTAACAATTAACTTTGCTGTGGATTCATAATGAATAGACTTTTACAAAAAAGAATAATTTAGATATATTTTATGTATGCCTAACCATGACATTGTCAATAGATTTGTTTCATTGCATTTGACTAGCCCTTTGTTTCACAACGGGTCATTGAAAGCAGCTAACAGCTTAGGTAAGAAGGTTCTCATGAGAACTTTTCTTCATGGAATAAACTTTGATACATTAGATTAACTATGCACCAATGTGAATGTTTACAGTGGGAATCAGGAAGAGAAGCTTACGGATGTCGACTGCACCATCGGACGAGTGGTTTCCATTGGCTGAAAGCCATGTACAACTACTAATTTTCGTTACATTATCATGCATTTTTATATTATAATTGAGTGTTCCTAGCTAGACAAGACAGACAACAGGAGATTGCAGAACAGGAGAGACGGATTCACTTACTTGCTCCTCGTTGCTGAAAGCTACTGCTGACGGTGACTTTACACTCTTTTACTCTGGCTCTGTAGATCAATGCTACTGCTGCGATCATTCCTCTATCACTGATTTACTTTAACGGTTGCTACTTCAGATGTGGGAAACTCGACTGAGTTTCCAGAATGACTCGTTACGGGGAGTTCAAGACTTGATCTAAGCTCTTTTCTAGAAGGGTTTCTCTATAGGGTAGGTTAGGCTCTTTAATTAGTTTAGTAACAAATTCCTTTATGGAACACTCTGTTTTATGCTATCACTAATCAACCTTTTTCTTAATAATTCTGTAATTTGAACTAATTGGAATAAAGATGACAAAATCATACTAATTCTTTTAAGATAAAATAAAGGTTTTTGGAAACTTTTTCAACTTCTTGTCATTGACTGAAAATCAGGAACCTGACAGTTGGTGGTGTACATGACCACTGTTTCTGTTTTAGCTCTATTCGAAACACGGTGGCAAAGGTCCATCCGACCTGTCGGACGCCCCAGGATTTCGAGGGTCCAAACTGTAAGTTTGAGTTGAATGGTTTAGGGCCAGATTTTTCCCACATTTTAGGTGCTAGTACAGCCCAGCATGCATATTATATTCTGTTTGATGCACTTGCACTGTCCCACAAATCGATCTGAGGACACTAACTTAGGGGCCCATTATGATCGTCCGCGATCACCGAGGAGGAGGGAATCTCCGCATGGGCATGCAGAGTTCCCTCCCATCCAATTAGAATGTGACCGCCACCCTGGCGGTCACATCCTCTATTTGTAACATTGGGGCGGGTGCGGCTTCAAGCTGCACCCGCCGCAATGTTACAAATGCATACATTGCATTTGTATGCAGAAAGCGGCAGGCACCGCGCGGTGCCTGCCGATTTCTGCATACAAATGCAGGGGGGTACCATAGGTACCCCCCATGTGCACCCCCCCTCCCCTTCACCCAGGGGGTCCGCCACGGGCCCCCGAGGTGAAGATCCGCATGCTTTTCCTCGGCGGAGAAGCCGCAGCGGAAAAGCATGTTTTCTCAGACATCCTAATATGTCTGGCGGTGTCTGAGAGACACCGCCACCATATTAGGCCTTTTCTGCCGCGGTTGTAAGCCAACCGCGGCGGAAAAGCGGCGTACTGAACCCAGGACCCACCAGCCATCCTAATGTGGCGGTGGGTCTTTGGTGGGTCCACAGAGGATTTTCCGCATCCTCCGGGCCGGCGGTGGCTTCCGCCGGCCCGGAAGATGCGGAAAATCCTCCATCGTAATCAGCCCCTTAAATTTTAGCCTCCAATTTTAAACTAGTTCACAATAACAGAACATTTTAAAATTGACTATTTTAATTCTTTATTTATACACACCGAATTAATCTGTTAATATTATTTAATTTTCTAAGCAGTCGCGGACATCCCTGAGTAGGCTTTGCGGACACCCGGGGGTCCCCCGGACCACAGGTTAAGAACTACTGATCCAAGAAATTTCCAACAGACTTATGTATATTTGTAAATTACTGCATAGTATTTAGTACTGTGATTGTAATAAATGTACTTCTCTTTCTCTGAAGAAAAAGCACAGACTGGACAGTCATTTATTGAGTGCTATTATTGTGTGCCAACAAAGTGATTACCAGCCCACACCACCTCCCCTGAGAAGGCCTTTGACTGCTTTGCTTTGCTACCCTGAGAGACTCAAGCGTTACAGTGGGGGGATTGGTTTCCACTGAGGGGGTAATTGTGGGCCTAATATTTGTGCAGGCCCCACATCCTGCACAATTAATATCCCAGTTTTCTTTCAAGCAGTAATAAAGTATGGAGTTGCAAAAGGAAAAAGGTAAGGGGAGAGACAAGTAAATATTAGCTTAGTAACATGGCAGTCCCTGTAAAGGTGTTTATCATTCGTCCATCTCATTCCAAAACAGGCAAGCATACAAGTTCCCTATAGGAAGAGCAGGAGTACGGGCATATAAACAGTCGATGAACCCTGTGTCCCAGCCCAGTATGAATATATCCTACAGGCTGGACTCAGAGAGCCGAGTGTTCTAATAACAATTAGGTATTTCAAATACCTAGGGTTTCAGAAAGATTCTTGCTTTTCTATGAAAACCTTATGCCAGTACACGGTGAAGTGCAAATGTTTATGATATGCAACTAAGAAAAGGACTCCACATGGTCTTGAATTCTGGTAGTTGGTCAATGATTTTAGCAATTAATGGTTCAAAGGCAGCCAGAGTCAATATAACCTTGGATCATTCTGAGATGGATGAAGGTGAGGTCGTTTTTCATTTTCTCATAACACAGATCTTAACCATTGCCAGTCAAGAAACAACATGCCTCCTCCTTTGTGGAGACAAATCATCCATATCCTCAAAACGATGTAGCTTTGACAAGTCTAGAGTTGGTTGCATGCTCACTGATTGGACCCGGTGCATGGTGCTCCAGATATCAGACCAGACGGCCTCAAGAAAGAGACAAGACCATATGATATGGACAATGTTGTAGTCAGGCTGATCACATTGCCAACAGCATGATGTGGGGTAGAGTTTTACTTGGTAAAATTTGAGAGGAGACCAAAGCCAATCATTGAGTATTTAGAAATAAAATTTAAGGGTGGCTTCTCTGAAGCTATTGTAAGTTGACAGAATCGCTGTCCACACTTCATCAAATACTTTCTGGCATTCTTTGGACTATATGCACTGCACGCGTTTCTTAGCTGGCCAGGAATATGACATCTATAATGGTAGTGTAGAGGTCAAATATTCATTTTCTGTATACGCTCCACTTAGGGAAAATAGGTATGGATGACATATGATGTGTCCATTGTTGGTTGTTTCCCCAGTTTTCCAGAGACAAGTCTAGAGTTGGTTGCATGCTCACTGATTGGATCCGGTGCATGGTGCTCCAGATATCAGACCAGACGGCCTCAAGAAAGAGACAAGACCATAGGAAATGGACAATGTTGTAGTCAGGCTGATCACATTACCATCAGCATGATGTGGGGTAGAATTTTACTTGAGAGGTGCCCGACCTCAAGGATACACTTCGAGGCCTAGGCATTCCAACGAAGTGGTATATTGCCTATCTTGATACCAACATTGTGCCAGATGGGGAACTCAAGATAAAAACAATTTATCCTGCTTCTGCTGTGTTGTGTTTCTATCTAGGACCCTAATTCGATATTCCTGATTCATGCCCTTATGTGGTTATAACAAATAATATCCTTATAAAGGCATAGGAATCACATCCATATTTAGTAATAGCCCATGCAGTCCAAATACGGCAAGGCGACTCCCATAGACTCCTAGAAAGCACAACGCGTTCTTTAAACAAACAAAGCCACCAGCAGCCCGGGAAACCCCCCTGCTTTTGTTTTGATTTGCACAAGAACTCCTGGAGTCCAGAAAGAACTGTTAGTTCTTAGTGACGTCTTATGTCCAACCTTACGTCAAACCCGGCACCTTTCAGGTATAAATATACCAACGTTACCTTAATAAACAGATGGTGATTGGGAGCAGAGCGACGTTCTACTAGCCCGGGAGCCCAGCTGTTATGAGAGCCGAAGGAAATCGCCCCTCCCTTTGACGCACTGAGAGAGACGCTGTCTTTTTCTCCAGCAGAGAAAATCCAACTCCGGTGTTCCCAAGTCACCCTCGCGGGTTGCTGGAAGATCGAGTCCTCAGAAACGAGATAAAAGACCTCCTTCATTCTATAACCAAGGTACGGAGCTGATTAAAACCTTAGAGAGAATTCTTGATTCAGATCCTTGGCAAAAAGAAACCTAACTTAACTTAAGAACTGCAATTTACTTACTCGTTCCCACGGATTAGGCTTAGGTCAGGTACACCAGGGTAGGCGTATCTTAGAAGCACCAGTTGAGTTCGTTAGTCAATGTTTTTATGTATGTAAATATGTTATCCATTTTAAAGTATCAAATGGCTAAGAAACCATATCAATGCTTTTACAGTATTATTTCATAATACTACTTTTACTGTACGTACTTTACTTTATGATAAGTATTGCAATTGTGGCAATTCATTTCTCTTGCATGAGAAAGAGGACTGCTCAATAAAATAACACCTTTTATTGAAAACTCCCGTCTCTCTATTTCTCTGCACTCTGGTGAAATTAAGCATGCACGATTGACCGAGTGAAATAGTTGTCTATTGTTTTCACACAACTCTAGAGATACACTCTTTTTTCTGAGGGAGCAAAGTTGTCATGTTATATGGTTGTCAGAAGCTAATCCCTTCTTGTCTGAGTCAGGGAAGTTAACCCCTCCCTATTCGTTCGAGAAAGTTTCTAGTGACCTCTGAGCAAGCTGGCAAAACTAATTAAGTCTAACATAGTCAGTAGAGACCTAGAGGACCTAAGTCCTACGTCTACACTGCTGTTTATGTTATTCTAATGCGCAGAGCCTATTGGGAATATAGGAACTACACTACATGGCGCCCAACGTTTGGTAAGGCGATAATCTAACGCAAGACACTAGAGTAACTCAGTTGTGCTTTTCACACAGACCCCTTTTCTCCCGTAAAAACTCCAATAGATGTCTGGAGGGGGTGAAAGGTTAATATCCGCCGGAACTTAGTAGGATGAGAATCCTATGTATTCGTTTTTGGTTTAGTCAACGTTGAAGGATACAGTGTTCCAAAATATTGTGCACCTAATCTTTGTTTTCTTGAAACTTGATCTGCAACAAAAAACTTCCTTTTAGTAAAATGGGGGAAAGTGAAGAAGAGATAGAGAAGCATTAGCAGCTCAACTCCTAGCGGATGACACAACCATCCAAGAAAATGACCCGTGTGTCATACTCATTCCGGTTAATGTAAGAAGAACTATAACTCTTAAACTTATAATGGACTATCACCAAGAGGTGGTACGGTCATATTCGTAATAGAGGCACATGAGTTTCGGCAGACAGAGGTATTCTATTCATGGATAAATTTTCCAGCAGCACACGCTGTGACAAAAGATTTCCACTATTACAAAATAGAGGAAACTCCAGATGAATACACTCCTTTCGAGGACGTTGAAATCCCACTAACTTACCAAGAGCACCTGCTCTGGTTTAAAGGCGCCCTAAAACATCAAAATCACATCACCAGGCACGGTCCACTAGGTAGACCAGGAGCCACGTGGCCGGTTCTAGCCAGCTACGCAACACACCTAGACATTGAAACAATGTCAAGCGAGGAACTCCTAGTTAAACTAAAAGAATTAACAAAGGCATACAGAGAATGAGTTCAATTGGCAATGGACGATATACAGTACCTGCAGAAATTGAAAGAGACAGATAGAACAGACCAACCATTTGAACTTGCCAGAATCATAGAAAAATCCTAGGAAGAACTAGGAAGAGATAGTTTGAGTGGGAAACCAGTAAAACCCCAACTAACTGAAAATCCTGAACAAACATTTATTAAAAATAATCTAAACACTCCAAAAAAGAGTTGGGATGGTAGTAAACAATCCACTCCCAAGGAAAAACGATTCCAGTCCAGAGGAAGGTCTCCTCAAAGGAGAGAAAGATCTCCTGGCTGAGGAGGCACGTCTCCCCAAAGGGAACCCTCTGAGAAAAGATACAACCTTAGAGATAGGGATAAATTGAGAAAACCTGATAGATATCAAAATATTGATACACGTCCCTCTCGATCTTTTCAGACTTCCTCACAGAAATCGGAAAGAAGAGGACGGTCAGAACACAAGGAAGAGCACGTCAAGTCCAAAGACAAAGAACCTGGTCATCAAAGTAAAAAATCACAATTTCCCAGAAAGAAGGTAGCAAGTATTAAAATTAAACATGCCGAGGAATCTGAGGATACAACTGAAAAACGGAGAGTGGGCCCAGACAATGCTAGACAGCGCAGCAGAAGTGACCATAGCTCGCAAGATCCTGATGAATCTTCTGGAGACAGTGGACACGAATGAATACATTAAACAGGAAACTGCAGACACCAGAGTTAGCAAACCCCATAAATTATACGAAATAACATTACGCATAGAGGGGGACAAGACTAGGAAAGTGGGGGGTCTCTTTTGGGATAACCTTTCGAAAGGCTATGACATCCTGTTAGCTGAAAAAGACTGGCCACCAGAGTTTGTCAGGGAGTGCCCTCATGGCGAAGAAATTATTATGCCTGCCTTCTCAAATCATATTCCAATTCATAAAAAATACACATTTGCAAGAAAATGGGCAGTGGCCCAAGCCCCTGCATTATACAAAAATCATGTAGGATGGGATGAGGACTCTCCTCCCCACAAAATCCAGTTAAAAAATCAACCCACTGCACAAAGGCAGTACCCAGTTAAACAAGAAGATAAAAAGCAAGTCAGGGAGATCTTAGATCAACTTGAATATCAAGGGGTGATTGAAACATGCACCTCACAAATGAACAATCCTTTGTTTCCTGTCTCCAAGCCAGACGATTCATATTGCCTAGTTTTGGACTACAGACATTTAAACTCCTGCTGCAAAACTTTTGCAGTACAAAACTCTGATAGAATTCACTTTTCGACTCCCCAACTGCCCCTTCTCATATGTAAGTTAGCATCATATGGCTAACTAATGAAGTTCGTATATGCACCTGTGTTGAATTATTCTGCTTGCTACTTTATTATTCAAATGTACGTGTGACCATATTAGTTCCTTAGCTTAGCCTGTGTGCCACCATTTTGTGTATTCCTTTGTGACCGCGAGCCTTATTCGCTCATCTGCCCCTCCCGCAAGAATAGAGAATTTCACTAAGACAGCAGTTTTCGTTTCTCGGCTTACTGTGGCCGAAACTAACAAGTCTCTTTATCAGTAATGTTCTCATGCACCAGAGACGCTGAAGCCTAGCTCCATGGCCTTGAGTAAAGATAGCAATGTATCCCTTGCAGGTGCAGATGCCTGCTGTATGATGGCATTGTTCGCTGGTCTGGGTTTCAGTAATTTTCCAGAAGGGGCGTACCCCAATGAACTGTGTTGCATTATAATGTATTGCTGTGATGCAGAGAGTCAGTCCTCTCGTTCGCACTCCTAGGAGTGAGGTCGGACAGGGCCCTCTCATATGAGTGTTGTTTGGCCTAATAAAGACTTTGTTTATTCTTCTCCACTGTCCGGCTGACTTCCTATATAATTACTATAGATGAGTGCGGTAAGTCACTCGGGTGGATTTGAGCCACGCTTATCAGATGGCGCCCGAATAGGGACCCCGCGATAAGGATCTTTCTCACCCGTAAGGGGGTAGCAGAAGACCGGGGACCCGCTGGTCGGCACGGTGGGCCCGGGTACCCATCTGATGCCGAGCTTGGTTCTCGCAGCGCTGCCCCACCCTGCTGATCGGGAGAGGTCCCGGTTCGGATCTTACGCCGGGGTCCAGAAGGCGGAACTCAAAGCTGACCGTGTTGGTCCTGGCAGCCGGAGGTGGAGAACGGTAGAGGTCGGTGCCGCCTACGGAAGGTGAGTGGTCCACCTGTGATTGTTTCAGGAACTGGAGTGTTCCGGGAGACTAGGGTGTCTCCAGAGGTTTGAGGAGCCGGTGTGCTCCTGGGGCTAGTGTGCTCCGGGGAACTCAGAGTGCGAGCAGGCACTCTGACAGACTTGACGAGGTTGGGGGGAACGTCTAGATATTGTTTGTAGTGATCCGACCGGGTGGTACTGTGGTGAAGGCGTGGCTCATTGCGGGTGGACTCCGGTGCTTACCCTGAACTCCTAGAGTGGTGGTTCAGTGGAGGTGAGACCTGGGTCTCCCATGGTAAAGTGCGCAGTGATCCATAGTGCCGCGCGGGTAGCGGATTTGTTTCCCCATCCTCAGAACAGTTAGTGTACTGTTCGGTGTGCGGTAGGGTCCAGCTTCCCCAGGACTTGGTCGACGGGCCTTGTCCCATTTGGTAACACGTGTTTGGCGGTATTGTATATGTGTGTGCGTGATTTCCCAGTGCATAATTATATGTGTGTGTGAACGAGCTCGAGCTAAGTGATTCAAGGTAACGAAGTTTGTTGATAGAGAAGTGTTTTAAAAAATGCCGTGTTTTAGCAAGTTACGATGTTTTGGATGTTGTTGTCGACCCTCAGATACTAGACTGGCCGAGAGCCAACCTGCACCCCCTGAGGGCACTCCAAGCTTTGATATGTACGTCAATAATGGATTGGTCCCGCTTTTGTTTGGTACTTTGTGGCACCGGTACACTGCTGACAATGTGGATTTGCAATGGCCTTTGACGGGTTCTTTTGATGAAGATAAATTGGATTATTTACAGGACAAATTGTTTGCTAGGCGTAGCCGTCAAAGCATGTTCGATTCTTTAAGGGTGTGGCAGAAAGAAGCCAGGAAGCGAAAGATGAGAGACGAGAAAAAGGCTTTTAAAAAGTCCACGCAGACTATGGCACAGAAAGCGAGAGAACAGGTTGGGAATGAGAACGCGCTGCGTTTGGAGCGCGTAGATAGGCTTTGCAGGTTGAAAGAAAATAAAAGTTATGTAGTACGAGAGGATGACCCAGATGAGATGGAAGACATTTTGAATACCCGACCCCCTCCCCCTTACGCCCCCCAGTCCTTGTATCCCTCCTTGCCAGCTCCGGCCTCCATTAGTGGGGTCCCAGGTCCATCAGCGAGTGCCCCTCAACCTAGCGCAGTTTCCTCGCCCCCGACACCTCTTGTTTCTTTACTCCAGACCACTTCACCTGCACCCTCCCAATTCTCTTTAGCACTCCCTACTGTTTCAGCTAGTACCACCCCCAGTCAGGAGATGTTAACGCCGAGCCGAGGCGCAGGGAGCGGACTATTCACACAGGTACGGAAGTTGCTTACGCGTTCTACAGTTGGTTTAGATGAGAAGAGTATAGTGGCTAATCAGGCATGCCAGTGGGCGAGGAATAATATTTACTCGTTTGAAGATATTTGGTCCACAATGAAAGATTTTGAGCCCTTGATGCAACAACACGCTTTGTGGCATATGTCGAATGTATTGATACCGCTATGGGAACAGGGGTATGGAGGTGTGGCTCCGGCGACTTTGCGAGACATACAGAGTGGAGCTTTCAGAACGAATACTGGGGTGAAGGAGGTGATGCGTAGTTTAAAAGCTCTACTACAGTATAGAAATGAATTGCCCTTTGCAGGTACGCCCCATTTTCCAGGTATACACCCAATGCGTGAAGTGCACGCTATTTTTCATCCCGAGATCCCAGAAATGGTAGATCCAGTTACGAAGGCTGTCACCAGGGACAGGATAGATGCACACTTCCAGGAACAATGGGTGTATACGCCATGGAAGAGAAGTGAGGTATTATCATTGAAGGCTCAGCTCCCAGATTCTAGGAAGAATCCGACTGCCTACTACAAAGAGCTAACGGAAGCTGCGTCTTCCACTGTAATGACTTTGGCAGATGTTGAATTGTTTTTTGGACTTTTGGTCCCAGTTGATGTGTGGCGGCAGGTAAAAGGTACAGACCATTCAGAAGAGTTAGGAGGTACGTGGCAGGAATTACAGAACTGGGATAAGGAACGTAAGCCAGGAGAAAAGCCGAAAGCTGAGATTTTGGCCTTGCCGGGGCGCATAATAAAATACATGCATTCTCTCATTCCCCCGAAGAAGGTAGATTGTGACAAGTTGACGGCTTGTAAGCAGAAAAAGGATGAGGCCGTCTCGGACTTCTTTACGAGGTTTGAAGAAACGTTTATGGATTTTAGTGGGCAGGATGTGTCACAGGATGGAGGGTTGCGGCTTTTTGTCAATAGGTTTGTCATGAACTTATTGCCCGAAATTTCAGCGAGATTGCAAGCGTCGGAGAGCACGTGGACCACGTCCTCTCCTTCAGGTATCCTCAGTATGGCACAGTATTATGAGCACAGAGAAAATGAGAGTAAGGACAAGCAGGAAAAGAAGGCTAAGGATTTGAAGACTAGGGTTTTGTTGCAGCAAGTGGCTAGAGGCAGAGGAAGAGGTGCGGCGCCGAGTCGTGGTGGCGGCTTTGGGAGAGGTGAGAGTAGGGAAAGGCTGGGACAGAATCAGTGCGCGAAGTGCAAGCAGGAGGGTCATTGGTGGAGGGATTGCCCACTGCTTCAGTCGAATGCCGGTCCAGGGCGAGGACGAGGAAGAGGTAGTGGTGATTTTGGGAGACAGGCTGCACGGTCGGAAGGAGGCGGGAGACCGGGAGGCAATTACTTTGACAACAGTGCAGACAGGCAACAGTTGCAGAGGGGCGGCGGTCAGTACTACAACGATGATTACTCAGTAGACGACCTGACAGGGTTCTCCCACAACTAGGACAGCGTAGGACAGAGCGAGGGACCAGTGCCTGTGGAAGTTGATCAAAGGGGACCCTATGTCGAGGCAGACTTATTGGGGTCTCAACAAAAATTTCTAGTGGATACGGGTGCAATGAAAAGTTCAGTGGCTCATTCTCGGGTCCCTGGGGCGGCTCTGTCTGGCAAGAATAACATCTCTGTGGGTTTTGCAGGTACCCCGGTGATTAGCCCCATTTCTAAACCCCTCACGTTAACAATTGGTCCTTTTACTGTTGATTCACCGTTCCTATTGACTTCGAATTGTGGAGAAAATTTGTTGGGCTTAGATCTTTTGAAGAGGTTGCACGCCACTATATATTGTTCCCCGAATGGTGTGTATCTTACGTTAGGCCCAAATGTCGCTCGCCCACTACAGTGTTTTTCCAAAGATAACCCATTACCACCTGAATTCCAAGGAATACCCAATAGTCTCTGGGCTGTAAATGACACAGATGTAGGCAAAATGGATATAGCCCCAGTGACAATAAGAGTAAAGGTGGGAGCGAAATTGCCCCGGGTTCCACAGTACAGGATTCCTAGGGAGGGAGAAAAGGCCCTGTTACAAATAATACAAGATTTGATTCGGTCTGGTGTAGTGGAAGAGACGGATTCGAACATATGTAACAGCCCTATTCTACCTATCCTTAAAAGACGATCGCCAGATGCTACAGATAATACTCCTGATGTATATAGGTTCGTGATTGATTTGCGTCACGTGAATAGAGTAGTGGAGCCACAATACCCGGTGGTCTCGGACATCACTACGATATTGACGATGATTCCCCCTTCTGCCAAATATTTCTCTGTTCTGGATCTGAAGAATGCTTTCTTCAGTATTCCAGTCCACGAGGACAGCCGTTATCTATTCGGATTCTCATTGGCTGGCCGAAGCTTCAGGTTTAAGAGGATTCCCCAGGGGTACACTGAAAGTCCAAGTATATATAGTCAGGCTCTGAAGGCACAATTGGATGAACTGGAACTTCCACCTGGCAACGTCATGTTGCAGTATGTGGATGATATCCTGATAGCGTCGGACGACGAGACGGGTTGTCGGGATGCTACTGTTAAATTACTGCACCATTTGGCAAAAAGGGGGCATAAAGTGTCCCTTCCAAAGTTTCAATACTGTCGAACGGAGGTCACCTACCTCGGTCACCTCCTTTCGAAAGTGGGGAGGAGATTGACGCCAGAGCGCATAAAAGCTATCACTAACATGAAGGTACCTAACACGCAGCGAGAGGTGCGCGCGTTTCTGGGCATAACATCGTATTGTCGCCAGTGGATACCTAACTATGCGTTACTAACAAAACCTCTATTGTATCTGACTACCAAAGAAGTGCGCGAACCCCTACCCTGGACCCCTGCATGTCAAGAAGCGTTTGATTTACTAAAAGATGCTTTATGTTCTGCGCCCGTTCTTGGAACACCTGATTACCAGAAGCCTTTTGTTCTTTACGTACATGAGGCGGAAGGTTGCGCGTTGTCTGTTCTAACTCAGTGTTTTGGGGGAAACAGAGACCCTGCGCTTATTTTTCCGCAATGCTTGACAATGTGGCAAGAGCACTGCCGAGTTGTCTGAGAACCACGGCGGCTGCTGCAGTCTCTATAAGACAATCGGCAGGGCTCGTATTGGGGTCAGACCTCACAGTAATGGTACCGCATGCTGTGGACATTTTGCTAAACAGAACACAGACGCAGCACTTAACTAGTGCTCGTCTTACCGGTTATGAGATGACTCTCTTTGCACCTCATGTGACGATCAAAAGGTGTGCTACATTGAATCCTGCCACGTTGTTACCCATCCCCACAGATATAAAGGACGATGACATACATGACTGTCTGTTTAGGACAGAAGAAGAGACAAAGGGGAGGGTGGATCTGACAGACAAGCCCTTAGACGAACCGGACGGGGAGCTGTATGTGGATGGGTCTTGTTTCAAATTGCCAGATGGTACATCGACAGCAGCATATGCAATAACAACGTTGCAGACAGTAGTAGAGACATCTAGGATTCCTTACAATTCGGCCCAAGCTGCTGAGATAATAGCCTTATTGAGAGCATGTAAATTGAGTGAGGGACTGGACGTGAATATTTACACTGACAGCCAATACGCCTTTGGCGTGGCTCATAATTATGGGCGACTCTGGGCGGAACGGGGATTTCTGACTTCACACGGCCAACGCATACAACATGGCCCACTGATACTACGACTGTTAGCGGCACTGACGTTACCCAAAAGATTGGCTGTTATAAAGTGTAGCGCACACAAGACAATAGTGGATGACGTAGGGCGAGGCAATGCCTTTGCAGACGAAACTGCAAAAGAGACTGCTCGGACAAAATTACCACGGATGTTTGTGGCAGGACCAGCTAGATGGGTCCCAGAGGTTAATATGTTCTCATATACTGTACAGAGTGTAAAAAATATACAAGAAAAAGTGACAGAAGAGGAATTGAGGGCATGGAAGGATGGGCAGGGGTGATTGGATGCGGATGAATGTTGGACAGATGTGACCGATAAGAGACGATGGTTACTCCCAAATGCATATGTTCTCCCAGTAGTGACGATGGCTCACGGGCCTGCACATATTAGCGCGAAAGGCATATGCAAATTGTTGGACCCAGTGTGGAGCAATAAAAATATCCCCAAAGTGGCGACCCACTTGGTCCGACAGTGCATGGTGTGTTTGAGGCACAATCCTGGGAAGGGTACCCCTGTCCCAGCTGGAAATTTTGCACCTCCCTCTTTCCCTTTTGAGGTGATTCAGATGGACTATATTGAAATGGAGAGGGTCAACAACTTAAAATATGTTCTTGTGGTTGTATGTGCTTTTAGCAGGTGGGTGGAGGCTTTTCCAACTAAAGACTGCAAGGCCATTTCTACTGCAAAAATGTTGATAAAGGAGTATTTTTCTCGCTTCGGATTACCTAGGGTGATCTGGAGTGATAACGGTACGTCCTTTAATGCAGAATTAGTCAAACAAATATGTAAAGGTTTACAGATTTCCCAAAAATTCCACTCGGCCCTACACCCTCAGGCAGCGGGTCTTGTGGAGCGGTTTAATGGAACGCTCAAACTGAAAATGGCCAAAATACAGGAGAGTACAGGTCTCCGCTGGCCATATGCCCTTCCTTTAGCCTTGCTTTCTACGAGAGTAACAGTGAATTCGAAAACGGGCGTCTCCCCCTATGAAGTGATATTCGGCCGCCCGGCCAATATCTGGGGAGTGCCCAGGCCTAAGTGCTTCTCCGAAATTCAGTATCCTTTGTTGACAGACTACTTGTATGCTTTGACTAAAGATCTTCGTTCTATTCATCAGCAGGTAGCAGACACCCTGAAGCCGTTGCCGGAGGGGCCCGGACACTCCATCAACCCAGGCGATTGGGTCGTCGTCCGAAGATATCAACGGAAGTCCTGTCTGGAGCCCAGGTGGTCGGAGCCGCGTCAGGTGCTCCTCACGACGCGTACGGCGCTTCGGGTTGAAGGAAGGAAGGCGTGGACCCACGCCTCGCACGTGAAGAAGGTCCCGCTGCCGCTACCCTATGATCAATGGGTAAAGGAAGGCATTGCTGACGAGGAACACGAGCAAATACCCAGATATGTTCCCTTCTCGGATGCTTCACTGATTGGAGAAGAGCAAATCGGAATTGAGAATTCAGTGAGCTCTACTACTCCTGTTGCTACTAGTGAAGAGACATCAGAGAGTCCAGCATCTGCCATAGATACACCTGGTTTGTTCATTGATCCCGAAATGCCAGGGAGCACTCGCTATAATCTGCGGCCCCGAAGAAAATAAATAAGAGTGACAAATGTGATGGACTGAACACTGGAAGAAGGGCTTAGTGGACTTTCTGAATACGAAGATTTAGTGGTAGGGATGGACTTGTACGAGCCCTGGTGTTTAGCCGAAGATTGTGTTCTATGAGACTATAGAGTGGTGCGGGGCCCGGATTAAGTGCTCCCCTGTTTTCAATTGCTGTGTGTTAAGCGACGTTGGAATAAGGTATGGACGGTAAAAGCCTGCCTGTGAGGCTTTGAAGGACACAGGGAGAAGATCCCTTTTTAGGGTTGAAGAACCCCTCTGGCCGGTTTTGCGGACTGTCTGGGACTATTTTTTTAGTAGAAGTGTTTTTCTTTTTACATTTTTGATATATTTTTGAATGCTCTTGAGAATGTATCCTTTTGGCCGCCCCATCCCTGATGAGGAGCAGCCCTTTGCGGCTCCTCCGAGACCCATGCCTGATTCCCCTTGGTTGGCCCTTTCCCGGAAAGGAAAAATAGTGGTCATCATTGTTGTTTTGATTGCTTTTATAGTGACTCTTGGTATATTGTTTTTCCTGGATAAAGCCTACCCCGTTCATGTGTTTGCACCCACACCTACTGCTGTTCCTGAACATAACATGATTACTGTGGATTATGGTGAACGAATGTTGAGGAAGGGTTACAAAGAAAATGTTTTTATTAAGACTTTGCACCATGCACATGCCACCACCAATTTGACTGACTGCTGGGTCTGTGGGCTTCTCCCTTCTGCCGCCTACAAGAAAGATAGATTCCTAGCATTTCCTTTGACTCCTGTGAATAGTTGTGTGGGGTGGTATACTCTCATAGGTCTGGTTAAATATTTTCAGCAGCCAGACTTCCTGACTCCTAGACTGCAGAATAGGGGGTCGACTATGACAATGCGAGTGCGACCTCTGCCTCCATCTTCCCTTGGACGTGTATATACTGACGGGCGTTTTGACCAGACATTTATAGAGACGTGTGAGAAAAAGTTGGGCCGGTTCCTGATACCAAATGATACTGACAAGGTTAGAGAAAGTTTCCTGAAATTGAATTCCTCACTGTCTTACAGACACCCCCCAAAGGGAAATAACAGTGTCAAGTCTCTGATACCTCTGGCTGTGGTGGGTCCTTCACCATTTTTCTGTATAGAGGGAAGGGGCCCAATAAAGGTTGGTAATAGCTCCTGTAATGTGACTGCATTGATACGTTTGCCTCTTAGCCCCTCTTTGGTTACACCCCCCAGTATCTATTTTGTGTGTGGAGACAATGGATACTTATGGTTGCCCGAGGGTTGGGGTGGGGTGTGTTATTTAGTCTATATGATTCCTCCTGTGTATGTGGCCCCTTCTGATTACCACAGAACTCATCGTAGATTTCCCAGTCCACAAGAGCAGCGTAAAAGGAGGGAGCTTCAGGTAGATGACGTTGACCTGAAAGACACTTCGTACCAGCAATGGACTGATTTTTCTAAGGGCCTGATACCTTTCTGGGGTCCGATATTTAACAGTAGAGCCATTCGACGACTGTCCAGGGTAATGGAAAAGGTAGTCCTTACTGAAGCTGACATTGCGACTAACATGTCCGTTGAGATTCAGGCTATGAGATTATTTACGATTCAAAATAGGATGGTGCTTGACGTCATCCTGGCAGATAGGGGCGGGGCCTGTCGCGTCATCGGGATGTCTTGTTGTGTGTATATTCCTGACTCAGCTCCGACTGTTAACTTGGCAGTACAGAAATTACATAGATTAGCGACTGAACTACATCAAGATAACGGGACATGGTCCTTACAGGGGTGGCTCTGGGGTGCCTTCTCCTCCTGGGGTTGGAAAATATTGATGGGTTTGGTTGGCGTGGTGAGCGTCATACTGACATGTTGTGTATATTGCCTCCCTCCATGTTGCTCAATGTGTGCTACGAATTTGCATCCACAAAAGAAGGTGTCGGGTCAATATGCCACTTCAATGATTACTGAAATTCCTGCTGATGCAAGTTGGTTGATGTTTATTTCAGAGGATGTTTTAGACTAAAAGGAAGAAAAAAAGAAAAAAAAATGTGTTCTGCCCCTAGAATGGATATGCCGGCACTACCTTTTGGCAAATAAATGTGGCCGCAGTTAGCCAATGATGCTAAAAGGAGGGTCTGATAGAATTCACTTTTCGACGCCCCAACTGCCCCTTCTCATATGTAAGTTAGCATCATATGGCTAACTAATGAAGTTCGTATATGCACCTGTGTTGAATTATTCTGCTTGCTACTTTATTATTCAAATGTACGTGTGACCATATTAGTTCCTTAGCTTAGCCTGTGTGCCACCATTTTGTGTATTCCTTTGTGACCGCGAGCCTTACTCGCTCATCTGCCCCTCCCGCAGGAATAGAGAATTTCACTAAGACAGCAGTTTTCGTTTCTCGGCTTACTGTGGCCGAAACTAACAAGTCTCTTTATCAGTAATGTTCTCATGCACCAGAGACGCTGAAGCCTAGCTCCATGGCCTTGAGTAAAGATAGCGATGTATCCCTTGCAGGTGCAGATGCCTGCTGTATGATGGCATTGTTCGCTGGTCTGGGTTTCAGTAATTTTCCAGAAGGGGCGTACCCCAATGAACTGTGTTGCATTATAATGTATTGCTGTGATGCAGAGAGTCAGTCCTCTCGTTCGCACTCCTAGGAGTGAGGTCGGACAGGGCCCTCTCATATGAGTGTTGTTTGGCCTAATAAAGACTTTGTTTATTCTTCTCCACTGTCCGGCTGACTTCCTATATAATTACTATAGGTGAGTGCGGTAAGTCACTCGGGTGGATTTGAGCCACGCTTATCAACTCACACAGTGCAGCACTAATGAACAACATCGTGCGCAAAAAATATAAAACGACATTAGATATCTCTAATGGATTCTTCTGTCAAAACATTGCACCTGAAAGCAGGTATTTGACCGCTTTCTCAATAATGGGGTCGCAAAAACAATTTTGCCAACTCCCACAGGGATTCAAGAATAGCCCAGGATTATTCTCAGCAAGGGTAACAGAGTTACTACAAATATATGATGATGAGGCATTATCCTATGTCGATGACATCTATCTTACAGACGATGACCTGGAGACTCACTTAAAAAGAGTAAACACCATAATACTTGAGTTCGCATCAGAGGGTTACGAATTCAACTTTAAAAAGTCAAGAATTGCCCATCTAACAGTCCTATTTTTAGGATATGAATTATCAAGTGAAGGCAAAAGCCTGGCAGACAACTTCTTAGAGAAGTGTGCAGTACTCCAAGCACCAAAGACGCTGAAAAATTTACAATCAATACTAGGCTTCTTGAATTTCGGTAGAACATACATTCTAAATTATGCAGAGAGGGTTAAACCTCTCTATGAATTAATAAAACCTGATTTCAAACCAATAAATTGGACTCAGAAACCCACAGAAATTTTAAGATCATTGCAAACAGACATGTTAGCTAAAACAAAATTACAAATTCGCGAAAACGTACGCAACCTTGTAATCCAAGTCATCCCAGGAAGATGCGGATTCAGATAACTGCCTTCTAATGAGGGGGAAACGGTACCTATAGCTTACAAATCACATTTGTACACTCAAGCTGAAATGAAATTCAGTTCTACAGAAAAAACTCTGACAGCCGTTCAAACTGCTGTAGCAAGAGAAAGAGCCCTAGCCCAAGGCAAGAGAATAACTGTTTATACAGCAGAATCAGCCTTAGAAGCATTAACAAGTCCACACAATCTGAATGCAGTGGTATTAGATACAAAATGGATACAATGGGAAAATTCTCTTGCTGCAGAATACGTGAAGTACTATTTTGACCCGAAAATGAAAAAACGAAACGATCTAGAATATGAACAAGAGTATCCTCTGCCAATCGAAATTCTGCCTCTCAAACAATACAGCTGTGTGATCTATATGGATAGATTTGCACAAAACTACGATGTAGATATAAAATCCTACAATGCAGCGTGCGCGATTGTTAAAGGTCGCTGGCGCTCAGGTAAATTCAAACCTATGATTACTAAAACGGAATCACTCAGAAACTGTTCAGCTCAGCGAGCTGAAAAAAGATCTTTAAAGATGGCGCTTGAAAATGCCGATCGCGAATTCCCCACACTGATAGTGTGCGATTCGTATTACTGCGTCAAGTCATACAACAGTGACATGCAGACATGGAGCAAAAACGGTTACAAAGATGACACAGGTGCAACAATAAAGCATAAAACGCTTTGGGAACAATTAGTTCTTTTGCAGAAAGAACTACAAAAGACTCACGTGATACATACACTGAGTCATCAACGTGATGGCGTTCACGTTGCAGGGAATTCATTGGCTGACAGAGCCACAGCGGCAGCGGTTCAACCGGCTTCCGTAGCCACAAAAAAGCGCTCTAAAAAACATATAGATGGAGAAACCATGCTGGCGGTAAAAGCCTCATTAATAGGTGATTATGCAGCATTACCTCTCAACTATCTACTCAGTAATACATACATAATTGATGCAAACTCCGTTCCTTTTGCTCAAATCCCTGGAGTGGGGGATAGGGTAATTCCAAACACGAACCGGAGAATCTTCTTGATACAAGAAGCACACGTGGGATTGGGTCTAAGGCACCAAGAGATCTTGAAATCTCTAATATAATTACAATCAGAATACTGGTGGCCGGGATGAGCTTGCAAATTTACAAATTTGCAATGGATTGTCCAGACTGCAACAGAGATCGCAGTTGTGAACCGGACCAGACTATTGCCAGGACACCTTTATTAGAAAGCATCAGGCGATCTATATGCAGAAATCCAGCCAGAGAAATGCGACCCCATAACTATTAAGACTAGATTCACTATAGATGTGGCCCCAGCGCTCGGCTGACGTAAGAACTGTTATAAAAGATTTGCGAGTCTTTATCGGCACATACGCAATTGGCATGCTACATTCTGACTAGGGTCCTGCGTTTAGCTCTCGGGCTTACAAGGAGGCCATGGCCAGCATGAGCATTGCATTGCGGTACGCTTCTCCCTTTCATCCTGAGGGAAATGCGGTAGTGGAAAGAAAAAACTGTGACATAAAGCAATCTATAACAGCGAGGGTATTAGGTTCGGGTGATGGGTGGGTCAAACATCTAATAAGTGTCCAACGTAGTCTTAATAACATGCCAAGAAATTCTCTAGGAGGTATCAGTCCGTATGAGCTTTTGTTTGATACTAGAATGATTATCCAGGATTTGGATCGTCAAACTTCAGTGGTAGAAGAAAAAACCTTTGATATCAAAGATTGTTTGGCTGTTTTACAGGACTTGAAAGAAACAAGAAAGAGTCTAAGTAACATAAAGTTTAAGCCAACAACCACTGAAGAACCACCTGTCCCAGCAAGACCTGTCTGGATTCCAAAGATTGGGGATCTGGTCAGAGAAAAGATCGCGGTGAAGAAGGAATTTGGGCCTTCTTACAGAAAAGCAGTACCTGTCTTAGCTGTCAGCGGAACAAGATCAGTAGTACTACTGCCACTTGCTGGTAAGAAGGAAAAAAGAATTGTTTCCATTGACCTGGTGAAACCACAAACATGTGGCCGATAATAAATAGCAGGCACAGTGGACTACCAAGAAATAGCAGAAAACCAAACTTTGCTACAATCCCAGAGGTTCAAACTGAGAGACTAATCACATTCGATAAACCTGCAGTAAATAAAAAAGGACTATGCAACAAAGCCATGGAACTTGTGCCTCTTGAAACCCAAATTGCAACAGTTCGTGAAGATACACCAATCTACAACGATGTAGCCTCAGACTATACATATGTAACAAAAGAAAATACAAAAATCAATGGAAATCCAGAAGCAATCCCACCAATTGACAGAACTGCATCTGGCTACTTTATCAACTTCGATGACTTTTCCGATGATCCAAGTGAACATGGAGACAAGCCAGCAACAAAAACTTTCTAAGAAAAAATAACCGAACTTTTTCACCAACTAAAAGAAACATATCTGATTTCACCATGGATTGAACTATGGATTGTGTTAGGTGTACTTTTCCTCCTGCTTTGGCTCATCATGGTTTTATGCTTGGGTAAATTCATTGATGGAAAATATAGTACAATGGACACAGCAAGTCAGAACATCAACTTGGTCCTAAAGTCTCACAGATCTTCTCACATCAAGAAAAGAGAACTATCATCAGTGAACATCACAGAAAGCCTATACCTGGTGGTATAGCATGGGACAGAACTGATTATGAAATCTATGGCCCGATTGAGCTCTTGAAGTATCCACACCAGTTTAAGGTTTCCTTAAGTGACTTTATGATACCAAGTACTTACTCTGATGATTGGGACTTTGAAAATATTAATAATATGATGTCAGATTTAGTAATGTCAGCTAAATTCACAGAACATGATTATTTGCAGGGTTCATCAAATTATGAAGAATTATACTGTTACAATCACTATGGTCATCACTATTTGCATAAATCTGCTCAGCCTAGAAATGTTTTTAGTTATAATCAATGGGAACATTGTCCAACTCCGCCAAAGGGCAGCTCGAAGACATTTTATGAGAAATTTCCATACTTCTCAGGGTTTAACAACAGTGATCCAGAAACGTTTTATTTTAAAATGTTAAATAAGACAGGAATGAAAAATGTCTACATTTGGTTTTGAATTTTGGAAAAATAACATTGAAACAAAAACCATCTGGGGTACAAAAGACTGGCAGGTACAAGGTCTAGAATCATTATTTAGAACCTGCATGATCCCAGAACAAATAATATTCCTGAATGATACCATTCAACAAACTACTTGTCTTGGCTTAGCTAAGATAAAAGACTTAAACAAACCGTTTATTCCGAAGCCCATACCTGATAGTAATAGCACTACGGATGTGGAAGTAGACGTATCCCATAATTTTCACCAAAACAGAACCAATCCTGATTGGAAAAAATGGTTGATCTGGCCCACAGACACAAATAACTGTCAAGATAGATTCCTGAACAAAACACAGGGGTTCAAACTGACCAGGCCAGACCCAAGATATTCCCAGAGACAACATCCAGGGATAGTTACAACATACAGTGTAGGGAAATTATGCCTTGAGTGGCTACAGAAATCCACACTGGCTGAAATTAAGCAACACTTGACTTTACTTAAAGAAGGTGCTGACTTGCGAGATTTCATAATGGGACTTCGCAAACAGCGTCAAAAATGTTTCATAGCGGCCGGTATATACGCTGCATACAACGAAGCTTGGAAAGTAATGCAAATTGAAACAGCGGAAAAAATACGAGAAATTGATCGTATAAATTTGGAAAAATCACTTTCTGTAGTGGACAATGGGTTAACGACTCTGTCCTCCAGAATATATTCACTGGACAGTATTGTATCATCTGCCTTTGATATAATAGAGCAAGACTTGCTAATGTTACTACATGGTCAGTCCCAATTGCGTTCTATTGTACAGCTTGGCTGGACGTTGCAAAACCTGCGTTCAGGCTACGTGCCATGGCGTCTAATCAACATAACCTCATTATTTTCTATCTTTAACCTTACTGATAAACAAATCAGTATGGCACAAAAAGGAGCAGACTATACGATTCTGAGCATTGAAAAACTTGAGATATTACCATTGACAATGTCAGAGAGACCTGTCATTGAATGGATAATACACGGAACAATTACAATTCCGATAACAACTTTCCGGTTTAAATATTGCCAAGAATATATACCAGCAGGCCAGTATAAAACGTTGGGTAAAGGATACATCAAATCAACCTGGGATTTACCTTACACACACAAATGTTATAGTGAAGGGAAAAAGGAGGTATTCCTTAGTGGTAACAATTGTAAAAAATCACTAAGCGGTACACTTCTGTGTCAAGGTATTAACTTGCATGGAGCTTGCGAAGGGTCTTCAAATAACCTTTCATGTCACCTGCAAGGCACTCCTGCAACACAGATAGAGCCATTTTTCAGACAGCTATCCAACGGCAGCGATGTTCTAATAAATGACCACAGCTGTTGTGGAATGGTGCCAGGAGAATGCTATCTCGTAACTGTTACTTCCAGGGTCGTTTGCTGTATGCAAGTATTGTATCCAAGCAGCAATCCAGACATGGAGGCGGCAATATGGCCTTATGTGAATATCTCTTTTATCCGAGTTGATACTTTAAGCAGAATGAAGTCTATTCTTTTACAGACTACTGTGCCTCTGACCTCATCCAAAGAAACGTATGATCTGCAAGTTGCAAGGACAGAAGCAGAGATACATACACTTTTATCGACAAATTGCCCCGTGCATTTCGTAGAAATGTTAAGTCAAAATTTAAACATGTCTGATACCAGTGGCATCGCACATGTATTTAAGACGATTTTTTCGGGACTGTTAACACCATTTGAAACAGTTCTGGGCATCTTCCCGAATTTTGTCCATTCTGTCTTTGGCGGCCTATCTTTATTTTGGGACTCGTAGCAGGAATTTTATTTTTGTTCCTTCTGCTCCGATATGGCAAGTCAAGCCACAGACAAAACTCCAGCAACGATGGAAGGAACAATCTTAGCAATACGCTACTGAGAAAAAATCACTAAGATCCTCGGATTAGCCCGAGTAAGAGGTCTGAGTGCAACTTGGTTTCTTTCATTCATACCAAACTGGCAGGATTGCATCTTACCTGTGCTTCGATGTCTGCTATGCGGAGAAGAATGCATGTTGAACGTCTGTCTTACACTACCATCAGCAGTACCAATGGATATCGACGCTTTGCTTTGCCCGGTAACGACTCATGCAACGTGTTGTCCCCAGCGGCTACCTATTCTGATGACGGCATTTGTTGAGACTTCACCATTACGAGTAGGTGGCGGTGAAGTACGAGAGGAAAGCAGCACCAAACAGGTACAACCTTCTGTGAGCATTGCTGATCCGAACATCGATGATAGCAATCACGCTCCAAACTGCACAGTTACAACATTTTCGAACTTGGTCGAACTTTCACCTTATGATGTAGATCGATTTTTTGCGAGCCTGTCTGATATGATGTTCTCCCCTGAACAACGAGAATAACTTTTAAAAATAATAAGAACACAGCGTTCCCTGAACTCTGAATTCGGCCTTCAATTTTGTTAAACAAAGCTACTGAAAACATTTGGGACTATTTTTTTCCCCTGAAAGCAAAATTATTTTTCTTTCACTTCAAAAATATTTACCCTTTTTCTGGCACATGGTACTCTGCTTAAAGTAGAACTATTCTTAGAGAACAGAGCTTCTATTTTTAGAGACACTAGAGACAATATTTTACCTCAGCCTCTAGCACATATACAGTATAGTATATATATGTGATGAAATGGTCTCGACCTTTTTTTCTGTATACAGAGCCTTTTCATGTGTAATTTTCGCAATTCATTCAGCTGATATAAATATGCATGTAACTGAATGATAACCCTGCTTGAAAAGCATACAGTACCAATACTCATTTTTCGTGTATACACCATACACCATTTCAAATGCAATTTATGTATTTTGGGGTGGGTTGGGAAACACACAGGCATCGTTATATGTTTATATTGCTTAATATTTAGTAATGATGGACATTAATACGTGGAGTAGGTGTTGTGTTTCTATCTAGGACCCTAATTCGATATTCCCGATTCATGCCCTTATGTGGTTATAACAAATAATATCCTTATAAAGGCATAGGAATCACATCCATATTTAGTAATAGCCCATGCAGTCCAAATACGGCAAGGCGACTCCCATAGACTCCTAGAAAGCACAACACGTTCTTTAAACAAACCAAGCCACCAGCAGCCCGGGAAAACCCCCTGCTTTTGTTTTGATTTGCACAAGAACTCCTGGAGTCCAGAAAGAACTGTTAGTTCTTAGTGACGTCTTATGTCCAACCTTACGTCAAACCCGGCACCTTTCAGGTATAAATATACTAACGTTGCCTTAAGCAAACACACGGTGGTTGGGAGCAGAGCGACGTTCTACTTGCCCGGGAGCCCAGCTGTTATAAGAGCCGAAGGATATCACCCCTCCCTTTGACGCACTGAGAGAGACGCTGTCTTTTTCTCCAGCCGAGAAAATCCAGCTCCGGTGTTCCCAAGTCACCCTCGCGGGTTGCTGGGAGATCGAGTCCTGAGAAACGAGATACAAGACCTCCTTCATTCTATAAGCAAGGTACGGAGCTGGTTAAAACCTTAGAGAGGATTCTTGATTCAGATCCTTGGCAAAAAGAAACCTAACTTAACTTAAGAACTGCAACTTACTTACTCCTTCCCACGTATTAGGCTTAGGTCAGGTACACCGGGGTTGGCGTATCTTAGAAACACCAGTTGAGTTTGTTAGTCAATGTTTTTATGTATGTAAATATTTTATCTGTTTTAAAGTATCATATGGCTAAGAAACCATATCAATGCTTTTACAGTATTATTTCATAATACTACTTTTACTGTACGTACTTTACTTTATGATAAGTATTGCAATTGTGGCAATTCATTTCTCTTGCATGAGTAAGAGGACTGCTCAATAAAATAACACCTTTTATTGAAAACTCCCGTCTCTCTATTTCTCTGCACTCTGGTTAAATTAAGCATGCACGATTGACTGAGTGAAATAGTTGTCTATTGTTTTCACACAATTCTAGAGATACACTCTTTATTCTGCGGGAGCAAAGTTGTCATGTTATATGGTTGTCAGAAGCTAATCCCTTCTTGTCTGAGTCAGGGAAGTTAACCCCTCCCTATTCATTCGAGAAAGTTTCTAGTGACCTCTGAGCTAGCTGGCAAAACTAAATAAGTCTAACATAGTCAGTAGAGACCTAGATGACCTCAGTCCTACGTCTACACTGCTGTTTATGTTATTCCAATGCGCAGAGCCTATTGGGAATATAGGAACTACACTACAGCTGGTTATGCATGTGTCTTCCACATCTGTACTGAGTGTAACAAGCGGATTGGAAGGATATGTAGAATTTGTGACGGGCTTGTACAGAACTTGTGCACCCTGTGCCATGTTCTGCAGGGATCTTTCAATGGAGACCTTGTCCAGGGCTTCCAATTCAGCCTGGAAGTGGTAGGCAAGTTGTGAGATGTGGTGGGCTGCATACTAATGTTCTAACATAGAGAACCTGGAGCAGTACTGGCATACAGTCTGGGCTTCATGTCATTCCATACATAGGCTTTTATCTGTCACTCTGTCGAAAGCAAGGTGGTACGTAGAATGGGCAATGGGAACATACCAAACACATAGTTGCAATGTGGGGCGAGAGTCATCTTGACAGTTTGAACTCATCCCCAAAGGGGCAGTAGGCGGTCCTTCCATTTGAGTAATTCTCTTTGCATTTGGTTAATAAATATTGCAGCATCGCCTTCTACCATCTGCTGAAAGTCTCTGCTCACCAGGACGCCCAGGTATTTTATTGTTTCTGGAATCTATTCGAAAGTGAGTCCTGCCAGTAAGTGTATTGTTGTTTTGATCATGGAGATGGCCTCGCTCTTTGACCAAATAGCTCAGGGATGGATTCTTCAGTGCAAAAAGCAGTATTCAGCATGTTATCCGCACATATCCCCTTTATGACTGGGTTATGGCGATTGGCAATCTCCAAGGTATCCAAAGCAGTCAGGAAGAGTCGATAGTCTTTTTGCCAATTAGGATATGGTTTGAAAAGAATCCTCTGTTGCTGATTTGAGCAGAGGGGTCGGTATAAAATAGTATGACCATTGTAATGAACATGGTCCCGAATCCCATGCGGTTATCACCCCGAACAGATAGCCTCAGTGCACTCGATCGACCACATTCTCCACATCGAGTGACCAAGTACCTTTCTCTGATGTGTTGCTCAGTATTTGCCAAAGGAGGTGCAGCAACATTGTTAGATGGTTTCCTCAAAGACCTTCCAGGCACAATACTAACATGGTGGGTATGGATAAGTAACGTGATCACTTTTTTCAAGTGGTTGGCAAGCAGCCTTGCCAGGAATTTTGTGTCACAATTCAGGATTGAGATTGATCTGTAGCTTGTGACTTGCACAGAGTGTCCATCCAGCTTGGGAACAAAGAAATACAGGCTTTGGTGAATTCTGGGAGTATCATGGCGGTTTTTCTGGCTTCCTTGAAGACCTTAGTAGGCAGGGGTACAGTAGTCTTGGACCTAAGTTTGTGAAAGTCCAGATTATAAGCCCTTTTAATATTTACAATCATTATTAGTGGCTCCTGGACCTTGGCATAGGATTTCAACATATTTTATAATGTATCCTCTGGCTTCAGAAGCATATCATGCAATATTGGCTCCTGTAGACACGTTTTCAAGGATCAACCATTTTCTCCTTTTTCCAAGTTACTAACAGCTGAAGAAATGGCACAATGTTTTTGTCTGGTAATTTTCATCTTCAGTGATTACTTTATACGATAATTTCGGGGAGAGATACTCAATATGTTTAATGATACTGAAGAGCTCTGTGTGGGGTACTGGGAGTTGAACAAGCTATTCTGGTTGTCATCCCAAGTCAAATGGTCCAATAGAGTGAGCTAATCAAAGTCTGGAGTAATATCTACAATGCTGGTGTAGTCTGAAGCGACCAGGAGTGGGTGGGTTAGGGGGAGGGGGGAACGTTGAGGGTGGGAGTTTATAGTTGTGAGAATAATATTGCTCCTGTATGTGGCAAGTTTTATGAACTGTTGTCAGTGCGGAAAACTGGCAACTGTTGATGATGGACCTTCACTTTCAATTTTGCCTTCCTTACGAAGTCATTTAGAGACTGTAATTATATATTGTGAGACAGGGGTCTACATATGATACTGCAAAAAAGAAAACAATAGACTGTGATGTGTACATGTCCTGATGTAATGTAAATTCTTCATACAGTACACAATAAAGAGTTTTAAAAAAAATACAATGCTGGTGTAATGCAACTCAAAATAAACAGCCTTCCTATTTATTAATTGCTGAATGTTCCTACATTAATGCAACTAATAGTGCCAACAAGGTTTCACCTTTCTTTTGTATGCAAATATTTCACCCAAGTTTTTCCTTCTTCTCATTGCAATGATCCTTTGGTTCCAGCAGCTACTGATTATTTGAATCACTTACAGAAGGATATGAAACTTGTTTCTAAAGGTTAACACTATTCTAAAGTCAAGATAATAGAACACAAAGATCAGGATATTCTCTACTTAACTTCCCTTTGTTCATGGAGAGAAAGTCTGGTAGTCTTCTTGTTTTCTTCCTGTTCATACACTGCCAGTTACATTCTGAACATGATTTTTTAGCCAATGTTGTCATAACTCATAAAATCAATCCTGTACCTTTTGGTTAAAGTTGACTCATACTTCAAAGATGTATTCTATTGTGCATTCATCCCTACTGAAGCCATATGTTCCAGATCAGTGTTATAGGCCTGTCTGAACTACTACCATTTGTGGTATAAGAGTGTGAGTATCTGGGTGTATTATATGATATGGCTGTGGGGCCTTATCATGGAATACACTTCCAAAACCTATAATTGGGTCCAGTCAGACTTTTTTGAACAACCTTAAGCTCAACCGTGGGTAGCTATGGCTTTCGAGCAGCAAGGCTTGAACTAAGGAACTTACTGTAAAGCAATTAACAGTAGCAAACAATAAAATAAGAAAGCCATAAAACATGAAAGAAACACAACACAAATGTATAAACATAGAGTCTATTTTTATGAGTTTTTACAGTGCAAAATGAGAAAAATTGACAGTAGGGTTCCGGAGATAAGATTTTTCAAAGGTTTTATCACTTTTAAATTCAACCGCAAATAAGCATTGGTCAACAAAAAGTTTGCAAACTTTTCAAAAGTTTGTAAAAGTTAGTTTAACTACGACAGCGCAGCAAATCTGACAGGAGGGAGGTCTGGGGGCCAATGAGGTAGGTGTGGACAGTTACCTGGCCACTAGAGCATTTTGCAGTCCACTTCCAGTCCTTACAGCACGACCCTCATAGACGATAATGGAGTGGTCCTAATACTGGGGATGCAGGATTGAAAAATGCTTATGGATATTATGCTTTTTCTTAAAAGAGAGTTTATTGATTTTTCATTAAACAGTCACAATGGCTAGGAGTGCTTTGGGATTAAATCAAATGGTAGTATCACCAATTAGAATATACAACCGTACAATACTGTGCGTATCAAATATTAACGGTGCTAACAAGTCAACATCTACGACATGCCGTTGCCAATGTCGAGACAGTCCACAAAATGTCCATCATTACAGTAGTCTAGCATGGGTCACCATAGTCCGTAGCCATCATAACCCCCTCTCCCCCAACTGAAAATAATTATGAGTGTTTTTACAAAGCTCAATCCATCAGCATAGAAACTATTCCTGTAAAATAGCAGTCACTTGTTAAGTCAATGCGTCAATACAAATCCATATTATTCAGGGTATATTGTTAAATTATTGTTGTGCATTTGGGGTAGGAGTACTAGAGTCCAAATCAAGAGCTTTCAGCTATTTCCATCTAATAGTGATGGCTCTTTTGAAAATTATTAGGGCGAGATCCGTAAATCTATTTTGTACCTTGTGTTTATTCCATTGTTTGCATAAAGCCAGGATACATTCCTCTACATTATCTCCTATGTCTATTTGCATGACTGCCAAGATGTGTCGCCTGACAGAATCCCAAAACCCCCTTACACGGGGTCATGCCCACACCATGTGCATCAAGTCAGCTTCTTCCAATTGACATCTACGACAGTGGTGCTGTGTATGTGGGAACATCCGGTGTAATCTTTTAGGCGTTAGATAAGCTCTGTGAAGAAGCATGATCTGTATGAATTCAAATTTAGCGTTTCTCGACAGTTGTTTAGGATACTCTATTATTCCAGCCCATTCTTTGTCTGTCAGCTCCTGTCCCATGTCTGCTTCCCAGGCATTTCGTAGTGCAGTGAGTTATATTGCTGCGTGTGCCCGTATTCCAACATAGAGCCATTTAATGAGGTGCCGACCTATACCCATGTAATATAGGGCCGTAACCAATTTGTGTGTTGGAGGTTCCTGCCGTTGGGGGGCCCAATGTGTTTTTACATATTGCAGAAGTGCAGCGCCCTGTTACTCCCACCAAGTTTTCGTGGTCCATGAGTATCCCATTATTAAAGAGATCACCCACCGTGCTAATCCCCTCCTCATGCCAGGCTGCAACACTGCGCATCGTTACCCTGCCGCTGGCCAATGGAATCCCTATTAGCGGAATGTTTCCTGCATATGAAGAATGACTAGACATGTAATGTAGGGTCGCTTTCCAGCACTGTAGAGCTTTGCGTAATAAAGGCTAAAATTTTGGTGGGCTCTGCTGCGGGGCAGTAGTTGCATGTGGAGAGTACCCTGTACTATGTCCCGTATTGTGTATCCTATTTCATGTAAATTATGGCCAGCTGTCCAGTAAGATAGCCACTGCAACTGACACGCGTAGTAGTATGCTTTAAGGTCAGGGACCCACAAGCCGCCACTGGCAGCTCCCAGTTATAGTTCCTTAAGGCTTACTCTCCGTCTACCCGTCCCCCATATAAGGTCAGAAAGTATTGTGTTAAAGAGCTTGAAGGTGGCAGGTGGTATCATTATTGGTAAATTAGTGAAATAATACAAAAGACGTGGAAGAACCACCCTTTTTGAAATAGCTGCCCGACCCATAAGAGATAGAGATATTGCAGTCCAAAAGGTGATACTTGAGCATTTGAATCTGATCACTCTATTAAGGTTACCCTCCAACAAATCTGCGTGCATCCAATATATATGTATTCCCAAGTACTTGAAGGTGTGTTGTTCTACTGGGAGTGAGTAGGACCCGAATGTGATTTCCTCAGGGTGTGTATCTTCTAGAAAGAAGAATACATGCAATTTCGTTACATTAATGGCCAGGCCGATATCTGTTCAAATCGTTAAAAAATATCAGGGATGGGATCCAGGGTAGTACATAGTTCTCGCAAGTATATAATAATATCATCCGCATAGGTGGAGAACAAGTGTTTTGTGGCACCTATTTATATTCCAAGCTGGGGCTTTTCCATACTTACTCTAAGTGCTAGGGGTTCTAGTGCTAGAATGAATAATAATGGTGACAGCGGACACCCCTGTCGCATACCCCTGAAAATCAAATATTTTTTGGAAATGTGTGCTCCCGTACAGGCTCCAGCTGTACGAGCGCCATATAGTAGCCGTAGCCATTTGAGGTATTTTACTGGCAAACCAAACTTCCCCAGTGCCTTAAACATGTAGTCACATGTTAGCGTGTCAAATGCTTGCCACAGGTCCAGTGCAATGCAGCCTGCATACTTATAGTGTTCTAGGGCGGTCGAAATTAAGTGGTGTAGTCTCCTAATATTTAAAGATGTGCAACGGGCTGGGAGTAAACCATTTTGATCATGTGTATAAGTGTATGTAAGTATGGGAGGAGCTGATTTGCCAGTACTTTGCTGAGTATTTTATATTCCGTCGCCAGTAGAGACAGTGGGCAGTATCCGGACATGTCCGTTGAGCCCCTGCCGGGTTTTGGGAGTGAGACCGCTAGCGCCTGCGCTGTGGAAGGGGGTAAGCTACCCGGTTCCAACGATTTATTGTTCAATGCTTCCAATTGGGTGACTAAAGCTTCTGCGTATGTGTCATAAAATTCGACCGGAAGCACATCCAACCCAGGATTTTTTTTGCGCGGGAGCCCTTTTATTGCTACTTTGAGTTCAGCCCTAGTGATGGGGCCTAGCAGCGTTTTCTGTGTTTCAGTTGACAGTTGTGACAGGGCAGGGTGGCTAAAAAGGCGTCAATGTTGGCGCTCTCTTTTGTATCAGGTTTATTATATAACTCAGAATAATATTGACTAAAGGCTTCATTTATACCATGTTGAGTATTGACTGTCACACCCGTAGTAGTGATGATTTCACTGATTATGGTGGTAGGGGGATCGTCCCTCAGTAATTTGGCCAGTAGTGTCCCAGATTTGTCCGCTTCTGTATGACATAATTGTGTGTGGTTTTTGCAATCAATGACTCTAAGGCAGTGTTCTTCAATCTGTGGGGCGCGCCCCCCTGGGGGGGCGCGACACCTTTCCAGTGGGGGCGCACACTCCACTTCAATCTGACCTTTGTTCCCTGATTCCCTCCTTCTGTGCAAGTCTTCTTGGAGGATTCTGGTATGTGGAAAGGGGAGGGAGGGGAGATCGATGGGGCAGGAGGTGCCAGTTCTTTTGTCATGTTAACTCTCCCAGGAGGGGGTTAATTCACAGAGCTGACAGCTTCAGCTTCAGTGGGAGGCAAGGAGTCTCCTCTGCTAAAATGGAAAGCAAACAAACAGACACGCTTTTGGTTTTAGCAGAGGAGACCCCTCACCTCACACTGCAGCTGAAACATTTCAGCTCTATGAATTAACCCCTCCTTGGAGAGTTAGCTCTTCCCAGAACGGAGACAAAGTTTCTAGAGTTCGAGTCTCGGCAATGAAGCTGAACATCCTGTGATTCTGGGCAAATCACTTAATCTCCTCGTGCCTAACAAAAAAATGAATATGTCCTCATGTAATGTAACTAGAGCTATTTAAAGCGCTCTGATCAGGTCAAGATTGCACTATATAAAACTCAGTAAAATAAAAAAATAAAAAAATAAAACAAGCATTTGCAATGCAATATGTCTCGCATTAGGAAAGTGTGAGCTATTGGTATTGTAAATGACACATTTTTTTTTAATATGTGTTGGCTTTGAAAATATATAAATTAATAGCATTGTTATTCACAAAGCCAATAACTTTCACTTTCCTAATACGAGTCCTATTGGCTATGGCAATGCTTGTTGATAACAAGCAAAGACAGTGCTGTTGTGGTGCTGAGTGATGATGTGGTTGGGCTGAGTGATGTTGTGGTGTATTAGAGTGATGTGGTGGTGTCCCAGAGTGATGTGGTGGTGTCCCTGAGTGATGTGGTGGTGTCCCCGAGTGATGTGGTGGTGTCCCAAAGTGATGTGGTGGTGTTCCCGAGCAATGTGGTGGTGTCCCCGAGTGATGTGGTGGTGTCCCTGAGTGATGTGGTGGTGTTCCCAGAGTGATGTGGTGGTGCCCCCAGAGTGATGTGGTGGTGCCCCCAGAGTGATGTGGTGGTGCCCCCGAGTGATGTGGTGGTGCCCCTGAGTAATGTGGTGGTGCCCCTGAGTAATGTGGTGGTGCCCCTGAGTAATGTGGTGGTGTCCCAGAGTGATGTGGTGGTGTCCCCGAGTGATGTGGTAGTGTCCCCGAGTGATGTGGTGGTGCCTCTGAGTGGTGCCCCTGAGTGATGTGGTGGTGTCCCCGAGTGATGTGGTGTGTCCATGAGTAATGTGGTGTGTACCCCGAGTAATGTGGTGTGTACCCCGAGTGATGTGGTGGTGTCCCAGAGTGATGTGGTGGTGTTCCCAGAGTGATGTGGTGGTGTTCCCCAGTGATTTGTGGTGTTCCTGAGTGATGTAGCGGTGTCCCATAGTGATGTGGTGGTGTCCTTGAGTGATGTGGTGGTGTCCCTGAGTGATGTGGTGGTGCCCGTGAGTGATGTGGTGGTGTCCTTGAGTGATGTGGTGGTGTCCTTGAGTGATGTGGTGGTGTCCCTGAGTGATGTGGTGTCCCTGAGTGATGTGGTGGTGTCCCCGAGTGATGTGGTGGTGTCCCAAGTGATGTGGTGGTGTCCCCGAGTGATGTGGTGGTGTATTAGAATGATGTGGTGGTGCCCCTGAGTGATGTGGTGGTGTTCCTGAGTGATGTGGTGATGTCCCCGAGTGATGTGGTGGTGTCCCCGAGTGATGTGGTGGTGTCCCTGAGTGATGTGGTGGTGTCCCCAAGTGATGTGGTGGTGTCCCCAGAGTGATGTGGTGGTGTCCCGGAGTGATGTGGTGGTGTATTAGAATGATGTGGTGGTGCCCCTGAGTGATGTGGTGGTGTCCCCAAGTGATGTGGTGGTGTCCCCGAGTGATGTGGTGGTGTCCCTGAGTGATGTGGTGGTGTATTAGAATGATGTGGTGGTGCCCCTGAGTGATGTGGTGGTGTCTCGAGTGATGTGGTGGTGTGCCTGAGTGATGTGGTGTCCCCCCCAGTGATGTGGTGGTGTCCCAGAGTGATGTGGTGGTGTTCCCAGAGTGATGTGGTGGTGTCCTTGAGTGATGTGGTGGTGTCCCTGAGTGATGTGGTGGTGCCCCTGAGTGATGTGGTGGTGTCGCCGAGTGATGTGGTGGTATCCCCGAGTGATGTGGTGGTGTCCCCGAGTGATGTGGTGGTTTCCCCGAGTGATGTGGTAATGTCCCCGAGTGATGTGGTGGTGTCCCCGAGTGATGTGATGAATATGCCCGGAATGTGCACGTGGCGGTCGAGTCCAGAAATTACGGTCAGGTGGTGGGGGGGCCCAACATCTAAAAAAATACAGCTGGGGGAGCTCAACCAACAAAAGTTTGAAGACCTCTCCTCTAAGGTATTCTAGTAATTCCGCATGTCAGATACGTAAGGCTTGTAAATGGGCCCGTTTGTCAGAATTGTGTGTGGCTTTCTGTTCTAGAGTGTTCATTGTTTTCTCAGTGTCTATGAGGTTTTTGTGTACCTCCTGTCTAGCACCCACTATGGCACTAATAGCCTTGCCCGGATAACCGCCTTAAATCCCACTCAAACAAGATGGTGGATACAGTATTGCTATTCTCTGCAAAGTATTGTGTTATTGTATCAGCCATTGCAGCACGGAACACTGCATCTTCTAATGTTTGTGGCCACAATCTCCAGGTAGAGACTGGAGTGGGGATTCTGTTCCATTTTACAGTTAGTTCCAATGGGTTACAATCTGAGAATGTCCTAGCCAAGTACATGGTGTGATTCACTTGCGTTGCCATCGCTCTAGAACAATAAATGATGTCAATTCTTGTGTGTAATACATGAACCGGGAAGTAAAAGGAGTACTCTCTGTTGGTCGGATGTCGCATTCTCCATACATCGCACAGTGCCCAACCCTCTGACCACTCTGAGCCCGCGCCTGCTTGGTAGAACCGACTCCATGCAGGGGGGGTGAGAGCGGTCCAAAGTGACGTCCATAACCGCATTACAATCCCCTCCTATAATCCACGGGTGCATCTCCCAACCTCCCAGAACCGAATTAAGACTAGCAAAGAATTTGTCCTGATCAAAGTTTGAAGCATAGATGCTGCAGAGTACAACGTGTTGACAATGCAACGTCCCTCGTAGAAATATGTATGAGGAACTACACCGGACCAAACAACTAAACATAACTTGTGTAACTGTGTATGGAGTGTGTTCGCAAATAGGGGGTCGTCCATGTTGATGTAATTACCTGTGTGTGAGCTCTAAGGGAGCCCGGGACTAAGAAATAGTACAGAGTAAAGCCATCATTAAATCACAAATAAAAGGATATATAGAGTCTGTTATGAGTTCATGCACTGGAGTCAGCAGTTTCATCTGGTTCTTAATCGAATAAACCATCCGCCGTCTGTGGTGTCACAGTACGGAACAGGGTCATGCTTCCCTCAGAGTCCGACCTATTTGTGTTGTCATCCAATGATGCTGTGTCCGCAGTAAGTCCACTTTCTCTAAAGGTGGTAGCCACTTCAAGTGCCTGCTCTTTGCTCTGTTGCACTTGTTGTGGCCTTTCGGTTAAGTGGTTTTATCTTATGGGTCATCTTCTTAAAGCAGCGGCGATGTGCATTCCTGGCGCATCGTGGACTATTAGGTAGGCTCTGGGTGGTGGCTCCCGTCAGCTTTGCCGGGTCCATAACCTCAATCCATTCCTCAACGTCCTCTGGGCTCTCAAAGAATTATGTCTTGTGATCATATATTATTTTCAAACGCGCTAGCAATAATAGTGCGTACTTATGTCTTTCAATTTCTTCTTGACACCGATGAAAGAAGATCTCTGTCTTTGTACCATAAGCGTGTAGTCCGGTTACAGAGATATGTGACAGTTCTCAAATCTGATCTGGGAAAGTTCTCTTGCCTTCTGGAGCAAAATGTCCCGGTCTCTGTAATTCAAGATCCTTGCTATGAGTGGCTGAGAAGGGACACCTGGTTTTAGCTGCCCAGTAGGTATCCTATGCACTCTCTCCACGCACAATTGATCCGAGAGTCCTTCCAACGTGATAGTGTCTTTGAACCATTGTGCCATATACGGAGCGGCTTCAAGTCCCTCACTTCTTGCCTGCAATCATATGACGCGTATATTGTTGTGTCTCACCCTTCCTTCTGCATCCTCCGCTCGATCTTGGAGGCTTGGGATTTGTTTCTGCAGTTGCTGAATCTAAAGTCTTTGCTGTTAATGCTGCGGAACCACCTCCTCCAGGACCAGGCTGTTGATTTTCACCTTGTCTGCCAATTTGGCATGATCTGCCTTGAGCAGTGTGAGCCCAGTTGTGAGAGCGTGGACTTGCTGCTCAATGGCCTTCCTGGATTCTCTAACTTCTTGAAGGATCAAATACAGTTTATCCATAGGGACCTCCTCATTTGTTGGTGGCGCGCAATTAAGCGACATCGGGATTGTGGTGGTTTCCGGGTCTTCCGGGGTGTGAGCAGTGTTTGTAGTGGCTTCATGCGGCTTCCCTCTAGGGTGCCCCATGTCAGTGGTCAGCGAGGCTAGTTCTAGTTATATAGAAGTTTCATCTTTTAGCAGTTATATGTACTGTGTTCCTGACCCTCTGCAGCCAATCCGGTCCGAGTCCCTGATTGGGGAGAATGTTTGGTTGGAGTCCCCTCTTCACAATCAGGGCCGCTGTGCCCAGACACAGCACTCCGCTACTCCACCACTCTAGGTATCGCCCCACTGCGTGGGCCCGGGCCAGGCTCAGAGCCCGTTCCTCTGTGTCTCTGGTGCAGAGATAGAATGCCTCGGTTATAGGCACCGGGTTGCAGGCTCGAGTGATTACTCTGCAGGACACCTCTGTGCAACACACATTCACTGCTGTCTTGCGAGTTCCAGTCCTAGTGGATATGGTGCACCGGTAAGGGGGGTTGGGGAAACCCTCGTAGGCAACACTACTCCAGTGAGTACTCGGGGTAGGCCTCCTCCTCCCCTGTGTACGACAGTCGTGCATTTATCTGCTGGGGTAGACAGCCGGATGGCAATTTCACTGGTTGTATTTTATGCCTGCGCCACAAGTTGGTGTCTTCCAGCCGTACGTCTGTGGTATGCAGCGCCGCCTATAATCGGCAGGGCAGCCAGTGCTGCAAGTCACATAGTTTGTTCCCTTGCAGGATGGTGACAAGTGTGTAATTTGAGTGTCCTAACGCTGATCGGGGCCTCCCGCCAGTATACCATGCGGTTCACATGTCCCCAAACGTTTCCCCTGCTGCTTTCTGCTGTTATACGTGGTGCTGCCACAGATCATCACGGCTCACCTCGGGGGTAGGCGGACTTCATGCAACGCTGTGTGTATGAGAGGGCCAAGCTTTCCCCGTGTTTAAGTGGAGGCACTCACCCCTCCCCGGCAGATTCCGTCCGGGGCCAATGACGCATCAATCACGTTGATTCTGCTGCGGTGCCACAGGCCTCTTCTCGCTCACAATATCGGCGTGGGGCAGGGTCCGGAAAGGAAAGGACCGATGCAGCCCATGCAAGAGAGTTGAGTCACCATGTCAGGGTCCCGCTGAACTTCCCGGGCTCACCACCGCCTCCGCCCCATATCAATGGCAGCGAGGCCGCAGCTCTCATTTCACCGCCCTCGTCAGTCCTGGCAGCACCGGAGTAGGGTGACCAACTGGCATAGGTGCAAATTCAGGACGGTGAGTGTAAAAATTCAGGACAAAAATTCAGGACAAAAGGTCAAAATTCAGGACAAAACTTTGGGACAAAAGGTAAGTTTTACAGATACGCCAGAGGTGGTCGCGCAATAGTATATATGTAAGTAAATAGACTACCATCTAAGTACAAGTCAAAATAGGTTTATATTAGGTTGAGACAATCGTGCACTTCACGGTTTTTCGGTATGGCTGCAGCTTGCTGCCTTAGACAATTCAAAATTCGGATCCCGCTCCAGCAGGTACATTAATCACCAGACAATGGTGAACCACACCTGAATATAAGTGAAACCTCTTTTAGTGTTGATTGAAAACTACTGGATATATAAGGAACTTTGCAGTGCCAGCCCCCAGTAACAAAACCGCTCCCCCCCCCCTTTCCAGCCTCCCAGGGAAACACCCGATGCCCGGTTCGGCCAGTCCTGCCTTGCTATCACCCTTCAATGGTGCCCCTCATCTTCACTTAGACCGTCTCTCATGTGTATTTAATTTCTCTTATAGTGTTACTCATCCCAATTATGTAGGGCAGGGTGTCGGAGTGCGTTACATCACACACATTATATAGAGACAATGACTCATATTAACGTGAAAGTCAATGTATAGGAAATGCTACTAAAGATAATGGATGCTACAAGGTGTAATCGTTCTTTTATCTATTATTCAGTCTTTCACCATTCATTCTGTCCATGCATCTATGTGCCCCTTTATATCCAAACATATTCAACCATTTACAAACCCATCCACCATATATCCTTCCATTGATCATTACACTCATCCATCCCTCCATCCACCCTTTCAGTCATCCATCCATTATTCATCTATCAACCCTTTCACCTCATCCATCTGTACAGTCATCCATCCACTCTTTCACCCATCCAGCCATTCATTCATTCACTTACTCATCCATCCATCCAGTCACGTATCCTTCCACCCATTCACCCTTTCAGTCATTCATCGTCCCTTTCTCTCTCCACCCCCTTTCACTTATCAATCCATCCATCATCCACCCATCCATCTACTCATCCATTCATGTATTCCATCCATTGATCCTATTACTCATCCATCCTTTCACTCATCCATCCATCCGTTCTCTCATCCATCCACCCTTTCACTTCTTCACTCATCTATTCATCCTTTTGTCCATCTACCCCTTTCACTCATCCATCCATACATTCACCATTTCACTTATCAATTCAATCCATCCAATCTTTCACTCATCTATCCACCCATTCACTCGCCCATCATCTAAGCTTTCACTCATCCATCCATCCTTTCATACACCCATCCACCCTTTTACCCATCCATCTACCCTTCCACCCATCTATTTACCTTTTCCCTCATCCATACTTCCACTCATCCATCCAGCCTTTCTTTTATCTATCTATTCACTCTTTCATTCATCCATTCATCCTTTCAGTCATCCATCCAGCCATTCACACATTCCTTCCCTTATTTACTCACCCACCTTTACACATTGTGAGCTGAGCCTTTGTCTACAGAGTTGCAGACAGAAGAGGCCCACCAAGAACTTCACCTTGCTATAGTTCCTAAAGCAAGGGATGGGGTGGGGTGGGGGAAAGTTCACTATGCCCCTGCACATAGGCAGTCTGAAAAGGTAGAAGTCATGAGTCACACATGATGCACAGTGTCAGGATGTGAGGTGACTGTGACATGGTGTTGTTTCCAGGGCTTGAAGTGGTGTAAAAAAAACTGGGGCGTCTCTTCAAAGGGGGTGTTCGATGTAATGAAGGGCGTAGCTTAAAACACCTAGGCTAAAAATGAGCGCTAGCGTAGTGTTCCGCTCGACTAGTATTATGTTGTTTCTGTCATTGCATCCAGATATATAATACAGCAAGTATCATTACACCAACAAAAAACAGGACTATTTGCTTTGTCAATAGTTGTTAGTTGCTTAAAATTAAAAAAAAGCAGCAACCATGGCTTTGTTGGATATAATATTGAAAATACTTCATTTAAAAAATGATGAGACAGTGAAAGAACAATAACCCGTTCTTTTTAACTTATTTTACAGGCTTCTTTATATAAACTGTTTTCTTACGTTGCTAAAGTTGCAGCATTAGCGTTTTGCCTTTTATTTTACAGAATGCCCTGCTATACACAGAGGCATGAGGAGGCCGCCACATGATTTACCAGCCCAGACTGCCCCATTGACATTCTGTATGTGGCAATCATCAGACCCATACAGAATGACAATGGCGGGGAGGGGCTGCTCTTTTGCTCAAGGAGGAGCGCAAGGCACCCCATCAGGAAGGTGAGACCTCTTACACAGAGCAGTGCTGCTGCTCCCTGTGATGGCCAAAATTACGGACAAAAGGCGCCCGTAAAAGGTTTCCTCACGGACAAAGGACGTGAGCTCCAAATTACGGATTGTCCGTGAAATTTACGGACGGTTGGTCACCCTCCACCGGAGCCAGCCCCGTTCGTTGGCACTTCTATGATGGCCCAGTGCAGTCATGGACAGGCTCCAGTAAATGTCCAATAAGGGCTGTTTAATTGGATTATGCAGCCCAGGTCCGGTGCTCCATTAACAGGCGTCCGCAATGTTCGGCGGTTGGCCACGCCCCCTTATGGATGTTATGCTTTTGTGATGTGGTCAATGGGGTGCCTTTGTGTTGGTTCCTCGGTCCACGGGTGATGTGGGGCGACCTTGGCCACAGAGGTTGTGGTTCCACCAAGTCCTCGTTCTGGCAGTAGAAGGACAATGGTGGTTGGGCTTTTGTCTCCGGATACAATGATTGGTGCAAAATCCTTTAGTGGAGGCTAGTGTCCCTCTGGAGTGACCAAACTGCACGTTGATGACACTCTCAGGGCAGATGACTTAGGTGCACCTTTTGACCATTGAAAATCAGTCTTTCGAGATTCCCACTGGCAGCTAGCTGCAAATCCTCTCCAGTGGCCAGCACTTTACCAGTTTGAACTATTGCAATTCTTTTGTTCCTGGAGCTGTTTCAGGAGATCACAGTCTGATTCTTTGAGTTACTGCTTTGTTCTGGGAATCAACATTCCCTGAACTTGAAGGCTCTTTGCAGACTTTGAAACTTCAGAAAAGTGTCTTTGGGATTTACAGAACTAGGCACTTGTGAATCTTTTCAATCACTTACCAACTCGGCAGGTTCTATCTAACTTTTCATTAGTTATTTTGACTACTCGGTCCATGGGTGATGTGGGGTCACTTTGGCACAGAGGTCGGGGTCCCACAAAGTCCTATTTCTGGCAGTAAAAGGACAGCAGCGACTGGGCTTCTGGTCTCCAGATACGATTGGTGCAAAATCATTTATAAGGTGCTAGAGTCTCTTTGGAGTTACCAATCCGGGCTTTGATGACACTACTGAGTCCAGCGGACTTGTGCAACTTTTGGCCATCGAAGATCGGTCTCTTGAGGTTCTTAGTAGCAGCTAGCAGCAAATCTTCTCCAGTGGCTAGCATTTTGCCGGTTTGGGCTACTTCAGCTCTTTTGTGCCTCAAACTTGTTCCAGGAGGTTAGCAGACTGATCCTTCATGTCACTGTTTTGGTCTAGGCTATGGATCAACCTCTCCCCGAGCTAGGAGCCACAGGCACATTCCAAAATTCACTAGCCCAAAATGCAACAGGTGCAGTCTCTCTTTGTGCAATTCCAAAAGCAGCAGGTCAGTTCTTTTTTTGTCCACTTTCCAAATCCAGAGTGATCTAAAAATCCATGGTGCCAGTGTCCTACTAAAGTGCTTTGAGGGGACCACACAGACACTAGCCAATGGGCTACCAGGTCCCCTCATTTTGAGTGATGTCTTTCTGTGATGTGTGGCATCTGGCACTCCCATAGTACACCATTCTGGCCACTCTCAAGATGTTGGGACCCTTTCTTGGAAGTAAGGCGCTCGGAGGCCCACCCTAGAGGTGTAGCTACCTGGGAGCTACACGCCCATACGAAAATCGGTTTGGGCTCTGGTCCTCCCTCTCTGTCACTGTCTCCAGGTTGTCTGCCTAAACATTGGGATGCCACTCAATAGTGTTATCATTATTTGCCCATCAAAGGCATCTTTCCCTTTGAAGCTTGCCTTTTGGGCTAAAACTCTGAGTGTCTTCCTGCAAGGGGGAGGTAACACCTCACCCTGCGGCAGGCTGTGTCTGATCCTAAGCCTGGGAGTCGTTCCTACAGCTCCCCAGGTGGGCAGCAGACTGTCTGTGGGTCCCAGCCCGTGAGAGGCCACTGGACCACTGGGGCACACAATGGCAACTTTCTAAAGTCCCAGCCCGTGAGAGGCCACTGGACCACTGGGGCACAGAATGGCAACTTTCTAAACGTTGCTTTACTTTATAAGTGACACTAAATTTTACCTGAAAATCAGGTCGGGTTTAATGCCACGATTAGTTGGATGCCTCGCAGTACCCAGTTAGATAGTTCCGTTCAGACATTAGCCAGGCTGGGGTGCCAACCGGTAATACTGTGTTAGCCAATGGGGTAACTAACTTTTCCCCAGCAAAATTGTGGTTTTGCTGTTTAGACGTACAGGTTTTTATGTCCTATTTAACAATATGCATCTCCCTGCCATAGGACTCCATAGGCTTTCCTTATGGGAAACTTACGTAGAATGTTAAGGGAGGAGGTTGCTTTGCCATTGGATTTAACATCAAATTCGAACTAGCAAGGTGACACTGCCCTTTGAGTCTGCAGTGTCAGGCTGGGAGACATTTTGTACTTTTGACACATTCAGGGTGGCAGAATCAATGCTGCAGCCCTGGGTGGACAACTCTGCCTTAAATGCCCAATGGTACCCGGAGTACTGTATACTGGGGCCTTATAAGTTCATCACTACTTGCCAATTAGGGATGGCCAATTCGACATACACTTTGTAATGGGTAAGAACACTGGCAATTATGTCTGGTTAGCAGGCCTTAGTGCACTCTCAGAGTCGAAAAAAACAAGCAGCATCATTTCAAAAAATGGGGGTGAACATGTAAAGAGAGGCACTTCCTTACAAAGAGCAACCAGAATATGAGATTGAAGACATGTGTGATTCTCTGGAGTTTTAGGGTTGTCTTCAATTTCTGATCCATTGGAAAGATTATCCTTCTAGTAAGCATTCTTGGGAAGGTGCTTTGTGAGTTCATGCTGCCTTGTTAGTCCACTGTTTCTTTCAACAGCACCCTGATACGACCTGAGCATTAGGAGGGGGGCATACTATTATGTCTATGGCAAGTGCTCACAAGAGATTTCAAGTGTTCTTTTGCACCTGGATGATGATAATTCCCTACTCCAAAGCCTCTCTGAAGCTACACTGCCGCCCTTTAGGGGAATCCTACATGCAGCAGCGCATCTCAACCAGGGCCTGAAGAAACATGATCACATCACAACCATTCTGATGGAACTCTATTGGTTTCCCTTGCCGGCCCGCACCATCTTCAAAACCACCGAAATCATTAACAAAGCTATGAAGACCCATACAGACAAGCTCATCATCTCTGGTAGATTTCGGCACACCTGCGTCCAGAATGCTATCAAAATGCAGACTAATCAGTGTAAAAAAACACAAGCCAGCAGGCCTTTTCTATAAATGCACCCAGAATCTGGAACAACATTCTTGTACCCAGAATCCCTCTCCCGGTAGGAGGAATAAACATTAAGCCAAGCACCTAGGCAATGGATTACGCTCATTTTATTGTTGTGCCCCCGCGTCACAAATTGAGAAGGTGAACACCAGCAGGAAATACCAGAAAAGAAATGGGTGAGTACAAAGCAATCGATCTACAATAAAGCTGGCATACAGATCTAATTACAATGTGAGCATACTCATAGTTGTAATGACAGATTTCCTAGAAGTCACATTCCATGCCAGCACACCGAACATGCAGACCAGGCGGTAACAACTATGCTTTTGCAATCCAAATAACAAACTCAAATGTTCACTGCTCAAATTAATGTAATCTCTTCCTATACTAATTCACCATTAATCCTTCTTGGGTTCCTGATTAGCGTGCTACTCGCCGAAAGAGCACTTCAACACCTCGTCAGCTCCACCATCCGTTCACCCACGACCATGCTCTGTGCAGTGCCCATGGAAGGGTCGGGATGGCGGGAGACGGGAGGACCCACCGTACGGCGGCAGGTGTGGTGAGTAGGCATGTGACAAGGACTTAACTGATTACCTTGGATTTTGTCAAGAGGAAATCATCCCTTTGTAGCTGCAAGCTACAATTTTTTATGGCCAAACTGAAGAAAGTCATGCAGATTGTCAAGCTCACCAAGAACCCCCAAGAATCCCATATCTCAGATACTCCGTCAGACTCTGAGTGAGATTACAGGAATGCAGCTTCAAAGTCAAGTTTTGTGCTGAGCCGTTTTTCGGGAGTGTAAGAAATTCTGTGTGGTAATCCCAGATTTTTTGCGTTTGGCTGGATCCTATATTTATGCTAGCTTTTAAACTCTTTGCACTTTACCTCAGCTAACCAGTACTAAAGTGCCCGTGCTCCCACTTTAAACATGGTCAAATTGATATAATCCGAATTGGTATATTTTACTTGCATATAAGTCCCTAGTATATGGAACCAAATGTACCCAGGGCCTGGAAGTTAAATGCCACTAGTATTTATTTGTAAAGTTTTATATAGTGCTAGCTAGACCCGTAGGCATCAGAGCACTTTATATAGGTTGCGGACCTATTGTGTCGTCCATTATAGTGGCAGTGCAAACATGGCTTCAGGCCTACGATTGTAACCTGACTGTAACAGTGCAAAACCTGTACTGACAGCTATCAAAATAAACCCTTATGACAGGTAAAACATTCCCTTTAAATATTAGTAAGTTAAGTCTTATATGAGCCTTGTAACCCACAAGGTAGAGTGCATGGTTTTAAAAGTGGGACATGTAGAAACATTTATATTAATATGTCCCTTGACTAACAAAGCCAAAAAAAGGTATTTTTCATTGTAGAAAACTAGAGTGCAGATTAAAATACTAATACTGCATCTCAGGAATGGGACGGACAAGCTAGAAAAAAAATTAATCAACTATTTAAGGTATTTAAAATCCAATTAATTTGTGAAGTCTGGTTTTTAATAAATATTAAGGAAAAACAACTTATAGAGAGGTATTTTTCCACTGGATTGTTAGGGGTATGGAACTACGGGCGCTAGTGGGGTGTAGCTATGTTGTGCTGTCAGCAGGGAGGAATAAGGCAGTGTCCTGCCTGTACAAGGCAATGAGCTAAAGAGCCTGTGATTACAGTGGGAAGAGGACCTGGGTAAACAGATACTGGAGGTAGAGTGGGACAAGATCCTGGAGCGACCCCCAAAAGCATCTAGAAATGCGAGATTTAAATTAATTAATTTCTGTGTGCTACATAGAGCGTACCTAACCCCGGCCCGAATCAGGAAATACTTTGGTACAGAAACGGCAGCTTACCCAAGATGCTGGGAGAGAGAGGCGTACATACTTCACATGTTTTGGAGCTGCCCCACTCTACAATCCTTTAGGTTTACGTTTAGGGATTTATAAAGCGCATAGCTACCCACGGGCATCCCAGCGCTGAACAGAGAGGGGACAACATCATGTAAGGTCTTAAAGAGAACAGACGCATTTTGAGTTTTTTTCTAAAGCACTGTTCGTTCTTGGTTAGCTGTAATTCAAGATCCAAGTTGTTCCAGACTTTGGGACCAGGTGTGAAAATGATCTTCCATCTCATCTTGCTCGCTTGACTTTTGGAGTATTCATCAGAAATGTAGCTGCTGACCTAAGGCATCTATGGGGGGAATACTGAGAGACCAAGGTTCGTAACATTATGGGGCCTCTTCCATGCAAGACCTTGTGGGCCAGGCAAAGGGCCTTGAATTTAATCCTGGCCTGGATTGGCAGCCAGTGTAGTTTCCTCATGGATGATCTAACTGACTGGAGTCTGGGGATTTTGAGAAGCACTTTGGCTGCAGCATTCTGCACCACCTGCAACCTGTCTGTGACATATTTGGGGGAGCCGAGGTACAAAGAGTTACCGTAGTCTAGTCTTGAGACTACCAAGGCCTGTACCACCGTCCTTCTCAATTTTTATGGGAGTAGGCTCAGGATTTTTCAAATCATCCGAATGATGCTGTCGGGGGGTCCCTACCTGCCACGACTCTGCCGCTGATGTTTGTCCCTCTTCATTTCCACCTCGGCACACACAGGATGTCCGCAACCCCTCTACGGCCGCCTGGGTTTTCCCGGAGGTGGGACCTTCGACAGTGACGTCATCCCCAGATGTCTAATCATCGCTTTCGACGGCGCTGATAGCGCGAGATCTCGAGTGGAAGGACGCGAACGCCTGAGCAGAGCAGGAAGCATCGGACGTCTTCGCCGCTGGACGGAAGGAAACCGGAGCCGAATTGCTGTGGGAGACCGAAGCAGGACCCGAGGATAGACCGCCAGCACTACAGCCGGGAGGCCAACGGGACCACGCTCCGCCCAGCCACACTTCACCTGGAGAAGTGTGGCACCGCAAGGTACGGGCGCGCATACGGGGGCTCTTTCATTCAGAGGGAGGGAACGGGTAGAGGGCGGCTGGGTGGACAAGGGACGGGAGTGCCTAGAATGCCTCACAATTAGGGAAGTACGGCAAACGGTGATGGTCCCTGGTGATCCCCCTCATGTCCTTTTCCCCGCCCCTCACTCACATCAGATACATAGTGCAGTCCAGTAATTTGGCGTATTCTTTCTCTCTTTTCATTTCCGTGAAACACCCCTACGAGTGAGAAGACCTCCCGCATGACATCTACCTTGGAAGTCCTGTTAGGAAAGAAGAAGGAGCTACACCAGCGCCAGGAAACCCATGGTGTCAGTGCGCTATACAAGCACCCCTTATGATGATATGATGATGATGATACACGCAGACTTACAGACTTTGATACCTCTTTGTAAATAATAAAACCCCCAGTAATAGTGCACTCGTCATTTGTGACTTTGCCTCATTACTCAATATCCTAGCAACCCCAATCCTTACAAGTGGTGCCGTGACTCGGATCCCTGTGAACCGTCCTCTGATACAAGATGGAAGCCCTGATACAGCAAATGAAAGAGGGCCAGGACAAGCTCGAGTGGGCAATAGGCCAAACTTCTACGCAGGCCGACGCTGACCGCACGGCGTTTTCCAACGCCATACAGGCTCAAGCAGATAACCTATTGAAATTGGCTGAGGGTCAGAACCAACTTATGACTGTGTTGGGACAAGGTAGAACAAATGCCCCAGGTACTGTTGTTCCTCTTCAAAAGTTCACCCCAGGAGACGACCCTTTGGCTTTCTTTCTCAATTTCGAGAGGGCTGCCAGGGCCAGCGCATGGCCTGGGGATAGGTGGCCATTCTACCTTGCACCTCTGTTAACAGGTGAAGCCCAATCCGCTTATCAAATGATCAACAGAGACGGCACCTCGGTTTATGCCGTTGTAAAGAAATATATCTTGGACCGTTTGGGTGTGGATGAAGAGACCCACAGGCTCAAATTCCGGCAGGAACGTGGAACACCTGGGGATCTTCCTAAGACTCTGTTCAACAAATTGAAGGCAGCCGCCGACCTTTGGCTAAAACCACAGGACGGGAACATAGACGATGTGATGAATAAAATATACCTCGAGCAGTTTCTCGAGGCACTCCCCTATGGCACGCAGCATTGGTTGAAACAACACGCAGGGCTGACTCTGGAACACGCCATTGAAATGGCCACTTCTTATGCCCGTGCCCAAGGATGTCCTCCTATTAAAGAACCAGAAAAATCTTTGAAACCTTTACCAGGAAAGATCGAAAAGAAGTATCCAAAACCCCCATTTGAACCCCCACGTCACGCTTTCCCAAACCTGAGGTACAACCCAATCCTGGTCCTCAATGCTATGACTGCGGTGAATGGGGACACATAGCGAGGTTTTGCAGAAAAAAACCAAAAGAGAAGGATGAAGAGCCCATGGACGTCAGTTATGCTCCATATTCACTTCTGTTCGCAGAAGAAACAGGACCGGTCTTTTATGTGAGTGTGACCATACACGGGAAAGTAGTGAGGGCGTTACTGGACTCTGGATGCAGACATTCTGTAGTGCGACAGGAACTGGTACCCCCCTCGTGTCTAATGGCCGGGAAAACAGTGCACATACGCTGTGTTCATGGGGACGTTAGGGAGTACCCACTAGCTACCGTTAGTCTATGTACTGCTGCAGGCACTATAACTGAAGTAGTGGTAGGAGTCATGCCTTCTCTACCGGAACCTGTAATCATAGAAACAGATAACCCGGGGTTTTCTGCTCTACTAAAGAATGCCTTACAAACTGATCCACGTAACGCACTGCTTGTTCCTGAACCCTGGGCTAGAGACACACACTTTAGAACAGCACAGTTGAATGACGCCACGCTTACCAATGCTTGGCAAATCACCCGTTCTGGTCAAGATCCTCTGCAGAGAACATTTCCCACCTTTCTTGAGAAAAACGGGTTATTGTACAGATTAGCTAAGCCCAATGACATACCACAACTATTAGTACCTGTTGCCTTCAGAGATCAGATACTCTTTTTTGCACACGCTCATTTACTGGCAGGCCACTCAGGGGCAGAAAAGACAGGGCAGGCCATCTTAAAACACTTCTTCTGGCCCAGAGTATACGCACAGATACAACGTTTTTGTCAGGAGTGTCAAATTTGTCTGTGTAGGAATCCTTATGTTCCCCCACCGGTTCCTCTGAATCCACTGCCCATCATCGGGAAACCGTTTGACAGGATTGGAATGGACCTTATCGGTCCATTACCGAAATCTACAAGAGGACATTTGTATGCCTTGGTCTTAGTGGACTATGCCACTCGTTATCCCGAAGCATTCCCCCTCCGCGCAGCTACTTCTACAGCCATCGCTCAGAAGTTAGTGGAGGTCTTTTCTAGAATGGGCTTTCCTCGTGAAATCATTACGGATCAAGGAACCCCGTTTGTTTCCCGTTTAATGGCCCAAGTGTGTAAACAACTAAGAATCAGGCACATTAAAACCTCTGTATACCATCCCCAGATGGGTGGCCTAGTTGAAAGATATAATGGTAGCCTAAAACTCACCCTGAAGAAGCTTTTGTCTGGAGATGGCAAGAATTGGGACCAGTTGTTACCCTTGGCCCTTTTTGTCCTCCGAAGCCAAAAACAAGCTAGTCTAGGTACCTCTCCTTTTGAACTACTGTTTGGTCGTGCTCCAAGGACCCTGCTGGAGATCACAAAGGACAGTTGGGAAAAGGAGGGGGCCCAAGAGGCGGAGGCCCTCTTGGACTATACACGACAACTTCAGACTAGGCTCCACAAACTAAGGACACTGGCCCATGATCACCTCGCCATAGCCCAGAAGAAACAAAAGACGTTCTATGATAAAGGAAAAAAATGGAGGGAACTGGATGTGGGAGACTGGGCTTTAGTGTTATTGCCGTCCTCTACACACAAACTCAGAAAAGAATGGCAAGGACCTTTTGAGGTTCTCCGAAAAATAGGAAAGACCACCTACATCCTACTTGTGAAAGGGAATAAGACTCAAATGTACCACATTAACCTGCCAAAGAAGTGGCTGGGGAAACCTCCACAACTGGTACAAACCGTTACCCCTGTACCTCATACTGTTCATGACACTCCTATCAACCCAGGCATAACGGAGGCTCAACGAGAAGAAATCCTGTCTCTTCTTCTCCGTTATAAGGATGTTTTCTCTGACCAACCCGGAAGAACCAACATAGCGGTTCATTCCATTCCCACTCCACCCGGAACCGTAGTGAAACAGAAACCCTATAGGATCCCTGAAGCCAGAAGACATGCTTTTCAGGAGGAAATCAACCAGATGTTACGTTCCGGAGTGATTGTACCCTCATATAGTAACTGGTGTTCTCCAGTTGTACTTGTTCCCAAACCAGACGGTAGTATCCGGTTTTGCATCGACTTTAGAGCTGTCAATAGGGTCTCAAAACAGGATGCCTATCCACTACCTCGCGTGGATGAACTGCTGGAGCGTCTTGGTGAGGCCCAATATATCACGACTATTGACCTCACCAAGGGGTATTGGCAGATTCCACTAAACCCAGCAGACCAAGAGAAAACAGCCTTCTCTACCCCCTCAGGCCATTATCACTTCACTGTTCTTCCTTTTGGCTTGCATGGGGCCCCGGCCACATTCCAAAGGGCAATGGACACAGTCTTGTCTTCCCACCAACAGTACTCTTCCGCTTACTTGGAGGATATTGTTGTCTTTAGTAAGACGTGGGAAGACCACAAAGAACATCTTGAGAAGATCCTCTGTAGCCTAAGAACCACAGGCTTTCACATTAATGCCAAGAAAACCAGAGTCGCCTTCAGGAAGGTTAAATACTTAGGTTACGTTTTAGGAAATGGCCTTATAGAACCACAGACAGAGAAAGTGAAGGCTATCCTAGAACTTCCCTATCCCAAAACCAAAAGAGAGTTGAGGGCTTTCTTAGGCCTAGTGGGGTACTACAGGAGGTTTATTCTGCAATTTGCAGACATAGCCAGTCCCCTCACAGACTTGTTAAAGAAATCTCAGTCATCCCCTAGGTTACCAGCCCCAGGTCCTAAAGAAACCAAAGCTTTTCATGCACTGCAGACTGTCCTTACCACCTCGCCTGTCTTAGTCTCACCAAACTATAGGAAACCTTTCATTCTCCAGACTGAAGCCTCTGGGGTGGGTGTTGGGGCGGTTCTTTCCCAAGAGGACTCAGACGGGTTGGAAAGAACGATTCTTTTTATCAGCCGCAAACTATTCCCCAGAGAACAGGCTTACTCCACGATAGAAAAGGAATGTTTGGCTGTCCGCTGGAGTGTGGAAAAGCTCCGATATTATCTGGAGGGACGTCCTTTTGTCCTGTATACGGACCATGCGCCTCTGACGTGGCTGCAACGAAACCGTGGCCACAACAACCGCATCCTTAGGTGGTTCCTTGCTCTCCAACCCTTCCAAATCGAGGTCTGTCATCGTAAGGGTCTTGACCAGGGCAACGCTGACTTCCTGTCCCGGTTCCCTCTTTCCCCCGATCGGGGAAATCCTGGGGGGGCGATGTGTCGGGGGGTCCCTACCTGCCACGACTCTGCCGCTGATGTTTGTCCCTCTTCATTTCCACCTCGGCACACACAGGATGTCCGCAACCCCTCTACGGCCGCCTGGGTTTTCCCGGAGGCGGGACCTTCGACAGTGACGTCATCCCCAGATGTCCAATCATCGCTTTCGACGGCGCTGATAGCGCGAGATCTCGAGCGGAAGGACGCGAATGCCGTAGCAGAGCAGGAAGCATCGGACGTCTTTGCCGCTGGACGGAAGGAAACCGGAGCCGAATTGCTGTGGGAGACCGAAGCAGGACCCGAGGATAGACCGCCAGCACTACAGCCGGGAGGCCAACGGGACCACGCTCCGCCCAGCCACACTTCACCTGGAGAAGTGTGGCACCCCAAGGTACGGGCGCGAATACGGGGGCTCTTTCATTCAGAGGGAGGGAACGGGTAGAGGGCGGCTGGGTGGACAAGGGACGGGAGTGCCTAGAATGCCTCACAATTAGGGAAGTACGGCAAACGGTGATGGTCCCTGGTGATCCCCCTCACGTCCTTTTCCCCGCCCCTCACTCACATCAGATACATAGTGCAGTCCAGTAATTTGGCGTATTCTTTCTCTCTTTTCATTTCCGTGAAACACCCCTACGAGTGAGAAGACCTCCCGCATGACATCTACCTTGGAAGTCCTGTTAGGAAAGAAGAAGGAGCTACACGCAGACTTACAGACTTTGATACCTCTTTGTAAATAATAAAACCCCCAGTAATAGTGCACTCGTCATTTGTGACTTTGCCTCATTACTCAATATCCTAGCAACCCCAAGAAGGATGGAGAAGTGTGGCTCACTGGTTAGAGGCGGCAGACCCGTAAGCAGAGGATGGCCCGGGACCAGGGTTCGATTCCCGACGCGGCAGGGTCGTGGACCAGGGTCAGCGGACTCGATAATTCTCGCCTCGGTGCCTACTATAGTCAGAGACCACACTCGGCAACTCTGGGCATCAGCTTGCCTCATCTTCACAATGGCCCCCCCAGACCGCCGGGGATGCTTGGTCGCACCTTAAAGATACCCATCAGGGACCATCTCTCAGGGTGAGCCAGGATGGGTTCCCCAGCGGTCGAAGCGTGGAGATACTCCTCCGGGAGTCGATTCCTAGCGCTATATAAACCCGCAATTAAATTAAATTAAATTAAATTAAATCCTTACAGATGCCAAAGCATGTCCAAGCAAGTTTTTTGGTTTGCGTTTCCATAGTTAGGTTTTGGTCTAACCACATCCCCATGTGTTTTATAGAGGTTTTCGGGGTGGGTGAAGGTCCCCAGTTTCCTGGCCAATTGATCTTAGGTCGTGGGCCTGGACCATTACCTAAAAGCATGTGCTCAGTGTTGTCCCCATTATGTTTGAGCCTGCAGTTGGCCATCCAGGCTCCTATTTTTCCAGGCAGGGGATTAGTGGCTGGTGATTGGAGTTGGGAGTTTCTGCCACTGAGACCACCAGCTGGGTATCATCAGCATATGATACGATGGATAGTCCGAACTCCTGCACTATATGGGCTAATGGGCTCATGTAAATGTTAAAAAGGGTCGGGCTGAGGGATGATCCCTGAGGTACTCCACACGGGGCTGAGGGGTATCTGACAAGATACCTGCTTCCATGCATTGAAAGGATCTATTACTTAGGAACAAGGCCAGCCATCGGTTGTCTCTAATCCCAATCTCCTTGAGACGGTGAATGAGAATCTTGTGGTCTACCGTGTCAAAGGCTGCGCTTACATGTAAAAGCAGAATAGCGGTGGCTCTTCCTTGATCAAGTGTGGATTTTAATTTTTCGGTGACCACGAGTAGGGCTGACTCAGTGCTGTGTTCAGGGTGGAACCCCATCTGGGACTGATGCAGAATTCTATGAATTGCGAGATGGAACTGTTCACATGTTTCTCCACAATCTTTCCCAGGATGGGCAACACTGAGATGGGACGATAATTTCCCATGGATTCGGAGTCTAATTGTTTTTTTTAGCAGGGGCTTTACAACAACATGCTTCCATTCTTTGGGTACTAGGCCATTCTCAAGAAATAGGGAGGAGATAAGACAAGTGATAGGCAACCTCATCGACAAAGAGCTTCCGCATACCCCAGATCACTTCCTGTTAGGGTGGTTTCCCCACATGGCCAAAAATAAAACAACTGGAAAGTTCCAGGACCTCGCTTATGTCCTGGCCAAGAGAGAGATAGCCAGGAACTGGAAAACACAGATAGGACCACGGATTGTTTCTGGAAAAAAGAGTTTGAAAAATGGGCAGGAGCAGAAGGTAGACTATTGCTCAGGGAAGCAAACCGTGGCAAAATAGACAGGGCCACAGCATGCGAAAGCCTAGTGAGTGAACTGACGATGAGCAGACAGGACAATAATAGTGGGGCAAGCACCCCGCGGATGGTGGAGCCAGGACAGTAAAGCGGATAAGAGGGGCACTTAGACTAGGGACGACTGACATCGCAACACATAGAAATCAGAAGATCGACCCACGAGAACCCAACAATACACAGAGGTAGTAGCATGTCCACTTAAGTTCAACTCAAGGGGGAAGGGGGGACTGTTTTGTTATAAGGGAATGTTTAAGGGAATGTTAAGAGAAGTACGCCACAGAAAAACGACTAAGTATATTATGTACAATATGCGCTAGATATGACATGAAAAATGTTTACATATATGGATGATGTCTTGAAAACCAATAAAATCTGGTTGGAAAAAAATAGAAAGGTATTTTGTCTGTGCCTGAAATTCCTGGTGGCAATTCGCATTGGCTCCACAGCGTCTCCCAGCCAGTAATTAATCTTTCAACAGGTGGAAAAAGAGAGTGAAATGCTTCCTAAAAGTAAACAATAGGCTGAGCAGAATGGGCAGAGTTGACTACTCTGAACTCCACTGAATATGCAGGATGGGGCAGTGGGCATTCCTTTTTTACACTACAGTGTCAAATATGGCTTGAGTGTCAATTTCTACTTGGCAGGTCTACTTTGTTCACATAGGACACCGGGGGCACACCTGAATGGGAAAGAACAGAGGGCCATATGTATGAAGCTCAAATGGGTTCGTAAACGTTGAAATTCGCAGAATTTCAGCGTTTGCGAACTCATTTTCTCTAACTGGTATGTATGTAGCAAAATTGAGTGCAAAATAAGGAATCGCAAAATTTGCGATCCCTTATTTTGTGATTGCATTTAAGAAATCGCAAATTTTGCAATTCCTTAAATGCAATGTAAGAAGCATTAAAAATATGCAAATTGGCCTTAAGGAATCGCAAAATTACCACCAACTTCAAATGGTGGTAATTTGATAATTCCTTGAAAAATGCACTTTTTTGCATCTTTCAAAGTGCAATGTGAAGCACATACATGCCCTTAGGGCATGTATATGTGCCACATGTGCACCCATGCTAATTTCAGGGGTGCAACAGGGTGTCCTTTGGACACCCCTGCACCCTTGAAATGATTCTCAATTTGCGATTCTCAAATTGCGAATCGCAAATTGAGAATACCTTCCCATTCATTCCTATGGGTCTCCTGGCACATAGTAATGAATGGGAAATTATTCCTTAATTGCCATATTACAATGTTGTCGGATTGCTGTTGAAAGACTGCTGGCGCACCACCGACACCGACAGCCGTTTGCCGACCGCCTTGACGTCGGCCTTGACGTCAATCGGGGGAAAGCAGCTGTTAGAGGGATGTACAGAGAGTTTTTGCCACTGTCTGAATTACGAGTTAGCTTTCCGACGAGCCGATCGTGGCGGTGACACCACCTGGTTTAAGTTAGCACAATCGAAGGATTTGGTGTGCATACGCACCCATTTCCTTTCCTTCCCTTCAGTCTCCCATGTCAATCCCTTTCTCCAGGTCCCTCCTTCACAGCAGCATCTTGACCCCGAAGAAAACAACCCTGTTGGTGCCAAAATCCAGATAAGTCCTTTTTGCAGTATTTACCCATTGACTGGACTGGGCACATATTGTTCAGACTCCAGCAATCGGAAAGTACTGGTAGTAGGTATTTTTTCCTGTGTCATGCATATATGTACACTGCTGTCAAAATATACACAAGAGCATCGATATATCTGAAAAAATATACACCACTGTCGAAAAGATCGCTGCAGGGCCAGCGTCACATCGTAAGACAGCAGGCAGGAGACCACAGCTGCATCAGGCTGCCGAACTCGTAATCGGGCACCAAGTCAGAAGGTAAAATCTTTGACCAAGACGAACCTGGTTGGTGTATCTGACCTGTGCTCCCTCGTGTTGAGCCTTACATTGACCATTGACTATCATTGGTGCTTTGTGCTTCTTAGAACTATTTCTATTTAAAACTTTAAAAAATCATATCTCTGGTTTCCCTTATTGGATGTTTGTCATTGTGGTATGATTTTGTTTTAAAATTGGGATTTTATTGTTTTGCATTTTATCTTTATTACTGTTTTGGTACTGCATAAATACTTTACACATTTCCCTATGTTAAGCCTTACTGCTCGTGCCATAGCTACGAGAAGGTGAGCTCAGGTTAATAGAGTGACCTTAAGTATTCATCCTGACAAGAGTTGTGATTATTCCTTGAGATGGGATGTCACCTACCCCAAATAATAATCCAATTTCTTACAAGGCGGTAGACCACAAACTCCACTCCTGAAGTTAAAATTTTCCATATTCCAAATGCGCTGGTAGAACAAATTTTAAAATATACCATACTGATGCACATAACATAACATAACATAACATGACATGGTTCACTTGACAGCTATGATCTACTGCATCTGGTTAATAGTGCTTCAAATCTTCACCAAAGGGAATGCCTTTTTTCCAATTCAGAGCAGATGTCATCAACTTCAAAATGAAAATGAAATGAGCCCGACTGGTGCTTTGGATGTATCTCAGCCCAGCGAGCACTGATGTCAATGGTAGAGGTTTTGTTTGGAAGGGAATAATTTCCCCTGTCTAATGGTATCCCTCCCTAGTGGATGCCTGCTTGGGAAACACCCTCAGAGGGTGATTCCCAAGTGGAGCTCCATGCCACTATGCAGATTATTTTTGCAGACGGAGCGGCCCTTCTGGGCAACAGGTCTTTGCTCCCCTCCATAGGTACAATCATCCTTTTTGTTCTCTCCTACACCCCCTGAGAGGGGCGGATGTGGTGTTTACCCCACAATTTGTACCCCCATGAGTGCAGACAGGCCCAAGGAACCAGGGTTTTTTATTTGAAAACGGGTTTGGGGACCCATGGGCCCATCCTGGACTACGTCATGCCTTGTAGTTATAGAGATTTTGCACTCACTAGTATGATGATTGACCATTGCCTCACACCATATTGGCATATTGTAGACATTTAGACAGCACTGACTATTGCCTGTGACATGCTTTGATATCGTCACACAACATGGGGATGTGTAGGCCTGAAGTTCTCTATATTGCTGACTATATCTTGCTTAGTGGCAGTGTTTACCTATTGGCTTTGACATGCTTCTATGTCTCTTTTGCCTCTTTTTGGGCCCAGAGGCCTATACAGGAAAGACTCCATATTCTTTCTTGCCTTGACACCCTGAAGCGCTTGTAGGTGAAGGGTGGTATTTTAGTTATAACTTGTTGTTCGCTCTTTGCAAACTGGAAGGAACCAGCCCTTATCGGAGAAATGTACTTGCTCGGAGACGCAACAACAGTTTGGCCGGCTGGGGGTACGTCCTTGGCACAGAGAGTGGCGCAGGAATCTGCTGGGAGGCGGGTTGCTTGCTGGAAATGTCCATGAGAGAGCGCGCTTTCTATATTAACGAAGAGCAGTGAAGCAGAGAGGGCAGTTGGTTTTTGGAGCAGTTGGAGAGCAGTTGGTTTTTGGAGCAGTTAGTGTGCAGCTGGTTTTTGGAGCAGTTGGAGAGGAGTTGGTTTTTGGAGTTGGTGAAGTCGGTTGGTGAAGACAGTTAGTGGAGTGAGTTGCAGTTGGGAGTCAGTTGGAGTGGGCTGAAGCCAGTGGAGTGCAAAGGCCATGAGGAACATCATAAGTTGGTCTGTTGGTGCTGGTGCTTTGGTGATGACAGAGAGTCCTGATCCAACCAAAGAGAAACAGAAAGGGGGACCCTTCTTAACATGGTGAGGTGTTCTGAGAATGTTTTTATTATACCTGTTCATAATTAATCACTTTTCTTTCAGCTACCTATTTGTATGCCATAATTAATCACTTTTCTTTCAGCTTCCCATCTGTATGTATGTGTTGGTGATTTATATTCTATTATTGTGTAATAAAGATTCTTTCTTGTCATTCTATCATTATGTAATAAAGAGACCCCAGTGTGCATTAGTATAATTTGTATGTCTACCTTTGAAAGGGAGTAAGTGGGCTCTTCTTAGCCAGGTGCTGACGTACAGAAGGATGGGTGATTCCCTTCTTACAGGTAACTGATGAAAGGGAGGTGTACTGCTTCTAATCAGAGGATAATTGCAAATGCAATTTATATCTTATACATTCTGTCAGGGAAGGTCGGGACCCTTGTCCATGTAAGGGAAATCGGCTCCCAACAGGTATGTCCAAATTATAGGTGTTGCTCCCTCGCAGAATTGCGTTGTTTCGTGCTACGTGCGCGCTGTGTTGCCAGAGGGCATTGATTCGCAGAATTGCGTTGTGTCGTGCTACGTGCGTGTTGTGTTGCCTGAGGGCATTGAGTCGCAGAATTGCGTTGTGTCGTGCTACGTGCGCGTTGTATTGCCTGAGGGCATTGAGTCGCAGAATTGCGTTGTGTCGTGCTACGTGCGCGTTGTGTTGCCTGAGGGCATTGAGTCGCAGAATTGCGATATGTCGTGCTACGTGCGCGTTGTGTTGCCGGAAGGCATTGGTTCTTATTGTACTATTGTACATATCCCCCAGGACTATGGCTTCAGATCTTCAGTATTTTTAGTTGTGTGTGCATGATTATCTGTATTATTTCTTTCTCAGGTTGGTATTTTATGTGTCTATGCGTGGTGTTTTTAGGAGTCCTGAGAAGGGCTGTGGTAAGTAGTGGTTTGGGACCGTTTAGTAAGTGGTATGAGCCCCAAATTGTGCCAGAACCCAAATCATTACATGCCTCCACACCAAAAGGTGGAAATTTAGTATTTCTTCCCTCCGGGGAGGCAGATTGGGGAGCTGTCTCCAACTTGGCTCCCCAAGGTGGTCAGAGGAGCCATAGCCACGGGGAATTGAATATGAAGCAAAAAAGAGTGGGATGCCACCTCTGGCTTAGGGCCATCACCCGCGCTAGTGGGGAATATACATCTTTGTACCCCCTCTAGAGGCAAACCTTGTAGGTTTGCTCTCAATCTGCCCATCAGGAAGTAAAAAGTCCACTAGAAAAAGGGGTTTTATTATTTCAAAACAAACATGTTGAGGTGTGGCCCACTCTGTCCTTGGGACATGCCTTCATCCCCAAAGGGGTAACATTGTCTTTCTGCTCCCCAGGGGCCTTGATGTGGGGTTCCCCGAATTTTCATCCGGGGGGGGGGGTAAGAAAAGCCCACTAGGCACCTGTGATTTCAAAATGGTATCAAAACAAACAAAAGACATGGCCCACCCTGACATCGGGCCATACCCCTTCCCAAAAGGGGAAACACAGTCTTTATGCCCACCAGGGGCAGATAGGAGGTCTGTCTCAATTGAGGGTTTGCCCATAATCTGCCCCTTACAAGTGTTGAAAGCCAACTAGACACCAGGGATTCTATATTTGGGCAAAAACGTGGTGGGACATCCCACCCTGGCACTGGGTCAATCACCATTCCCAAGAGGAACAAACAAAGTATTTCTGTTTCCAAAAGGAGCACACAAATTATTTCTGCTCCTGCAAGACAGATTGGGGGTTGTGTGGTGTTTTTTAACCGAAGATACAACCAGTTGTAAGGTACAGTTGGGTTGAGCTTTATTTGATGCACCTCATCTAACAGAAATTTCCAGTCAACTGCCTTTTCTCACGGTCAGTTAATTCAATGTCTGACCTCATAAAATTCCAAGATTCCAAGTGTCCTATGTCACACTTCTCACTCCCAAAACAAATTAAAACTTCTCCCTCCTACAACACATGAAAACACCCACAAAATCCCATACCCACCACCATCTTTTATTACTAATTACATTCCCAAAACTTTCCTCTTATTTCTTAAGGGAAATAATTACTATACCTGTAAAAAAACTAAGAACCCACAAAAAATTACTAGATTTCACATATGGATAAGCAATTATAGATAGTGATACAATGATAAAAACATTAGCATGTGATACCCATAGGGGTAAGTAGGCTACATAAAAATGTTCACATTATGAAACAACAAAGTCTTTGAGATATATAGGTTTTTTAATATCCCTTACACTCCTCCTCCTCTGGCTAGATGTCTCATTGAAGTGTTTTGTCCCACTCCAGGATCTTGTAATGATTTCCAGGCTGGTTCCGCAGGAGCGTCAGGAATCCGGAGAATAATCCTCAGCCTTACCCTACGGCCTTTTGACTCTATCAGACTCTAGAGTATTGAATGGCTCGCCAGGGGAAAACAGGGAAACAAAACAAGGAAAGGTTGGGGAAGACAACAGGTCTTGGCAGTGGACTTCAGAATGGACGCTTGGTAAAAAGGCAGGCTGTAAGGGAAGGAATATATTACTGGCTATACTTGATAACAACACCATGTATATGCACAATGTCTATTATATACATATGAACATCACCTACCACAACTAAACGTCTGAAGGGTAGAATAAGGTGTTCGTTTTCTGTGCACAACAAGACAAAAGATAATAAAACTCTATCCCACTCTACGCTTGCAAGTAAAAGTAAATGATATTTAAATCTCACTCTGCAATTCTCTGGAGACAACTGCAAGAACATCCAATTCTTCTTCAAGGTTGGATACATGTGTGGGAGCCTCTACCTTGAATCATGCACAAGGTTATCTGCCATATGATAATCACAATTAGTTATCCACTCTTGTAACCCCCCAATATATTGTAAGAAAAGGCAGCGCAAGGCGCTGTTACCGTGATTCTTTGTAGCTGGGCTTTGAAATTACACCACTTTCTGGTCCATGCAAGTGCCCCAAAATAAATGTATAATATTGCCAAAGGGAAGGATGGTGTGGGGATACACACAATGGGAGACAGCTTCGGTCGGGGAATCCAAATGCTGATACACAAGCAGTGCCCGGCCGGATGGCGGGGAATAGACCCGGCCGCCGGGCGGAGCACCAGGAGTAGGGGAGAATGGATTGGCTACTCCCTTGATACACAAGCAGTGTCCAGCCGGATTGGGGGAATAGACCCGGCCGCCAGGCGGAGCACCAGGAATAGGGGAGAATGGATTGGCTGTGCCCGGCCAGATGGCGGGGGAAAAAACCCGCCGCCGGGCGGAGCACAAGGAGATTAGGAATCGGAAAAGAGAACAAACACGGAATGAATAACCGGTGTAAATGGTCCTACACGAACCACACTGTGCACACTGACACAAAGAACTGACCGTACGGCCCCAGTATAGTAGCCGAACGAAACACCCTCACGAAGGAGGCAGGAAGAATACCGGAAAACAAACAACTAACAGGAAACCGGAAGTCTGGCAAAACGAACCGGGACAGAACCCTTGGAAGTAAGGGCTAGACGCTAGAACGCAAAGCGGCGTTCCGTTGGTGTAACGCGTCTTAAATAGAGTTATGCAATTAAAGCTACAGCTCGAGTGGGACATCGGGGCATGACAGATCTCTGATAAACTTCTCAATCTGTTTTAACCCAGGATTTACATGTAAGGTGCTGGTCTGCCTCTTTTTGAAGAAATACCACTATTCATTTTCCAAATGCCATCATCATGTGTTTTGATAGCATTCTTGAAACATTTGATCACTTTTAACTTGCTCGTAAACATGGACCAATCAGCACACCCTGTAGGTGCCCTGCTTTTTACATAATCACCAAAATTGACCACAATATCACTCACTTTCTTGTTTCCATCGAAATCTACTTTCCTCTTATCTCTCTCTCTCCAATCACCCAATATATGATCAAAACAACATTTGCCCCAATACATCCAACCAGGGCATACCTTCGTAGAGGGCGCTCTCCCTTTGAACAACTCAAAAATGGATTTCCCTGTGGTACCATGCAGAGATAAGCGACAATCTGACAGCCTATTAGACAATTCCTTCTTCTAATCCAATCCATTAACTCTTGCTAACTGTATACCTTGCTTAAGCGTCACAATCCTTTCAATGGCCCCATTAGTTTCTGGATGATATAAGGCTGTCTTCTGGAGTTTAATCCCACATGCCTTTAAGTATGCCTCAGTCTCTTGAAAACAGACTGTACCCGATTATCAGCAAGTAGGTATCGTGGGTAACTCTCTTGATATTTTCCAAATATTGAATCATAGCAGAGACAGAAATATCTTGAGTATACGACACTTCAACCCACTTAGAGTACAAATCGATTAAAAACAAGAATGTAAGGAGTAGCATGTTCTCCTCTCACTAGTCCCAAAATGTTTACTGAAACCTCTTCCCAGGAATTTTAGTAAGTCCCTACACACCCTGGGAGGCTGACTTGTTCTCAGCCCTATATCACATGCTACACATTCAACACAATCCTTCACCATACATTCAACATCATGATCTAATGCTGGCCACCAAAGTATTTTCTAAGTCCCCCTTTTGTTTTAACAATGCCCATGTGCCCTTAATGAGCTAGTTGTAAAACTCTGGATCTCAATGTTGCTGTTGGAATCAACCTGGTGCCCTTTCTTAACCGCAAGTTTATCCAATCATTTTCCCAATTTCCCTTAATGCTCCTTTAACTCTGCTGCATTAGGTATGCCAGGGTTAACCACTCATATTACCTGTTTTATTTCTTCATCTTTCTGTAACTCCTCTAACCATTCGCTTTCTGTAATACTCCCTTCAGTAACTTCACATACACTCACCAAATCTTCAAGATCAATATCTTCTGTTTCTTCCACATCGGCTTTTTTGATCTCAACTAATCTCGCCAAACAGTCTGCTGAGTAGTCGCTAGCGCCAGGAACATATTGCACCTCCTGACAAAAGTCTTGCAGTCCCACAATCCACCTCCGGATCTGTGACGAGATAGAGTATAGACCCTTCCTTGCAAACACGTCCTCCAATGGTTTATGGTCTGTCTGAAAAACAAACTTGATACACCACAAAAACAGCTTAAGTCTGTGTACATACCAATACACAGCAAGTGATTCCCTTTCAATAATGGAATAGTTACATTCTGATTCTTTTAAAGTGCGAGAAACACAAGCTATCACATTTTATTTACCAGATTTTGTTTGAAAGAGAAGAGCTCTTAGACCCTTTGCACTAGCATCACACCCAACCTTGGTTTCATACATAGGATTATATGCTTGTAATGAAGGAGCATCACACAGTTCATTCTTTACCCTTGTAAATGTATCTGCACATTCCTTATTCCACAGAAATTCCACTCTCTTCTTTAATAGCATCCTCTTGTTAAAAGTCTTACCAGCAAAATCTTTGCTAAATTTGTTATAATATTCCACTATGCCGAGGAAGGATGACAACTCTTACATACTCTTCAGCTCTTCCATGGCCTTTATGGTTTTGACCAGCTCAGAGTGTGGCTTAATCCCAGACTCAGAAACTTTATAACCTAAGTAGCTGACTTTACTGACTCCAAATTTACATTTTTCAGCTTTGAGAGTGAGACCCACTTCCTGTAACCTGCGTAATACGTCCCTTGCTCCGTGATCATATTCTACATTCGTAGGTCCAAAAATTATAATGCCATCTTGATAGCACTTCACTCCAAGTATTCCTTTCAAGATTTTCATCATGACTCTCTGAAACACTGCAGCATCCAAAATCAATCCAAAAGGCATTCTCTTGAAACGATAAACACCAAGTGGTGTTATAAAAGCTGTAAAATCATCAAGTTCCATCTGGTGGTATGCAGAAACGAAATCTAGAGAAGTGAAGACCTTTGCTCCAGAGAAAATTGTAACCATTTTTTCAATATTGGGCAACGGGAATTTATCAACCATCACCCCTCTGTTGAGAGCCGGCAAGTCTACACATAGACGCAGATTCCCATTACCTTTAAGTGCTACGACTATGGGGACCAACCATTCTGTCACCTCAACTGGTTCAATCACTCCATTCCTACATATTCTTTCCAATTCTTTCTCCACAGCAGATTGAATATTTAATGGGAATCCTCCTGACCTTGGCTACATTTGCATTCTCTCTCAACTCTATCCTGTGTTTATATCCATGCAATTTAAATAGTTTGTCTAAAAACATCTCTTCAAATTTCTTGACAAATTTACTGTTTTTAAATTCAACTTCATCAATCTGAACTTTAGGTATTTTGTCAGGATGTAGACTCACATCCAATTCCTTTTGGTAAGCCCAGCCCAACATCTCCTTGACATGACACATATATCTTCCCTCTGATACATCTCCTACCAATCCCAATACCAGCCTGAAATTAACCCAACATCTCAATTATCATACCACTATAACCACCCGGTTTTACATCCATATCTGATTAAATCTTTCCTTCTGGAAACTTGTTCAAGAAGGGCTGTTTGGATATTATGGAAATTCATGAACACAAATCAAATTTCATGGGTACTTGAAAACACATCGTAATTAATTTATCGGAATAATGTGATTAAATGTATTTATTGATTTGTATTTTTAGATTCCCCTGACGAAGGGAGTGTAACTCCTGAAATGCATTGGGCTCACGCACTAAAACATGCCATGAAATCAAACCCATGCCTTTGAGATTTTGTGGAATTTGGATGGTACAACATATTGGATAAAATGAATTGAATAGAAGATTAAACCAGGATTAAAATGAAAGGAAAAAGGAATACATGAGCAAGTAAAAGAATCAATAGGAATTTAATTCATTGGATTCAAGCCAATAGGTGGCTGTGCAGCTTTCTGGGACCAAAATCGGTCCCTTTGTGATGTAGTCCTTTAATTGAAGACACAACCAGTTGTCAGGTACAGTTGGGTTGAGCTTTATTTGATGCACATCATTCAACCACATTCTCTAGTCAATTGCCTTTCCTCCCGCTCCATTAATTCCATATCAGACCTCCTAACATTCCAAGATTTCAAGTGTCCTATGTCACAAGTTGCCCCTAATTTGCCCCCAGGGGGGGAAGAAAGCCACTAGATACCAGGGATTTAAAAATGGTGCCAAACAAAAGGATGGGGTTGGCACACTCTGGCACCAGGCCATAACCCCACCTCAACAGGGACAGTAGAATCTTTCTGCCTCCTAAGGAGCAGCTAGAAGGTTTGCATATTTGGAAGTTTTCCTAAAATCTGCCAGCCAGGCCTAAAAATTCCACTAGACACCTGTAATTGTACATTAGGGCAAAAAAAGTAGTGGGGCATCCTACTCAGGCTTTGAGCCATTCCCCACCCCAAAAGGGGCAACCCAGTCTTTCTGCCCCACTAAGGGGGAGAGAGAAGAGTAGCCCTCATTTTCCCTGCATGGGTGAGGTAGGGTCTGGCTCAATCTATCATCAGACCCCACCACACCCTTAAGCCTCAGCAACATGTCTGCTCCTCTGGGTGGGCTAAGTCATCCCCACCCCTATGGCAAGCGAGAGAATATTTGGATTTCTTTTATGCATAGATTTTACATATGAGCCAGCAGAGTGGGGCTATATCCCAATTTCGTCCCACTTGCTGAATGGCTGCACTATTTGGATTCTGCCATCAACCTACCAAACCGAGACATTTCTGAAAAATACACACCCAGGGGAGTCTACGTTTGTGTGTCCTGCATAGATCCCACAGTTACCCAAAATGGCATGCACATCTCAACATCTAAACTTCTGGAACCTGCAGGGATTCACAAAATGTCTACTTTGCAGCGTTCCCACACTCCTCCCGATAAAAGTAGTACCCCACTTGTGTGACTCAGGCTAGTGCCCGCGACACAGAAGGCCTCAAATGTAATGCAGACACACAAGCAATAGCGGTATCTGCGGTATTTTCACCTGGGTTACACCACCACTCAGGGAATCCTATCATCTAAAGGCATTTAATAGATCTAAACTCCCTTGGAAGTCCATGATGGTGTCTTGCATAGATCCTGCAGTGTTTTCTGATCCACAATGCTCTGCATACCTAAAACATTGCCTAATTAACGCATTTTCCTCACATTTCTATGACAGAAACTTCCAGAAGCTGCAAGGTTCCACAAATGTCTACCACCTGGCGTTTTTACAGTTTTCCCGATAAAAAAGCTACCTTGCTTGTGTGGCTGAACCTTGTATCTGCGACAGCAATGGATCAAAACTGGAACAATTGGAGTCCTGGTGAACAGCTCGCTAGTGGGGAATGTTTTTATAAGGGCATGTGGGGGAATGCTGGGTGGTGGGAATTTTGTGGATCCCAGCAGATTCCAGAACACTACATCACAGTAATGTGAAGAAAATATGTAATTTTTGGCAAAGCTTGAGGTGTGGATGGTAATGCCGGTCAGAAGGCCTCATGGGATCCGTGCAAGGCGCACCAGGACTCTCCAGGGTGTCTAGTTTTCACAAATTCTGAGTTTGGTACGTTCCCTGGGTGGCGGCTGACCCTTAACCCAAAATCATCAGCTACTCTTACTGTCAAAACCAGGTGATTTTTTTATAGGAAATGTTGATGTCTCTTAATTGTGTTTTAGAATCTGTTATGTCGTGGCCCACCCAAACAGGTGGGGTAATGTTTTTATTGGGGGAAATGTGGGAACGCTGGGTGGTAGGAATTTTTAGGAAGTCCGCTGATTTCAGGACTTTCTCTCTTTAAAATATGAGAAAAAATGCATGTTTTTTGCTGAAGTTGGAGGTCTGAAAAGATTGTGGGTAGGAAAAGGCTGGAGGATGAAGGCAAGTCAAATGTCTGAGTTTGTTAGGTTTCTTGAAAAAAAACAATGAAACTAATTTAATAAAACAATTAGTGACAATGTTCGCATCTGTAATTTTTGTCACAATGGCCTATTTACAAAACGAATATACCGTTATGTCACAAGGATATATGAAATTTGTACATTTTCAGAAATACACCATACCCAGGGCCAAAAACTCAGCTGCAGCTTATAATGATTTTTCATCATGTACCGATCATGCAACAATTCATATGGTAAAATCTAATTAATAAAAAACCGATGTGAAAGAACCCTACATATTTCTGAAATGTGCATTGGATACTGAGTTTAGGAACAGTGGTTATTTATACACATCTCAATTCGGGGATACCAATACTATCATGTGAATCATAGAGCATTTTGAAAGATGAGTACTTTCTTCCATCCTGGCTTACATTTGGAAGACAAAAATGCAGTAAATCCTAAGGGTAATAACAAATGTTGTACTATTCTGTGTTCCCACATGTCTCAGGATACAAAACGTTTCCACATTTGTGTGGGTGGGCCAAGCGGCTGCAACACAATACATCCCGAAATTTGACCTTAAGAAATCACATTTCACCCAGCAAGATCAACTTTTTTTTTCTTTTTTACAGTGTGGGTATCTGCGGAATTTGGGTCCCAGCTCATCTGCCACCCAGAAAACAATGTGCGTCTGTGGAAAAACATTCAGGGATCTACACAAATGCCTCCCTGAGGAACTCAGAATATCATCTTCTTTTCAGAAATGTTTAGCTTTCGGGTATCACCTATGGATTCCACACCTGTTTCTACTACTACCTGTATGTATGTTAATACCACAAAAATAGGGAAGAATTTACCTCTTAGAAAATTGTGGTACAAAATCTTTATTTTGATACAACTCTGCTTGATTCTGAAAGCCAGGAAGAAGCTGAGCCTAGTCTAGCAACCCGTTTTGAAAACAATAGCATACACTTTCTTACACTGCACTTTTTCCCATTTTCCTAAACAATAAAATGTTACTGTAGTTTGGCTATTTTCTAGGTTCTTTACCTGGGAATCTACAACCCCTGGATACCTTAAGAATCTCCAGGAACATAGGGAAAAAAGGATGCAAAATTGGCGTGGTTACTTTTTGTGGGGAAAAAAAGTTATGAATGTTTAAATACAAACTACCCCAAACTTCTAAAAAAGGATTTGTACGGGATTGAAGCCCTAGCAGTCAAGTGGTTAAATAAAGATAAGTTTTTAAATGAAGCCCTTTTTCCTTAAAAGAAATAGAATGTTTAAAAAAGTATTATTTTTTAAAAGTTTCACTGAGAGTTGGCAGGTATCCCATGGAAGCCTGCCTTCTCTCTTTGGAACCTTATTTACACTCACAATAGGCAAGGGGTTATGAGAGGATTCCTTCTCTTTTATGAATGGGTCTCCACCCCGACTTGGGGGTCAGTAACTTTTCAATGTTTTACAACCAGATAATGGCTGAAATACACTGACACATTGCATACCAATTCGGTATTTAGCAGAGATACCCACAATATTTCCTTTCCAAATACCCAATCATTATGGGGTTGCAATTTCCTTTCAAGAGCCTGTGTGTAGTATATTTGCCCTTACTGTTTATGTCTTGCAACACTAAGCTTGTAGCTGTTTGTTAGCAAAGACCTATTTTGCAGAATACCAATACTGAAAGTGGGATTTGGGTCAGCCACGTGAATTATTACTTGTTGGCACAGTGGAATATGAGGCATCACAGATAGGGAATAGTAAGTCATTGTGGGCTTCTATGACTTCCCTAAAGATTATTAATATACCATCTGGACCATTTCCTGTCATATTGTTAGTAGCACCTGGCAGGAATACTTTATTACAATTTATGCTCCAGCTTTACCATCTGTCCCATTTATCATTGATTACTGTCTAGTATCTCGATCAATGATACACTTATGGCAGCAACGAAGGCCCTCAACTGGCAGTCACACAAATTAGAGGTCCAAATGGACACAATGCAAACCATAGCCTTGGCCATTGCTAACATAAGCCTCAAGCTGGAAATGCTAGAAAAACAAGCAAATATTAAGGACTGCCACTGTAGAGCCATTGTGGGAAAAGCGTTCAACGCTCCCAAAAGTCCTGACAGCACTGATCACAGACTTAAAAAAATTCAACTTAAACAATGGATGCAACAACAGTTTAGAAACAAAGGCCGAAACTATGGCCATGGCTGAAAGTATGGAGGTTTATGGGAAACAATCTAGCTCAATAACCAGGGCTTAATTTGAGCCGGAGCTTGCCGGTGCTTAGCACCGGCACCTAATTAACAGGGCCGGGTCTACAGTCATTCACGCAGCTCACGCTCATTAAGTGCACCGTCAGTAATTGACCGTCGTGGCACTGGCACAGAGAGCGTGTGCTGTGCTGCTGCTGCTGTAGTACTAAGTGCTGCTGCTGTAACTTACTTAGTTTAAGTTACCGTGACCGTCGTGTTGATGACAAAACACTTGCTGTGTGTCTTAAACAGTGACGACGTGACGTTCTCAATTTATTTACTTTCACTTTAAGACAGTTCCGGGTGCAGTTCAGTGTTGCTGGCCCACTAGTGGGCGGGACACTGACTTGGGCAGGTCTTCTTCGGCGGGGGTTGGGGCTTTGCGCGGTAGAGGCAGCGACGCGTGCTCAGATTTTTAATGTGCGTGCATTCGCTGCTTTCATTTTGCTAAGGCATGCCCGCCCCAGCATACCCGCACGGCCGCACCACACTGACCACCGAGTGTCTGGTGGTTGATGAAGTACTTCAACGCCGCAGCCGGGACCTGGTTGGACGACATCAAGGTTGGCTAGACAGACTACTACTGCATAGCTCTGCTCAACAAGTGAGGGAGGGCGAGCGAGGCGTGGCCTAGGGTAGGCCAAATGTATTCGTTTCTGTGAGCTGCACAGCCTTACCTGGGAGTTGTATATCCGAGGGCCTGTAACCACAAATATTTCTTTAAACTTTACAAGGCACGCAAAGTTTGAAGTGTTGCTATTAAAATAAATAAAAAGCGGCGCAGCGTCAAATACTCTGCGGTAGTAGGAAATGGTTGCGATGGAACTGGGACAATGCAAGGCGCAGCTCGGGGCTACAGCACTGCTCAGCAGCCCCCTCCAGTCCCCTGATCGATCACAGTCGCTCTCCCACTAGCATTGCTGACAGGCTGGTCCAGCTCTCGGCCCTGCCCCCACCACTGCCGGCACTTGTCCTTGCAGGCCTGCATAGGGTGACACTGACCAGACATCCTAGATTACCCTGTACAGCGCTGGCGCTTTGAGAATGGCCTCGGCATCCCGACTCAATACTTTTCGTAAAAATAAATACATATCCCGTTTTGAGAGAGGGCTGGTTTAGCACGCACATTTAAGCGCTATATAAATGCAATTGCAATTTATCAGTGTGCTGTGAATGCTCACTGATACTACTGCCCTCTAATGACAGCAGGGACAGGGTCTCACACTACAGCCCTCTAATGACAGCAGGGACAGGGTCTCCTGCTGTGCGGCGTGACCTTATTGAGGCCGCACAGCAGGATGTAATGAGGGATAAACCTCTGCAGAGCTCATCATCCCAGGCCGGGTCACAAAACTTTCCTTGGAAACCACTACAGCATGGCTGAGGGAGTCTTTAATTTAAAATGCTACAGAGGTACGAATGTGTACAAATATATATATATATATACAGGGCCACTAGAATTATGCAACATGGAAGGGCCAAAGCATGCGGTAGGTTTGAGTAAATTATGTGGCATGATTAAGCAAATTATGCTGCGTAATGCAACACATTTTTCTGTAGTATTGCTTCATTATTTTGTCATTGTTAACACTGCCTGTTCATTCGTTTAAATAACACCAGATTGTGCAGCAGATGATGTATTATGGGGCAAATGCGGTCAATTTACAATTGTGCAAAAATCACTGCGCACGCACAATCCCATAATTTCAGTGGCCCGAGTGTCTCCGACAAACATTTGAGCACCTGCACTTCATTTTTTACAAATTAAGCACTGTCAATAACCTCGAGGATAGAAGCTAGTCCAGAGGTGGTTCAAGCAATAGCCAACCTCCAACAGTCTGTGCAAAGCAACAACGAACAGGGCAAACAGAAATAGCAGTCCCAACATCTCCATCACTGCCAATTCGAACTCCAAGAATACTCATAATTTGCTACAATGGATTACTAATACCCAGATTCAACAGGGGGTTATAACGGAAGAGGCCCCCAGGACCAGGCCCACCCACAGCATAAGGTCCACCAGCCCTACTATTAAGGATAACAAGCCTCTGTCCAGATGTGAGAAAAAAGACTAAAGAAAAGACAAAAAACGATTAGGCAAACTCAAGCACAAAGGATCTGGGCGCAACCCCGCAATACAGAGAAGACAACCGCTATGAACGAAATATCTCCCAGCAAGAAGCTCTTTCCGATTTTTGACAACAGAGAAGACCCTCGACGTTGAACACACAAATCCATGATCCAACATCATCTGCGGATGACGGAGTATGTAGGGATTCAAAGCCTAGCCAAACTTGTGATAGCACAGAGCCAGGGCCAACTGAAGGGGCAGTTATGAGTAGATTGAAACTCGTTTACACGTCCAAGCAAGCCGCGATCAAAGGGAGCCCAAGACAAACAAGACTTCAGGGCATAGAGGCTGCCTGCCAGGCGTCGCAGGAAGAGCAGACGGAATGAAAGAAAATGACCGCAGGGGAAGTAGGGTCTAACTGAAACGGAACATCAACTGAGCAAAACCTAGTTCATTCAATAGAAAACAGGGTGTCAGGAGCACAGACAAACATTGAAGAGGACCCCAGGGCTCAAATAACGAACCTCCTCAGTCTACAATTTGAGGTTAACACGCAGCAGCCCACCACGGAAAATACAATATGAACATAGAAGTCAACTACCCAAGCTGACATGGTTCTACAAGAAAAGACCCGCTTCGGAAAATGGGGCATAGTGGTCCAGGAGTTTGAAGATGAAAAATACCCACATGTGCTGGTCATACAGGGGAGTGGCCTGACGAACTACAAAGAAATGGTTCAAATACACTAACCTCACAAACCTTCCTAAAAGGGACGCATCCCGCAGACCCGCCATTGAGCTTTCATAACTTCATAATTGAAATTAGTGAAACAAAGGGACACAGTGAGAGGAAAGTAATTGAAAGAAACACAGCAGACAGCTGGCACAGGCTCCCAACAAGAAAGGCATCCAGCAAAGCCACCACATGGCCTGGAGGTCACACCAAGCGGTATTCCTAGCCCTAAAGCGCAAAAGAAGGCAAAAGTCGCAATTCATTACAAAAATATTTTGTGGGATCAGCAAATAGAGCTCACAAGACAAGTCTGAGGCTCATAACATGGAATGTAGCAGGAATTTTAAGCACAAGAAATAGTGTATCAGCAATGGGAAAGGTCCACAAATGGGGCATTCTCTGCCTACAGGAAACGTGGGCCACAGAGGATGTCCACTTACAAGGCTTTGCCGGTATCCACGTGCCAGCCAGGAAACTGCACGCTCACTGCAGGCCCTCGGGTGGTCTCTCAATCTACATTAAACATGCAGTAGAGGTCTCAATTGAAGAGATTGGGAAACCAATGGACATGGCACAGTGTATTGTGAAAACCTAATGCATGGTAAATCCAGAAAAGAGCTCCTAATCATCAATGCATCTCTTAATCATAACGGAGCTCCAAAATCGGCAAACACCAAACAGGTTATTGCAATTTTAGAGGAAGTACTTTGTTGTGAATGCACCCATCTGGACCAGATCATTACTGGGGACTTTAATCTTCACCACCTGAGTCCGGACAATGGTCAAGGCATACCAGAGTAAAGAGAATTCAATAACTTTCTAAAGTTGTTTGGACTGATTTCAGCTCAGGCCTGGACTGAGCAACATAGCCCCAATAATTCAAATATCTTCACCTTCAACAATCAAACTACAATTGACTATACCTTTATCCGGGTCTGGTGGCTCAGTGGACTAAAGCAGCCACTGCAGGGGACTGCGTTTGACCTCATGGTCACAGGTTCAAATCCCAGCGGGTCCACTCAGCCTTTCATCCATCTGAGCTTAATAAAATGAGTACCATTGAGTTGGGTAACAATAAACATCTGTTATTCAGCGCCAGGATGCCTACGGGTAATGGTGCGCTTTACAAACACACATGTTATGTCACCTGTTATCAGGAAAAGTATGTGGAATAGAATTCTGGACTTCCAGATACATCAACATGATACAAGTGACCACACAATGCTTATCGCAGAATTTAATCTCCTGTGCGAATGCCGTGAAGAATTGGTGCCAATAAGCAATGCACAAGAGTGGGAGGAGTACAAACTAGTGAAGAGAATTAGATGGAACCACTTCACAGTCTCGAATTGGGAGTCTTAGGAGCTGGGATTAGCATGCAGGCTTCTCTCCCCAGCTCTCCAGAGCTGGGCCACCTGGATTGAAGAACTGCGGCCGGCCCTACTGAAAGGGGCGAGAAAAACAGCCTCCAAACCTGTGGGGTATCAAGAACGAACCTGGAAATACAATAAAAGGCTGAAGAACATCACCCGCACCCTCAGACAGGCCAGACGGGCATGCCAAAAAAGTGGCTCCCGGGGGCAGAAAGAGCTTACAAAGAAGCCAGATGATGGAGAAGGAATGGATCAAGTTATTTGACTTATGCAAACCCAACAAACAGAAGCAATTCTGGGAGTATATAACCAAGATGGAAAGCACAAAAACAGACAGGCGGAACGCAGTTACAACAGAAGCCTGGTTGGACCATACGGCAGAAATGTACACAATGAAATCCAGAGGAGAAAACTTCAGTAGATCCCCCAAGTCAAAAGGGGCTGAAGTGGGGTAAGAAGACCAGAGACACGAGTGGGCCAAGCCCAGGACCCGAAAGAAAGCATAAAGTCATAAAAAGGATAAAAAGGGATGGAGCCCCAGGTCCTAATGGCCTACCAGCCGGACTGTTTAAGCAGGACCCCCAAGGGGTGGGCGGAGTTGCTGTCACCTCAGTACATGTAATGTAGAGCCCTGGGAGATGTGCCGGAAGCATGGCGCGGCTCTGTACTATAGCCAATATACAAAAAGAGAGCAAAAACGGACCCAAACAACTATAGGCTCATTGCCTTGTTAGGCATCGAAGGCAAAGCATATGCTAGGACTTTGCTACAAGACCTAAAAGCCTAGATCGAGGATAATTAAATACTACCTTTTTATCAAACTGGATTCCGAAAAGGCTGTTCTACTATATATACCATAATTGCTCTCTTGCTTCTAGCACTACAGGCAAATTCCTGTAGAAATCTGCCTGTATTTGCATTCTTTGTAGACTATTCAGCAGCCTTCGACGGGGTAAACCGAAGAAAGCTATGACACAAACTGTCCAGCTGGGAGATCCCCGGTAAACTACTGAAGGCAATCACCTCATTGTACATCAACTCTTGGGTGAGAATCAAACTGGCGGGGGATTCGGTCACACACAAGCTGTCAACTGACTGAGGCCTAAAGCAGGATTGCGTCTTAGCACCAACACTCTTCAACCTTTACATCGGAGACTTGGGGAAATCCCTACAAGGAGCAAGTTTGGCAACCCCGAAAATTGGACAGCAAAGACTAATCGTGCGCCAGTATGCCGATGATCTGGTGATTCTCGATCACACCAGAGTAGGTTTACAAAGAGGTTTGACTGCATTAAACATCTACAACCAGGAAACCGAGCTTGTGGCTAACACCGGCAAAACAAAAGTCGTGGTGTTTGGTAAATATTTGAAGAAAACATGCTTAAAATGGAGACTGGGAAGTAACAACATAGCCACAGAAAGAGCATACCACTACCTAGGAGCATGGTTGAATGATAAAGGCAAGGCAACCTTGCACCTGGCTAAAACGCAAGCCAAAATACAAGCCACCATGTATGCACTGTGCAAACTACAAGGTAAACTACATAGCCCTACCCCGAAAACTACTATGAGAGTAACAAAATCTAAACTGCTCGCTGTTACTCGGTACGCATCTGACGCATTCCCAGGAAAGATGGAAAAGATGATGGAAAAAGCACAGTGCCGGTACTATAAAAGGCTTTTCAGGCTCCCTAAACACACACGAAATGCCTGATTCGGCTTGAGTTTGGCCTGGTACAACAAAAATATTAATGCAGGACCACGTTGGTAAAATTCTGGTTTAAGACAGTAAAAGCCCAGAAAGGATCCCTTAAGGAGGTATTGAGAACCATATTTCAGGGGACACCGAACCCATGGCAGAATTACTGTCTGGAGACAGTGGCTGGGTTGGACATAACCACAGCGCCCTGGTCCCAAGAGGAACTAAAATATCCAGAAATAAAGAGGGTGCTTAATAAACAAACCACCCTGATATCAAGGAATGAAGATATAGCTAGACTCAAGGACATCAGAGGTTTGGTCGGCCTAACTAAAGCATATGAGTTGCACAAAATTCAGTCATATACAAACAACCCCCTAGGATAGAAGTGCTTGACAGATTTTCAATAGGCGTGCCTAGTCCCACTGCCAATAAAGAAACAGAATCCGGGCTGGAAATCGTTGAGCAATATAACCAGATGCAGGCTGTACAATTATTGTGCAGAAACGTTGATACAGCTTATATGTTGCTGGACTGCCTTACTCCAACATCGACTCAAATTATTAAAAGCAATGTTTTTAACGCATGGGCGCAGAAAATGTATTGACGCAGTGGCCCTGCTCCAGTCCTACACAGAGCCCTCAGATCTAGCCAAAATTTGGCAAATTCATGAATATGACACAAAAGGTACTCATTGAAAACAGCACAGAAGAAAATTGTGCAGTTGCAATTGTTGAGACTCCTGTAGTAACAGAAGGAGACGAACGGTGAGTATCCCTTCCAGAAAAGGACCACATGGTCCCCACAAAACCGCAGTGCATTAAGTGACTTTTTTTCATTTTTTTTTCAAGAACATATAAGGAACAGGGACATTTCCAAACGTAATTTTAAACCAATGTATTTTAGGGTGATACCCACTTTTTACAAATGGCCTGTGACTGGTGTTCAAATCATATTTTTTATTTTTATATATGATTTGATATATGTATTATAATGGTGTGAGATACGCATTTATACAATAATTTTGATATCGTACTGCAACTTTGCAATGATTTTAAGTAAGTATGCAAATAAAATAATGAATTCATTCTGTCTAGTATCTCTGTGACAGGGTGCCCTCGGAGGACGACTGCTGGTGCCCCGGGGGTACCGCTGAGGTGTGCTCGGCATCCTCAGAAGGGCGGAGCCTCAACCCTCACGTATGGACGGAAGGGACCTCGACTTACACCACAGTGGAGAAGGAAGGTGGTCAGATGGTGGAAGCGGGAGAAGGATGAGCAGCGACAGGAGGAAAAAGCTGTGAAGGAAAAGGCAGAGGAGACGGAGCAGGCGAGCAACGTGGAGGAAACAGAGCAGGCAAGCGACGCGGAGGAGAGGGGACAGTCGAGCGTGCCGGAGGAGAGGGCAGAGGACACAGAATGGATGACAGACAAAGAAGTTGACGTCGGACCAGCGGTGCTCGTTTCCCCTGAGGAAGGCGCTATGGACGAGGCAGCCGTGGCTCTGACAGGGAGCCGCGGCTTCAGGCAAGTGGGTCAAACAACTAGTCGAATGGTGGGCGGGTGGGCCTTAACCCACGCTTATTTTACGGGCGTATTGGGAGGCCCAAGCTAAAGGCAGAACAGAGACATACCTGGACCCAGATCCAAGGACAGAGAGAACCTCAGCCTGGAAGGGGACACCCAGGAAGTGGAACGGACCCAGCACTCTCTCACATCCCACTGTTGTGTAGTTCTGTTTTTTCTTTCACCTACTTACCACTGTCCATCCATGTGAAGTAACACATAGAGCCCGATCCGAGCACTCCCTAAACCCCTGAAGAAATCTGTTACTGTGTTAGTGGCAAGGGACAAAAACAAGAACACTATAGCCTCTTCCTTTTGTTTTTGTTTCTACCGAGGAGGAAGCAATGCCAGGGGACATATCAAACTGGAGCTGTCCCGAGAAGGAACCCTGAGGCCCCGGGACCAAGGCCTACCACAAAAGCGGATGCTGGGATCCCCTTCCGTTTAGTTGCTCGTTGTAGTGACCAGACTAACAATTAAACACCCTTTACGCATCTACCGCAGTCTCTTGTGGTTTGTTGTCTTGTAACATGTGATGTCAGAAGTGGGATTTCACCACTCAGCCTACCAACCCAGGACAACACCATGACCCAGACAATCAGCCTGGAAGACATTCTGTAGCAGCTGGCCGAAGGACAATGGCACCTCTAAATAGTGGTGGAGGGACAAACTACAGAGGCGAAAAGGGACTGGGAACACCTACAGGAATCTCTGCAGGCGCAAGCTGGTCTCATCGCCCAGAACCAGGCGGTTCAGGAGCCTGCCATACAACGCTTAACGGACACCATCGCTAGTAGCAAGGTGCACTTCAATGTGCCCAGTCCTGTGCTACAAAAATACCAGCCAAGGGAGGACGCAGACTTTTTTTCACAAATTTCGATGAGTGGCCAGTACAGCCCAGTGGCCTGCTGAACCCTGGGGCCAATACATAGCTGCTCTTCTGTCAGGGGTGTTACAAACTGCCTACCAGGCTGCGAACCCTGCAGGTAAACACCCCTTATAGTGTGATTAAGAAGGCCATGTTAGAGAGGCTGGGCTACGATCAGGAACACAATTGTGCGAAGTTCAGTGTGAGGAGGAGGAGCGGCAGGAGCACGAAGAGTAGGAACATCACCGACTTCCTGGTTGCCAATGAACCGGAACCAGGAAGTGTGCGTCAGCGCCGACCAGCTGAAGGAGGAGGAGTCACGTGAGCAGGAACATCACCTGGCTTCCTGGTTGCCCCCAAATCGGAACCAGGAAATGTGCATCAGCGCTCTAGAGGCCGACCAGCTGAAGGAGGAGGAGTCACGTTAACAACCGGAAGCCGGGAGGAGAAAAGGCGGAGGTTTTGAACGGATGGTGTGCGGGGACGGAGAGGAGGTAGCGCAGCACCTGGCGGTGGAGGATCGAAGAGAGGAGAGCGGGTGGAGAAAGGCGGCGGAGGACCGAAGAGAGGAGAGCGTGTGGAGAAAGGTGGCGGCGGCGGAGGACCGAAGAAAAGAGAGCGTCCTGAGGAAGGCGGAGGACCGAAGAGGGGAGAGCGTGCTGAGAGCAGAGGAGACCAGCGTTCCAGACACTGCTTCCAAACCCATTGGGCTGGAGGAAGAAGAAGCCACGCGTCCTACTGCTGTGGTCCGAGAGGCGGGCCACAGCTCAAGGCAAGTGTGGTGGAAGGGGCATTTTGGTGGGGTGTGTGGGGAGGGGGGAGATAAACGTTGGGGAGGCAGAAGGTCGGGCACGTCCGAGGTGAGTCTTTCACCCCCCCCCCTTTTTTTGGTGGCGGTAGCACAATACTGAAAGCTGAATAGAGCATTAATCCCCGGTTGTTTTCTTTTCCCTGAGGCTCCGAGAAACCGGGAAAAAACCCCGAGGCGCCAAGGACCAAGACCACCCCTTGAGGCTCCAAGACCCAAGAGAATCCCCACAGAAGAAGAGAACTTGACAGCCCTGATCTGTAGTGTGGTGCAACATTGGGCTTCATTTACAATAATAAAACCCTTAACAAGATCACTACTCTGGTCTCGTGCTCTGTACCCCACTAGCCCCTGACATTCAGGAAGAAGAAATGGCTGCCCCAGGACAATCCCTGTTCCCTCTTCTAAAGGATCAGGATCCGGGCACCATCTGGTTGCAACCTCACACCTCCACAATGGAGGAGGTAATGGATAGGATGCTGCTCGAGCAGTTCCTGGAGGGACTTCCAAGCCCCACGAGAGCATGGGTTAAACAACACCCCAGCATCACAGTCACCAACGCCATCAAACTGGCCTGAGCTCAACGGAGAGCGCCAGAGGTCAGGGTTCCCATGCATCGGAGGCCAACCCTGGTTGCCCTGAAATGAAGGTTCTCCACTCCCAGTCCTTCTATACCTCCTTCACTAACCCTCCTGGATCCAAGAATCCCACCTCGTTCCAGCGTGAGGGAGAGCACCAACGGACCCCAGTGTTACCAATGCGATGAGTGGAGCCACATTGCGAGGAACTGTCCCCTAAAGTCCAATCCCAGCGAACCTATGGAGGTCGGGAATACAAGAGGCTGAGTGCTCTGGGCGGGTGTCGGAAAAAAGGCCTATCACTTGTATCGCACTGTGAATGGAGTCAAACCAAGGTGCTTGTTGATTCTGGATGTCGCCACTCCGTCATCAGCCAAGAACGGATACAGGACCATCAGTGGCAGGAAGGGGAGAAGGTATCCATCACCTGTGTTCATGGATCCCAAGAAATCTACCCGGTAGTGGACATGGAGGAAAGAGGGGAAAAGAGACATGTGCGAGTCAGAGGCATACCAAACTTGGCAGAGGACATGATCATAGGCACCGACTACGTAGGGTTCCCAGATCTGCTGTCGCGTGCGGTAAGAACATACCTGGTTGAAGGGGGCTCCCTTTTTCATGGAGAATGTCGAAGGGGGTAGTTATAAGACAAAGAAGACCCGCAAGGAAAAAAGGGACCACAACCGGTCTGTGGTGTTGAACAGGTTGGTTGACCACCCTTCTACTTCCTCAGTTGTAGACGGGGAACAGGGGTCCCCTCACAGCTTCAGAGCAGCACAGAAGGAAGATCGCACCTTGGGAAACCCTGGGCTCAGACAGTGGAGGAGGAAGATGATCAGGTAGGGGTTTACTGTACAGGAGGGTGAGAAAACCAACGAGATAATAAAGCAACTCCTAGTCCCGGCCCCTTTTCATGACCAGGTCCTCCATTTAGCGCATAATCAAGCGGGTGGGGGCCATTATGGAAGAGAAAAAAACGAGGAATACCTCTTGCGCCGCTTTTATTGGGCTGGGGTCTTCCCTGACATCCGGCGCTTTTGTGCGGCTTGTCCCCTGTGTCAATGGTGCAACCCCTCCCACATTCCTGGGGCACCCCTTTGTCCCCTTCCTATAATAGAGGTACCCTTTAACAGAGTGGGAATGTACCTGATGGTTCCTTGATCGCTTACACCCGGGGTGCCGCTACATATTGGTACTGGTTGACTATGCAATCAGATACCCCGAGGCCATACCTCTCACCCGCATGACAACCAGTAGTGTTGTGCAGGCGATGATAGGGTTCTTCAGCCAGGTGGGCTTTCCCTGGGAAATCCTCACTGACCAGGGGACCCCCTTTATGTCTCGTCTCATGGCCAAAATCTGCGAAGTATAGGGAGTATGACAGATACGTACCTCGGTCTACCACCCCCAAACGGATGGCCTGGTGGAGGGGTACAACGGCATGATTAAAAACATTCTAAAAAAGAGCATCCTAGAAAATGGGAAGGACTGGGACAAACAGCTGCCTTTAACTCTTTTTGCGATCCGTACACATATACTGTCCTCGACCGGCTACAGCCCTTTCGAACTCGGGTTTGGGAGAAAACCCCGGACCTTGTTAGAAATGGAAGTGGAAAGGTGGGAAGACGAGGAAGATGAAGGGAGGGGGGTGCTTGATTATGCCGCTCAACTAAAGAAACGGCTATCCACATTGTGGGAGGAAGTGAGGCAGAACCTGTGTACGGCCCAAGTTAAACAAAAGAGTGGGAATGACCAGAGAGAATTACTAAGACACTTCCAGGTCGGAGACAAGTTCCTGCTCCTTCTTCCCTCTAAAGTCAATACGTTATTGGCCAAATGGCAAGGTCCCTACACAGTGCTAGCACAGGTCAACCCCTTCACCTACATGGTGGTGGTTCCTCATTCAGGGAGGGCGGGACAGATATACCATGTAAACCTCTTGAAGGGGTGGGTGGACAGACCAGAAGCGGCGTATATGGCCTCTACCAGCCTGCTGATAACAGACACCCAACCTCTGGCTATTCCGTTTCCCTCCAAGGGTGAGTCTGCCGAAACGGAGGATGTCCCCATGGGTGCCCAGTTGACCATAGCACAGGCCAAGACTCTCCACTCAATAGTGGATGCCTTCTGAGACGTTTTTCCCACACACCAGGCAGGACTCCCTTGATACACCATGACATTAGAACAGACGGGACTAAACCAGTTAGGTTGAGACCATATAGGATACCCGAGGCCAGACGGGGGGGTAGTGGAAGAAGAAGTAGAGGAGAAGCTACGCGATGGCATCATAGAACGTTGACACAAGAAGGGGAAGGAGGGTCCTAGGGGATGTATAACGACCAAACAATGCTACTACCCCTAACATAACAGTTACACCAATAGAAAGTAGCAATGGGTCAAGCAAACGAAAACTAAATATCTGTGTAAAAGAAGGTAGAACCAACTCAACTTATCAAAGGGACCAATGAAATCGCACCTAGGGTATTCATTCTTTATGAAAAAATTCCCATCAGTATCGACCGAGAACGCCCTTCATCATCTGGGATCCTTCACTCCATGAAGGAAAGACTGTATACCCACAGTGGATTGACAGATGTATAAGCTTAATCTAACCTGTGAGTCCCAGTGATTTATGTGATATGTAAGGGTGTCAGGTTCCAACTGAATAGCAGTGCAAGTAACGTGAAAAAATCATAAAGTGTGTATCAACAGATAAAATTGGATAGTGAAGGGGTGGAAAACTTTAATGTGCACCTCTTCACTCCCAAATCATAAAAAGAGTGCGAAAATAGTAGTATAAACAAATAACTACTAATGAGTATGTTAGGTCGACATGTTTCTGCAGACTAGGCGGAGCCAAAAGGTATCTTGCTGCTTCATCAGGACCACCATTAACGCTACTGCTATAACATTAAATACAAATATAGGTATAAAAAGGTATTTTATCACATGATTGTGATTTCAATCAATCTTCTCCTGACTTCGTGGTCCGAAAAGTGCAACAAGGTGCCCAAAAAGCACACAAACAGATACATAAAAAAGAAACATACAACAGTTAGTCATGTTTTCGTTATTGCGTCTTGCACTTTATGAGGCAATGCTCGCATTTAAAGCACACACCCAATGTATGTATGCCTTCTCTAAAATAGGCACACATCCGTTCAAATGCGCACCAATTTACACTCTCACTCACCTCTGTGGCAGTAGAGGACATCTCTACCTCACCTGGCTACAGCGCAGGTAATGGGAGCACCGCTCTAATAAACAAATGTAGAAAAGAACGGATTTAGAAAAGGGACGTAAGGATTATCAAATTCACACAGCTTCTATGGCACCGAAAATAGTGTGGTGACGTGTATTTAATTCTCTCTCCTCGGGTCCCGGTACCACTGTCAGACCGGCCCGCCGATTCCTCGCATATATATGCATGCATGTTACTGTCAGAGAGCCCGATTACAAAAATGTGCCTCGACTCGAGCGTTTTTCATACCAGCATACTCGTTGTTTGTTACACAAAATTACTGGCACCCACTCACTGTCCACTCGTGCGCTATACCGACACTCCAACCAACATGGTATCTTTTAAGCAAGCTCCAATATACCGTGCCTCGCCAGTTTGCAGCACTGCCTCGTTCGGTCAAGATTCACTCAGCGCAAAATCGTACCATATTTGAACTACTAGGAGTTTGCTCCTTCCTGGTTAACTAAAAAAGGTGACGAGTGTTTACCGTGCTGCACTCTCGTTGCCTAAGCTCGCAGAACGTGGACACAATTCGTTTTTTTATTTGAAAACCCTATTCAGTAGTCCGAATCATCAACCCTGTGATGTTCTATAGGGAAGTCCCATAGGATACAATATTTACAGTAACGAAAGCTGTCACCCGAAAGCATTGCGGGACAATTTGCCGTATGGGCAATTTTTGCGAATACATAGCAATTGCTCTACCAAATCTGCTTTTGAAAACCATGCTAAGACGCTTGAAGTCAATTTGGCAGATAAAGGATATCCAAAACGGTTGATCCACAGATCCAAGAAAAGGGCTTTAAACAATAACAGAGAAAGCCTGCTCGAGCTTTTACCCCCAAAGCCAAAGCAAGAACGTATCACTTGTGTGAATACGTTCTGTACACAGTCTAATCAGATACAGAAAATCATCAGGAAGCATTGGGGAATCCTAAACACTGGAACAGATACACTACCACCACCACTCTTCGCATTTAAATGGGGACAAAACCTCAAGGACCAATTTGTCCATGCAAGACCGAAAGTTAGTATCCCCCGAGCAGTAGGGACACTTTGGGATATGCCAGCCGTCACGGGCCACCACCCCTGTGGCAATTGTGCAGTCTGTCCCCAAACATCAAAACATCTAGTATTGATAGTGGCACCAACCGACCGTGGCAAAAACGAAGGTTCACCAATTGTAACAGCCAGAACCTCGTATATTTAATCACTTGTCCCTGCAACATGAAATATGTAGGGATGACCACGGGTAAGGTAAAAATGCGCTTCTCTGAGCATAAAAGTTCGATTAGATGCTGCAGACAAGCAACCAGACTGACGAACCACTTTATAGAGGCGAAACATCAGCCCACCGACCTAAGGTGGACAGTTATTGAACAGCTGCTAATTCCCCCTCATGTGACTGATGTCAGTACATTTCTGTTCAAACTGGAGCAGAAATGGGTATACAGATTAAACTCAGATAAGATTGGGCTTAACGAGGACATTCCTTGGATGTCACTGTGAAGTGATATGGAGACAGCCATCTCAAGCTTGCACTCTGATAATGTATGCTATATCCCTGTTGTCTGAAATCGATCTTCTGCACTGCTGATCCCTGTTAAATCATGTAGTTCATGCACTGGCTGGTATTACCTGTAAGTCCCATAATGAGAATATCCCATGATGCACCTTGTCTCCAACCACGGACCATACTGTGCACTTGTCCATAAATCCGACATTAAACATTGTAGTATAAACGTGATCTAGAGAGTCTCACAACCGATTATACTATTTGAACAGCTTGTTGTCGTGTCTGCAGACAACTATTAAACATAATAATATAGCCACTTCTCGTAGTTTTATGCAAACTCATTATATTAATATGGACACTTTTTTTAACTGTAAATATTGTTTCCTATGGGACTTCCCTATAGAACATCACAGGGTTGATGATTCAGACTATTGAATAGGGTCCAATATCTGTGTGTAGTGAACCCCGTAATGCCATACTTCTACGTACTGCCAAAAGTACGCAAAACACAACGGCCACCGCCAGGGTGCCCCATTATATCGGGCATAGGTTCATTGTTAGAACCCTTATCAACGTTTGTCGACTTCTTTCTTAAACCCATGGTAAGAGAGATGCCGACTTTTTTGAAAGACACCAAAGATGTGCTTATGATCTTACCTGATATACAGTACGACATAGATCTGGACCTACTTGTATCTTTCGACGTAGAGAGTTTGTACACGTCCATACCTCAAACTGAAACCCTGGAGGTAGTGGAAACTCTCCTCGCGGCCAGGGATTTGAACTCTATTACACCAGTCAGAATAATCATGACACTGGCCTCATTGGCTATGACTGAGAACTTTTTCCAGTTCGAGGACACTGTCTACTTGCAGATTAGCGGGACTAGTATGGGCAGCGTTTTTGCCCCCAGTCTCGCTAATCTGTATGTGCACAGGTTTGAGCAGGATCATATCCTCATCAACACCAACCCCTATCTTAGGTGTTTGCGTCTCTGTAAACGTTACATAGATGACATGTTGGTGATATGGTGAGGGACAACTGAAGAGTTAATGAACTTTCACGAATGGCTGAATGGGAGAAATCGGTTTTTGAAGTTTACCATCTAATATAACAAACACCAGTTAGCATTTCTGGACCTATTGATCACAATGCTATATCCCTGTTGTCTGAACTCGATCTTCTGCACTGCTGAACCCTGTTAAATCATGTAGTTCATGCACTGGCTGGTATTACCTGTAAGTCCCATAATGAGAATATCCCATGATGCACCTTGTCTCCAACCACGGACCATACTGTGCACTTGTCCATAAATCCGACATTAAGCAAGGTAGTGTATACGTGATCTAGAGAGTCTCACAACCGATTATACTATTTGAACAGCTTGTTGTCGTGTTTGCCGACAACTATTAAACATAACAATATAGCCACTTCTCGTAGTTTTATGCAAACTCAGTGTATTAATATGGACACTTTTTTCTTACTGCAAATATTGTATCCTATGGGACTTCCCTATAGAACATCACAGGGTTGATGATTCGAGCTACTGAATAGGGTTTTCAAATAAAAAAACGAATTGTGTCCACGTTCTGCGAGCTTAGGCAACGAGAGTGCAGCAGGGTAGACACTCGTCACCTTTTTTAATTAACCTTGGTGTCAGTACCAGTACTCCCCTTTTAGCTCACTTTGGTGGCAGCAAATTGGTCCAATGAGAAATCGAGGATTGTGTTTGCACATCATACACGATCGGGATGTCATGTAAATACGGACCTTTAATTGAAGAGGACTACATTACCCAGAAGTGGTACCGGGACCCAGGGAGAGAGAATTAAATACACGTCACCGCACTATTCTCAGTGCCATAGAAGCTGTGTGAATTTGATAATCCTTACGTCCCTTTTCTAAATCCTTTCTTTTCTACATTTGTTTATTAGAGCGGTGCTCCCATTACCTGCGCTGTAGCCAGGTGAGGTGGAGTTGTCCTCTCCTGCCACAGAGGTGAGTGAGAGTGTACATTGGTGCGCATTTGAACGGATGTGTGCCTATTTGAGAGAAGGCATGCATACATTGGGTGTGTGCTTTAAATGCGAGCATTGCCTCATAAAGTGCAAGACGCAATAACGAAAACATGACTAACTGTTGTGTGTTTCTTTTTTATGTATCTGTTTGTGTGCTTTTTGGGCACCTTGTTGCACTTTTTGGACCACGAAGTCAGGAGAAGGTTGATCGAAATCACAATCAGGTGATAAAATACCTTTTTATACCTATATTTGTATTTAATGTTATAGCAGTAGTGTTAATGGTCTTGATGAAGGAGCAGGATACCTTTTGGCTCCGCCTAGTCTGCAGAAACATGTCGACCTAACATACTCATTAGTAGTTATTTGTTTATACTACTATTTTCGCACTCTTTTTATGATTTGGGAGTGAAGAGGTGCACATTAAAGTTTTCCACCCCTTCACTATCCAATTTTATCTGTTGATACACACTTTTCACTTTATGATTTTTTCACGTTACTTGCACTGCTATTCAGTTGGAACCTGACACCCTTACATATCACATAAATCACTGGGACTCACAGGTTAGATTAGGCGTATACATCTGCCAATCCACTGTGGGTATACAGTCTTTCCTTCATGGAGTGTAGGATCCCAGATGATGAAGGGGGTTCTTGGTCGATACTGATGGGAATTTTTTCATAAAGAATGAATTCCCTAGGTACGATTTCATTGGTCCCTTTGATAAGTTTAGTTGGTTCTACCTTCTTTTACACAGATACTTAGTTTTTGTTTGCTTGAATCATAGAACGTTCCCACAGTCCATGGTGTTCACCGGTGGACCTGGTACCAAAACCCAATGGCTTCCTCAGATTCTGTGTTGATTTAAGAAGACTGAATGCTATCTCCCTGTTTGATACTTACCTCATGTCGTGCGTGGATGAAATGATAGACAAATTAGGTTTAGCCAGATACTTGACCATGCTTGACCTAACCAAGGGCTACTGGCAGATATCCTTGGCGTCTTCAGCTCGGGAGAAAACAGTCTTTTCCACCCGTCAGGTCTGTATCAGTTCAGGGTCTTGCCCTTTGGCCTCCACGGTGCCCCAGCCACTTTCCAAAGGCTGATGGATGTGGTGTTAAGAGCACATCAAGCATATGCAGCCGCCTATCTGGACAACATTTTGGTCTTTATACTCACCTGGCAACAACACATCATCGACATTAGAGCGGTTCTCACCAGCCTCATACATGCAGGGCTCACTGCTAACCTCATGAAGTGCATGCTAAACACAAATGCGATCAGGGACCTGGGATACAACATACAGGAGGGGAAGATACGACCATAGGTGGACAAAGTTGAGGCCATTAAAACCCTGGAAATGCCCTCCACGAAGAAGGGATAAGGGCCTTGCTGTGTTTGGTTGGCTATTACCGACGCTTCTTTCCCTGGTTTTTGGAGGTGGTGGCTCCACTAACCAACCTCTTGTGGAAAGCTCACCCCAACACCTTAGGGGAATGGCCGCCCTGTCAGCAGCAGAGCTTTGAGACACTGAAGGAGTTGTTATGTCAAGTCCCGGTCCTCATCTGTACCGACTTCACAAAAGAATTTACGCTGCAGACCGATGCTTCTGACAGGGGGCTGGGGCTGTCTTATCCTATCACGATGGGATTGGGGACCTGCACCCCGTGGTGTTCCTGAGCCGTAAGCTGCTACCGCGGGAGGCTTGTTACTCCATGGCAGAGAAAGAATGGCTGGCCATCAAATAGACTGTCAATAAACAAAAAAAGAGTGTCTTAAGAAGTAGGCTAAACCACAGTAGGGAGCAACAGACTTAAGAGATTGGAAACAACCACACTGGGATGTTAAGTAAAGCCCTCACTCACCACCTAGTGATGACATGCTTCATCATCGGGCCCCACCAAAGAGACCGAGTGTCTCTTTGGTGTGCTACAACGCCAGATGTACTGCGGAGCGGGATGGTGAGTTCAGGACGTGTTGAGTGAGAGAAAATTAGTGAGTGATGAGGGTATTAAAATAGTCAGTAGTGTGTCAAAAGTAATTATTTATTCTATGACCACTAAAGACAGTATTTAAAATTAGATATGTGTAAGGAAGCAGTCCACTGGTATTGAGTGGTGGATTCCTAAGCGTTTCCACCACTCAATAACAGTGGAATGCTTCCTTACACATATCTAATTTTAAATACTGTCTTTAGTGGTCATAGAATAAATAATTACTTTTGACACACTACTGACTATTTTAATACCCTCATCACTCACTAATTTTCTCTCACTCAACACGTCCTGAACTCACCATCCCGCTCCGCAGTACATCTGGCGTTGTAGCACACCAAAGAGACACTCGGTCTCTTTGGTGGGGCCCGATGATGAAGCATGTCATCACTAGGTGGTGAGTGAGGGCTTTCCTTAACATCCCAGTGTGGTTGTTTCCAATCTCTTAAGTCTGTTGCTCCCTACTGTGGTTTAGCCTACTTCTTAAGACACTCTTTTTTTGTTTATTGATAATTAACCGGGGAACAAGAGTGTCAACCAACTCTCCCTACCTCTCTTCTTGTTAAAGCATCAAATAGATTGTCCAGTCCCTCCAGTACTATTTGTTGGGTCTCCCCTTACAGCTGTTTACAGAACATGCTCCTCTGGTGTGGTTGGCCCAGAACAAGGATACCAATGCCTGTATCCTGTGTTGGTTTCTTGCACTGCAGCACTTTCATTTCAGATGGCTCACCAGCCTAGCTCTCAGCAGACCAATGTGGACTTTCTCTACCATTCTGCGGCTTTCTCATGGCCTGATCGGCCATGCCTTGTCGGGATGCACTTTCGACAAGGCACCCTCGGAGGACGACTGCTGGAAACCCGGGGGTACCGCTGAGGTGTGCTCGGCATCCTCAGAAGGGCGGAGCCTCAACCCTCACGTGTGGCCGGAAGCGACCTCGACTTACACCACAGTGGAGAAGGAAGGTGGTCAGGTGGTGGAAGCCGAAAAAGAACGAGCAGCAACAGGAGGAAAACCTGCGAAGGAAAAAGCGGAGGAGATGGAGCAGGCGAGCGACGTGGAAGACACGGAGCAGGAGAGCGACGCAGAGGAGAGGGCAAAGGACACAGAACGAACGAGAGACGAAGAAGTCGATGTCGGATCAGCGGTGATCATATCCCCTGAGGAAGGCGCTAAGGACGAGGCAGCGGTGGCTCTATCAGGTAGCCACTGCTGTAGGCAAGTGGCTCAAACAACTAGGCAACTGGTGGGTGGGTGGGCCTTTACCCATGCTTTTTTTACGGGCCTATAAACAGGCCCAAGCTAAAGGCAGAACAGAGACATAACCGGACCCAGGTCTGAGGACAGAGAGAACCCCCACCATGAAGTGGAACGGACCCCGCACTCTCTCACATCCCACTGTCGTGTAGTTCTGTTTTTTCTTTCACTTACTTACCACTGTCCATCCATGTGAAGTAACATGTAGAGCCCCGACCCAAGCACTCCCTACACCCCTGAGGAAATCTGTTACTGTGTTAGTGGCAAGGGACAAGAACACTAATAGCCTCTTCCTTTTGTTTTTGTTTCTACCGTGGGGGAAAGCATGGCAAGGAAACATATCGAACTGGAGCTGTTTCGAGAAGGAACCCTGAGGCCCCTGCACCAAGGACTTACCACAAAGGCGGATGCTTGGATCCCCTTCTGTTTAGTTGATCGTTGTAGTGACCACAGAATGACAATTAAACACCCTTTATGCATCTACCGCTGTCTCCCATGGTTTGTTGTCCTGTGACAATCTCGTTACGTACAACCCTAGAGGAAGTTGAGGGTGATGTTAGTGATAGCGTGAGCAGAAAATCACCTGGCCCTGATGGGGTTTCAATAGATCTTATTAAAAGCAACATTGATGTGAGAGGGATGGGCAGAAGAAGAAACTAGGAGGCCGGATTACGGGCTCAATGATGGTGTTTTTATTTGAGTTGACAGCATTAGAAAATAAAGTCAATAAAATAGGGTTGTGGATGTAAAAAGTCTTCTCTCCTGAATGGTGACTGGGTCGTCTGTTTCGTGGTTCTTGGGCATTCTTCCGATGGCACGGAGGATATCCCAGGAGGCTCGCAGGAGAGAGAAGCAACACAAAGATGCGGTTAGCACTCTGGGTACAATAGTCACTGTTTCGGGACGATGTGGTGGAGGAGGTCTGTTTGTTTGAGGCAGGCCCCCGCCTGACGTTTTCTAATGTGGTTCCTCTTTGCTTCGCTGCACCTCTTGTGCCCTGTGGAAGGCACCAGCTATCTCAACGACTCTCTCAAATGTTAACTGAGTATGCTACCTAACCCATTTCTGTGCAGCGGGATACAAGGAAGAGAGAAACTGTTCTAAAAAGATTTTCTCCATTATAGCCTCTTTGGTCGATGTCAGGGGTTTCAACCACTGGTTAGTCAGGTCCCAAATCCCTTAGGAGAGAGTGCGTGGTGTCTCTTAAGGACCTTCTTTTATCTGGTGTAGACGGATCCTATAAGTCTCTTTGTCCAATCCCAACTTTTCCAGAATGTCACTTTTCACATCTTCATAGGGGGTGATGCCAAGAGGGTTCGCCTCCTGGTAGGCGGCCTGCATGACGCCTGTCAACAGGGGTCTTAGGAACTGCCCCAATTTGTCCTCTGTTCATCCTGCAGTCCAAGCCATGAACTCAAAATTAGAAAAAAAGAAATCGGGGTACTCCCCAGTGACGTATTTTTGTAGGACCACCGATGGTAGAGGGGAAAAGCCTCTCTATTGGCCCACTGTATCAGCTAACCGACCAAACGTGGTTTCCTGGGTTTGGTTCTGTTCTGTCAGGGTCTTGTGTAGTCTTTCCCTGTCCTCCTCAGTGATGGCCAGGAACCTCTCCATGACCTAGCCCAGTTTTTCCTGCCCTTCTGCTATTTTCTTCATCGCGGCCTCCATCTTCCCGGATCCCACCTCTGACACTAGGTGATGGTGTTTTTATTTGAGTTGACTGCATTAGAAAATAAAGTCAATAGAATAGGGTTGCGGATGTAAAAAGTCTTCTCTCCCGAATGGTGACTGGGTCGTCTGTCTCGTGGTTCTTGGGCGTTCTTCTGTTGGCAGGGAGGATATCCCAGGAGGCTTGCAGGAGAGAGAAGCAACAAAAAGAAGTGGTTAGCACTCTGTCCTTGTACTGGTCTGGCAGGACAGAACCCTTCACTATTTGTAAAGAAGCCCGTAGGGTTGCAGCATATGCAAAGAAAACAAAAGAAGGATGGACTGAATAGCAAAGGAAAAATAAAGTATCCGCAAGAAAAACAAGAACCCAGAGGTCCAATGTCTTGATTGAATGTTGTGTAACACCCTGGGATACTTCTGATCCGGCGCAACCAGATCAAACACAGAAGTCCCACTTGACAGTAGTAAAGCCACCTGAGTTACCACAGGATGAAGTGATATGGCGTGAGGGATCGGGGTAGGTGTAGGGGTTGGTGGGGGACACACGTACACAGTGAATACACGCAGTGAACCCTTAAACTACCCTCCCATTACTCCCTCCCTGCACTCCCTCCCAAGCCACCTACTGCGTCAGCCGCAACTCTCCTGAGCTGCGGCAGCTTTCTAGCGTCCTCCGGGGGTGTCCACCACTTCTCCGTCCAGGCGTCGAGTCCTCCGTCTTCCTCTAGGTCCTGGTTGTTGAAGCCCTCCATGGTATCCTTCTCGTCATCCGTGCAGCTCGGCTCCCGATATAGTTCCTGCAGCCTGGCGTCTTTCTTCCATAATGCGTCCTTTGAGCACACCAAAAAGCCTTCCTGGTTTTCTGGCTCTGTCTTTAGTGGGCGTGGCCCCGCCCCTCCGTGTCCTGATTGGTCCTCCCCACTCAGCTGTTCGTGACGTCCCTGTAGGCAGGGAGAAGAGGATGGCTTTAACTCTTGCTTCCCCAGTCCTGGTGTGTTGCTATCGGTGGTTGCAGTGTCATGGGGATATAAAGGCAGGAGCAATATCGTGGCAGTCCCGTCAGCCCTCTCACATCCCCCTTCCCTAACTTTCTTGCCTGCAAGACAAGCATTTGCAATGCAATAGGTCTTGCATTAGGAAAGTTTGAGCTATTGGTATTGTAAATGAAATTTTTTTTATTTGTGTTTTGTTTTTGAAAATAGCAAAATTAATAGCTTTGTCATTTACAATGCCAATAGTTATAACTTTCGCAAATGTGACACCTATAGCATTTGTAATGCAATATGAGTTGTATTTACATGACTTACATGTATTGATATTACAAATAACAATGGCTTTTAATTTTTTTCCAATAATTAATAATTAAATGAAAGTTATTGTAATTTATAATGGCAATAGCTTAAAGTTTTGTAAATAACGTTTGTGAAGATTATGTTCAGTGTATTTTATTGTGACGAAAATCCAAGAACAAATGTGAAATATTAACATCTTTTTGTTACATTTGTACTAAAGCTTGAAAATTGAGAGAACATATGTGAACCAGGTGTTGTTGAATGGTTGCACAAATTGATGCTGTGGTGGCGCTGAGTGATGTTGTGATGGTGAACAAGTGATGCTGTAGCGTTCAGTGATGCTGTGGTAGCGCATAGTGATGTTGTGGTGCCCCTGAGTGATGCTGTGGTGGTGCCGAGGGATGCTGTATGCTATGCTATGTTTTGTTTTGCTATCCTATGTTTTGTTTTCTTATGCTGTGCTATGTTTTGCTATCCTATGCTTTGATTTGTTATGCTATGCTATGCTGTATTTTGTTATGCTAGGCTATGCTTTGTTATGCTATGCTATGTTTTGTTATGATATGCTATGTTTTGCTGTGTTTTATTATGCTATGCTTTGTTTTGCTATGCTATGTTTTGTTATGCTATGTTTTCTTGTGTTTGGTATGCTATGTCTTGCTATGCTATTATATGTTTTGTTTTGCTATGCAATGTTTTGTTGTGTTTTGTTAAGCTATGCTATGTTTTGTTGTGTTTTGCTATGTTTTGTTATGCTACGTGTTGTTTTGTTATGCTATGTTTTATTATGTTATGCTATGTTTCGTTTTGCTATTCTATGCTTTGATTTGTTATGCTATGCTATGTTTTGTTGTGTTTTATTATGCTATGCTATGTTTAGTTTTGCTGTCCTATGCTTTGTTTTGTTATGCTATGCTATGTTTTGTTGTGTTTTGTTATGCTATTCTATGTTTTGTTGTGTTTTGCTATGCTATGCTTTGTTATGCTATGCTATGTTTTGTTATGCTATGTTTTGTTGTGTTGTGTTTTATTATGCTATGCTTTGTTTTGCTATGCTATGTTTTGTTATGCTATGTTTTGTTATGCTATGCTATGCTTTTGTGGGGTTTCGGGAGGGTTGTCAAAGAGGTTGACTGACACAGGTTTTCCGGGTAGTGAAGGTTTTATTATTTTATAGTGTCTAGGTTTTTGTACAGGCACTCTGTAGAAGGGCAGGGGTGGATCTGTTTCCTCCGTGGTGGTTCTTCCCGCTCCGGGCCGTCTTTCCCACTGCCTCCTGGGAGTCGTAGGCCGTCTCTCCGCCGTCTCGAGGGCCTCACGATACCGGCAAGGAAGAGAAATAAAATGGTCTGAGACACTCTTGCCTTTGTGTAGAGTTCATACAGGGAAAAGGGGTGAGGACAACACACGTGCACACCCGTACCCAGAACAAGTGACCTGACCCAGTGCAAGGGGGGGGTCTGTGCAGTGGGAATCTCGTGTCCCCAGGGAGGCTTGCCCCGTCTAATGCCCGCCCACCCGCTGAATCTTGACCGTACCTGGTCGAGCCACACTTCAGAGGAAGTGTGGCTGGGCGATGCGCGGTCCCGTTGGCCTCCTGGCTTGCAGCTGTAGTCGCCGTCACGGTCGTCCTCCTTTGGTGGGGCCGGCGTCTCTCCCGTAGCCTCCTCTGAATTCCTCTTCACCTGATGTTCTTTCTCCGTCCTCCTCCGACCTTGCTGTTCGTACCCCGCCTCCTTCCTCCGATCTTCTTCCACGTACTCCGTCTCCGTCCTCCGCTCTTCGTCCTCGTACTCCGCCTCCGTCCTCCGATCTTCTTCCTCGCACTCCGCCTCCGTCCTCCGATCCTCGTCCTCGCACTCCGCCCAATCCGCTCCGCTCTCTCTCCACTCTCGCCACCAGTCTCCTTCTCCGCCTCCGGGTGTCTCGCACACCTGCGTGGATTCGGGGATGGGTTTTACCTCTGCAGGGAAGGAGTGTCTCCAGTCTGGTTCCGCCCCCTTAAAGGTGCAGGGATACAAGGACTCCACGCCGGGCCGGCATCCGATGACATCCGGGGTATTCCAGGCCTCGGTGTGCTGTACAAAAAGAGGAGATACATTAATAGGCATACCAGGGGGCCCCGTGTCCGGGTCCACCACGTCACACACCTCCCCCCTTGGATTCTCCCGATCGGGGAGAGGAAACCGGGACAGGAAGTCCGCGTTGATATTGTCAGACCCCTTCCGGTGCCGGACCTGGAACCGAAAGGGTTGTAAGGCCAGGAACCATCGCATGACTCTCGGGTTGTTCGAGATGTTCCTGCTCATCCATACCAGGGGGGCGTGGTCGGTGTACAACACGAATGTACGCCCCTCCAGATAATACCTTAACTTGTCGACTGCCCAACGGATGGCAAGGCACTCCTTTTCGATGGTCGGATACCTGACCTCCCTGGGGAACAATTTCCTGCTTATGTACAGGATGGGCTTCACACCCCCCTCCCCCGTGTCCTGAGACAAAACGGCCCGATGCCAAAGGCTGAGGCGTCGGTATGCAAAATGAAAGGTTTAGCGAAATCTGGGGATGTCAGAACCGGGCTCGTCGTGATTGCCTTTTTAAGTGTCTGGAACGCCTTCCACATGGCAGGAGAGGGGTTGTGGTAGTCTACGCTGGCTTTCGTTTTCTTGAGAGTGAGAGTGTCTGTCAGTGGCGCCGCTACATCCGAAAAAGCCGGTATGAATCTCCGGTAGTAGCCTACCAAACCTAGAAAGGCCCGCATGTCTTTCATGTTTTTGGGAAAAGGGGTGTCCACGATGGCCCTCACTTTTTCAATCTGCGGCTCTATGGCACCGTGTCCCAGAAGATATCCCAAGTATTTGACCTTCTGGAATCCAATCCTGGATTTCTTTGAGTTCACATGAAGTCCGGCCTTTTTCAGTTGTTGTAGTACTATCCCTAGGTGGTTAAGGTGTTCCTCCCACGATGGACTGAAAATTATTATGTCATCCAGGTATGCTGAGCAATACCGGTGATGCCCCCGCAAGACCGTATTCATCAGTCTCTGGAAGGTGGCGGGGGCACCATGAAGACCGAAAGGCAGGACAGTGAACTCGTACAGTCCATCGGGCGTTGCGAATGCTGTCTTCTTTCTGTCTTCCTCCCGTAATGGCACCTGCCAATACCCTTTGGTCAGGTCTAATGTGCTTATGTATTTCGCGTCCCCGAGCTTCTCGATGAGCTCATCGATTCGGGGAATGGGATAGGAGTCGAAAGTGGACACCGCGTTCAAAGCACGAAAGTCCATACAGAAGCGGCTACTGCCGTCAGGTTTCGGCACCATTACTATGGGCGAGGACCACTCGCTCCTGGACGGCCGGATCACCCCTAATCTGAGTATCTCATCCACATCTCTCCCTATTGCGTCCCTCTTGGCAGCGGGTATTCTGTACGGTCGCTGTTTGACCGTGGTACCTACGGGAGTCTCTATCCTGTGCTCGGCCAGAGTGGTCCTGCCGGGGAGGTCAGAGAAGATAGGCGCAAACGACTGTAGCACGTTTCGTAGATCCTCCTGCTCGTTCCTGTACAGCTCATCATTGACAACTAGATCCTCCAGGGTGGTCGTCGGGGAGGTGTTGCTTGGGGTTACCAGATGGGCAGCCACCGGCTTCGGTCCCAGCCATTTCTTTAATAAATTGATATGGAATATCTGGGTCTTCTTCGCTGAGAGACGCAACCGGTAGGTGGTTCTACCAATGGTTTCGGTGACTTCGTAGGGGCCCTGCCATTCGTTCTGGAACTTCTTGGACGTCGAGGGCAGAAGTACCAGGGCCCAGTCGCCAACACTGAGAGACCTCCATTTTTTTCCTTTGTTGTATTGCACTTGCTGTTGTTTTTGACTTTCTTCCAGATGAGTAAAAGCGAGCTCTCTGATTTTTCCCAGTTTGTTCTTTAAGTTTGTACTGTATTCCAGCAGGTTTCTGGTCTCTCCTGTCTGTTCCGTTTCCCAGACTTCTTTCGTCATGTCAAGCAAGCTCCTGGGTTGTCTTCCATAGAGCATCTCAAAAGACGAGCACCCCAGACTGCTTTGCCTTTGCCCACGGATAACGTATAGGGCCAGAGGCAAAAGGGCGTCCCAGTCTGTGTGGTTCACTGTTATCATTTTCTTTAGTACAGTCTTCAATGTTCTATTATAGCGCTCTACCAGCCCATCGGTTTGAGGATGATACACCGAGGTTTTGATCTGGTGTAGTCCTAACAGCTGGCATACTTCCTGCATGACCCTAGACATGAATGGGGTCCCCTGGTCCGTGAGGATTTCCTTGGGAAACCCCACTCGCGAGAACAACTCCAAGAATTTGTCCGCTATGTTTCGGGAGGTAGGGGCCTTCAGGGGAAACGCCTCCGGGAATCGGGTGGCGTAATCCACAACGACAAGGGCGTATTTGTACCCCCTTTTGGTTGGGGTTAACGGACCGATCAGGTCCATGCCTACTCTCTCAAAGGGGGTTCCGATGACAGGGAGAGATTGCAAGGGCACCGCTGGAGGTCTCTGGGTGTTTTTCCTCTGACACAGATCACATGTTTGACAGTGTTTTTTTATATCGTTGTATATACCCGGCCAGTAGAAGTTCCTGAGCACGTTCTGCGTGGTTTTTTCGCTCCCGATATGGCCGGCTAATAGATGGGTATGTGCATAGAACATGATCTGTTCGCGAAAACAGGTTGGCACCAGTAACTGCATCGGATCGTCCTGGGAGGCCTGTCGATATAGGAGATCTGCCTTGATCAAAAAACGGGGGTATCTGTGAGGGGGGTTATTCAGTTCGCTGTGTGCTTGCTCCCAAGCATTAAATAAGGTGTCATCGTTGGCCTGTGCAAAGCGGAAACTCCTGTCACCCTCCCACGGACCAGTGGACAGGAGAGTAGGAACCGCTACCTCATCCTTGCTGTCCTGGTGCAGACGTCCTTTAAACAGGTCAAGGAAATGGGGATTGTCTGTACCCAGGATCAGATGTTCGGGCAGGGAGTCCAGCACCCCCACTTTCACAACCAGTGTTTCCATTCCCTCCACCCCAATGGGGAGGTGAGCTACCGGGTATTCCTTCACATCTCCGTGGACACATTTAATGAATACACTTGCGTCAGGCATTACCTGAAGGGGCTTCACGTAGCACCCTTGGATCACTGACTGTTTACACCCGGAGTCTAGGAGTGCCCTAACCACCATCCCATTGACCGTAACACTCATGTGGTAGGAGCCTACTAGCTCCGCTGAATAAAGGACCGCCTTGGGTAGATAATTGATGTCCATAGGTTCTTCCGGGGCCCGTTTCTGGGGGCAGAGGCGAGCGATGTGGCCCCACTGTCCACAGTCAAAGCACTGCGGACCCCGGAAAGGTGGTTGTTCTGCGGCCGTTGGTCGAGGGGGGGGAGGAAGCAACCCAGGGGGAGCCCTCATCCGGCGTTCGGGTCTTGGCGGGGGGTTTCGCAGATCTTTCTGGTTCGGTGTTGTGTAGCCGTGGCTGGGCTCTGGCATAGGTGGAGGCCATTTCCATTGCCTGGGCTGTGGATAGGTTAAAATGCTGGCGGAGCCACCTCTGTGTCCCATAGGGGAAGGCTTTGAGGTATTGCTCCAGATATATTTTGTCCATTATCTGCTCTTTTGAGCTTGTTGTCGGGGTAAGCCATTTGTCTGCTGCAGTCTTCAGGCGGAAAAACAATGTTTTTGGATTGTCCCCGGCTTGCCCTCTTTCCTTCCGGAAGCGTACACGATACGCTTCTGATTCCAGACCCAGGTGATCAAGGATGATGGTTTTGATCTGTGCGTATGGCGTTTGGCCGTTTCCATTAGCAACCTGATAGGCTGCTTGTGCCTCGCCGCTCAACAATGGAGCTAAAAAGAATGGCCATTTCTCCAGAGGCCAACCACATGCCAGAGCCACCCTTTCGAAATTGGTTAGGAAGGCGTCAGGATCCTCGCCGCTAACATATTTCTGAAGTGAAATGCCTGCGGGGGTAGGGGGGGGTCGACTCTCACGGGCTGGAATGCTGGCTGCTTCTCCCGTGCCCCGCATGCCCTCCAGCTGTTTCACCACGGTACTGCGAAATGTGTCCCTATCCAATTTTGCAGCGGCGAGTTGCTGTTCCATCGCCCATGCTAGCTGCTCCTGTCCCTTCACGAGTGCCTGTAGGATCGCATCCATCGTTGTGTCCCTGATGGTGTCTTCCGTTATGCCCGCATTCTCCACCACTTGTGGGGTTTCGGGAGGGTTGTCAAAGAGGTTGACTGACACAGGTTTTCCGGGTAGTGAAGGTTTTATTATTTTATAGTGTCTACGTTTTTGTACAGGCACTCTGTAGAAGGGCAGGGGTGGATCTGTTTCCTCCGTGGTGGTTCTTCCCGCTCCGGGCCGTCTTCCCCACTGCCTCCTGGGAGTCGTAGGCCGTCTCTCCGCCGTCTCGAGGGCCTCACGATACCGGCAAGGAAGAGAAATGAAATGGTCTGAGACACTCTTGCCTTTGTGTAGAGTTCATACAGGGAAAAGGGGTGAGGACAACACACGTGCACACTCGTACCCAGAACAAGTGACCTGACCCAGTGCAAGGGGGGGGTCTGTTCAGTGGGAATCTCGTGTCCTCAGGGAGGCTTGCCCCGTCTAATGCCCGCCCACCCGCTGAATCTTGACCGTACCTGGTCGAGCCACACTTCAGAGGAAGTGTGGCTGGGCGATGCGCGGTCCCGTTGGCCTCCTGGCTTGCAGCTGTAGTCGCCGTCACGGTCGTCCTCCTTTGGTGGGGCCGGCGTCTCTCCCGTAGCCTCCTCTGAATTCCTCTTCACCTGATGTTCTTTCTCCGTCCTCCTCCGACCTCGCTGTTTGTACCCCGCCTCCTTCCTCCGATCTTCTTCCACGTACTCCGTCTCCGTCCTCCGCTCTTCGTCCTCGTACTCCGCCTCCGTCCGCCGATCTTCTTCCTCGCACTCCGCCTCCGTCCTCCGATCCTCGTCCTCGCACTCCACCCAATCCGCTCCGCTCTCTCTCCACTCTCGCCACCAGTCTCCTTCTCCGCCTCCGGGTGTCTCGCACACCTGCGTGGATTCGGGGATGGGTTTTACCTCTGCAGGGAAGGAGTGTCTCCAGTCTGGTTCCGCCCCCTTAAAGGTGCAGGGATACAAGGACTCCACGCCGGGCCGGCATCCAATGACATCCGGGGTATTCCAGGCCTCGGTGTGCTGCACAAAAAGAGGAGATACATTAATAGGCATACCAGGGGGCCCCTTGTCCGGGTCCCCCACGTCACAGCTTTGTTACGCTATGTTTTGTTATGCTATGCTAAGCTTTGTCTTGTTATGCTATGCTATGCTGTGTTTTGTTATGCTATGCTATGTTTTGTTGTGCTATGCTATGTTTTGTTGTGGTTTGTTATGCTATGTTTTGTTATGTTATGCTATGTTTTGTAGTGTTTTGTTATGCTATGTTTTGTTATGCTATATTTTGTTTTGCTATGCTTTGTTATGTTATGCTATGCTTTGTTATGTTATGCTATGCTTTGTTTTGTTATACTATGTTTTGTTATGCTATGCTATGTTTTGTTGTGTTTTGTTATGCTATGTTTTGTTGTGTTTTGCTATACTATGTTTTGTTTTGTTATGCAAGGTTTTATTTTTCTACCTTATGCTTTGTTTTGTTATGCTATGCTATGTTTTGCTATCCTATGCTTTTTTTTGGTATGCTATGCTATGCTGTGTTTTGTTATGCTTTGCTATGTTTTGTTATGCTATGCTGGTGAGGGTGTGTGAGTGTGTGTGAGGGTGAGTGAGGGTGAGTGAGGGTGGGTGAGGGTGGGTGAGGGTGAGTGAGGGTGGGTGAGGGTGGGTGAGGGGGTGTGAGGGGGTGTGAGGGTGAGGGGGTGTGAGGGGGTGTTAGGGTGACAGGGTGAGGGGGTGAGGGTTTGTGAGTGAGGGTGTGTGAGGATGAGGGAGTGAGGGTGAGGGGTGTGAGGGTGAGTGGGTGTGAGGGTGTGTGAGGGTGTGTGAGGGTGAGGGTGTGTGAGGGTGAGGGGTTGTGAGGGTGAGGGGGTGTGAGGGTGAGTGAGAGTGTGTGAGGGTGAGGGGGTGTGAGGGTGTGTGCGGGTGTGTGAGGGTGAGGGTGTGTGAGGGTGAGGGTTTGTAGGGGTGAGGGGGTGTGAGGATGAGGGGGTGTAAGGGTGAGGGGGTGTGAGGGTGAGGGGGTGTGGGGGTGAGGGGGTGTGAGAGTGAGGCGGTGTGAGGGTGTGTGAGGGTGAGGGTGTGTGTGAGGGTGAGGGGTGTGAGGGTATGGCGGTGTGTGGGGTGAGGGGGTGTGAGGGTGTGTGGGGGGAGGGTGTGGTGTTGTGAGGGTTTGGGGTTGTGAGGGTGAGGGGGTGTGAGGGTGTGGGTAAGGGGGTGTGAGGGTGTGAGGTTGTGAGGGTGAGGGGGTGTGAGGGTGAGTGAGGGTGACAGGGGTGAGGGTGTGTGAAAGGGTGAGGGGGGTGAGGGTTTGTGAGTGAGGGTGTGTGAGGATGAGGGAGTGAGGGTGAGGGGGTGTGAGGGTGAGCGGGTGTGAGGGTGTGTGAGAGTGAGGGGGTGTGAGGGTGAGGGTGTGGGAGTGTGAGGGGTTGTGAGGGTGAGGGGGTGTGAGGGTGAGTGAGAGTGTGTGAGGGTGAGGGTTTGTGAGTGTGTGTGCGGGTGTGTGAGGGTGAGGGTGTTTGAGGGTGACAGTGTGTGAGGGTGTGAGGGTGAGGGGATGTAGGGGTGAGGGGGTGTGAGGATGAGGGGGTGTAAGGGTGAGGGGGTGTGAGGGTGAGGGGGTATGAGGGTGAGGCGGTGTGAGGGTGTGTGAGGGTGAGGGTGTGTGTGAGGGTGAGGGGTGTGAGGGTATGGCGGTGTGGGGGGTGAGGGGGTGTGAGTGTGTGTGGGGGGAGGGTGTGGTGTTGTGAGGGTGAGGGGGTGTGAGGGTGTGGGTGAGAGGGCGTGAGGGTGAGGGGGTGTGAGGGTGAGTGAGGGTGACAGGGGTGAGGGTGTGTGAGAGGGTGTGAGGGTGAGGGTGGGAGGGTGAGGGGGTGAGGGTGGAAGGGGGTGGTGAGGGAGTGTGAGGGTGAGTGAGGGTGTGTGAGGGTGTGGGGGTGAGATGGTGAGGGGGTATGAGGGAGGGTGAGGGGATGTGAGGGTGAGGGGGTGTTTCAGGGTGAGAGGGTGTTTGAGGGTGTGTGAGGGTGTGTGAGGGTGAGGGTGTGTGAGGGTGAGCATGTGTGAGTGTGAGGATGAGAGGGTGTGAGGGTGAGGGGGTGTGACAGTGAGGGTGTGTGAGGGTGAGGAGGTGTGTGAGGGTGAGGAGGTGTGTGATGGTGAGGAGGTGAGTGAGGGTGAGGGTGAGGGTGTGAGGGTGAGGGGGTGTGAGGATGAGAGGGTGTGAGGGTGTGAGGGGGTGAGGGTGAGTGAGGGTGAGAGGGTTGTGAGGGTGAGTGACGATGAGTGAGTGTGTGTGAGGGTGGGTGAGGGTGAGTGAGGGTGTGAGGGTGTGAGAGGTTGTGAGGGTGAGAGGGTGTGTAAGGGTGAGGGTCTGAAGTAAATGGTGGCAGGGCAGACATCATAAGACAGAGATGAGAGACTGCTGGTGACTGCGTTGGTCAGTTTCAGAATCAGGAGGGGCAGAGTCAGCACAGTCTGCGAGGGATCAACTTGTCTAAAGGCAAAGCATAACGGATGTAGCATTGCAGCTAGCAAGTCGAGTGTTTTCAAGCTGAGTGCACCTAGAGAGATGGAAACACAGCAACAGCATTTGAGGGGCAAGGCTACTGTACGAGTAGGCTTTCACTTCCATCCAGAAACAAGCTCTCTGCATTGCTGTGGTGGGGGAGCGGGAGCGCATTCCTTTGAAGTCTGATGCGGGGGCGGGGGAGTGGCAGCCTTTGAAGTCTGATTGGGGGGAGCGGAAGCCTTTGAAGTCTGATGCCGAGGCACAGACAAATGGTGGTGTGTGACGTGGCTGGCATTGTGCACGTGCCTGTCTCACATGAACTGTGTCTAATCCGCAGTTTTGGTAGGGTTTTCGGACCGCTTACTATAATCTCGCCACAATGCTTACGCATTGCTCAGCGAGACCTAAAAAGTATCTAGAGTTCCTTTGTTCTCGTTTCTTGTATTAGCCATTGTTGGATTTGACGATGACGTATGGGATGAACTTTGTATGTAGATAGTATGCAGGTGGTGTAGCCCCTGCCTGATTTCCAAGAACTCTTATGAATATTCATTCATACTGTGCGAGTCTATTGATGAAGTTATAGGGCGCTATTGTTCAGGGAAAACCCTCCTTCTGTGCCCAGGACTAGAACTAGATAAAGGTTCAATATAAAAGGCGTGTTACTGTGTAGTGTAAGGGAGGTAATATAGGTGAAGGTGTATGATATTACACAGGCCTATATTAGGGTGCCTACAAGGAACATAACAGTGTAACTTATCCTACAAGAAACATGTGGATGACATCAAGAGAAATTAATTAATGGAAATTTCCTTGAATAGTCCAATAAGGATATAAATATAAGGTAAATCTGTATAAATTTGGGGTCCTTTTTACGTTGGATGTGTTATCATTTATTTTGTAAAGGTATTAAGTAGGTTTTATATTAAAATCTTTGCAGAAAACAATATTCCTTAAAATATTCTCCAAACTCAACTGGAACAACAGGAAGTGGTTTTAGAATAACAGAGTGTCAGTAATAAATACCAGTATATATTTAAAAACTGGGGTTGGAGTTTGCAAGCCAACAATGAAGTTACTTCATAAGCTCTAATAAATGGGTGGTATAACATAACCACAAAATATGTATAAAAAAGACCTTGGAGCTAAAGGCAATTAGGATCCCTTTACCCAACCCAAGAATCTATTATACATCCCAGGGAAGGAGAAGCTGGGAAATGGCATGAAAGGGGTTGTTGGTATGATTAAGTACTGATGATCAGAACAAATGTTTTGAATAACTGAGCTTTTATATGTGACTATGTCCATTATTAATGTAATTGTGTACACATTTTTTATATGTTATAGAGAGCTGTGTTGACAAAAAAAATTTTTTCCTGAAGAAGGTGATGTTCATCAAGCTCAAACCACCGAAACGCTGCGTCAACAACTCTAAATTTTGTATTGTGATTTTTCAATGTATTATGATGATGAAACTATATAGCTAACTGTACATGTTCTGTGTTATTGTTACTGATATTATTTAGGGAAATATATGAATTGTCTTTTTAATGCTGATGGAATATAGGTTAGATCTCAACTCTAAGGAACTCCATTTGTGACCAAGTACAAATCCATGTATGTGCAGTTTTAGGATAATATTAGAACGCTTAAAAAAATGTATAAATGAGACCCATTTACATATTGTAAAGTTCAGTGTGTAGATATTGAAGTGAAAAGGGAGTGGTTATGAGAGTGGTCTTTATACTATTAGAATATTCAATACAAGGGGTGACTCTCTTTTTGCTTAATAGACCAGAGTAGGCCATATGAAGATTGAGAGGTGAATGGCAGCCCTTTTCACTCTTGATCGATTCTGGAGCTACCCGCTCTACTGTTAGAATGCTCTACTGTTAGTGGTACCTAACCTAGCCCAATCAGGAAAACAAGTCCAAGTTGTAGTCATCTCCAATAGACAGCGTAAAGTCCATGTGGAATGTAGGGCCTCTCAAAGAAGAACCTCAGTTTATAATGAATCTCTGCAAATAAATTGTATTTTCTACTGCACACTGGAATGTGTTGAACTTCAGAAACACAATGAGGGCTTAGACTTCGAAGTGAAAAACCAAGAGACAACCGTTGGGTTATTCCCAGACCTATAACAACAAACAACTAGAAAGGAGGGTCCTAGGGAATATTTACCGACCACGCAGTTACAGCCCCCATAACCAATGTATAATACAACCAAAGGTAACTGTGGGTCAACTATGTGTCAAAATGTCAAAATGTGTCTGGATGACTCATGTTAGTGCTTAAGAGAAATTATGAAAGCACCTAACAAGATATCGCTCTGTATGGGAAGATATCCATCAGTTACTCGCCCTTTGCCGCCCTTTCATCATTTGAAACACTTCCCAGAAGTGGAGAATCTTGGTTGTTGCCACCTTCTGTGCAAAAGGCTAATGTTGTGAGGTTGTGGGCTTAAAGGGAAGTGCTGTGTGGTAACTAAGGAGCAGTGCAAAACAGAGTGGAGAAAACCAAAATAGGAAGAATGTGCTCTATGCTAAAATTGAATAATGAACGCAAAAAAACTTTATTCTGGTGCCGTTCATTTCCAAATCTAAAAACAATTCAGTGCAAAGTTGCCAGTGATTAACCCTAAAAATTACTGACCCAAAGTGATGGTCGACATGTTTCTGCGGTAATTTAAAGATCAAAGAGTATCTCCCGCTTCTTCAGGACCTATAACATTTGCTACTGCTCGATGGTGCGATATAAAAAAGGATGTTTTGATACAGATTTCACCTGTTCAAACCTGGTAGTCCTCCTAATTTGTGCAGGGGATGTCCCAGGAAAGACGTCATCAAGACACAGACAACATAAATAAAAGACACATACAAAGATAAAAACGACATTACCAAGATTAGTGTAAGTCATCTCATATCGTCAACTAATTATATGGCAATCCTTAGTGACCAGCTAATAATAACTGTGTCAATTGACACCTCTTGCTCACCTATAGGGTAAGAGGAACGTGCCACTCCTCGCCTGGCAACAGCTCAGGAAGATAGTGCACACCTCTGTGATGTAGAGAGAGTGATATGTAAAATCACAATTAGAAACAACGCGAGAGCCAGACATGAAAGCGCTCCAAAAAGTCTGAATGAGATACTGTGTATCTGTGTCTACACTTTATATATAATGTATCCCTTCTTTTTATGCACCTCCATCCTTCTCTGTCTCACTGTTCGATTACTCTCACTCTCTCGCAGTTCTGTGTTTAAATTCGAGAGAATATATTCATATTATTACTTCTAAGGTGTGGACAAGTTAGAGCCCGAATGTCGACTCTTCTATCATAAACATAACCACTCAAACTGCGGTTCATACACTGAAGAACAACCTATACTGCTATGGTTCACAGTGTGCCCAAACGTAACCCCACCAACAGCTAACAGCTCCTCCTATATGCGGACTTCATTCGCGGTTGTGCGAGCACTCAAATGCCTAGTTCTATGGGCTTACCTGCCCGTCGGTACACTCTGCAGCCGTCTGGGCTGTATGGGGAGGTGCTAGGGCTGTGTATGCTCACGTTACTCGATGTTCAATGAGACAAGCGCGATTGGTTGCAGATGACGTCGCTCGTACGCGACAGAGTATGCCGGGAAACGTAGTACGTTCGGCTGAAAACAATGCTATCTACAATTGTGGCGTGTGCAGATGACGTCGCTCTTATGCGACAAAGTATGCCGGGAAACGTAGTACGTTCGGCATTTATGTATCAGAGTACTGTATGATCGTGTGCTCTGTGTAATCGTTACAGAATGGTTACTGAAAACAATGCTATCTACCATTGTGGCGTTTGTCAAAAGACCAAGATAAACATAGTAGATAATATGTTTTAAGGGCATTAGGCCCAATCATGATAATTTGGAAATGTGGAGTAAATAACTATTTGGGTATATTACACTGCAGCCAGCTGGATATGATGCCTCCAGAACTACTGGATATTATCGTGTAACCTTGTTAAGGATATACTGTAAACTCATTGGTAATATACGACCGATTGACCTATTAACGGTTGTCAAGAGGTGTTAAATTAAACCGTAAGGTGTGACGGGAACGTTTTAGTGGGAGGCGATTAATAATTGGCTGCTCTACTAGTAATCGATATATCTATGAATAGTGAGACAGAACAGCATGACAGGGAGGAATCAGTGTTGTGATTTTCTCGAGGGATCAGGATATATTTATAGACCTACCTCTAAGTCATTTGTGTCGGGAGGTTATTTTATTACATCAAAGATGGTTAGATGTATAAGGCTTTATTAGTTGTTGTCAACCTTTATCTCTAAGTCATTTATGTCACGAGGCTATTTTTGTCAAGAGGCTATTTTATTACATCAGAGATGGTTAGATGTATGGAACTTTATCAGTTATTGTCAAACTTATTATGATGTTTCAATCTGAGACTTACTTACTGATAAGTAGGGTTTCTGACTCATACAGGATGTGTTAAAGTGACATCCATGAGATGTCTTCATTTAGACCCGCTTTATCAGTGTTAAACTTGTACCCCCATTTCTGTTCTATTTTGAAAAGGTGTTTAGACACATCTGTAATGTGAGTAGGAATCAGCGGTTGTTCAAGTACTGTCCATTGGAAGTCAGTTGGTTTGTGGTTTACTTCCAAAAAATGGTTAGTTAGTCTGGTCGCCTGTTTCTTGCAGCGAATGGTACTTTTATGCTCTGAGATCCTAGTTCTAACTTTCCTGGTTGTCATTCCGACACATCTCAAAGAGCAAGGGCAGGTGATTAAGTATATTAAATTGCTGCTATTACAATTTGTAAAGCGCCTTTGTTCCCAAGCTCTGTTAGTCCCAATATCGATGCTCGTCGATTTCTTGGTTTGTGGGCATGCTGCGCAGTTTCCACAAGGGTGTTGTCCTGTTACTGCTGGCATGTCTCAGAGTGTCCCGACTTGGTGAGTGGTACCTGAACGTGGTCTCATATGTATCAGCTGATCTCTGATACTGGTGCCTCTATAAAAGCAAACAAAGGTTGTTCCAAATTGTCAGGGCCAGTGTTCAGGATCTTCGAATGTTTTCGGATGATTTGCTGAACGGCATTGGATCTGGTACTGAACGTGTTAACACACGTTATCCTCTCATTCTGTTCCTTGGGTAGAGGCGGTTCCAATAAAGCCTCTCGATTGTTGTTAGAAGCCCTCTTTTTAGATGTTCAAATCAGTTTCTTAGGATATTGTCTCTCCAGTAACTTGTCTTCCAGTTCTTGAGCATGTTTTTTTAATGTCTCTTTCGTTGAACAGTTACGTTGAACACGTAAAAATTGACCAAATGGGAGATTATCCCGAAGGGATTTGGGATGACAACTCCCATATTCTAGGACTGAGTTCCCCGCCATCGGCTTCTTGTATAACTCTGATCTCAATCCTTCTGGAGATACGGTTATTAGCAGATCTAAGAAAGCAAGAGATTGGTGATTGTATTCTATGGTGAACCGTAGGAAATTGTTACAGTTGTTCAGCCAGGCATGGAAATCCATAAGGTCCGGTATACTGCCTCTCCATACCACCAAGATATCGTCTATATATCTTTTCCAAACCTGTACAGATGGTAGATACGTGTTTGTGATGTTCAATGCATGATCTTCTTCAAATTTGTGCATGTAGAGGTTCGCCAGGCTCGGCGCGAAAACGCTGCCCATGCTGGTACCTGACGTCTGTAGATAGTAACTGTCCTCAAATTGAAAGAAGTTCTCTTTCATCGCTATGGATGCAAGATCCATGATCAGAGAGACTGGCGTGATGGAGTCTAAATCACTCGCATTCAGAAGTTGTTTGATCACCTCTAGCGTCTGGTCTTGTGGAATGGAGGTGTACAGCGACTGCACATCAAAGGACACCAGTATATCAGATGTGGAGTCAAAATCAATCTCTGGCAGTAGCCTCAGCACGTCTTTAGTGTCTTGTAAATAAGACGGCATGACACGTACCAACGGTCTCAAAAAGACATCTACAAAGGATGACAGTGGTTCCATCAATGAGCCAATACCCGAGATTATCGGGCGACCCGGGGGTGGCCGCTGTGTGTTATGTATCTTTGGTAAGATATAGAAGTATGGCATGGTGGGATGTGTTCTGCGTAGATAACTGCCTTCATTCGGGGTTAGCCACCCTTCCGAGAGGGCTTCTTCTACAAGATGGCCAATCTGTGTCATCAATCTGGGTGTTGGATCTTCAGTTAAAAGACGATATGAACGAATGTCGCTCAGTTGTTTTAGACACTCTGTCCTGTAAGTTGTAGTGTCCAATAGGACTGTTGCCCCGCCCTTGTCTGCTGGTTCTATCGTAATTGAAGGGTCTTTTGACAGTTCTTGAAGTGCCTGCTGTTCTGCTTTGGTGATATTGACAAAAGGTTTTTGTCTTTCACTAAACAGGTTTTTTATGTCATGTTGGACAGCTTCCTCGAAAGTCATGACTTTCGCTGGGATAGTGGTACTGAGAGGCGTGAACGTTGATGGATTCTTCAAACGAGTGTTTTTCTCAATCACTGTTTGCTCATTGTTTTTCGAAAAGAAAAAATTAAGCCGTATTTTTCGGAAGAATTTGGAGATCTCTACCTGGGTTTGAAAAGCATCCCCTGGAGTTGTCGTTACAAAACCAAGACCTCGATTGAGTAGTTTCTCTTCTGTGGGTGTCAATGTTCGTGAGCTAAGATTGACTATGAGCCCTTCTCCGTGCTCACACTCGTGCCCGCCTGGTCTTGTGGTATTTTCTTCCCGCTCCTCAGGTCCATCGACTGTGGGGGCAGATTTCACTGTACTTGACTCTGTGGAGCTCGTCTCCTGCCGCGTGTTCTCCCTTGGCCAACCCCTAAAAAAGGAGGCATGTTCTGGCCTGGTGGAAATGGTACTGGGCCATAAGGTCCTACATGTTGGGCATAAGGGAATTGACCTGAAGTCCATGGGTTTGGAGTCCACCATGGGTTGAATTGCCCTTGATTGAAGGTATTGCCTCTTCTCTGTCTTCTGTTGCCCCTCCCTCGGTTGGGGTTCATATGAGTGCCCTGGTTAGAGGAGTCAGAGTCACTGGAGAGGTCTTCTGACGCGGAAGTACCATAGGTCGAACCGCCTCTCCTTCCATTTCTATTATACGGTGTCGGTGTATATGTGGCACTAGTATAGGGATACATTTTTTCTTTTGAGAACCTGGCTAGATCTTTTTTACATTTCTCTAATTTGGAGAACAGGACTGAGTCTTTAAAGTCTTTATTTGCCTTGTTGTTCTCATCCTGTTGTTTGGTGAAGAGTTTGGATGAAAGTGTGGTTTTTATCTGGCCTTCTAAAGTCTGAATCTCAATCATGATTTTATCTGCAGCTTTCTTGGCAGTTTTAATAATTAAAACTAGCCAGTCACGCGTGCACTTCCATGCAATTAAGTACCAATCTCTGATGAATTCTTTGTCATCTAGAAATAATCTAGGGGCATTATTTACTATTAAGCCCGTGGGTGCACCATTACCTCTCAAGTACTCTGCCATGGTAATACCATGGATGCAAATGCGAGAGTGGCTCTTTTTTAGAATGAGTATTTTGGACCACCCTTCATCCCCAGAGTCTTGTGGTTTGGGCATAAGGTCCAGCATGCTCGGATTATCATCTAGGATTGATTGTATCTCAGCCTCATCATAGGCCAAGCCTAGATTAGTTGCCATAATGGATCTTCTCTAGGCAATACCTAGTTCAAAATTGGTGAGACCACCTGGACAAGATTTCGGTTGTGTATCTCTGGAAGCGCTGTCAATGAAAGGCCCTCAAGCGAGGTCTTCCGTGACTACATATATCTCTCCTCTTCACAAGAAAATGGATTGTGAAGATAGAGTTCACAATGGAACTCTTTTTTGTCTGGACCCGCATCCAAGGCTGCACTTGAACAATAACAACAAACAACTAGAACGGAGGGTCCTAGGGAATATTTACCGACCACGCAGTTACAGCCCCCATAACCAATGTATAATACAACCAAAAGTAACTGTGGGTCAACTATGTGTCAAAATGTCAAAATGTGTCTGAATGACTCATGTTAGTGCTTAAGAGAAATTAGGAAAGCACCCAACAAGATATCGCTCTGTATGGGAAGATATCCATCAGTTACTCGCCCTTTGCCGCCCTTTCATCATTTGAAACACTTCCCAGAAGTGGAGAATCTTGGTTGTTGCCACATTCTGTGCGAAAGGCTAATGTTGTGAGGTTGTGGGCTTAAAGGGAAGTGCTGTGTGGTAACTGAGGAGCAGTGCAAAACAGAGTGGAGAAAACCAAAAAAGGAAGAATGTGCTCCATGCTAAAATTGAATAATGAACGCAAAAAAACTTTATTCTGGTGCCGTTCATTTCCAAATCTAAAAACAATTCAGTGCAAAGTTGCCAGTGATTAACCCTAATAATTACTGGCCCAAAGTGATGGTCGACATGTTTCTGCGGTAATTTAAAGATCAAAGAGTATCTCCCGCTTCTTCAGGACCTATAACATTTGCTACTGCTCGATGGTGCGATATAAAAAAGGATGTTTTGATACAGATTTCACCTGTTCAAACCTGGTAGTCCTCCTAATTTGTGCAGTCGATGTCCTAGGAAAGACGTCATCAAGACACAGACAACATAAATAAAAGACACATACAAAGATAAAAACGACATTACCAAGATTAGTGTAAGTCATCTCATATCGTCAACTAATTATATGGCAATCCTTAGTGATCAGCTAATAATAACTGTGTCAATTGACTCCTCTCGCTCACCTATAGGGTAAGAGGAACGTGCCACTCCTCGCCTGGCAACAGCTCAGGAAGATAGTGCACCGCTCTGTGATGTAGAGAGAGTGATATATAAAATCACAATTAGAAACAACGCAAGAGCCAGACATGAAAGCGCTCCAAAAAGTCTGAATGAGATACTGTGTATCCGTGTCTACACTTTATATATAATGGATCCCTTCTTTTTAAACACCTCCATCCTTCTCTGTCTCACTATTCGATTACTCTCACTCTCTCGCAGTTCTGTGTTTAAATTCGAGAGAATATATTCATATTATTACTTCTAAGGTGTGGACAAGTTAGAGCCCGAATGTCGACTCTTCTATCATAAACATAACCACTCAAACTGCGGTTCATACACTGAAGAACAACGTATACTGCTATGGTTCACAGTGTGCCCAAACGTAACCCCACCAACAGCTAACAGCTCCTTTCTATATGCGCACTTCATTCGCGGTTTGTGCGAGCACTCAAATGCCTAGTTCTATGGGCTTACCTGCCCGTCGGTACACTCTGCAGCCATCTGGGCTGTATGGGGAGGTGCCTGGGCTGCGTATGCTCACGTTACTTGATGTTCAATGAGACAAGCGTGATTGGTTGCAGATGACGTCGCTCGTACACGACAGAGTATGCCGGGAAACGTAGTACGTTCGGCTGAAAACGATGCTATCTACAATTGTGGCGTGTGCAGATGACGTCGCTCTTATGCGACAAAGTATGCCGGGAAACGTAGTACGTTCGGCATTTATGTATCAGAGTACTGTATGATTGTGTGCTCTGTGTAATCGTTACAGAATGGTTACTGAAAACGATGCTATCTACCATTGTGGCGTGTGTCAAAAGACTAAGATAAACATAGTAGATAATATGTTTTAAGGGCATTAGGCCCAATCATGATTATTTGGAAATGTGGAGTAAATAACTATTTGGGTATATTACACTGCAGCCCGCTGGATATGATGCCTCCAGAACCACTGGATATTATCGTGGAACCTTGTTAAGGATATACTGGAAACTCATTGGTAATATACGACCGATTGACCTATTAACGGTTGTCAAGAGGTGTTAAATTAAACCGCAAGGTGTGACGGGAACGTTTTAGTGGGAGGTGATTAATAATTGGCTGCTCTACTAGTAATTGATATATCTATGAATAGTGAGACAGAACAGCATGACAGGGAGGAATCAGTGTTGTGATTTTCTCGAGGGATCAGGATATATTTATAGACCTACCTCTAAGTCATTTGTGTCGGGAGGTTATTTTATTACATCAAAGATGGTTAGATGTATAAGGCTTTATTAGTTGTTGTCAACCTTTATCTCTAAGTCATTTATGTCACAAGGCTATTTTTGTCAAGAGGCTATTTTATTACATCAGAGATGGTTAGATGTATGGAACTTTATCAGTTATTGTCAAACTTATTATGATGTTTCAATCTGAGACTTACTTACTGATAAGTAGGGTTTCTGACTCATACAGGATGTGTTAAAGTGACATCCATGAGATGTCTTCATTTAGAACCGCTTTATCAGTGTTAAACTTTTACCCCCATTTCTGTTCTATTTTGAAAAGGTGTTTAGACACATCTGTAATGTGAGTAGGAATCAGCGGTTGTTCAAGTACTGTCCATTGGAAGTCAGTTGGTTTGTGGTTTACTTCCAAAAAATGGTTAGTTAGTCTGGTCGCCTGTTTCTTGCAGCGAATGGTACTTTTATGCTCTGAGATCCTAGTTCTAACTTTCCTGGTTGTCATTCCGACACATCTCAAAGAGCAAGGGCAGGTGATTAAGTATATTAAATTGCTGCTATTACAATTTGTAAAGCGCCTTTGTTCCCAAGCTCTGTTAGTCCCAATATCGATGCTCGTCGATTTCTTGGTTTGTGGGCATGCTGCGCAGTTTCCACAAGGGTGTTGTCCTGTTACTGCTGGCATGTCCCAGAGTGTCCCGACTTGGTGAGTGGTACCTGAACGTGGTCTCGTATGTATCAGCTGATCTCTGATTTTTTTTTTTTTTTTTTTAAATATATTTTTATTGCAGGAATCAGTAAATCGTTACATTTTCGACCAGCATTATAGATCAAACAAAATCAATGAAATGCAACCCTCCGTCCCCCAGCAGTATGTACCCTTACACAGCCATTCAGCCCACAACCCTACGGTCGGGCGGCGAAATTCAATGGGGGCTCAGCAGGAAGGTGAAGCTGGTCCGGATGATCCACTGTCCGTCATCTGCTTTTCCAAACAAGCCTACAAAACCCAGAAAGAAAACCCCACCCTCAAAACACTATGAACCAAAGTAATCCCTACCCAACCCCGCCATCAGTGCACGGTAACAACCGCATTAGGATCTGTGAGAGGACCCATGAGGAAAGCAACAGAGCTGTAAAGTGCAAACGTCTATCGGGACTCGGGGCGAGCTGCTTCCTCTCTTTCGGAGTCGCTAGGGGCGCAATAATCCCTGAGGGCCTGCACTAACGTCTCCCATTCTAGCGCTGCCTCCTGTGCCTTCTCGTTATGCTGTCTCCTAGCTAGCTGGTATCTCAGTGTGCTTTCCCCCGCTGCCCACTTCAAGAGTTCGCTGTGCCACCGGCTCCCTGTCGGACCAGCCCGTGCCTTCCAGTTCCTGGTCACCTCTCGTTTAGCAAGGAGAAGCCCCAAATCGATGAATTTGCTGGTAATTTTGTTTTTGGGGGTATGTGGAAACCAGTGTAAGAGTCCCACTGCCGCATCAACCGATAAGGATCTCCCTGTCACCTCCTCCAGGGTCTTCCCCACTTCCATCCAATAGGAGGACAATCCCGGGCAGGACCACAACATGTGGAGGAGGTCTGCCTCCGGCGCCGGGCATCAGGGGCAGTCCGCCGAGCTCGTAGCAAAATATCGTTGGATTTTCGCCGGTGTCAGATATGCCCTATGGAGTATGTAGTAGTGGACCAATTGAAAGCGGGCGTGGCGTGTGCCCTTCCAGGCTCGCCGCACCAGTTGGGACCAGGTCGTCTCCGGGATCTCCTTGCCTATGTCCTCCTCCCAACGGGTTCTCAGAGTAGTGAGGGGAGCCAGCCCCTCATTGATCAGTCTACCGTAGAGGCAAGTGACCGCCTTCACCGTACCCGCAGACATCATGACGTATTGGCACACCGGAGATATAGGGGGTTCCTCTTGCCCGTATTTCCAGTGCGCCTGGATCGCTCGGACCAAGGCCGAGTGCAATAGAAAGTCGCCGCGAGGAACCTCGAAGCGGTCAATGAGCTCCTGAAAGGGCAAGAGCGCCCCGTCCTCGTAGAGGTCACCTACCAATTGTAAGCCTGCGTCCTCCCAGTTTGCCAACCGCGACCAATCACCGCCATGGGGCAAGGCCGTCAGCATCCCTAAAGGTATTTCGGGCGCATACGGTATTCTCAGGTGGCCCCGGGCGTGAGCTCGGTTCCAACACAGGCGAATGGTCTTCTCCTCTAGCGACAAGTCCTGTAAGGCCAAACGTTGTCGCAGCGCTATGAAGGAGAGAACATGCCTGGCCATACCCATACCTCTCCTGTCTTCTGGGCCCCGGAATTCCCGGGCGAACTCCTGGGTGAAGGTCTGGAGCTGCGCCGCTAAGTAGTACTTTTCAAAGTCCGTCAGCTGATCTCTGATACTGGTGCCTCTATAAAAGCAAACAAAGGTTGTTCCAAATTGTCAGGGCCAGTGTTCAGGATCTTCGAATGTTTTCGGATGATTTGCTGAACGGCATTGGATCTGGTACTGAACGTGTTAACACACGTTATCCTCTCATTCTGTTCCTTGGGTAGAGGCGGTTCCAATAAAGCCTCTCGATTGTTGTTAGAAGCCCTCTTTTTAGATGTTCGAATCAGTTTCTTAGGATATTGTCTCTCCAGTAACTTGTCTTCCAGTTCTTGAGCATGTTTTTTTAATGTCTCTTTCGTTGAACAGTTACGTTGAACACGTAAAAATTGACCAAATGGGAGATTATCCCGAAGGGATTTGGGGTGACAACTCCCATATTCTAGGAGTGAGTTCCGCGCCATCGGCTTCTTTTATAACTCTGATCTCAATCCTTCTGGAGATACGGTTATTAGCAGAGCTAAGAAAGCAAGAGATTGGTGATTGTATTCTATAGTGAACCGTAGGAAATTGTTAAAGTTGTTCAGCCAGGCATGGAAATCCATAAGGTCCGGTATACTGCCTCTCCATACCACCAAAATATCGTCTATATATCTTTTCCAAACCCGAACAGATGGTAGATACGGGTTTGTGATGTTCAATGCATGATCTTCTTCAAATTTGTGCATGTAGAGGTTCGCCAGGCTCGGCGCGAAAACGCTGCCCATGCTGGTACCTGACGTCTGTAGATAGTAACTGTCCTCAAATTGAAAGAAGTTCTCTTTCATCGCTATGGATGCAAGATCCATGATCAGAGAGACCGGCGTGATGGAGTCTAAATCACTCGCATTCATAAGTTGTTCGATCACATCTAGCGTCTCGTCTTGTGGAATGGAGGTGTAGAGCGACTCCACATCAAAGGACACCAGTATATCAGATGTGGAGTCAAAATCAATCTCTGGTAGTAGCCTCAGCATGTCTTTGGTGTCTTGTAAATAAGGCGGCATGACACGTACCAACGGTCTCAAAAAGACATCTACAAAGGATGACAGTGGTTCCATCAATGAGCCAATACCCGAGATTATCGGGCGACCCGGGGGTGGCCGCTGTGTTTTATGTATCTTTGGTAAGATATAGAAGTATGGCATGGTGGGATGTGTTCTGCATTGATAACTGCCTTCATTCGGGGTTATCCACCCTTCCGAGAGGGCTTCTTCCACAAGATGGCCAATCTGTGTCATCAATCTGTGTGTTGGATCTTCAGTTAAAAGACGATATGAATGAATGTCGCTCAGTTGTTTTAGACACTCTGTCCTGTAAGTTGTAGTGTCCAATAGGACTGTTGCCCCGCCCTTGTCTGCCGGTTTTATCGTAATTGAAGGGTCTTTTGACAGTTCTTGAAGTGCCTGCTGTTCTGCTTTGGTGATATTGACAAAAGGTTTTTGTCTTTCACTAAACAGGTTTTTTATGTCATGTTGGACAGCTTCCTCGAAAGTCATGACTTTCGCTGGGATAGTGGTACTGAGAGGCGTGAACGTTGATGGATTCTTAAAACCAGTGTTTTTCTCAATCACTGTTTGCTCATTGTTTTTCGAAAAGAAAAAATGAAGCCGTATTTTTCGGAAGAATTTGGAGATCTCTACCTGGGTTTGAAAAGCATCCCCTGGAGTTGTCGCTACAAAACCAAGACCTCGATTGAGTAGTTTCTCTTCTGTGGGTGTCAATGTTCGTGAGCTAAGATTGACTATGAGCCCTTCTCCGTGCACGCACTCGTTCCCGCCTGGTCTTGTGGCATTTTCTTCCCGCTCCTCAGGTCCATCGACTGTGGGGGCAGATTCCACTGTACTTGACTCTGTGGAGCTCGTCTCCTGCCGCGTGTTCTCCCTTGGCCAAACCCTAAAAAAGGAGGCATGTTCTGGCCTGGTGGAAATGGTACTGGGCCATAAGGTCCTGCATGTTGGGCATAAGGAAATTGACCTGAAGTCCATGGGTTTGGAGTCCACCATGGGTTGAATTGCCCTGATTGAAGGTATTGCCTCTTCTCTGTCTTCTGTTGCCCCTCCCTCGGTTATTCCCAGACCTAACAAGAAAAGACTTACCTTCCAACCTAAGGATTAGGTGAAGGAGGAAGTCTGGGATTTTACAAGCAAAGATATCATTCTGATCAAAATGTCGGCCTTGTGAAAATAACAATGAAGCCTAATGCAGAGTATGCCCCAATGCAACCTCTCACCTGAGGCAGTGGCTGGAACAACACCTGTTAATGAATCCATGCCACGGTAAGGCAACTTGTGGAAATGTTAGGGAGTCCCTTCAAATCACCTGTGAAGGGTTTGTAGAAACCATATAAAAAGAAAAAGGGAAAGGGTAGGTTTCAGATTTCATCAAGCGTTACCAAATCCTATTCTGAGACTTTTTCAAAGCCCTTGTGATGATGAATAGCATTTGGGCATTTTCAAGCGTTCTTTTCCATTCCTCTACAAGAGAATAGTCAGTTTATTTACGCTTTATGATTTTTAGATTGAAACTGGGATTGTGGCAAGTCCCACATGAGTGCACACAGAATCCTCAATCTTTAAAAAAGTACTGAAAAATAGTCGGGAGACCTTGCAGTTGCCATGCAACTAATTTCTGGTGCAATATATTGACAACCTACTGGTGGTGTAGACAACACAAGATGCATGTAGACAACACACTAATCTAGTTGAACCATTTGGCAGGAAATGGGAACCAAGTATCCCCTACAAACTGTAGTACTGTCAGAGGGAACTTTGTATCTGGGACATCATATTGAGAAAGGTGCTAGGAAAGTGTTCCAAGAGAGAATCTCTACATTCCAGAGACTGAACACCCGATAACACAGAGAGAAGGCAGGATATTCCTAGGAAAGGTAGACTACTGTTGTCAGTTGATTCCCAATGTACTCCTATTGGCAAAGCCTCTACAGAGACTTGCACACAACGATGTGTCCCTTCCACCACCGTGGGACAACGAATGCATGAATACCTTCCCAGAGCTGAGAGGGAAACTCTGCTGTGCCCTGGCTCTATGAAGGCCCGATTATGACAAAGACAATTCAGTCATACTCAATTTGTCAATCTCAGAAGGCTGAAATGCTGAGACTCCCTTTCTGGGATTTAAACAAGGGTCCTACCAATTACAAAGTGCTAAAGAGGGCACATAATGGGCAATGTACTTCCAATGTACCCAGGAACCTCATATCATGTATAAAGCCATAAATCCATAGTATGCTTTTCTTAATCCGATGTCATAGGCATTGTGCAGCACCATTAACTTATTTTACAGCACCCAGCAACAGCAGAAGTCCGCTATTTAGCATTTTATTTAAAAACAAGTTATAAATGTTAATCTTGCTCCACAAGTCAAGAATGGCCTTACAGAAGTAAAAAAGAAAATTAGATATATTTGCTCACGTCACAAATAAATAAGTAATTTCACATAGGAAGGCAAAATCACTTTCAAATTGTTCCTTACGTTAATGTTTTTTGCCTCACACGCTCCTTATGATGAGAGTCTGCAGTCTCCCTCTGCTGTTCATTTGTGCTCAAGATCAGTAGCTTCCATCCCTGCTGTTTTTCACACTTGCCCCAGGCACTTAAAGCAGGCCACGTAATTTCGGGTGATTATGAAAATGAAGTGATTAGATAAAGAGAGGCACTTCTTTCCAAACAGGAAGCATTATAGACAGCTCAAACTGTGGCTCTCCACTTCAGAATGGGTCTTGGGTCGGCTATGGGCACATTTGTGGAGGAATGAGGAGTGGGCCTGACTGCCCTCCCTTTCCCTCACTAGAACCAGGGCTGGATAAAAGTAAAGTTGGGCGAGCCTTGGGTTTACGCACTGAAGGCTCAAGCCAAAATGTGTAGCTTTTGTTTCTTTGACCCTCAAGCCCAAACAAGATGAGATTTCATGTGGCTTCTGCCTGCCTCCCACTCTCCAACTTCATGCACCAGTAACTGAATCGAAAGTATGAGCATTTGATGTAAAACAGAAGAAAGAGATTCGTGTAGTGGCTGAACTGCAGAGTGTGAAACCAGAAAACCTAAAGTCAATCCTGGCTTGCTGGTTTGACCAAACAGTGTGATCCTAATCAAACCTCGCTTGTGTGTTTAATAAACGTGCTTTGTTTAATAATATTGTAGCTCAATATATAATAAGAATCAAGGGCACATAAAGGGTGCACAGGAGAATTGGCTAGACTCTTATGGCACATCAATAATGGCATGGTCACATGGAGAGAATTAAGTTTTCTTAAAATGCTTTTAATAAAAGCCTCAGCAGTGATATAATCTGATGTACTAAACATGAAATGTCTCTGTGCGGCAATTAAAGAAATACAATTTTTTTTTTAATTCTGAAGAGACATTATCATATTTTTACACGTATGAGTTGTACAAATTACATGCCAATCATTTTCATGGCTTAGCTCGTACATGGGCTCTTAGTGCCAAGCCAGACCACTGACACGGCTCTTCTCTTCCTATTAATTTGTTACCTATCCCGACTCCAGTCAAAAGTGACACTGTACGTTGCAAGGTTTGTGCGTTTGACATCAAAGTCAGGTTTCGTTTTAGACGTTAAAGTGAACCGGAGGATATTCAAAAATTGCGCTTTAATCATATCGATCTATAGCTAGGATTATTGTGTGCATCTAGGATGCGCGACTGTAACTGTCACAGCATCCAAGCCACACAAACGTGATAATGAAATCGACCAGAGAGTTGAGTAGTAAACCACCAGTTACTTCCCGAAAGAAAGATCAGTGTGTTTCAGGATACGTTGTTTTCTTCTTCTGTATGAACAGAAAGCACCCAGAACTGAGACAGTGCAGACCCGGACGCATTTTTGGCGAATTTCTTGCGCATTTAACCCACCCTTGAGTTGACCCGCATTTACAGAGCAGGAGCATCCAATTAAATGTTACCATTCAGCTAAAACAAACTTACAAAATTTTTTAAGAGTGAGATTTGAATCGTACACGGTCTCGGCAATAAACAAGCAATGTCCTGAGCAAATGGTGGGGGCCTGAAGCAGTGGAGTGGGAGAGGTGAGGGGGGAGTCACGCGGAGATTAAGGGACAGAAGGCAAGCGGCCGTGAAGTGCAGGCCGGGGCGGGGAGCAGAGCCTTTGAAGAGCCAGAGTGAGTGAAGTGAATAATTAGGGGAGGAGAACGGGCAGGCTGATAGGCAGAATGCTCAGGCAAGCTCGTGCACGAGACGTGCACTTCCCAAAATCCGCTGGAGAGCCCTTGGCCTTAAGTATGGTTTGGCTGCATTAGGGCTCTTTTCCTATTCCTCCGGAATAGGAAAGGGGCGAGCCCTAAAAAAGGTTTAGGGGATCACGTGACAAGTAATCTGCATTACCCTGTTCCTTCCCTTTTCGGTGTAGAGTGATAAACCGGAATGGTTGGAGAGCTAGGAACCATCTCATGACCCTGTTGTTATGACCCGTGTTGTGGGACAACCACTCTAAGGGGGTGTGGTCAGTGTACAGGGTAAACTCTCTTCCTTCCAGTTGGTATCGGAGCGATTCAATTGCCCACTTGATAGCTAGGGCTTCTTTTTCTATCACAGAATATTTTTCTTCTCTGGGAAAAAGCTTTCAGCTAATGTATAGTATAGGCCGTTCTTGTCCATGGGGGTCTTTCTGGGACAGCACAGCACCGCCCTTGTTCTGACGCATCTGTTTGAAGTATGAAGGGTTTTCGGTAATCGGGACTCAGGAGTATGGGTTTGGAGGAAAGGGTTTGTTTTAGGGTCTGGAATGCTTGTTGGAGATGTGTGGAGGGGTGTTGTAACTCCCTTTCGGTGTTTTTGTGTTTTTGTAGGAGATCGGTTAAAGTGCTGCTGTTTGAGAGAAGTTGGGAATAAAACGTCGATAATACCCTAAGATCCCTAGGAAGGCCCTCAGTTCTCTTTTGATGTGAGGAAAAGGGATGTCTGCTATAGCTGCAATTTTTTCTTTTTGGGGTTTAATGAGCCCTTCTCCCAATAAATACCCAAGGTATTTCATGGACCTAGAGGCCAACCGACTTTTAGTAGGGTTGATAGTAAGGCCACCCTCTCCCAAAGTATGTACGACCGGGGTTGGGTTATTTGAGTGTTGCTCCGTGCTACTATGAATGACTATGTCATCGATATATGCTGCGGCGTATTCGGCACAGGGTCTGAGTAGATTATTCATTAACCTTTGGAAAGTTGCCCAGCCAACGTGCAACACAAAGGGTAATACTATGAATTGATATAACCCTCCCGGGGTCGAGAAGTGTTAGAACTGGGATTTCTGGTTGGCTAAGGCTGGCGCCAAAGCCAGGCAGAAACCACCACTCCAGTCAGGGCAAGGGAGTCACAAGCCAAGGCAACCCCTGCTCACCCCCTTGGTAGCTTGGCACAAGCAGACAGGCTTATCCCGGAGGCAATGTGTAAAGCATTTGCGCACGCACACAGCAACAACATCCCAGGCACACCACAAAAGGAACTCCACACAAGGTTATATAAAGATAACTTTTGTATTCTCAACATACATCAGATAGTAATCACACAATATACATTGTGCCAACTGGCACGGGCAATATTCACAAGGGATTATGTACATAGGACAGGGCCACAGGGACCACTGTCAGGAATAAGCACTTGGTAGAACTAGCACTTAGAACATAGAGCAGTTGTAGCACCAAATAGCAAATGTAGAACACAACCAGTAACCACTGGTAGAAGGTAAGTGCAACCTACGCAATCCTGACCATCCTAGGCATATATCACGCAGGGAACCATGAATTCACTAGCATAACTATACTAGGTGAAACAACCTCCTAAGCATAAACATAGGTCTAGAGGTATCAGAAAACAGGGTGCGTCAAACATACTACACACAGTACATTTCCTAGCACCCAAAGCATTAGCATATAAATCACATTTAGCTCCTAACTCATCTCAAGGTCCAGGTTGCTCTACTGCGCCAAAACCTAAACGTGGCAGCTGCCCACTACTTGCTGGGCAGCTGAGGACAAGAACAGGGCCTAAACGCTGCAGCTGGCACTAAGTGCTGCGCAGCTGTGGAAGGCCAAAGAAGGGGCGAAGGAGTGCGACTCACTCCTTAGTCCAGTGACATGTCCCTAGAAAGAAAACCTAAACGGGGCAGCTGCCCACTACTTGCTGGGTAGCTGTGAAGCAAACTGGGACAGGGGCCCTCACTGGCCCTTAGGACAGAACTGCGCCACTCTTAGCCGCCAATAGTACCTTTAGTTGCAACAAAGTACCAAAAAGCAGAAGCTGGTGCGATGGAAAACAAGCGATGCGTTGCTCCTGAGACCTTGGGGAGGTGACACGACAACCCCGCTGGAGCAGCGGGCGTGTTGCAACGTGTCCGGTCTGTATGGGGAGGAAGGCCACTTGTATGGATTTCGGTGCGTAGGCTCCGTAGGAAGTTTGTTCTCACAAAGGCACGACGGGATGATCTCGTAGAGCTGCGGAGATCTCCGGGGCGATGATGCGCGATCCAGAGGCTCTCTCTCTCTCGCAGCTCTCGATGCGATGGCTCTGCGACAATGTTCGCAGCAACGTGATGCGGCCCAGAAGTGAGCGAGGCGATAACTTTTCTGTAGCACAGTTTCTCCAATCTTGGTTTCCAGCTTCCCAATACGGGTACAACTTCTAGAGGCACCACACATGGGGCACACACTCCAGGAAGGACAGAACTCTCTCAATAGAGCTCAGGGAAGCTGGGGTGAAGTGGTTTTGTTCCTGGGACTTCGAAACAGGGAGCCAGCTCGTCTCTTGCCCTTGGCTTCCCAACACAGGTACAAATTCCAGAGGCACCCACATGGGCCAACCACTCCAAGAAGGACAGAACTCTCTCAGTAGAGCTCAGGGAAGCGGAGGGTGAAGTTCTTTTGTTCCTGGGACTTCAAATCAGGGAGCCAGCTCTTCTCAGGCCCTTGGAGATTCCTTCAAGCCCGGGGACACAGCACAAAAAGGCCCCAGAGATGACCCCTACAACAAGAAGGGTTCCAGCAATCCAGGGGCTGGGCAGGGCCCAGGGAGGCAAGCCTTCCTCTGGGCCCCAGCAGCAGCACTCCCCTGGTAGATTCAAGTCAGGAAAAACAAGAACATTTAACATGAGGTCACAGCCTCCTTTTATACACAGAAATCCTTTGTTGTCAAAGGTGCAGGCAAGGGGCGAACCAGACGCAACTGGTTCCTGAGCACTTTGTTTTGCTCAGCTCCTCTTCCCTATTCACAGGACAGGCCAGGGACATCAGACACGGATCACTGACATAATATCGAGGGACAGAATATCGACCATCAAGATTATCTTTGAAAAAATATCGACAGACAGAATATCGAGTTTTTAACTACAAACAGGTAAGTACAAAAATATTGAGTTAAAAATATCGTTTACTAAAATATAGTTAAAAAAATATTGACTTTACTAAAAACAATGTTAAATTAAATTAATATTAAAAATTAATTACTAAAATATACTTAAAATACTTAAATTAACTTATAATAATTAAATAATGAATGAAAGTTATAAAAAAATGTTATTCATATTTGTTAAAACATATATATATAGTAACAAAATATAATTAAATAATATCCAATATTATTAATGTACAATACCAAAAGTGTAAAAATTACTATTCCCACTCCAAATAGTGCAACAGTAGGGAAAGTGTTGGATAGCGTAGGGGTTAAAATTACTATTCCCACTCCAGTGGGTTCAACAGTAGGGAAAGCGTTGGATAACATAGAAGTAAAATTTACTATTCCCACTCCAGTGGGTGCAACAGTATGGAAAACGTTGGATAGCGTAGAGGTAAAATTTACTATTCCCACTCCAGTGGGTGCAACAGTAGAGAAAGCGTTGGATAGCGTAGGTGTAAAAATTACTATTCCCACTCCAGTGAGTGCAACAGTAGGGAAAACGTTGGATAGCGTAGGGGTAAAAATTACTATTCCCACTCCAGTGGGTGCAACAGTAGGGAAAGCGTTGGATAGCGTAAGGGTAAAAATGACTATTCCCACTCTAAAGAGTGCAACAGTAGGGAAAGCATTGGATAGCGTAGGGGTAAAAATTACTATTCCCACTCCAGTGGGTGCAACAGTAGGGAAAGCGTTGGATAGCGTAAGGGTAAAAATTACTTTTCCCACTCCAAAGAGTGCAACAGTAGGGAAAGCGTTGGATAGCGTAGGGGTTAAAATTACTATTCCCACTCCAGTGGGTGCAACAGTAGGGAAAGCGTTGGATAGCGTAAGGGTAAAAATTACTATTCCCACTCCAAAGAGTGCAACAGTAGGGAAAGCGTTGGATAGCGTAGGGGTTAAAATTACTATTCCCACTCCAGTGGGTGCAACAGTAGGGAAAGCGTTGGATAGCGTAGGGGTAAAATTTGATATTCCCACTCCAGTGGGTGCAACAGTAGGGAAAGCGTTGGATAGCGTAAGAGTAAAAATTACTATTCCCACTCCAAAGAGTGCAACAGTAGGGAAAGCTTTGGATAGCGTAGGGGTTAAAATTACTATTCCCACTCCAGTGGGTGCAACAGTAGGGAAAGCGTTGGATAACGTAGAAGTAAAATTTACTATTCCCACTCCAGTGGGTGCAACAGTAGGGAAAACGTTGGATAGCGTAGAGGTAAAATTTACTATTCCCACTCCAGTGGGTGCAACAGTAGAGAAAGCGTTGGATAGCGTAGGTGTAAAAATTACTATTCCCACTCCAGTGAGTGCAACAGTAGGGAAAATGTTGGATAGCGTAGGGGTACAAATTACTATTCCCACTCCAGTGGGTGCAACAGTAGGGAAAGTGTTGGATAGCGTAAGGGTAAAAATTACTATTCCCACTCCAAAGAGAGCAACAGTAGGGAAAGCATTGGATAGCGTAGGGGTAAAAATTACTATTCCCACTCCAGGGGGTGCAACAGTAGGGAAAGCGTTGGATAGCGTAAGGGTAAAAATTACTATTCCCACTCCAAAGAGTGCAACAGTAGGGAAAGCGTTGGATAGCGTAGGGGTTAAAATTACTATTCCCACTCCAGTGGGTGCAACAGTAGGGAAAGCGTTGGATAGCGTAGGGGTAAAATTTGATATTCCCACTCCAGTGGGTGCAACAGTAGGGAAAGCGTTGGATAGCGTAAGAGTAAAAATTACTATTCCCACTCCAAAGAGTGCAACAGTAGGGAAAATGTTGGATAGCGTAGGAGTTAAAATTACTATTCCCACTCCAGTGGGTGCAACAGTAGGGAAAGCGTTGGATAACGTAGAAGTAAAATTTACTATTCCCACTCCAGTGGGTGCAACAGTAGGGAAAACGTTGGATAGCGTAGAGGTAAAATTTACTATTCCCACTCCAGTGGGTGCAACAGTAGGGAAAGCGTTGGATAGCGTAGGTGTAAAAATGACTATTCCCACTCCAGTGAGTGCAACTGTAGGGAAAACGTTGGATAGCGTAGGGGTAAAATTTGGATAGCGTAAGGGTAAAAATTACTATTCCCACTCCAAAGAGTGCAACAGTAGGGAAAGGGTTGGATAGCGTAGGGGTTAAATTTACTATTCCCACTCCAGTGGGTGCAACAGTAGGGAAAGCGTTGGATAGCGTAGAGGTAAAATTTACTATTCCCACTCCAGTGGGTGCAACAGTAGGGAAAGGGTTGGATAGCGTAGGGGTTAAAATTACTATTCCCACTCCAGTGGGTGCAACAGTAGGGAAAGCGTTGGATAGCGTATAGTTAAAATTTACTATTCCCACTCCAGTGGGTGCAACAGTAGGGAAAGGGTTGGATAGCGTAGGGGTCAAAATTACTATTCCCACTCCAAAGAGTGCAACAGTAGGGAAAGCTTTGGATAGCGTAAGGGTTAAAATTACTATTCCCACTCCAGAGAATACAACATTAGGGAAAGTAAATACTTCATATATTATTTAAAAAATTATAAATTAATATCTATAAATAATTAATTAAAAATAATTAACAATTTAATATAATATAATAATTAATACATTACAATTACTAATATGATAAATATGAAAAAGATAACTTTATCTGCCTTCTCTGAGAATTTTGCGATAGACCAAACAGATCCAAAGGAAAATGTTAATCTTGCAGCTATGCACCTGGAGTCCGCCGTCGGCAAGGCACTGGACAAGATAGCCCCTCTACGAATGGTGCACTGTAGGGAGAACATTTCGCCCTGGTTCACTGATCAATTAAAAAACCTCAAAACCTTAACAAGAAATGCGGAGAAAACCTGGCGGAAAAATAAAGATCCAAACGACCGTAAAATCTATCAAACCCTACACACTAAATATATGAGGGAAATAAAAACAGCAAAAAGAACACACATAGCCGAACGAATAACCAAAGCCGAGAACTCTTCTAAGGAGCTTCACCACATCTTAAAGGAATTCACTTCCTTTAAAAATCCACAAGCAACACCAAAAACTGATCAATGGACGGAAGACCTTTCCAAATTTCTGGATGATAAAATCATAAACATAAGCAAATCCTTCGAAATGGAGAATACATTCCTCCAATATCTAGAACAGGATCCATACACGAAAGAATCTGTATACACAAATGACTCTCCCCCGAGATGGGCCACTTTCGATTTGTTGGACAACGAAAAAACTATGCTACTAGGACGTAAAATTAAATCAGGCTCCCCCAGTGACCAGCTAACCTCCAAACTATTTGCCACTCTTGCCCCAGCGCTAGTAGACTCTCTTTCCGGCCTCTTGAACACATCCCTGAAAGTAGCAGAATTCCCAAAAATTTGGAAGGCGGCAAGAGTTAAACCCATATTAAAAAAAAAACGGCGATGATGCAAATACTTTTTTAAACTATCGCCCCATTTCCTTGTTGCCATACTCAGGGAAAGTGTTGGAGGCATTTGTAAATGAACAACTGGTAAACTACCTGGAGAAGAACAACTTGCTCGATCCCTCACAGTCAGGTTTCCGGGCTGCCCACAGCACGGAAACAGCTCTGATCGAAGTTGCCGACAACATTAGACTTGCTCTTGACAAACGTCAATCCTCTATTCTTGTGCTTTTAGATCTGTTGGCTGCCTTTGACACCATCTCCCACCAGATCTTGATTAGAAGACTGTGGGAGTGTGGTGTCAAAGGGCAGGTTTTAAAATAGTTTGTCAGTTATTTGACTAACCGAACAACTACATTGCAAGTAGATAATACTCGGCCCGTTACAAGAGGTGTGCCCCAGGGCTCTATTCTGAGCCCTTCGCTTTTTAACATTTATATGGCCCCCCTGGCCAAAGTCATCGGGGCATACGGATTTGACGTGTTATCATACGCGGATGATACGCAAATATTGGTCACACTTGGCCCTGACGCAAACTACACCAAAAGGCGTTTTAAAATGTGTATGGTAGAGATAAAAAACTGGATGGGCCAAAACCATCTCCAGCTGAATGGCACCAAATCTGAAGTCATGCTATTTGGGCCAGCAAGTGAACACTGGACCCAAGACTGGTGGCCTTCGGAACTAGGGGAGTGTCCCGTCCCAAAAGAATCAGTCCGCAATCTAGGATTCTGCATGGACAACAAATTATCCATGAAGGACCATGTAAATCATACGGTGGGCACCTGCTCCGGAATTATGCGGAGTCTACGCAAGGTCTTTAAATGGATACCAACAGAAGCACGCATAATTCTGGTTCAGGGCCTCATAGTAAATAGGCTAGACTATGGCAACTCACTCCTCCTCGCCATAAACGAGTGCCATATCAGGAAACTGCAAGTTGTACAAAATACAGCTGCTCCTCTGATTCTAGGTCTACCCAGACGATCCCCCTCTCTGCCATGCCTACGAAGCCTACATTGGCTCCCTGTTAAAAAAAGAACCATTTTCAAAACCATGTGTCTGGTTTATAAACACATGTACGGCCCAGGACCAAAATACTGGACTCAGAAATTGACATGGTACCGGCCTGGTCGACAGCTGAGATCGAGCTCTAAGTCACAGCTCACGCCGCTCAGAGTTCAAACTGCCAGAAATGGTGGTCGTGCCTTTTCTTTCATGGCACCATCCCTATGGAACAAACTTCCTCTAAGCCTACGCACAACAACGGAACTCATGAGCTTCTGCAAAAAATTGAAAACATGGCTCTTCTGCTAAATTCCAACTCCTGACTCATTCTCCCCCCTTAGGTCTGTCCGCATGAGCCATGAGACTCCCTTGGGATGTGATATGTTGCGCAATACAAATATCCAGACTAGACTAGACTAGACTAATTAACAATAATTATTTCAATTAGTTACCTATTAATACAAATTAATTACAAATTAACAATTAATTATTTAATAATTAAAAATTATTTAACAATTATTTCGAATTAAATACAATTAAATAAATTTAATTATTTAATTAATTATTAATAAATTACTTCCCACCCTATACCCCTATAAACACACAACACGCTACAGAAAATAAATTATTAAAATTAACATCATTAGCAATTAATCAATTAAATTAAATTAATTGGCAAATAAAAAAATTATAATTACCCATAAAAATTAATTAATAATTAATTCTAAATAAATACCAATAAATAATTTTACATATTTAATTAATTATAATTGAATTACTTCCCACCCAATTCCCCTATAAACCCACAACCCGCTACAGAAAATAAATTAGTAAAATTATCATAATTACAATTAATCAATTAATTAAAAAATAATTACCAATTAAAATGTAATTAATTAACAAATATAAATTAATTAACAATGAATTAAAAATTACGACCAATAAATAAATTTACATATTTAATTAATTATAATTAAATTACTTCCCACCCTATTCCCCTATAAACCCACAACCCGCTACAGAATTAAATTACGCAATATTTATAAAAACAAAATTCATTAATTAAAATTAATTATAACATAAATACACACTTTTCACACATATTATAACATAAAAAACACTATAAAAAAATTAGATATTATTAAAAAAATCGATATTTTTAACTATCTATATTATATACTTAGATATTTTAACTTTCTATATATTTTTTTTTTTTTGTAAAATTTTTATTTTGCATAGTACAAAGGAACAGTAAACATAATATACCACAGCGGGCGCATAGATGGTCCCACACAGTGGGAAAAACAGTAGATCAGGACTAGGCAGTAATATAGTGCGAAAAAAAGAAGCAAGCTCTAGGCTCAAACATTCGCCGGTTAGAGGCAGTCTTATACGTAGCTCCATAGCTGGAAGTCTCTGGTAATCAAGCTGGGAATAGGCCAAGAGTCACAAAAAAAAGGCCCCGTCCATAAAAGCATAGGTGCCCCGACTGCAGACCAAAGGGAACACAAACATAACTTCCCCCGTCCCACCCTCTCCCCCCGTGACGGTGCCACACTCATTCCTCATTCATCCGTCATGCATACTTAAAGCTGAAAGAGGTGTAAGGTCCTCAATGATGCGGGGCATACTGCCGAGGGTAAACCAGTAGAAAGAAAGGACACCAAGGGACCCCATATGTGTTTAAAGTTTTTGTAATTGCCGAGGAAGATGTCCGCCATTCTCTCAAGACTCAGGAGCCTCCACAGTCTAGCGTGCCAGAGTGAAATCGCCGGTGCCTCCTTCCGCTTCCAAGCTGCAGCCAGCGTGAGCTTGGCAGCGCCTAAACAAAGCCATAGAATCTTCTTGTCCGCGCGTGTCTGGTGCTCAAGGCCGGGGTCCCTCAGGCCCAAGAGTATGAACGCCAAAGAGTTGTCAATAGGATACCGCAAAATATCTTTAATATGTGAGAGAATCTCATCCCAGAAGGGTTTGATGATTGGGCAGTCCCACCAAATGTGGCGGAAATCCCCCAGAAGGCCACAGCCCCTCCAACACTTATCCGAGACAGCCGGGTAGATACGATGAAGCCGGGCCGGGACCATATACCACTGTGTGAGAGTTTTTAAGTGCGCCTCCCTCAGGAGGATCGAATGATTAAATTGAGTCAGGTCCCTCCATAGTGCCGACCATTCACCATCGGTGATGTCCCTCCCCACCATCTCCTCCCATTGCTCCATGTAACGCGGTCTAGGAGAAAGGGCGGATTGAAGCAGCAGTTGGTATAGGAAGGAGATGGCTCCCTTCATAGTGGATGTTTTCAGCAGGAAGGCCTCAAATTTGGAGGGAGGCCTCGTGGCTGCCTCCCGCACTCCCGGCGACGTGGCCCAATGAAGCAGTTGTAAATGCCTGTATTTATCAGTTTGCGGCACCTGATAGTCCCGCATGCAGTTCTCGAAGGTCAAGGGGTCAGAGCCGTGAAACAGATGGAGCAGCGCACGGCATCCTCCCTCCCTCCAAGCATCAAAGGGGCCCTCGGTGAGAGCCGGCGGGAACGCCGGATTGAAATGCAATGGGGTGAATGGAGATGGAAAGGTCGTCCACCGCTCATCACCTACCAAAGTGTCCCACACTTTCAGTGTAGTCCCCGTGGGCGTACTGATGTACGCATTCACCGGGCGATCTCGCTTCGGCTTCCAGGCCAGATCCCAAATGGACCGACCAGCCACGCTTCGGTCCATATGTAGCCAGTGTTTCTCGGAGAGTTGTTGCGACCATTCCACCATGACTCTGAGTTGGGCAGCCTTATAATAGAGGTGTAGATCCGGGAGGCCGACCCCCCCATCAGACCGTAGCCGTCGTAGGAGCGCAAACGAGAGACGTGCCCGACCACCCTGCCAGACAAAGTTCAGGATCAACGTTTTGAGCTGGCCAAAGAAGGAAGTGCCCAGTGGAATCGGTAGGGCCTGAAATAGATACAAGTATTTGGGGAGAAGGACCATCTTGATGGCATGCACCCTACCGAGCCAGGACAGGAATTTGGGCTTCCACTTCTCCAACTCGGCCCGCGTCTTAGCCAGCAGGGGTGGAAAGTTGGCCGCGATCAACCCACCCACCGTGGGGTCAGATGGACTCCTAGGTAAAGAATCGAGCCCGAAGCCCAAGCTAGTGGTGTTGATGCCCTCGCCTGAGTGACTTCAGCCTGTGATAAGGTTTTCGGCAGGACCGTAATCACTGCCTCCGCCAGGGTCCCCGCGTTCGCACCGGATGTAGCCATGTCATTAAAGAGGGCAACCAAAAAGTCGCACACCTCAGTCGCATAGGTCTTGTAAAAGACCGCAGTGTACCCGTCTGGGCCGGGGGCTTTATGTAATTTTAGATTTTTGATGGCGGAGAGAACTTCCTCCCTTGAGATCGGCGCTTCCAACAGGTCGTTCCACGCACTAGAGACCTGCGGGAGCGGCAAGCGCTGCAGGAACGCCCGCTGTGACGCAGCATCCAGCGCGTCGCCCGTGTACAAATCGGCGTAGAAGCGGCCAAAAATGTCCGCCTTCGCCCCGTCGCGATGGTGGAGCACTCCGGCGGAATCCCTGATCCCCCCTATGTATTCTCGTTCTCTTTTGTCCCGTAGCTGTCGGGCTAAGTGTCTGCCAATCTTATTGCCACTAGAGTATGAGTGCCGCCCTAGTCGAAGAAGAGTAAGCTCGGCTCTGTTGGCATAGTGTGCCTTCAGCTTACCCCTAACCGCCGTCAACGGGCGGAGGGTCACTCTCGAGGGGTTAAGTTTGTGAGCCCTCTCGAGCTCGAGCACCTCAGCTTCCAGTGCTTCACGTTCCTTCCTACGCAGGGTGTTTAGCTGCGAATTGAGGCCCAGGCACGTCCCTCTTATCGTCGCCTTAAAGGCATCCCACGTATTCGTCAGGGAAGTATCCGACGGGGGGTTGAGATCGAAAAATTCACGGATGGCCAGACGCAAGGCTTGGTCGGACACCTCGTCCCTAACCACCGACACCGGAAAGTACCATTTTCGATTCGCGGTGTCAGGCGGCGACCAGCGAAGAGTAAGCACCAAGAGACTGTGGTCCGACACCGAGATCGGAAGAATGGCGGCATCCAGAATGTTCCCCCTGAGGGACTGACTAAGGAAGATGTGATCCAAGCGAGAATAGGAGTGATGCACGTGTGAAAAGAATGTGTAGTCTTTCGTGGTAGGGTGAAAAAATCGCCATCCATCTACTAGACCCAACTCCCCCACCCCTTGCTGTGTGGAATCAGAAAAGACCCCTGTATCCGCTCTGCGCCCCCCCGAGCTGTCCAAATCCCTGTCCCACACCAAATTGAAATCCCCCAGCAGGAACAAGAGCCCCTCCGCAAAGTCCCCCACCTTTACCAACAGGTCCTGCAGATACTTGTTCTGGCCCGCATTGGGCAAATACACCACTACAAACGTGCACAATCGACCCTGTATGTGCCCTTTAACCATCAGCCAACGGCCTTCCCTGTCGTGGCGAACCTCCACTGGTTGAAAGTGCAACGCCGCCCTGAAGAGGAGTGCCACCCCCCTGTGTTTCGTGACAGCAGAGGACCTGTAAATAATGGGGTACGCCCTATGACGGAGCCTCAACTCATCCTTCCGTGCCAAGTGTGTTTCTTGGAATCCAACTACATCAAGGTGGTGGTCCGTTACATACTTCAGTACCCTCTGCCGCTTCTGTGGCGAATTCATGCCCTTAACATTCCACGTTCCTATGCTAAGCGGCATAGCGAATATAAATCCCAGAAACTGCTCTCAGCATGCCAAGCGCCCCCAACCCCGCATCCAGCCCAGCCCTCAAGCAACAGATGACCAATAGCCTCCAGAACGGCCGCAGCATGTCATCTCCAACAGTGAAGTACACACTCAGCAGCAGACACACAACAAACATCCCCTTTGGCCCACCGTCACGGGTCCCCCCCCAACATCCCAAACACCACAACTCCCAACCCCGCCCAAATGATATGCAATCAAAAAACGGGGCAAAAACAAGAACAAAAGTGCAGAAACAATACTCATCATGTCTAGAAGGCCGAAGTTCGTAGGAAGCCTCCCGTACAAGAAGCAGGCCGGGGGGACTAACACACTATCCCCCAAGGCCATAGTCGAGGGTGTCTCCTCCAAGAGTACTTTCATACCCCCCAACCAGAAGGCCCGGGCCCCTCCGGCGCCGATCCACCAACTCCATGAGGTCACGCCGCTCCAGAGCTGTGCTGCGTGTCGGCCAACGTGACCGACGCCACTGATGCAACTGCTTCACCCCGTTCCTGCAGGCTGGCAGAGAGATCCGGCCGCTGTCGGGTAGGCGAATCGCCAACCCTTTGCCAGGAAGATGAACGGCGGCGCCTCCGGGACGGAGAAGCAGTCGCGGCCTGCGAAGGCGGCACAACCTCCAGGCCTAGAAGCTCTTTTGCGGCTTGAAGCGTGCGGATTTGAGCAAGTCGATTCTGCCACCTGAAAATGATCCTAAAAGGGTGCCCCCAAGAGTAGGCGATGCCTCTCTCCCTCAGGAATGCAGTCACCGGGTGAAACTCCCGCCGCTTTTGCAAAGTAGAGGCCGCCAAGTCCTGGTATAGCTGAGGTCGATGATCCCGGAACTGCAGCGCTGTGAGAGTTCTGGCCTTGCGTAGGATCCGTTCCTTAAGCTGGAAATCATGGACGCACACTAGGATGTCGGGGCCCCCCCCCCCGCGCCGGGGCAGACCAACCCTGTGCACTCTGTCCATCTGGATCTCCTTCGTGTCTTCTTCATCCAATATGTGAAGGAACAGGTCCTGAACATATCCCCGCAGGTCCCCAGCCTCACCGTCCCATGGCACCGCCCGTGCCTGTTGTTTCTACGGGAGCGGTTTTCCAGGTCCTCCGTGTGCAACTGCAGGTCTAGGTTTTGCTCAGTGAGGCGAATGATGTCCTGCTGTAGCAGGTGGACGTCGGTGGCCACACTCAGATCTCGATCTTCCAAGGTTGCCACCCTCTCGCCTAGGCCATCCACGTCTCTCCGCACCTCCCGCAAGTCGGAGGCCAGCTGCGCTCTAAGTTCGGAGATGTCCTCCTTAATGGAGGCAAAGAGTTCGGTCATGAAGGCTTTCGTCGCCGGAGCCTCATCATCCGACTGCTTCGCCGACCCACTGGCTCCAGGGGAAGCCGGCTGCTGGGAAGATTTCGGGGCATTATCCTTCCCCTGGCCCCGCTTGCGTTGCACAGTAGACATGGCGGCTCACCGCGCTCCGGCCCAGCGCCACGTGGTCAAGTATAATGGCGGGTCGAGTCGTTCAGTCCAAACGCACTCCAGTTCACGCTCCGTAGGTTCCAGCTGCGCCCAGCCCCACGTGAACAGTAGTACGATCCGTGGGCCCCACCGGTGCTCAGGCAGGACAAAGCCCAGGTGCAGACGTCCGCCCCCAGCACCCTCCAGGCCTCCGTGCGATACAAGCTGCGCCGGAATCCGTTGGCTAGCTCTGCACCCCTACTCCACAGCAGACATGGCGGCTCACAGTGCTCCGGCCCAGCGCCACGTGGCCAGGTATAATGGCGGGCCGCGCCGTTCAGGTCAAACGCACACCAGTTCTCGCTCTGTAGTCTCCAGCTGCACCCAGCCCCACGCGCACAGCAGTACGATCCGTGGACCCCACCGGTGTTCAGGCAGGACAAAGTCCAGGTGCAGTCATCCGCCCCCAAGCACCCTCCAGGCCTCCGTGCAATACAGGCTGCGCCGGAATCCGTTGGCTAGCTCTGCACCCCTACTCCACAGCAGACATGGCGGCTCACAGTGCTCCGGCCCAGCGCCACGTGGCCAGGTAAATGGCGGGCCGTGCCGTTCAGGTCAAACGCACACCAGTTCTCGCTCTGTAGTCTCCAGCTGCACCCAGCCCCACGTGTACAGCAGTACGATCCGTGGGCCCCACCGGAGTTCAGGCAGGACAAAGTCCAGGTGCTGACGCCTGCCCCCAAGCACCCTCCGGGCCTCCGTGCGATGCAAGCTGCGCCGGGATCCGTTGGGCCAACACCGTTCCCCTACTCCATGCCAGGGCAGGGAGAGCACCGCCGCTCAAGGCCAACACCTTCGGAGTGCAGGAGTCTCGGCAACCCCCCGGGGGCCAGTGGAGCCGATACTATATCTGCCGCCAGTTCTACTGTTCGTCGGATCACAGCGACCCTCCACCTTCCACCAGCTCCGATCTCTTCAGACGAGCTTCAGGGCCCCGCCCACTACTCGCGCCGGGCGCCGATGTCAGGAGAGCCCGGGGTCTCGCAGGCCGCGGAGTGCGCTCGATCTCAGGAGCAATCTCGGGGCTGCACCGCTCCAGCCACCACACCAGGGCCGACCGCTCTGTCAGACGGACTTCCCCACCGCTTTTGAGGTGGGTGAGCTCCCTCAGATTCGTGCTATTAGAAGCTTTGTCGGATCAGCGCCGGAGCGGCACGAAAAGGCGTCCTACTCCGCCGCCATCTTGGCCACGCCCCCCAACTTTCTATATTTTTAACAGTCGATATTACATCACTTACCTTAAAAACGATATTTTGGATATCTATATTGTGTCCTGTCGATATTTTGTCCAATCTATATTTACAACTCGATATTATGTCAGATCGATATTTTGGACTCAATATTATGTCTGTGCACCATCAGACACACCACAGGGGGCGGAGCCGGCATTGTGGAGGGAAAGTCCAGCCCTATTCACAGGACAGGCCAGGGACATCAGACACACCACAGGGCGCGGAGCCGGCATTGTGGAGGGAAAGCCCAGCCCTATTCAGGTCCCGGGTGCACCCCTCCCTGCCATCAACATGCAGATCTCCACATTCACCACCGGGGCAGACCCATCCTGACTCCTGGAGCCAGGCACACCAGCCAGCTCCAGCCAATCACAAGCCAGACAGCCAATTCACATTTACTGCACAGACAGGCCCACTTCTAGAAGTGGCACTTCCACACTACACACAATAAATCCGCGCACATCTTCGCGCAGCATTTAATCACACGAGTTTGCACATACCAAACTCGACTCTGTACTCCCCACACATCAGGAACTACCATGGACACACATATTCCCCATGCATCCCTATGGGAGGGCAGGCCAGTCTCACCACACATACACTGAGAGTGCACGCCTTTACACCGGACCACAGTGAAAAAGTGCGCAGAGGCCTAAAATCCCCAACACCAGGTTACAGAGATAGGCTAGGAAAAAGTAAAGAATTTCGGGGTGAACCTGCCAAGGGGCCGGGTCCAACACAACCCCCTTCCAATCAAAACGCAGGGTAGACCAATCACTCCCTTGATGGGCTTCCCTGCTTTGGCGATAGAACACGGACCCGGTCCCACATGGCAGGGACACCCTCCGGTTCTACGCCACTCTGAACCCACATGGTTTCCTCTAAACAAGAACTCTCTGGCCCAACTAGGATACCCTACTGGTACTCTCTAGCTTTCCATGGCCAGGACCTGGACCTAGGCCATCCAGATGTCACAGGTCCTGACCAATCTACAGAGTGGGGGCAGTAACCCCTGGAGCACAATAGCCATTCTCCACTCTCCCTCTCAGTGTAGATACAACTACCACTGATCCTTCAACCTAGGGTCCTCACCCTCAGGCTGTCCAGAGGTCACGGGCAAGAATGCCCCACCCTACCTCTACTTCTGGGGTTCCGCACCCTCCCAGGGATGCACCCACCAGAACACAACTCTCCCACCAGATCAGGACCTCTCTCCATCAACTGGTCTACCACCTGGGTTCTACATTCACCGGATGCACCGAGATCAGAGGCGAGGACTCCCTCCCTCTGCACCCCCTTCCAGAGTTCTGCACCCTCCCACTGTAGAGTAGGGTCCCTCTCCTTTAAGATGGGCCGCACCTACTCTCAGGGTAGTACTACCATAGTCATCCAGGGACCTTAAGGATCACGGCGAGGCGTGCACCACCCCTTCTGGGACACACAGGGGTACCCCTTGAAGGCAACCCAGCCAGGACACTGGTTTCAGATGCCCTGCCTCCCAGGTCAGGCTTCAACCTGAACCTGGTCTTCCCCTCCTCTGGAAGGCCCAGCGAACCAAGACTTCACGGGGAGCACGCATGCCCCCCCTTTGAGGGTGACGCATTACAATGTGTCGGCGAAATGCTGTCTGACTCAGAACAGAAGTGGCGTCACCATGGTCACTCATGGATGGCTCAGCCCTTCTGACTGGCCCCTGACCCACTGGCTCTTCCACTGGGGCTTTTGTCCCCCTCTCTTCCCTCAACCAGGCCTTATGCACCCTCCACTTAGGGCGGTGCTGCCCTTAACCAGGCCTTATGCACCCTCCACTTAGGAGCGGTACTGCCCAACACCAGGACCGCCGGAGCTCTGGTTACAGAAAACTCCCATCCTTTAGACACAGGAAGATCTTCCTCAAATGACCTGCCAGCACAGCCTAGGCCCCCGACCTGGCACTCCCTTTGGGTACCCTCCAGGCCCTGAGACAGGGTTTCGGCACACATGGAGACATGCAGTCCCTCCCACTCCTTCTCCTTCAGAGACAGGACGTGGGCTCCTACAACCCCTCCCATTCTACTGGGACCTAGCTGTGCTACACCTGAACCTCTTCCTCCCATTGGGACTAGAAAATACACAAGCCACTCCTGTTGGTATAACTCTCCAATGCCTCTGCAAGACCTCTAGCACACCGCCAGAGATCCTGCTTCTCGTCCAGTGCCTCTGCTGGACCTCGAGCACACCAGAGGTACACCTCTCGGGCAAGCTTCTTGTCAAAGAACTCACACCCACTCCTCTATTGCAACACACCACTTATCCACACACTCCCCCCCCGGACTGGTGGGGCAGTTCCTCACTGCCCCTGACTCTCAACCTGCACCCCTCTTACTGAGCACCAGGCACCACTCTGGGAACTGGGAATGGGACTTCACGCACTGGACACATGTTGCTGACACCACTGGATCCTATCATACTGGGGAATCCAGACACACACACATTACACTCAGGCGATAACCACCCTCCTGAGCTAGCCATTTCTCCTCCACACTCCCTCTCTCCTTTCTACCCACACCTCTGGAGACAGGAACAGGGATTGGACATTGGACCCAGGAAGGAACTCCCTATCTACTGGCGTCCCGCCCTATCATTTTCTCTCTTCTGCCACTAAACATAAAGCGCAGGAACACCATTTGAAAATGACACTCTTGAGGAAAAACAAAATCACAAACAATAATCCCCAACATGTGACTATTTAAAAATGCAGAGTTTTGTAATGTAGCCAGTTGTCGCTGTGGTAATGTGCAAACAAAAGTCCTAATCCTCACCGCTGACCACCAATGTTAGAACTGGGATTTCTGGTTGGCTAAGGCTTGCGCCAAAGCCAGGCAGAAACCACCACTCTAGTCAGGGCAAGGGAGTCACAAGCCAAGGTAACCCCTGCTCACCCCCTTGGTAGCTTGGCACGAGCAGACAGGCTTATCCCGGAGGCAATGTGTAAAGCATTTGCGCACGCACACAGCAACAACATCCCAGGCACACCACAAAAGGAACTCCACACAAGGTCATATAAAGATAACTTTTGTATTCTCAACATACATCAGATAGTAATCACACAATATACATTGTGCCAACTGGCACAGGCAATATTCACAAGGGATTATGTACATAGGACAGGGCCACAAGGACCACTGTCAGGAATAAGCACTTGGTAGAACTAGCACTTAGAAAATAAAACAGTTGTAGCACCAAATAGCAAATGTAGCACACAACCAGTAACCACTGGCAGAAGGTAAGTGCATCCTACGCAATCCTAACCATCCTAGGCATATATCACGCAGGGAACCATGAATTCACTAGCATAACTATACTAGGTGAAACAACCTCCTAAGCTTAAACATAGGTCTAGAGGTATCAGAACACAGGGTGCACCAAACATACTACACACAGTACATTTCCTAGCACCCAAAGCATTAGCATATAAATCACATTTAGCCCCTAACTCATCTCAAGGTTCAGGTTGCGCTACTGCGCCAAAACCTAAACGTGGCAGCTGCCCACTACTTGCTGGGCAGCTGAGGACAAAAACAGGGCCTAAACGCTACAGCTGGCACTAAGTGCTGCGCAGCTGTGGAAGGCCAAAGTAGAGGCGAAGGAGTGCGACTCACTCCTTAGTCCAGAGACAAGTCCCTAGAAAGAAAACCTAAACGTGCAGCTGCCCACTACTTGCTGGGCAGCTGTGAAGCAAACTGCGACAGGGGCCCTCACTGGCCCTTAGGACAGAACTGCGCCACTCTTAGCCAACAGTACCTTTAGTTGCGACAAAGTTCCAAAAAGCAGAAGCTGGTGCGGTGGAAAACAAGCGATGCGTTGCTCCTGAGACCTGGGGAGGCGACGCGACAACCCCGCTGCAGCAGCGGGCGTGTTGCGACGTGTCCGGTCTCTATGGGGAGGAAGGCCACTTGTATGGATTCCGGTGCGTAGGTTCTGTAGGAAGTTTGTTCACGCAAAGGCACGATGGGATGATCTCGTAGAGCTGCGAAGATCTCAGGGGCGACGATGCGCGATCCAGCGGTGACCGCTCTCACAGCTCTCAATGCGATGGCTCTGCAACGATGTTCGAAGCGACGTGATGCGGCCCACAAGTGAGCAAGGCGATAACTTTTCTGTAGCACAGTTTCTCCAATCTTGGTTTCCAGCTTACCAACATGGGTACAACTTCCAGAGGCACCACACATGGGCCACGCACTCCAGGAAGGACAGAACTCTCTCAGTAGAGCTCAGGGAAGCTGGGGGTGAAGTCCCTTTGTTCCTGGGACTTCGAAACAGGGAGCCAGCTCGTCTCTGGCCTATGGCTTCCCAACACGGGTACAAATTCCAGAGGCACCCACATGGGCCACGCACTCCAAGAAGGACAGAACTCTCTCAGTAGAGCTCAGGGAAGCAGGGGGTGAAGTCCTTTTGTTCCTGGGACTTCAAAACAGGGAGCCAGCTCTTCTCAGGCCCTTGGAGATTCTTTCAAGCCCGGGGACACAGCACAAAAAGGCCCCAGGCCCCTGCAGCAGCACTCCCCTGGTTGATTCAAGTCAGGAAAAACAAGAACATTTAACATGAGGTCACAGCCTCCTTTTATACACAGAAATCCTTTGTTGTCAAAGGTGCAGGCAAGGGGCGAACCAGACGCAACTGGTTCCTGAGCACTTTGTTTTGCTCAGCCCCTCTCCCTATTCACAGGACAGGGCAGGGACATCAGACACACCATAGGGGGCGGAGCTGGCATTGTAGAGGGAAAGCCCAGCCCTTTCCAGGTCCCGGGTGCACCCCTTCCTGCCATCAACATGCAGATCTCCTCATTTACCACCGGGGCAGACCCATCCTGACTCCTGGAGCCAGGCACACCAGCCAGCTCCAGCCAATCACAAGCCAGACAGCCAATTCACATTTACTGCACAGACAGGCCCACTTCTAGAAGTGGCACTTCCACAGTAGACACAATAAATCTGCGCACATCATCGCGCAGCATTTAATCACACGAGTTCGCACATACCAAACTCGACTCTGTACTCCCCACACATCAGGAACTACCATGGACACACATATTCCCCATGCATCCTATGGGAGGGCAGGCCAGTCTCACCACACATACACAGAGAGCGCACGCACTTTACACCGGACCACAGTAAAAAAGTGCGCAGAGGCCTAAAATCCCCAACTCCAGGTTACAGAAATAGGCTAGGAAAAAGGAAAACATTTCGGGGTCAACCTGCAAAAAGGGCTGGGTCCAACAAGAAGGCTGTCTGTTCTCTGCCTGATTTTGTTAGGGGGACCTGCCAGTATCATTAACTTAGGTCTAGCGTGCTGATGTACTTGGCCTTGCCCAACCTCTCAACCATCTCGTCTACGCGAGGTAGCGGGTATGTGTTGAACTGTGAGATTTTATTAACCTCACGAAAATCTATATAGAATCTTATGGAGCCATCTGGCTTTGGAACTAACATGATGGTTGAATTACATTCACTTTTGGATGGCTCTATGACTCCCATCTGCAGCATCTGATTTATTTCCTGTTCCACAGCTAGTCTGTGAGCGTCTGGAAGGCGATACGGACGTAACCTCACCCGCTTTCCGGGTTGCGTAATGATCGCATGCTCAATCAAGTTGGTTTTCCCCGAGGAGGTGGAAAATACGGCCTGAAGAGGCCTCAAGCAGGAATCTAGGGTGTTTTGCTGTTCCTCGGTTAGCTCCGGATCCATGCTCTGGAGGTATAGCGCCGAAGAACTTGCCGTCAGCGCCACCAGGATGGGTACATCCCCTTCTCACTGTTTTAACAGGTTTATGTGAAAAATCTGTGTGTTATTTTTATCTTGAGGATCCATCTCGAGGCAGTAGGTGACTGGTGTGACTATCTCAACAACCCGACAGGGACCCTGCCACTGACCCAACAACTTGTGGTCGGAGGTAGGCATCATGAGTAAGACGTGGTCGTCCACCCTCAGGGTATGTACTCGAGTGGTTTTATCATATTGTCGCTGTTGCTTTCCTGTGCGTTTTTTAGATGGGTTCTACATATGCTTCGTATTTCCTGAAGATGGGTTTTCAGGTTCATAACATATTCAGGGAGGGGTTTGGTTCCTTTGGGTCTTTCTTCCCAATCTTCTCTGGCAATGTCAAGCAGGGTGCAGGGTTGTCGACCATACAGTAGCTCAAAGGGTGAGTATCCGGTGCTTCTCTGTGGTTGGCACCGAATAGCAAACAGCACGAGGGGTAACATTTCCTCCCATCTGCTGGTCTCAAGATTTAACATTTTCTTCAGAGTGGTTTTGAGGGTGGCAATGTACCGCTCTACTAGCCCGTCCATCTGGGGGTGGTAGGCCGCCGTACGTATTTGTTTTATTTTTATCTAGGAGCATACTTGCTTCATGAGTCGGGAGATAAAGGGTGTTCCCTGATCGGTTATCACTTCTCTAGGAAACCCCACCCGGGAGAAGACATTTACCATGGCCTTGGCTATCTGTTGGGCATTAGATTGTCGGAGGGCCACTGCTTCTGGAAATCAGGTGGCATAGTCCACTATCACTACCACATACCTACACCCGCTGCGGGAGGGGAGTAAGGGACCGATAATATCCATCCCATCACGAGAGAATGGTTCTTCAATAATAGGCAGGGGTGTAAGGGGACCTTAGGGGGCCGGTACCGACTGTTTTTTGGCAATGGGAAATGTTTTGCAATACTGACGGATCTGCTGGTATATGCCTGGCCCAAAAATATTCCTCAGGATTTCTTTTTCTTTCTTTACCTCCCCAAAGTGACCCCCTATCAAATGGGTATGTACGAGGAACATCAGTTTCTCACAATAGGACTGGGCTACAAGCAACTGGAACGGATGGGTTTTTTCCCCCTTTTCTATAGAGCAATTCTCCTTTGTTAAGGAACTGGGGACCTACTTGGATAGGGTTCTTGATGTCTGTGGCCTGGTTCCAGGCTTCTCGCAGTGTTGAACCTTCCCTCTGGGCCGCGAAGAAACCCTTATCATATTGCCAAAGAGGTTTTTCGGTTATCTGGGTCAGGGCAATCCTAGTCCAGTCTCTTTTTTTCCCTTTTCTTCTGGTTCCTGCTTTTTGGGACTTTCTCCGATGGGTGGCCCACGACAGGTTCATGTGCAAAAGGAGCTGTTTGGCACCAATCGTCCCTATCAACACCTTGATCCGGTACATCAGGTGGGGATAGTCGGAGCCTAGGACTAACAGCTCTGGTAAACTAGGTACTAGCCCTACCTGCAGGGATACGGGTTGATTGGAAGGTCCATGTTGTATCTGCACATCAGTAGTAGGATACCATCTATTGTCACCATGAACACATTGGATGTTGTTGACCTCCCCTGTGGTTCTGGTGATTCCTCCCATTATGGCTGATGGTTGCATTACACTTTGTAGACACCCCGTGTCCATCAGAGCTTTTCTATTTTGCCCATTCACCCTGACGGTTCTATGATAGAGGGGTTTCTTTCCCATGGGGTTGCAATCATAAGACCGGGTGAGCCCAACCTCCATCGGTTCCTCCTTTTGAGGGCACACCCGGGCAATGTGGCCATAGGCTCCACAGGCAAAACCTTGGGGACCGGGATGGGGAGTGGGTGGTTGGGGAGAAGGGGTTACAGGGTTGGGTACAATAGTCACTGTTTCGGGACGACGTGGTGGAGGAGGTCTGTTTGTTCGAGGCAGGCCCCCGTCTGACGTTTTCCAATGTGGTTCCTCTTTGCTTCGCTGCACCTCTTGTGCCCTGTGGAAGGCGCCAGATATCTCAATGGCTCTCTCAAATGTTAACTGAGTGTGCTGCCTAACCCATTTCTGTGCAGCGGGATATAAGGAAGAGAGATACTGTTCTAAATAGATTTTCTGCATTATAGCCTCTTTGGTCGATGTCAGGGGTTTTAACCACTGGTTAGTCAGGTCCCGAATCCGGTAGGAGAGAGCGCGTGGTGTCTCTTGAGGACCTTCTTTTATCTGGCGTAGACGTATCCTATAAGTCTCTTCGTCTAGTCCCAACCTTTCCAGAATGTCTCTTTTCACATCCTCATACGGGGTGATGCCAAGAGGGTTCACCTCCTGGTAGGCAGCCTGCATGTCGCCTGTCAACAGGGGTCCTAGGAACTCCCCTCATTTGTCCTCTGTCCATCCTGCAGTCCGAGCCATACGCTCGAAATCAGAAAAAAATTAATCGGGTCCGACCTACTGACATATTTTTGTAGGACCACCGATGGTAGAGGGGAAAAGCCTCTCTGTTGGCCCAGTGTATCAGCTAACCGACCAAATGTGGTTTCCTGGGTTTGGTTCTGTTCTGTCAGGGTCTTGTGTTGTCTTTCCCTGTCCTCCTCAGCAATGGAGAGGAACCTCTCCATAACCTGACCCAGTTTTTCCTGCCCTTCTGCCATTTTCCTCATCGCGGCCTCCATCTTCCCGGATCCCACTTCTGACACCAGGTGTGAGCGGGATGGGGGGAAGAAGAAACGAGGAGGCCGGATTATGGGCTCAATTATGGTGTTTTTATTTGAGATGACAGCATTAGAAAATAAGGTCAATAGAATAGGGATGCGGATGTAAAAGTCTTCTCTCCCAAATGGTGACTGGGTTGTCTGTCTCGAGGTTCTTGGGCGTTCTTCCGTTGGCAGGGAGGATATCCCAGGGGGCTCGCAGGAGAGAGAAGCAACAAAAAGAAGAGATTAGCACTCTGTCCTCGTACTGGTCTGGCAGGACAGAACCCTTCACCGTTTGTAAAGAAGCCTGTAGGGTTGCGGCATATACAAAGAAAACAAAAGAAGGATGGACTGAATAGCAAAGGAAAATATCCGCAAGAAAAACAAGAACCCAGAGGTCCAATGTCTTGATTGAATGTTGTGTAACACCGTGGGATACTTTTGATCCGGCGCAACCAGATCAAACACAGAAGTTACACAGTTACACATGACAGTAGTGAGGCCACCTAGAGTTACCACAGGATGAAGTGATATGGCGTGAGGGATCGGGGTAGGTGTAGGAGTTGGTGTGGGGGACACGTACACAGTGAATACACGCTGTGAACCCTTAAACTACCCTCCCATTACTACCTCCCTGCATTCCCTCCCAAGCCACGTACCACATCAGCCGCAACTCTCCTGAGCTGCGGAGGCTCTCTAGCGTCCTCCTGGGGTGTCCGCCACTCCTCCGTCCAGGCGTCGAGGCCTCTGTCTTCCTCTAGGTCCTGGATGTTGGAGCCCTCCTTGGCCTCCTTCTCTCTTTTTTTTAATTTATTATTATTTTTTTTTTATTGTCCTCATCTCCACCATGGCTGTGATCCGTCGAATCTCTGGACTGGGAGGAAAGAAAGACAGGCGGTGGATATGACACGCAAACTCAGTATATACTGGTAGGGTTACGACCGATTAGTGGAGTTGCCAAAACCCAGATGCTGTGTCAATCACTCTGCACATTCTAGCCCCAGCAACTTATTGGGCGGATGCTCAACCATCAGCCATTTTCCTTATTGCTTGAATCAACCTTTATACCCCACAAAGAAGGCGAGGTTGCACAGCAAAGAAAGTATATCATGGCTTCGTAATCATTGGACGTGGGGGGGAAACCCCCCCCCCCCAAAAAAACCCAATGCTCTGACGAGATTAATCGAGTAAGTGCCAAAAAGCTCTTTTTTCTGGTTTCCCAGCTCTGGCTAGATCTAATTTAGATATTTGTAGCATTGAAGTGCGCCAGTCTTGTATGGAAGGAGGAGATACCTCTTTCCATCTCTTGCAAATTTCTCTGCGGACCACCAGGATGGAGAAGAATAAGAGATTTTTGGTTGCACTTCGCTTCTGATCTACTACTCCGAAGATTACTAACGGAAGATCGATGGACACCGTGGAACCGATGGAAGATGTAAGTTTGTTACTGATTTGATCCCAAAAAGGCCTGAGTTGGGGGCAATCAAAAAACATATGTGCATCAGAGGCTGCCACTAGGCCGCACCGCGCACATGCGACCGAACCCACTGAGGAACATTTGGAAAGCCTCTGAGGCGAATAGTAGGCCCTATCGATAGTGAAAAGGTGGTTTCTACGGAGCCAAGCTGGTTTGACCAGGTCCCACAGAACGTTGCATGATATTGACCATAAGTCGTTCAAGTTCGAGGATGGCATCTGGGAGCCCCATCATTTTACGGGGAGATAAAAATCCCAGTCAATCTCCTCCAAGATTCAATTATACCATAGGGAGACTTCCTTTGCTGCTGTTGGTTTGTCTAGAATAAGAATACACAAGGGGGGCATGTATGGGTATAAACTATTGTGGTGGTATCAGGGGGCACTAAGAAATATCAATAAGCAGTGCATTAAGTGCTCGCTGTAGCATGTGAAAGTGAGAAAATTAATATTGGGTTGTGGGAGTGGAGAAAGAGTTTATTGGGGTCCTACCCACACCCAAGGTTAAAAAACAGTGCAAGTAGTAATAACAAATAACTACTGAGATTTTATCTTGGTCGACATGTTTCTGCAGTATTCGTTGGCTCAAAGGATACCAGTCTGCTTCATCAGGACCTTGTTGTTAATAAAGTGCTACTGCTGATTTTAAAGTGTATAATGTGTATAAAAAATCATATCACCCATGATCTGGGGAATGGACTCTCCACCTCACCCGGCAATAGCTCAGGTACAAATGGAGCACCGCTCTGTCCGTCGGTACTCCGCGCCTTCCTCTAGGCTGACTGTGAGGAAGGCGCGGAGTACCGACTATTTCTTAGTGCCCCCTGATACCACCACAATAGTTTATACCCATACACCTTACATTCCTTCACACTTTGATTAGGCCACAATCTACCTAATCCTAAGTGGTTCTTTCCACTTCCTTCGGGTGAAGGATCCCAAGTGATGTAGGGCGGTACAGGACGGGTATCTGATGGGAACACATTTTTTCACCAAGAATACTTTGGATTCAGGGATTGTGTTCTTTCAATACACACACAGTCATTTAGATAGCTGCACTACTTTTTTGTTGACCCATTGTTACACCTTGTCTAGAATAAGGTCTTCCAGATGGTTGCCTTCACCTAGAGGTCTATTGTGAAGCCGAGCGGGTCTATCTGGCTGTACTTGGGCTTGGGCCCAACTTGAGATTTGCAGGTACTTTAATCTAGACAGGCCTGGACCTGTCTACCTTGCAAGATGTTCCATGGCAGCAAGACTCCATCCATGAATAAGTCACCCCAAGTTAGAATTCCAGCATCTTTTAGTGGGATTACCAATGCATCAGTTGTCCAGCCAGGAGGTACGGGAAGATCCCATATTGGAGATCTATTTGAATAGTATCCTAATTTAGTTACAGATCTTATATTGTACCAGGTTCTTGCAAGACCCTGCAGCACCTTTAGTTTGATCTTCTTAAGAAATTTGGGGTCGCCAAACTTAAATAGGAAGCCTGACTGCCTGACTTCTTCCCCCTGCAACAATGCCTTAAACATCAACCCTATACCTTGGTCTGATGGAGTTTTTAACAACATTCGTGCATGTGTCATCTTAAAGGCCCAGGCATATATCTGGAGGTCGGGACCAGCTGAGCCACCTTTCTCCCAACGTCGCCTTAATTTCTTCCACGCGATTCTTACCGTTTTATTTTTCCATATAAATGAAGAAATATTGCTTTGCATCTTCGCCACTAATGATGTGTCAAAAAATAATGGTATCGTGTTAAAAATAAAAGTTAACTGAGGTAAAATTGACATTTTCACCAAGTTTGCACCTCCCAGAACCGTCAAAGGTAGGTGCATCCAAGACTCCATTAGTTTCCTGCATTTTTTCGCAACTATTTTAAAATTAGTAGATGCAATCAGATTGATGTCTTTGATGATTCTTAGGCCTAAATAATTGAGATTACTGCTAAGTTGGCCATTGAAGCCTGTTAGGTCACTGTTCCAAGCCATTGTTTCAGTCTTGGATGCGTTAACCTCGTACCCTGAAATTTCACTGAACTTGAGTGCTAAGTTTATAGCAGCTGGAAATGCAGTGCTGATATCCGACGTCATAATCATGACATCGTCGGCATACACTGACACCTTTTTTTCCCAATCTCTATATGTAAAAGGCTTGGGGCCCGATGTAGGAGCCCTAATATTGGGCGGAAACTGCCGATTTCGGCCGTTTCCGACCGGTATTAGGGGTTTCTAATGTAGGAGCATGCTTTACAGAATCGGTATTTTACCGAATCTGTATTTACAGATTCGGTAAAATTACCGAATCGGTAAATACAGACTCGGTAAAAATACAGATTCTGTAAAAGCACATGTAGGTAGCACATCTTTGAGTGCCTCAAGCCTTTCAGATTCGGTATTTTACCACCCAATCCAATTGGGCGGTAAAATACCGAATCCAGGTGTGCATGCACATCTGTGCATGCACACCTGTGCAATATGACACACAGACATGCCCTTAGGGGATGTCTGTGTGCCACATGGCACACAAGTCCGGAATTGGGGTGCCAGAGGGTGTCAAAGTGACACCCCCTGCACCCTTGCAAAAATCGGATTTTACAGAATCGGTAAATACCGATTCGGTATTCACCATTGATTCCTATGGGCTTCAAGGCCCATAGGAATCAATGGGGGATACCGATTCTGTATTTACCGAATCAGTAAATATGATGTTATTAGCCTGGCGGATTTTCTGCGCAAAGGGCTCAATATAGAGATCGAAAAGCAGAGGGGATAAGGGGCACCCCTGACGTGTGCCCCTTGTGATGGTAAATGGCTCTGATAGTCCACCGTTAACCAAAACGGAGGCAGTCGGATTATGATATATAAGATCCACTGCTCTACGAAAGGAGCATCCCATGCCGAACTTTTCCAAGACCCCCGACAGGTACAACTAATTGACCCTGTCGAAGGCCTTGGTGGCGTCCAGCGTGAGAATTGCCAATGGCGCAGAAGAAGATGTCGCCATATCGTTTGCTCCTATGAGGTCGCACGTCAGCTCGAGGAGCTGGCGACCTTTCACGAAGCCCTTCTGGTTGGAGTGTAGGACTTCTGGAGCCACCTGGCTCAATCTCTTAGCTAAAAGTGATGTAAAGATTTTATAGTCTGCGTTAAGTATTGAAATGGGACGATATGAGCCGCAGTCGGAAGCAACCTTGCCTGGTTTCAGGATAAGTGTAATGGAAGCATTATTCCAGGAGGTAGGAGGTAACATTCCTTCTTGCAAAATTTGATTGAATATATCTACGAAAAAAGGAGAAATTTCAGTTATTAAATGTTTATATATTTCAGACGGCAAGCCGTCGGGCCCGCCGCTTTACCTCCATTGCTTTTTCGGATTCGAGGAACATGGCGGCAGCAGGCTAGCTGCTGCGGTACTCCGCTCTGAGTACCTGCGGAGCGTTTTTCCTAACCTTCAAGGAAGAATGAGGGCGTTTTTCGTCGCACGGAAAAGCTAAGGAGAAAGCTACAACCTTAATCTTTATTCCTTAATTTAGGAAAAGTTTGGTTAATTTTTCTCAAAGAATACGCTGTTTTATCCCCTTCTTAAAAAGAGTCGGCTCTACAGGATTGTTGTTTGTGAAGTGGCTAGTGTAAAGTCCTCTTTCCCTCTCCATGTGTTGGGAGAAGGGCGTTTTTTCATCCGACTCGGCGTTCCGAGGCCGGTCTCCTCTGCAGTCTTCGCCGTTTTGCTGCTGGCTCTGGCACAGGGCCGCCCTGGAGCTCCGCCGCGGAAAATACTTGCGGTCTCTCCGTAGGGACCGAGTGAAAGAAGCGGTGCAGGTACAGGAAGAAGCTGTAGACCCATCAGCGTCAGCTTCACCCTTCGCACCATCAGGGGCCACAGCATCGGATTTCTCATCAGCAGAAGCTCTGCAATTAACGCCGATAAAGCAGGTGAAGGGGAAGCATAGAGGAGGGGGGCAAGTTGGTGGCAATGTGGCTCAGGTACCCCTAGACTTAGACTCAGCAATCAACGGAGGGAGGGGGGTTCCCAGCGTTTGTGTGCACTCTGAGGTACTTAATAAAGGGCACAGAGGAAAGGGTTTGGGCAAACACCACAACCGAGGGGGGAAAGTGAAAAATAGGAGGGGAGCCAGGAGCACATTACTAGCTGCAGGGGGGGAGCCGAAAATCAGCCCAGAGTTCAAGAGCTCGCTCGCAGAAATTGCTGAAGGGGGGAATGAATGGTTAAAGACAGCGAGTAACTAAAAAAAACCCTCTAAAATATCTTCCTACCTTTCTAATGAAGTGAAAGCCAAGCGAGCAAAAAAAACTAAAGCCGTAAAAACTGTCTTAGACTCTAGTTCGAAGATAACACCATCGCTCCCCTCCTATTTTAAGGCTATTCCTCAAGTATTGGACCTAGCACAAAATATCTCTCCCCTTGCAAGCACACCCTATAATCAGCAAATGGAGACTGAACAATCAAGTTGTTTGGATGAGAACGCTTCTGTGATTAACAACGATATGATGTCTTGTATTGACTCCACAAAGAGCCTTCTTTTGGCAGATGCCAATAGTGTCCCCAGTAGTGCCCCCAGTACACCCATTTATATGACATCTACGGCAGAGGCAGAGGCAGAGGTGAACGCAGAGGTGTCTGCCGGCAAAGGCGTCTGCATTGGAGGGTCCTCAACAGATTCTCTTTTGCTACCTGAAAGCAATTTTGTCGAGCTTGAAGTCCCATTAGCAATCCAAAATCAGCCCCATTGCCCAGAGGAGGGTCCCAATTTAAATCTATATTCGAACTTGAATATTTCCTCACAGGAAATTTCCAATCTACCTTTCGCCAGTGCTATGCCACCTAGACCTCTTGTTTCGGGAATGATCGCTTTCCCAGATCTCACGATCTCATCCCTATTGCCCATGCTCTCAAACTTGTCAGCAGACATAAAACGGGGTTTCGACGAGTCAACAAAAATCCAGAGAGAAATCAGATCCTACTGTGAGTCCCTGGACAGCAAGATAGATGGACTATTTTCGAGAACTGGAGCGCTTGAGGAGACGGTTGCTGTGATCTCTCTTGAACTGGATAATGCCAAAGAAGTGATCACAAAACTAAAAGGGGAGGATACAGCCCTAGCTGACAGGCTGAAGATTTTGGAGAATAACTCTAGGCGCTCTAATATTCGTATCTTAAATGTGCCGGAAGGTAGTGAAGGCTCAAATATCAAGGCATATATTGTCAGACTCCTAAAAAAATCTCTCAATTTGGATCACTCAGAAGAGGAACTAGCTCTAGACATACAGCGTATACACAGGGATCCCTTTAGATCGAGTACACAGAGGTCTAAATCACGCAAGGTACTGGTAAACTTTCACACCTACTCTTTAAAGGGCCAGATTCTCAATCTAGCACTTAAGCAAAAATCCCTGTCAGGAGATGGCCTTAACTTTCAAATAAGATCGGATCTATCAAGGGCCACCTTAAATAGACAATGGGAATTGGGTAGGAGGATGGAGGCATTTAGAAATCTAGGCGCCACGGTACAGCTGAGATTTCCTGCAGCCCTGAAGATTATGATGAATAATAAGATGTTTAATATCCACACAGTTCAGGCTGCAGATGACTTACTGATGACCTTTGGAGCCGCAAAGGGGGCTGAAGGTGGCTCGGGATAAAATAACGAGAGCCAGACTATATACTTTTTTTGTTGTCTCTTGTTCTGTCCTTCATCCTATGACTCCAAATAAATAAATACATAACTAAATAAACTATTTGAGAAATAAGTAAAACGGGAGAAGCATAGAAGCTAGAAGAAAGATAATGTAAAGATAGGAGAAAAAGGAGAAGAAAAGGATGTAAAAAATAAATAAAAGGGGACTCGAAAGATTAAACACTCATACTAAGTTAATTTGCACAATTTTCACAATGGGCTGGCTGAAAAAATATATATATATATTTTTTTCAAGCTATTAATATGATGGAGCACTATACAGCCCTGCACACTATAAGACACGCTCTCGCAAGGGCTCAGTAAAGAGTTAGGGGTACCAAAACCGGACACGTTCCGGTTAGTTAGAACAAGGGTTCCTCAAGGGTGGTCGGAGGGGTTTCACTTGGGTGGTGGGGGGGTGGGAGTAAAAAATAAAAAAATCCTCATTTCCAAATTAGTTGTGGACTGTCTCTTTTCTTGCTTTTCAGTATGGACAGGCTTTATTTTTTTAGGCATAGTATTCCAGTTGTCAGCTTATGACCGCATGATGGGTCGAACTAATCTCACTTGTCATGGGTACGCTTAGGATTCTCTCCTGGAATATTAATGGCCTGCGCACCAAACCTAGGTCTAACAGGATCATTCAATATTTACGGGACTCGGATGCGCATGTCATAATACTCCAGGAGACACACCTGGTTGAAGTCGGCCTGTTAGAACTAATAAAAAAGAACAAGTGGATAGATCTGTCTGTTTCAACTCCGCAAACAAGTACTACTAGAGGGGTCTCAATTTTTTTTAAAAAGTCAATCACCACAAAAATCGTAATGCAGAAGGTTGACTCCACAGGCAGATGGGTCATTGCTGCAGTAGTTATAAATGGATCACAATTCACCATCGTAGGGTACTATGGTCCCAACCGGGACAACCCATCTGTCCTAGAGACATTATTCTCTGAATTATTGCACTTCCCAGAACCCGTCATAATGGCAGGGGATTTTAATATCGTGCTCAATCCTCTGATTGACAAGACTCCGTCTAGCCGGCAACAAAAACTCTCTAAATCCAGAGCTTTTTTACTTAAATCTATGAATCAATATGGAATTCTGGATATCTGGAGAGTAAGAGCAGATCAGAAACCAGTCTACCCATTTCATAATTTTAAATATCACCACCAATCAAGGATTGACTTTATCCTAATTAGCAAAACTTTGCTTGACTCGGTAAAAAATATTGCCTATCTTCCGTCACATTTGTCAGATCACAGTGCTGTCTCCCTGGAACTTGTCGGCCTGATCAGATCTCCGAACAGAACATGGACGTGCGATCGCTCACTCTTTTCATCTCCAGACGATCTCGCATGTATTAAGGCAGAAGTACAGGAATTCTTTCGTCTCAATACTGGCTCTGCTACTCCCAGTATTGTCTGGGATGCTTTTAAGTGCTTCCTGCGGGGTGTTATTAAGAGCAAAACTACATTCCGGAGAAAGCAATACACCCAAGAAATTGAATCTATAGAAACCAACCTGTCACTGATCCAATCTGAGCTAGAGGCCTGTAATAATGTCTCCGACTCAATTACATCGGATAAGCAGGAAAAACTACTAGAGCTTAAGGGGCAGTTGGCTTCAATCCTTAACCAGCGTATTCTCCAGAAATGGGAAGCCAGCAAGTTAGAAAAAACTAAAGTTGGGGGGGGCCTAAGGGAGTTTAGAGACCATGCAGAGACACATTCCCTAAGTAGTATATAAAACACAAAAAGTGTCAGAGGGTCTAGACATAGAAATGTGGTACATAGAACTAGAGAAGTTTAGTGAGAATCCCTACTAAGAAATAGAGAAAGCAATGATAGGTACCTTGTGATCCCTAACAGGGTACCCATCAGTCACCACTCGGAACCGCCCTTCATCATTTGGGATTCCTGTTAACCATATAGAAGGTACATCACTGGTTTCAGATGAAAGGTAAGATGTAAATACCTCTTGTAAAGCTAGTGGTGCCCTGTATGGTTAGAGTGTCACAGGCCATTCATTGGCTGGAAAGATGAGAGTGACTGATTTGCAGTGCAAGTGACAGAAAGTGCTCAGTGAAACTAAAATTGGGTGAGGGAGCAGAAAAAGTATTTATTCTATGGTATGCTCGCTCCTCCAATGTTAAAAAAGCAGCAAAGGTAAATTAAACAAATATTTACCAGAATGTAATAGGGGTCAACATGTTTCTGCAAATCTGGGGACTACAGAGTCCATTGCATTCATCAGGACCTAGATTATAATACAGCTACTGCAAAGATGAGAAGTGAAGTGTATGCTAAAGAAAAGTGACTACATATAAAACAATCTGCGACATGAAAAAAGATCACCTGGATCCCTAGGTGTCGTCTTAATTCGCAGTTGATGTATGTCACTGGTGGAGAAAAACACAAAAGCAAACAACAGTAAAATGACCACGTTAGCTTTGGTAAAATTAGCATGTGCTTAGTCCACATTTAACTATAATTGATCTTATTATACTAAACACATTGGTTTCTTTGGTTATCCACATGAAGATACTGAAATGTAATTCTTTTTTATTTATTTTTATTTTTGGAAGACCTTTATTGACAAAAATCACATACAATATAGCAAAGAGCCCGAGGGCTAGCAAGTACAGTACGTTGCAGCAAAAAAGGTGGTAAGGACATGTAACAGGAATAATGAGGTCTAATTTTAAAGATTTTTTTCTGTAGGATAGACAAAAGCAGGATATCGAAGAACAACGAATTGGATCTGGCTTCATAGGAACAGGATTGACAAATAGGAACCGTAATAAAATGCCAGATTCGCTGCCCACCACATATGCAAAACGTCTAAACCCAGAAAAAGAAAAAAAGGAAAAGAATAGAGGGCCCATAGAACCTAAAAGAAAAAACCGAAACCCCCCCCTATCCACCCCCCACCCTGCACCCCTGCAGCTGGCTACGGCCCAACCCCCCCTAGCAGTGTGCCTGTCGCCCAGTAAAAGGAGTCCCGAAATATAGAGAGTAAGAAAAGAATTCTAATCTATAACTCTCAAAAATAAAGAAAGGTGGGGAGGAGCCCACCGCCCGTCCCTCGGCCCCACCATCCCGCAAGTCCAGCAACAACACAGAGTAAAAGCCGGGTGATATGAAACAGTACAATCAGGATAAATTAGAGATGCAGAATCGACACATAGCGCAGTCAAAGGCAGCGACACACCACCCACATGCCCAGGTCAGCAACAGGAGATCCCCAGACCATAATAATAAATGTTCACCCCTGTCCCGTTCTCTCTCCGCCACCACTGCTAACCACGGAAACCCAGAGAAGCCAGGGAGATGTGCACGATAGTCCAAACGGGGAACATCGACTGGAGCATTCAACCATGTCCCGTACATTTATTTATTTATTTATTCAAAGTTTTATATAGCGCGAACAGGATCCTTACAGATATCAGAGCGCTTCACAAAGACAGGGAGGGGCAATAGGAGTAAACAGAGATAATGGGAACAGTATAATAGTCAGTGACATGGTAATAACATGGATGATAGAAACAGGGCCAATGAGAACAAGCTGGGTCAAGAGTGCGCCACACCCGTGGCACAAAGCGAAATCGATCCACCGATGAAAGTCTCAGAGTCAGGCCCCTTCTGGAGCGATCTCCGGGTAGATGGAGATATAGTGCTGGGATAGAACACTCGTCGTGATTGCAGTCCGTACTTTCCATTTCGGCCAGGGCAATAATCAGCAGTAGCAAGAGGCACCCCGGGGTCTGGGGTCGCTGGGCAGGCACCGCTACGCAACGCCGCCATCTTGTCGCGGTCAGACGTAGAACAAAGAACCCCGCTACAGTCTGGCGAGGCGGCCATTTTAAAGCATCCACAATCACTTATTAGAGCGTCCACCTTGGTGATCAGGGTTTTTGCAGAGTGTAGCACTTCCGAGTGAAGGGAGACAATAGCCGCCAATAGATCTCCATAGCCCCGAGCAGTTCCATGTGCCCTCCCGGTCAAGTCGCCTCGCACCACACATCCACCATCACTCCATGACACAGTCTCTCCGAAGCGGCCCTCCATTGTGCACTTCGTGATCACCACTGAAAAAACCTCGAGTAGTGCAGGGCCGCTGATATTGACTAAAGGCGTACAGCTCGAGGAAAGGCGTTGAGCAGGTCCAAAAAGAGGCCGTAAACATTGCCCCAGAAGCAAGCCGCTCCGCCCGACACTGAGGGGGTAGAAAGATCAGGAGCCTCCCGCCGCTAGCAGGGCAGTGTTCAAGCACTCGTCTGTAGTCGCGATGTGGACATCTGTACTCATGCAATCTCTACGGATAGTTCGCCAGGCACAACCAACGCAGTACCTGCAGTCCAAAGGAGCAAACGTTCCAAATTCGGCCGCGTCTATCGTAAATGGTCCGACCGGGTCAATGCCACTTCTGACGCCCGGTGTTGATCACCCGGCAGCCGGCCCCAGCGTCCACTCGAGGCCCCGGACTCGGGTCCGCCGCGGGCCGCAAACTTCAGTCGGACGTTGCTCCCACTTGCAAGGAGTCGCAAGCCTCAGGATTACACCGCAGGACGCCTGGGCACATCGGCTTCCACGTCGTGTCTTCTAAAAACAGGATCACCGGCAGGATAGTCACAAAGAAGGAGACGGTCTCCGGAGCCGAGGGACTACACGTCCGATCAGGTCGCCATCTTGGCTCCTCCTGAAATGTAATTCTTACATGGGGCATTGTGTACTTCGCCTTACCATTATAGTCGAAGTAGAAGGCTACACCGCGCCTGGCAACGGCTCAGGACTCGAGGGAAGCACCGCTCTATTGGAAGGAAGCAAAAAACATAGAAATGTCATCGCCTCCTTAGGTAGTTAAAAACAGATGCACACCGATACCATCCTAAGAAAGTAGAGGACATATATACTGTCAGTTGTTAAGAATCAGATATTTAGTTCTATGGAGATGGTCAGCATCGGCAAGTTAGCCACGTGCTGCTAAGAGTTGGTTTACCGATGGTTGGGTAGTTCAAAGATGAAGTAAGGGTATTGATGTTCAAAAGCGTCTTTCTCGCCTTATTCTCGATCTTTTATAGTACAATTATAAAGATATGGCGAAAGAACACAAAACCCTGGCGTTGGTCGAAAGGGCCAGGCGTTTAGTGATAGTAGTTTCCGCGACCATTGCGTCTCAGGCGCAATAACGAGTGGAGAACTCGCCAAACATTAACGTGAGAACCGCCAAGCAAATAAACAAACAAGCCTTTCGTACTTCCTACCTCTCCGTCGGTACTTCGTTGCCACCTTCAAAGCCGGTGTTGAGGTACCGGAGTAGTGTGGAGGCTTCGGTTAAAAGTCCACTGCTGATTGGCCCAATCCCGGTCAGGTGATCGGGGTAGAACAATCGGTAAGCTTGTAATGGGTAGGTTCTAGTGAAGAGATAAACGGGCTATGATAGGTCCAAAATAGACAAAAAAAGTGAGGTTAAAAGGCCATTACATATGTCATACTTATTTTAATCAGAAAATAGGGAACCCCTGTGAAGGGTTCAGAGACCTAGTTTGTATGTATGGTAACTGCTAAATTTTAACATTGTCTGCCAAAGTGAGAAAGAAAAATTTCTTTCTAGAGTCCCCTCACTCACCGGGGTTTCCCCACGGTGACATGCTTCATCATTGGGGCTTCCCAGTTCTCTACGAAAAGGGGCGTGCTGCGACTAGCGGACTACGCAGGAGCACTTTTATTGTGACGGGCTATGTGTGGTGCAAAGTGTGGTGATGGTGGAGTGGGTGTGTGATTAAAAATAACGTGCTAGTGAGCCTCAACAATTTATTCTGCTCCTAGTTTGGTATATTAAAAAGGGGTGACACTGTTATCTGGCCTTAAGTTAGGGCTAGATCAGTGTTCTGTGGTCAACATGTTTCAAGCTCCCCCAAGCTTTTCATCAGGACCATACAGGGTCCAGCCCTGTATATTCCACTCCTATATTTAATTAAATTAAATGTGTCTAATTACAATATCTTTATCTTTACGCTGTTAATTAATAAACATGCGTGTTGTATACATACGATTTTGTATCTTATTGGTGCATATGTATAGGTGCTAATTAGCACTTCATGGTCTCAGGCGAGGGCAGGATCACCTCGTGGAAACATTGTTCCTATCGGTAAACCCGCTCGGTATTACCTACTCGATCCTCACCCGACCGCGTTAAATGTAGGAGTGGAATATACAGGGCTGGACCCTGTTTGGTCCTGATGAAAAGCTTGGGGGAGCTTGAAACATGTTGACCACAGAACACTGATCTAGCCCTAACGTAAGGCCAGATAACAGTGTCACCCCTTTTTAATATACCAAACTAGGAGCAGAATAAATTGTTGAGGCCCACTAGCACGGTATTTTTAATCACACACCCACTCCACCATCACCACACTTTGCACCACACATAGCCCGTCACAATAAAAGTGCTCCTGCGTAGTCCGCTAGTCGCAGCACGCCCCTTTTCGTAGAGAACTGGGAAGCCCCAATGATGAAGCATGTCACCGTGGGGAAACCCCGGTGAGTGAGGGGACTCTAGAAAGAAATTTTTCTTTCTCACTTTGGCAGACACTGTTAAAATTTAGCAGTTACCATACATACAAACTAGGTCTCTGAATCCTTCACAGGGGTTCCCTATTTTATGATATAGACTGGAGGCCGACCTAGTTTAGTTTATCCTCCTTCTCCCCCCTTTTTCTAGTTATACTTATTTTAATGTAATTGGCATCTGTATTGTGTTTAAAATAAATGGTTGGTGTGTTGGGGATTCTATTGTCCCCCCACCGTACTATAAGTGGTCAAAATGTTTCTGCCTGCTGGCCCCAAGGGGTCCGTGGCATTCATCAGGACCTATACTGCACAAACGGGTTCCACCCTTACCGTACTATCCACCCAATGCCTGAGCAGTGTTAACAATTTCCCTTATCTGGGTGTGACTTTTTCCTCCAAAGGATCTTGGCCGCCTAACATTGCTCTCTGTAACACTAAGATTTCACAGGCTGATGGTTCATTGTTTAGTCTCCCACAACCAAAAGAGGGGGGGGTCTCTTGACCCATGTTTCAAATCTATACATCGCAATGCGTATCTATTACTATGTATGGGATAGAGGTGTGGGGGACTTCTAATTATATGGCCATCCAACGTGAAGACAACAGGTTACTAATAACACTTCTGTCTGTTTCTATCTCAGCCTCGCACCTCGTCTGCCATAAAGAACTTGGGATTCCCATCATAGCAGATTGATTAGGGCTAGGCCAGTCTTGCTATGGCTTTCAGTTCGTCGAAATCCTGAAGCTGCTTTAACCAGGGAAATAATAACGGAGTGTCTCTCCCTAAATAAGGGAGCATCAGTTCTGTGGCTTACATTTGTAAAAGCTGAAATGAGCAAAATTGGGATGCATCCTATTTTTAGAGACCCATCAATATGTGAAAGTGTTAAAAAGAAGGTTGTCGCTAATGCAATTTTTGACAATGAGGAATCGAGACGTCTGAGGGATATGGAGGACAATACTACGGTGGCCCAATATCTCCGGTTGTGTGAATCTGACTGCACTACTGATTACATTAGGTTGGCTTGGACCCGCTGGTAACGCTCACTGCTGTTTCATCTCAGATCGGGAACTATGAAATATTTCCTTTCTTTTCCAGTGGGTTATGTTCAAAATCTTGAATCCTAGTCCCTGCGATGAACAATCTGGCCAATCTATGCTCCATTTAATTTTTTTTGTACATAAGTATACTAAACTGTTTTTTATCCCATTTTAAAAGAAATATTGTTTAATGCTGTTCAATGTACACCTGGTTTTAGATTATTACAGTTGCTCACAAATGAGGACGCTGTTCTGTATTATGGTTCTTTTTAAAACATACTGTTCATGTATGCAGGACCTTGCTGATCTAAAACTATGCATATTAATGTTTTAATATGTAATGGTGCTTGTTGCTTTCAACTGTTTAGTGCTGCTATATTATGTATATTTTTATTGATGTCTGACTGCATCCAATTAAAGTTTTATTTAATTGAATTGAATACTTGTAGACTTTATTGTCAACCTCATTTGTATGCTTCGTTTTCTTGGGTTTTTCCATCCCATGGAGCACAGCTTCTTTACCATCCTGTGTTTTGGATAACTTATGTCCTTCCAAGGCTTACGTCAGGGAACAACTTTTTTTTATTTTACTCTGAGCACTCCGTAGGAGTGCACGTGTATTCCTCCTCTCTACTCATGTGCAGCTTTCACATTACATTCATACCCATATACGCGCTGTGTTGCTCCCCAGCCCTCCCACCTCATCCATATAAGCACCTCAACAGGTATTTTATTACCAGGTTTGGCTAAAGTACATACTTTATCATGTTGGTCTTCCTACAGCTCCTTTCTTACCATTTTGCATGAAAGCCCACGCCATGGCACACAAAGGTGGCATTTATGAGGCTGAATGAGGGGCATTTTGACGCACTGAGTCAGCGTTAAAGGCAGAAGAGTGACTGGAAATATGTATTTTCTCCCATAGGCACATTATCTGCTCTCAGGCAACTGTAAAGCACCAAGTGGCTAGAGCAAATGTTTTCCTTTTCAAATTCTGACACTTTGAACAACTGTAATGTTCTTTTATGCATCTGCAACTAGTATTTTGTTATTTCAAGTTGGATCGCGGTCCTTAGGCTTTTTAGGTCTCGCTGTAGCCAATGAGCTTGCGCATTGCTTCTGCGAGAAATTATGTAGGCGCTCCAGGAAAGCCTAAACAGAGGGCTTTGGAATGCGGATATGGACTGCTTTCTCTGGCGCGGGCTCGGCCTCACTTCCTGCTCCCCCTCTTACTTTCGTTATTGCTCACACCCCATATGCTCGTTCCCTCCCACCCTTCCTTTGATGCCAGAGGGCGTTGGAATGCGTATTATGGCCAGTGCATGTGCCTCACCATTTGCTCCCCCGCCCCGCCATCAGACTTTAAAGGCCGCTCCCCCGCCCCCCCACCAGACTTGAAAGGAATGCACTCCCCGCTATCTTGTTCTTTTAGCCCTACACTCACCATGCATTAGCTAAAACTCACCAGTGGGCCTTTTGCCACTCACTAAAAGCTCCTCTCCTCACGTCTCTTTCTCGCTTCGCACCCACGCTCTTTCTGTTACTCCTTGCTCTCTTTATCTCCATTTCTCCCCTGTAGTTCTCTCTCATTCTCGCACTCTCCCTCACTCTCCCCGTAACATCCCTCTCGCTAACCTACTTTCCCTTTCAATGCTGAATATTGAAAAATGTAAGCAGTCGCCAGGTGTTTATAACTCAATTTATTCCCTTTCTACGTGCGCACCACTTGTGTGGTTTATTTTTTTCTTCTCCTACCCCTCTCTCTACGTCTCTTTCTCGCTCTCGCACCCACGCTCTTTCTGTTACTCCTTGCTCTCCCTCCAACTCCACCCTCCAACACCAACTCCACCCTCCAACTCCACCCTCCAACTCCACCCTCCAACTCCAACTCCACCCTCCAACTCCACCCTCCAACTCCACCCACCAACTCCACCCTCCAGCTCCAACTCCACCCTCCAGCTCCAACTCCACCCTCCAGCTCCACCCTCCAACTCCGACTCCACCCTCCAACTCCACCCTCCAACTCCAACTCCACCCTCCAACTCCACCCTCCACTCTCCACCTCCAACTCCACCCTCAAACTCCACCCTCCAACTCCACCCTCCACCCTCCAACTCCACCCTCCAACTCCACCCTCCAACTTCACCCTTCAACTCCAACTCCACCCTCCAACTCCACCCTCCAACTCCAACCTCCAACTCCAACCTCCAACTCCAACTCTACCCTCCAACTCCACCCTCCACCCCCCACCCTCCAACTCCACCCTCCAACTCCACCCTCCAACTCCACCCTCCAACTCCACCCTCCAACTCTACCCTTCAACTCCAACTCCACCCTCCAAATCTAACTCCACCCTCCAACTCCACTCTCCAACTTCACCCTCCAACTCCACCCTCCAACTCCACCCTCCATTTCCAATCCCACACTCCAACTCCAATTCCACCCACCAATTCCACCCTCCAACTCTACCCTCCAACTCCAACTCCACCCTCCAACTCCACCTTCCAACTCCAACTCCACCCTCCACCCTCCAACTCCACCTCCACCCTTCAACTCCAACTCCACCCTCCAATTCCACACTCCAACTCCACCTTCCAACTCCACCCTCCAACTCAAACTCCACCCTCCAACTCCACCCTCCAACTCCACCCTTCAACTCAAACTCCACCCTCCAACTCCAACTCCAACTCCACCTTCACCCTCCATCTCCAACTCCACCCGCCAACTCCACCGTCCAACTCTAACTCTACCCTCTAACTCCAACTCCACCCACCAACTCCAACTCCACCCTCCAACTCCAACCCTCTGGGCAGGTCACCCCCCGAGCACACTCCCCGTGAGTGAGCCCGTCCCCTGGTGCCGCCTCTGCCCTGAGCTGTGCCCTCTGCCAGATCCGCTTTCCACGGATCTCCAGTGCCTCCTGCCACCAGCTGTGCCCTCGGCTGGGCCCGACCGCCGGATCCGCTTGGTCCGCGGATCTCCTGTGCCCCCTGCCACCTGCTTGCTTCGCCGCCGTTTTGTTTTCTTTCCCCGCCGTTTTTTCCCTAGCCCCCAGTGCTCCCCCCTCCTCGCCCAGCCCCGGCCGCGTTTCCCGCCACCTCCTCGCCGCTGCCCCCCTGCGGCCCCGCCCCCTTCCCTCGCTCGCCATCCCCATTCGCCACCCCGCTCCTCCTCCCAGCGGCCCCTCCCTCGCTCCGCCCCCCCCCACTCTCCTCATATGGCAGAGTAGCCAACGCGCAGCGTGCACGCGCAGCGGGCGCGCCCTAAGCGCGCCGAAGGTGCGCCAAAGGTAAGCCCGTCTGCGCCCGTCCGTGCCTGGACCGCGCCCAGCGCTCGAACCCCTGGCCCCCGAGGACCCCAGCCCACCCGCCGGATGTACACCGCCGCCACCCTCAACGCGCTCAACACCGGCCGAGTCCCGGGATGCTACCGAGCCACCCCGAGACGCACCCACGGACCCTTCAGCTGCCACGCCTGCAAGTTCACCTGCATCCGGACTTGCCCCACACCAGCACCCGCCAAGCCGAACACCAGCAGCAACCACCTCAAGTGCATCCTGCTCAATACCCGCTCCGTCCACAGACACGCCATCGAACTCTGGAACCTCCTCGACACCACAGCTTCTGACGTCGCCTTCCTCACGGAAACCTGGATGAACGACTCCTTAGCGCCCGACATCGCCATCGCCATCCCAGAGGGATACAAGATCACCCGGAGAGATCGCGACATCCAGACTGGAGGAGGCATCGCCATCATCCACAGGGACACCATCCACATCACGACCAACACCGACGACACCCTGACTACCGCCGAACACCTACACTTCCAGATCCACACCGACCCGAAGACCACCCTCAGAGGCACCCTGATCTACCGACCCCCGGGACCACGCACACAATTCAGCGAGGACATCGCCGACTTCGTCAGCCCGCATGCCCTCCCCTCCGCTGACTACATCCTCCTGGGGGACATCAACTTCCACCTGGAGAACAACAACGACCACAACACCACCACCCTGCTCGCCAACCTCGCCAACCTCGGACTCAAGCAGCTGGTGTCCACCCCCACCCACCTCGCCGGACACACATTCGACGCCGTCTTCTCATCCAGCAAAGACATTGCCTTCAGCCACGCCACTCCACTGGACGGACCACAGCTGCGTCCACTTCACCTTCAGGAGAACGATTATCCACCACCACCAGCAACAGGTTGCTCGAAGAAGCTGGAACAAGATCACAGCCGACCAGCTCGCCGCTTCCCTGAGCCAGCACCCTCCCGCCAGCTCAGCGAACCCCAGCCAGGCCGTCGACAACCTCACGAAGTGGATCAGCAACTGCGTGGACGAACTCGCCCCACTGAGGACCCCGCCCAGCAGACCCGGCAGCAAGAAGGCCCCATGGTTCACCGATGAACTCAAGAGCTCCAAGAAGAACTGCCGAGCCCTCGAGAAAGCCTGGAGAAGGGAACCAACACCGGACAACATGACCACCCTCAAGCTCGCCACCAGGAAGCACCACCAACTGATCCGCGCCACCAAGAAAACTGCATTCAAGGACCGGCTGGACAACAACGCACACAACTGCAAGGAACTCTTCAACATCGTGAAAGAGCTCTCCAACCCCAACGCCGGAAACAACGACATCACCCCATCGCAAGACCTCTGCAACTCCCTCGCCTCCTACTTCCACATCAAGATCGCGGACATACACAACAGCTTCAGCACTCAACCGACGCACGCCACAACCGAACCACCGCCCCCCACCACCACCCTCCGCGCCTGGACTCCGATCAGCACCGAAGACACCGTCCGCACGATGAACTCCATCCACTCCGGATCTCCGACCGACCCCTGCCCTCACCACGTCTTCAACAAGGCCAACGCTGTCATCGCACCCCACCTGCGGGACATCATCAACACCTCCTTCGACACCGCCACCTTCCGGGAGAGCTGGAAGCACGCCGAACTCAGCGCTCTACTAATGAAACCAACAGCGGACCCCACCGAACTCAAGAATTACCGCCCCATCTCGCTCCTCCCGTTTCCAGCCAAAGTCATCGAGAAGACCGTCAACAAACAGCTGGCCGCCTTCCTCGAGACGAATGGATCCCTCGACCCCTCACAGTCTGGCTTCCGAGCCAACCACAGCACAGAGACCGCCCTCATCGCTGCCACCGATGACATCCGAGCCCTGATGGACAACGGAGAAACAGCGGCCCTCATCCTCCTAGACCTCTCCGCGGCATTCGACACTGTCTGCCACCACACCCTAGTGCAGCGCCTCAGCAACGTCGGAATCCAGGAGAAAGCACTGGAATGGATCATCTCCTTCCTCGACGGAAGAACACAGAGAGTCCGCCTACCACCGTACAAGTCAGAGGCCACCAAAGTCATCTGCGGCGTCCCTCAAGGATCCTCGCTGAGCCCCACCCTCTTCAACGTCTACATGAGCCCCCTCGCGGCCATCGCACACCAACACAACCTCAACATCATCTCCTACGCTGACGACACCCAGCTGATCCTCTCCCTGACCAACGACCCCGCCGCCGCCAGAGCCAACCTTCACAAAGGGATGAAAGACGTAGCCGAGTGGATGACGACCAGCCGCCTGAAACTGAACTCAGACAAGACGGAAGTCCTCATCCTGGGCTCCTCGCCCTCCGCCTGGGACGACTCCTGGTGACCCTGGTGACCCCCCGCACTGGGCAACGCACTCAAACCGACAGACCACGCACGCAACCTGGGCTTCATCCTGGACTCCTCCCTCTCCATGACCAGACAAGTCAACGCCGTCTCCTCGTCATGCTTCAACACCCTGCGCATGCTACGGAAGATCTTCCGGTGGATCCCCACCGAGACCAGGAAGACGGTCACCCAGGCCCTCGTCACCAGCCGACTGGACTACGGCAACATCCTCTACGCCGGAACCACCGCCAAGCTCCAGAAGAGACTCCAGCGGATCCAGAACACCTCAGCCAGACTCATCCTCGACATCCCACGACACAGCCACATCTCCGGACATCTGAGAGACCTGCATTCGCTCCCCGTCAACAAGAGAATCACCTTCCGTCTCCTCACCCACGCACACAAAGCCCTACACGATCAAGGCCCGAGCTACTTCAACAACCGCATCAACTTCTACGCTCCCAAACGCCATCTCCGATCAACCAGTCACGCCCTCGCCGCCGTCCCCCGCATCCGAAGAACGACAACAGGAGGAAGGTCCTTCTCCTACCTGGCCGCCAAGACCTGAAACTCCCTCCCGACCGACCTGCGCCTGACCCAAGACCACCTCTCCTTCAGGAAGAAGCTCAAGACCTGGCTGTTCGAGCAGTAGCAGCACCCCCCCCCCCAAGCGCCTTGAGACCCTCCAGGTAAGTAGTGCGCTCTATAAATGTCTTTGATTGATTGATTGAACCCCACCCTTCAACTCCAATTCCACCCTGCTACTCCAACTGCACCTTATAACTCCACCTCTACCCTCCAACTCCAACTCCACCATCCAACTCCAACTCCACCCACCAATTCCACCCTCCAACTCCACCCTCCAACTCCACCCTCCAACTCCACCCTTCAACTCCAACTCCACCCTCCAACTCCACCTTCCAACTCCAACTCCACCCTCCACCCTCCAACTCCACCCTCCAACTCCACCTCCACCCTTCAAATCCAACTCCACCCTCCAACTCCACTTTCCAACTCCACCCTCCAACTCCACCCTCCAACTCAAACTCCACCCTCCAACTCCACCCTCCAACTCAAACTCCACCCTCCAACTCCAACTCCACCCTCCAACTCCACCTTCACCCTCCATCTCCAACTCCACCCGCCAACTCCACCGTCCAACTCCGACTCTACCCTCTAACTCCAACTCCACCCACCAATTCCACCCTCCAACTCCACCCTCCAACTCCAACTCCACCCTCCAACTCCAACCCCACCCTTCAACTCCAACTCCACCCTCCAACTTATACTCCACCCTCCAACTCCACTCTCCAACTCCACCCTCCACCCTCCAACTCCACCCTCCAACTCCACCCTCCAACGTGAACTCCCCCCTCCTACTCCACCCTCCAACTCCACCCTTCAACTCCATCTCCACCCACCAACTCTACCCTCCAGCTCCTACTCCACCCTCCAACTCCACCATCCAACTCTACCCTCCAACTCCACCCTCCAACTCCACCCTGCAACTCCAACTCCACCCTCCAACTCCACCCTCCACCCTCCAACTTCACCCTCCAACTCCACCCTCCAACTCCACTCTCCAACTCCACCCTCCAACTCTACCCTCCAACTCCACCCTCTCACTCCAACTCCACCCTCCATTTCCAATCGCCACCCTCCAACTCCAATTCCACCCTGCTACTCCAACTGCACCTTCCAACTCCAACTCTACCCTCCAACTCCAACTCCACCGTCCAACTCCAACTCTACCCTCTAACTCCAACTCCACCCACCAATTCCACCCACCAATTCCACCCACCAATTCCACCCTCCAACTCCACCCTCCAACTCCACCCTCCAACTCCAACTCCACCCTCCAACTCCACCTTCCAACTCCAACTCCACCCTCCACCCTCCAACTCCACCCTCCAACTCCACCCTCCAACTCCAACTCCACCCTCCAACTCCACCTTCCAACTCCAACTCCACCCTCCACCCTCCAACTCCACCTTCACCCTCCATCTCCAACTCCACCTTCCAACTCCAACTCCACCCTCCACCCTCCAACTCCACCCTCCAACTCCACCTCCACCCTCCAACTCCAACTCCACCCTCCAACTCCACCCTCCAACTCCACACGCCAACTCCACCGTCCAACTCCAACTCTACCCTCTAACTCCAGCTCCACCCCCCAACTCCACCCTCCAACTCTACCCTCCAACTCCACCCTCCAACTCCACACGCCAACTCCACACGCCAACTCCACTGTCCAACTCCAACTCTGCCCTCTAACTCCAGCTCCACCCCCCAATTCCACCCTCCAACTCCACCCTCCAACTCTACCCTCCAACTCCACCCTCCAACCCCACCCTTCAACTCCAACTCCACTCTCCAAATTATACTCCACCCTCCAACTCCACCCTCCAACTCCAACTCCAACCTCCAACTCCACCCTCCACCCTCCAACTTCATCCTCCAACTCCACCCTCCAACTCCACCTTCCAACTCCAACTCCACACTCCAACTCCACCCTCCAACTCCACCTCCACCCTCCAACTCCAACTCCACCCTCCAACTCCACCCTCCAACTCCAATTCCACCCTCCAACTCCAACCCCACCCTCCAACTCTACCCTCCAACTCCAACTCCACCCTCCAGCTCCAACTCCACCTATTTTTTTTCTCCTCCTACCCCTCTCTTTACGTCTCTTTCTCACTCTCGCACCAACGCTCTTTCTTTTATTCCTTGCTCTCCCTCCAACTCCACCCTCCAACTCCACCCTCCACCTCCACCCTCCAACTCCAACTCCACCCTCCACCTCCACCCTCCAACTCCACCCTCCAACTCCACCCTCCAACTCCACCCTCCAACTCCAACTCCACCCTCCAACTCCAACTCCACCCTCCAACTCCACTCTCCAACTCCACCCTCCAATTCCAACTCCACCCTCCAACTCCAACTCCACCCACCAACTCCTCCCTCTAGCTCCAACTCCACCCTAGAACTCCAAATCCACCCTCCAACTCCAACTCCACCCTCCAAATCCACCCTCCACCCTCCAACTCCAACTCCACCCTCAGACTCCACCCTCCAACTCCACCCTCCAACTCCAGCTCCACACTTCAACTCCAACTCCACCCTCCAACTCCACCCCCAACTCCACCTTCCAACTCCAACTCCACCCTCCAACTTCACCCTCCAACTTCACCCTCCAACTCCAATTCCACCCTCCAACTCCAATTCCACCCTCCAACTCCAATTCCACCATCCTACTCCAATTTTACCCTCCAACTCCATCCTCCAACTCCACCCTCCAACTCCACCGTCCAACTCCACCGTCCACCTCCAACTCTACCCTCCAACACCAACTCCACCTTCCAACTCCACCCTCCAACTACAACTGCACCCTCCAACTCCAGCCCCACCCTCCAACTCCAACTCCACCCTCCAACTCCACCCTCCAACTCCAACTCCACCCTCCAACGCCAACTCCACCCTCCAACTCCACCCTCCAACTCCACCCTCCAACTCTACCCTCCAATTCCAACCTCCAACTCCAACTCCACCCTCCAACTCCACCCTCCACCTCCAACTCCACCCTCCAATGCCAACTCCACACTCCAACTCCAATTCCACCCTCCGACTCTAACTCCACCCTCCAACTCCAACTCCACCCTTCAACTTGACCCTCCAACTCCACCCTCCAACTCCAACTCCACCATCCTACTCCAACTCCACCCTCCTACTCCAACTCCACCCTCCAGCTCCAACTCCACCCTCCAACACCCCCTCCACCCTCCAACTCCACCCTCCAACTCTAACTCCAACCTCCAACTCCACCCCCAACTCCACCCTCCAACTCCACCCTCCAACTCCACCCTCCAACCTCCAACTCCACCCTCCACCCTCCAACTCCAACCTCCAACTCCACCCTCCAACTCCACCCTTCAACTCCACCCTTCAACTCCAACTCCACCCTTCAACTCCAACTCCACCCTCCAACTCCACCCTCCAACTCCAACTCCATCCTCCAACTCCACCCTCCAACTCCAATTCCACCCTCCAACTCCACCCTCCAACTCCAACTCCACCCACCAACTCCACCCTCCAACTCCAACTCTACCCTCCATGTCCACCCTCCAACTCCACCTTCCGACTCCAACTCCGCCCTCCAACTCCACCCTTCAACTCCACCCTTTAACTCCACCCTCCAATTCCAATTCCACCCTCCAACTCCACCCTCCATTTCCACCCTTCACCCTCCAACTCCACCCTCCAACTCCACCCTCCAACTCTAACTTCACCCTCCAACTCCACCCTCCAACTCCAACTCCACCCTCCAACTCCACCCTCCAACTTCACCCTCCAACTCCACCCTCCAACTCCATCCTCCAACTCCAGCCTCCAACTCCAACTCCACCCTCCAACTCTACACTCCAACTCCACACGCCATCTCTAACTGCACCCTCCAACTCCACCCTCCAACTCCACCCTCCAACTCCACCCTCCAACTCCACCCTCAAACTCCAACTCCAATCTCCAACTCAAACTCCACCCTTCAACTCCACGCTCCAACTCCAACCTCCAACTCCACCCTTCAACTCCACCCTTCATCTCCACCCTTCAACTCCACCCTCCAACTCCACCCTCCAACTCCAACTCTACCCTCCATGTCCACCCTCCAACTCCACCCTCCAACTCCACCCTCCAACTCCACCATCCAACTCCAACTCCACCCTCCAATTCCAATTCCACCCTTCAACTCCACCCTCCAACTCCACCCTCCATTTCCACCCTCCAACTCCACCCTCCAACTCCACCCTCCAACTCAACCCTCCAAATCCAACTCCACCCTCCAACTCCACCCTCCAACTCTAACTCCACCCTCCAACTCCAAGTCCACCCTCCAACTCCAAGTCCACCCTCCAACTCCAACTCCACCCCCACTCCACCCTCCAACTCCACCCTCCAACTCTAACTTCACCCTCCAACTACAACTTCACCCTCCAACTCCAACTCCACCCTCCAACTTCAACTCCACGCTCCAACTCCACCCTCAAACTCCACCCTCCAACTCCACCCTCCAACTCCACCCTCCAGCTCCACCCTCCAACTCTACCCTCCAACTCCACCCTCCAACTCCACCCTCCAACTCCACCCTCCAACTCCACCCTCCAACTCCACCCTCCAACTCCACCCTCCAACTCCGACTCCACCCTCCAACTCCAACTTCCAACTCCACCCTCCAACTCCACCCTCCAACTCCAACTCCACCCTCCAACTCCACCCTCCAACTCCAACTCCATCCTCCAACTCCACCCTCCAACTCCAACTCCACCCTCCAACTCCAACTCCACCCTCCAACTCCACCCTCCAACTTCAACTCCACCCTCAAACTCCACCCTCAAACTCCACCCTCCAACTCCACCCTCCAACTCCACCCTCCAGCTCCACCCTCCAACTCCAACTCCACCCTCCACCCTCCAACTCCACCCTCCACTCCACCTCCAACTCCAACCTCCAACTCCACCCTCCAACTCCACCCTCCAACTCCACCCTCCAACTCCACCCTCCAACTCCAACTCCACCCTCCAACTCCACCCTCCAACTCCAACTCCACCCTCCAACTCCAATTCCACCCTCCAACTCCACCCTCCAACTCCAACTCTACCCTCCATGTCCACCCTCCAACTCCACCCTCCGACTCCAACTCCGCCCTCCAACTCCACCCTCCAACTCCACCCTTCAATTCCAATTCCACCCTCCAACTCCACCCTCCATTTCCACCCTTCACCCTCCAACTCCACCCTCCGACTCCAACTCCACCCTCCAACTCCACCCCCAACTCCACCTTCCAACTCCAACTGTACCCTCCAACTTCACCCCTCCAACTCCAATTCCACCCCTCCAACTCCAATTCCACCCTCCAACTCCAATTCCACCATCCTACTCCAATTTTACCCTCCAACTCCATCCTCCAACTCCACCCTCCAACTCCACCGTCCAACTCCAACGTCCACCTCCAACTCTACCCTCCAACACCAACTCCACCTTCCAACTCCACCCTCAAACTACAACTGTACCCTCCAACTCCAACCCCACCCCTCCAACTCCAACTCCACCCTCCAACTTCAACTCCACCCTCCAACTCCAACTCCACCCTCCAACGCCAACTCCACCCTCCAACTCCACCCTCCAACTCCACCCTTCCAACTCTACCCTCAAATTCCAACCTCCAACTCCAACTCCACCGTCCAACTCCACCCTCCAACTCCAACTCCACCCTCCACCTCCAACTCCACCCTCCAATGCCAACTCCACACTCCAACTCCAATTCCACCCTCCAACTCTAACTCAACCCTCCAACTCCGAATCCACCCTTCAACTTGACCCTCCAACTCTACCCTCCAACTCCAACTCCAACTCCACCATCCTACTCCAACTCCACCCTCCTACTCCAACTCCACCCCTCCAGCTCCAACTCCACCCTCCAACACCCCCTCCACCGTCCAACACCACCCTCCAACTCTAACTCCAAACTCCAACTCCACCCCCAACTCCACCCTCCAACTCCACCCTCCAACGCCACCCTCCAGCTCCACCCTCCAACTCCAACTCCACCCTCCAACCTCCAACTCCACCCTCCACCCTCCAACTCCAACCTTCAACTCCACCCTCCAACTCCACCCTTCAACTCCACCCTCCAACTCCACCCTCCAACTCCACCCTCCAACTCCAACTCCACCCTCCAACTCCACCCTCCAACTCAAATTCCACCCACCAACTCCACCCTCCAACTCCAACTCTACCCTCCATGTCCACCCTCCAACTCCACCTTCCGACTCCAACTCCGCCCTCCAACTCCACCCTTCAACTCCACCCTCCAACTCCAACTCCACCCTCCAACTCCACCCTCCAACTCCAGCCTCCAACTCCAACTCCACCCTCCAACTCTACACTCCAACTCCAACTCCACACGCCATCTCTAACTGCACCCTCCAACTCCACCCTCCAACTCCAACTCTAACTCCAACTCCACTCTCCAACTCAAACTCCACCCTTCAACTCCACGCTCCAACTCCAAACTCCAGCTCCAACTCCACCCTTCAACTCCACCCTCCAACTCCACCCTCCAACTCCACCCTCCAACTCCAACTCTACCCTCCATGTCCACCCTCCAACTCCACCCTCCAACTCCAACTCCACCTCCAATTCCAATTCCAACCTTCACCTCCACCCACCAACTTCCACCCTCCATTTCCACCCTCCACCCTCCAACTCCACCCTCCAAATCCAACTCCACCCTCCAACTCCACCCTCCAACTCTAACTCCACCCTCCAACTCCACCCTCCAAGTCCACCCTCCAACTCCAACTCCACCCCACTCTACCCTCCAACTCCACCCTCCAACTCTAACTTCACCCTCCAACTCCACCCTCCAACTACAACTTCACCCTCCAACTCCACCCTCCAACTTCAACTCCACGCTCCAACTCCACCCTCAAACTCCACCCTCCAACTCCACCCTCCAGCTCCACCCCCCAACTCCAACTCCACCCTCAAACTCCACCCTCCATCTCCACCCTCCACCCTCCAACTCCAACCTCCAACTCCACCCTCCAACTCCACCCTCCAACTCCAACTCCACCCTCCAACTCCACACTCCAACTCCAACTCCATCCTCCAACTCCACCCTCCAACTCCAACTCCACCCTCCAACTCCAATTCCACCCTCTAACTCCACCCTCCAACTCCAACTCCACCCTCCAACTTCAACTCCACCCTCAAACTCCACCTCAAACTCCAACTTCCAACTCCACCCTCCAGCTACACCCTCCAGCTCCAACTCCACCCTCCAACTCCACCCTCCAACTCCAACCTCCAACTCCACCCTCCAACTCCACCCTCCAACTCCACCCTCCAACTCCAACTCCACCCTCCAACTCCACCCTCCAACTCCAACTCCACCCTCCAACTCCACCCTCCAACCTCCAATTCCACCCTCCAACTCCACCCTCCAACTCCAACTCTACCCTCCATGTCCACCTTCCAACTCCACCCTCCGACTCCAACTCCGCCCTCCAACTCCACCCTCCAACTCCACCCTCCAATTCCAATTCCACCCTCCAACTCCACCCTCCATTTCCACCCTTCACCCTCCAACTCCACCCTCCAACTCCACCCTCCAACTCCACCCTCCGACTCCAACTCACCCTCCAAGTCCACCCTCCAACTCCACCCTCCAACTCTAACTTCACCCTCCAACTCCACCCTCCAACTCCACCCTCCAACTACACCTCCACCCTCCAACTCCACCCTCCAACTCCAACTCCACCCTCCAACTCCACCCTCCAACTTCACCCTCCAACTCCACCCTCCAACTCCACCCTCCAACTCCACCCTCCAACTCTAACTTCACCCTCCAACTCCACCCTCCAACTCCACCCTCCAACTACACCTCCACCCTCGAACTCCACCCTCCAACTCCAACTCCACCCTCCAACTCCACCCTCCAACTTCACCCTCCAACTCCACCCTCCAACTCCATCCTCCAACTCCATCCTCCAACTCCATCCTCCAACTCCAACTCCACCCTCCAACTCTACACTCCAACTCCACACGCCATCTCTAAGTGCACCCTCCAACTCCAACTCCACCTTCCAACTCCACCCTCCAACTCCAACTCCAACTCCACTCTCCAACTCAAACTCTACCCTTCAACTCCACGCCCCAACTCCAACCTCCAACTCCACCCTTCAACTCCACCCTTCAACTCCACCCTTCAACTCCACCCTCCAACTCCACCCTCCAACTCCAACTCTACCCTCTATGTCCACCCTCCAACTCCACCCTCCAACTCCACCCTCCAAGTCCACCCTCCAATTCCAACTCCACCCTCCAATTCCACCCTTCAACTCCACCCTCCAACTCCACCCTCCATTTCCACCCTCCACCCTCCAACTCTACCCTCCAAATCCAACTCCACCCTCCAACTCTAACTCCACCCTCCAACTCCACCCTCCAACTCCAAGTCCACTCTCCAACTCAAACTCCACCCTTCAACTCCACCCTGCAACTCCACCCTCCAACTCCACCCTCCAACTCCACCCTCCAACTCCACCCTCCAACTCCAACTCTACCCTCCATGTCCACCCTCCAACTCCACCCTCCAACTCCACCCTCCAACTCCACCCTCCAACTCCACCCTCCAACTCCACCCTCCAACTCCACCCTCCATGTCCACCCTCCAACTCCACCCTCCAACTCCACCCTCCAACTCCACCCTCCAACTCCACCCTCCAATTCCAATTCCACCCTTCAACTCCACCCTCCATTTCCACCCTCACCCTCCAACTCCACCCTCCAAATCCAACTCCACCCTCCAACTCCACCCTCCAACTCTAACTTCACCCTCCAACTCCACCCTCCAACTCCAAGTCCACCCTCCAACTCCAACTCCACCCCCACTCCACCCTCCAACTCCACCCTCCAACTCTAACTTCACCCTCCAACTCCACCCTCCAACTCCACCCTCCAACTACAACTTCACCCTCCAACTCCAACTCCACCCTCCAACTTCAACTCCACCCTCCAACTCCACCCTCAAACTCCACCCTCCAACTCCACCCTCCAGCTCCACCCTCCAACTCCAACTCCACCCTCCAACTCCACCCTCAACCCTCCAACTCCAACTCCACCCCCACTCCACCCTCCAACTCCACCCTCCAACTCTAACTTTACCCTCCAACTCCACCCTCCAACTACAACTTCACCCTCCAACTCCAACTCCACCCTCCAACTTCAACTCCACGCTCCAACTCCACCCTCAAACTCCACCCTCCAACTCCACCCTCCAGCTCCACCCTCCAACTCCAACTCCACCCTCCAACTCCACCCTCCAACTCCACCCTCAACCCTCCAACTCCAACCTCCAACTCCACCCTCCAACTCCACCCTCCAACTCCAACTCCACCCTCCAACTCCACCCTCCAACTCCAACTCCATCCTCCAACTCCACCCTCCAACTCCAACTCCAACTCCACCCTCCAACTCCAATTCCACCCTCCAACTCCACCCTCCAACTCCAACTCCACCCTCCAACTCCACCCTCCAATTCCACCCTCAAACTCCACCCTCCAACTCCACCCTCCAGCTCCACCCTCCAACTCCAACTCCACCCTCCAACTCCACCCTCCAGCTCCACCCTCCAACTCCAACTCCACCCTCCACCCTCCAACTCCACCCTCCAACTCCACCCTCCAACTCCACCCTCCAACTCCAACTCCACCCTCCAACTCCACCCTCCAACTCCATCCTCCAACTCCAATTCCACCCTCCAACTTCACCCTCCAACTCCAACTCTACCCTCCATGTCCACCCTCCAACTCCACCCTCCGACTCCAACTCCGCCCTCCAACTCCACCCTCCAACTCCACCCTCCAATTCCAATTCCACCCTCCAACTCCACCCTCCATTTCCACCCTTCACCCTCCAACTCCACCCTCCAACTCCACCCTCCGACTCCAACTCCACCATCCAAGTCCACCCTCCAACTCCACCCTCCAATTCCACCCTCCAACTCTAACTTCACCCTCCAGCTCCACCCTCCAACTCCAACTCCACCCTCCAACTACGCCTCCACCCTCCAACTCCACCCTCCAACTCCAACTCCACCCTCCAACTCCACCCTCCAACTTCACCCTCCAACTCCACCCTCCAACTCCATCCTCCAACTCCACCCTCCAACTACGCCTCCACCCTCCAACTCCACCCTCCAACTCCAACTCCACCCTCCAACTCCAACTCCAACTCCACCCTCCAAATCCAACTCCACCCTCCAACTCCACCCTCCAACTCTAACTTCACCCTCCAACTCCAAGTCCACCCTCCAACTCCAACTCCACCCCCACTCCACCCTCCAACTCCACCCTCCAACTCTAACTTCACCCTCCAACTCCACCCTCCAACTCCACCCTCCAACTCCACCCTCCAGCTCCACCCTCCAACTCCAACTCCACCCTCCAACTCCACCCTCCAACTCCACCCCCACTCCACCCTCCAACTCCACCCTACAACTCTAACTTCACCCTCCAACTCCACCCTCCAACTCCACCCTCCAACTACAACTTCACCCTCCAACTCCAACTCCACCCTCCAACTTCAACTCCACGCTCCAACTCCACCCTCAAACTCCACCCTCCAACTCCACCCTCCAGCTCCACCCTCCAACTCCACCCTCCAACTCCACCCTCCAGCTCCACACTCCAACTCCAACTCCACCCTCCAACTCCACCCTCCAACTCCACCCTCCACCCTCCAACTACAACCTCCAACTCCACCCTCCAACTCCACCCTCCAACTCCAACTCCACCCTCCAACTCCACCCTCCAACTCCACCCTCCAACTCCAACTCCACCCTCCAACTCCACCCTCCAACTCCACCCTCCAACTCCAACTCTACCCTCCATGTCCACCCTCCAACTCCACCCTCCAACTCCACCCTCCAACTCCACCCTCCAACTCCACCCTCCAACTCCACCCTCCATGTCCACCCTCCAACTCCACCCTCCAACTCCACCCTCCAACTCCACCCTCCAACTCCACCCTCCAATTCCAATTCCACCCTTCAACTCCACCCTCCATTTCCACCCTCCACCCTCCAAATCCAACTCCACCCTCCAACTCTAACTTCACCCTCCAACTCCACCCTCCAACTCCAAGTCCACCCTCCAACTCCAACTCCACCCCCACTCCACCCTCCAACTCCACCCTCCAACTCTAACTTCACCCTCCAACTCCACCCTCCAACTCCACCCTCCAACTACAACTTCACCCTCCAACTCCAACTCCACCCTCCAACTTCAACTCCACCCTCCAACTCCACCCTCAAACTCCACCCTCCAACTCCACCCTCCAGCTCCACCCTCCAACTCCAACTCCACCCTCCAACTCCACCCTCCACCCTCCAACTCCAACTCCACCCCCACTCCACCCTCCAACTCCACCCTCCAACTCTAACTTTACCCTCCAACTCCACCCTCCAACTACAACTTCACCCTCCAACTCCAACTCCACCCTCCAACTTCAACTCCACGCTCGAACTCCACCCTCAAACTCCACCCTCCAACTCCACCCTCCAGCTCCACCCTCCAGCTCCAACTCCACCCTCCAACTCCACCCTCCAACTCCACCCTCAACCCTCCAACTCCAACCTCCAACTCCACCCTCCAACTCCACCCTCCAACTCCAACTCCACCCTCCAACTCCACCCTCCAACTCCAACTCCATCCTCCAACTCCACCCTCCAACTCCAACTCCACCCTCCAACTCCAATTCCACCCTCCAACTCCACCCTCCAACTCCAACTCCACCCTCCAACTCCACCCTCCAATTCCACCCTCAAACTCCACCCTCCAACTCCACCCTCCAGCTCCACCCTCCAACTCCAACTCCACCCTCCAACTCCACCCTCCAGCTCCACCCTCCAACTCCAACTCCACCCTCCACCCTCCAACTCCACCCTCCAACTCCACCCTCCAACTCCACCCTCCAACTCCAACTCCACCCTCCAACTCCACCCTCCAACTCCATCCTCCAACTCCAATTCCACCCTCCAACTTCACCCTCCAACTCCAACTCTACCCTCCATGTCCACCCTCCAACTCCACCCTCCGACTCCAACTCTGCCCTCCAACTCCACCCTCCAACTCCACCCTCCAATTCCAATTCCACCCTCCAACTCCACCCTCCATTTCCACCCTTCACCCTCCAACTCCACCCTCCAACTCCACCCTCCGACTCCAACTCCACCCTCCAAGTCCACCCTCCAACTCCACCCTCCAATTCCACCCTCCAACTCCAACTCCACCCTCCAAATCCAACTCCACCCTCCAACTCCACCCTCCAACTACAACTTCACCCTCCAACTCCAACTCCACCCTCCAACTCCAACTCCACCCCCACTCCACCCTCCAACTCCACCCTCCAACTCTAACTTCACCCTCCAACTCCACCCTCCAACTCCACCCTCCAACTCCACCCTCCAGCTCCACCCTCCAACTCCAACTCCACCCTCCAACTCCACCCTCCAACTCCACCCCCACTCCACCCTCCAACTCCACCCTACAACTCTAACTTCACCCTCCAACTCCACCCTCCAACTCCACCCTCCAACTACAACTTCACCCTCCAACTCCAACTCCACCCTCCAACTTCAACTCCACGCTCCAACTCCACCCTCAAACTCCACCCTCCAACTCCACCCTCCAGCTCCACCCTCCAACTCCACCCTCCAACTCCACCCTCCAGCTCCACCCTCCAACTCCACCCTCCAACTCCACCCTCCAACTCCACCCTCCACCCTCCAACTACAACCTCCAACTCCACCCTCCAACTCCACCCTCCAACTCCAACTCCACCCTCCAACTCCACCCTCCAACTCCACCCTCCAACTCCAACTCCATCCTCCAACTCCACCCTCCAACTCCAACTCCACCCTCCAACTCCAATTCCACCCTCCAACTCCACCCTCCAACTCCAACTCCACCCTCCAACTTCAACTCCACCCTCAAACTCCACCCTCCAACTCCACCCTCCAACTCCAACTCCACCCTCCACCCTCCAACTCCACCCTCCAACTCCAAACTCCAACTCCACCCTCCAACTCCACCCTCCAACTCCACCCTCCAACTCCACCCTCCAACTCCACCCTCCAACTCCACCCTCCACCCTCCAACTCTACCCTCCATGTCCACCCTCCAACTCCACCCTCCGACTCCAACTCCGCCCTCCAACTCCATCCTCCAACACCACCCTCCAATTCCAATTCCACCCTCCAACTCCACCCTGCATTTCCACCCTTCACCCTCCAACTCCACCCTCCAACTCCACCCTCCGACTCCAACTCCACCCTCCAACTCCACCCTCCAACTCCACCCTCCAACTCTAACTTCACCCTCCAGCTCCACCCTCCAACTCCAACTCCACCCTCCAACTACGCCTCCACCCTCCAACTCCACCCTCCAACTCTAACTTCACCCTCCAGCTCCACCCTCCAACTCCACCCTCCAACTCCACCCTCCAATTCCAATTCCACCCTCCAACTCCACCCTCCATTTCCACCCTTCACCCTCCAACTCCACCCTCCAACTCCACCCTCCGACTCCAACTCCACCCTCCAAGTCCACCCTCCAAGTCCACCCTCCAACTCCACCCTCCAACTCTAACTTAACCCTCCAACTCCGCCCTCCAACTCCACCCTCCAACTACACCTCCACCCTCCAACTCCACCCTCCAACTCCAACTCCACCCTCCAACTCCACCCTCCAACTTCACCCTCCAACTCCACCCTCCAACTCCACCCTCCAACTCTAACTTCACCCTCCAACTCCACCCTCCAACTCCAACTCCACCCTCCAACTACACCTCCACCCTCAAACTCAACCCTCCAACTCCACCCTCCAACTTCACCCTCCAACTCCACCCTCCAACTCCATCCTCCAACTCCAGCCTCCAACTCCAACTCAACCCGCCAACTCTACACTCCAACTCCACACGCCATCTCTAACTGCACCCTCCAACTCCAACTCCACCTTCCAACTCCACCCTCCAACTCCAACTCCAACTCCACTCTCCAACTCAAACTCTACCCTCCAACTCCACCCTCCAACTCCACCCTCCAACTCCACCCTCCAACTCCAACTCTACCCTCCATGTCCACCCTCCAACTCCACCCTCCAACTCCACCCTCCAAGTCCACCCTCCAACTCCAACTCCACCCTCCAATTCCACCCTTCAACTCCACCCTCCAACTCCACCCTCCATTTCCACCCTCCACCCTCCAACTCTACCCTCCAAATCCAACTCCACCCTCCAACTCCACCCTCCAACTCTAACTCCACCCTCCAACTCCAAGTCCACACTCCAACTCAAACTCCACCCTTCAACTCCACCCTGCAACTCCACCCTCCAACTCCACCCTCCAACTCCACCCTCCAACTCCACCCTCCAACCCCAACTCTACCCTCCATGTCCACCGTCCAACTCCACCCTCCAACTCCACCCTCCAACTCCACCCTCCAACTCCACCCTCCAATTCCACCCTCCAACTCCAACTCTACCCTCCATGTCCACCCTCCAACTCCACCCTCCAACTCCACCCTCCAACTCCACCCTCCAACTCCAACTCCACCCTCCAATTCCAATTCCACCCTTCAACTCCACCCTCCAACTCCACCCTCCATTTCCACCCTCCACCCTCCAACTCCACCCTCCAAATCCAACTCCACCCTCCAACTCCACCCTCCAACTCTAACTTCACCCTCCAACTCCACCCTCCAACTCCAAGTCCACCCTCCAACTCCAACTCCACCCCCACTCCACCCTCCAACTCCACCCTCCAACTCTAACTTCACCCTCCAACTCCACCCTCCAACTCCACCCTCCAACTACAACTTCACCCTCCAACTCCAACTCCACCCTCCAACTTCAACTCCACCCTCCAACTCCACCCTCAAACTCCACCCTCCAACTCCACCCTCCAGCTCCACCCTCCAACTCCAACTCCACCCTCCAACTCCACCCTCCAACTCCACCCTCCACCCTCCAACTCCAACTCCACCCTCCAACTCCACCCTCCAACTCTAACTTCACCCTCCAACTCCACCCTCCAACCTCCAACTACAACTTCACCCTCCAACTCCAACTCCACCCTCTAACTTCAACTCCACGCTCCAACTCCACCCTCAAACTCCACCCTCCAACTCCACCCTCCAGCTCCACCCTCCAACTCCAACTCCACCCTCCAACTCCACCCTCCAACTCCACCCTCCACCCTCCAACTCCACCCTCCAACTCCACCCTCCAACTCCACCCTCCAACTCCAACTCCATCCTCCAACTCCACCCTCCAACTCCAACTCCACCCTCCAACTCCAATTCCACCCTCCAACTCCACCCTCCAACTCCAACTCCACCCTCCAACTCCACCCTCCAACTCCACCCTCCAACTCCACCCTCCAACTCCACCCTCCAGCTCCACCCTCCAACTCCAACTCCACCCTCCAACTCCACCCTCCAGCTCCACCCTCCAACTCTAACTCCACCCTCCAACTCCACCCTCCAACTCCACCCTCCAACTCCACCCTCCAACTCCAACTCCATCCTCCAACTCCACCCTCCAACTCCAACTCCACCCTCCAACTCCAATTCCACCCTCCAACTCCACCCTCCAACTCCAACTCCACCCTCCAACTCCACCCTCCAACTCCACCCTCCAACTCCACCCTCCAGCTCCACCCTCCAACTCCAACTCCACCCTCCAACTCCACCCTCCAGCTCCACCCTCCAACTCCAACTCCACCCTCCACCCTCCAACTCCACCCTCCAACTCCACCCTCCAACTCCACCCTCCAGCTTCACTCTCCAACTCCAACTCCACCCTCCACCCTCCAAATCCACCCTCCAACTCCACCCTCCAACTCCACCCTCCAACTCCAATTCCACCCTCCAACTCCACCCTCCAACTCCAACTCTACCCTCCATGTCCACCCTCCAACTCCACCCTCCGACTCCAACTCCGCCCTCCAACTCCACCCTCCAACTCCACCCTCCAATTCCAATTCCACCCTCCAACTCCACCCTCCATTTCCACCCTTCACCCTCCAACTCCACCCTCCAACTCCACCCTCCGACTCCAACTCCACCCTCCAAGTCCACCCTCCAACTCCACCCTCCAATTCCACCCTCCAACTCTAACTTCACCCTCCAGCTCCACCCTCCAACTCCAACTCCACCCTCCAACTACGCCTCCACCCTCCAACTCCACCCTCCAACTCCAACTCCACCCTCCAACTCCACCCTCCAACTTCACCCTCCAACTCCACCCTCCAACTCCATCCTCCAACTCCACCCTCCAACTACGCCTCCACCCTCCAACTCCACCCTCCAACTCCAACTCCACCCTCCAACTCCAACTCCAACTCCACCCTCCAAATCCAACTCCACCCTCCAACTCCTCCCTCCAACTCTAACTTCACCCTCCAACTCCACCCTCCAACTCCAAGTCCACCCTCCAACTCCAACTCCACCCCCACTCCACCCTCCAACTCCATCCTCCAACTCTAACTTCACCCTCCAACTCCACCCTCCAACTCCACCCTCCAACTCCACCCTCCAACTACAACTTCACCCTCCAACTCCAACTCCACCCTCCAACTTCAACTCCACCCTCCAACTCCACCCTCAAACTCCACCCTCCAACTCCACCCTCCAGCTCCACCCTCCAACTCCAACTCCACCCTCCAACTCCACCCTCCAACTCCACCCTCCACCCTCCAACTCCAACTCCACCCCCACTCCACCCTCCAACTCTAACTTCACCCTCCAACTCCACCCTCCAACTCCACCCTCCAACTACAACTTCACCCTCCAACTCCAACTCCACCCTCCAACTTCAACTCCACGCTCCAACTCCACCCTCAAACTCCACCCTCCAACTCCACCCTCCAGCTCCACCCTCCAGCTCCACCCTCCAGCTCCACCCTCCAACTCCACCCTCCAACTCCACCCTCCAGCTCCACCCTCCAACTCCAACTCCACCCTCCAACTCCACCCTCCACCCTCCAACTACAACCTCCAACTCCACCCTCCAACTCCACCCTCCAACTCCAACTCCACCCTCCAACTCCACCCTCCAACTCCAACTCCATCCTCCAACTCCACCCTCCAACTCCAATTCCACCCTCCAACTCCACCCTCCAACTCCAACTCCACCCTCCAACTTCAACTCCACCATCAAACTCCACCCTCCAGCTCCACCCTCCAACTCCAACTCCACCCTCCACCCTCCAACTCCACCCTCTAACTCCACCCTCCAACTCCACCCTCCAACTCCACCCTCCAACTCCACCCTCCAACTCCAACTCCACCCTTCAACTCCACCCTCCAACTCCAACTCCACCCTCCAACTCCAACTCTACCCTCCATGTCCACCCTCCAACTCCACCCTCCGACTCCAACTCCGCCCTCCAACTCCATCCTCCAACACCACCCTCCAATTCCAATTCCACCCTCCAACTCCACCCTGCATTTCCACCCTTCACCCTCCAACTCCACCCTCCAACTCCACCCTCCGACTCCAACTCCACCCTCCAACTCCACCCTCCAACTCCACCCTCCAACTCTAACTTCACCCTCCAGCACCACCCTCCAACTCCAACTCCACCCTCCACCTACGCCTCCACCCTCCAACTCCACCCTCCAACTCCAACTCCACCCTCCAACTCCACCCTCCAACTTCACCCTCCAACTCCACCCTCCAACTCCATCCTCCAACTCCACCCTCCAACTACGCCTCCACCCTCCAACTCCACCCTCCAACTCCAACTCCACCCTCCAACTCCAACTCCACTCTCCAACTCAAACTCTACCCTTCAACTCCACGCCCCAACTCCAACCTCCAACTCCACCCTTCAACTCCACCCTTCAACTCCACCCTTCAACTCCACCCTCCAACTCCACCCTCCAACTCCACCCTCCAACTCCAACTCTACCCTCCATGTCCACCCTCCAACTCCACCCTCCAAGTCCACCCTCCAACTCCAACTCCACCCTCCAATTCCAATTCCACTCTCCAACTCCACCCTCCATTTCCACCCTCCACCCTCCAACTCCACCCTCCAACTCCACCCTCCAAATCCAACTCCACCCTCCAACTCTACCCTCCAACTCCAAGTCCACTCTCCAACTCAAACTCCACCCTTCAACTCCACGCTCCAACTCCAACCGCCAACTCCAACTCCACCCTTCAACTCCACTCTGCAACTCCCCCCTTCAACTCCACCCTTCAACTCCACCCTCCAACTCCACCCTCCAACTCCACCCTCCAACTCCAACTCTACCCTCCATGTCCACCCTCCAACTCCACCCTCCAACTCCACCCTCCAACTCCACCGTCCAACTCCAACTCCACCCTCCAATTCCAATTCCACCCTTCAACTCCACCCTCCAATTCCACCCTCCATTTCCACCCTCCACCCTCCAACTCCACCCTCCAAATCCAACTCCACCCTCCAACTCCACCCTCCAACTCTAACTTCACCCTCCAACTCCAAGTCCACCCTCCAACTCCAACTCCACCCCCACTCCACCCTCCAACTCCACCCTCCAACTCTAACTTCACCCTCCAACTCCACCCTCCAACTCCACCCTCCAACTCCAACTTCACCCTCCAACTCCAACTCCACCCTCCAACTTCAACTCCACCCTCCAACTCCACCCTCCAACTCCACCCTCCAACTCCAACTCCACCCTCCAACTCCACCCTCCACCCTCCAACTTCCAACTCCACCCGCCAACTCCACCCTCCAACTCCGACTCCACCCTCCAACTCCACCCTCCAACTCCACCCTCCAACTCCAACTCCATCCTCCAACTCCACCCTCCAACTCCAACTCCACCCTCCAACTCCAATTCCACCCTCCAACTCCACCCTCCAACTCCAACTCCACCCTCCACCCTCCAACTCCACCCTCCAACTCCACCCTCCAACTCCACCCTCCAGCTCCACCCTCCACCCTCCAAATCCACCCTCCAACTCCACCCTCCAACTCCACCCTCCAACTCCAATTCCACCCTCCAACTCCACCCTCCAACTCCAACTCTACCCTCCATGTCCACCCTCCAACTCCACCCTCCGACTCCAACTCCGCCCTCCAACTCCACCCTCCAACTCCACCCTCCAATTCGAATTCCACCCTCCAACTCCACCCTCCATTTCCACCCTTCACCCTCCAACTCCGCCCTCCAACTCCACCCTCCGACTCCAACTCCACCCTCCAAGTCCACCCTCCAACTCCACCCTCCAATTCCACCCTCCAACTCTAACTTCACCCTCCAGCTCCACCCTCCAACTCCAACTCCACCCTCCAACTACGCCTCCACCCTCCAACTCCACCCTCCAACTCCAACTCCACCCTCCAACTCCACCCTCCAACTTCACCCTCCAACTCCACCCTCCAACTCCATCCTCCAACTCCACCCTCCGACTACGCCTCCACCCTCCAACTCCACCCTCCAACTCCAACTCCACCCTCCAACTCCAACTCCAACTCCACCCTCCAAATCCAACTCCACCCTCCAACTCCACCCTCCAACTCTAACTTCACCCTCCAACTCCACCGTCCAACTCCAAGTCCACCCTCCAACTCCAACTCCACCCCCACTCCACCCTCCAACTCCATCCTCCAACTCTAACTTCACCCTCCAACTCCACCCTCCAACTCCACCCTCCAACTACAACTTCACCCTCCAACTCCAACTCCACCCTCCAACTTCAACTCCACCCAACTCCACCCTCAAACTCCACCCTCCAACTCCACCCTCCAGCTCCACCCTCCAACTCCAACTCCACCCTCCAACTCCACCCTCCAACTCCACCCTCCACCCTCCAACTCCAACTCCACCCCCACTCCACCCTCCAACTCTAACTTCACCCTCCAACTCCACCCTCCAACTCCACCCTCCAACTACAACTTCACCCTCAAACTCCAACTCCACCCTCCAACTTCAACTCCACGCTCCAACTCCACCCTCAAACTCCACCCTCCAACTCCACCCTCCAGCTCCACCCTCCAGCTCCACCCTCCAGCTCCACCCTCCAACTCCAACTCCACCCTCCAGCTCCACCCTCCAACTCCAACTCCACCCTCCAACTCCACCCTCCACCCTCCAACTACAACCTCCAACTCCACCCTCCAACTCCACCCTCCAACTCCAACTCCACCCTCCAACTCCACCCTCCAACTCCAACTCCATCCTCCAACTCCACCCTCCAACTCCAATTCCACCCTCCAACTCCACCCTCCAACTCCAACTCCACCCTCCAACTTCAATTCCACCATCAAACTCCACCCTCCAGCTCCACCCTCCAACTCCAACTCCACCCTCCACCCTCCAACTCCACCCTCCAACTCCAACCTCCAACTCCACCCTCCAACTCCACCCTCCAACTCCACCCTCCAACTCCACCCTCCAACTCCAACTCCACCCTCCAACTCCAACTCCACCCTCCAACTCCAATTCCACCCTCCAACTCCACCCTCCAACTCCAACTCTACCCTCCATGTCCACCCTCCAACTCCACCCTCCGACTCCAACTCCGCCCTCCAACTCCATCCTCCAACACCACCCTCCAATTCCAATTCCACCCTCCAACTCCACCCTGCATTTCCACCCTTCACCCTCCAACTCCACCCTCCAACTCCACCCTCCGACTCCAACTCCACCCTCCAACTCCACCCTCCAACTCCACCCTCCAACTCTAACTTCACCCTCCAGCTCCACCCTCCAACTCCAACTCCACCCTCCAACTACGCCTCCACCCTCCAACTCCACCCTCCAACTCCAACTCCACCCTCCAACTCCACCCTCCAACTTCACCCTCCAACTCCACCCTCCAACTCCATCCTCCAACTCCACCCTCCAACTACGCCTCCACCCTCCAACTCCACCCTCCAACTCCAACTCCACCCTCCAACTCCACTCTCCAACTCAAACTCTACCCTTCAACTCCACGCCCCAACTCCAACCTCCAACTCCACCCTTCAACTCCACCCTTCAACTCCACCCTTCAACTCCACCCTCCAACTCCACCCTCCAACTCCACCCTCCAACTCCAACTCTACCCTCCATGTCCACCCTCCAACTCCACCCTCCAAGTCCACCCTCCAACTCCAACTCCACCCTCCAATTCCAATTCCACCCTCCAACTCCACCCTCCATTTCCACCCTCCACCCTCCAACTCCACCCTCCAACTCCACCCTCCAAATCCAACTCCACCCTCCAACTCCACCCTCCAACTCCAAGTCCACTCTCCAACTCAAACTCCACCCTTCAACTCCACGCTCCAACTCCAACCGCCAACTCCAACTCCACCCTTCAACTCCACTCTGCAACTCCACCCTTCAACTCCACCCTTCAACTCCACCCTCCAACTCCACCCTCCAACTCCACCCTCCAACTCCAACTCTACCCTCCATGTCCACCCTCCACCCTCCAACTCCACCCTCCAACTCCACCGTCCAACTCCAACTCCACCCTCCAATTCCAATTCCACCCTTCAACTCCACCCTCCAATTCCACCCTCCATTTCCACCCTCCACCCTCCAACTCCACCCTCCAAATCCAACTCCACCCTCCAACTCCACCCTCCAACTCTAACTTCACCCTCCAACTCCACCCTCCAACTCCAAGTCCACCCTCCAACTCCAACTCCACCCCCACTCCACCCTCCAACTCCACCCTCCAACTCTAACTTCACCCTCCAACTCCACCCTCCAACTCCACCCTCCAACTCCACCCTCCAACTCCACCCTCCAACTCCACCCTCCAGCTCCACCCTCCACTCCACCCTCCAACTCCACCCTCCAGCTCCACCCTCCAACTCCAACTCCACCCTCCAACTCCACCCTCCAACTCCACCCTCCAACTCCAACTCCATCCTCCAACTCCACCCTCCAACTCCAACTCCACCCTCCAACTCCAATTCCACCCTCCAACTCCACCCTCCAACTCCAACTCCACCCTCCAACTCCACCCTCCAACTCCACCCTCCAACTCCACCCTCCAGCTCCACCCTCCAACTCCAACTCCACCCTCCAACTCCACCCTCCAGCTCCACCCTCCAACTCCAACTCCACCCTCCACCCTCCAACTCCACCCTCCAACTCCACCCTCCAACTCCACCCTCCAGCTTCACTCTCCAACTCCAACTCCACCCTCCACCCTCCAAATCCACCCTCCAACTCCACCCTCCAACTCCACCCTCCAACTCCAATTCCACCCTCCAACTCCACCCTCCAACTCCAACTCTACCCTCCATGTCCACCCTCCAACTCCACCCTCCGACTCCAACTCCGCCCTCCAACTCCACCCTCCAACTCCACCCTCCAATTCCAATTCCACCCTCCAACTCCACCCTCCATTTCCACCCTTCACCCTCCAACTCCACCCTCCAACTCCACCCTCCGACTCCAACTCCACCCTCCAAGTCCACCCTCCAACTCCACCCTCCAATTCCACCCTCCAACTCTAACTTCACCCTCCAGCTCCACCCTCCAACTCCAACTCCACCCTCCAACTACGCCTCCACCCTCCAACTCCACCCTCCAACTCCAACTCCACCCTCCAACTCCACCCTCCAACTTCACCCTCCAACTCCACCCTCCAAATCCATCCTCCAACTCCACCCTCCAACTACGCCTCCACCCTCCAACTCCACCCTCCAACTCCAACTCCACCCTCCAACTCCAACTCCAACTCCACCCTCCAAATCCAACTCCACCCTCCAACTCCTCCCTCCAACTCTAACTTCACCCTCCAACTCCACCCTCCAACTCCAAGTCCACCCTCCAACTCCAACTCCACCCCCACTCCACCCTCCAACTCCATCCTCCAACTCTAACTTCACCCTCCAACTCCACCCTCCAACTCCACACTCCAACTCCACCCTCCAACTACAACTTCACCCTCCAACTCCAACTCCACCCTCCAACTTCAACTCCACCCTCCAACTCCACCCTCAAACTCCACCCTCCAACTCCACCCTCCAGCTCCACCCTCCAACTCCAACTCCACCCTCCAACTCCACCCTCCAACTCCACCCTCCACCCTCCAACTCCAACTCCACCCCCACTCCACCCTCCAACTCTAACTTCACCCTCCAACTCCACCCTCCAACTCCACCCTCCAACTACAACTTCACCCTCCAACTCCAACTCCACCCTCCAACTTCAACTCCACGCTCCAACTCCACCCTCAAACTCCACCCTCCAACTCCACCCTCCAGCTCCACCCTCCAGCTCCACCCTCCAGCTCCACCCTCCAACTCCAACTCCACCCTCCAACTCCACCCTCCAGCTCCACCCTCCAACTCCAACTCCACCCTCCAACTCCACCCTCCACCCTCCAACTACAACCTCCAACTCCACCCTCCAACTCCACCCTCCAACTCCAACTCCACCCTCCAACTCCACCCTCCAACTCCAACTCCATCCTCCAACTCCACCCTCCAACTCCAATTCCACCCTCCAACTCCACCCTCCAACTCCAACTCCACCCTCCAACTTCAACTCCACCATCAAACTCCACCCTCCAGCTCCACCCTCCAACTCCAACTCCACCTTCCAACTCCACCCTCTAACTCCACCCTCCAACTCCACCCTCCAACTCCACCCTCCAACTCCACCCTCCAACTCCAACTCCACCCTTCAACTCCACCCTCCAACTCCAATTCCACCCTCCAACTCCACCCTCCAACTCCAACTCTACCCTCCATGTCCACCCTCCAACTCCACCCTCCGACTCCAACTCCGCCCTCCAACTCCATCCTCCAACACCACCCTCCAATTCCAATTCCACCCTCCAACTCCACCCTGCATTTCCACCCTTCACCCTCCAACTCCACCCTCCAACTCCACCCTCCGACTCCACCCTCCGACTCCAACTCCACCCTCCAACTCCACCCTCCAACTCCACCCTCCAACTCTAACTTCACCCTCCAGCACCACCCTCCAACTCCAACTCCACCCTCCACCTACGCCTCCACCCTCCAACTCCACCCTCCAACTCCAACTCCACCCTCCAACTCCACCCTCCAACTTCACCCTCCAACTCCACCCTCCAACTCCATCCTCCAACTCCACCCTCCAACTACGCCTCCACCCTCCAACTCCACCCTCCAACTCCAACTCCACCCTCCAACTCCAACTCCACTCTCCAACTCAAACTCTACCCTTCAACTCCACGCCCCAACTCCAACCTCCAACTCCACCCTTCAACTCCACCCTTCAACTCCACCCTTCAACTCCACCCTCCAACTCCACCCTCCAACTCCACCCTCCAACTCCAACTCTACCCTCCATGTCCACCCTCCAACTCCACCCTCCAAGTCCACCCTCCAACTCCAACTCCACCCTCCAATTCCAATTCCACTCTCCAACTCCACCCTCCATTTCCACCCTCCACCCTCCAACTCCACCCTCCAACTCCACCCTCCAAATCCAACTCCACCCTCCAACTCTACCCTCCAACTCCAAGTCCACTCTCCAACTCAAACTCCACCCTTCAACTCCACGCTCCAACTCCAACCGCCAACTCCAACTCCACCCTTCAACTCCACTCTGCAACTCCCCCCTTCAACTCCACCCTTCAACTCCACCCTCCAACTCCACCCTCCAACTCCACCCTCCAACTCCAACTCTACCCTCCATGTCCACCCTCCAACTCCACCCTCCAACTCCACCCTCCAACTCCACCGTCCAACTCCAACTCCACCCTCCAATTCCAATTCCACCCTTCAACTCCACCCTCCAATTCCACCCTCCATTTCCACCCTCCACCCTCCAACTCCACCCTCCAAATCCAACTCCACCCTCCAACTCCACCCTCCAACTCTAACTTCACCCTCCAACTCCAAGTCCACCCTCCAACTCCAACTCCACCCCCACTCCACCCTCCAACTCCACCCTCCAACTCTAACTTCACCCTCCAACTCCACCCTCCAACTCCACCCTCCAACTCCAACTTCACCCTCCAACTCCAACTCCACCCTCCAACTTCAACTCCACCCTCCAACTCCACCCTCCAACTCCACCCTCCAACTCCAACTCCACCCTCCAACTCCACCCTCCACCCTCCAACTTCCAACTCCACCCGCCAACTCCACCCTCCAACTCCAACTCCACCCTCCAACTCCACCCTCCAACTCCACCCTCCAACTCCAACTCCAACTCCATCCTCCAACTCCACCCTCCAACTCCAACTCCACCCTCCAACTCCAATTCCACCCTCCAACTCCACCCTCCAACTCCAACTCCACCCTCCACCCTCCAACTCCACCCTCCAACTCCACCCTCCAACTCCACCCTCCAGCTCCACCCTCCAACTCCAACTCCACCCTCCACCCTCCAAATCCACCCTCCAACTCCACCCTCCAACTCCAATTCCACCCTCCAACTCCACCCTCCAACTCCAACTCTACCCTCCATGTCCACCCTCCAACTCCACCCTCCGACTCCAACTCCGCCCTCCAACTCCACCCTCCAACTCCACCCTCCAATTCCAATTCCACCCTCCAACTCCACCCTCCATTTCCACCCTTCACCCTCCAACTCCACCCTCCGACTCCAACTCCACCCTCCAAGTCCACCCTCCAACTCCACCCTCCAATTCCACCCTCCAACTCTAACTTCACCCTCCAGCTCCACCCTCCAACTCCAACTCCACCCTCCAACTACGCCTCCACCCTCCAACTCCACCCTCCAACTCCAACTCCACCCTCCAACTCCACCCTCCAACTTCACCCTCCAACTCCACCCTCCAACTCCATCCTCCAACTCCACCCTCCGACTACGCCTCCACCCTCCAACTCCACCCTCCAACTCCAACTCCACCCTCCAACTCCAACTCCAACTCCACCCTCCAAATCCAACTCCACCCTCCAACTCCACCCTCCAACTCTAACTTCACCCTCCAACTCCACCGTCCAACTCCAAGTCCACCCTCCAACTCCAACTCCACCCCCACTCCACCCTCCAACTCCATCCTCCAACTCTAACTTCACCCTCCAACTCCACCCTCCAACTCCACCCTCCAACTACAACTTCACCCTCCAACTCCAACTCCACCCTCCAACTTCAACTCCACCCAACTCCACCCTCAAACTCCACCCTCCAACTCCACCCTCCAGCTCCACCCTCCAACTCCAACTCCACCCTCCAACTCCACCCTCCAACTCCACCCTCCACCCTCCAACTCCAACTCCACCCCCACTCCACCCTCCAACTCTAACTTCACCCTCCAACTCCACCCTCCAACTCCACCCTCCAACTACAACTTCACCCTCAAACTCCAACTCCACCCTCCAACTTCAACTCCACGCTCCAACTCCACCCTCAAACTCCACCCTCCAACGCCACCCTCCAGCTCCACCCTCCAGCTCCACCCTCCAGCTCCACCCTCCAACTCCAACTCCACCCTCCAACTCCACCCTCCAGCTCCACCCTCCAACTCCAACTCCACCCTCCAACTCCACCCTCCACCCTCCAACTACAACCTCCAACTCCAACTCCACCCTCCAACTTCAACTCCACCATCAAACTCCACCCTCCAGCTCCACCCTCCAACTCCAACTCCACCCTCCACCCTCCAACTCCACCCTCCAACTCCAACCTCCAACTCCACCCTCCAACTCCACCCTCCAACTCCACCCTCCAACTCCAACTCCACCCTCCAACTCCAACTCCACCCTCCAACTCCAATTCCACCCTCCAACTCCACCCTCCAACTCCAACTCTACCCTCCATGTCCACCCTCCAACTCCACCCTCCGACTCCAACTCCGCCCTCCAACTCCATCCTCCAACACCACCCTCCAATTCCAATTCCACCCTCCAACTCCACCCTGCATTTCCACCCTTCACCCTCCAACTCCACCCTCCAACTCCACCCTCCGACTCCAACTCCACCCTCCAACTCCACCCTCCAACTCCACCCTCCAACTCTAACTTCACCCTCCAGCTCCACCCTCCAACTCCAACTCCACCCTCCAACTACGCCTCCACCCTCCAACTCCACCCTCCAACTCCAACTCCACCCTCCAACTCCACCCTCCAACTTCACCCTCCAACTCCACCCTCCAACTCCATCCTCCAACTCCACCCTCCAACTACGCCTCCACCCTCCAACTCCACCCTCCAACTCCAACTCCACCCTCCAACTCCACTCTCCAACTCAAACTCTACCCTTCAACTCCACGCCCCAACTCCAACCTCCAACTCCACCCTTCAACTCCACCCTTCAACTCCACCCTTCAACTCCACCCTCCAACTCCACCCTCCAACTCCACCCTCCAACTCCAACTCTACCCTCCATGTCCACCCTCCAACTCCACCCTCCAAGTCCACCCTCCAACTCCAACTCCACCCTCCAATTCCAATTCCACCCTCCAACTCCACCCTCCATTTCCACCCTCCACCCTCCAACTCCACCCTCCAACTCCACCCTCCAAATCCAACTCCACCCTCCAACTCCACCCTCCAACTCCAAGTCCACTCTCCAACTCAAACTCCACCCTTCAACTCCACGCTCCAACTCCAACCGCCAACTCCAACTCCACCCTTCAACTCCACTCTGCAACTCCACCCTTCAACTCCACCCTTCAACTCCACCCTCCAACTCCACCCTCCAACTCCACCCTCCAACTCCAACTCTACCCTCCATGTCCACCCTCCACCCTCCAACTCCACCCTCCAACTCCACCGTCCAACTCCAACTCCACCCTCCAATTCCAATTCCACCCTTCAACTCCACCCTCCAATTCCACCCTCCATTTCCACCCTCCACCCTCCAACTCCACCCTCCAAATCCAACTCCACCCTCCAACTCCACCCTCCAACTCTAACTTCACCCTCCAACTCCACCCTCCAACTCCAAGTCCACCCTCCAACTCCAACTCCACCCCCACTCCACCCTCCAACTCCACCCTCCAACTCTAACTTCACCCTCCAACTCCACCCTCCAACTCCACCCTCCAACTCCACCCTCCAACTCCACCCTCCAACTCCACCCTCCAGCTCCACCCTCCAACTCCAACTCCACCCTCCAACTCCACCCTCCAGCTCCACCCTCCAACTCCACCCTCCAACTCCACCCTCCAACTCCACCCTCCAACTCCACCCTCCAACTCCAACTCCATCCTCCAACTCCACCCTCCAACTCCAACTCCACCCTCCAACTCCAATTCCACCCTCCAACTCCACCCTCCAACTCCACCCTCCAACTCCACCCTCCAGCTCCACCCTCCAACTCCAACTCCACCCTCCAACTCCACCCTCCAGCTCCACCCTCCAACTCCAACTCCACCCTCCACCCTCCAACTCCACCCTCCAACTCCACCCTCCAACTCCACCCTCCAGCTTCACTCTCCAACTCCAACTCCACCCTCCACCCTCCAAATCCACCCTCCAACTCCACCCTCCAACTCCACCCTCCAACTCCAATTCCACCCTCCAACTCCACCCTCCAACTCCAACTCTACCCTCCATGTCCACCCTCCAACTCCACCCTCCGACTCCAACTCCGCCCTCCAACTCCACCCTCCAACTCCACCCTCCAATTCCAATTCCACCCTCCAACTCCACCCTCCATTTCCACCCTTCACCCTCCAACTCCACCCTCCAACTCCACCCTCCGACTCCAACTCCACCCTCCAAGTCCACCCTCCAACTCCACCCTCCAATTCCACCCTCCAACTCTAACTTCACCCTCCAGCTCCACCCTCCAACTCCAACTCCACCCTCCAACTACGCCTCCACCCTCCAACTCCACCCTCCAACTCCAACTCCACCCTCCAACTCCACCCTCCAACTTCACCCTCCAACTCCACCCTCCAACTCCATCCTCCAACTCCACCCTCCAACTACGCCTCCACCCTCCAACTCCACCCTCCAACTCCAACTCCACCCTCCAACTCCAACTCCAACTCCACCCTCCAAATCCAACTCCACCCTCCAACTCCTCCCTCCAACTCTAACTTCACCCTCCAACTCCACCCTCCAACTCCAAGTCCACCCTCCAACTCCAACTCCACCCCCACTCCACCCTCCAACTCCATCCTCCAACTCTAACTTCACCCTCCAACTCCACCCTCCAACTCCACCCTCCAACTCCACCCTCCAACTACAACTTCACCCTCCAACTCCAACTCCACCCTCCAACTTCAACTCCACCCTCCAACTCCACCCTCAAACTCCACCCTCCAACTCCACCCTCCAGCTCCACCCTCCAACTCCAACTCCACCCTCCAACTCCACCCTCCAACTCCACCCTCCACCCTCCAACTCCAACTCCACCCCCACTCCACCCTCCAACTCTAACTTCACCCTCCAACTCCACCCTCCAACTCCACCCTCCAACTACAACTTCACCCTCCAACTCCAACTCCACCCTCCAACTTCAACTCCACGCTCCAACTCCACCCTCAAACTCCACCCTCCAACTCCACCCTCCAGCTCCACCCTCCAGCTCCACCCTCCAGCTCCACCCTCCAACTCCAACTCCACCCTCCAACTCCACCCTCCAGCTCCACCCTCCAACTCCAACTCCACCCTCCAACTCCACCCTCCACCCTCCAACTACAACCTCCAACTCCACCCTCCAACTCCACCCTCCAACTCCAACTCCACCCTCCAACTCCACCCTCCAACTCCAACTCCATCCTCCAACTCCACCCTCCAACTCCAATTCCACCCTCCAACTCCACCCTCCAACTCCAACTCCACCCTCCAACTTCAACTCCACCATCAAACTCCACCCTCCAGCTCCACCCTCCAACTCCAACTCCACCCTCCACCCTCCAACTCCACCCTCTAACTCCACCCTCCAACTCCACCCTCCAACTCCACCCTCCAACTCCAACTCCACCCTTCAACTCCACCCTCCAACTCCAATTCCACCCTCCAACTCCACCCTCCAACTCCAACTCTACCCTCCATGTCCACCCTCCAACTCCACCCTCCGACTCCAACTCCGCCCTCCAACTCCATCCTCCAACACCACCCTCCAATTCCAATTCCACCCTCCAACTCCACCCTGCATTTCCACCCTTCACCCTCCAACTCCACCCTCCAACTCCACCCTCCGACTCCACCCTCCGACTCCAACTCCACCCTCCAACTCCACCCTCCAACTCTAACTTCACCCTCCAGCACCACCCTCCAACTCCAACTCCACCCTCCACCTACGCCTCCACCTTCCAACTCCACCCTCCAACTCCAACTCCACCCTCCAACTCCACCCTCCAACTTCACCCTCCAACTCCACCCTCCAACTCCATCCTCCAACTCCACCCTCCAACTACGCCTCCACCCTCCAACTCCACCCTCCAACTCCAACTCCACCCTCCAACTCCAACTCCACTCTCCAACTCAAACTCTACCCTTCAACTCCACGCCCCAACTCCAACCTCCAACTCCACCCTTCAACTCCACCCTTCAACTCCACCCTTCAACTCCACCCTCCAACTCCACCCTCCAACTCCACCCTCCAACTCCAACTCTACCCTCCATGTCCACCCTCCAACTCCACCCTCCAAGTCCACCCTCCAACTCCAACTCCACCCTCCAATTCCAATTCCACTCTCCAACTCCACCCTCCATTTCCACCCTCCACCCTCCAACTCCACCCTCCAACTCCACCCTCCAAATCCAACTCCACCCTCCAACTCTACCCTCCAACTCCAAGTCCACTCTCCAACTCAAACTCCACCCTTCAACTCCACGCTCCAACTCCAACCGCCAACTCCAACTCCACCCTTCAACTCCACTCTGCAACTCCCCCCTTCAACTCCACCCTTCAACTCCACCCTCCAACTCCACCCTCCAACTCCACCCTCCAACTCCAACTCCACCCTCCAACTCCACCCTCCAACTCCACCGTCCAACTCCAACTCCACCCTCCAATTCCAATTCCACCCTTCAACTCCACCCTCCAATTCCACCCTCCATTTCCACCCTCCACCCTCCAACTCCACCCTCCAAATCCAACTCCACCCTCCAACTCCACCCTCCAACTCTAACTTCACCCTCCAACTCCAAGTCCACCCTCCAACTCCAACTCCACCCCCACTCCACCCTCCAACTCCACCCTCCAACTCTAACTTCACCCTCCAACTCCACCCTCCAACTCCACCCTCCAACTCCAACTTCACCCTCCAACTCCAACTCCACCCTCCAACTTCAACTCCACCCTCCAACTCCACCCTCCAACTCCAACTCCACCCTCCAACTCCACCCTCCACCCTCCAACTTCCAACTCCACCCGCCAACTCCACCCTCCAACTCCAACTCCACCCTCCAACTCCACCCTCCAACTCCACCCTCCAACTCCAACTCCATCCTCCAACTCCACCCTCCAACTCCAACTCCACCCTCCAACTCCAATTCCACCCTCCAACTCCACCCTCCAACTCCAACTCCACCCTCCACCCTCCAACTCCACCCTCCAACTCCACCCTCCAACTCCACCCTCCAGCTCCACCCTCCAACTCCAACTCCACCCTCCACCCTCCAAATCCACCCTCCAACTCCACCCTCCAACTCCAATTCCACCCTCCAACTCCACCCTCCAACTCCAACTCTACCCTCCATGTCCACCCTCCAACTCCACCCTCCGACTCCAACTCCGCCCTCCAACTCCACCCTCCAACTCCACCCTCCAATTCCAATTCCACCCTCCAACTCCACCCTCCATTTCCACCCTTCACCCTCCAACTCCACCCTCCAACTCCACCCTCCGACTCCAACTCCACCCTCCAAGTCCACCCTCCAACTCCACCCTCCAATTCCACCCTCCAACTCTAACTTCACCCTCCAGCTCCACCCTCCAACTCCAACTCCACCCTCCAACTACGCCTCCACCCTCCAACTCCACCCTCCAACTCCAACTCCACCCTCCAACTCCACCCTCCAACTTCACCCTCCAACTCCACCCTCCAACTCCATCCTCCAACTCCACCCTCCGACTACGCCTCCACCCTCCAACTCCACCCTCCAACTCCAACTCCACCCTCCAACTCCAACTCCAACTCCACCCTCCAAATCCAACTCCACCCTCCAACTCCACCCTCCAACTCTAACTTCACCCTCCAACTCCACCGTCCAACTCCAAGTCCTCCCTCCAACTCCAACTCCACCCCCACTCCACCCTCCAACTCCATCCTCCAACTCTAACTTCACCCTCCAACTCCACCCTCCAACTCCACCCTCCAACTACAACTTCACCCTCCAACTCCAACTCCACCCTCCAACTTCAACTCCACCCAACTCCACCCTCAAACTCCACCCTCCAACTCCACCCTCCAGCTCCACCCTCCAACTCCAACTCCACCCTCCAACTCCACCCTCCAACTCCACCCTCCACCCTCCAACTCCAACTCCACCCCCACTCCACCCTCCAACTCTAACTTCACCCTCCAACTCCACCCTCCAACTCCACCCTCCAACTACAACTTCACCCTCAAACTCCAACTCCACCCTCCAACTTCAACTCCACGCTCCAACTCCACCCTCAAACTCCACCCTCCAACTCCACCCTCCAGCTCCACCCTCCAACTCCACCCTCCAACTCCACCCTCCAGCTCCACCCTCCAACTCCAACTCCACCCTCCACCCTCCAACTACAACCTCCAACTCCACCCTCCAACTCCACCCTCCAACTCCAACTCCACCCTCCAACTCCACCCTCCAACTCCAACTCCATCCTCCAACTCCACCCTCCAACTCCAATTCCACCCTCCAACTCCACCCTCCAACTCCAACTCCACCCTCCAACTTCAACTCCACCATCAAACTCCACCCTCCAGCTCCACCCTCCAACTCCAACTCCACCCTCCACCCTCCAACTCCACCCTCCAACTCCAACCTCCAACTCCACCCTCCAACTCCACCCTCCAACTCCACCCTCCAACTCCACCCTCCAACTCCAACTCCACCCTCCAACTCCAACTCCACCCTCCAACTCCAACTCCACCCTCCAACTCCAATTCCACCCTCCAACTCCAACTCTACCCTCCATGTCCACCCTCCAACTCCACCCTCCGACTCCAACTCCGCCCTCCAACTCCATCCTCCAACACCACCCTCCAATTCCAATTCCACCCTCCAACTCCACCCTGCATTTCCACCCTTCACCCTCCAACTCCACCCTCCAACTCCACCCTCCGACTCCAACTCCACCCTCCAACTCCACCCTCCAACTCCACCCTCCAACTCTAACTTCACCCTCCAGCTCCACCCTCCAACTCCAACTCCACCCTCCAACTACGCCTCCACCCTCCAACTCCACCCTCCAACTCCAACTCCACCCTCCAACTCCACCCTCCAACTTCACCCTCCAACTCCACCCTCCAACTCCATCCTCCAACTCCACCCTCCAACTACGCCTCCACCCTCCAACTCCACCCTCCAACTCCAACTCCACCCTCCAACTCCACTCTCCAGCTCAAACTCTACCCTTCAACTCCACGCCCCAACTCCAACCTCCAACTCCACCCTTCAACTCCACCCTTCAACTCCACCCTTCAACTCCACCCTCCAACTCCACCCTCCAACTCCACCCTCCAACTCCAACTCTACCCTCCATGTCCACCCTCCAACTCCACCCTCCAAGTCCACCCTCCAACTCCAACTCCACCCTCCAATTCCAATTCCACCCTCCAACTCCACCCTCCATTTCCACCCTCCACCCTCCAACTCCACCCTCCAACTCCACCCTCCAAATCCAACTCCACCCTCCAACTCCACCCTCCAACTCCAAGTCCACTCTCCAACTCAAACTCCACCCTTCAACTCCACGCTCCAACTCCAACCGCCAACTCCAACTCCACCCTTCAACTCCACTCTGCAACTCCACCCTTCAACTCCACCCTTCAACTCCACCCTCCAACTCCACCCTCCAACTCCACCCTCCAACTCCAACTCTACCCTCCATGTCCACCCTCCACCCTCCAACTCCACCCTCCAACTCCACCGTCCAACTCCAACTCCACCCTCCAATTCCAATTCCACCCTTCAACTCCACCCTCCAATTCCACCCTCCATTTCCACCCTCCACCCTCCAACTCCACCCTCCAAATCCAACTCCACCCTCCAACTCCACCCTCCAACTCTAACTTCACCCTCCAACTCCACCCTCCAACTCCAAGTCCACCCTCCAACTCCAACTCCACCCCCACTCCACCCTCCAACTCCACCCTCCAACTCTAACTTCACCCTCCAACTCCACCCTCCAACTCCACCCTCCAACTCCAACTTCACCCTCCAACTCCACCCTCCAACTTCAACTCCACCCTCCAACTCCACCCTCCAACTCCACCCTCCAACTCCAACTCCACCCTCCAACTCCACCCTCCACCCTCCAACTTCCAACTCCACCCGCCAACTCCACCCTCCAACTCCAACTCCACCCTCCAACTCCACCCTCCAACTCCACCCTCCAACTCCAACTCCACCCTCCAACGCCACCCTCCAACTCCAACTCCACCCTCCAACTCCAATTCCACCCTCCAACTCCACCCTCCAACTCCAACTCCACCCTCCAACTTCAACTCCACCCTCAAACTCCACCCTCAAACTCCACCCTCCAGCTCCACCCTCCAGCTCCACCCTCCAACTCCAACTCCACCCTCCACCCTCCAACTCCACCCTCCAACTCCAACCTCCATCTCCACCCTCCAACTCCACCCTCCAACTCCACCCTCCAACTCCAACTCCACACTCCAACTCCACCCTCCAATTCCACCCTCCAACTCCAACTCTACCCTTCATGTCCACCCTCCAACTCCACCCTCCGACTCCAACTCCGCCCTCTAACTCCACCCTCCAATTCCTATTCCACCCTCCAACTCCACCCTCCATTTCCACCCTTCACCCTCCAACTCCACCCTCCGACTCCAAATCCACCCTCCAAGTCCACCCTCCAACTCCACCCTCCAACTCTAACTTCACCCTCCAACTCCACCCTCCAACTCCAACTCCACCCTCCAACTCCACCCTCCAACTCCAACTCCACCCTCCAACTCCACCCTCCAACTCCACCCTCCAACTTCACCCTCCAACTCCACCCTCCAACTCCATCCTCCAACTCCAGCCTCCAACTCCAACTCCACCCTCCAACTCTACACTCCAACTCCACACGCCATCTCTAACTGCACCCTCCAACTCGAACTCCACCTTCCAACTCCACCCTCCAACTCCAACTCCAACTCCACTCTCCAACTCAAACTCTACCCTTCAACTCCACGCCCCAACTCCAACTTCCAACTCCACCCTTCAACTCCACCCTTCAACTCCACCCTTCAGCTCCACCCTTCAACTCCACCCTTCAACTCCACCCTTCAACTCCACCCTCCAACTCCACCCTCCAACTCCAACTCTACCCTCCATGTCCACCCTCCAACTCCACCCTCCAAGTCCACCCTCCAACTCCAACTCCACCCTCCAATTCCAATTCCACCCTTCAACTCCACCCTCCAACTCCACCCTCCATTTCCACCCTCCACCCTCCAACTCCACCCTCCAAATCCAACTCCACCCTCCAACTCCACCCTCCAAATCCAACTCCACCCTCCAACTCCACCCTCCAACTCTAACTCCACCCTCCAACTCTACCCTCCAACTCCAAGTCCACCCTCCAACTCCAACACCACCCCCACTCCACCCTCCAACTCCACCCTCCAACTCTAACTTCACCCTCCAACTCCACCCTCCAACTACAACTTCACCCTCCAACTCCAACTCCACCCTCCAACTTCAACTCCACCCTCCAACTCCACCCTCAAACTCCATCCTCCAGCTCCACCCTCCAACTCCAACTCCACCCTCCAACTCCACCCTCCACCCTCCAACTCCACCCTCCACCCTCCAACTCCAACCTCCATCTCCACCCTCCAACTCCACCCTCCAACTCCAACTCCACCCTCCAACTCCAACTCCATCCTCCAACTCCACCCTCCAACTCCAACTCCACCCTCCAACTCCACCCTCCAACTCCAATTCCACCCTCCAACTCCACCTTCCAACTCCAACTCTACGCTCCATGTCCACCCTCCAACTCCACTCTCCGACTCCAACTCCGCCCTCCAACTCCACCCTCCAACTCCCCCCTGCAATTCCAATTCCACCCTCCAACTCCACCCTTCATTTCCACCCTTCACCCTCCAACTCCACCCTCCAACTCCACCCTCCAACTCCAACTCCACCCTCCAAGTCCACCCTCCAACTCCACCCTCCAACTCCACCCTCTAACTTCACCCTCCAACTTCACCCTCCAACTCCAAATCCACCCTCCAACTACACCTCCACCCTCCAACTCCACCCTCCAACTCCAACTCCACCCTCCAACTCCAACTCCACCCTCCAACTCCACCCTCCAACTTCACCCTCCAACTCCACCCTCCAACTCCATCCTCCAACTCCAACTCCACCCCCAACTCTACACTCCAACTCCAACTCCACACGCCATCTCTAACTGCACCCTCCAACTCCAACTCCACCCTCCAACTCCACCCTCCAACTCCAACTCCACTCTCCAACTCAAACTCTACCCTTCAACTCCACGCTCCAACTCCAACCTCCAACTCCAACTCCACCCTTCAACTCCACCCTTCAACTCCACCCTCCAACTCCACCCTCCAACCCCACCCTCCAACTCCACCCTCCAACTCCAACTCCACCCTCCAACTACACCTCCACCCTCCAACTACACCTCCACCCTCCAACTCCACCCTCCAACTCCAACTCCACCCTCCAACTCCAACTCCACCCTCCAACTCCAACTCCACCCTCCAACTTCACCCTCCAACTCCACCCTCCAACTCCACCCTCCAACTCCATCCTCCAACTCCAGCCTCCAACTCCAACTCCACCCTCCAACTCCACCCTCCAACTCCACCCTCCAACTTCACCCTCCAACTCCACCCTCCAACTCCATCCTCCAACTCCAACTCCACCCCCAACTCTACACTCCAACTCCAACTCCACACGCCATCTCTAACTGCACCCTCCAACTCCACCCTCCAACTCCACCCTCCAACTCCAACTCCACTCTCCAACTCAAACTCCACCCTTAAACTCCACGCTCCAACTCCAACCTCCAACTCCAACTCCACCCTTCAACTCCACCCTTCAACTCCACCCTCCAACTCCACCCTCCAACTCCACCCTCCAACTCCAACTCTACCCTCCATGTTCACCCTCCAACTCCACCCTCCAAGTCCACCCTCCAACTCCAACTCCACCTTCCAATTCCAATTCCACCCTTCAACTCCACCCTCCAACTCCACCCTCCATTTCCACCCTCCAACTCCACCCTCCAACTCCACCCTCCAAATCCAACTCCACCCTCCAACTCCACCCTCCAACTCTAACTCCACCCTCCAAGTCCACCCTCCAACTCCAACTCCACCCTCCAACTCCACCCTCCAACTCTAACTTCACCCTCCAACTCCACCCTCCAACTCCACCCTCCAACTACAACTTCACCCTCCAACTCCAACTCCACCCTTCAACTTCAACTCCACCCTCCAACTCCACCCTCAAACTCCACCCTCCAACTCCACCCTCCAACTCCACCCTCCAACTCCAACTCCACCCTCCAACTCTGCCCTCCAATTCCACCCTCCAACTCCACCCTCCAACTCCACCCTCCAACTCCACCCTCCAACTCCACCCTCCAACTCCACCCTCCAACTCCACCCTTCAACTCCACACTCCAACTCCAACCTCCAACTCCAACTGCACCCTCCAACTCCACCCTCCAACTCCAACTTCACCCTCCAACTACAACTCCACCCTCCAACTCCACTCTCCAACTTCAACTCTACCCTCCAACTCCAACTCCACCCTCCAACTCCAACTCTACCCTCCAACTCAACCCTCCAACTCCACCCTCCAACTCAACCCTCAAACTCCACCCTCCAACTCCACCCTCCAACTCCACCCTCCAACTCCACCCTCTGACTCCAACTCCACCCTCCAACTCCACCCTCCAACTCCACCCTCCAACTCCAACTCCACCGTCCAACTCCACCCTCCAACTCCACCCTGCAGCTCCAACCTCCAACTCCAACTCCACCCTCCAACTCCACCCTCCAACTCCACCCTCCAACTCCACCCTCCAACTCCAACTCCACCCTCCAACTCCGCCCTCCAATTCCACCCTCCAACTCCACCCTCCAACTCCACCCTCCAACTCCACCCTCCAACTCCACCCTTCAACTCCACACTCCAACTCCAACCTCCAACTCCAACTGCACCCTCCAACTCCACCCTCCAACTCCAACTTCACCCTCCAACTACAACTCCACCCTCCAACTCCACTCTCCAACTCCAACTCCACCCTCCAACTCCAACTCCACCCTCCAACTCCAACTCCACCCTCCAACTCCAACTCTACCCTCCAACTCCACCCTCCAACTCAACCCTCAAACTCCACCCTCCAACTCCAACTCCACCGTCCAACTCCACCCTCCAACACCACCCTGCAGCTCCAACCTCCAACTTCACCCTCCAACTCCAACCTCCAACTTCAACTCCACCCTCCAACTCCACACTCCAACTCCAACTCCGCCCTCCAACTCCACCCTCCAACTCCACCCTCCAACTCCACCCTCCAGCTCCACCCTCCAGCTCCACCCTCCAACTACAACTCCACCCTCCAACTTCACTTCCACCCTCCAACTCCACCCTCCAACTCCACCCTCCAACTCCACCCTCCAACTCCAACTCAACCCTCCAACTCCACACTCCAACTCCACACTCCAACTCCAACTCCACCCTCCAACTCCACCCTCCAACTCCACCCTCCAACTACAACTCCACCCTCAAACTCCAACCTCCAACTCCACCCTCTGACTCCAACTCTACCCTCCAACTCCACGCTCCAACTCAACCCTCAACCTCCACCCTCCAACTCCAACTCTAGCGTCCAACTCCACCCTCCAACTCCACCCTCCAACTCTACCCTGCAGCTCCACCCTCCTACTCCAACTCCACCCTCCACCTTCCACCTCCACCCTACAACTCCACTCTCCAGCTCTACCCTCCAACTCCACCCTCCATCACTGAGGAACACCACCACATCACTCAGGGACACCACCACATCACTCAGGGGCACGACCACATCACTCAGGGGCACCTCTCCGGGGCACCACCACATTACTCAGGGGCACCACCACATTACTCAGGGGCACCACCACATCACTCAGGGGCACCACCACATCACTCGGGGACACCACCACATCACTCGGGGACACCACCACATCACTCGGGGACACCACCACATCACTCAGGGACACCACCACATCACGTTGGGGCACCACCACATCACTCTTGGGCACCACCACATCACTCTGGGACACCACCACATCACTAAGCCCAACCACATCATCACTCAGCACCACAACAGCACTGTCCTTGCCTGCTACCAACAAGCATTGCCATAGCCAATAGGACTGGCATTAGTAAAGTGTAAGCTATTGGCTGTGAATAACGATGCTATTAATTTATATATTTTCAAAGCCAACACATATTTTTAAAAAGTGTCATTTACAATACCAATAGCTCATAGGTGCCAAGGTTTCAGATTGCCATGTGTGACATTTTAATATGTTAAGTGTTATTGTGAGTGACATTTCAATAAGCATGAGTGACACTTTCTAGAGAGCAAAATGAGGCAATGAAGACAAGAGAAACATATATATATATCACAAATTACAACCATTTGTGCATTGAGAATCTCTACTACAACTCAATGCAGACAAACGGTAGAAAGGCACAGGGAACCCACACTAAAATGTAGAGACACCGAAATGGGGCATAAAGGTTGTTGGACTTGGCCTTTTTTCCCCCAAACTTTTTCGCTTTTGACCCCCTTACCTAGGATGTCTCCCCCATGGGATTAAACCTGTATAGGCCATGAGTGGTGTGAGACACCTTGTTGAAAATGTAAAATTACATGTTGTTAAATGGTGTACAGAAAATATCCCCCATTTTAAAAATGTACCTGACTGAAATGTATTGAATGTAAAATGGATGCCATGGCCATGGGTTTTGCCACTGGACTGCCATAGGTCAGCGGTCTAGATAATATTACCCAGCTACCCCTAGCTTTTGGAGGGAAAGCCTGGCACCCAGGGTGCTCACCCCCTCCCCTAGAACCAGTTTAGGCTAGATGTGCCAACATTCTAGAAGGTCCTGGCACTGCCTGGGAGGAGGGTATAAATAGGGAGAAGTGACACCAGAGAGTCAGTCAGCGCGGGGACAAAGAAGAGAGGGGACCTGCTGTGAGGTGCTACCGCCACATGGGCCTGTGAGCTGGGCCCTGCACCCCTATGAACCCCCCCTCTACTGTCCCCATGGGCCCCTGATAAGGGAGGGCCCCTACCCAGGTCCCAGACACTGTGGGACCTTGAACTACGCCAGCGCTGAGAGAAAGAGGTGCCCAGAAGAGGAGGAATGCTGTGGGCCTGAGCCCCCCAGGAGGTGAGGAGTGTGCCCCTGGGGCTGGCTGTGGAACTGTTCGCCCCTTCCCTCAATGAGGTGCGCCTGTCAGACGCTGTCTGGGGAGGTCGGTGCCCCCAGGAAGTTGTGGCCCCTCTGGAGGCAGTGGGCTGGGAGGATTGCGCCCTGCTGGAGGAACTGTGCCCTTTGTGTCTCAGGACCCTGGAAGTTGAGGAGCCCTGAGCGCTAGAAGATCGCAAAGCGCCCCCCTGCCAGTGATAGCGCTGTGCCTGCTGTGTGGCCTGAGGAGGTTTGTGACTGAACAGCGCTGAGGGAGCTTACCCCTTGTGGTGGCGCACGCTCTGCGTGAGGAGAAACTGACCAGAAGGGAGCCTACCCCTCATTGCTGTCCTCTGTGAAAGCGCTGGGTCCTTGGACTGTTGATACCCCCCTAGTGCTTGTGGCCCTGAGAGCTGTATGAGCAGCGAGGGAGGAGCGGTGCGCTGTGAATAGCGCCATTTACTGTGGAGACTGTGGCAGCTTGTGAATAGCGCCGTTGTGGAGGCGCGCTTTGGCTAATAAAAATAGTTAATTAAAAAGGGAGCCTACCCCTTGTACCGCCGATTTCACCGCCGCAGCCCGGCGCTGCGAGGAGACCTTCCCCCGCTGTGTGGCGCATCGTTGCAGCGACCCCCGGTGTCAGGAGGGGGCCGCCGAAGTGGAGAGAGGGCCGCGCTAGGCCCTGAGGCCGCTGTCTCCTGCCTCATGTGACAGGGGCCTGACCGCGTCATCGGCCCGCCCCCGCCGCGCACTGATTGGCCTGCGCGACCGTGAGCCAGAAAGGCCACGCAGGGATTGGCTGCCGGCCGGGCAGCCAGAGAAGAGGAGCCGTTCTCAAGCCCCGGGTCCCTGTGAGGAAGGGGGGGACCCGGGTGAAGCGCCTGTGCGGGGCCCCCGTGGACGAGGGGGAACCCCGATAGGAAGAGACCGGAGCGGGAGCCCACCCCGCCGGTCGGTGCCCGCAGAGGCCGCCGCTGAAGAGAGAGAGAGGGAGGGGGCATCGAGGTACAGGATTGGTACCTGCCCCTCCCCGAGTCCACCGAAGAAGTCCCCGCAGGCCTGCGAGAGAAGCCGTGAGAGCTAGAGGAGTGCTGGGGGTCGGCAGGGCTCTCATGAGGAGCGGAGAGCCCTGCGCGGGTAGTGGCTGCTGCTGACGCTGCGGGAGTGAGCGGCCTGACGTCCCGGTAGGGAGTGATCCTTGTAGCCCTTCTGGGAGATCCTGTGTGGACGAGGGAGCCCCGATTGGGCCGCCGGGAGGCCGTATTGAACCCCCCGGGCCCCGGTGAGGAGGAGGGGCCCGGGTGACGCCGCAGTGAGGGAGAGCCCCGAGTGTTGCGGCCAGAGATCAGGGAGTGCTGCACGGAGAGGGCCTCGAGGCACATTGCCGGTGTCTGCCCCCTCCGCCTTGAAACCCAGGGAAGCCCCGCACCAGCCACTGAGGAGAGTGAGCCCTGCATGGGAAGAGGGGTTATCTCCTGGACCGCCGGTGAGTGGGGCCTTAATTAAACTGTGTGGGGAGTGGAGAGGGCAACGGGGCACAGGGTCGGTGCTCGCCCCACCCCTCTTCTGTTGGAAACTGGGTAACACCCCCCGAGGACCCGGAGGGACTCCCCGCTGTTAGTAGTCGGCCGAGACTAATTGTCCCTACAGTGGACCTGTCTATTTGGGGAGTTGGGTTGTGCTTCTACCCCTGCTGAACCGCCCCCTCTGTTTACATCGCAGGTGATGGTGCCCTACGGCAATGCAGCTTTGGTATGGTGTCCCCTGCTGGTATGATAAGATCCATGCATTTATGGTGATGGGGGACCAATGATAATGTGCTGTGATGACATGCCCAGTGTTACGCCTAAGCTAGGGGATTGATGCCCAGGTGCAGTGGGATTCAAGCCTGGTTCATATGTTATTGATGCCAATGCACTACCTGATGTTTGTGTTGCAGGTTGGGGGTTAAGGAGTCATGTTCCCCAGGTCTTTTCCCTAAGGCTATAACACTGGGGTTCTGCATGCCCTGTAGATCTTGCAAAGGTGGCTTACTAGTCCTATGGTTATACCCACCTGCTAGTGGATGCTGGGATGCCATGAGGTCTTTCCTTACAGGGGTTATGCAGGATGTTACCTTTTGTAATTACAGCCTACTACCAAGGATGAAGGCCTGAGCTGGCCCTCCCTGACGCGTAGTTCCCTAGGTGGAGGGGGGAAGAAACCTTATGTTTTATTACAGGTGTTCCTGCCTGATGTTAATGCCGGGTGATTCCTAATCTTTTTGTAGGAGTCGCCAATGCCAGCTATTCTGGGTTCTTACCCCTAATGTTTGATTACATGCTTAATGGGCGTACACGCCAAATGAATTTGTCCCTTACATAGATGTCATTGATGATATGTGCCAAGTGCTAACCTTTTTATATTTCAGCTAGACACTATGGACTATGGACTCAACCCTTTTTGTCCCATGTAAATAATCCCCCACTGAAATACTTGGCTTGGGAGCCAGTTGGCGCCTTGTTGTGATTACCAGTGTATTTTTCCTTTTTACCTTACAGGTTGGAGATATCACTAAACTTCTTCTTTTCCAACCAAAGGTGGAGTTGCGTCTCTTTTGTAGTGTGCCTGGTGTGTCGTCTGTGGATACTGCGTGAATGCTTCACATGTCCTCGAAGTTTGGCCTGCCCGCTTGATGCCATGCTACCCCCTTGGAGATTTGGGTAACCCCCATTTCTTACAAAGGTGAATTGGCACTTATAATTATAAACACAGAGCAGAAAGACAGAAACTGAAACTTAGAGAAACTAGAGACCGAAATACGGGTAAAATGCTTTAAAAGTTAATTTGACCTTGTGTAATGTAACTTGTGCTCATGTCAAGTGCACAAAGGCTCAATTCAAATGCACTGCTGTAATTCAAGGCAGTGTTTACCTGCAGAGACCTATGGCATTTTGGTAAGGGCTTCGACTTGAGCTCTAACTCTTTTGCTCACTCCACGCTCGGCATGCAAGACACCGTTCACTGCAGTGTTCACACGACACATTTCCTTCTAGTTTGTCACGTGTTCAGCGACACATACCACATCAAGGCGCAAAAGTGAAGTCTTTCAGAGATACTTAGGATATTTATGCAACAAACATAGCGCATCAGGTGCTCTGCATTACTAAGACGTTTTAAGGGTGCGTAGAGTGCGTTCTACCTATGCAGGCAACACATTACTCCAAAAGTGGTGTGTAACCATTCATAAAGATATTGAAACACGCCTGTCTTGGCCGAGCTCTATCTGTTGTGCATTTTTTTTCTGAATTCAGCTGTGGACGTTATCTTTTGCCCATGCTGAATAATTATTTCAATGACCTTTGACTTTCCTTTCAATCTGCCGGTGTGTGTGTGTTAGTCTGAAGTGAAGTCTGTGTGTGGCTGGGTGGTAGTAGGGATGACGGGGGTCGTAATGTGTGCGTGGAATTTGAAGGAAGCCAGGCAAGGCAAGCCAAAGCACATTTTGAACTTTATTGCCGATTTTCACTTATGCCCGTGACTTTAGGGCCAGGCTCACACTTACTTACTTGAATTTAGTTGCAGAGATGGCCCACCTGCGGCCAGGAAGAACAGCTCCATTTCCTTATACGTGCCGGATACCTGGTTTGCTTCTCTCTGTGCCGGCAGCCCACACCATGCACGCTCGGGTTGCGGGGCCAGCTCTGCTGCAGTCAGGGGTCATGGTTCTCCCTCTGAGGCCTCAAATTAACTACCAGGCCTCCGTAGTGAGAGTCCGATGGCCGCACTGTTCATTGAATCTGTCAGCCACGAATCGGTGATGGGTCCGTCTAGGTTGTTGGTTCGGTGTAGATCGCGACGCAAGCTCATCAGCGGCAGCCTGCCAACAGATAATTCTGAATCCTCTAACTTCTGTTCTGCCTCTGTCCCCATGCTTACTGGGCTGGCTGGCATGACTCTCTTTACCGGTGAGGACCAGCCCTCTCACCGGACCGCGGTATTCTGATTGCATACATTGCAAGAGGGCCCTGTCCCTCGCCCAGTACCCTCGAGTTCACCGGCCCCGGTTGCTCTGGAATAAAATTGCCGGCGGGTGGCATGATTCCCACTATTAGTTCCTGTCCTGTCGTCCCAGCGTGGGGGCCTGACTGTAGGAGGGCAGGGCAGAGGGGCGAACAGCAATGTGTGGTGTGATCCAGCACGGCCAGGCCCGCAAAACAGTCAGGCTGTGCAAGATGACGACGAGCAAGTTAGCAGCAGAGGCCTCATCCAACAGAACTTCGCGCGCTGATTGGAGGACGTGTGATGTCACATCCTTGCGGCACTACGGCCAGTCTGAGACTGTTGCTCAGCCCCGTGGCACCAGCGGAAATCAAATAGATACATTTGTAGCTGCACTGACTGTAATGTGCGTTCTGTGACAGCTGAGACTACGGCATTATGCGTGACAACGCATTTCAGTGCGGTGATGCGGAGCACCACACTGAAATGCGTTAGCGTCACACCAGATCCGTGATACTTGGCAGGACTGATAGCTCACACTTTCCTAATGAGAGACCTATTGCATTGCAAATGCTTGTTAAATATTATTTAGAGTTTCCTGCGTGGAATATGACAAACTATACCACTTATAAAGACTGAAAATTTTTAATTCAATGTGTAGCTTTGAAATTCCCGAATATGTTCCCTTTACAAGAAACCATTGGCAACGCCAATAAATGGCTTAGTGCTCGCTCGTTATAATGAGCAACCTATATGCTTCGATAAGGTTTGTTTTATAGCCTATCATTAGCAGCACTGTAGTTTTGCGCTCCTGGTAACTGACAATTACGATATAGGTCAAAATATTCCACGGTGTGGTGAGTGTACAGTTGCTACGAGCCGTCGGATAGCCACGCGCACCCTCAAAGCAAGGTGTGTAAGTGTTAAGATAAAATATCCTGATCAAAGTGGTGCCTGATCTTAACATGGCCCCAGACGAGGCCGTGCCCCTAGCTCTGGTTGACTTGCGCAGACCGTGGTGGTCAATGTGGGTTCTGCCGAACGTGTCCCTTTTCTGTTTCTCGCTCCGGTTTCCGCTGCTGTTGGCGGGGAGGTGGCGTTGTCTTTGGCTCCGGAAGTCGTTGCCGTGCTTCAGGCTCCCCCGCCTTTACCCGTTCTGAGTTTGCTTCGTTCGGTGTGCGGTTAAGCGACGAAGAAAGGAGTCCCGACTGCCGCCATGAGCTTCCTGTTGTGAGTGCTGCACCTCTCATTATTATTGTAAAGGGTCGCGACCCCCTTCTCACTACAGCGCGTATGTGCGCGCCCCTCGCTCAGCGGGTGCATGGTCACCTGCACCAGCCAGTTCTAACTGTTAGAAACTCAATGTGTGAACACCTTGGGTGCTTTTTTGTGGGCCCTATGGTAGCTCTTTTTATGGCAACCTTGGACAGCAGGGATGTAGGAGGGGGTGGGAGCAACATTGTGGCGTTTGGGGGCTTTGTGCACTAGATGCCTACACTGGCATTGAGCAATTAACTCGTACCACTTTTTTGTTAGGTTCTTGTTTCTCTCTTATTTTGTCCTGTTTATGCCTTGAGATGAAACATGATTTACGACAGTATTATTTTTGGTGTTGGGTTTTAGTATTTAAACTATACTTACTGCCCTTGTTCACGATGACTCGACTAAGGATCTTTACGTGGCATCGTTCTAGAATTTTAAAGACTTTAAGTTTGTGACTAGAAACTAAGCTTGTTATGGATTCGTTCGTATATGTTATTGCTGTTTGTGACTAGTTTGAAACTATTGTTCCACCAACGGATCATGTCCTAAGAATGGTTCGTTCAAAAAGCACATTTGTTTATTAACCTATTCAGTCTGACAGCACTTCTAGCCTTTTAATAAAACATGCTGAAACTAGGTCTCGGGGAATCCTCGGAGTGACAGACGCAAATGCAACAACGTTTTATCGTCCCACCACATGACAGACACACACTTTATAGATCACTGAGAGGCCTGAAAATAATAACTCGCGCAGGACTAACCTACTGGGAATGTATCCAGGAATTCCAGGACTGAAATTACATTCCACTTTCTCTGACTCCGGACGTATACAGTGAGGCAATTTTTTGAAAAGTAAACATTCTCCTAGTGAAAGCAGTTCAGAACGGTGCCTGGGGCAGTCCTTGCGAAGACGCTGGCCTGCGGTGTCCCCTTGTGTATTCATCTGTCACGGCTGGGTGGGCGGCCAGGTGGACCATTGGGCGTCAGACCAAAAGCTCAAATGAGTTCTCCGATTCAGACCTAGTTAAATGTTGATATTTGCGAAGTGCAGAAAAATATGGCAGGGGTCGTGAACAATTGGAAGCCATCCTAACGTCTCTGGACGACTGTCAGCACCACGACCCTAAAACGTCCCAAAAAAACAACGCTGTGAGTGGCGGTTTTTTAAATAACATACGCCAGTGTCGTCTGCCCTACAAATGAGGAAGGATCACAAGTAAGGCCCTTTCTCTCTACAAAACGTCAGGGCTCTTGGAAGCCCCATTGCGTGCACAACTATCGCTGTTTTGCTGTAGTCATGAGTTTTCACGTTGGTTCCCTTTTTTTCTTCTTTCCGAAATGATTCTGAATAGTCTTTTGTAAGGGGGAGCGGGAGGGGGAGAGGGGGGGGGGTTAAAAAAAAGTGATGCTTTGCATTTCGGAGCCACATACTTGACCTTAAAGCATCACTCTTCGACTGCAGCTTCTTTCCGCGGCGCAGTGGAAGGACAAGTTGATCTGTCATTCTCCTCAGACTCCGCCTGCCTGTATTAGATCACTGTGTGTGAATCCCATGCTGCCTGCCCTACCCATTTTTCATGGAGGTCCGTCAGGAGGAGTAGCTTGTGGGTGTGGTAGGGGAGCACATTTGTCTCCGCAGTGGGACAAGATGTGACCTGCATAATAAAGCTCTAACTGAAAGGCCAAGCTTAGCGAGCTACTGGTGTTGATTCTTGCAGCCGTACACTAGCCCAATGTCATTCTCGGAACCCTTCCGACTTTCTTTCTTACAGTTTAAATGTATTCATATTTTTTTGTAGAAGGAGCGGCCCAGTGCTGAATGCTGCGCTATTGAAAAAAAAACCCTCTGAAATAAACAAGTTTGCACTGTTTGTTTCAAGTATGCTCTTTTAATATTCAGTAAAGGATCGTTTTTATTGGGCTCTTGTTATATACTCATTATCTCATTGTTTCCTTCCTGTTCTCTCGTGCTTGCAAGCACGAGATTCCCCATGTTATTCTAGAATTCCTGTCTTCAGTCGTGAGGATTCCTTATACGTGATTCTGGACGTTGGCTTCCCCACGACTGGACGGCTCTGGTTGTGGGTGCATTGGAAGAATACTTCTTAATTGGAATAAACCACGATTGAACCTACGCTAGACTCTGCCTTGTATTTAACATATATTGGTGGCGATCGGGATTTTCCTGCACCCACCGCCAGTCAAGTTTTCAAGGCTTACCTGAACACGACCGTTGTTCGTCTCCTGCCTCTTCAGCCTCCAGTCCAACTTCCTCCACATCAGGTCAAATATATTTAAGCACTTTCTCCGCCCATCATTTGGCTTCCAGTGCGGATTTCTTCTCTTTTCTGGCCTTTTCCCCGGCGCCGCTTGTTACTGTCAGTTGCTGCCTCGCGCTCCATCACGCGCGCCCTCTGTCAACTTCCTGCTCGCGCTGTCTCATGCGCGCTACGCTCCAACTTTCAATCAAGCCCACCGCCTTTAGAAATTTACGTCGTACTGTAACCTTGACAACAACGCCAAGCGGCCATTTTTAACCTCATCGATCTGCCAAGCCTTCGTTCAGCGTTTCATTTCAATCATAAGCACGTTTCACTGACTTTCATTCTATTTTTACATTTACAGCGATATTCACGCTCTTTTGCTTTCATCCTTCATTGAAGTGACTACAGCGACAGGCACGCTTTATTGCCTACCATGTTTATTTGATATCAAACATTCAACTCAAGTCATCTTCAGCGATAGACACGCTTTATTGTCTATCACATATTTAACCACTTTTCTTCGTTTTCAACAACAAGCATTTACAAATGCACCAACTTATTTAAGCATCACAAGTATGCAAATGCATACTTAACTACTGGTTTATAAAACATTTTCAAATACAAAAATTTCATCCTTTCATTTTATTTCACCATGGCTTCTTCTCAACAGTTTCAAACACCAGCTCCTTTTTTGCAGACTCCAGGAAAACCTCCCCTTGCTTGGCGCAACTGGCTCAAAGGTTTCGAGAACTATTTGGTAGCCATTGATGCTACTAAATATGATCCTCCTCGCAAGGTTGCCATTCTTTATGGATGTTTGGGAGTTGCTGCTCAACAAGTTTTTGAAAATCTTCCTCATAATCCTTCTGCTTCTGGTGACAATTGGAACGTTTTTCAAGAAGCCATTGCTCGACTAAATAAACAATACGACGATGAACCCAGTATTGTATTGGAACGTCATAACTTCTTCAAGCGCAAACAAAGTGTTGATGAGAGCGTAGAAGACTATATTGCTCAACTCTGAATTCTGGCTTCTACCTGTGACTTTGGCGCTAGTACAGATACTTCTATCAGAGAGCAGTTTATTTTTGCTTGTTTTTCTAAAAAAAATTCAGGAACGTTTGCTAAGTTGCAAAAATCCTTCCTTAACAGAAACAATTGATATTGCAAAAGGGATTGAGCGTGCAACTTATTCCTCCAAAATTTTACAAGAAAGCATCTCTCAACCTTCTGTTCATTTGGTTGACCAAGCTTCTAATTTCACCTCTATTGACCTTGTTAACAATTCCTCAAGACAACAAAACAGGAAACCTCTCACATGCTATAGATGTGGGTCAAGAAACCATCTTGGCAATTCTCCCTCTTGTCCTGCGTCTGGGAAAAAATGTTCTTCCTGCAAGAAAATTGGTCATTTTCCATCTGTTTGCAGGGGTCGCAAAAGATTCACTAGAGTCAATAATATTGAATTTCAAGAGAATGTAGAGTCTTGCTCCACCAGACTCAATGATGTTATGTTGTCCATTGAATGTGATTCTCTTGAATTTACTAAGATTAAGAGTCCCTTGTGTGAATTGTTGATTGGTACAATTACAATCCAGGTCAAAGCTGATTCTGGTTCTCCCATCACCATTTTATCCGACCTCTCGTTTTATGCTAATTGGAGTCAAGTTGTTCTTTCCAAATCAGACGTCAATCCCAAGGCCTTTGGCGAAAAGGACATCGATATGTTGGGTTTCTTTTATTCTAACATTGCTTGTCTAGGCAGATACACCTTCACCAAAGTCTATGTTGCCCTTAAGGGCAGGGATATTGTAGGTTGGTTTGACTTAGCCAGAATGGGTTTGATTCTCAAACCTGGCTCTGATCAACCCATTGCTTTAGGCGACATCCCTCATGACTATTACACTAGTCATGATTCTGGGAACTTCAATATTTCAGATCTTTCCTTTCCCATAGTCAAAATGGACAGTTTACTGAGTTCTTTTCCAAACTTATTTCAAGATAAGGTTGGTACAGTTCTTGGTTTTAAGCATGAGATTAGACTTAAACCCAATGCTCAGCCGGTTGTTCACAAAGTTCGTCCTCTCCCTTTGAGCGCTAGAGATGAACTTAAAAGTGTTCTGAAAAATCTCTGCGATGAAGGAATCATTGCTCCCTGTGACTCGTCTGAATGGGTTTCCCCCATTGTCTTAGTTCGCAAGAAAACTGGGGAGGTGAGATTGTGCGTTGATTTACGCTCACTGAATAACAATATCATCGTGGATTGCCATCCCCTTCCCAAAATTCATGACCTATTGGCTAATTTGGGTGGGGCTAAATTTTTCTCCCTCCTGGACCTTAGGTCTGCTTACCACCAAATTCCCTTGTCCCTTAAATCTCAAGAGTTAACAACATTTATCACTCCCTTTGGTGCTTTCAAGTACCTTAGGCTTCCCTTTGGCTTGGCCTCGGCAGCCAGCATTTTCCAAAAACTGATGGACAACCTATTTCAAGACATTCCTGGCGTGCAAGCGTATCAAGATGACATTTTGGTCTACGCCAACGACTCTTCTCAGCATAATCACACTCTTAACACCGTCTTACAAGTGTTGGAGAAAGCTGGCATGACTGTTAGACACGACAAGTGCAAGTTTGGTGTTCAAGAGTTAGATTACTTGGGTCACTCTCTTTCTCCCTATGGCATTAAACCCAAGTTCTCTTTAGTTAAAGCCATTAGAGATGCCAAACCCCCCAAGGATCGAGATGCACTTCGCTCCTTTCTGGGCTTATCCGAATACTACGCCAGGTTTGTGCATGGTTACGCACAGATTGTTGAACCTTTGAGAACACTCTTAAGGAAGGGAGTGAAATTCGTTTGGTCTGAAGACTTGCAAAAAGTTTTTGACCAAGTCAAGAAGATCATTGAAGGTTCACCCGCTTTAAATCCTTTTTGTGACGGCTCTAAGTGTTTTATCACTGTTAATGCCAGTCTTACCGGTCTGGGTGCCGTTTTAGGACAATGGGTCGAGGGCAAAGAACACACGGTTGCCTTTGCATCCAGAACTCTTCTTTCTGCTGAAACTAGGTACAGCACGATCGAAAGAGAAGCCCTGGCTTGCGTTTGGGCTATTCAAAAGTTCAAATCTTACATTTGGGGTCGGGAGTTTGAGATTTACACAGACCACAAGCCCCTTATGCATATGCTTTCCGACAGTACTTCCAACAGGGCCTCTGCCAGACTTGTTCGTCTCCTTTCCAAACTCCATGAATTTCATTTTGTCATCAAACATATCCCTGGGGGTAAGAATTTCAGGGCCGATTGCCTCTCAAGAATGTCTTTAACTGATGATTCCCTTGTTGATGATGATATTGAGTGTGTTGTTGCCACCATTGATGCAATTGCTGAATGTCAACCCATTTCCGAAGCACAATGGAATATAGCTTATAAAAATGATGTAATTCTCTCCAAAGTTAAGGAATTCATTATCAACAAATGGCCTGAACGCAGAACTCTATCCTCTGAGTTAAAAGGTTTTGCAAATGTTTCTGAAGAACTTTCTTTAGTCAATGATATGGTCATGCGCAACGATTTATTTGTTCCTCCTCAGTCTGTTCGTGATCATATCATTCGTTCTGCCCATCAAGGTCACCTTGGTATTGTTAAAACTTTTCAACGCATCAAACAATTCTACTGGTGGCCTTCCATGCACTCTCACATTAGAAGGATGATCGACAATTGCACTCAATGCATTCTCTCTGACAAACATTGGAAAACCCTTTCCACCCCCTTATGTCCTGTTCCCCTTCCGGCTGGTCCTTGGGACAAGGTTGCTTTGGACTTTTCTGGTCCATATGACGTTTTACCTATTGAGAACAAGTTTCTAATTCTTCTTGTTGATTACTACACCAAGTGGCTCTATTATTCCTTTTGTAATGCCGCTTCTACTGACAATGCTGTTAAATTTTTACAGTCTGTTTGTGATATTGAGGGCTTTCCCAAGACCATCGTTACCGATAATGGTACCCATTTTGTCTCACAAAAAATGTGTTCTTTTCTCAAAACTCATGATATCTCTCACTACAAAGTTGCCTTGTACTCACCCTCCTCAAATGGTTTGGTGGAAAGGTGTAATCGCATTATTAAGGAGGGTGTTCAAACTGCTATTTCTTCTAGGCTAGATCCTTTGCCTTTTGTTCATGACAAAGTGTGGGCTTACAATACCTCCCCACACTCTACAACTGGTGTCTCACCTTTTACCTTACTTAGAAAAAGAAGAGTTCATTCTTTTCTCAATCCTAGTTGGTTGTATAAGGATTGTGATTCGTCTGATTATTCTTTTTCTGTTCAAGATCATGTGAGTGCTAAACAATTGTCCATGAAATCACGTTTTGATGAAGGTAAACATTCTGTTGATCAGCCTTTGCAAAAAGGGGATATGGTTCTCATCAAGAATCCCAAAAGAGTTTCTAAAGGGAGGTCTAAATTTTCTTCTCCTAATTTGGTCACACAAGTTAGCAAAGCTTCAGCTCTTCTTGATGACAAGGGATGGTGGAACAAGCGGGTTCTTGTTAAGGTATCTCCACTCCAGGCCCACGTCATCAAGGAACATGTCACTTCAGAGTCTGAGCATTGTGATTGGTTTGATTTGTCTTATGTTCAACCACCCTCTTCCAATCCTGTTGCTGAAACTTCCACGTCCTTTCAAGCAGCTGTTCCTGTTCATTCCCCTTGTTCCTCAGCAATGGTTCCCACATCCCCTGCATTGTCACTGTTTGCTGACCCTGTAGATTCTTCTTTATCACACGATACGGTTTCTAAAGAGACTTCTGAAGTGGCAACAAAAAGAGCTTTTCGCTTGAAGCAGTTATCTTGCAGATTGAGAGATTGTTTTGGAGTAACCTTGTATTCTCTCATGTATGTTTTCTTTGTTACCCTTCTTTGAGGGGAAGATGTTATATACTCATTATCACCTTGTTTCCTTCCTGTTCTCTTGTGCTTGCAAGCACGAGATTCCCCATGTTATTCTAGAATTCCTGCCTTCAGTCGTGAGGATTCCTTATACGTCATTCTGGACGTTGGCTTCCCCACGACTGGACGGCTCTGGTTGTGGGTGCATTGGAAGAATACTTCTTAATTGGAATAAACCACGATTGAACCTACGCTAGACTCTGCCTTGTATTTAACAGCTCTCAAATTAAAATGTGCACCTATAAGATTAAAGTGTTTGTAATACATTTAAATTTGCTCATGAAACTAAGCAGTATTAGAAGCTGCAATTTGACAGCACACGAGTCCCCCCCCCCCCCCCCCCCCCCTCAAGAAGCATTCCCTGTAGACTTTTTTTTGTCGTTCACCATTACGTCTAGTTTTGCTCTTTCTTGCCCATTACTGTTGTGCCACTGTCTGTCGCCTTCCCTTTTTGAATGAATGTACTTTGTTTCTTACATTATTTACCCCGGCTTCGCGTTTTAGCTATACAAGCTCCCTGAGGTACCTTTAGAACAGAGTTGACACACACCATATGATACACTGCCTCTTAATTTGTATCCGTGACTATGCTGTAGAGAAAGTGTTGACTTTTTGTCTATTTTCAGCAACAGATGATTATCAGAGTCCCTACCAGTAGATTTATCATTGGGCAAACATTATGGCAAACATTATGGCCATCATACAAGTTAAGTAGAAGAGATTGAGGTATATAGAGCAGCTGATAGATAAGGTTATTTATGCGTTGAAGTATTCACTATGTTTGGTAAACTCCTTACATTCAGCATGCAAAAGCACACTGAATTCCGCGTGGCTTGCTTTTTGTTTGTTTTGTTTTTTTAACAGCCTTTTTCGTAATTCATCTCACTGTGCAAGCAATGTTCACATTGGTTTCGGAATTTAGCCTTGAAGGTCTGATAAGAGCCTATGAGTATAAATGAAATTTGGTATTGGCGTTTTGAACAGCGTAATCCATTGGCATTGTGGATGGTCAGCAAAGGGATGCTAATTTGAGTAGTTCAGTAGCAATGTTGACCGAAAAAGTGATAAATAATTTAAAGCAGGGTTGGCTACTCTCAATGTGTGGTTGTTTGTATGATGATGGCTCAACCATTTTATACAACTGGTCTTAATTAGTCAGGATAACTTGTCTTGTGTCAGCATTCTTTTACCACATATTGCGTTATTGACCAAACACTGTGTCAATGAGTTAAGTAGAAAGAGAAATGTCAGGATGAATGTGAAAGCTATAACTGCAGTAAACAGTTTAGTTTACATCCAGGCAAGTCACTAGCTATTCTCCAAATGTAGTGTATACTACATTTTGTAAGGTCTCAACGCTGTAAAGATAGTTTTAAAATAATTCAGCGATTGGCTTCCAATATGTGAATTAAGATGAGACTGGTTTACAAAGAGTTGAGCATCTCTAAATATATTTGAAATGGAATCTCAGTAATTGGTAATTACTGCATGCTGCAATCCCATCTATCGTTTTTTTTGGTGCACGTTATGCCAACTCAGGCAGGAACCTGCCATAGGAAAATCAGCCTTGGTCCTGCTCCTATACGAACAGTCAAGGTCCACTATGAATGGGAAATCATGTAACCTCAGACTGGTTTTGCCCTATTTCTGCCTTTTTGTTGGGTGCAGCTCGGGTCCCATGGCACAATGAGCATGGGACCCACGCCTGGTCATACCCATTGCACTTAAGGCGTCGAACTGATGAAAAAAAGTCATGTGTCTTCCTTGAATTAATATCAAGCACTTTATTTTCCCATTAGGAGGGAACCCGGCTTTACAGTTCGGGCTGGATTATTCCAATTGGAGCAGGACCAGGGCCTACTTGAAACAAGCATCTGCAATGCAGCAGGTCTCTAATTTACGCAAGTTTGAGCGGCATTGTAAAGGAAAATGCCTTTTTATGAATTGGTTATTAAAACCTAAGTAACCGACATCAGGACCCTGCTTGACAATGGCGAGACCGCAGCCCTCGTCCTCCTAGACCTCTCTGCCTACTCCGACACCATCTGCCGCCGCACACTACGCGCACGCCTCCACGCCGCAGGGATCCAAGACAAGGCTCTGGATTGGACCACCTCCTTCCTCTTCGGCAGAACCTAAACTGTCCGCCTCCCCCCATTCCGTTCCAAAGCCTCCGAGATAATCTGCGGCGTACCCCAGGGATCCTCCCTCAGCCCAACGCTGTTCAACATTTACACGGCCCCGCTCCCACACGTAGCCCGACAACACGACCTCAACATAATCTCCTACGCCGACGACACTCGGCTGATCCTCTCCCTCACCAAGGACGCCATCACAGCCAAAGCCAACCTCCACAAAGGAATGAAGTCCGTCGGGATTGGATGAAGACCAGCCGTCTGAAGCTAAACTCGGACAAGACTGAGGTCCTCATCCTCGGCTCCAACCCTTCAGCCTCGGACGACTCCTAGTAGCCGACGGCACTGGTGGCAGCCCGACACCCACCGACAACGCACGCAAACTGGGAATCATCCTCGACTCAACTCTCTCAATGACCAAGCAAGTCAACGCCGTCTCCTCCTCCTGCTTCAACACCCTCTGCATGCTCCGCAAGATCTACAGATGGATCCCGACAGATACAAGAAAGACAGTCACCATGCCCTTGTCAGCAGGAGACTATGGAAACGCCCTCTATGCGGGAGCCCAGACCAAGCTCATCAAACGACTACAACGCATCCAAAACGCCTCGGCACGACTGATCCTCGACGTGCCACGGCCACATCATCCCCCACCTGAGAAACCTGCACTGGCTCTCCGTCAACAAGAGGATATCCTTCAAGCTCCTTAGGCACTCCACAAGACAGGCCCAGCCTACCTCAACAGACTGCTCTCCTTCTACATCCCCACCGCCAGCTACGCTCCGCCGACCTCACTCGCCACTGTCCAGCTCATCCGAAGAACAACCACCAGTGGGAGATTCTTCTCCCACCTCGCCGCTAAGACATGGAACACCCTCCCACTGAGCCTACGACAGACCCAAGACCTGCTGACCTTCAGGAGGATACTCGAGATCTGTCTGTTCGATCAGTTCCGCCCCCGTGCCTTGAGACTCTCACTGGTATGTAGTGCCCTTTGCAAATGATTGATTGAATAAAAGGCATTGTCATTTACCATGCCTATAGCTTAAACTCTCTCAAATGCGAGACCTATTGCATTCCAAAAGCTTAAAGGCAACGCTAAGTTGCCTCCTTCTGTCTCCCTTGGCCCCTGAAGAACTCCCCATTTGCTATGAGTTAAATAAACAAGGTGATGGTCACAACTGCGCATGAGCCCCTCCTGCAGTAAGAGAAACTCCTTAAAGAAAAAAGTGCTTACAGACAAAGTAAGACTCACTGTGTAACAACCGAAGTAAAAGGGCCTGTTCTCATGTGAGGTTACAAATAAAGACAAGGCGTTACTAAGGAAGGTCTGACAATCCTAATAACAAATCAGAAGGGAACATTTAAGAAGGACAATAACAGACGCCAATGACAAATCTGGGTGGAGTGTGGATGGGGCTTCAAGTACATACTCCAATATAGCATGACTCACAGCGTATGCGCTGCCCAGGGTCAACCTAAAAAGGCTGGTTCCTGGCTCAGGTGGGGAAAAAAGTATGGACTGGATTGCTGCCCTGAGTTACCAGTGGTTGAGATTAATTCAAGCTGTCAACCCATCACTTTTTTTTTTTGTTTTCTAAAAAAAAAAAAATAGGCCTGTTTAGCAAAACATCCTTAATTACTTACCAAGATTATGCATCACATGCGATATGAGTAAGAAAGGACTACCCGTTGATAAGGATATACTGAAAAGCCCTGAATGCAATAGGAGCCGCTTCTAGACATTTAATGATACATCCGTCTCACCACAGAGATGATTTACTTTTCATCTCATTTACATGTTGACGTCGTGGAGTGAGTAGGTGTAAGGATGAATGCTGAAATGTTGTTTGAACTCTCTCGAGAAAATTGAGCTGTTTGGAGGCAGTTATTTATTTAATGGATTGTGCTTTCATACAACAATGTTTTATTTGTCGCTTTACATCCGGTGGTCCCAAACGTATGACGTAAGAATGCTAGCAAAAAATCATGTTGTAACCTTGGTAAGCGGCACAGTAGTACTTGTCTGATATAAAAATAGATCTCACTTTTGCTACAATATCTTTCGAAATTAATGTTAAGTTGATTTGTTTACCGCACTAATCACCTGAGATGGTAGTGCGTGGTGACAGTTAATCTTTTCATGAGCGCTTTCTCCGATCGATTCGCTCTTCAACTATCGTGACCTTTCAGAGGACCAAGCAATGAGCGAACTCACTCATGCTGCGCAATGTGTGCTGTCCTTTGTGCAGGGTCTTAACGGCCCATGGGCCATTTCCGCGTAGAGGAATACTGTATATGTAACTAAAAAACATGTAATTTAGTCATCCTGTCAGCATTGCTGTCAGTCCCTTACAAAGAGAAATGGAGCGTGGCAGGAGAGATATGGTGGTCTAGTGTTGAACAGGACCGTCAGTATTCTGGGAAATATGTGAGTTTGCTTGCTCCTTGTTTTCTTAAAACGTGGACATAAAAAATAGAAATTGTCTTAGTTGCACTAATTTCCAAATTTGTGTGTGTGCTAATGCCTGTTTGTGGTGTATCACAATACTTTCGAAATAAATTAAGATCACAAGCCTAGAACAGTATATAAAAGGTCCGAATAAAGAAACTAGAATGAAATACAAACGAGTCCACAAATATTGGGCCAAGATTTTTACATTTTGATTTTAACAACAAAATACTTTATTACGAAGCCCATGCATCCATGACTGGTTGTTATCCACAGTTTCTGGTGATAAAACTGGTTCACAACAACAACAAGAGAGATAGGGAGAATGAGGAACACTCTTAGTACCCGGTTATGTTTTTATAAACAAGAAAAGTGACCAAAGGGCACACACTATTCGAAGTACAAATGGAGCAGCTGGGGGAATGAAACTAACCCCACTCAGGTCAGTTTAGAAAGCCCTCACTCACCAACCTGGTTGGTGACATGCTTCATCATTGGATCCACTGGAGAGGCCGAATGCCCCCCCAGTGTGCTTCGACGCCAGATCTACTGTAGAGCGGGTTTTGTGAAACAGACGTGGAGTGAAGTAGTTAACAGTGATAGTTAAAAAGGTCTTATGTGTCTCAAAAAAAGTATTTAATGTTTGATTACTAGGACATAAAATAAAAATTAGTGTAGGAAAATGGTCCAAATAAATTGTTTGGTTATTTCCAGAAATTTAATAGTCAGTCAACATGTTTCTGCCTTGAAACGGTGTCAATTTACCAGGCATTCATCAGGACAAAAAAGTGAACCTGCATACACCCTCGCAAACAGGATCCGGTTTGCGAGGTTGAATGCAGGTTCCAAGAGGGTGCCTGGCGTCGAGGGCGGTGTGCCAATTATGACACCACCTCCCTCCCGTGATCCATGGTGTGTAACTAACCCACCATCCAAGTGCATCATTAATATTTTTGAGGTTTCCTATCCAAGGATTACCTGAGGAGGAGTACGCTCCCCCTTAATGCACTTTCTCACTGTTTTTACATAGCACGTCCCATGGTTAGAGTGGGCCTTAGAGTGCCCATACCGCCAGGGTTTAGTTCACTTTTTGTCCTGATGAATGCCTGGTAAATTGACATCATTTCAAGGCAGAAACATGTTGACTGACAATTACATTTCTGGAAATAACCAAACAATTTATTCGGACCATTTTCCTACACTAATTTTTATTTTATGTCCTAGTGATCAAACATTAAATACTTTTTTTGAGACACATAAGACATTTTTAACTATCACTTGACTACCAGTTTGTTACACGTGCTGCATAACAATCTAACAGATCTTGTCTAAGCCAGTCTGCCTGGGTTTCCGGTAGTACTTTAGAACGAGACACACGTAGGGCGCCAGCGGAAGTGATGGATGGTTACAATTGTAAAATTGTTCCTCATGAAGATTAATGCAATCATTGGAGTAGGGCTATAGGGTTACATCCAACAAACAGTACCAAAAGATGGGGGATAAATACTCCACTGGGTTGAACCAAGATGTGATTGACAGCGTTTCAAATCAGTGGCTGAAAAGACTGGTCGAAGAAAGCCGGATTTGAAAGGGGCCTACCCAAAGCTCACTGTATTTATATTGTACTCAGAAGATCTGTTTGCCATCTAAGCTGTCAAAATTCAAACCTAAAATTCAGCCTTGTTTAAACTGTTTCTCACACCTTCAAGTTGCATTTACTAGCCATGTCCTGAAACTAAAAATACAGGAGGGTAAGAGGGCACATCAACCTCCCTAATGTCCGTAAGAATATAGGAAGGTTTCAGGGAGAGAAAAGCTTTTTAAAGCTTTAGGATGGCCAAAGATGAGGTGAGACTAGGCTGGCAAAGCACACGTATAATAATCATCTTTTTAATGCTGGTCTGAGGCCTAACACTGGCCTGTTATCACAAGCTTCCTCAGAGGGTAGCATGTGTGCTAGTTGGATTATTTAGGAATATTTTGCCTGAGTATGCTAATGGTCTCTTGGGATCTGCTTGTTGCATAAGGAAAGGGGTGAGCCGGCCTCTGAGGTGAGGCTGTGAAGGAGGAGAAGCCCGGCATGTTTGTGTGTTGAACACCCAGAAAAAGTAGACCCTATCGGATAGTGAAGGCAGGAGTGACCCGCATTGTGAGGGAGATCTACTATTGTCTCTGATTCTTATCGAAAAACTTCCCCGAAGACCGTATCAACCAGGTGTGACTGTATTAGCTGCCCACTGCAGCTATGACTCTGTGCAGCTGTAACTGTCTGAGGAGAGCCTGAGTGGCCCAGGACGCCATACTTACACATTGGCGGTATGAACGCCATCAGCTGAAGAGGCTTTCTTCATTGTCAAGGGGTGGCCACGACTCCCGGATCGCATCCACTTAATGACCTCGACATCAGGTAGCAGCTAACACAAGAGCCTACTGTGCCAGTCTTGCCGCCCAACCTGTGAACACAGGCATACACACCCCACCAAACAACTGGAGTACAAGGGCTGAGATGTGCACATGTACTTGGCATGTACTATCTATTACATGAAGTAAATCAATAGTATGATCATGTGATCGAGGTGTGCTTTTAGCCCCATTTGAGTTAGCTGTGATATTCAGCACCTGTATCTACTTTGTACCTCTGTCATTAAATACTTGGCATTCAAATGCTTAGGTATCACGTTGTTGGGAGAGGGGAGGGTGAGTCTTGCCACCTGAACAACAGAGTTTCACCCCTGTATTCTTGAGCGTAGTGTATTTTGTAATATTTTGTTTAGTTATGTGCTTAAAGTACTTGCTTTTACTAGAAGACAAACACTGGGCTGAACATAGAAGTTAATGTGTCAATATGTTCGTAGTGGCGGACTGAGCTCTTACCCCCACACTGCCTCTGAGAAGACTTTGACTGCTCACCGTTGCTACTTGAAATTAAGTTTAGAAAGAGGTACACGTGGCCCAGTTTGCAGAGCCATTGTAGGAGGGACCCTAGGGCATAATTGGTAAAATGACCAACGGTTGGGGCCCAGTAGCCCCTTAGTGCATTGTGCCCCTCACCCTGAACAATGTAATTACAAGGCTTCTGTCTTCTCTACAGCCATACCGTCTCTTTCCTGGTCACTTGTCTATTGCAGGGCAGCTCTTGTTTACTTAGTAACACTACCTTCATGTTTACCATTTCTCAGAACTTGCCTAATAGACATTTTAGCTTGGTTAGGCCTCACCACGTCTTCAACAAGGCCGACGCTGTCATTGCACCCCACCTGCGGGACAACATCAACCCCTCCTTCGACACCGCCACCTTCCCGGAGAGCTGGAAGCACGCCGAACTCAGCGCCCTACTAAAGAAACCTACAGCGGACCCCACCGAACTCCAGAATTACCGCCCCATCTCGCTCCTCCCGTTCCCAGCCAAAGTCATCGAGAAGACCGTCAACAAACAGCTGGCCGCCTTCCTCGAGACGAATGGATCCCTCGACCCCTCACAGTCTGGCTTCCTAGCCAACCACAGCACCGAGACCGCCCTCATCGCTGCCACCGATGACATCCGTGCCCTGATGGACAACGGAGAAACAGCGGCCCTCATCCTCCTAGACCTCTCCGCGGCATTCGACACTGTCTGCCACCGCACCCTAGTGCAGCGCCTCAGCAACGTCGGAATCCAGGAGAAGGCACTGGAATGGATCATCTCCTTCCTCAACGGAAGAACACAGAGAGTCCGTCTGCCACCGTACAAGTCCGAGGCCACCGAAGTCCTCTGCGGCGTCCCTCAACGATCCTCACTGAGCCCCACCCTCTTCAACGTCTACATGAGCCCCCTCGCGGCCATCGCATGCCAACACAACCTCAACATCATCTCCTACGTTGACGACACCCAGCTGATCCTCTCCCTGACCAACGACCCCGCCGCAGCCAGAGCCAACCTTCACGAAGGGATGAAAGACGTAGCCTAGTGGATGACGACCAGCCGCCTGAAACTGAACTCAGACAAGACGGAAGTCCTCATCCTGGGTTCCTCGCCCTCCGCCTGGGACGACTCCTGGTGGCCCCCCGCCCTGGGCAGCGCACCCAAACCGACAGACCACGCACGCAACCTGGGCTTCATCTTGTACTCATCCCTCACCATGACCAGACAGGTCAACGCCGTCTCCTCGTCATGCTTCAACATCCTGCGCATGCTACGGAAGATCTTCCGGTGGATCCCCACCGAGACCAGGAAGACGGTCACCCAGGCCCTCGTCACCAGCCGACTGGACTACGGCAACGCCCTCTACGCCGGAACCACCGCCAAGCTCCAGAAGAGACTCCAGCAGATCCAGAACGCCTCAGCCAGACTCATCCTCGACATCCCACGACACAGCCACATCTCCGGACATCTGAGAGACCTGCATTGGCTCCCCGTCAACAAAAGAATCACCTTCCGCCTCCTCACCCACGCACACAAAGCCCTACACGATCAAGGCCCGAGCTACCTCAACAACCGCATCAACTTCTACGCTCCCAAACGACATCTCCGATCAGCCAGCCACGCCCTCGCCGCCGTCCCCCGCATCTGAAGAACGACAACAGGAGGAAGGTCCTGCTCCTACCTGGCCGCCAAGACCTGGAACTCCCTCCCTCCTGACCTGCGCCTGACCCAAGACCACCTCTCCTCCTTTAGGAAGAAGCTCAAGACCTGGCTATTCGAGCAGTAGCAGCACTTCCCCCCCCCCCCCCCTCCCCCCCCCCCAAGCGCCTTGAGACCCTCCGGGTAAGTAGTGCGCTCTATAAATGTCTGTGATTGATTGATTGAAGTATCCTCTTTCCTATTCTGGTGATCCTCCAATGTTGTGCGTCACTTTTACGCCACCGGTGCATCACTTTTTGTGACGCACCAGTGCCGTAAAAAATGCGCCTTGTTGTGCCATATTTACAAAGTGACGCATCTAGGTAGATGCGTCACTTTGTAAACCCCTGCGCCACATTATACCTGCGCCAGGTATAAGGTATGCAAGGGGGCGTTTTGACGCAAGAAAGGGTCATGGAAGTGATGCAGTGAAATCTATGTGATTTCACTGCGTCACTTCTAGGATGCTGTTGCATCAAAATCTTATGCCTGCCTCACAGCAGGCGTAAGACTGACACAGGCCCTTTCCCATGGGGCTTACCCCACGTGAAAGGACGCATTGCTGGAGTTGCGTCACTTTTGTGACACACTCCAGTAATGCGTCTCTTTTGCGCTTACAGATACGTCAGAAATACCGACGTACCTAAATCCTTGCGACACGATGCATCATACATTAAATATGACGCATCAGGAATGTCGCAAGGAGTGCGCACTGAGAAGTGACGCATCGCTGCTTTCACGCAGCGATGCGTCACTTTTCATAAATGAGGCCCCTTGAACTTAAAAAAGCTGTATCCTGTGTGCAGCCATTAAACTGAAAAAAAAACTTCTCTGCAATGAGAACTGCTTGGAAGTAGTTGGGGTCGAGGCACTATGGTCTATGTAGGGGGAGAGATACTAGGGTATAGGTATGAGTAGCATACCAGGGAAGTGGCAGGGTTAACAGCAATGGCATATTGGCAGTTTGGCATGTGGTTTGAGTAGACATACTAAATTATATTAAAAGGTAGTGAAATTTGGATATAGGTAGGATAGAAGCTGTAGGGTAAAGGTAAGGGTATTATTATTGGGGTAGAAGCCTTCTATTAGAAAGCATAGCTGTACCAAAGTGGGGTAAGGGGTACAGCTAGGATGCTAGGCATGCCAAGAGCTACTAGGGTGTTGGCAGCTATGCCTGTACTTTGGTAAAGGTACTAGGCTATTGCTTTGGTTATGGGTGGTGGAGTATAGGCCGGACTACAGGTACGAATGTATAGGTAGTGGTAGCTGCTCCTGTGTACAGTTAGGAGTGCATGTAATATGTTATAGGTACAGTAGTATTATAAGGGTATCAGAAGGCGTAGGTTTACTGGAGTATAGCTGAGTAGCAGCACTTAAGGCAGGGGTCCATGCCCTAAAGTATAGATAGATTTGGATTCTGAGTAGGAATATTTTATTATATTATTGTAATTATATAGTGCTTTAAGCCTGATCTAGGTCACCAAAGAGCATTTTCAGACAAGTAGTACTTTATATCATGGGGGAATGCATGTTGGCAGAGTGTTATATTTGTTGGGATCCTATAGGGAAAGTGTGTTTGTGACATGTGGGTATGACAAGAGAGGTGGGCTCATCGTGTTTTGGGGCACATTGCTTTGCAGTGTGCTCAAAGAGGAGGCGTCACATAAAGGTGCACACATTCTAACTGTAATTAGGCCTAAACCGTGTAGGCAGTTTCACTGCACCAACCTTACAGAGAGCAGTGGGGTGTTCTATACATGTACACCAAAAAAGATTGGTACTCAGAGAAGAACCTGTAACCCGTAGGGTAACATGCACAAGGAAGATATGCTGCTAAATGAGTACAATGATGCCAAATGAACAAGAATGGGGATTCCTGATATAAGCACTAGCCTTGCACCTTTTTTAAAGACTAGAATACCACCACCTACTGCTCAACAAAAAACAACTCATGATGCCTTGAGTTTTTCGCCAAAAATGATAAAACCAGTTTATATTGTATTGCAGCGTAGTGCATCATCACTCTATAACTACAGTTTAGAATCAAACGGTAATAGTAAAGTATTCTTGTATTCAAAACTGACCCAAATTGCTTTCAGCAATATTTATAAAATCCATAACAATATTCAAACAAAAAAAGTTTAAATTGAATACTTCTTGTAAATGAAGTTGTATTTTAATAAATACAGAAAAGGTTAATTTGCATTCAAAATATTTGGATAAACACAGGGTTATGCAGTTTTTCCTCGAAATGTCTGCCCTTTCTGCAGCTAGTCCTATCCTTCTGCAAAGAAAAGTGTGTTTAAATGCAAAGTGTGTTTAAGACTGCAGTACCGCCTCCTGTCTACGGGGGCACAGCGAGCAGAAAAATAAACACACTTGATGAAACACAGGTCCCCACAAGGCAATTTTTTTTAAAGTTGTAAAAATGGACACAGATGTTCCTGAAGCCATTTTTTATCATTTAGAAGACATTGCCTTGTGGGGACCTGGGTTCAGGTCCCCACAGTGCAATCAAGTCCCCACAGCGTGAGTGTGTTATCACACCCAAGTCCCCACAAGGATAGTAACACAAACCCACACACACACACACACACACACACACATAGATGTGGTGGAAGTGGATCTGGCGGATGTGGGGGTGTTGGATGTGTTGGTGGTGGATGATGTGGTGGTGGTGGTGGTGGATGTGGTGGACGTGGTGGTGGTAGATGTGGTGGTGGTGGTAGATGTGGTGGTGGTGGATGTGGTAGTGGATGTGGTGGATGTAGTGGGTGTGGTGGATGTGGTGGATATGGTTGTGGGGGATGTGGTGTTGGATGTGGTGATGGTGGTGGATGTGGTGGTGGTGGATGTGGTGGTGGTAGATGTAGTGGATGTGGGGGTGGATGTGGTGGTGGATGTGGTGGTGGTGGTGGTGGACGGACGTGGTGGTGGTGGTGGACGTGGTGGTGGTGGACGTGGTGGTGCTGGACGTGGTGGTGGTGGATGTAGTGGATGTGGTGGTGTTGGATGTGGTGGATGTGGTGGTGTTGGATGTAGTGGATGTGGTGGTGTTGGATGTAGTGGATGTGGTGGTGTTGGATGTGGTGGTGGATGTGCTGGTGGTGACTTGAAGCACAGCGTAGCTTTAGAAACAGCACTGACGATGCCTTATTTTCAGGATCGTTTGCGTGCAGTACACCTCGAATGCATTTTACTAATACTGCTAAAGGAGGACGCGATCTCTGTTTGAAGGTCATTTCCAGTCGGTATATGTATAAATCTCGCGTGGATGGACGACAGAGGCCACGCGCAGAGATTACGTCACTAGTGCACAAACTGGGCTGCACAACTCTTACTGCGTTCACTCGTGGTGCCTTGGTGGGGCTTGCTGGGCTTGCTTGTGTGCTTCCCAGAGAGACAGGAGATTAGGAACGCGCGCGCGCGGCCGGCTCCGATCGCTTTCCTGAGCGTGCGCGTGACATCTCCTGTCTCCTGGGAAGCAGACCCAGCAACAATAATATCGCGCCTGCCCGATGGCATATGGCTTCGCCATATGCATCGCAGGCGCGAGACCTAAAAACAGGTGTTAAAAAATTAAGATATTCCATTCACCGTTTGTGTGTAAGAAAATAACATGCATTGGTAGGGGCACAAAGAAAAACACAACTTGACACACTTGTCCAGTGTGTAATACGTACATATTGTTACAATAACCATATGTGAGACAAATGGATGTCGACTCGATTTTCTCTCAACCAAAAAATAAAAACATTTATGAGCTGTAGAAGTCGTTCTCGTGGTAATCAATTTAAAGTAGATTAGTTGAACTGTGTCAATATTTTGATCTTCATGGTTTTAAGAACGAGGCCATTCTCAGGAATAATTGCATTTGTGAAATCTAAGCCCCACTCAGATGTCTCTAAAGTTAAGATAGTGAGCACTGAAAACGTGAAGACACGTCTCACTGCATTTGTATGGTGTAAGCAGGACCATAGGGATAAAAAAGTTGGTTAACTGATAGAAAAGTACTTGCTAATTTCTGGTAAAATTTGCAGAATAATGGCAAATTCCTTAGTTTTATTTTGTCCAAGCAGCTGCTATGGAGCAAAAAGGGAAAACCATTAAAATAGTGGCACCACGGTCGGTGAGCTCTCTAGCAGAATGGAGGGTACTCTGTACTGCACTTCCTCTAGTCTAGAGTGGAAGACCATGCACCAGTGGCCATCGCTTAATAAAGCACACCATCACTACCTTCCTAAGAGTTCGTGAAGGGAAAGCGCATCAGCCTAGCGTTTATTAATAAAGGGCCCGCACTGGTTGCAAATGGAACGCAAATTGAATGTGGCTGAGAATGGCGGCCACGATTGGCTGGGTTCTGATAAATGAAAACATGTTTTTTCAATCAAGTTGCACCACTGTATGAGAAAAATGATCTAATTGGGGGAGAGAAACAATCCTACAGTTCTCGGAATAAGACTAAGAGGGAGTTTTTCATTTTTTTATTTTTATAATTTAATTTGTTTACGCCATTACATTTTTTTGAGTATTTGCTTTAATACAGTTAAACAGTTTATGGTGTTTAATTGTTTCAATGCATCGTATATCATAGGCACCTAAACATCTAGAATAAGTATATTCTATTTTGAGTGATTCCCCTTGTTGGCCATTGGCTTAAGCTGATTTCATTACTCCGGCTTTCAGGAGTTTGTTGGGTTACCCTTTTTTTTTTTTAGAAAATGTCCATTTGGACCAGCATCTGCCTTAGCTTTTGAAGTTTAAGGCCTTCTATTTGTGATCACTGTACCCATGTAACTCACTTGAATTGGTCCTTTAATTTCATTCTCATATAATTCAGCCAAGAGCAGTGGCGGCCTTCGGCTTTGCGCGCATCCATAGTCTCCCTCAGCCTGTTCTAGCCAGGAGAAAGGGGCCAAGTCAAATCATTCCACGTTGCAGTAGTCGTTGCTCAGTCTGTACCCTCATTCTGCATGGTTGAGGGACTTAAACATTATTTTCACTGGAACCAGTTTCTTGACAAATGTGGCAGCATCTATAGCTTTGTGAAAAGTCAGGACATCCATGCAGCTCCATTTTAAGTTTGGCCCCTTACGACATGGCGAACTTCACCTCCCAGGCTCTGAGCTATTTGTTCAAATCCGTAAATTTCCATTTGGCTTCCTGTCCAACTAGGGTGAAGGCTGAATACATGTGGATAGGGAGCCTTGATACTGCAGTGGCTTTTCTCCCTGGCCAGTAAGACACTGTCTGTCACAATATTTGAGTATCCAGGTTATTAAGGGCACTGGTGGGGCACCTACTGGTGGTGGACTCTGTTGGGGAGCAATGCGTTCTTTAAATGAGTAACATATCTGTGAAGCTAATCCACTCGATTCCACCAGCATCTTCTCATTGTATAGCTCTGGTCTTCCCATGCTAGTGGATTCATGTATGCCCACAATGTTGACATTATTGCGATTCCATCAGGTTTTCAAGTAATCTTCTTAGTCGTATCTTCCCAAGCCGAGTAGTTTGCCATTGGACTTCAGAGTCATGCTATGGATATGAGATTTTCTGTTCTGCACCTAATATTCTACCCTTTCGCCTCTGAATCCTGTCTGTCAGATGATTCGTTCCTGCTTCGAAAGTCACGTTTTAGCCTGTTAACTTCAGGCATGCTTTCAAATCCATAAGGTTAGCCTTCGTGTCGACTGTGTCACCACTAGAGCTTTTATTTCTATCCTTGTGCCCCTTATTCATAGTCTGGTTGCATATGTTTGGGACCCTTATGTAGATAACACCACTTGCTTCGCCTCTATCCCTTCCACATTCTATCCAGTGCGGTCTTGCACCTACTCCACTAGTATTTTATCTGTCTACAAGCTAGGCCTGTGGGGTGCATTTACTTCCCTACCAATTGGGAGCCTATATATTTCGTTCTTTAGTTCCTGATGCCACGGAGAGCCCTTTAGATAGGACAATTTAGTGATGATGGTCCCAACTCTCCCAGTATTGCCACAGTTACTTTTTGTTGGCGAATTATGTCTCCCCTTGCGGACCATACATGTACTTATAATGTTGAGTCACTGCCCAACCAGTCCCTGCTCCTGATCCCATTATCAGTTTCATCATGCCACTGCCATATTTGCCCTGGGGTGCAGCTCTCCATTTTGTTGTGGAGGCCTGGAGTGCCCGGATCTGGCCTGTGTCAATCCCTCTTCTTTCGGTGATACCTACACTCCGAATGTAGTTCACCCCTTTCTGGACTTTGATACTTCCTCTCTTCTCAGCTCCACTGTCCTTCTACAAGGAAGGGATGGATCTCAGCTGAGCACACTTTTCTAGCTGCTACAGCATCCTGCTTCTCTGCTGCCTTCAGGGTCGCAGTTGCAATCTCTTTGCTCTGGGGAGTTTCTGCATACCTGGCACAGAGGGCATGCCTCAACTCAAGTTGTTGGTGTGCCTCTGTGGGCATGGCTCAGTGCGGGCCCCTGTGTCCGCATTCGTCGAAGGGTCCTTCTAGAGCTTCTCATCCTTTGTCCTGACAGTTATTTGTATCTTGATGGTATCATGTTACCAGGCTGCTCACAACACATATGATGGATGGGTGTTTAGATGGTGAGGTCGGATAAGGAGCTCCGCTCTAGCCTCCTCCCCCCCCCCCCCCCACCTCCCCCCCCATGAGCACAAAACTACTGAAAGGAATTTACCAGAGCTAGGCTCCTTTCTTTAGACTTAGATGTCTGAGTGTTTCATGCATCCCAGTAGTCTTGACCTACTGAAGGGAACATTTCTTCAACACAAACCTCAACAAGTATTGTTCAGCACATTTTTGGTGTTAAATGTGTCATCCAACTCTAGTTTTTAGTACACCTACCAGCAGTATTATGTGACATTTGTTTCCCCATTTTGCCAATGTAGACATCATAGCTTTCTTGTAGTATTTTGCAGGTATAATGCAATTTCTCTGTGGTCGCTTACATTTTTTTACGCACTCGGGGATACTTGTGACATTAGCAATATGGCCACTGACCCCTCATATGAAACAGGTAAACGTGCCCCTATGTTCTGCACCCCCTTGTTTCCTCTAGTGATTCGATCTTGCTTGTCTTTTAGTGAATATTCTAGCCGGAATAAAGTTACGAGTTGTCATTTCTTAGGTCTCGCTGAGCCAATGCGCTTGCGCATTGCTCCGGCGAGATTATAGTAAGGGGAAAAGAACATTCTGCCAAAACGGCGGATTAGATTCTGTTCATGTGAGACAGGCGCGTGCACGAGGCCAGCCACGTCACACACCACCATTTGTCTGTGGCTCTCATCAGACTACAAAGGCTGCTGCCCCCCCCCAATCACACTTCAAAGGCTGCCGCTCCCCTGCCCCGCATGCACATCGCACACCACCACTCTCCTACTTCCCCTCCCACAGCCGCTCTTTCCATTCACGCGCTCTGCAGGTCACCATTTGCCAGCATGCGGCCGCTAGCGCTTTCTTCCCTATCACTCCCCCCTCCTACTTCCCCTCCCACCTTCCAGCATCGAGCCGCGAAGACTTGTTTACCATTTATTTGTATCTTCTTACCCTCTGTTAGAACTGGCTATTTCTGGTAGGCTAAGGCTGACGCCAAAGCCAGGCAGAAACCACCATTCTAGTCAGGGCAAGGAAGTCACACGCCAAGATAACCTCTGCTCACCCCCTTGGTAGCTTGGCACAAGCAGTAAGGCTAAACTCGGAGGCAATGTGTAAAGCATTTGCGCCAGCGCACAACAGCAACAACATACTAGGCACACCACAAAAGAGACCCCACACAAGGTTATTATAAAAATAACTTTTGTATTGTAAAAACACATCAGATAAAATCACACATATACATTGTGCCAACTGGCACGGGCAATATTCACAGGGATTATGTACACAAGACAGGGCCACAAGGACCACTGTCATATTCAGATATAGCACTTCTAGATAAAATGTAGAATATAAAATAATAATCAAAGATAACAACCAGTAACCACTGGTAACAGGAACCAGGACCTTACTAGGACCACCTGTACTAGGAAAGCAGAACCACCTAAGTATCACACAGCATTTAGGGGTCTAAGAAAGAATACATTACTCATGATGCAATAAACCTACATTCAGAGGAGTAATAAAGAAGAACACATGATGACTAAACATTCAGAGGTGCAGCGCATGGAAAGGAAGACACATAATGCATAAACATTCAGAAGTGTCAAGAGTAATACCATAGCGCAAATATCACATGAGGCCTAAAAACCTTCAGAGGTGCAGGAATAACACATGATGTAAGAGATCACATTCAGAGGTGCAATAACCATACCATTGCGCAAACTCACATAAGCCACTACCTGTGGCAGTCCCTAGGCCAACGGCCTTGTTGGGGCTCAGACGCCCTGTGTCCAATGTCAGGGCGCGCTGCCATGCAGCGCCAGTCACAGAGTACAAAAAGCCTACACGTGGCAGTTGCCCACAAAGTGCTGGGCACCTGAAGAATCATCAAAACTGTGGCAGGGCCTTCAGTAGCCCTTCTAGCGAATTGCGCCACAAATGGTGGAGCCACACAGGCTCCGCCACAAATCCCCTCTCAACAAAAATGCCCCCTCCCTGAGCCTAGCAGGCTCTTAAACAACTGTGGGGTCTTTGGAGCCCCCCTCTGGGGCTCGGGACAATGTTGGGGCGACCCATTGCCATCCGGGGCCGCCCTATCTCACAAATGCGGCCAGGGACCTCTCAGGGCGAAATTATCAAACTGCCCCCGATGTCGCAAGAGCTTCGACAGGCTCTTCACCACGTTGGGGCGGCCCACTGCCAACCGGGGCCGCCCAAACACCAACTCTGTTGGAGTCCCTCTCGGGGGACTCTGAACACCAAGCGCTGCCCTGCTCGGACAGCAGAAAGGGAGGACAGGGCCCAGGTCACGGGGGCGGCACCGAAAGCGTGCCCGACACACCCCCCCAACCGCCTCGATCAGAGCCCCACTCACCGGTCGCGCGCCGTCTTCTCTCTCTCCCTGGGGCTCCCTCAGCACACGGGAGCCCCAGCAGCGGGCCACGCTTCACCCGGTCCCCCATCTCGGGACCGGGACTCCGGACAGCGGAGATCTCGTGACTCCAGGCTCATTCTTCGGCCAGCGCGGGGCTCCTCTTCCACCACGGAGCCCCGCCGGCCCGCTCCGACGTTCTCGGCCGCTCTCCTCTCCGGCAGCCAATCCCAGCGCGGCAATGGGGCGGGACTTCCTCTGCAACCCGGAAGTCCCGCCTATGGTCAGGCGAAACGCTGCCTGACTTCATGTGCGGCCATTTCTGGCGCGGCCGGGCCACGGCGGTGATTACGGGGGCAAATCGAGGGCTGGGCACCCTCAAAAGTAATATAAAATAGTTAAGCGAGGTAGGCACTCGCAAAGGGCGCCATAGTCGGGGTGGCACCCGCAAATCAGATAAGAGTGCACACGAAGCACTCGGACAGTCACAGGGCAGGAGCGCTTCCCCCCCCACGGGATAACCACAGCGCTCTGCCATCAATCAGGTTAAGAAAGCGCCCACGAGGCGCTGGGGAGCCCAGAAAGCACCAAAACGCCCCAGAAAGGACCCCCACAGCAAGGAGGGTCCCAGCAGCTGCAGGGCATTACAGGTTAAGGCTTCCAGGGCCAAAGTCCAGCAAAACGTCCTCAAAGGTGCAGCCAGGCAGGGGGACAGCCAGGAAGAGTCCCCCAGCAGTCCATCAGATGTCCAGGAGCTGGGCAGGGCCCAGGGATCCCCCTGAGCCCCAGCAGCAGCATGCCCCTGGCAGATTCGAGTTAGAAAACAAGAACATTTTGGAAGGGGATACAACCCCTTCTTATACAGTGCAAAACCTTTGAAGTCCTTTGAAGCAGGCAGTGTGAGAACCAGCTGGACTGGTTTAGAGGGAAGTCCCCTTCAGTATCAGGGACAGAGGTGTCAGTCGCCCAGCGGGAGGTGGAGCCAGCTTTGTAGTTACACAGGAACAGCCCTTCACTATCACGTGCCATCTCCTCCCACTTCCCTGGCAGCAGATGCTGCCTTTCATCCATGGGCTGACTTCAGACAACCTCCTGGGCTCTCCAGCCCCTGTCATCCTCAAACCAGACAGTCAATCCACAAGCAGGCCCATGCACTCTGGGCCAGGCTCACCAGCCAATCACACGCTAGCACCAACTTAAACAAATATTCCAACTTCCAAAAGTAGTACTTCTAGACTAGACACAGTCATGCTGCATACATCATTTTGCAGCATTCATTCTCACGAGTTCTCTCATACCAAACTCGCCACTGCACTCCCCACGCATCAGGAACTACCATGGGCATACATATTCCCCATTCATTCCTATGGGAGGGCAGGTCACTCACCATTCATCCACCGAGAGCTCAAGCACTTTACACTGTACCACAGTGAAAAAGTGCGCAGAGGCCTAAAATCACCAACACCAGGTTCCATAAATAGGCTAGGAAAACGCAAAAAGTCTAGGGGTGAACCTGCCTAATGGGCCGGGTCCAACACAACCCCCTTCCAGCCAAAACGCAGGGTAGACCAATCACACCACTGATGGGCTTCACTGCTTTGGGCGACAAAACCACAGACACGGCCTCGCACAGCAGGGACACCGTCCAGTTTTGCGCCACTCTGAACCTACATGGTTTCCTCCAACTAATAACTCTCTGACTCAACTAGGGTACCCCACTGGTACACACTAGTCATCCACAGCCAAGACCAGGCCATAGGCCATCCAAATCACAGGTCCTAACTAATCCACAGAGTGGGGGGTAGTAACCCCTGGCACACAATAGCCATGCTCCACTCTCTCTCTCAGTGTAGCTACAACCACCACTGATCCAACAACCTAGGGACCATACCCTCAGGCTGACCAGAGGTCACGGGAAAGAATGCCCCACCCTACCTCTACTTCTGGGTTTCCGCACCCTCACAGAGAAGCACTCACCAGAACACAATTCTCCTACCAGATCAGGACCTCACTCCATCACTGGTCTACCACCTGGAAACTATTCTACTTCTGAGGTACAAAGCACACAGCACAGTTCCTCTTCAAGCAGGTGGGGGGGGGGACCCTGCACACAGCAAAGCCCCCTTTCCTCTACCTTAGTGAAAACAACAAACTGCAGGTGAGCCCCAGACCACACAACAAGGGCAGCCCCCTCAGTCTCTTCAGCTGATCCACTTTGGTAGAGATTCCTCTTGACCTAGAAGTTTCCTAATCTCCCAACCTAAGATCTAAACCCTCAGGTTACACCGGGGTCAGAAGTAAGGACACCGTCCCTCTGCACCCCCTTCCAGTTCCAGTATGTCTCAGGCTAGACAGAGCACACGCCAGCGGCGTATCAGCGACACTCTCCTCCAGTACTCCTCCCAGGTCAGGCCACAACCCAACCTGGCTTTCCCCCCTCCTCGGGGAACGACCTCCAGAGGCCCCACAAATGGTCAAGCACTCTAGACGGTCCAATGCTCAGCGAGCCAGGACTTCTGCACCCTCCACTTAGGAGCGGTACTGCCCAACACTAGGACCGCCGGAGTTCTGGTTACAGACACTCCCCGTCCTCTAGACACAGGAAGATCCTCCTCAAATGACCTATGTACAGCTTAGGCCCCTGACCTGGCGCTCCCTTAGGGAACCCTCCGGGCCCTGAGATAGGGTTTCAGGCCAACGTGGGACACACCGTCCCACACTCACTCCGCCTCCACTGAGACAGGGCGTGAGCCCCTACACCCCTACCATACTACTGGGACCAAGCTGTGTTACACATGAACCTCTTCCCCTTTACAGGATCGTCAGATACACAAGCCACTCCTTTTGGAACCACTCCCTAATGCCTCTGAAAGACATCTAGCACACCGCCAGACATCCACCTTCTTGTCCAGTGCCTCTGCAGGACCTCCTGCACACCACCAGAGGTACACCTCTCCTGCAAGCTCTTTAACAAAAAGAAAACTCACACCAACTCCTCCAGTTCAGCACGTCACTCATTCGCACCCCCCCCCCCCCCTTGGACTGGTAAGGCAGTTACTACCACCCCTGATCACTCAACCTGACCACACGTGACACAGGTACCAAACTCTGGGAGCGGGGAATGGGAATTAACACACTGGACACATTAAAGCTGCCACCACTGGATCCTACCACACTGGGGAATCCAGACACACACACTACACTCAGGGAACAACCACCCTCCTGAGCTAGTCATTTCTCCTCACACTCCCTCTCTTCCATCTACCCACACAGGGACAGGATTTGGGATTGGACACGGGACCCAGCAAGGGATTCCTAATCTATGGGAACCTCCCCCCCTCTAATGGCGTCCCGCCCTGTCAATTTCTCTCATCTGCCACTAAACATAAAGCGCAGAAACACATTTGAAAATGACACTCTTGAGGAAAAAAATCAAAAACAATAATCCCAAACATGTGACTATCTGAAAAAAAACAATTGCAGAGTTTTGTAATGTAGCCAGTTGTCGCTATGGCACTGCGCAAACACAAGTCCAAAATCCCACCGCTGCCACCAATGTTAGAACTGGCTATTTCTGGTAGGCTAAGGCTGACGCCAAAGCCAGGCCGAAACCACCATTCTAGTCAGGGCAAGGAAGTCACACGCCAAGATAACCTCTGCTTACCCCCTTGGTAGCTTGGCACAAGCAGTAAGGCTAAACTCGGAGGCAATGTTTAAAGCATTTGCGCCAGCGCACAACAGCAACAACATACTAGGCACACCACAAAAGAGACCCCACACAAGGTTATTATAAAAATAACTTTTGTATTGTAAAAACACATCAGATAAAATCACACATATACATTGTGCCAACTGGCACGGGCAATATTCACAGGGATTATGTACACAAGACAGGGCCACAAGGACCACTGTCATATTCAGATATAGCACTTCTAGATAAAATGTAGAATATAAAATAATAATCAAAGATAACAACCAGTAACCACTGGTAACAGGAACCAGGACCTTACTAGGACCACCTGTACTAAGAAAGCAGAACCACCTAAGTATCACACAGCATTTAGGGGTCTAAGAAAGAATACATTACTCATGATGCAATAAACCTACATTCAGAGGAGTAATAAAGAAGAACACATGATGACTAAACATTCAGAGGTGCAGCGCATGGAAAGGAAGACACATAATGCATAAACATTCAGAAGTGTCAAGAGTAATACCATAGCGCAAATATCACATGAGGCCTAAAAACCTTCAGAGGTGCAGGAATAACACATGATGTAAGAGATCACATTCAGAGGTGCAATAACCATACCATTGCGCAAACTCACATAAGCCACTACCTGTGGCAGTCCCTAGGCCAACGGCCTTGTTGGGGCTCAGACGCCCTGTGTCCAATGTCAGGGCGCGCTGCCATGCAGCGCCAGTCACAGAGTACAAAAAGCTTACACGTGGCAGTTGCCCACAAAGTGCTGGGCAACTGTGTACATCACAGAAAGGCCTAAACGTGGCAGGTGCCCACAAAGTGCTGGGCACCTGAAGAATCATCAAAACTGTGGCAGGGCCTTCAGTAGCCCTTCTAGCGAATTGCGCCACAAATGGTGGAGCCACACAGGCTCCGCCACAAATCCCCTCTCATCAAAAATGCCCCCTCCCTGAGCCTAGCAGGCTCTTAAACAACTGTGGGGTCTTTGGAGCCCCCCTCTGGGGCTCGGGACAATGTTGGGGCGACCCATTGCCATCCTGGGCCGCCCTATCTCACAAATGCGGCCAGGGACCTCTCAGGGCGAAATTATCAAACTGCCCCCGATGTCGCAAGAGCTTCGACAGGCTCTTCACCACGTTGGGGCGGCCCACTGCCAACCGGGGCCGCCCAAACACCAACTCTGTTGGAGTCCCTCTCGGGGGACTCTGAACACCAAGCGCTGCCCTGCTCGGACAGCAGAAAGGGAGGACGGGGCCCAGGTCACGGGGGCGGCACCGAAAGCGTGCCCGACACACCCCCCCAACCGCCTCGATCAGAGCCCCACTCACCGGTCGTGCGCCGTCTTCTCTCTCTCCCTGGGGCTCCCTCAGCACACGGGAGCCCCAGCAGCGGGCCACGCTTCACCCGGTCCCCCATCTCGGGACCGGGACTCCGGACAGCGGAGATCTCGTGACTCCAGGCTCATTCTTCGGCCAGCGCGGGGCTCCTCTTCCACCACGGAGCCCCGCCGGCCCGCTCCGACGTTCTCGGCCGCTCTCCTCTCCGGCAGCCAATCCCAGCGCGGCAATGGGGCGGGACTTCCTCTGCAACCCGGAAGTCCCGCCTATGGTCAGGCGAAACGCTGCCTGACTTCATGTGCGGCCATTTCTGGCTCGGGCCGCGGCGGTGATTATGTGGGCAAATCGAGGGCTGGGCACCCTCAAAAGTAATATAAAATAGTTAAGCGAGGTAGGCACTCGCAAAGGGCGCCATAGTCGGGGTGGCACCCGCAAATCAGATAAGAGTGCACACGAAGCACTCGGACAGTCACAGGGCAGGAGAACTTCCCCCCCACGGGATAACCACAGCGCTCTGCCATCAATCAGGTTAAGAAAGCGCCCACGAGGCGCTGGGGAGCCCAGAAAGCACCAAAACGCCCCAGAAAGGACCCCCACAGCAAGGAGGGTCCCAGCAGCTGCAGGGCATTACAGGTTAAGGCTTCCAGGGCCAAAACAAAGTCCAGCAAAACGTCCTCAAAGGTGCAGCCAGGCAGGGGGACAGCCAGGAAGAGTCCCCCAGCAGTCCATCAGATGTCCAGGAGCTGGGCAGGGCCCAGGGATCCCCCTGAGCCCCAGCAGCAGCATGCCCCTGGCAGATTCGAGTTAGAAAACAAGAACATTTTGGAAGGGGATACAACCCCTTCTTATACAGTGCAAAACCTTTGAAGTCCTTTGAAGCAGGCAGTGTGAGAACCAGCTGGACTGGTTTAGAGGGAAGTCCCCTTCAGTATCAGGGACAGAGGTGTCAGTCGCCCAGCGGGAGGTGGAGCCAGCTTTGTAGTTACACAGGAACAGCCCTTCACTATCAGGTGCCATCTCCTCCCACTTCCCTGGCAGCAGATGCTGCCTTTCATCCATGGGCTGACTTCAGACAACCTCCTGGGCTCTCCAGCCCCTGTCATCCTCAAACCAGACAGTCAATCCACAAGCAGGCCCATGCACTCTGGGCCAGGCTCACCAGCCAATCACACGCTAGCACCAACTTAAACAAATATTCCAACTTCCAAAAGTAGTACTTCTAGACTAAACACAGTCATGCTGCATACATCATTTTGCAGCATTCATTCTCACGAGTTCTCTCATACCAAACTCGCCCCTGCACTCCCCACGCATCAGGAACTACCATGGGCATACATATTCCCCATTCATTCCTATGGGAGGGCAGGTCACTCACCATTCATCCACAGAGAGCTCAAGCACTTTACACTGTACCACAGTGAAAAAGTGCGCAGAGGCCTAAAATCACCAACACCAGGTTCCATAAATAGGCTAGGAAAACGCAAAAAGTCTAGGGGTGAACCTGCCTAATGGGCCGGGTCCAACACCCTCGCCGCCCTCACACTGTTTGTTCACTTCTGCCTCTCTCCCGACCTTTAGTCTACCAACCTAAACTCTCATACATAATCTTTGCCTCTCTTCTCATTTTCCGCTTCGCAACCTCTTACCTACATCATCTTATTTTCCCTCGTTTCTTATCTTTGATGTGTTAGTGGAGCATAGAATAACAAGCAGAGCTTTTGAAATGAACTAGAGCACTCATGTGGTGTAAACATTAATTTAACTATTTGATTACGTTCAGGTTTCAGAAGCTGTGCTGAAGTACGTACGTACGTACGTACGTACACACATTTGACTGTTTTCCCACAGACAACTTGTGACCTTACAGATTGCTTGGCTGCAGGCTCATTTTCATCAGGAGTGGCTCTCCTCATAGCCCTCATTCTCGCTCACAGAGTTCCCAGAAACATAACTTACGTCCTGTCCCGTCACTTGGTCGTCGCTGCCATTTTCAAACATCACCCGCCGCCACCGTTCGAAGACCGCAACCGATCGCTCATTGGTCCATGTTTAGTGACGCATGGTTACCACGTTCCCCCAGTATGCCGGCCATATTAGAATGGATTCACTTAGGATCCCGGGAGAACTTTTTCTTAATTTCTTACTGCTTGTTAACTTGGTTATTGCACTCTTTTATACAGAGTAGACATAGTATGCCGTTCTTCAATGGGAGATTTCAAAATGTAAACTCCTTTATTGCAGGAACGGACAGTAGCAAGCACATATTCATAGTTTGTTTCTTACCGAGCACACATATTTTTGTTTATCCCTAAGCTCTTTAAATGTTTGTGTTAACACTTTGGAGCGCATTCTATTACCATTTCGGATTTTATTTTAGTTATCGTTGTAGGAATCAATGCAACAAGTTTTGCTCTGGCGGGTGCATAGGGGAAAAGAAAGACACCCTACATTAAATGTTCAATTTAAATGCACGTGCATAGTGTATTTTGTCGGTTCTGTTTAGGTGGGGCTGTAGGCAGCCCTATCTGTTTGTTGCTATAACTCATGTTGTCAAAACAAGTTTTGGAAAAGCAAATAGGTCAGGCCTTATTTGGGTGCTTAGTAGATGTTTGTGGATTTTACATTGTGGAAGAACACACACCTGTAAAAAGAAATTCTAAAGTCTGCTGAAAGCTTTTTATTCAACAACCTCTGTAACGATTATCTGGATGCTAATTACAGGTTATAGGTAGTCCTCCATTGATGGTGGGGGTGTCAAGCACAGTTCAAAACAGTTTGGCAAGGCATTTTATCATGGACTATAGTTAGGTGTATTTTCAAGTGCACCTAGGTGCTTACTGCTTAAAAACAAATTGAAGAAGAACAATGGCTGGACTGAATGCTTTTTAGGTTTAGCCTGGGCAGCGCATGCACTGCGAGGCATGCTGTATTGAGATATGGCATAGAAGCTCCGCCCATTTGCCGCCCATCTTTTCAGTTGGCTCCTGTTACTTACTGTCCTTGCAAAATAGTTGCTTTTAATTTGTGAATAGGCTTGGTAGTCTCTCTTTAGTACCGCTTTGTCTGCATTTGTAATCTCCCATAACAAGTGGACTTTTTATTGGTGTTGTTACAGTCTGATTTATAGGTCAGTGAGCACAATTTTTCTTTTTTTTTGGTTGGCCAACTCTGGCAATCTGTTGCCTCCCGCTCGCACTCCCTCCCGTCATTGCTGCACTTAATCTCCCTAGTGCCATCCCCACACCACCACCTCCCATGCTCCCTGTTTTAGCATTCTTCATTTTGTTTCCCTTACATCACCAAGCATACTTTTAGTGTGGTGCCCGTTTAACGACCACCGCAATTTCTAATGCTTGCAGGTTTGGCGTTGCATCTCCCCCTATCCACAAAGCAAGGAAAGGGTGCAGTACCACAGGCTGTTACTAGGTGTCACTGTTGAGTTATAAACAGACCTCTTTTTGCAATATAAGGCACTGCACCAACAGGGACACCTAGTAACAGCCTGTGCTACTACACCCATTCCTTGCTTCGTGCATTAGCTTTTTTTAGGTCTCGCCTGAGCCAATGCGCTTGCACATTGCTCCGGCGAGATTATAGTAAGGGCAAAATAACAGTCTACCAAAACGGCGGATTAGACACAGTTCATGTGATCTATGCGCGTGCACAACGCCAGCCACGTCACACACAACCTTTTGTCTGTGCCTCGCATCAGACTTGAAAGGCTGCCCCTCCCCTGCCCCTGCATCAGACTTCAAAGGAATGCGCTCTCGCTCCCCCGACCCAGCAATGCCGAGAGCTTGTTAAGCTTGCTACTCCTTGCCTTCTGGTCTATGGCTGCTCTCCCGTGTCCTTGCATCTTCTTCCTTGGACCTGGGTGTTTTCCGTGTTCTCCCATTCAGTGCCTTCTCGACCCCGTACTTGATTGCTGTCCAAGCCCCAGCCCTCGCTGCCTCTATCATTATACACTCTCCCTGTGTTTTCCTGTTTCTCCTTGCTTTTTCCCGGCTCCATCATTCTGTGCTTTAATAAACTGAACTCGCTTTGTAGCACTCAACCATGCGTGTTCTTAGCTTCATTCTCTGTGCTGCTGCACCACATCACTTGGGGACTCCACCACATCACCTGGGGACTCCACCACATCACCTGGGGACTCCACCACATCACCTGGGGACTCCACCACATCACCTGGGGACTCCACCACATCACCTGGGGACTCCACCACATCACCTGGGGACTCCACCACATCACCTGGGGACTCCACCACATCACTCGGGGACTCCACCACATCACTCGGGGACTCCACCACGCACATCACTCAGCCCAACCACATCATCACTCAGCACCACAACAGCACTGTCCTTGCTTGCTACCAATAAGCATTGCCATAGCCAATAGGACTCGCATTAGGAAAGTGTAAGCTGTTGGCTTTGTGAATAACAATGCTATTAATTTATATATTTTCAAAGCCAACACATATTAAACAAAAAAGTGTCATTTACAATACCAATAGCTCACACTTTCCTAATGCGAGACCTATTGCATTGCAAATGCTTGTTCTACATTACTTATTAGCTGCAACTGAGCACTCCTAAGTCAGCATAATTTGTCCGCAGGTTCCCGGTGTACCTCAGAATCTCTCTCTTTCGGCCTCCTGTGGTGTCCTTGGTCACCATTACTGTTCCTGCACCCTGCGTGCTTTAGCTGTTGAGTTTGGGGCAACTTCTCCTGCGTGCTGGCTTAATGGTAGCACTGTATGGAGTAGAAATTCTTTCTACCACATCTTGGAATTTTCTTGGAATTCCATATATTATAGAAATTATTAGTGAGTACTGTGCTTCTTGTCAAATTCCTTTTAATTATCATTTATATTATGATCTCAAATTGTAATTCTTGTTTCCCATTCCAAGGTGGCCACACTTCTTCTTGAGCTGTAACATCCAGTTCGGCAGTATAAAAGAGAGGGGGGCGGTCCATTTTGAGTCCAGTTGCGTTTCAATTGATGCAGCTAGGTGGCTTGCTCACTGGACTCCCTGAATTCTCACCCTTCTCGTATTTTCACCTTGCTGCCTGGCCTGATAATATGGAAGGGTTTTGTGGTCTTCAGTTTTTCCTTTCCTGTTGGAGATTATTTCTGGAGCAAAATCAGATTACCCGTTTAAACCTAGTGTCTGGCATTGCAACTTCACTGGAGATAAGTAGGCTTTCCCATGTACGAATAAAACTCTCCAAGAGTTTCGAAGAAGACAAGGTTTTGACAGTTCACCGCTGCCCACTGGAATCTAAAGATGGATCGGAGCCAAGAACTGTTGATGGCAGTTAACTGAACGCTCCAAGTCACACATTTTTCCACAGAAATTGCCTCGCTGCATCAAGTCTCGCTGTTTAACAAACCAGGATCTTTGGCTACTCCTTGGGTTGGCTTGGTAGAATTGAAATTTGGTGGAAATCCTAGGAAACTTTCTCACTCATGTGCTCCTACCCCACCTGCTCCATGTTGCTTCCTCACGCTTTGCTTATCCTCTCCTCCGCCCCTTCTCTGCCCTTTGTGTTTATTCCATCCCCCTGCCCTCCCTGTTGCTTCCCCATCTGCATTTTCTGTTGCCCTACCAGTGCCCTCGGTGTTGCTCCTCCCCACTTTTGCGTGTCATTTTGAAGGGGTAAACATGTGTGGTGTACACCTTCAAAATGACACAGCAGGCTGAGTCATTGACTTTTTTTTCAATTTAGCCAAACTGTACAGCATTGGATGCTGTACAGCATAGCTAAGAAAACAATTGCCAAAGCCAATAGGTCTCACAGGCGAGACCTATTGGCTATACCAATGCTTGTTAAGCTAACTCCTATATGACTGTTTACCTGGAACATCAAGAGAGATGCTTTCTGTTGACATGGCACAAGTGATGAATAGTGTAAGTAGACTATACAGAGATGTTACCACACTGGGAAAACTCTTCAAAAATAGGATGCATTTTACTCTGCTTTGAATGGTAAACTTTAAATGTATGTTTTGTTTCAGAAAATATTAAATAAAACAAACATTGGCAAAGCCAGTAGGTCTGCTGTTGGCTTCCACCGTTTTGGTGTTCTCAAAGCTTATTTTGCTCATGTTTTTTTAAAACTTTATATAAAACACATTTATTTGATAGTAGAATGCTTGTTGATACAACACTTACCATATGAAGTCATATTTAACAATCATTGTAAAGAAGCATTGACATATGACAGAAGACAGGCAATATCATTATGGTTATAATCTGTTTTTTTGTGTGCAATAAACATTTAGTGTCCACAGTCTATCCTTAAATCATCTGAGGAGATTTTGCATATGTTGATCGTCTATTTCCAGCATTCAGTTAGCCCCATCAAATTGCGTTCCAAAATAAAAGGACTGGGCAGGTCATGTCTATAGCTGGATGTATCTGAGCACCATGCCAATGTTTGGGACCCCAAAGTTGCCTCCTTCTGTGGGTTTAAAAAAGGGTGGCTCTTTATACTATTTTGTTTTTAGTGTTGTAAGCAAATGTTATGTTTCTTTTGTATCAGAGTCACTATTGATTTTGGGATTTTCACCGTAAGCGTTTATGCTACATGTATTAAATGGGGAAGAAATTAAGTTTTTAGGGCTGAGCCTGCTAGCGCATGTGTCTCGCTTTTGAGACGTTGTGTACATAAAAGGGGTTGGAGTCCACCCGTTGCCTACCATTTGTTAGCTTGTGTGGCACTGTGGGAGGGCGGGCCGGATAAACAGACGAGGAGACTGTATGTAATGGGCCAGTTGGGTGCTTTTATTAATAAGTTGGGAGGCAACAGGCACACAACAAAAGGGTTCAGTAGTTGCTTCGGTGTCTTCAAAGGGGTCCTCTTCTGAATAGTCTTCTTCTAACCAGTCGGCTTCTAGGTTCTGGTTTCTCCCACGGAGGCTCATGAGAGAGAGAGAAGGAAAGAAGGAGCCGTCAGTCCTATTTATTCTACCTCTGTTTAGGTATCTACCATCACCAATGTGTCACGGATATGAGCAAGACTTCAGCTGCTAGGGGGGGGGGGGGTTGTTGAGCTAAGCTAGGCGAGGCAAGAGGTGAAATAGGGGCAGAGTTGTGAAAGAGTCTGATTAGAAATAGTGGTGGCCGAGTCGAGGAAGAGCATAGATTAGGCAAGCAATGACTCCCAGACTAGTTATACCCAGTTCAAGGAAATATGGCAATCAAGGTGAGGGGGTGAGAGGTTGTGCCGTTTCCAAACAAAGCTATTCGGTGACTGTGTGGCAATTCCCCCCCCCCACCCTCCCCCTACCTCCTCCCCTCCTGTCCCGAGTGACTCACCGGCTCTGCCGCAACTCTCCAGTGAGCTGGGGCCGCTCTCCAGCCTCCTCCTGTGGGATCCACCAATCTTCACTCCACGACCCGTCTTCTTCGGTTTCTCTGCCTCGAAGTTCCTCGTGGTCCTGTAGCGCCGCGTCTCCTCGCCTCTGTCTCTTCGTCTCTTCCTGCTTCTTCGCGTCCTCCACCCTGCTGCCTGCTGATTTGCTCCTTTTCTCCGCCCCGGGACAGTCCTTCCGGGGTCATTCCTTCGTCCTTTGTTGTCACATGTTGCAAGTTCCTTTGTGGACAGAGGAAGGGGCGTGTTTACAGACCGTGGCAGAGGAATCGGGCTCCTAGACTTGAAAAGTGAGTGGAGTTCTTTGAGGGGTATGAGCCCATGACGTGTCGGATGCGATGCCCCCTTACAGGCACTCTTCTTTACAGCCTCATAATTCGTCAAGGCAGGCCGAACATCATTTCAATTCCTCTCTGTGGAGCAGAGACCAAGCACTGATTGAGTCAACTTAATCACCAGCCGGGACGCCGCGGGCACCAGACTAGGTTTGCCGCAGAGGTCTCCACACAACCAAATAATACACGGGAGAACCTCTCCCCGCGCCCCTATCCTCTGGACTAGAACCCCTAGCGAAGATTTTTCTCGCTTTCCTGCAGTATATGTAAGTTGAACAACTGCGCTTTTACCCTTTTCCACACACCTTAGCGCGTGTGTAGGATAATAATCACACGTGGCACACCTTTTTGCCACTCACTACCTGGTCCTGACGAAAGTCCTGCACACTTTTTCCTGGGACTGAAACATGTAGACCGCCAACACTTAAGCCAACTAAGTAGTCATAATTTTTCTACTTGTAGTTGCATCACATACTTTTATCTCACACCCTGGGCCGCCACGAATAAAACATTAAGCAAGGATCCCCAGAGGTGTATTTTACTACTCACCTTCATCCTCATCACACTACTGCACCACACCCGCTCCGCTGTAGTCAGGCGTTGAAGCACAACCAGGCGGCATTCGGCTGCCTAGTTGGACCCCAATGATGAAGCATGACACCAACCAGGTTGATGTGTGAGGGGTTTATAAACAAACTTTATTGTGCCCAGCTCACAAGTTCATGCTACAAGTTATGTTATGTTATTATCGCTTGTATAGCGCGCAGATGCCGCAGCCAAGAGGCGTCCCAGCGCTTTCAGGAGTTGGTAAAACACAACACAGCAAAAGTGGACCCAGCAGAAAGCTAAACTGAAGAGAATAAGAAGGTTTTCAGAGCCTTCCTAAAAGGGAGCAGATCAGAAATGGAGCGGAGAGTGGCAGGTAAAGAGTTCCAAAGTACTGCCGCCAACACTGAAAAAGAACGGCCGCCCATTCTAGCTCTTTTAAAGCGCGGCACCATGGCAAGATTTGAGCCTGAGGAACGAAGGGCTCTGGAAGGAACATAGTGCTGGATTGTCTGCGATAAGATGGGGGGGAAGCCGACTTAATTTTAAAAGTCAAGCAGAGAGCTTTAAACTTAATTCTGTGCCCCACAGGCAGCCAATGGAGGTCTTGAATCGTGCGGCGAGCAGACACAAATTTTGGAAGGCCGACCAACATCCTGGCCGCCGCATTTTGCACCCTCTGAAGGCGAGCCAATTCAGCCTGATTTACACCCAAAAACAAGGAGCTGGCATAGTCCAATCTGGTAAGAACCAGAGCTTGGACTATGATCTGTCTGGTGTCCGCATCAAAAAACTTGAAGATGGGTCGGAGACACTGCAAGGCACCAAAGCAAGTACCAGCTACGCGCTTTGTGTGGGATGTGAAAGAGAGTTTGTCATCGAGCCACACCCCAAGATTCCTGACTTCGGCCACGGGGATGGGAACAGGGCCTAATTCAGATGGCCACCATTGATCACCCCAGAGTCCACTTTCCCTACCAAAAATAATGACCTCGGTCTTAGAGGCATTAAGTTGGAGTCGGTTGTTAGCCATCCAGCCAGCCACAGCTTTAAGGGCTGACTGAAAGGTAGGGGCATCCATGTTGGAATCACCATTGAGTGCCACCGCCAGCTGTGTATCATCGGCGTATGACACTATGGTGAGACCAAAGCTATGGGCTACCTCCGCCAGTGGCTGAACATATAAATTGAAAAGGGTAGGGCTGAGGGCCGATCCCTGCGGGACACCCTGATGGATGTAACGAGAGGCCGAAACAAAGGGGGAGTGGAAACTTTAAAGGTTCGATCCGCGAGAAAGGAGCGGAACCATTCAAGTGCTAACTCTCCAACTCCAGCCTCCATGAGACTGTGTAGGAGGATCTGGTGGGAGACCGTATCAAAGGCGGCACTAAGATCCAATAGGATCAGTGCCGCCGTCTGACCCTGGTCCAACATCCTCCTAATATGTTCCACCATGACCAAGAGCACTGTCTCGGTACTATGGCCCGCCCGAAACCCATTCTGGGAATTGTCTAGAATATTAGTTTCTTGCAGATGGGCAGACAAGATATGATTAGCATGAGATTCTGCTAATTTAGCGAGCCAGGGAAGAAGGGAGATCGGCCGATAGTGTTCAGATTTAGTAGGGTCAAGGGTTGGCTTTTTGAGAATCGGAATGACAGTCGCCTGTTTCCATGCCCTAGGAACACTGCCGGTAGTAAAGGACAGATCCATCAAACTGTGCATTGCAGGGTAGCAGCACTGGGCGAGTTCCCGGAATTGAGTAGGTCTCATAGGATCATCCGGGGAGCCAGATTTGACTTTAGACGTCAGAGCTATAAACTCCTCCACAGTAGGGCTAGCGATGATAAGCAATGGCTTAGCGGCCGTGGATACAATGATGTTCTCCCTGATAGGGGACTGCGAGAATGACCTATAAATAGCTTCCACCTTTTCCACAAAAAACGAAGCCAAATCCTCACAATGAGCTAGTGAGGCTTCAAGAGTAGTGGTATCGGTCTTTTTGCTTGTAAGGTCATTGCAAACTCTGAAGATAGCCTTGGTGGGATTAGTGCTGTTCTTAATCTCCAGCGAATAGAAGGCAGCCCTAGCCGAACAGACATAACAACATAACATGCTACAAGTGACCTGGAATATCAATCAATATTCCGCTACTTCCACACAGTGGGCCAGTCCAAGTTGTTTTCATTATCATATATTCGGGGATGGGACTTGCCCCCTAAACCCTCGCTCTCTCCAGTGATTATCTCATTCAACTTAATCAGTGCCAGTCCGCTGCTCCCGACGGCATTGTGGTACTATTTTGTTCTGTTTAACTTTTAGTGCCTGGCAAACAGAAGGCGTGTGACTGCCAAAAACGTGCCCAGCAGGACGAACAAAATTGTAAAGATTTATTTTTATAGTTCAGTTTCTTTTATTTAGCCAACTTCTTTTCTGACTTTGCACTCCTTTTTAGGGCTCGCGTCCTGCGTTATTGCGCAGCACTGCTCGCGCAGGCGAGAGCCCATTTGTCCAGGGTTTGAAAACGGACCCTGGAATCGCACACACTTGTACGTGTGCTTTTCCTTTTGGGTTCCGCTATTGGGCTTTGTGTGCGTGTTTTTTTAAAAACGGAGCACGCAATAGGCCAAAGGCGGGCGCATTGCTCCGCCCATGACCTATTGGTGTCTATTACGCGCACCAAAGCCCATATGTTTTCAATTATCGTGCCCAGACACGGGCGCGATAATTGAAAACATATGGTTCGCAGTGGCGCGCACGTAACACTCGCAAGCATGGTTTAAATTTTTGTTTTCTTTTTCAAAAGCGACCGCTTTCACGATCACTTTGAATGCCGCTTTTTTTTTTACTTTCTGCTTCGTGTATTATTGGGGAAATAAGCCATAGCGATTCCACAAATCGGGGATTTTATTTGTATCCTATATTTTATATTTTATTATTGTATGGGTTTTTGTAAAGTTGAACTAATAAACTCTATTGGAATAAGTTCATATTTGCCCCCCGTATTAGACTTTGTAACAGAAAAACCCTCAGGTATTCTGGTGTCCTTTTACCATGCATACATGCTAATCACAATTTATATATGATCAGACTGTATGTTGTTCGCGTGGTTATCACACTTGACACGATGTGCAATCCGACTCTGTGTCCTAACTCTGTTTTAGAGATGCAGTTTACAAACAAGAATGTTGTGTGTTAAATTAAAGTGGCGTAGCAAGGTGGGCGTTTGCGGCGGCACGAGTTTTGGGGGCGCCGGCCTACCGCCACCTCGGCTCCCCCCGCACCCCCTCTCCAACCTGCTGTCTCGGGGCGGCAATACCCCCCCCCCCCCCTCCTCCCCCCTCCCCAATCGAGCTTCAATCGGCCGCCTCAAGGCTGGCTACGCCACTGTTTCACTGAGTGAATGAGTACCCTTGAAATGCCAAAGGCCTCGCGCCTCCCATAACTGCCCTCTTCAGATGCACGCGCTGGTTTGCGTTAGCTGTAATTAGTCATTCATTAGTGTACAATCCTGCTCTGCAGATGTTGACTTGCCCCCTCTGAATATTATAATATGACTCACTTCGCTGCTAAACTGTTTAGGTGCGATGTGTGCCTGGAAGGGTTGGTTTCTGTTTAAGTTAGTCATGGTACATAATAATAACCTGATAAAATCCTGCGGAAGGACGGGCGGCTGAGACAAACTAAACGCATTTCCTGTGCAGGTTTGGGACAATCCCCTGATGCCTTTGTTGTTTTTTGTGTGTGACTTTGGACAGTAGAATAGGGACAAGTTTACGCGTGCCTGTAATGGTCTGTGTAGTAACAGAGGGGGCAGTAGTGCAAACCCCCAATGACTGCAGTCCTCATGCAGCTACCAATGCAGGGCAGTTGTCTCCTGTTCTATACCTTGAGAGACTCTGTTAACCAACGCCCGGCTAACTCCAGGGCCATGGCGTTGAGGACCATAATGGATGCTGGTACTGTCCAAATTAAGTAAAAGACAAATTATGCAGTACATTTTGTGGTAGTATTATTTAAGTACTGTACATTTTAAAGTGATTAACACTGTTTGGATGCAGGTTTCACCTAATTAGTACCAGTATAACATCCAGATGCAGTAATCGTATACAGAAAGGTGACCAATCAACCTTTGCGAAGGTACTTCCACTGCACAACAAAACGTGTTGCTGCATATTTGATAACTTTGAAAGATTATGTAGCAGATGGTGGTTTATATGGCAAATGCGGTAAATAACTATGTATATGCGGAAAACGCAGCAGCTGCGTATTCACATAATTCCTATGGCCATTCTTATATTTGTATCTTTCACTTCTGTGTTAGTGAGAGTATGGCATAGTTTGTTCTAAATCTCGCTAGAAACTCTATTTCTTTCTATTGCCCTGCATTGACAGTTTCGACCAAACCGTCGCATTATTAAATTTTGAGCTATTGGTTTTGCATTATTTAGCAATGCCAATAGCTCAAACTTTAATAATACGAGCCCTATTGCATTACAAATGCTTGTTTCTTTTGTTTTTGCTTGCGAGTGCTGTTTTGAAAAGATGAGGATTATTTGTTTCCTTCTTATGTGAAATTTCACTCCAATCTGCCCCAATCAATCAATTCCACCTCAGACCAATCCACTTCTATCCAAAACACCCACTTCAGTTCACCACACTCCAGTCCACAACAGTCTGCCCCCTCTAGTCCACAACAATCTCCTACACTCCATAACAATTTGCCCCACTCCACCTCACCCCAGTCTATTCACTCCTTCCCAATTCCCCCCAATAAATCCACCCAACTCCAGTCCAGCCCAATCCAATCTACTTCACTCCAGACCACCTCACTTTAAACCAAAGCAGTCTGCCCCACTCCAATCCAAAGCAGTCTGCCCCACTCCAATCCAAAGCAGTCTGCCCCACTCCAATCCAAAGCAGTCTGCCCCATTCCACTCTAGCCCAGCCCGCCCCATGTAACCCTTGCCCAGCCCACTCCATTTTAGTCCAGCCCACACCCACTTCGGTCCACCCGACTCAATCCAATCCATCCGGCCCACCACACTCCAACTCACCGCACTCCAGTCCAGCCACCCCTTCCAGTCCAGTGCAGCCCTCCACTAAAACTCACAACATTCCAAACCACCCTACTCTAATTGAATCCAATGAAATGCAATACAATCCACCTCACCCTATTTCTATCCACACCACTCTACCACATCCAATCCACTCCATCAACTTAATCCAACCCACTCTGCTACAATCCAGTGAACCCCAATCTACTCCCATCCACTCCAATTCCTCAATCAACTCTATACCCACTCCACCCCACTCCACTGCACTCTATGCCACTGAACTCTACTCCCTTTTATGGCACTCTACTCCCCCACTCCACTCTGAAACTCTGCCGCAACAAATCCAGTCAGCAACACTCTAGTCCCACCCTCCCCAACAAATCCAATCTAGGACACTCCACGCTGCTAACTTTAGCCATGCTGAACTGCAGCCGCACTGGTGTACAGCATAGCAAAAACACATTGGCAAAGCCAAACGCTATTGTCTAGGTGAGACCTTTTGGCTTCGCCAATGCTTGTTACACTAGCCAACCTGAATAACTACTAAAATTCTAGCTTTCCCCATCTGTAGAAGTCCATATACAGAACATTTAGCATGCAGTGAATGTTATGCAAGTGTAGTCTACTACTGCACTGTAGATATATTTGTAGGTATTTTATAGGACCCTCTGTCCATCTGAATCCACTATCCAGTAGGGCATTTTTGGATTTTTGCAGGATTTCTACTATTCCCATCTCCTATTACTCTGCATAATTGATTTTGTAGCCAGAGATTTTTGAGAAGCAAGGGAATTGGCTAATTACCGTTGAAAATAAGTCCAGATTGACAAGGAAGTGCCGTAACCCATGGTGTCCATTTCTTTTCCTTCTGCTTAAACTAGAATACCCTGAAGTATGAATTTCCAGCAATGGTTTCCCACTAGGAGTTCAATTGATAATGCCAGTAGTAAAGGTGATAATTGACACGTTTTTCTAGTGCATCTTCTTAGCGCATTGTAGTGGGAAGTTAGCTATTAAGCGTGATCTTGCCTCAAGTTTTAAAGTTAAACAAAATGTACTTTATGCTTTTTTGGGCCCATTTTTGTCAGTGTCTCTACTCCAGCGAATGCCTTCTCTGCATCAAGCAAAAGAAGAACCATTCACTGTTTATCTCATTCTGCTGAATAGTTTGGTTGACAACCTAGTGTTTTCATACGTGTTTCAGTTCATCATGATGCTTGACTGGTCTACAAATGTGATTGTGGGCCAGAAGTACTCGAGGCTTTGAATTATTTGGGTCTCATGCTTTGTTTCATAGTAGTTTAATTGTTATGCTAGTTCCACAGCTGTAATTAGTCTAATGATCTTGTTGCAATCTAAAATCTCTAAGATATTGCTCTTGGGAAAGTGGTAAGGGTGGTGTAGTGTGTGTGTGTGTGTGTGTGTGGAATTTTTTCACTATGCTACTAATGTTGTTCATTTTGATATTTTCTGCATTTTATATCATAGCAAAATGGTTCCTGTCTTTGTGGCCTTGTGGTATTTCTTGTTTGCACATAGCAGTGTCTGTATACTTCTCAAATTGATTTCTAGTTCTCCCCTAACGTTCTTTGGTTCCCTATATGTCCAGAATGAGCAGTTGTTTTTATATTGTGCTTGTAATTTGGATAGTTGCGATTCAAGGTCAGCGTTGCCTTTTAGGCAAAACTATTAAATACAGACAAATAAGAGATGAGGCTTCCACGAGCGCTCTTGGGTGGCATCCTAAATGGTGTCCCATATAACTTGGTTATCAAAGACTTGCAAAGCATCTCTAAATTTGAGTTAATTAATAACCCAGTTTGGTGTGGGGGATACACATCAAGGGAGATATAGACTAGTGCATCATCAGTTGGAACCTTAAATCTTACAGGTGTGGTCATTACAGATAGTATCACTCACCAGAAAGTAATCCACTCCCAAGTGTGCTCTGTTCGTGTTGGAACAAAAAGAGTAGTCCCAAAGAAGTTATATCTTGTAATAACCAGGTTTGGAAGGACAGGCTACTTGATTGGTGTAATGGTTTGCCCATGATTATAGAAACATTTTTGTGAAAGTCCTCTACCAAGATTAGGTTAGTACACATTATGTTGGCCACTTTTGGGAACAAGTATGTTTAGAATTGAGCTTTGTTTGTTTGGGCCATAAATTGAAAATAAGGTGATCGAGAGTCCATCAAATATCTACCTCGTATACCCTTAAATTGTCTATTTAGCTCTATACTTGACTTTTAATAAAAGAAAAGTATTCACCGCAATAGTATTCCCCCCCCCCCCCTTTGTTTAGTCATTGTGTGTATGTAATCCACCTTTTTTGTGGGGTCACCCCAGATTTTTCACATTTTGCTGGACCCTGTATTTTTGCTTGCTGTCAAACTGCACTTTAACCCTCCTAACCAACGGGAAAGTGCCCATGCTCCCCTCTTAAACATGGTGGAATTGACAGACTCCTATTTGTTTCTTTTAAATTGCCTATAAGTCCCTAGTATGTGTTGGAAAAATACCCAAGTGTCTAGAAGTTAAATACCACTAGTGGCTGCAGCTCCGTTGGTGTTGTCCACTATAGTGGAAGTACAATCTTTGCTACAAACCTACTATTGTTGCCTGACTGTAACAGTGCAAAAGATGTGGTACGTCCTGTAAAAATGAACTCTTTGATTGTTAAACCTTCCTTTTAAATAATAATAAACAACCAATATGTACTCGTTGTAGCCCAAAAGGCAGGGTGCATGGAATTTAAAAATAGGACATGTAGAAATGTAACGTTCACATGCTCTTACAGAGGTTAGCTCTAAAATGCAATTTTCACTGTGGCAGACCGATTTTATTTATTTTGAAAGTTTTATATAGCACGAACTTGACCACCGAGGGTATCCGAGCGCTTTACAGATTATGCATCACAAGGTAAAAAGCATACAAAACAGAATAACCAATACAACAAATTCAAAGTCAGAATTGGCCAGCAATCTTGTGAAGGCACAGCAAAACACATCTTAAACAAGAGAGGGAGCAAAAAGATCAGTCTAGAATTGTCCTACCGACTCATGAACAAAGTGGCTGCGGAATAGACAACTGATATGGACCCAGAATCAGAGGAAGGTGCCAGGCTCAGGCAGAAATTTCTTCATCAGTAACCCTTTGACATTTTTTTAAGACGACAGTAGACTGGTTCACCCTGACTTCAAGGGGAAGGGAGTTTCAGATCCTCTGAGACATCCCTGGGAAGGCTCGGTTATAGGTTTCTTTTTTTTTTTTTTTTTTTTTTTTGAGGATTAAGCAAAAGGCAGCTGGCGCTTCTGTCCTAAGTAGAAAACTAGAGTATAAAAATGCAAATACTGTATCTTGTCAATGATACCAGCTAAAAAAAATTAAAGAACAATTTTTAATGGCTATAAAAAAATCCACATCAAAGGAAATGCAGATTTTTAATGCTTCAATATTAAACAAGACCAACTTTTAGAAAGTTTTCTTTTACCGCCCTGAAGTTCCTGGAAGCTAATTTGCATTGGCTCTCCAGCCAATGATCAGCCGTGAAAAAGGTGTGAAATGCCTCAAAGGAGCAAACAATAGGCTGACCTGAAAATGAAAGGGTGGGGCCCGTGGGTATCCTTTTTTTAATCGTGTCAAATCCTGTTTGAAAGATCTGTTGGCTTCATGTATAACACTTGGAGCCCACTTGAAAGAGAGAACAGGATGCCAAGGTAGTTCTTGTACATCTACTCGACTGTCTGGTTGCACTGAAAGGACCCTACTTTGTCCCAACAGTCTTCTGTCTCTGTGTTCATTGTGGGTACAGTACCAGACCCAAAATGGTTTTTGGTGTTAGTTGTTGGCGAACACTGGGACTACTATACTATACTTCCCACTGACTCCCCAGACCACATAGCCCATGTTTAGTGTGGCTGAACACTTTAGCCATCTTGAAAATGCCTTGATACGTGCATTTTGGGCCGGTTTGCAGTAAGGCAAGCAGAAACTACTTCAAAAAGTGTTAGTTAGTCCTGAGAACTTTTACCCATTTGGATAGGGATGTGCTGGGAGTCAGTCACCCCACCCACTAGTTAATGTCAGGCATAAATGTGGCATCTCCAGGCACTTTACATCCCTGTAGAAGGTCAAACCAGGATCGGACCTGTTGTCTGTGGCCTGGGAGGAGCACTAAAGGACTGGACCTGCTTCCTTTTGTTGCCAAGACAAAAGTGTGCTCGTTAGGAGCGTTTGTTCTTTACAGAAGTGGAGCTTCAACAGGAGCACCTGCTGTGCTTATATTCGCAAGTTCCTCATGTTGAGGTTTAATAGTTTAATTTCTGTGAAATTATTTTAAAGGCCAAAACTGCCCTGCAAAATGTTAATATTGGGGGGATAGGTCTACGTGGCCCCCTTCCCCAGGCTGATTTCTGCCACAGCAACCCCAACCCCTGGGGCCAGATCACAATTCATTTTGGGAAGTGGCTGCATGGCCCGATTTCGGCCTCGGGTACCCCATCCCCAGGCCATGTCTCCTTGGTGCCCTGGAGCCCACACAGGGCACCCAGTGTACAGGACGGGGACCGCCGGGGAGCCTCAGGGCCTCGGTTCTAGCTGGCTCCCTGCCTCCTGTGTAAGCCGGCATTGCTGTTGCACATAGTATGGAGTTGCTGGAAATGCATGTGATCCCAATAGCTTCATATCTTTGCCTGCCTGCATTCAAGGAAAGAAATTAAAAATCTGCTTCTAGCAAGCAGAAGCGGTTTGACAGCACCCGCTTTGAGGAAGCATAGTGTTTGCATTTGCTTGGCTGAGCTATCAAAGCTCTGACCAAGCAAAAGCAAACCAGGGGTGCGCACCCCAGTGCATATGTTGGGGCTGGCCCTAGGGCTATGAATGGCTCCAGAAGGAGGGGTCGTGCGGTTCTCCTCCTTCGGTTCACAAAGACCGTCCCTGGGGCGGTGGTGGTCCCTGGGGCCGTATATGGCAGGGGCCCACAGCTCCCTCCCTCTTTTTAAATACTTGTTTGGCCCTGGCGATGAGTTGGTCTCCGGGGAAAGAGGGGGCATGGGCACTTGCCTAGTTTAAATTTAAAGCCCCAGGGAGGTGGTGGTCCCCGGGGCATTAATAAGCCCTAGGAGGGAGTTCCCCATGCACCCCTCCTTATTAATTAAAATGCACATGCCCCCGTCCAGCTGCCCACCTGGAAGCAATATTAAAAGCATTCGCGGGAGGCTGCGCTTGGATTTTTTTCTTCTTCAAATTCACTGTGATATTTGTGTAAACCGCCATGAATTAAAAAACACAAAATGCTTTTTTTGCCCTTGGACCCCAGGACCAAGGCTGGGGGTTTTAGGTTATTCCTACCCTGCCCCCTTTTCATGTTTTTTTTTTTTTGTGTGTGTGCTTTTTTAGGACTCGGCTGAAACTAAGTCTCATGGTGGCTGCCAACACTTCCTGGTTGAAGTGTTGGCAGCCAATCCCAGCTCTGCACAAGTTGGTCATTATTTACAAACTATTTGAGGTCGTAGAAGTACAAATTTGGATTTCCTTGAATAGCTTGCAAACTATGAATAGATTTACACAAAATATCCAAACGCACAGTTCATGGACCAAAAGCTAGCACTCTGCCAAATTTGATGTAATTCTCTCCAGCAGTTCGGGCTACAGGCATGTCTAAAGACTCTAAGGGAATTAACTTCGAAACACACTATTTTTGAACCCCTGCCCCCTTTCTCTCAGCTCCCCACTTGACGGATGTCCCCAAAACTTTCCATCCACACGATTCAGTGGGCCACTTTTTTGGCAACTTTTTGTGAAGATTCGTCAAACGGCCCAACAATATAGGCAAATCCAAAAATGCTTAACATGCTGATATATATAATATTATAATATCTTATATTATATTTTAAATGTACTTGTCCAGTAAAGTAGGATACTTGTCTAACATACCAAGCGAGTTCAGTTAACTTGTCTACAAAAATGAGTACTTTTGCAACTGGAAATGTGTTTGGGAAGGTACTTTTGATCTGATGTTTTTTTTTTTGAAGACCTTTATTGTACACATTATTGTCATACAGTGTACATTTCGTGGCATGCAAGGGCCGGTCAGGCCATATATAAGCAAGCGGATCCTTAATTGGATGACACAGCCATTCAGCCGGTAACCCGGGGGTCTGGCGGCGATATCCATAGACATGTATGTACAATAATCTGGTATTCAGTTGTATAAATAATAGGTCTGCATTTTATCTTTTATTATTAACATAAACATTGCAGGTTTAGTCAAGCATTAGTGCTGTTGTGATCAGCGCTCAAGTCCCCACTGAGGACCTGGGAATCCGCTGTGGTTAAGCAATAGAGGGGGAGCTGTCGATAGGTGGTGGTTCAGATGTGTGGGTATAATGCTGACGCGGGTGTGGCAAAACGCGTAGTGGTATAGCTCACTGAGGCATAGGAGCAAACGGTTAAGCTTGGCGTAGCTTGTTTGCAGCCATTGTGTGTGGAGACCAGGATATCCGGTAGTGTGGTGTATATGCATCTCTCCAGTGTTGTGATTAGGAGGTCGCAAAATAAGACGGGGGGTGATGGCAGGTGTACAGCATATCCTGGTCGTGGCTAATGCGGGTGGGGTTTCGGTGCGAGCCCGCATCTTTCTGCAGTCCTTGGGCGCTGTCGCAGCTCAGCAGTCGGCAGGCGTCGTGTGTTCAGTAAGGGGGTCGTTTCTTGCTAGCTATTTAATGCATCTGTTATCTTCGTCTGCAATAAGGGAGGGGGCCTGGTCGGGAAACATGACCAGTGAACTAACTGTTCCCTATGTCTATGCAACGGTGGGAAAGAAAAAAACCCTGTAAGTGGGGAGGCAAGTGAGGTCAGGGGCGGGGGGGGGGGCGGAGATCAGCGTGGGTTCCTGCGGGGGGTCAGCTGGTGCGAGGCGAGGTGCAGCAGGGTGTTCCGTATTGCGAGAAAGGTGGGGGGGGAGCGCTGTCAGCGTGTGCCTGGGTAGGCCGAGGTGGGGGTGGGGGTGGTGGTGGTGGTGGTGGGTGCGGTGCATGGAGTAAGAATCAGGTGTATTGCGGAGAGGCGTAGTGTTCAGTACCCGCGAGGGTGGGGCTTAAGGCCTAGGGCCTAGGGAAGTAAGGGGGAAGGGGGTTTAGAGCTGTGGTCATTGTGGTCGTTGGTTGGCGTCGTAGTGGCGACGGGGCCTGTTGCTTTAAGGTATCCCTTGCTCCTGGCAAGTTCGCTGGAATGTCTTAAGGAGGTCATCCCAGAGCTGAGCAATGGGGAATTTTCGAAGTCCTGCCGTTTCCTCCCGGAGGAGGACCGTGCTTTCTGCCCACGCCCAGTTGGTAAAGGAGGTGTACCAGTGTCGAATGTGTGGGGGGGCCGTGGCTTTCCAGTGTTTAGTAAGTAGGCGTTTCGCCGTTATGAGACCCATATCCCAGAAGCGCGCCTGTACTTTGTTGAGTTTCCTGCGCTTGTACAGTCCCAGGATGCATGCCTCCCATGTGTGGGGCATCAGTCCGTCAGCGTTGTATGTGAGTAGCGCTGTGACGTCGTCCCAGTATGTTCGTATGTTAGGGCAGTGCCATAGCATGTGCAAGAGGTCTGCCCCATGTAGGGAGCAGCGTTGACAAGCAGCAGTCGTGATTGCGAAGTACCTGTTAATTTAGTCAGGCGTCGGATAAGCTCAGTGTAAAATGTAGAATTGAATGATTTTAAAGCTGGGGTTGCGTGGAATGTTCGTCGGTCCGGCCAAGATAATCTCCCATTCCTTTTCAGTCCAGTCCCGTCCCCTGTCTGCTGCCCATTTTTCCCGCAGTGGCATCGTGGACGGTTGCGAGTGTGCCTGTAGGGCTTGCGCTAGCCAGTGTATGATGTGTGAGCCGTTGCCCATAACATGCAGATATTGCATAAAGGTGTGCATCGGCGGTTCCTCTGTCATGTCGCCCCAGGAGGCGGTAAGTGTACGCAAGAGGGAGGCATGTAACAGGAACTGGCCAGCTGGAAGGCCTGTGTCAGCCGCTAGATCCGCAAAAGTGATTCAGAAAAGGGGGTGGTGATGAACAGAGTGTCTGAATTAAGCAGACCACTCTTACCCAGTCCAAAGATCAAGGCTTGATCCATCACCGTTTTTCAGCTCACTGCACCATCCCAGCTCAGAACTTGGCTATATGCAAATTAGTCTGACCCTGGCCCAGTGCATCGTGGGAACAGGGCAGACCAAACTACCAAGCCAATTCTTATACTGGGAAGGAAACAAGCTACCGGGGACCAGTTTCTGGCATTTCAGCCGTCTTCGGCCCTGCTTGTTTGAATCCTGATGGTGCAATGAGCTAGGGACTCACATCTGAGTATACCCTTCCACGCTTATGGTGGACTAAAATGATTCAGAAAAGGGGGTGGCACTGGGACAGGAACAGACTAATTTGCATACAGCCAGGTTCTGAAACTGGGATGGTGCAGTGAGCTAAAAAACGGTGTTGGATCTAGCCCTGATCTCTTGACTGGGTGAGAGTTTTCTGCTTAATTCAGAGACTCTGTCCCTCACCACCCCTTGTTGTAAATATTTTTGTCCACCCTAGGCGTGGAAGGGTATACTCAGACATGAGTCCCTTGCTCATTGCACCATCAGGATTCAAGCAAACCGGGCCGAAGACGTCTGTAATGCCAGAAACCGGTCCCCGGGAGCTTGTTTCCTTCCCAGTGTAAGAATTGGCTTTTGTAGTTTGGTTTGCCCTGTTCCCATCATGCACTGGGACAGGAACAGACTAATTTGCATACAGCCAGGTTCTGAAACTGGGATGGTGCAGTGAGCTAAAAAACGGTGTTGGATCTAGCCCTGATCTCTTGACTGGGTGAGAGTTTTCTGCTTAATTCAGAGACTCTGTCCCTCACCACCCCTTGTTGTAAATAGATCCGCAAAAGTGAGCAGCTCTCCATCTGCATACAGATCACTGAGCGTGTCCACGCCTGCTTGCGTCCAGCTGGTCAAGCGAGTCTCAGCTAGCGCTCCTGTCGGGCCGGGAGTGCCCAGTAGGGGCAATATCTGGGCATATGGCGTCGTTGCCCGGGTGAGTCGCAGACATCTCAGAAAGCACTTGCGCGCTACTGCGACGTGCAATTGGGAGGGGCAGGGGGCTCGGCTTAGCGAATGGAACACCTTGCAAATTTGGGTTTGCGTCCAGGCAGCGTTGTCAGAGGTAGTGTCCTGGGTACTTTTGATCTGATAGTAACACATTTTGAAAATAAACGGATTCATCTATATTTTTATTCTTAAGTTTTAACCCATTACTATGCTGGTATAGAGATCATATTGTCAGTGCCTACAGCTATGAATGCTTCCTCAAAATTGGAATCTGTGGTGCAAAGGTTACATAAAGATACATGCACTAGGTGCATTAACCCACTGATCAATACACTGATTGCAATTATCGAACGAAAAATTACCAGTAATTGTTCCATAGGTGCTTTACTTACTTAGCTATCACTATGGAATTGTAATGTGTGACCTTAAGGCATACACAAGGATATGTGTAAATTTCGGCAATTAAGACCCATTCCTTGCAAACTAAGCGTGCCTTTGTGCAGCCCGTTATGAATCCACTGAACTCTCTTTCTAGGATTGTTATTAGTGAAATGCAGATTACAGCTAGCAGTCTGTGACTGGCACATTCCATTTGGCAACTGACTCCGATTTTATCCAACAACATACAGACTATCTTCTTCACTACCTTTTTAATAGTAGTTTGTTTCCCCTTTTCTGCTCCTCTTCTCTGGCCTGTGGTTTCGTATTTCCTATAATTTCTTAATATTTTTAATAGTCATTATTTCCTTGTTTTATATGCAGTTCCTACTTTAAATTCCTATAGTTTGTCACCTTGTTATTTTTGTCTCCTTTACTCTTCCACTCACTTCACTCAGGTGCTTGCAAAGATAAGAGCAGAATCTTTTGGGAGAAGCTGCTTTCGAGGTTACAAATCCTAAAGATCTTTATAGAGTGCAGAGGCTCGTAAATGCTCCAGAGAGACGCACCTTTTCAAAGATACATTCACACACACAGACACACTGAAGAAACGTGATTAGATGCTCAATCTCTGCATCAAGATACAGACCCACACATGCACAGCTACTGCAGATTCACATACCCTTTGTAGGAAAGTAGGATCTACTTCTATGGCTACCCCCACTTTTTTGCCGGGTGCTAAGCTGTATTTTGACTAGTCTGACTGGGATCCTGCTAATCAAGACCAGTCATCTGCTTTCTCCCTAAATTGTTGTGTTGAGTACTTGGGTACACTCCAGATTAGATACAGGGGTACCCTTATCAGTCCCTAATATATGGTACTAAGGTACAGTCTAAAAGGACCCAAACTGCCTGATAAATACTTATTAAGCCCTCAAAAGTCACTGATATATTGAGAAATAGCCATACAAACTAGGAAATTCCCCCGGAAAGTAGGAAGGAAGGCGATTAGGAAATATATTTATTTATTACATTTTATCAAAATTTGTAAAAAGTGACCTATACAATGATAAAGTTCCAACGTAAATAGACATATAATTGGTCCCACAACTTACACTCTCTCAATACTCATAAACAACCATAGACCCAAACATACTCATGCACTCGGAAGACTCAAAATGAGTAAAAAAAATATCAAACATTAACTATACTAAGATTAATTACATAAAGAACATCAAGTAGTCCGTAATTTGAGTTGATGCAGTCCATAGTCTCATATCTTCTTCTTGGTGGAAACTATGGAGGCAACGCGCGGTTTGGTGTCTAACCCGGGTGTGGGTCAACCTTCATCAGGGCAATCAGATCATGTATGGGATACAAGAAAACATACACCTGGAGCTAAAGCGTCTAAGAAGAACACAGGCGGTCAAGAAATAAAATGGTGACAATTTCAATACAGGGGGTCAAGGTATTTAGATGCATACAGCCGGAGGGTGGTCAGATTAAATCGATCAAATGGATCCACATTATAATAATAGAAGATGCGGTGTGATAGAAATAATCCAGGCTCCAGAGGTCCAACACTTAAAGAGTGAGTTAAGCAGAATTAAAAATTCATCCGGGATATGATGAGAACCGTGGCAGCCATCGCCATCCAGCGGTAGACGGGGAACGAAGCTCCCGCCATCGACCAAATCATCTGAGTCCAATGGTCTGGCTATGAAATCCCACAGTAGGGGACTCCCACGGCCAGCCCAAAAAAATAAATTCACGACTGCCCATAGTCATTTAATAGTGAAAGCACTTGCAACCATTTGGGAGATCAAAAGATTGGGATCTTGCCCTGAGAAACAGGATTTAGGTGAACAGTTAGAATATGTTTGGGAAATCAGTGCAGTTCTTCGCTACAACGCCTGTAAATCTTTTTTAGGATGAGTTCCTTATACAGTAATTTCTATATGGTGGTCACTCAAAACTGTTCTGGAGACGTACATTTTTTTAATCATTCTGTCATGAAGGCCATCAGAGGCTGAAAACCAACTTTGCTTATGACTAAATGTGCATCCACCTCAGAAAATGAGATTTGGAGGGGACATTTGTAGGAAAGTAGGATCTGCTTTTATGGTTACCCCCACTTTTTGTCTGGTGCTAAGCTGCTGCTGACTAGTCTGACTGGGATGCTGTTCATCCAGACCCCAGTCTATCTGCTTTCTCCCTTAAATTGGTATGTTCAGTACTTGGGTGCATCCCAGATTGGATACTGGGGTACATAGTATATGATACTAAGGTACTCGGGGCATAGGTACCCCAGAGGTCTCCCATGGGCTGAAGCATGCACTATGCCACCCATGGAGACCATGCAAAACTGATCTACAGGCCTGCCATTGCAGCCTGCGTAAGTTGGTGCTTGCACCACTTAAGGTATATGTTTTCTATATCTAAGGGGTCACTGCACTTAAAACCTGTAAGTCACCCCTATAGCAGGCCTATGCAATCCTGAACGCAGGGTGCTTGGTTCGAAGTGAGAGGGTGCCCTGCATGAGCAGGACACTCCTGCAGCCTATGGAGTCCATGCTCCTGGGTTGTCAGTGAAGCAGCAATATACTATATAGAGGGGCAACACGTAATTACTCGATGACCATAACAAAAACCGCTGCAATGAATCCCATCATGTTTGGTATCAAACATGTTGGATCCATACCCCCACAACGCAAACTGTGTGAGAGGTAAGATTCCAAGCACTGTAAGAGTCCTCCGTTAGGATCTGTGTTCCTGGTACTGGTCTTCTATAACCGGACAGCACAAAATGGTATTTGTCGACCAGCGACACATTTCTGCCCAACCGAGGAAGGTGGAACAGGCATCCTGTCACATGGAGGTGTGACCACTTCCCAGACAGGATTTAGTGTATTGGGACTGGGTGCGTAAGCTTGCCAGCACCAGGAATTTTGCATGAGGGGCACACTTTGTGTCCCTGTGCATAGTCCAGTTCAAACCAGTTCTAGGGGCCATTGGCTCCTGCTCTGGCTTGAAACTGGACAAAGGACATGAGTAACCTCCCCCCTGTCCAGACCCTCCCCTGGCAGGGTCTCCTGAATCTTCCCAACCCTTTCCTTAGGGTTCTTAAGGGCTTATCTGGGTGTAGGTCCCTAGATTGGTCTTGGGATAAGATTCAGATCAGACACGATTGCATTTATACTGTCTTGGCAATCTGGACTTCGTTTGGGCCTGACTTCATCTCCCTTCCAGTCCGCTGCATCGTCTGTGCATTATACAGAAACCTTTCAAGGCACGTGAGGCATCAAAGACACCTGAAGTAATCTCCCTTGGAGTGAAGGAGTCACTCGCCTGCATTTGTAGGCACCACAACTAAGTCAACTGGTTATCAGATCCTGACCTCCTTCAGATTCCGTGGGTTCTGCAAACATAGGTGGTGATTTTTCCACATCCCCCGAGGCCTCCCCTGCCCTCTCACCAAGTTTGAAGCCAGTATCCGTCATGGGGGTTACAATAACCAAATCCCTGTGCACTGTTATCCAACTTGCAGTTGCAATGGCTTGGTGGCTTTTTTGCTAGAAGATCTTCGGGCCCTTAGTAACTCCAACCTAGAGCACTACCAGTAACCAGAATCTTAAGCCACACAGCATCATGTGCATCGCGGCCTACATCTTTTGGTGAGCTGCTTGAGGTCCTCTTGCGACTCCTGTGCCTCCAGCCTTTGGGTCCTCTTGAGGGTCACACTTTTTACTTTGGGCTCCCCTGATTGCTGTGGGACTGCCATTACTCCCCATGCCTTTGGTGAGTCCTCTGGACCTTGCTGGTCTTGACGTTGCTCCTTCTTTGATTCCTGGGAGGCTTGCCTCTGTCAAGGCTTGTTGTTGCTCCTGCCGGACACTCACCCCTCTGCACTCAACATCCTTTGTGGGACAGCTCGTACCCGGCTCAGCGTTGCCTGGTCCGCACAGCTGCAGAGTCAAGGTCATCGCCACCTTCCCTGAAGCACGCCACATCTGAGGCCATTTGTCTTCTAAGTCTCCTGGTCATTCCTGTGTAGCATAGACTCTGTCCCTCTGCTTTCAGGTACTCCTCCTTCAAGAATCCATGTTTGGATTCACACGGACACTTTCTCCTCTTCCAGCAGTGGCCATTTCGTGAAGTCCTCCATTGGGTTTGACGGCGGTTTCCGACACCACTTCACACGTATGCACCCGGCTTCTGTGGTGTAGGTAACATGGTTACTAGGGTATCCATGGGTGGGGTGGCTCTCCAACCTTCCGTCTTCCAAGGGGTTTCTTCAGGGTCCACTGGAAAGGGTCCTTAATCTTTAAAAATCCAACTGCAACTTGCACATAGAGCTGTACGGAGCACGCAGTCGTGTTTTCAGACTGCATATACACTCCGTGGGGTCCCTATCTACTCCATTCGGGTGGTTCCTTGGGGTCCCAGCACTTCTACGTCCTCTCGACACTGTCTTGACTTGATCCGTGGTTCTTGTACCACTTTCCTAGTATATGGTTTAGTCCCTCCCCTAGGGCCACTGTGTATTTTGTGCTATTTACTGTTTTTCTTTGCTAAAGTATTTAAAAAATATCTTTTATTGGATTTTTACAGACATGTAAGACATTAAACATTTATATATCGCGTTGTCCATACAGGGATGCGATAAATTTTAGGTTTTGGTGTTGGTAGCCTGGGTTACAGAGGCTTGTGTTCCCTGTTAAAGCCCTTGTAAAAACAGTTTACATTTAACATAGAACATGTACCCTGCAGCGTTATGTGATGGGGGCGGGTGGATGGTCGGGGGTCTGATATGTCTGGCTGGCAGGCTTGGGTCATGGGATACGGCGGGCACCTGTCCCTTGACTACTCTGTGGAAAGTAGTGGTAGGGTAAGTGGGGAGAAGGGTGCATTCTGGTAAAACAAGCTGCTTTACACTCCTTCTGGAGTAAGCATGAAGGCTGTTTCCTCAGCTACCACTTAAGAGAGCTTTCTAAGGTTGTCTAAGACTTCTTAAATTACCATAAGGGTTGTCTGGACTGACTGGTGCAAGGTGCCCACTTACATCACTTACATTAGTGGACATCATATACCAGGTCAGCTTCTCACACCCTTCAAAGTGAAACATACCCACTAAAGCACATACAACCCTGCTGAAACAACCTACACAGACAACCTCCTGCAATGATTCGCATCCACCTGCCGTCTACATACACTATTCAAAGACAGTCGTACACCCTATGGACATATGTATATCCACCCGTTTCCATACTCACACCGTGCAGTAAAAGAGACCTACACACATCACTCCCCAGGGGACACACACTCAAACTCTTGGGAACTTGCAAACACACAGCAGACAAATCGCAGCAGAGCTACACCCCATTAAAACTCAGTGTCCCTAATGATAGAGGCTAATGCTTTAGTCAGTGGCTGGGATATGAGGAGAGATGTTATGAAAAGAATGGGACGGAGTGATAAAACTCCCTGCATGGTGTACTTTACTCAGTACCTCCAACTCTGACTGTGGCTCACATCATTTGTAACTAAAGCTCCCACGCTTAAGGGTTCCCAACCTTAAAAGCTCCCCTGGGCAAAAGAGATGAGAGCCTCAATATGCAAGGCTTATGGGGTGTTAGATTTGAAGGTATGCTTGCCGCAAGACCCCATAATATCTGGGAAAAAAGAATTAAAGACTCAAGGGGTCAATATGTCCCGTAGTTATGATCGGGAATACCTTGCTCAAAAGACCTCGGTAGCACACATGAAAGTGGCTTGGGAGAGCAGTTAACACTTCCCCTACGTGGATCGGTTACCAGCCATAGTCTGAGGCGAGAAGTCTTGAAAATGCGAATTGGCATAAACCCAGGTTATGCAAATAACGGGGTTCGAAACCTAATGATAGGATGTAATGGGAAATGCACTTGCACTTTAGGAACCACCTGCGATATTTTACATATTTTATTAGATTGTACGAGATTTTTAGACTTTCGAAAGGAGTTTTTATGTCCGATTTTTAAAAAATATAAGATTACGCACAGAATGCAAGCTGCCACTCTTTTGGTGGAAATGGAGAATTTGGATATAGCCTGTGCGTTTGGGAAATATATGAATAAAGTTAGGCTGTTCCTCAAATGCGCAGAAGAACATGTATAGTGTAGCCCTTATCTTTGAATAAAGGTAGAGATACTAAGGGACAACTGTAGTAAAAATTGCATTCTGAAGAAGTTATATATAGGAAAAATGTTAGCGATTTTAACAAATAAATGTTAGCTATTTTAACAAATAAATGTTATAATACTCAGTTTTAAAAGGAACTAGAGAAGTTAAATTACATGTATCTTGAGGTGTAATTGTGGTTTTAATATTATCATGTTATGCTACTGCTCTTTCTCTTGTTGAATATTGCCATGTTTTGCTGCTGTCCTTTCTCTTATCACGGAATGTACTTTTAAGGTTTTAACAAATCAAATAACGTTTTGTTTGACTGACTGACACCCTCAAAATACTTGTTATACATTCCCTTCAATGGGATGACCCGCTACTAACCCAAGTGGCCACATACTCCTTGAGTATCACATGTTGCGAGAGATATTTCATCAGTAGTTTATTGCATTTTTTCTCTTTCAAGCATTCTTGTGGTGCACTTCGGAGTATCTTCCGTGTTGTTAGCGGCATACTTTGAGCTAAATTGTTTTTCTGTATATACCGCTAAAGCACCTTGAAGCCTAAATTAATATTAGAAAAAATGCAGTTTTTACTTTATCTGTTTATCTTAATTGCTGCCTACTCTGCAAACCATAAACATTCTGGTTGTGTTCAATTACGAGGGCTGTACAAGGATGTTGATTAAATTGTAAACTATGGTGCATTCAAAATCAGCCGCTTATTCAGAAATTAGAGTAGATAACCAAAGCAACTCACTGTTATCGGACTGTTTCTATTCATTATCAAGGGTCTCTACTTTGAAAGCCTTTTTACAAGTTTGTCATGGAGACATGATGCCTACGGTAATCAGGTGGCACAATTTGAACTTTTGCAGTTTTTTTTTAAATGAAACATTTATTTGCATGCTGAACAGGTTTTTTTTTTCTTTTCTTAATATCACTGCCCGGTTAAAAGTTCTTGCTGTTGTGCTAACTGATCAAAGCAGTGGAGGCGGGACGGGTTACACGCTGGGCACACGGAGGCCTGTCCAATGTTTAGTTTTGGCCAGGACCGAGACAGGAGGAGGTACAGTCCAGGTTATTATTTACATTTGTATAGTATAAAGCTCATTACTCTCTATAGCTCTTGGTGCACAGTGAGACTGCTCCATAATGCTCTACTTCTATGGAACAGGAGCTGGTGTAGGTGAGGGAGGCTGATGGCATACGATAGACCTCTGCATTATCTAGATCTTCTATGAGTGCACATTAAACATATATATATATAGAGAGAGGTAGACCCTTCTAGCGGTAGGCAGTTGCAGTAAGGACTTAATTTCCATAGACAGTGTTTTTTGTTTTGCAAAGGACTTTGGTGCCATTTGACAAATCACAATTTTCAAAACTAGTATGACAATCACTTCAGCTGCTATCTGGAAAGTTTTGGGGTGATTATCTAGTGGGGGCTAGGAAAAATGGGGCAGGGTCCCAAAACGCGTTTTCCCCATGCAATTTCCCATTTTATTTACAACTTGTGCCCTCGCCATGCACTTAACCCACATATTACATCACTGATGGCATCTTAAATTAAATAAATAATATCACTGCAACATTTCCAGATAAATTGACGAGCAAACTGCATGAAGGGGGCACAAGTTATAATTACCTTTGTGCACGAGTTTCCTGAGACCACTCGAACTATAACTGCTTTATTTCTATGGTTTCATGTGTGTAAATTCTGAACCTAACTATAACGTCCATGTAACCTTTGTTTTCTTTAGTGAGAAAAAAATAATTATATTTAATATTTTTCCAATTACCGAAGCTTTGCCAATAACAAAGATGAACATGCGTACTCCGGGTAGTCGGTTTCTAATTAATTTAATGCTTTGGTGTTAGAAAGTGTCATTTTTAGGTTGAGCCTAGGTAGCGTGCATGTGCTGTCTTCGAGACATGCAGTGTTCACTCTATGGGCTTTGAACATGCCCAGCGCTTCTCATTGGTTGTTTCCTCTGGCTTTTGAAATTCGCTGCTGTTAGTGAATGTTTACCTTTGGCCCTCCTTTTGGTGTGTGGTGCCCTCCCATGGCAACTGCCGCTGCTATATGTCCCCCTACTGTTTTCACTATACTGCAGGCTCCCCTGTCATTGATGCATGGCTGGCCCCTGGTTGAGATGTGTGTAAGGCATGGCTCTGAGCTGTCAGCAGTGTTTTTAGCAGCAGTATTCTGTGCTGCATGGTTCTGGTATATGCACACCAATAAAGTGAGGATCAGTGTGCTAGGGTTATGGTAGTGGATTTGTATCTTTTGTGTTGTGTGTTCTTCAATACTTGCTGTTTGGCGTAGGCCATCTTGTGTTATTGTTGAACGTGGTTACTTCTGTGGTGTGCTGCTTTTGACAAGTTAGTGGTAATTATCCACACAGTTACATGCTACGCAATTCAACTTAACTCCTTTCCAATCCACTCCACAATTCAACACCAAACCACATAAATCAACTCAGCAACACAATTATTCAACACACTACATAAATCCAGTACACACCATAGAATTCCTCTAAGTTCGACTGCACACCACATAATTAAACTCCATACATTCCACTCTACAACACAAAATATCACATTCTATAGCACCGTCTCACTCCACAGAATTACAGTACATTGAAAATCACAAAATTACTATCGACCTAATTCCACTGCACACAATTCCACGTTGCACAATTCCACAGCTAGCAATTACAATCCAACCCACATAATTCCACTGCATACATAAACTCTATAGCACATGAGTAAAAGACATCGTCATTTACAACACTAATAGGTCCAAGCAAGCAAATGAAAGACCTATTGCATTTCCAATGCTTGTTGTCATGGTCACCTCACACTTTTTGCTCTAGATGGATGCTGTTATATAGATCTGGAAGTGCACTCGGACCTGCTAACCAGGCCTCAGTGCTTTTCCCTTAATCTCTAACTAGAATTGGTATACCCATTTGCCATTCACTCATCTGCGTCCGTTTGCCTTTTTATCTGCTAGCAGGGGCCCAGACATTAAAGTTATCTTGCTTGCTTGGACCTATTAGTGTTGTAAATGACGATGTCTTTTACCCATGTGCTATAGAGTGTATGTATGCAGTGGAATTATGTGGGTTGGATTGTAATTGCTAGCTTTCTTGATACTACATATAAAGTCAAAGTATGTCTGCAGTTCTACCATTGCAGCCCTGCACAAGCAGCCTGTCTGCTCAAGAGTAACTCTGCACACACACACACACACACCATGTGCTGCATAGCCACACCACTGCCTTAATGTAAGTAAGTCCCTCTTAATTTTATCCTCCAAAGCCCGGGAGGTAGAGTGTATTATATTTAAGGTGTGGATATATAGGTTTGCACACAATGCTTTTTCACCGTAGCACAATTCTCGTGTCGAGGGTGAGCTGGCATGCACCCCAACCCCCCTTCCTCCCTCTGTCCTCCCAGGATATAAAGCTCTGATGCCATGGCAGACTTCCCTGAGTTTTTTGCTGCCAAGTGAAGAGTCTGTCTGTCAGAGACAAAGGCCTGGTCTGCAGGAAGGTCGTCACACTTCCAACCTCCCAGGATGGCTAGTGTTGACCGTAATCAACGCAGTGAGACTCAAAGGTTTTCACCGCCCTTGATCTGTAATCTCAGGCCCCCCACTTGATGACAAAGACCTTCCCGCCTTGTCCAACCAACAGGTGGGAAAATGATTGATTCCAGAGGCATTCACCCCTAAAAGACTAGCCACAACTTTAGGGTGGGCTAGGAGGTCTGTACAGACTAAGAAGTGTTCTGCCATATTGGAGTATCTACGTACGCAGACGACACCCAGCTCATCCTCTCCCTATCCAACGAGCCCAACACCGCCAGACGCAACTTTCGAGAAGGCATGGAAGCCGTCGCCAAATGGATGAAAAACAGCTGCCTACAACTAAACACCAACAAAACAGAAGTACTCATCATGGGCCCAAACCCCGATGCCTGGAGCGACACCTGGTGGCCCACCGCCCTCGGAAACCCGCCAACCCCCACAGACCACGCACGCAACCTGGGAATCATCCTGGACTCCGAACTCAAAATGGACCGCCAGATCAACTCTCTCATCTTCCTGCTTCCACACCCTCCGCCTCCTTCGTAAGACCTTCAAATGGATCCCCCTGGAACACCGAAAGACAGTCACTCACGCCCTGGTCACCAGCAGACTCGACTACGGCAACGCACTCTACGCCGGAATAAACAAAAACCTCATCCGCAAGCTATAGAACATCCAGAACGCTGCCGCAAGACTGGTCCTCAACCTGACAAAACACTGCCATATCTCCCAGCACCTGCGCACACTCCACTGGCTCCCCGTCGAGGCGAGAATCACCTTTAAGATGCTCACCCACGCACACAAGGCCCTCCACGGCACCGGACCAGCATACCTGAACAGCGGGCTCAAATTCCACGCACCCCAAAGGACCCTATGATCAGCCCAGCTCTCCTACGCCCAGGTCCACCGCACCAGAAAGACCAGATCGGGAGGCCGCTCCTTCTCCTTCCTCGCGGCCAAAACATGGAATGCCCTTCCGCTCCACCTCAGACAGACAACATCGCTCCCCATCTTCGCAAGAAACCTCAAAACCTGGCTCTTCGACAGACCCCCCTCCTTGATGGAATGGAACCTGCTCCCCCCACCCCCCCACCCCTAGCGCCTTGAGACCCTTACGGGTGAGTAGTTGCGCTTTAACAAACTCCTGATTGATTGAGTATCCTAAAATAGAGTATTCTGGGTAGCATAATGACATACATCCACTTGATGTCACTACAGGGGCGGGTTAGCTGCATGGACCATTAGCCCATTGGCCACTGTCCCTCACTCCCTTAACACCTCTAAAACTTTGATTTCAGGGGTCCCCCTGGCACCAGAACCTCAGTTCTAATTGGAAACTGAGAAGAGGCACAAAGACACCGTCACAGACAACAGGACTTTGAACTTTGCAGCAGTGTAAAGAGATGACCCTTGAGTGCCTTTGAAGAGACGATATACTAGAACCATGTATCGACGTGTGTTCATGGCAAAAGCTTGCCGCTCCCAGCAAGAGGGACTTCAGTGGATGCCAGAAGCCAAAGCAGACTTCCCAGACTAGTGGGGCTAGTGACCTGCATCCTCCAGAAGAACCAACCTGCTACATCACTAGAGTTACGACCCGCTGGACATGTCGAGAGTAAGCCCGAAGAGAAGTAGTGTCCTGCAAGGACAGAATGGTAGCTATGCTTACACCAAGTCTCGAGCTGCTAGTCCACTCCTGTCTTGACCTCTAGCCGCCGAAGTACCCGAGGACTACAATTGCCGCAGCCAAGGCTGGATCATCACCAGTTGGGTGATCAACCGCTTGAGTGACCTCTCCAGCCCGTGATAAGCTCATAGTGACCGATGTCAATGACCCCGCTGCTGTGTCCCTACATCCTGAAGTTGGAGTCAACGAGCCTGTGGTGAAGCTTCTTTGGCTCGACCTGCCCGGTGATTGACAACTGCCAGCTACCTCTGCACCCAGCGTTGCCTATCAAGGTAGCAACCTGGGACCCCAAAGGCCTCTAGTCTGAGGGTGGAGTATATCGTCGAACTCAAGAACTGCATTTTGACCGCTCCTGCAGATCCCATCAGCACCAAGGACAGCCAAGAAACCTCTGGACCCAGACTTCCTGGGCAGGCTAACAAAGTAATGACTGGCAAGTCTTGGTCTAGGGCCCGCAGAATCTTAACCACAAGAGGGGTTACTTGGTCTCTGCATTCGACCATCGTTTTGCTAAGTGTTTCCTCCTATTTACTTTAATGGTGAACATTTGACAACTTTCATTCCATTTATCGTTAATACTTTGAAAACCGATAACTTTGGTTATCTGCATTGTATCTAGTTAGTTTAGGTGCCTTTTATTTATATAAAAATATAATCCATTTTTATAAATTGGTGTCAAGGTTTCTTTTCGAGTCATGTAGCATACTTATTGTCAATGTTGGGACTGTGCAGTGATTATCACGTTCCTTGAGTACGCCTGACTGCTCTGTGCCACTCTACCAGGACCCAGCTAAGGCTGCGAAGGGTGAATCGAAGATCCATCTATGTGTATTGTGTTAGTATTACACTATAAGGCCTCCCAGCCATATCATATAATACTTCCACCTTGCAATAGTTGGCAAATTCATAAGTCATTGCTAAATTTGGGTCCCTCCTATCTCTCTGAGAAAATCATGCCATATGCACCTTCTAGATCTCTCTGCTTGAGTTTACTGTCCAAGAGTCGGTGAGGTTGCCCTCTTCGTTAAAGCGTACCGCAGCTGTTGTGTTTTCCAGTATGGCAGCCAGAAATAAAATCAGGTCAGCATCTAGCACTATGTCTCGAAGAATCAACCACAGCTTTGACCTATTAACAAGGTCAAAAGCCGAGGTTACGTCCATAAAGGCCAGGTGAAGATCCCAGTGCTTTGTAACTGTATACTTCCCTATCACCAAATGGAGATTAAGGCATTGGTCCATAGTACCCCACCCCTGCCTAAAACCATATTAGAGGTCGGAGGCTATGCTGGCTTATTCAAGCCACTCTGTTAAATGCTCCAACACAACTTTCCCCATGAATTTGGCCTCCGTCAACGAGCAAAATGGGCCTATAACAAGCCGGGTCACCCCTTGACTCCTTTTTAGGTCTCAGTCTGATCCAGTGCATGCGCTGGTCTCGGCCGAGACATTTTGGGGCTCTGAGAAATACTACTTTGCCGGCGATCAGCTTGCTAGAACGCTCACAAGAGCGCGCGTGCGCATATGCGTTATAGCATGCTGATCGCTGGCAAGGTAGCACTTGCGGTGACGCGCGTGCAAACCAAGAGCGTCCCCACTCACGTTTTTATTTATTTATTTCATTTTGGGCCGTGCGGCTTTACTTTTACAGCCACGCGGCCAATGCTTGTTAAATAAATAGTATGTTTAAAATACATTAACTTCCTAGGTTTAACGACTTCACAGGATTCAGCTGCTCTTACTTTCTCATGTTCGTGCGACAGGATTTCCAGCATGTACGGAAAAACCGCAGTTTATCATAAACCGACTGCATTGCTGTGCCCAGCATTCTCCAGCAGGTGGCAGCATAAGGCAACGATAACTAGCTATTGTTTGCTGTTTTATGTGCACGTTTCATATGTAACTAGTTGTGCCTGTTTGAGCCTCCATCTCTCTATGAATGACTCTGTGCCGTTCTCCTCTCAGCAGACTTTGGGTGACGTGGTCATAGAGGCAATTCCAGATTCCCCGTTTGTCCTCTGGATGTGACAATCAGTTTGTAGCTGTGGTCGATTCAGTGGAAGTCTCCTTCGACAGATCAACTTTACAAGGAACGCCTTCCTGCCCCTTCGGCCTCTGCTAATTATAAGTAGTGGCAGCGATTCTCCTTCTGTTCACTGTCTTTCAGTGGTGCTTTCTGCGTCTTCCTCCGTGTGCACCGGTGTCACCTAGGTGGAAAGTCTTTGGCCAGCTGCAGATGTCGCGTCAAAGACAGCAGAATCATTTTCTCACGTGCGCTGAGCGGAACCTTCTGGCTTGTGAGTAGAGGAGGCGGCATACTGACTGCCTCAATGGTTTGTCACTAGAGCACGCGAAAAGGAAGACACCAGCCGGGATCCCCCCGTGGCTTTCTCTGCCTCGTGCACGCTTTAGAACGAAGCACAACCAAGAATTCAGGTGGGAACACGGACACGAAGAACTCCGCGGTCACTAGGACGGAAGAGTTGCCTGCAGCATTCCTCCGCATACCTATCATCCAGTTGAGCCATCGGAGTGTATTTTCTCATTCTAACTGTACATATTCTTGAGACGAAGGAATCCCCCTCGCTGCCTGCGAGAAGAGCGTCATGGACAAGGGCACAAGGCTAGAACCCCCACTGAAAACCTCTGTGCGTAAATAACCCTGTGTGGAATATCTCTGCAAGGAAATGCCCACCCTCCAGGCCAACCAACTGTACACCAACGTGGTTCGAGAAACAACCACTCCCTCTCCCGCAGGGCAGTTGGCGACCAGCGTTGAATTGGGAATAAAAATAGGCCCGGGCACACAAAAAATGTGGCCCACATTTGCATATTGCCTTTACTCCAAAGTGGAGAAGTGTGGCTCAATGGTTAGAGCAGGCAGACCTCGATGCAGAGCTCTGGCCAGGGACCAGGGTTAGATTCCTGCCCTGGCGGGTCTCGTGCTCATTGATTCCCCTGACCGGATATTCTCGCCTCAGTGCCTATTCTGATCATGGGTCCCACGCTGCAACTCTGGGCAATAGCTTGCTTAGTCTCCACAACGGCCCCCACAACGCGAGGGATGCCTGGTCTGCACCATGGGGGTGCCCAGGAGTGGACACTTCACAGGGAAAGCCAGGAAGGGTTCCCTTGCGGTATTCGTACAAGCGCCGGGAAACCCACTGCGGGTAGCTGTGCGCTATACAAGTACAAAACATTTACATTTACTCAAAACACTGCTTCTGTGAAATTTTATTAAAAAGGTAGGGCGGAGCATTAAAAAAATCCACAGATTAGTCCACACTGGTGAAACACACCTGAAAATAAGTGAGGCAACTTACTGCCCCTCTTTATTAATGATTATAATGCGAGATGGCAAGTGTTTTCATTCTTCTGCATGCAAATTCCTTTGTATTTACATCGAATTACACTACACTCTTTATTTTTCGACTTAACCCCAGCCACTGTGACTAATGGAAGAATACGTTTAAAAATAATTCACTGTGGCTTTCTGGTTGAAACAATAAATCAAACTTGTTTTTATTCTTGTCCAGCATTACCAGCAGACTGTATCTATCTCTGTTATGGCATCCACTTCTGATGCTATATTTTAACTCTTTTGTGATGGTATTAACAAAACTGTATTCCCTGTGGTTGCTGTTGCTGGAGGTCTACCTTGTTATAGTTCACTGACAAGACCTAAAAATGGTCTGGGGTTGCTTATGTACCCTTGTGGGAGAAGCCGTGCTCCCCTGGCAGTTCAGACTGAATCATTCCCATGAGGGGGGCCTCTGTTGAGAGTGGCATAGTGGGTGTAATATATTTTGGGTTGGAATGCTACCTAGAGCAAGTGTCAGTAGTTTAGACTATTTCCAAGCATTCCAGGCATCGCCTTTAGTGTGTTTTCGGGAATTTCCTGCCTGCGTTCCTAAAGCCTCCCCTCCATGTTATTCTCTTGAATATTTGCTAGTGTCTGAACCCACACAGTTTTTCATAACTGCTTCTACTTTATAATCAGATGGATTGAAAGAATTAACCATCCCACCTTTCTACAGTCCTCCCGGCCCCGAGTTGACTATTTACCCCGGGACCAGATGCCATAGGTAATAATCGAGATGTGGCAGGAGCCCTAATACCCATACTAGCTTTACCAGCTAAATGGTCCGGCTTCCTGTTGTTACCCTCCACAAACCTGTTCGCTTCAGGTATTACCGGAGCCATAGGTACTTCAGCTGTCCCCCGCACTGCACATTGACATCCACAGACCTCCCGGTTAGATGACCCATTGGTAAATTTTTGGAGGTGCAGCAATTTTTCCTCAATTAGCCCTAATTTACATAGTAGGAGCGCTGGAAGAACAATTATTAGTCTCTAAGCGTTTCCAGTGATCAGGGTCACTCCCAAAGTCCGCCATGGTACGAAGGTCAGTATTTGACAAATGAGACATGCCACTAGCTGCTTCTAAGATCTGATGCTCATGTGACCCTGACTCGTGGTGCATAGATTTAAGGTTATGCTTATTCCTCTGTGCCACGCTTTGCCTTGTACGTTTCGCAGGCGGCTCACCATTGCCTCCCATCACAGATTTAACGGGGCGTGCCATACTTTCCCTTAAAACACTTTTAGGTCTAGTAACAGGGTCACCTTGGGCTGAACAAGTCAGTTAAAATATGGGCTGGGGATAGAACCGGGGGTGCATGGGGATCTACTGTCTCCAAGGTTGAATTAACTGTCGAGACCCGAGTTTGACTCATTACTGTGTTTTGGGCAGGATCCAGATTGTTTAAGTGGCCCATCTCCGGAGCCCCCGATACAGCAACTGCATCGTCCGCTCGTTTCCCGTCAGAACTTATTATTGGGATGTCAGAGCATTGACAATCCATATTTTGTGATACGCCCAATGGAGATGTGGCCATAATTAAGCCTTCCCCAAAGATTACCTTTTTTGTCCTGAATAAGTGTCCATGGAGAGTCGTTTTTCAGTAAGCTGGATTTCATGTGACAAGACCGAGTCAGCCCTAGACAGAAACGCATCCAATGTTCCCACAACCCCACCCCCTATCCGTGCTCCTATTGCCTTACGTTTCGAGGTACTAGTCTATTCCTGGAAATGTATGTAGCACAAAGTTCTGGGCTGTCATACTTATTACAATAAATAGCAAATAATAACCTTATATGACAGATGGTGACGGAAATGCCTCCGAATAAGAGGGGAGGCCCAGCCCTGCCTCCTACTACCTCGGACGGGCTCAGACGGGCCCGCCCTTGGTCCGGGCTTCGTCCGCGCGCGCGTCCCGCAATGTGGGAGTCTGCCGGCAGTTTTAAAGGTCCCCTGGTGCTGCCGAGTGACGAGATGTGGATGTGCAGGGTGTAGTCCGGCAAATAGCACCGCGAACAGGAAACAAATCGGGGAAATACCATTTTGAGCATATATTTAGTTGAAACTCGCAGCAGGATTACTATGAAGGCAGATTAAGATCAGAGTGTCCTCCGCATATATGTACGCACTCTCGCCTCATTCCAAAAAAGTTTTGCTGAGGTAAGTACGCATACAGGTCAATTGTAGAAAGTATGCCACAGCCTGCTCTTGCCACCAGCTGAGGGGCTCAAAGCCCCAGAATTCTCTGCACTCCCAGGAGGGAGGAGCAAGCTTACATCCACACGCTTCACACCCCAGCTTATTAACATGCTCGAGGACGAGATTGGAACCATGAGGGCCATGTTTGAAAAACTCACTACTCTAGTCAAATCCTTACTTCAAAAGGACCCACCATGCCAGCAGCGTGCAAACCCCTTTATAGAAGTTGCCCACAACCTCATATGGCGCGTGTGATGACCACTAAGGACACAGGGGTATAATATTCTGTGTGTCGCCCTTGCCCCCCTCTAACACGTCAACCCTTAAGCACACCCCACCAAACTTTAAGACCAACTATCCAAATAATACCAAAATCAGCACCCATAAAGACCTTTGTAGTTTAGCTGCATCCCAGGACCCCATAAACCACGCCAGACCTTTCATCCCATCACTGGCTCAGTGCCCCCTCCAGAAAGCCCAACAGCAGCAGAACCATCCAGGTACCCCCCTCCGGCCCCACGCTTTAAAAATGTTCATGGTTAATGTCCCTAGGCTTGGCCCAAAGAGTGGCCTTGAAAATAAAGATTCCCTGACCAATAAAGCCATTCACTGGATCCGTCATGTTAGGGGCTGCTGTTCAGTGATACGAGACAACATCACTAGGTCCTGGAGATGTACGTCACCCGCTCAATCATTAGACTGTATCGAGCTCACTATGAATAGGGTGACCTGGCTGAAAACCTACGTGCCCTGGAGTATCGCACCTGCCCCCATCCCCCCCAAGCCCCCGCCGGACAATTAATCTATACAGTTCAGGTGGTCTCCTCCTGTTACTGGGAGTAGGCCAACTGCCATGCAATTATCTACCACTTCAGAAGGAGGGACCTATCTGGAAGTCATTGATTGACTACAGCCAGAGCGTCAACCGCACCAGGGACCATATTACATCCCTCCAAGCATCAAGCATAGCTTCCACTACATCTCCGTCCTTCAAACTGACCCTGAGCCACTGGCAGACAGCTTGGGGGAAGAAGGGTCAAAGTAGTCCTCCTACTGGTATTCAGAGTGCCCTGGACACAGAACTCCCTACTCCCTTAGACCCCCTGATATTGCCCTATGCCCCAGCTTTTCGTAGCCAACACACTCCAAGCAGAAACAGTGTACCTGCCTCAGCTTTATACCATCAGCTGAAGATAATCTCCTGGAATGTGGCAGGGCTAAGCAGCAAACTGTCAATCCTCCACTACAACAAACTCAATGAGGGCTCTATTTGCATTTTCCAGGAGTCCTGGAGTCTGGTCCCATTGCACAAATCAGGCTATACTTGATTCTATTCGCCTGCAACCACCATGGGGAGAGGGTGCCCATCAGGGGTCTGACTATCTGGGTGAATATTGCCCTGGGCTGTCAAATTACCCTAAAACCAAGTCCAAGCCCTGACATTTTGAAACGTACCATTCGGGGGCCCGGGGCGTACTCTTGACTTGTTCGATGTCTATATAAGGGGGACCAAAGAGGGCAGACCTTCACCCATTGTCACAACACTGGAAGAAATCCTAGCTAGCTGCTCACCCCTCTTGTTGCAGGGGATTTCAACTGCACTTTTGAGCCCCTGGACACAGAGGACATGCTGGGATTGAGGATGATGACAGAAAGTGGGCTGTCCTCCCACTAAATATACCCCTGTCAAAAGATGGACACATCTAGCACTCAAACTCAATGCACTTTCTACAGAGTTTGGTTTGAGGGTAACTAACTGTGGAACTCCATCAGACAGCCAGGGGGCAAACCCCTACAATTGAGTTTGTTGCCCGTCACGCATTGACTACATCTTACTAGATGTAAGGCTCTGGGAGATATGATAGATATGTATGTCGGCACTACCACCGACAGTGATCACAACCCCCTTTGCGCAAATGTGAAGTCTCTGTGGGCTGTTTATATACACAAATGAGCTGTTTTTGAATTTTCCTTATTTTAAATTTGATTATAACTCTCAATCTTGAAATTGTTTCTTCAAATGGATTTACATAGTTATCTTCAGTATAGGGGACAAATTGGGCATGTATCGGGACAAATTGGGCATATATCAACACTAGGGTAATAGTTAATATTCTTTTTCTTTCTTTCAGTGGTAGCCGCTCTTCGAAAACCTTTAAACCAAAGAAGAATATTCCTGAAGGATCGCATCAGTATGAGCTTTTGAAGCATGCAGAAGCAACACTTGGAAGTGGAAATCTCCGAATGGCTGTCATGCTGCCAGAGGGAGAAGATTTAAATGAATGGGTAGCAGTTAATAGTAAGTTGAAGACCTAGCCGACAACACATTCAGTAATGGGCCTGGTAATGGTTTTTGATATATGTTGAAGTCTCTGTGCACAGCTAACTGTTCAGTTGTGTTAACCAGTAACCACTGAAGTAACTACATCAAGCATATCTTCATTGTAGAAACACTGAAGATTTTAGATGGTGACAATCTTACCCCTGCTGTATCCAAACTAACTTTGGCAACTTCAGTTTTACTCCAATTGTCTCATTTAGTTGTACTTTGAAGTTGAATGCGTGCACTTTTCTGGCAGCTTTATGCCAAACAATCTAACATATACGTATTGATCATAAAAACCTGTACTTGTGGATCAGGCATGATCTGCCGAATGTGTAAGTGTGGAAAAAAAATGCTAGTAAAAAGGGGGGGTTCATGCTCAAAAAGTGATTCATAATTGAAGAGCCGGCTAGTTATTTTAGTCCTAAGATGATGGTCATCTTATCATTTGTAATATTTAGGTATGTATTTAGGTTTCCTTTATTTCCAGGGCAATTTAGTTGAGGTGCTCTCTAAAGTTAAAACCATTAATCAAGCAGTGACCAGTGCCACGTTTCTTTGGCTTTTACTCTAACTATTTAACAGTCTAGATTAGAGTAATTGTATTAGAGGAGTAAGAATTACATATGCTGTCCCCCCCCCCCCCCCGCCCCCCCATCTCATATGCTTTCTCATGCTAGCAAAAGGTCTCACAATTCTGAGAATTCATACCGCACTGTTCCACTGTAAAAAAAAAAAAGTCATTCTATTCGCCTCCTAATTCTACAACATCTAATTCTTTGCCATTCTTCACATACAATCTGAAGGTTATGTTGAACAATGTGCGGTCAGTTGCATCACATATCCTTCAAATGCTTATCTCTGAATCTTGACCTCTGATGCTTAGCGGACTCTTGGGTACAGGGAAATTCAGATTACATTTTTACCAACGATTACCAACTAACTATTAGATCTTGAGAGGTGCGCTTGCAGAGCAAGTCGTGAACGAGGTGCTTGGTGGTGAGCTTCCAGTGGGGGCTAGAGGAGCTTCAGCGGGATCCTGCTGGAGAGCACGCAGAAGTAAGAGTCAGTGCGCCACGCATGCAGGGGAGCTCGGCCTGCGGGACTCTGAGAAGCTGGCCAGGCCCTAATCCAATTAAGGGGGCTGCCGCCTGCCATGATTAACGAAGCGGCAGTGTGCGCAGGCACCACACCACCCCCTCACCAACTCCAACTGCGAACCCCCTGTGTACTCAGACCTGTGAATTCGCTCCCCACTGCACCAGCACCCATGGATCCGCGAACCTGCCGGGCCCGAGGAGATGCGAAGGTTTGGATTTGGAAGAGAAGGATAATTCTGATACAATTCAACTAACGACTGACCTCGCTAATTTAGGACTTCACCAATTAGTTAAGGGCATTACACATCAAGCTGGACATACCCTTGATGGCCTGTTCACTAATGATCCTGACATCTCTGTGCTGGACATTATTCCCATCATGTGGTCAGACCACAGGGCTATTATATTTCAGAAAAATATACGGGCATTACATCCTTCACTTCCGAGACCCCGAATTAGGGTGGGGACACGTGCTTGGAAAAACGCTGACATTCCTCAGATGCTAGAGTCCCTTGCCTCCTCCCATCCTCAGGGAGGAAATTCTTCAGCATTATCAGCTATAGATTTCCAAGATTGGATCCGAAGTGCCGCCGATCTAGTGGTTCCAGAAAAACTTACGAGACTTAACAGAGCATCTCCTTCGGCTGCCTGGTATAATGAAGATTTAAGACTCCATCGCCAACACTGTAGGAACCTAGAAAGGCGATGGAGAAAAGCTTACTGCCCCATAGCCAGACAAATTTATAAAGATGCCCTTATGACTTACAAAAAGGCAATTGTGGCCCGAAAAACGGTCTTTTTTTCGGCACAAATTGAAACCGCCGCCAACTCTGCCAGAGAGCTGTTCTCCGTTGTTACGACTCTGTCCACCCCCCCCTCTGGCCCGGGGGTAGAGCCCTCACAGACCTTCTGTAATGATCTATCCACCTTCTTCACCACAAAGGTGGCAGATATATATGCTTCATTTGAAGGGGATATTAAAACTGAACGCAGAGGCGGTAGTGTGATAGAGGTACCTTCTCATCATAATTATGACCCTTTCTTATGTTTTTCACCTGCTTCACTTGATGACGTTATCACTCTCATTTCATCCACTAAATCGGTTTCCCCTTTGGACCCTTGCCCTCCTTCTGTGATGCAAAAACTCACAGAGGTGATCGCACGCCCCCTTATGGAGATCTGCAACACTGCATTTCAGACAGGCCAATTTCCTAGTATATGGAAGAAGGCTGTTATAAAACCCCTTCTGAAAAAACCCTCCCTAGACCCTACAGCCGTCGCCAGCTATAGACCCATTGCGTGTCTACCCTTTGCCGCCAAAGTATGCGAATCCATGATGAATAGACGGCTTTCAGAGTTCGTTGAGACCCACCAACTTCTCGATGAATCGCAGTTTGGCTTTAGGAAAGGGCATGGGACAGAGACCGCCCTGATTAAGGCCTCTGACGAGATCAGGGCGATCATGGATCAGGGGGGGGCGGCTGTCCTCATCCTTTTGGATTTGTCAGCGGCCTTTGACACGGTCGACCATGTCATCCTAGTCGACCGTGTCACAGCTCTGGGCATAAGCGATCTGGCCAAGGATCTCATTTCATCTTTCCTGGCAGACCGTACCCAGACTGTAAGGCTGGGAGATTTCTACTCACCCACCTCTGTACTCCCCTGTGGAGTCCCACAAGGTTCCTCGCTAAGTCCCATGCTATTTAACATTTATGTAGCAGACTTAGCGAGGGTAATAAAGGCACATGGAGTACGGCTAACATCTTATGCAGATGATACCCAGCTGGTCCTGGGCATCCATAAGGACGGCTGCGCTGTGGCAGCCAACTTCCAGAGAGCTATGCTTGAGGTCAGTACCTGGATGGCCTCTAATTGTCTTAGGCTCAACTCGGACAAGACCGAGGTTATGACCTTTGGAAAACTCTCTCCAGAATGGTCTTCTAACTGGTGGCCGGAAAAGCTCGGCTATCCACCTGTCCCAGTGGAAAAAGCCAGAAACCTGGGAATCATTTTTGACAGCAAGTTGGTATTTGACCTTCATACAAACAAGGTTGTGTCGTCTTCTTTCTTTATTCTGAAAAAGATTAAGAAGCTGCTGCCTTATCTCCCTCCCTCAGCTGGGAAGACTCTGGTCTCTACCTTAGTCTTCTCCAAAATGGATTATGGAAACGCTCTCTTTCTCCATACCCAGAAGCGTGTTATAACAAAGCTGCAATCCATCCAGAATGCGGCAGCCAGGATTCTCCTGAGCATTCCTCGCCGCAACTCCACCACTCTTGGCATTCGTCAACTCCACTGGCTGAGAGTAGAGAGCCGCATTAAATTCAAGGCCCTCTGCATTGCATATAGGGCAGTACACGGCATAGGACCCAGGTTCCTGACGGAAGCCTTTCAGCCATACACTCCTAGACGGCAATTAAGATCGGCCAATACCAACCTCCTCACTGTGCCACGCACAAGAACGGCCACCTGGGGAGATAGACGTTTCTTGGTGGCCACCCCAAAACTCTGGAATCTTCTGCCACATTCCATCAAAACTGCCCCGAACCTGATGAGCTTCCGCAGGCTCTTAAAAACGTGGTTATTTAACCAGTGAGAGGATGACTGACCCCAGTAGCTCCACAGCGCCGAGACACCCCAGGGTATTTGTTGCGCTATAAAAATTACGTAAATAAATAAATAAATGTGCGGCTGGCGCTGCTCTGCTTGCTCAGTGGACTCTGCTCACTTCTTTACGCCGCGTTCCGCCAACTCGCAGGCTCCGGGTACGGACTGCGGTCCTTCATCAAATGCCTTCATTTGGCCTACATAAAGTCAGTCCATGGCAAGACGGGGATAATAGGGAAGGGGGGGGGGGCTATTAGGGTGTGAATTTAATAATTCTGTGTGCTCTGAAACAGCAAGACTAGCCAGTTGAGCAGCTCTTAACAAACGTTGATGCCATCTCAGACGGTATTATGACGGGTCACCTCCAGTCTCAACAGATTACCTTTTCATTGTATACATAGACTCTGGCCTATTTACATTCTCCTTGCTTTTATATCGTATACAGGTGAAGAACTTCCACACTGCACTATGTGGCTGTGCAAACATCAAGTAACCTAACATCTGTGTTTGTACTTCATTCCCCGTCCCTCCTCCCAGTTGTTGTTTTTGTGTGCACATTATCTACACTTGCACTTTTCACCTGCAGTCATTATGCTCCGCTTCTCGTCAAGATGACATACACTCTGGTAACAGCATGGAACAGAAAGTGAGTGTGTAAGCTTAGCGGGCCAGTCGCCCTCCAGAAAGCAGAGCTTTTAATTAGGCTAAAATGAAATACTCGCGGGCATGAAGTCATGTTTTGCAAGCCTGCCAACATTGTCAGTCAAACTACTCATTGACTTTCAGGCCTTCTTATGATTGCTGCTTGTGTAGTGTATTTTGTATTTCTTTTTTGTGCAAAAAACTCTATTTTTAGCACACATCGAACTACATTTGCTCTATCTGTTTAAATCCTAATGCAGAATCTGCCTTTTGCTATAACTTGAAGTGAAGTTGTAAATTTAACCACAACATTTGGTATTCTTTTGGCAGTCCACAGATGTTCCTAGGATTTTTTTAATTCTTATTCTTCTTTCTAAGTAGTAGCACTGATTTTTCTGTATCGCCTTCTAGCACAGGTTTGCTATCCTTGAGACTATTTACTTTATTTTAGCCCCACTTTGTTTAATCCGTATTTACAAAGCGAGTAGATATAAGATTGGCTACCATCCTTGTGGCTTTGCCAATGCTTATTTGTCTAGTTGACACTCTACTGAAAGGCCAACAACTGAATGGGTGCGTGCGAAGAGTCAGGTAGCCTGTACTTCTGCCACTACACCAATTCAAAGTTTAAAATTTTTTGGGAATGCAACGCATTGTCATATACAATGGCAACAACTCAAACTTTAATGCTGCAAGACTTTTTGCATTGTATATGCTTGTTATAGATCTTTCGAAGGGATCATGTGCCTTTGCAACATTTAACATAAAACATATAGGTATTGGCGCTTGTTCTAGGGGTGACCGTCAGCCTGGTAGGAGTGATCAAGTCTGATGTCTATCCAGCCCCCTGTCTAGTCAACTAATCCGACGTGAAAGTGTATATATGGGAGTGAGAAGGATTGAGGTGGGGGGGATGGGGTGTCCTGCTCTCGTCAATCTTTTCGTAGGTGGACCCTCTGGTTAGTACAGGCTGTTTTTTATCTTAGGGGTTCGTAGGGGTCTAGGAATTTGTCCAAAGCTGCCCACATCCCCCTGTTGGGGTTCTTCCATGGTGAGTTTCTTAGCGTTTGTCCAGTCTGTAATGGCTCACATAGAAGGGGGCTGTCCCCTGCTAACTATCACTATCCTCATTGACACCATCCTGACATGTAGAATCTGCAAAACTTTTATTCAGAATTAGAATTTCTCCTGTAAGAATTTCCTGTAGAGCATATGATTAGCACCTTCCACCCAACAAGAAACGAGCATTGGAAATGCAATAGGTCTCGCATTAGGAAAGTTTGAGCTATTGGTCTTATAAATGACTTTTTTTAAATTTGTGTTTTTGAAAATAGCTAAATTAATAGCTTTGTCATTTGCAATGCCAATAGTTACAACTTTCGCAAATGTGACACCTTTAGCATTTGTAATGCAACATGTTTTGTATTTACGTGACTTAGATGTATTGATATTACAAATAACAATGAATTTTAATTTTTTTAAATAATTAATACTTAAATAATTAATTTAATTTTGTAATGTCAATAGCTTTAAGTTTTGTAAATAACTTTTGTGAAGATTATGTTCAGTGTTTTTTATTGTGACGAAAATCCAAGAACAAAAGTGAAATATTAACATCTTTTTGTGATTTGTGAAAGCTTGAAAACCGCTTGAAACGTTGAAAGAACATATTTGAACCAGTGATGCTTTGGTGGTGCTGAGTGATGCTGTGGTTGCGCTGAGTGATGCTGTGCTTGCGCTGAGTGATGCTGTGCTTGCGCTGAGTGATGCTGTGCTTGCGCTGAGTGATGCTGTGCTTGCGCTGAGTGATGCTGTGCTTGCGCTGAGTGATGCTGTGCTTGCGCTGAGTGATGCTGTGCTTGCGCTGAGTGATGCTGTGCTTGCGCTGAGTGATGCTGTGCTTGCGCTGAGTGATGCTGTGCTTGCGCTGAGTGATGCTGTGCTTGCGCTGAGTGATGCTGTGCTTGCGCTGGGTGATGCTGTGGTTGCGCGCTCGGTGATGCTGTGGTTGGGCGCTGGGTGATGCTGTGGTTGGGCGCTGGGTGATGCTGTGGTTGGGCGCTGGGTGATGCTGTGGTTGCGCGCTGGGTGATGCTGTGGTTGCGCGCTGGGTGATGCTGTGGTTGCGCGCTGGGTGGGAGAGGGAAGTGAGGGAAAGGGGAGAGGGAAGTGAGGGAAAGGGGAGAGGGAAGTGAGGGAAAGGGGAGAGGGAAGTGAGGGAAAGGGGAGGGGGAAGTGAGGGAAAGGGGAGGGGGAAGGGAGGGAAAGGGGAGGGGGAGAGGGGGAAGTGAGGGAAAGGGGAGGGGGAGAGGGGGAAGTGAGGGAAAGGGGAGGGGGAGAGGGAAGTGAGGGAAAGGGGAGGCGGAGAGGGAAGTGAGGGGAGGGGGAGAGGGAAGTGAGGGAAAGGGGAGGGGGAGAGGGAAGTGAGGGAAAGGGGAGGCGGAGAGGGAAGTGAGGGGAGGGGGAGAGGGAAGTGAGGGAAAGGGGAGGGGGAGAGGGAAGTGAGGGAAAGGGGAGGGGGAGAGGGAAGTGAGGGAAAGGGGAGGCGGAGAGGGAAGTGAGGGGAGGGGGAGAGGGAAGTGAGGGAAAGGGGAGGGGGAGAGGGAAGTGAGGGAAAGGGGAGGGGGAGAGGGAAGTGAGGGAAAGGGGAGGGGGAGAGGGAAGTGAGGGAAAGGGGAGGGGGAAGTGAGGGAAAGGGGAGGGGGAGAGGGAGAGGGAAGTGAGGGAAAGGGGAGGGGGAGAGGGAAGTGAGGGAAAGGGGAGGGGGAGAGGGAAGTGAGGGAAGTGAGGGAAAGGGGAGGGGGAGAGGGAAGTGAGGGAAGTGAGGGAAAGGGGAGGGGGAGAGGGAAGTAAGGGAAAGGGGAGGGGGAGAGGGAAGTGAGGGAAAGGGGAGAGGGAAGTGAGGGAAAGGGGAGAGGGAAGTGAGGGAAAGGGGAGAGGGAAGTGAGGGAAAGGGGAGAGGGAAGTGAGGGAAGGGGGAGAGGGAAGTGAGGGAAGGGGGAGAGGGAAGTGAGGGGAGGGGGAGAGGGAAGTGAGGGAAAGGGGAGAGGGAAGTGAGGGAGAGGGAAGTGAGGGAAAGGGGAGAGGGAAGTGAGGAAAAGGGGAGAGGGAAGTGAGGGAAAGGGGAGAGGGAAGTGAGGGAAAGGGGAGAGGGAAGTGAGGGAAGGGGGAGAGGGAAGTGAGGGGAGGGGGAGAGGGAAGTGAGGGAAAGGGGAGAGGGAAGTGAGGGAGAGGGAAGTGAGGGAAAGGGGAGAGGGAAGTGAGGAAAAGGGGAGAGGGAAGTGAGGGAAAGGGGAGAGGGAAGTGAGGGAAAGGGGAGAGGGAAGTGAGGGAAAGGGGAGAGGGAAGTGAGGGAAAGGGGAGAGGGAAGTGAGGGAAAGGGGAGAGGGAAGTGAGGGGAGGGGGAGAGGGAAGTGAGGGGAGGGGGAGAGGAAGTGAGGGGAGGGGGAGAGGGAAGTGAGGGAAAGGGGAGGGGGAGAGGGAAGTGAGGGAAAGGGGAGGGGGAGAGGGAAGTGAGGGAAAGGGGAGGGGGAGAGGGAAGTGAGGGAAAGGGAGAGGGAGAGGGAAGTGAGGGAAAGGGGAGAGGGAAGTGAGGGAAAGGGGAGAGGGAAGTGAGGGAAAGGGGAGAGGGAAGTGAGGGGAGGGGGAGAGGGAAGTGAGGGGAGGGGAGGGGGAGAGGGAAGTGAGGGGAGGGGAGGGGGAGAGGGAAGTGAGGGAAAGGGGAGGGGGAGAGGGGAGGGGAGAGGGAAGTGAGGGAAAGGGGAGAGGGAAGTGAGGGAAAGGGGAGAGGGAAGTGAGGGAAAGGGGAGAGGGAAGTGAGGGAAAGGGGAGAGGGAAGTGAGGGAAAGGGGAGAGGGAAGTGAGGGAAAGGGGAGAGGGAAGTGAGGGGAGGGGGAGAGGGAAGTGAGGGGAGGGGGAGAGGGAAGTGAGGGGAGGAAGAGAGGGAAGTGAGGGAAAGGGGAGGGGGAGAGGGAAGTGAGGGAAAGGGGAGGGGGAGAGGGAAGTGAGGGAAAGGGGAGAGGGAAGTGAGGGAAAGGGGAGAGGGAAGTGAGGGAAAGGGGAGAGGGAAGTGAGGAAAGGGGAGAGGGAAGTGAGGGGAGGGGGAGAGGGAAGTGAGGGGAGGGGAGGGGGAGAGGGAAGTGAGGGAAAGGGGAGGGGAAGAGGGGAGGGGGAGAGGGAAGTGAGGGAAAGGGGAGAGGAAGAGGGAAGTGAGGGAAAGGGAAGAGGGAAGTGAGGGAAAGGGGAGAGGGAAGTGAGGAAAGGGGAGAGGGAAGTGAGGGAAAGGGGAGAGGGAAGTGAGGGAAAGGGGAGAGGGAAGTGAGGGGAGGGGGAGAGGGAAGTGAGGGGAGGGGAGGGGGAGAGGGAAGTGAGGGAATGGGAGGGGGAGAGGGAAGTGAGGGAAAGGGGAGAGGGAAGTGAGGGAAAGGGGAGAGGGAAGTGAGGGGAGGGGGAGAGGGAAGTGAGGGGAGGGGGAGAGGGAAGTGAGGGGAGGAGAGAGGGAAGTGAGGGAAAGGGGAGGGGGAGAGGGAAGTGAGGGGAGGGGGAGAGGGAAGTGAGGGAAAGGGGAGAGGGGAGTGAGGGAAAGGGGAGAGGGAGAGGGAAGTGAGGGAAAGGGGAGAGGGAAGTGAGGGAAAGGGGAGAGGGAAGTGAGGGAAAGGGGAGAGGGAAGTGAGGGGAGGGGGAGAGGGGAGTGAGGGGAGGGGGAGAGGGAAGTGAGGGGAGGGGAGGGGGAGAGGGAAGTGAGGGAAAGGGGAGGGGAAGAGGGGAGGGGGAGAGGGAAGTGAGGGAAAGGGGAGAGGAAGAGGGAAGTGAGGGAAAGGGAAGAGGGAAGTGAGGGAAAGGGGAGAGGGAAGTGAGGGAAAGGGGAGAGGGAAGTGAGGGAAAGGGGAGAGGGAAGTGAGGGAAAGGGGAGAGGGAAGTGAGGGGAGGGGGAGAGGGAAGTGAGGGGAGGGGAGGGGGAGAGGGAAGTGAGGGAAATGGGAGGGGGAGAGGGAAGTGAGGGAAAGGGGAGAGGGAAGTGAGGGGAGAGGGAAGAGGGGAGAGGGAAGTGAGGGAAAGGAGAGAGGGAAGTGAGGGAAAGGAGGAGGGAAGTGAGGGAAGGGAAGGGAAGTGAGGGAGGGGAGGGAGTGAGGGAAGGGAGAGGGAAGTGAGGGAAAGGAGAGAGGGAAGTGAGGAGAGGGAAGTGAGGGAAAGGGGAGAGGGGAAGTGAGGGAAAGGGGAGAGGGAAGTGAGGGAGGGGAGAGGGAAGTGAGGGAAAGGGGAGGGAGTGGAGGGGAGGGGAGTGAGGGAATAGGGTCGGGGTCGAGGGAAGTGAGGAAGGGGAGGGGGAGGGGGAGAGGGAAGTGAGGGAAAGGGGAGGGGAGGGGGAGGGGGGAGGGGAGAGGGAGGGGAGGAGGGAGGGAAGTGAGGGAGGGGGAGAGGGAAGTGAGGGAAAGGGGAGAGGGAAGTGAGGGAAAGGGGAGAGGGAAGTGAGGGAAAGGGGTAGAGGGAGGGTAAGAAGAGGGGGAGGACGAGAGCGAAGGACGGAGGGGAGAGGGGAGGGAGAGAGAAAGGAGAGCAGGTAGAGGGGGAGAGGGAGAAAAAGGAGAGCAGGGGGAAGGTAAAGAGAGGGGGAGAGGAGAGAGGGGGGGAGGGAAGTGAGGGAAAGGTAGAAAGGTAGACAGAGAGAGTGAGGGGAGAGAGAGGGAGGGAGGGAGGACGAGAGGGAAGGAGGGAGAGGAGAGGGATTGGAGTGAGAGAGAGAGAGGAGAGCAGTGAGAGGGATATTGGAGGAGAGAGTGAGAACCGGGTGCAGCATACCAATTCATGGCAGTCCATTTATAGCTTTGAACGGTCTTAATTGCAAGACAGCAATCAGATTTTAAGGTGCACAGTCTATATGCCTTTGAGTTTCAAAATGTTCGTTTTCTACATGGTATCCCTCCAATGAGGTTAAGTACTGGCCTATAAGGTTACAGGAAGAAATCACAGTTAAAAAGAGAGGCAATAAACAAACTAGCCGCAACGTACACATAACTATTGTTTTTGATTCAAGAGAAATTAATACGATTCTCTTTAGTTATATGCAGAAGTATATTTTCTACGAAAGTAGATAAAGAAATACTTATGAAGACAATACAGAAATTAGTTACCATGCAAGAAAGCCGTAATTGAATAATACATAACAGAAGCAACATGCGATACTTTCAAGCTCAGTTCTTTGAAAAGCAAACGAAAAGATGGCTTAAAAAAAAAATCCACGCCACAGCTTGCTATTGCTCTCACAAATAGGAATGCATTTGCTTGGCTTTACTTCTACCTTCTTTTTTATGCATAACAGACCTGTTGTTGTGTTGGCCCCATTACACCAAAACACGACAACTTGTCTTCAGAAAATCGTGATCAAACCACTGCTAAAACCATGTTACTCCCGAGTGGGAAGCGCGTGTTCACAACATCAAATACATGGTGTTTGGCTCAGGTTTTCACCAATAGTGATGCAACAACCAAAATTACCACGCAAGACACAGTGAATCTTACCTTCATAAAGTATACAGCAAAGTTGCAGCCCCACGGCAAATCACTTGGTACCAGGTAGTGGACGAGTGAGGGCTGGAACCAGGAAGTGAATAAAATGGAAGTCTCTGAAAGCTCATTGGTTGAGGACATACATAAGAGCTGGAGCGTCAACAGCAATTGTGTTAAATCAAAAGAGCGGCAAAAAGTGAGGAAAGACTATATGAGTGGTGAAAGACTCTTTGTCTCATACTGGTCATTAACTAAAACTGGCGATTAGGTGCCAATATGTGTGAATAAAGTCAGCCCCTATTAGTGTTTGATAGCGGAGGTACATTGCTTAAAATTGACAATTGTACCGAAACAGGCAGTGAAAATTGGGTATATTACGTAAATGTACTGATTAATTTATCATCAGCCAAGCTTCTAGTTGCGCCGAAGAAAGGGAGAGAGGTGTAATGGATAGAACCAGCGGTAACTAAAAAATGTAAAACAAAAAAAAAGTTAAAATAAAAGGACACGGCCTGGCGGCTGAGAAACTGAAAGTAAGGCCGGCCGGCCGGCAGTGAAATATTGGGGGAGGAGAAATGGCTGAGTCAGAGCGCACGCTTGGGGGAATGAAAGGCTGTGATGCAGCAGGGGGCTGAGCGGGAAGAGCTGCTGGCGGCAACAAGCTGGGGAACAGATGGCTGGCTTTGATGTGCACGCGCTTTTTAGGTCAATGCGCTTGCGCATTGACCTAAAAGCGCACGGGCACTGCATCAAATCGCCAGTTTGGTTAAACTCTGGATAAGCCCCTATATCTCTCGCCAGCTTGAATGCGCAAGCGCATTGGCAGGCGAGACCTAAAAAAGAGCCTATGACCTACCTCTTCTTTTTGTGCCCATCATCCAAGGATTTCTTCACTCTGCTTATATTTGTTTTCCCAATGCACCCTGAAAAGCACCTCATAACATTACTTGCGAGTCTTGCATTTCTGTTGCTTTTTAAAGTCTTCTACTTTTGAATACTGGTTCATACTGTTAAGTTCATCCCTTCAAAAAAGAAAAATCAATTGTGCTCACAATATATATTGATTTAGTAGGTAGAATTTATAATGATTTCTGATGGATACTTATAAGCTTTGATTCCTCCCCATTAAATGTTTCCCCAATGATACAGTGCATCCGGATGTTAATCCTAGCAGTGCTACAATGCACTGTTAGGTGGAGTTGTGTGTCTGTGTTGGTATTGTTGCGGCCTTGGAAGTGATAGAGCAGTGCTGCATATAGCGCTGAAACAAGTTACTTTTTTTCCCTGCATCTTCAAACGCAGTCTGGACCAAGGAAGAGGTGGCAGCGATCAGACAAGATAACCGCGACACCAATGCAAAACTATTAGAGGCAGAAACGAGGATTAGCAAACTCGAGGATATGGAAGTTAAGACCTGCAACGCCGTAAAACGCTTGTGCATAGCGGCGGATCAAACGACACGGAAACTCGCTGAATTGGAAGACAGGAATCGAAGGGGGAATCTACACATTTTTGGTATTCCGGAAGGTTCAGAGGATCAACTAGGGAGCTGCGTGGCCTTTCTTGAGTCCTGGTTTACCCAAGCTACTAACATGACTTTTCTACACCCACTGGAATTTGATAGAGCCCATAGAGTCCCGGCCAGGATATCTAAGGATCAAAAAGGTCCCAGAGCTATTGTTTGTAAACCGCTACGGTACCAGCATGTAGAACAGATTCTTACCTTCATGCGTAAAAACAATCACATTTTGTGGAAATCTGCTAAGATCTATATATCGCAGGACTATAGTAAAGAGACGGTTGACGTCAGGAAGGCATTCTTGGCGCTCCGACCGCAGCTGAAGAAATGGGGCTTCCAATATGGATTCGCTGGTCCGGCAAGGTATCGAGTGATTATTCAGGGCTCTCCGCACATTTTTTCTGATCCCCTGAAATTGAAACGTATGCTGGATGGCCCTGAGGACTTGGATATGGAGACAAACAATCCCGAGAGTTCCTCTGACCAAGCTTCAGCCTCAGGCTATAAATGAAGGTCATCATGCTGCACACATCTTCCAATAGTTTTCTCTTCCTTGTTGTTAAGCACAAGAATCTGTTCAAACTCTTGTGTCGCGCAAAATGTGGTACTTTTGAAGGTCCAGGTTAAGGCCCAGGTTAAGGGCGCACTGGCGCTCCTATTGGTCTTTTGATTACGGAGTCCATGTCTCCACATTTGTATACTTGTATCTCGAGTTAATACGTTTTAGCATGCCTCATTACATAAGCCTATACCTATACCAGTTGGTAATGCTGTTGGTTCTGTTACTCACTCACACTAAAGAAATGCCATGTTTCATTTATCTTTTCTCTTGCAGTCTTTGAATTCCATCATATACACTAGGTTACTAGATATATGGTTTAAAGTAGTTACAGTAGTTAGCAACAAATCACGAGATTGCAGTGATTATCCATCGGTTCGTATGCTCCAAACTAATATGGATATGTTTAGGCACGGGGAGGCTGCATCGCACTCTCTCTCCAATCACCATGCCTACTGAATACAGGTGGGGTGGGGAGGGTGGGGGGTTGAGGGGATTGGGGGTTCAGGTATGTGTTACATGTCTTTTATTTTTTATTCTTCTTCTTCTTCTTGCTTGCATTTTCGCTATTGCACTGACACTTGATGGTGGTGAGGGTCATAGACTCTATGTTCGCTCATATGTCCTTTCTGAGTCTCGCGGGGGTGATAGATTATCATACTGCTGTTGGTCATGTGTGATGAATGTCTTTCTCCGGATGAAGCATCACTTAACTGTTCACACATAACACTGTGAATACTCCAATGGGAGTATGTAATATGGACAAAATGAAGATATTATCTCTCAATGTTAAAGGGTTGAACCAACCGATCAAAAGACAAAAAATTTTTAGACTATGTACGAAGGTTAAAAGGTGATAATGTATTGTTACAGGAGACAAAGCTGGAAGCTAAGCAGTTTTACCACCTGAGGAATAAGTTTTACAGTGAGGTTGTGGGTGCCGAGTCTGTACATAAAAAGAATGGTGTGTTGATACTTGTTGCGAAGAAGTCAAAGGTGGAGGTTTTGTCTTCCGAGGCCAGTGTGGACGGGAGGTGGGTTACGGCCAAGCTAAGTAAGGACAATACGGAGTTTTATGTTACGAACATATATGCCCCTAACGCCAATGACCTCAAGTTTTGGGAGGATCTAAATAAACATATGGAAAATGTCCCAGATAGTGCTATTCACATAGTGGGTGGTGACTTCAATCTTCCGAAGGACGCAACGCTAGATAGGGACTCCCACTGCCCTTTCAAACCAAGCAAATCTCATAGAGCCTTCATCAATCTGTGTCAACGCTTTCATTTAGTGGATGCATGGAGGCTCCAGAACCCTACAGGGAGGGATTATACTTTTTATTCTACACCACATGACTCGTACTCCAGGATCGACTACATCCTCATAACACAGAACGGGGTACCCAGAATAAAATCTACCACCATAGAGCCTCGTGTGATGTCGGATCACTCTTGTATATCCCTATCCATCGCAAATGCCAAATCCTCCCCTCGTCAGACGTCTTGGCGCCTGAACAACGAGATATTAAGCGATGCTCAACACAGATCCGCAATACAAGCTGCGATTGTCTCTTACCTGGAAATTAATAAAGAAGCGGACACATCTGATCTTATTAGATGGGATGCCATGAAAAGTGCAATACAGGGGGTATGTATCAAGATTAGGTCTGCCATGAACAAAAATTATAATGCGAAGTTGGAATCCCTGGAAAGCGAAATTGTGGATCTTGAGTAAGCATCTAAGGCTTAGAGACGATATGACTCTCTATGCTTTGGCAAATAAAAAATATGAACACAATAAATTAATAAGTGAAAGGGCGGGAGTTTGGCTTGACAAAGGACGGAGATTTAAAATTTGTGAATCCAATAAAGCGGGGAAAAGCCTTGCTTCATATTTGAAATTTAAGGTTCAAAAGAATTCTATTAACATCCTTAAGGACGCCTCGGGGAACTCACACTCTGAGCCAGATGAGATAGCTGAGGTATTTAGGGTATTCTATGAAGACCTTTATGCAAAAAATGCAAAGGTGGAGGAAGATAAGATTAAGGATTATTTGGGTGAGTGTGATCTTCCATGGTTGTCTGCCGAGGATCAGGTTGGCCTAAATGGCCCGATTAGTGCTCAAGAAGTGGAAAGTGCAATTAAAAAATTGAAATCAGGGAAGGCACCAGGCCCGGATGGCTTTACAGCAAAATTTTATAAAACATTCCCCACTATATTAACTGGACCCTTACTAAACCTATTCCAGGAGATAAATAGCTCTGGTGAAGTAAGAGGTACTCTAGCAGAGGCAACAATTGCAGTACTTCCTAAGGAAGGGAAAGACCCATCGCTCCCAAAAAATTACAGGCCAATTTCGCTAATTAATATTGACTGTAAGATCCTAGCTATGATACTTTCCGCACGTCTTCAGAAGGTGCTCCCGCAACTAGTCCATCCATCTCAAGCGGGCTTTCTTAAGCATAGGTTGTCCAGTGATAACACAAGGATTTTGGCACACGTGTTGGAAAAAGCTAAACTTCTAGATACCCCTACAGTGGCAATAACGTTAGATGCCGAAAAGGCCTTCGACAAGGTCGATTGGTCCTTCCTCGAAGCAGTCCTTAACAAATTTAACTTGGGGGAAACATTTACACGGCTGGTAATGTCCCTTTATTGCTGCCCCTCAGCAAGAGTTAGGGCGGGTGGATCGGTTTCATCCTCATTTTGCTTAAAGCAAGGTTCGAGGCAGGGGTGCCCTCTATCGCCCTCGTTATTTTTATTGGCAATCGTACCGTTCTTATATCATATAAGGAAAGATCCTAAAATCGCAGGAATACCATTTGGAGACTGCACGGTCAAATTAACAGCATATGCAGATGATGTGCTTGTCCTTTCTGAACGGGCGGAGGAGGCAGTATCTGCACTCATGTCGGACATTGAAGATTTCTCTAAGGTCTCGGGCTACAAGCTCAATAAAGACAAAACGGAGGTCAAACTCCTAAACAATATAGGTGATAAGGGGATCTTGGGGGACTCTGGTCTTACATGGCAGCCCAAATGCTTTAAGTACCTGGGGTTGGACTTCGATAAAGATTTAGTCTCCACTCTAAAAATAAATGAAGAATTGACTTTGAAAAAAATATCTACTCTACTAGAAAGTTGGTCCCCAAAATTTCTCTCTTGGTGGGGCAGGGCTGAAACTCTCAAAATGATGTCGACTCCCTTAGTTAATTACCTGGCCAGTATGCTCCCTATGACGTTCTCGAATAATTTTGTCTCTAAAATAGACCAGCTGTTTGGTAACTTCCTGTGCAGGGGCAAGAAAGCCAGGATATCTCTAAAGAAGCTACAATTGGGGAAAGATAAAGGCGGCCTGGGTCTGCCTTCGTTCAGGAACTATCAGACAGCCTTTCTTTGTAAGCAAGGTGCTCAATGGTTAATAAAATCTCCAAATTATACTCCTGTGTGGATTGACATTGAAAGATCAATAGTGGGCCACGCTCCTCTTGAGTCCTTAATCACCATGGATCTGTCGCACCTGCCACACTCCAGATATATAATGCTAAATACCAGAAGGGCCCTACTTAGACTTGACCAAACGCACAAAACCAAACTGACATTTTCTAAATCATCATGTATGTCACTATGGAGAAACCCCTACCTTAAACATGCGGGTGTGGAACTCTTCTGGGAGTCATGGTCCAGAAAGGGTATTAATCTGGCCGGAGATCTGTATGACAATAGAGACCCGATCCCGTTCTCAAGCTTACAGCAGAAGTTTGATCTACCCCCTATAGATTTCTATAATTTCCTAAAAGTCAAAGCGACACTATCTAGCCGTAACTTCTCACCCTACACTCCATGGCTAACAACACATCTCCCACGCATTATGCACACAGGTCACTTGGTTTCCAAGGTGTATAAACTGTTGCTACCGTTGCCCAGGAAATCTCACAAAACTGTGGAAGCAAGATGGGAAGCGGAACCGAATTCCACAGGAATAGAATTTGACTGGGACTTGATTCATAAGTCAGCACTTGCCCACAAAGTATCACCCATCCTATTCCAGACGAAGTATATGCTCATAAATAGGTCGTTCTGGACTCCGGAAAAGCTATTTAAATGTAAATTACGTGACTCTCCGGCGTGCTGGAATTGCCAATCAGGGACTGGTGATCTTGCTCACATGTTATTCAGCTGTCCCTTACTAAGGGAATACTGGGAGAAAATATTTGTATGCATTCATCACGTATTTAAGATAAAACCTATACAGGAATTTGTGTATGTCATTCTAGGGGGGCTGGTACCACGACTGGCAAATGAGCAAGATCGCCAGCTTTTGGATTTAATGTTAACATTGGCTTGTAAGGTTGTTTTATGCAAGTGGAAATGTGCTAAGGAGGTAAATTTCAAGATCTGGCAGGAATGGCTGTCTTTCCTAAGAGGTGCTACTAATCAGGCGTTACTGTCTTCTACGTGGTGTCCATCCAATAGGAAGTTATGGAAATCATTAGACATATCTTTCTTCCATTTTGAGCCGCCTTGAAGCAGTACGGCCTTGTTCTTGTTATAGTTCTTGTTATAGTAACTTGTGGTATATGAGTGTGCACCTACGTCCATATGTTAGTTATACCCGCTACATCCACATGTTGAGTGTTTGGCATGTTAATCTATATCAATGAGACAAGCAAGAGTGGTTTTTCTCTTTATTTCTTATCATTTGTAGTTTCTGTACTTGTCTGACAAATCTGTATCGAATCACTTATAACGGAAGATTTACTGTATTGTCTTTTACTTTTGTTTTCTTACTTCAATAAAAACGATTTGAAATAAAAAAAAAAACTAATTCCAGGCTGCAAGGTAACCAAGTCCCTCCCTAAAACTAAAGCCTTCAAACTATACTGTGACTGCAGAAAACAGATGTTGGATGCAGGCATCATTCCAAATTCAAAGTCATGTAATGAGTGCAATCTCATGCGCCTGAAGGTGATCCGGGATAGTAAAGCTAGGCTGTACTTTGTCAAACACAGGAAGAAGTCACAAGCCTTGTGAAAGTCCCGCTTCTGCTTCAAGTTGAGGGTCCAAACCCTCTCTCAAAGGTGGTTCAGCAAGAAGTTTTCTTGGCAGTCCAGGTCCTCCAGTAAGTAGAAGTCCAAGCATTAACATAGGAGGGTGAAGAGGGAATTGACCCCATCCCGCTGGTCTCTTTTCTTAAGTGAAGTCACAAAGGCATAATGGTGCTGATCGATCTCGTCCTTGATTGAGGAGTCGATCGTGCACTTGATACTGATGTCCTGCATGTACTTTCTTGGCCTTTGGTGGTGCTACAATAGGTCGAGGCCTTTAAGAGGGATATGATGCATATTATTGCAATTCTTCCTTCTCCCTATCGCGTGCCTTTGGACAACAAGGATCCCAAGGGGCCCTCAGTCGGATCACCTCCCGCTTATCTCTCCTCTGCATCATCTGAACCCCAGTGAACCTCTGAGTTTCTGCACCCACTCTTGTGCAGACTTTACACTGGCTCCCACGTCCATGTGGTTCCTTCCTTCATTGATACCACCAGAGGAGAATCCTATACCAACACTGGTGTCTGACCCAGACTGAGTTTGCCCTCTGAATCCAGTACAGCGCACTTTGAACCCACAGTACTTGACTCTGATTCTATATTTATCTACCAACTGAGGTTGTGGATGTCCTCATTAACGGCAGACATCCATCCATTTAGTCTATATATATATATATGCCGGACACTATGTTAGATTTCTGACATGATGCGCAAACAAAATACACCATTTGGAAGCTAAACTATCATATTTTTTATTGTATTTTTATTTTGGGGCCTAGCATTGGGCACTTTTAATCGTCATTTGTCTGCTCATTCTGCCTATTTGCTTTTGCTGAACCAACCGTTCTTACTTGCAATGCCGCAGTGGGACCATAACTTGGTCTTGATGTTTCTCCTGTGTACTCCCTTTGAGCTGAGGCATAGTTGCTTGTTGAGTCTGCGAACCCTACAGACTGCCTTCCCTGTTGCGATCGCTTCAGCTCGTTGTGTTGTGCGAGTGAACTCCTGGCACTGTCACTGCAACTGCCCTACACCACCATTTTTCGGGCAGACTGATGCTTACAGCTTGGATGGCCTTATTCCTTAAAGTTGTGACTCCCTTCCACATTAGGCAATCCATCACTCTCCCAGGATGTTTTGCCCTGCCTCATCCTTTGAAAGGAGAGCTCCATTGATTGGACCATCAACGAGTTTAGAGCGCTTATGTTGATCGTATCAAGGACAATTCGGTAGACTATTACATTTTTGTGGGGTTTGGTGGCGCGAAGATGGCAAAGTTGGTGCAGAAGAAGACTCCATTTAGGAGAATAGTCTTCTGTATTAATATCTGTTACCCACTGTCCAAAAAACAGACTCCGTAGGTCTGAGAGCCCACTGCACGGGCTAAAGCTGCCACCATTACCGTCGCACGTGGAGTCCCTGTCCTTGACATCTGTCAGGCCGCACACCTTCCAGAAACAGTACTGCCTTGACATCCTCCTCTGGCAGCGAGGGCATTTCGTTTGATGGTCCTGCTGGACTTATTGATCTGTGCCCAGTCCACAGATCCTCTTCCTTTGGGAGGTACTGCTTTGGTATCCATTCTGAAGGTGAGTCCTCTGCAATTAGAAGGATAAATCAGAAGAACAAGTTACTTAGCTTAAGTTAACACTTTTTCTGTTGGTGGATAGTCTAACTGCATATTCCTCACTGTCCTCTCACCTCTCCCATCTGTGGCAGGATATTTTCTTACAATTTAAAAAGGTCACAAACTAGAGATCTGCACACTAGTACTAGCAATTGTTTTGTGCTCTGCGTCAAATGGTGCTTAAAGAGCCAGGCAAGAGATTGATGTCGGTGCTGGGGTGGCATTTATATGCACAAAGACCACGTGGCACTGCACTGTGCCACCTAGCGCAGTGCAGGAGTACTGCTATGAAAAAAATGTCTGGATCCAGTCTGGCACTTCAGAAATATTTTAAAGGTGAAAAATCTGCGGTTTGAGAATCCACTAGAAAGATCATTACCAAAGATAAGTAACTTATTCATAAGACCTGCCAATCGATCCAGGGTCCGGGATCTATTCACGAGTTGAGATGCTAATTCCAGCTGCAAGCATAGCAGGTAGGAATGATAAAGGCGATTTTAAATCCTAAAAGCTTGCTAGAGCTTTTGCTTTTCCGGATTGCTTCCTCTAGTGCAAAAAAAGCGGTACTCTAAGCTAAAGGGTTAATCCCTGTTTTTAGTATTACTATCTCCTAAAATAACATCCTTCCTTTGGTAGTGTACATGTAAGAAGGACTTCACTAAACAAATGTCTCATTGTTGAAGACTATTTCTTCATTGCTTTATTTCCCTAGGAAAAGAGGACCATCTGAAATACTTCAATCTCTAACTAGTGAAGAAAGCACCATTCCCCCCCCCCCTTTTTTTGTTTTTGGCCTGTTTTGAAGAATGAGACGATAGGAACCCAAAATAAACGGCAAAAAAACAGTGTACTAATTTATGGCACCTAACAGGGATGAGATTCCAGTCCCCATTTAACCAGACCAAGGATCTGTGTAATTGGAGATAATATTGTAGTCTCTTGTGGCATAACATCTACTGGGAGAAAAAGATGAAATAATGGAAACTCTTGGCAGATTCACATAAGTGATTGTTGCTTATTCAAAGTAAGTAGATTGATCAAACATTGGGCTGAAACTGTCCCCCCCCCTCTTTTTTTTTAAACCTGGTGCTAGTTTAGTTTAAGGACTTTTTTTTCTATGTAAACGTCCTGCCCTGTTCACAATATCCCATGTGCACGCACCTGTGCCATTGGGTTCTATTAACCCCTTCGCTGCTTGGCCTTTTCCCCCCCTGTGCTAAGCCTTTTTTTGGCTATTTGGGGTAGTGCGGGCTTAGGCCCCTGTAACTTTTTGACCACATAAGGTATCCACGGCAATTTTGCGTCCTTATCTTCCAACATCATGGGGATTCTAAAGGTATCCAGGGTTTGTGGATTCCCTTGGAGGGGTCCCAGAAATTAGCCAAAATACAGCAAATGTTTTTTTTTTTTTATTGGAAAAAGGGGCTACAAATGAAAGCGTCTGGGGTTTTCCCTGCAAATGTTATCAAAAAGGTTTGTGGGGCTTAAATCACCATTTTCCCATCTTTTAGGGATAGGGAATGATAGACTTTTGTCAGAAAACCAACTTTTTTTTTTTTTACAGTTTTGGCATTTTTCTGGGACATAGCCTATTTTTGCAATTTTTTTGTGCTTTCAACGTCCTAATAGTTAATGGTAAAAATGTGTGAAAGCAATAATGGATCCTGGAAAGGGAAACATTTTAGAAAAGTAGACAAAATTCTGAATTCAGAAAGGGGTTATTTGTGTAGATCCATCAAGGTGCTTTTGAGATAGGCAATTTTGATGCTGCCTCTCTTCGTTTGGGGCACTTGCTTGTTGCGGGTACTTGCGCCTTCCACACAAATGAAGCAACATTTTTATCGGGAGACCTGGGGGAACGCTGGGTAGTAGGAAATTTGTGTGAGCCCGTGATGCCACACTTTCCCACACACAAATGTGTGAAAAAACAGATTTATTTTTTTAAGCAAAAATTGAGGTTTGCAAGGGATTCTGGGTAAGGGAACGTTGCAGTACCCATGCAAGCCATACCTCCTTGGAAGCCCCTGGCTGTCTAATTTTCAGAAGTGTGTGGGTTTGGTAGGTTTCCCTAGATGGCTGCCGAGCACGGGACCAAAAACCCAGGTGACCTCCCTTGCAAAACCTAATCGTTTTGACACAATTGTGTTTAATTCTGCAGCCTGAGATTTTTGGCACAACATTGCAAGGAAAATGTGGCAGACATTTTTAAGTTTGCAGGACATTGTGGATAAAATAACTTGTTGGAATTCACAAGAGAGACATCACCATGTACTCCCATGGGTTAACAATATCTACATTTGGTAGGTTATTCTTAGATGTACACCTTAACAGAGGCTCAAAAGACAAAGATTCCAGCACAACTTGTGAGCTGTAAAGCCACGACAAGGCACCACCCTCTTCCTACACATTTCATACGTGTGACACATACAAAACATTCACACCGCCAGCCGCGGACCCATCACATTACAACACTCAGCAGACAGCGCCATTCAAGGGCCCATCACTTTCACACGGCCACAATCCTGAGACAGCAACTACACAAACTGATGGATTGCGTGGAGTGGCGCTCAGCTAGCAGTGTGTGTAGTGACCAGCAGCAAGTCACTACTCACACACCGCCAGCCGAGCGCCAGTCCACGCACACCGCCATCCAAGTGCTAGTCGACGCACACCGCCATCCAAGTGCTAGTCCACGCACACCGCCATCCAAGCGCTAGTCCACACTCACTGCCAGCCAAGCGCCAGTCCGCGCTCACCGCCAGCCAAGCGCCAGGCTCCACACACCGCCATCACAGTTAGGATCTTTTAAACAAAAAAAGACAAATTGCAAAAAGATACAAATCTACTAACACAAAATCTGAAACTAAATACATTGCACTAATGCAACCTTAAAACAGAATACACATTTTTATACAATACAGACCAGGCAGTTCACTTTACCACTCTTAGATACTCCCAAAAATTATTTTGTGTGGTACGCTCTATAACAAGCAGGCGCACACAGCCCAGGGTTAGAAGGACACCCGGGGCAGAAAGAGAAGTCTCCTTCTGCAGACCTCTTCGCCAACAGACACTAAATTTCCTAGTGGGAAAGTCTTTTGTAGATGTGGGAGGAATGTAATCAGGAAAGTGCTGATCTTTCAATCGAGCCACTTCCTCCACCACTCCAAATCTAAGAACGCCTACCTGTTCACAACAACAAGGCTAGCTATCACAGAGTGCTGAAACTGAAGACTTTGACTCAGGAGAACACTCCTTGAACCCAATAAAAACATTGAAATTTGCTAAGTTAAAAAAATGGATGGCCAACTTCTTATACCTAACATATGCCTTCCGAATAGCAGTGTAAGGTTCCAACCTCTGATCTACTCTGTCAACACCACCCATGTGCTGATTGTAGTCTAGAATGCACACAGGCTTGTGCACTTCAGCAACCTGACCCCAAACAGGCACAGGTGAAGTACTCATCATGGATGGTAGTCCGCATGTACACATCCCTCCAGTCCACAAATTTCACAGCTAGTAGTTTATCACTACGCAAGGAACTGCACTGAACCCTCTAATGTATAGTAATGTATGTATAGGCATTTATATAGCGCACTACTTACCCGGAGGGTCCCAAGGCGCTTCGACCGCTGCGAAACCCTTCCTGGCTTCCCTGAAAGATGGTCCCTTAATGGGTATCTCCAGGGTGAGACCAGGCATCCCCGGCGGTCTGGTGGGGCCGTTAGTGAAGATGAGGCAAGCTAATGCCCAGAGTTGCCGAGTGTGATCGCTGATCAGAGTGGGCACCGAGGCGAGAGAATTATCGAGTCCGCTGACCCTGGTCCAGAAACCTGCCGCGCCGGGAATCGAACCCTGGTCCCGGGCCGTCCTCTGCTCTCGGGTCTGCCGCCTCTACAAGCTTTTTCGGATAACCTTTGCGGTTAGAGCGGATTGTGCCACATGCAAAAGTGTCCACTTTAAACAATTCCTTAAATAATTGCACAGCAGTGTAGAAGTTATCAAGGTACAAATGGTGGCCTCTGTTAAACAGTCTTCTAGCAAGATCCCACACAATTTTCCCCGAAACTTCTAAAGTGGACGGACAACCAGGGGGGTCAATAGTGGAATCTCTACCAGTGTAGACAGGAAAATTAAAAACATATCCTGTCCTACTCTCCGACAACATAAATAATTCCATAGCGTGCCCTCTTGCAATGGAGGTACTGCCTAAAAACCAAACTACCCTTGAACAAAAACAAAGACTCATCAATAGATATTTCTTTCCCTGGAATGTATATCTCTGAAAATTGATCTACAAAGTGATCAAGAACAGGCCGATTCTTAAAAAGGCGGTCACTGCCAGGGTGACTACGTGACAACCCTGAAGAATTATCAACAAAATGCAGCATGCTTAGCAAAAGTAAATACTGATCATGAGTCATAACTGCAGGAAATATAGCTATTGCCATCAAGGGGCTGGAAGACGAATATGAAGCCAGGTTCGGCTTCCTTAGCAAACCCATCAATAAAGTCAAACCCAAAAACGTCTTAATCTCTTCCAGATTTGTGGGAGACCACCAGGAAGCTCTAGAGTGGGGCCTACATTTATCACTGTTGTCCCTCAAAAGCTGTTCAGCATACAAATTAGTCTGCTCAACAATCTCACCCAAAAATACAACATCCATAAATAACTGAAAATACTGTATAGGCAAAACATTTTCACAATCCACTTTACACCCTGCATCGCCGCTAAAGGCAGGCAACACCGGCTGCACCATGTTTGGATCAACCCACAGTCCAGCACTTCCAGTAGGAAGCCTAGCAGCCTCAGGCTGCACTCCAGATGCCTCTTGCACCATCGGCACAGCAGTATCCTCCTCTAAAACATGCACTTCATCTGCACTGAGAGAACCTTCATCATCCGATGATTCCATGTGGAGAGAAAACTCACTGCCAGAATCTTCCCCTCCCTCCTCTCCCTCAGACGCACTATCAGTTTCATAATCCGGCTCAGAGGAAGATTCAAGAAGCATACCAACCACCTGCTGAGCAGTCATTCTACTGCTAGCCATAATGATTACTAATAAAGGTAACTTGTCAAACAAGTCAACAACAACAAACACTTTGTAAAATAAGTAATAAACAAAATGCACCTTTATCAAAAATACCTATACACTCCAAAACGATAACAATCACTTGCCAAAAGCAGCTAAACCCACCACCATGTACTCTGCACAGACACAGTATGGATCAACAGTATCCCACTACAAAAAGAAAGAGAAAAGAAAATTACACATAAGACAATGCAAAACACATTACAAAGATTTTTATGCTCAAAACGCTAACGAAATATGCTGCCACTATGAGACCACTTACAAAAAAGTTAATTCCTACATTACAATATTACTCATTTGGAGTAAATACAACCAAAAAAAAATTCTTAACCAAAAAACTGCAAGTACACGGGGCGTGGCTAGCGACGGTGGTAAATGGCCGCAGCCTAGCAGAGCACCGCAGCCCACCGATGCATCCCCTATAAATCATGACCTCTAATGCAACGAGGTACTTGGTAGCGGCTGCCGTACTGCCTCCGGTCTCTACAGCAAAAACCAGGAAGCCGACACGACCCACAAGAGCCGATCCAGCCTGGGCGAAGGATTGCGGCCTAGTCCTCGAGGCAGAGCTGGGAGCCACAGTGAAGTTGGGGCCGTACGTAGTGCTGACGGCGGCACAGAATTGGAGCTGTACTGGGAGGGAGAGGCGGCCCATCGTGACAGCCCCCAAAAGACTGCAGGTCCCGACGCGCCACTGGTAGGCGACGAGGGGCTGCAGCGGACCCCTTCCTGTGCCCTAATACAGCGATCTGGTGCGACGGAGTGCCGGGGGAGGACTGCGAGCGCCGGCGCCCCCCTGGAGTGCCGGTGAGAGAGCCGGAGTAGTAGCGGCACGGCGGGAAACGCCGGTAAGTGCTTCGGCGACCGGCGGCAACGAGGCCGGACCCCTGGTGGAAACAGCGGTAGAGAGATGCCCAGGGGGGAAAAAGAAGGGAGCAAGACAGACACGGGAGCAAGGTGAAATAACAGTCAGAAGCCCCCCAGGCCGTGTGACAATGAAGAAAGGCACGAGGTGCAGTACGCTCAAGGTGGCATAAAAGGAATAGACTCCTGGCACCAGAACAAGGGACATCATACAGGCCAGAATTGGTGCCCAAAAACCGGGCTTTCTCTTCATAGGTGGTGCGGGACGCAGTGACCAGACCACCACACGCACGACAGGCACCTCCCACGCCACACAGCCCAATGAGTACCAGGGGGTCTAGAATGGTGCAGAGTCACCGAATTGAAAAGTACACTGTCGCGAAAAACCAACAAGGGGGGCCTAGCATGCCAGACAGTGCTACGAAGTGCCAGCAGCAAGAACTGTCGCAGGAAATCACCTTCAAGGATGTAATGGCTACCCTGCTACAAATGCAGACATCCATAGGCTCTATCTCTAGTGAGGTGACACTGCTTAGGGCTGATTTTTCCAAAATGGGATCGAGAGTGACGGACGTCGAAACTACAACGAAGGCCCTATCAACGGATACTGAAACTCTACAGAAGCAAGTGCGCCAGCTAGAGCTCGTGCAAAAACAGTTTACCGAGAAACTCGATGACCAAGAAGGGCGCTCTCGGCGCAACAACGTACGCCTTGTGGGTGTGCCAGAAACTGTCCGGGGTCCAGCTCTGGACTTGTTTGTTGAGGAGTTGGTACAAACGAAACTCTGCCCCCGCGGCCTCTCCAAATTCTTCTCGGTGTAGAGGGCGCACAGGGTTCCGGGCGGACGGCCCAAGCCGGGAGCCCCCCCCTCGTCTTATCCTGGCACGTCTATTCAATTTTAGAGACAGGACAGCAATCCTACAAGCGGCCAGGACTGTCCCACTTCTCCGAATAGACAATAGCGTAGTGACCCTGTATCCGGACTACACGGCAGCCGTATCGGCCCAACGGCGCACTTTCACAGAGGTAAAGCGAGAGCTCCGCAACAGAGAACTTAAATATGCAATGCTTTATCCGGCTAAACTCAGAGTGAAGGCGGAAGGGAAAACATGTTTTTTTGAATCGCCCAGTGAAGCACGAGACTGGCTAGATGGATGGAGGCCGGCGAAGGGGAGCCGTAGACAAAGACCGGAACGGCGACGACGTACAAGAGGCCTCTGGCGGACAGGAGGACGACACACCGGCCCACCAGGAAGAAACAAGAAATGGCAGTGAGATGGAGTGACTCTGAGGGCCGGATTGATACACTGCTGAGCACTTACCGAGCTACGGCTGTACTCGACCGACTGGGCGCAGCAGAGATTGGCTGGCCATGAGCAGCAGAACCATGACCTCAGAGAAGGGTCCACACTGAGACACGCACAACGCCTCAACAGGTTGCACTGAGGATAGCTTTTGGGAACAATGGTGTGGCTGGAATGGACTCTTTCCCCCCCCCCCCTTTTTTTTACGCAAGTACAGTTATGGGACTAAAGCGCTCTGCTGAGTTGGGGTGGCGGGTAGTTTTAAATCATCTGGGCAGGGGGGCAGGGAGGGGGGTGGTGGGATGGGCTCAGTTTGTTGATGTTTTTTGGTTGGGGCGGCAGCCCCCTTTTGTGTTGTAATGCAGATAATTGTGGAGCAAAAAGTGACAGCCTGTTACAGGAGAGTCCGAAAGGGACGGTCCACCCTAGAGCACAATGCCCAATATGAGCCAGGGTGATAGAAATACAAACACGCAGAACCACAGCGCCCAGGGACAGAAATTACAGAGGTCTATAATCTCCTGAAATGTAAATGGGCCTGGGGGACAAAATTAAACAAGGACTGGTCCTACAATATTTGAGGCTGAAAAATGCGGCAGTGTCACTGCTTCAAAAGAGACACCTGCAGGGGACGACAGTTCAAGCTCAAACAGATGGGGATTCAAGATGGTAGTCCACTCTGATTTCACATCCCGATCTAGAGGGGTAGGGGTCCTCATAAACAAGTGTTTCCCATTTATAGTCACGAACACATATGATAACCAGGGACGATTTGCGGCTATTACAGGTCAGTGGGATGGTAAATCTTACAACATAGTGTCAGTATATATTCCACCTGCACTAGTCCAAGGTGCCTAAATAGACCTGGGTAGATTCCTGTTGACGCTTCCTCGTGGGGAGCTGATTGTTGGGGGAGGGGGGGGGGGGACTTCAATGCAGTAATGGACTCTACACTGGATAGGCAACCTCCTAGAGACGGGGATGGGCCATCCCATAGATTACAGAACTTTGTAGAGGCGCTAGGTCTAATGGATGCATGGTGGACCAGTTCCCCAACGGACAGGCAGTTCACATTCCACTCCGGGCCCACAATAGTCTCTCTAGAATTGACCACATTTTCACGTTAGCCACCGGACCGTTGGGGATGACAGCTGTTAGACACCTGCCTAGAGGTATATCGGACCACTCGCCAGTCCTCATCACATATGCACCTTTTACCCTGCAGACTTGTAGGTTATTTCCAATTGGACCCGGATACTTTCAGGACCGTAGATTACGTAAAGCACTCCTGCAGATCACAAAGCATTACTTCGAAGAAAATCAGCACTCAGTTCCCTCACCGACTATACTATGGGAGGCCTATAAGACCGTGATACGGGGTGGCACCATCTCACTCATAACGGTTAAAAGGAGAGAACATCAGCAACACACTGACGACCTAGAGTCGGAGGAGGCACACGCGTACAATACTACGGAGGAGATAGCCCAAGCATTACACATGGCCCAGCAGGCATATAGAGCTTATGTACAAGAGGAGGCCTCTACCAGACTGACTAGCACGCAACACAAAATATATGGTCAGGGAGATAAAGCAGGTCGATTGCTGGCGTTATTGGGGAAAAAAGAGAGGACTAGGAACTGGATAACACAAATACGGACTAGGAACGACGACTTGGTGTCCACGCCACAACAGATCTCCGAAGCGCTTGCGCAACATTACAAAACTGTATATACACCAGTCGCCATCGCCACGGTAGAAGAGAATTTGGTCATTTTGCATGACATTAGATTGCCCACGCTAGATGCAGACGCAATGACTGCCCTAGAGGAGGATATTACGCCAGGGGAGCTTACGCAGGCCATAAGAGCGCTTCATACGGGGAAGGCGTTGGGACCCAACGGGATCCCGATGGAATTTTATAAGCTAGGAGTCAAGCACTTAGTGCCCCACCTACTGGCGATGTTTACGTTCAGCTTCGCTAGTGGAATCTTACCGGGAGATCAGCGTCTTGCCACCATTGTGGCAATCCACAAGGCCGGTAAACCGGCGACTGAATGCGCATCCTACAGACCAATATCTCTCCTTCATGCAGAGGCGAACATACTTGCTAAGTCCCTGGCCGATAGGCTACAGCCGCACTTGTCAGACCTTGTACACGCTCACCAGTCAGGGTTTATGCCGCACCGCAATACGACGCTTAACCTGAGACGACTATTCAGAGTAATAGAACGCAGGGCAACTATAACAGAGGATGCAGTGGTCCTTTCTCTGGACGCAAGAATGGTGTTCGACCTGGTGGAGTGGCCCTTTCTTTTCGCAGTCCTACAGCGTAAGGGCTTCGGTCCGAAGTTCTGTACGTGGGTCCGCCTGCTGTACACGAGCCCAGTGGTACAGGTGGTCGTGAATATATGTCGAAAGAATTTCCACTGGGAAGAGGGACACAGCAGGGCTGCCCACTGTCCCCCCTCCTTTTCGCGTTGGTGTTGGAGACGCTGGTGGCATGGATAAGACAGGACCTCATAATACAGGGAATAAAATGGGCGATAGATTGGGAGGATCGCATCTCGCTATATGCAGACGACATTCTCCTATACTTGATGTCCCCACAGAACTCCATTGACCACTTGTTAGAGATATGCGCTGCGTATGGCCGTCAGTCCGGATACACCATCAACTGGGACAACTCACTGTTGTACGTCCTGCGAGGGACCCCACCACAGCTACCGAATGGCTGCGAGCTGCAAATAGTCAAGGCCGGATTTAAGTATCTTGTGATATTTTTGACGCATGATCATGCGTAATTCACGGAAATAAACTGTTCGAGGCATGTGGGCTGCTGAATTCATATCTGTGCATAGATCGCCGCCTAGTGTTGGGTCCGGATGATTGCACATTGTTGTCCTGGAAGAGTCTTCAAAGTATCACGAGATAGGTGGCTCCTCCCCTGGACTACAGTGTGCATGGCATCCTCTCCATCCTCAGATTGTTTTTTTCCACCATTGGGTTCGGATGTTTTTATCTTAGCTCAAGTTAGGAAAACTTTCTACAAAGCCAAAAGGCTTTCAACAGTGTCGGTATTGTTTCGTTCGGTACCGATAACTTTGCTTCGGAGGGCATAGAGGAATCAGACGGTTCTTTCCACACTCGACCCGATCTTCGATCTACTATGGAAAGAAGCCCTTTCAAAAGGTGTCCACTTTGTAATGCAAAATACCCGCACATCGATATCCACCCGGTGTGCAACAAGTGCCTGTCCCCGGATCACAACGAAGCCAACTGTATGTCCTGTGCCCGGTTCAGGTCGAAGAAAACTCTTCGGATTCGACGCGCGGCTTGATTAGAGTCGCAGAGATCAGCGCCTATTCCAGAAAACATCTTCGGGACCGAAGACGAAGAGGTCGTTGATCTAGAGGATCGGGAAGAACACTCAGATCCGGTTTCGGGCCATGACTCCGAGTATGACGCCGAAGATAAAGAAATATTAGAAGAAGACTAAAACGTCGTTGATGAGGTAGGAGACGATGCAGAGGCCCTTGGGGCCATAGAAGATAGCTCAGGCGAGGAGCTAGGCCCAACCGGCTATACGGGGGCCGACGAAGCACTCAATAAGGCTCAGGTCGAGGGATCACCACAAGGCCTTACCCGAGATCTACCGACTCGTTCTACAGCCCCGCATAAAGGCCCGGCTTCGAACATATATAAAGAGCCATCGGTATCGAAACCGCCATCGGTCGATCCAAAGAAAACGAAACCGAAAGCATCACTGCCAAAACCGAAACCAAAAGTGCAGCTGACTCTATTCGGTTCCAAGGCCTCAAACCCCTCGGAGCCGAAGAAACCGAAAAAGGCCGTCGATACCGAGAAGCTTAAAAAGGTCATCGAGCCGAAGGTTGGGGCACCGAAGACCAAAGTCAAGGCTGTCGAACCGACGAAGCCGGCACCAAAGGGAGTCGACAAACACACAAAAGGCTCGAACCAAAAGAAGGGGTCGATCTTCGGTCAAGGCCTGCGGACAAGACAAAGACTGGCTCCAAGGACCCTGTCGAGTCGACGCAGCCGAACCCATTCGTAGCCAAAGAGGTGTCTGAGTCACTCCAAGGCATCAGAGAAAAGGCTACAACGGTCGGGCCGAAGAAGGACCCAACACCAAAGTTGGTTGGAAACATTCAGACCGTATCGACACCAATCAAATTCGGGTTGCCACCAGCAGTGCGACCGAAGATGTTCGAACCAAAAAAAGGTATTGGAGCCATCAAAAAAGTGTTGATAAAAATGGAGGCTACAAAGGAGCCTGAAGAACAGGAGTCGAGGCAGTTCATCGACTGGTAGACTGTCCATATATAAAAGGAAAATAATGCTAGAGCACCCATGGAGTCATATAAGATTCCCTTAAAGAAGAAGAGGGATTCAACCACATCGCCAGTTCTTGTGGAACCTCTCCAGTCCTATGGACACGAACCTCAGTCTTTTTCACCCACATACTCAGATGTGGATGCAGGGGATGACGAAAATGAGGATGACACTTATCATGTGGACACTGATCCCGACAATCAAAACCAACCATGGGCAGACACAGCTGACCCAAGGGATCCGCAGACTGCCCCTGACACACATGTATACAGTTTAAAAACCTTTCCTACTGAAGACACACTACTGCCTTTAACGCCCTATTGAAAGAGCGGCAAGTAACCATGACGTGCAACTACATGCTGACCCTGTTGAGGAAGATTTTCTGGTCGACACCTTTTCCACTTCAGAAAGAACAGTCAAAACTCTGCCCATGCTAAAAGGGGTCCTTAAGCATGCTGGTGACATTTTTAAGGAAACCACCAGGGCAAGGGTATTAAACACAATAATTGAAAAGAAATGTAGACCGGCACCTGTGGACCCTACTTATATAAGAGGACAGTTGCCATTGGACTCATTAGTTGTTTCTAATGCACGTAAGAGAGCAAACTCACAGACTACAGGTGATGCGCCCCCTCCCGACAAGGAGTCGAAAGTACTAGAAACTTCAGGAAAAAAGGTGGCAGCACAGGCAGCTAACATCTGGCGCATTGCCAACACTCAGGCACTCTTCGCCCGATATGACAGGTCCCATTATGATACCCTTGAGACACTGTTGCAACACCTACCAGATCAGTACAAGGAGGGTGCGGAACTACTAATCCAAGAAGGAAAGCTTATAACCAATGCTTCCATCAAGTGCGCGCTAGACGCAGCTGACACTGCAGCCAGGGCCATTAACACTAGCGTCATGTTAAGAAGACATGCCTGGTTAAGAATCTCTGGATTCAAACCAGAAATACAAACTACTATCCTCAATCAGCCAGTTAACCCGGACTACTTATTTGGACCTGAGGTTGACACCACCCTTGGAAAAATTAAAAAAGACACCGAGACTGCACAGTCTATGGGGGCTCTGCAGTCACAGCAGTTTCGGAGTGGCTCCTTTCGTCGCTCCAATACAAGAGGACCTTCAAGAGGCCAATCCACACAGCAGACACAGTATAATAAAGGAGGTACACAATCCACCTACAATAAAAACAGAGGTGGATATCGTGGAAACAACATCAAGGGCAGAGGAAGAGGAAGCAACAATTCCAGATCCTCTGCCAATAACAAACCGTGACGCCCTGTCACTGCCCCCTGACCATATAACACCTGTCGGGGGGAGACTACAACAGTTCCTGCCGGTCTGGAAATCCATCACCACAGACAGGTGGGTGAGAGACATTGTCCAGTACAGGTATTGTCTGGAACTGACATCCACTCCACCCAACATACCACCAAGACACAGTCCTATATCCGCAGAGCACTTACACTTATTGCAGCAGGAGGTCGTCGGCAGGCTGCAATAAGGAGCCATAGAGCTCGTGCCTGTACAAGACCAAGGCTCAGGGGTGTACTCTCTGTATCTCTTAATACCCAAAAAGGACGGGTCTCTCAGACCTAAACTAGACCTCAGGCCTCTAAACAGATACATTCTGTCAGAGCATTTTCATATGCTCGCCTTACAGCAGGTTCTGCCGTTACTCAGTCAGGGAGACTTCCTTGCAACACTGGATCTAAAAGATGCGTATTTCCATATACCCATACACCCATCACACAGACAGTATCTCAGGTTCACTATCCAAAATCAACATTATCAGTTCAAAGTCCTCCCTTTCGGAGTAACAACGGCACCCAGGGTGTTCACAAAGTGCCTGGCGACAGTAGCAGCACACCCTTATCTGGACGACTGGCTTATTCAAGCAAAGACGGCCCAGCAGTGTGCCAGCCACATGTCCCACACCATTCATCTTCTTCCCAATCTGGGATTCTCGCTGAATTATTCAAAGTCACATCTTCAGCCCGCCCACGTGCGACAGTACCTGGGCGCGACAATAAACACTCTGGCAGCCAAAGCTCAGCCAAATTCAGTGAGGATAAACAGCATGCAATTGCTGATACAAAAATTCAGACCTCAACACTCGCTTCCAGCAAGGGTGTTCATGCAGTTGATAGGCATGATGGCCTCCTGCATCTTCCTAGTCCCGCACGCGAGACTACATATGCGTCCGCTTCAGGAGTGCTTGGCACGTCAGTGGAATCAGACTCAAGGACAATTGAAAGACCTAGTGTTGGTGAGCGGTTGGGCATACAACTCTCTGCATTGGTGGAACCCACAAAATCTTTGCAAGGGCCGACCGTTCCAGGAGCCTGTGCCACAGATTATACTGACGACTGACGCATCTCTCCAGGGATGGGGAGCTCATGTAATCCACTACACAGTGCAAGGACTATGGACAGCACAGGGCAAGGACTATGGACAGCACAGCAAAAGAAGATGCACATCAACCTACTGGAATTGATGGCAATCTTCATGGCAATGAAGGCTTTCAAAGTACACTTGTGCAACAAGGTCGTGTTGATCCGGACGGACAACATGACTGCCATGTGCTACATACAGAAGCAGAAAGAAACACACTCTCCACAGTTGTCTCATCTGGCTCAGAGCATGTGGAAGTGGGCCATTCAGAGGAACATCTTCCTCATGGCGGAACACCTTCGGGCAAAGACAACCAGATGGCGGATCTGCTCAGCAGACACAGCCACCAGATGCATGAGTGGGAGATACATCCATCAGTACTCCAGCCGTACTTCCAGCAGTGGGGTCTTCCAGAGATAGACGTATTCGCCACAAGGGAAAACGCAAAATGCCAAAGCTTCGCCGCCAGGTTCCCACATCCGCAGTCACAGGGCAATGCGATATGGATGAACTGGTCAGGCAGGTTTGCGTACGCTTTTCCCCCAGCGCCTCTAATACCGCTGGTGGCACGCAAGCTGAAGCAACACTTGATGACACTCATCCTGGTTGCTCCAACGTGGGCACGCCAGCCATGGTACACCACGCTAGTAGAACTTTTTGTGGTACCGCATCAAAGACTGCGGCTAACACCCAGACTTTTAATGCAGAGCCATGGCGAAATTCAGCACCCAGATCCGCAACAGCTCAACCTGGCGATCTTGCTCCTGAAGTCTTAGAATTTGGCTACATCAACTTGCCACCAGATTGTATGAACATCATCAAGGAGCCAAGAAGACCCACAACCAGAGCATGTTATGCGGCTAAATAGAAGAGGTTTGTCATATATTGTAACAATAATGACATTAACCCACTGGATGCATCTATTCAAAACATTATCTGTTATTTGTTGCACTTATACAGATGCAAGCTGGCGTACAGTTCCATTTGTATACATTTATCCGCAATAGCAGCTTATCTTCAAAACAGGCAGCACCTTTCACTATTCAGAGTGCCTGCCATTAAAGCTTTTCTGGAGGGACTCAAACGAGTGATCCCTCCCAGACACCCACCTTCACCAGTCTGGAACCTGAATGTGGTCCTCACCAGACTGATGGGACCACCTTTTGAACCTCTACACTCTTGTGAGATTCAATTTCTTACCTGGAAAGTTGCTTTCCTAGTAGCCATTAGCCATTAGTGAACTCCAGGCACTAACCATTCAAGAGCCATTCATACAGGTCCACGCAAATAGAGTTGTGCTACGCACCAACCCTACATTCATGCCTAAGGTGATTTCGCAGTTCCACATGAACCAAACCATAGAACTGCCTGTTTTCTATCCTAATCCGGAAAATGTCGCAGAGAGATCTCTACACACATTAGACGTCAAGAGAGCTCTTATGTACTATATAGACATTACAAAGGATTTCAGGAAAACAAAACAACTGTTAGTTGCCTTTTCTCCACAGCACAAAGGCAACCCCATTTCCAAAGCAGGAATAGCCAGATGGATAGTTAAGTGTATACAGATTTGCTACGCAAAGGCTAAACGCACACTAACCATTCCTCCAAGAGCACACTCCACATGTACGTTAGGAGCATCCATGGCTTTCCTGGGGAATATTCCTTTAGAAGAGATATGTAAAGCAGCCACATGGTCCACTACACATACATTTACGAAACACTACTGCGTAGATGTACATTCAAGACAGCAGGCAGCTGTAGGACAGGCTGTTCTCAAAACTCTTTTTCAGACTGCTGCAGCTGGCACGGGCAGCCGCCGCTAACAAGAGGGACTGCTATATAATCTATGCACAGATATGAATTCAGCAGCCCACATGCCTCGAACCGAATATGCTACTTACCAGTATGCATCTGTTCTTGGCATGTAGGGCTGCTGACATTCATATCGCCCCCCCCTCCTCCCCGGCGCCTGTAGCAGCTGTAGCAGTCAGAATTACTATGTAGCATGGATAATCACTCACTCTATTACACTCCATCTCTGCCACAATGGCGAAAAACAATCTGAGGATGGAGAGGATGCCCATGCGCACTGTAGTCCAGGGGAGGAGCCACCTATCTTGTGATACTTCGAAGACTCTTCCAGGACAACAATGTGCAATCATCCGGACCCAACACTAGGCGGTGATCTATGCACAGATATGAATGTCAGCAGCCCTACATGCCTAGAACAGATGCATACTGGTAAGTAGCATATTCGTCACTCAACCCCTGCCGCGATTTAAAAAGGACGTTAAACACTGGCGCACGTTGCCGTTGACACTGCTGGGACGCGCAGCACTTTTTAAAATGGTGGCCCTCCCACGATTTTTGTACGCATTACAGAATACGCCGTTCCCTATCCCTTCGACCTATTTCGGAGCAATTAATGCGGAAGTCACAACGCTACTTTGGGACGGTAAAACGCCTCGAATAGCGCTCCAAAAAATTAAGGGTTGGTACGATGGTGGGATCGCCCTGCCGGATGTCGAGGCATATTACTGGGCTTCCCAGATGGTCGCGATTAATCACTGGCTACACGTTCCACAGGACGACCCAGCGTTTAGACTTGATAGGCATCTCCTAGAACCGGCGGGGATAATGAATGCCCTATACAATAAGAAGAAACACACGATCATAGGTCTGACATTACACACAGTACGTATATGGTTTGATGCTCAGCGAGCACTTGGCAGGGAAGGAGTGGTCACGAAGGCTATGCCGCTGTGGGATACGAAAAAACTGGGGATGCTAGGCAATATGAAGGGGTTCCGTAACTGGGACTCATAAGGAATTTCAACGGTTGGGGACCTATGGCAGAGGGGCGGGGTGTTCACCTTCACTCACAAGACACATACGGCCTGGCAGAGACAGAGAGGTTTAGATATATGCAGATTACACACGCATTGCAGTCCCTGATACTGCCAGACACGAACCCGGAGGACTCCTCCTCGCTGGTGGATAGACTCCTAACAGATCACCTCCAGAAAAAAGCGATATCGCTGACATTCAAGAAAATAGTGAACAACCGAGCAGACCCCACAGGGACCCTGAAGACTAGGTGGGAATGTGAGGTAGGAGATATCGACAAGGCAGAATGTAGAGAGGCGCTGGCTTCCCCTAGAGACGCTGCTATTACATCAAGGCTCCGGCTTGTGCAGCTAAAAATACTGCACCGTACATACTATACTAGGGCGCTTCTACACAAAATAGGACGGGCGGATTTGCCGCTCTGTCTTGGGGAATGTGGGGAAACGGGATCCTTCGATCATACTATCTGGAGTTGCCCCGTGATTCTGAGATATTGGATGGCGGTCATGAGGACACTCAAGTTACGCAAATCACTGTATTGCCAAGCCCACAATGTTGCCTCCTTAACATATGGGACCCAACAAACGTAAACAAGATGACCCAGAACTGGGTGACTGTAGCCAAGAGGAATATAGCACATCGTTGAGGCTCAAAAGCTAGTCCCACTCTCGCTCAGTGGTGTAGGGATATGGACTTGGCCATGGTGGCAGAAAGGTCGGTGTATATCTATAGAGGCTGCCCACGAAAATGGGAGAAGATATGGGGAAAGTGGAACACGTACAGAGGTGACCTTTGTGAACCCCCGCATTCTGATTCTGACTCAGATGAAAGTATGTGATGGTATTATAATAGGTGGCCCCCTAAATATGGCCGCGAATGGGTGGGTTGGGTTGAGAGGGAAGAGAATGGGTATGCTCTTTAATATGTCTGTGGCAGGCAATGTGGTCTTGATGATTATGATTTTACCAACGAAGAATGTCATGCTGTCGTTGAAATGTTCTACAATATGTCTTAATAAAATTGTTTAAAAAAAAAACCTGCAAGTACGCAAAACTGCAGAACAACCACTGTCGAAACCGCAAAAAGGAATCAAAAGCTTTACACTAGATTAAAAAGGAGAAAAAAACATTACAATCACATATGCAAATAATGTACCAGCCACCTGCCAAGCTAAGGGGTAGATGGGCCTAAGAGTATAAATTAAATATTCACCCCCATAAAAGGCGAGCAACTCTTGCCATTAAGGCCACCCCAAAACAAAAATTTTAAAAACTCTGGTGTCTAGTGGCTTCTGCTCACCTTTGGGGCAGATGGGCCTAAAAACATACTGCTACTCTGCAACCCTAAGAGGGCAGAAATGGTCATAATCATCCTGCCATAAAGGGGAGAAACCCTTGTCCAAGGGGCGGCTCCCCAACATTAAAAAAAAAAAACCGTGGTGGACTACTGGCCCTACAAAAAAAAAGTTATTTCGACATCCGGCGGTCTGTGGGAAAAGGTAGCCGCCTGAAACTTGGTGGAGGTCAGGACTACGTTTCCCACAATGCACATTACCATCTACTTTTTGGCGATCCCTTGGAGGGCCGCCCGATGGCCAGTGATTCTTTGGTTCCAATACTTTTTTACCTGTGTTGTGCAGGGTACTAGTGCCACTAGTCCAGGGGAGTCTGCAGTTGCCTCTGGCTCTCAAAGGGGTTTTTCTGTCTAGGGGACCCGATCTTTGGTGCAGGATGAGACCCAGTTGTGCAGTTCCAGGAAGTTTGCCACAGGTGCAGAGCATCCTGCCTTTACTTTGTGCAGATCCTATTGTTCCAGACAGGGGTCTCCTCTTTGTCATGTGTTGTAAGTCATATACGAACTGACATTGTGGTGTCAGGGGTAGCCTTTATATCCTAGAATTAAGGGCGTTAGGGGTGTGGTTGCAAGTGGCCAATAGGCTACTACCGTCAGCGGCTAGTCTACCTTGAGGTGAACACATCAGGGTGTCCCCTTTTCTACCCAGAATCCTCTATTCTACCACTTTTAAAATGGCAGATGTCTTCCTCAGCTTTACAGACCAGGTAGCCCACCCTAGAGATGTGGCTAGCCTTCTGGTGGTGTATACCTCCTGAATACCCTAATTTTCCCACCGACCCAGGTGCAAATGTTCCTGGGGCAGGGGAAAAGCTGTTTTCTCCTTTGGGATGTAGCCTGGTTTCCTTTCAAAGGCGGTGAAGGCTTTGACACTCACTGCCTTGATGTGTCACTTCACTAGCCATCCTGTCAAGGAGGGAGGTGTGACCTACTTCCTGTCCAGGCCATTATTTCCTACTCCTGGTAGAGTTCACACCTCCTGTTAGAGGGGTCCAATTACTCTCTTGGCAGCAGCTGTGGGCTGGCAACCAAAGCACAGGAAAGGCTGGGTCAACCAGGTGGACAACCTTTGAGGTAGCCACCTGGGTGTGTAGGAGAGTAGGGTCTGCTTCCTATGGTCACCCCCACTTTTTGCTGTGATTTTCTGGTTTTTCGACTTTAGTGTCGCTGTGGGCCTGCTAATCAGACCCACAGCCCAGCTGTTCTCGCTCTAAATTGATACCATTTGCTTTAGGTACATACCAGATTGGGTATTGGGTCACCTTTTGTGAGCCTCTGTATAGTATACCATAGGTACCCAGGGCATAGGTGCATCCAAAGCCTACCTGGGGCTGCAGCATGTATTATGCCACCCCTGGTTGTCCCTCCAAACTCACACCACAGGCTGATCACTCAGCTTGGGTAAGGTGGTGTATTCACCCCTTACTTAGATATAGTATATATCTACCTTATATATATAGACAAATATGCACCTTTAAGTCACTCCTATGGTAGGCCACGACAATCCTGGAGGCAGAGTGCTTGGTTTTATGTGAGAGGGTGCCCTAGCATGAGCTGAGCCCCTCTGCAGCTTTCGGAACCATCTCCTTATAGCTGTTCTATGATGTAGCCATACCATATACTCTTAAGTGCATTATCCTCGCGGTTAATGCTAACTTTGGTTTGGCTTTATCAAAGCATGCCTTGTCAGGTGCCAAACACTTTGGAATACTACCCCCCCCCCCCACCCCCCGCCAATTCCGGAGGCGGGGGTAGCATTCCGCCCTTCTAAAGGGAAAAGACTTGTATGTTACTGCTTTACCTGGTTAAAGTTAAACAGAGCCCCAGCATCACAACACAAAATGAATGCTGCTGCCACAGACACGAGTCTGGCCTCCTGCTGCTGGACGAAACTCCGGCAGGGGAGGCCTGGACAATTGGTTTCCTATCAGACAGGCAGATGTGTCTAGGGACAGGGAGCGCTGCATCAGCAGAGGCTTTTTGAGACACTGTCTGGCGCACACAAGGTGCTCCATGCATAGCCTGGTTCAAACCAGTTGCTGGGGCACTCCAGCCCCAGCTCTGGCACAAAACTGGACAAAGGGAAAGGGGTGTAACCAACCCCCTTCCCTGGTCCACCCATAGGAGGGACCTAGGCAGGTAATCTAGCCCCTCAGCTTAGTATAGGTATAGGAGATGTGTCCCCAGGACTTTAGATTATCCTGGAAAGAAACTTTGATAAAGAACTCTTGGACCTTCGACATTCTATTCTGACTAGAAGACAGAAGACATCTCCCTTGTGGTCAAGGAGTGACAACCCTGTGCAAACAGGCACAACCAGTAACTTGCCGGTCTGCTTTGTCGACGCTCCCGCCGGAACCCGAAGACTCAGCGACACAGGAACTGGACTCTCAGACTTCTCTGACTCCGACCCACGTCCACAGCAAAGCTGTGACCCGTGGTGGACACGAGAGACGTGGGACCAGATACCCTGGACATCCTGCATTTTGCTAACAGCTCGACTACCGAGGTACCCTCGCAGTTGTGCATTGGGTTACGAGAAGCCCCAGACCCGACCGCCATTTGCACCGAAGCTCAGCCCTCCATACTCCACGAGTGCCGCGTGGGGCCCGCTCTTGCATTTCAGCTCAACGCGTCTTCCCGGTTCCTGGCCCCTTGGCTAGTGAGCCCCCTGGACTTTTCTTTTGAACGAAACTGCTTTCCTGGTTGCTCCACGCTTGCTCCAGCTTCCCTTCAAAGGAGAAGCGCCACAGACCTTGCTGGTCTGCAACAGAGTATATCTCGACATCCTGCATGGGTTGCGGTTGCCAAGGCTTGTTGGGTCCAATCTGTATACCGACAGCGCAGTCAACTAGATCCTTCGTGGGACAGCTCGAATCCAGCTCCTGGTCATCGTCGAAACCTCCTGGACCTCGTTGCTGAAGAGACAAACTCACCGTCTTCACCTTAGAGCATGCAACATCGCCTGGTTCCTTCCTGGTCACTGGCTAGTGACCCAGACTCTGTCCCATCTGCATTCAGGTTCTTCACATCACCGATCCACCCTTGGATCCACCCGGACACTTTTCCTCGCGTCGCCTGCAGCACTTCTTTGCAGCTCTCCATAGAAAACGACGATGAAACCAGACACCAAAAGGCACCTATGCACCCGGCTTCCTTGGGTGAGGCAACACGAGTACTCCGGTGCTCCCGTGGGTCTTGATTCTCGAAGTGTCCTAGTCTAAAGGGGTTTTACGTAGTCCATCCGGAAGTGTCCTTAAACGGTACTTTGTAACTTCTTTGTTTCCCATTATAAGTCAATGGTAACTCGCGACTGTGTTTAGACACTGCATGCGTCTCCCGCGGGCCTCCTACTTCCTAACCTTTGGTTGTTTAGTTTAGTCCCAGTGATTCTATAGGCCCTAGGCCTGCTGTCTAACTCTCACGTGGTTCTTATACCACCTCTTTAGTATATGTTTTGTGAGGCCCCTAGTGCATAACTGTAGTTGTGCAACTTATGGTATCTAATTGAGTAACTTGTGATGTACTTTTACCTCTGACCTCATAAAGAGTGCAGACGGGTTGTGTTTAGAATAAATACATATATATTTGATATATACCTTGTAATGTGTCCTTTCATTTGGTATTCATGGGATTATAATTGGTAAAACAGCTTGCTTCACATGCTCTCTGAAGTCTTAGCCTATGACTGCTGGTCCATGCTACCACAAGGATAGCTTGTCTATAAGGTTGACTTTACAACCACCATCAATAAGGGTCGATTAAACTGGTGCAAGGTGCCCACTAGAATAGTGGACATCATATGCCCGGCTAACTTCTCACTGGGTGCTTGTCACATCGTCTTCAACACCGGATTTATGTCCGGGATGATGAGCCACGTTGTTTGATAACAAGCATGACCTATTTCGGCAGTACCATAATGGTGCTGCCAACCTAGAGTTTGCCCGGGTGCCTGCCCATGTTGTCCTTTGGGCCGCCTATCACTTACAGTAATCTTTAACAGGAAAAGCCACTATAGGGGACATATAAGCTTGCTAATGTAATGTTCCCTGCCTCCTGGGCTCAGGAAGCCTTCCTTAGGGGTGACTGGCATATATTAAAAATAGTGCCATGACTTTGCCACACATGGTGAGGGCAAAGTTGAGTTCGAGCAGTTTGCACTGCTCCTGCAGTCTGCAATGGCAGACCTGCTATCAGTAGTTTACTTGGATCACTCCAGGTGGCACAAACAGTGCTTCAAGCTGTGAAGAATGCTTTGAAAATCTGGCCCTGAGTAATACTAGCACCATATACTAGGCACTTATAAGGGGATTAAAGTCCTTGCCAATTGGGGTTCCCAGTTTACACATGCCAGTTTTAGGGAGAGAACACTGGGGCAGCAGGCTGCAGTGCACTTTCAAAGTCTTAGCCATCAGCATTGGAGAAAAAAGTGGTGGTTGGGTGGTGGGGGTGCCGGGGGGAGGGGTTGTGTGTGAAATGACCATGCAAGAAGGGCACTTTCCTACAACCCTCCATTTTTAGGTCTCGGCGTCAACGCGCGGAAGCGCGTCTCCGCCGAGATCTTTTGTCAGCGACTATCATTCCCAGGAGACAGTCCTGGCCACGCGCATCCTTCCAGGCGATTTGTAACTGGAACGCGCGCTGTGGCCAGGCGCTGTCTCCTGGGAAGCGCAAGCACCACACACGCATGCGCATACACACACACACACACACACACACACACACACACACACGCGCCCATGCACGCACGCACATACATACATACAGAGACACCACCCCTGACTCATACACACACGCGCGCACACACACACGTGCACCGAGGCCCCCCTCCCCCGCCGTCACCGTCGCACACACGCACACCACCCCTGACTCATACACACACGCGCGCACACACACAAGTGCACCGAGCCCCCCCCCTCCCCCTCCCCCGCCGTCACCGTCGCACACATACATACACACACACACACGAGCATACACACACACAAGTGCACCAATCGCGCTCCAGCCTTTTGGAACTTACCTTACCTCAGCACGCGGCGCCCAACCTCCTGCTGGCGCGGCCCCGGGGCTCTACACCGCTCACAGGAGCCCCGGGCCGCGAGACGCTACGACTCCGCCTGCCTCCTCTTCCGGTGTGAACGTGGCCCCGCCCCCGTCACAGGCGACCGTGCCTGACTTCCGGGGCGGCCTCGGTACATTATGTAAAGTTTGTATTGTATGTTTTACATGGAAATCATAATTATAGTGTTTAAAAAAACGTAAGGCTCGTAAGTGATTGGCATGATAGATTGTTTATCAGGCACACTGGTTTACAAATTGGTTTCTAAACCAGACCGACAAATTGATGTTTGCTGGCCCTTTACTTCCCCCGAGATGTCTTCATTGCGATTCAGTTGTACGCGTGGGTGACTCGGCAAAGGCTGGTAGCAGCTGTGTTCTTCGTCTTCAGTTTCACTTGAAGTTATTCTTTTGACACTGGGACGATTCGTGGACGGTGTGTCATGCAGACGGCGTGTTTGTGTGTCTTTCTGCAAGTGTCTTCGTGTGTTGACAGGTGTATAAATGCGGCTGATGCGTTCTTACAGATAGAGCGACATTATTCTCTATTAGTTCTAACTCAATACGTTTTCATTCGGTTTGTGTTGTACACGCATGCATATGTAGGCGCTTTCATGAAGAATAAGAAGAATCAGTCAAAAAAATATTTGCCCAAGATCACACAGTTTAGTTAAACAGGAAGCAGCGATCAATGCAGGTTTTCTGGTTTTACTTTGCACAAATTAGGTACCAAAAAGTTGTCTGTCTCTCATTTGTACCTCATATGTTAATGCTTCGTTTACCTTTTTCTGGCTGAGGGTAGAGCGAGCATGGCTGGCAGAAGCCACATGAAAGTGCAGCTTGATATAGGCTCGAGGCTCCAACAGGACCTCGAGCTTGACCCTGTGCCATGCTTCAGACTCAAGCTTCCAGTGGCTCACCCACCTCTACTCAAAATAACGGACATTTACTATTTTTGTATGTGTCCCAGTACTAAACCTTAGTAGTTTTTGCAGGAGTTGGGCAAGCAGACGAATATATAGGGAGACGCGAGCAGAGCCTAGCCAAGGTTCTGGCTAGCTAGGCACTTAAAGCCGTGGTGGTGAGTGCAGAGTGGTGGTGAGTGCAGAGTGGTGGTGAGTGCAGAGTGGTGGTGAGTGCAGAGTGGTGGTGAGTGCAGAGTGGTGGTGAGTGCAGAGTGGTGGTGAGTGCAGAGTGGTGGTGAGTGCAGAGTGGTGGTGAGTGCAGAGTGGTGGTGAGTGCAGAGTGGTGGTGAGTGCAGAGTGGTGGGTGGTGCAGAGTGGTGGGTGGTGCAGAGTGGTGAGTGGTGCAGAGTGGTGAGTGGTGCAGAGTGGTGAGTGGTGCAGAGTGGTGAGTGGTGCAGAGTGGTGAGTGAGTGCAGAGTGGTGAGTGAGTGCAGAGTGGTGAGTGAGTGCAGAGTGGTGAGTGAGTGCAGAGTGGTGAGTGAGTGCAGAGTGGTGAGTGAGTGCAGAGTGGTGAGTGAGTGCAGAGTGGTGGGTGAGTGCAGAGTGGTGGGTGAGTGCAGAGTGGTGGGTGAGTGCAGAGTGGTGGGTGAGTGCAGAGTGGTGGGTGAGTGCAGAGTGGTGGGTGAGTGCAGAGTGGTGGGTGAGTGCAGAGTGGTGGGTGAGTGCAGAGTGGTGGGTGAGTGCAGAGTGGTGGGTGAGTGCAGAGTGGTGGGTGAGTGCAGAGTGGTGGGTGAGTGCAGAGTGGTGAGGGCAGAGTTTTATTTTTGATTTAAAGAAAAAAAATGTCATGAGCAATGCCAATAGCTCTACCTTTAATGATGCCGAGACCATTGCATTGCAAATGCTTGTTGTACTTTGCATACAGCCAAGTCTCTATTCAGTTTTTCGGTTAACTCCATGAGGGTTAAGGCAACACAACTGACATTAACTTGGAGTGGCCTTGGATTTGGAGTCTAGGCAGCGACCTGGAGTAGTGGTTCTTAATCTGTGGACCGTGGATCCCTTCAGGTCTTCTACGCCTGCTCAAGGGGTCTGTGACATTAGACAATAAAAAACTTTCCAGTAGACGTGAAGTAAAGTTTCAAACCTATCAAGGCCATGGAGGCAAAGATTATGCTGTACTATCTTTATTTCAATTTTCAGCAGTCTTAAACAACAAGCAAAAACGATCTTTCGCAGCATGCACCGGAAAGTTCAATGGGGATCATCCAATCAGCAGTCCAGGATTCCCACAAAGGTATGCTTTTCCACCTCCTCTTTCTTGACTGCGACAGGTTGTCATCATCATTATCCCCTTTTTGATTTTAGATCCTTTCGAATCTGAAAAAATCCGGTCCCCCACCCATGAATCGTAGTCTTTTAAATTTCTGACCAAAGGCACCGTACTATAAGACAATAGCAACCATGCAAAAGGAAAATAATAAACGTTAATACAAAATCATGCCTCACCATGACAAACTCAAGAGCAGTAGTGAATAACGGGGAAGAAACATATGAATAGATACTTATACCTTACAAACAGCGGACATCATATAGCCACCAGAGAGAAGTCCATGCCCTCAGCCGCCTCCTTGGGGGAGAAACAAGGAGCCCCAGAAACCTTGAGTTGGAGTAATCCTCACCTTTGTGTCCTTAACAGAATTAGAACTTTCCTTCATGTGTACTAGGACATTTTTCATTTTGTCAGGACTGGAGTTGAGGATTATGCTAGTTCAAAGCATGTCCACCACTAAAGACTCCATATCCACGACTGGTCTAAAATAGAAACGTTGCAACTTAGAAAACCAGTCTTCTGCGTTAACAATGCCTGGCAGGCGAGCCCCGAGGAAAAAGCCTTTGAGGCCGTTGCCCCTCTGACAGAATGGGTTCCGAACTGCAAGACATCAACACCGCTTCTTGCATAATTCAGCGAGCAATGGCGGGAGGAGTTACCACCTTGAAAGGTTTCCTGAGGGAAATCAGCACCTGGCGTTCACCGCATGGGCGTGGTTCTTCCGTCCTATTCTCATAAGCTCGAAGGCACCACACACCACACAATTTAATAGCCTTGTCTAAAGCTGGCTAAGAGACTAGTCTAGAATTAGTCTTCATTCGATGGGAGATATGGAAGGTGACCCGTTGAGAGGTAAAAACGTGTCCCGAAATTTCCAAGGCTTTCACATCCGACACTTGCCTACAACACACCAGGCATAAAAGCATGGCAACTTTCACTGACAAATCCTTATGTGACAAATACTTATTCGGCTGCCAAGACTTGAAAAGGTTTAGAACCTTGTTTACATCCCAGAAGTTTGAATACGGAGGCTCCAGAAAGAGAGTTAGACGTAGGCCTCTCATCAACTTGCACACCATCTGGGTTTTCCTACAGGGTCCTCTTGGATGGGGAAAATGACCTGCTGAAATAGGTGACCGGTAAGAGTTGATCGTATGGTAGGCCAAACCCTGGGAGGCCAGAGATACCAAGACATTCAGCACAGGGACCACTTTACACCACATGGGATCTTTATTGTTCCTAGAGCACCAACAGACCCATCTGTATCATGCGGACCGGTTATGTTTGTGCCATCCGCTCAGACTGATGCAAGCATTCGTTCAGCCTCTCTTAAAAGGCCGAGAACTCTCCAGCATTGCTGGAAATCTGCCAAACCATGAGGGACATGCAGCCTTGGAGGACTTTCAGGTGATGATTGCCCAGAGGATCCAGAAGAAGATCGGGGTAGAAGGATTGGAGAATCCCAGGAGAGTTCCAGAAGAACTGGAAGCAACACTTGAGACCTCCAAAGCGGCATGATGAGCACCAGCCTAGCCCCTTGTATGTGCACGAGCAAACAATCTCCCGATCATGGCGAAGGGGGGAAAAAAAATACTCCGTCTCCAAGTACCAGTCCTGAAGAAAAGCATCTGTGGCAGTCGCCATAGGGATCATTCTTGGAGCTGAAATATCTGGGAAGCTGGTGGTCTAACCGAGAGGCAAACAGGTCTTCTGAGAAAGGACCCCAAATAAAAACCAATCTCTGGAATACAGTCGGATTCAACTCCCACAGGCTCATGTCCAACCAATCCTTGGAGCACTAATCTGCCACCTAGTATCCTCCTGGAAGGTACTCTGCCATCACCAAGATGTTGTCAGAAAGGCAGACGGTCCAAAACTCCTTGGCGAGTTACACCAGACCTTTTGACTCTGTACCTCCCAAGTGGTTGATGTATTTCACTGCTGACACATTGTCCATCTTGAGAAGGACACATCAGGCGACCCTGTTCTTAGTCAAATATTTGATCGGAAAGGATCGGCCATCAACTCCAAGCAGTTGATATGGAGCTGCCATTCTTCTGCAGACCACTTTCCTCCTGTAAAAGAGTCCCAGCAACGGGCTCCTCAGCCCAACTTGCTTGCATCGGGCTCCATCACGAAGGCCGTGTCAGAACTGATTGTTCCATGCCTCCATGTGGTCGAGCCACCATCTCCTCTTCTCCTTGACCTCGTCGAGGATCGGAATTATTTCTGAATACTGTAAACCCCGGCAGAGGTGGAAGGCCTTGAGGTGCTGAAGGGCCATGTTATGAGGAGAATCTGGGAAGATCACCTGGATAGACAAGGAGAGGAAACCCACAATCTGGGCCACTTGTTGGAGAGAGGTTATGGATCTGGACAACATTTCTGCAACTTAAAAAAAAAATGTATTTGTTTTTTGGTTCATTTACAGCCACACAGAACTTCTTAGATGACATTAGCAAATCAAGCAATATACCGTCAAGGCATACATTAATACAGAATATTCATCACGCAGTGTCATAATATTCAGTACGTCTACGCATCTCCAATTCCCCCATAGAGGGGACACCAATATCTCCACAGTACTTATTCCATATTGACCACTTTCGATCCCACTTTTTAGAGCACACCCTAGCCACATAAACTTCAGTTTCTGCCACCATGCACCTGTCTAGCTCTTTTGCCCATCTGGTAATGGGTGGCTGGTTTGATTACCCCCCCCCCCCCCCCTCCTCCAGCCTCTTGCCAGTTCTCGTTTACCCAACATGTATCCCAGTGTTGCAAATTATTGTTCGCTTTCCGTAAGAGCAGTCGCCTCCCATATGTTCAGCAGTCCCAGTTGTTGAGTCAACACTACCTTCTTACTCAAGGCTGTCTGCATTTGCTCTGACGCTCCCTCCCAGAGGATATGTATCTTTGGGCAGTTTCACAGATTATGATAAAAGGTTGCCTGCTGTCCACATCCCCTCAGACATAAATCGTCCGGTCTGGAGCCTATTTTTGCCAAGGCCTTCCCTGTCATGTACGATTGGAAGAGTATCCTAAGCTGTGTGAGCCTGAATTTCAGAGTGATAGGTGCCTCCAGAGGGGACATAAGGGCCGTCTGCCAGTTCTCATCACTTATTGGGCCTAAGTCGTCCTGCCACCTCTCCCTAAGCTTTGGAAAGGTGCCCTGTAGATTATTACACAGCTTTTTATATGTGTGAGATATCGCTTTGGAACTCAAAGGCCCATCTAACAGCCGGTCTTCCAATGGGGACGAGTCTGGTATATCTTCAAGGGACGGAAAATCCGCCAGGATCGCGTGCCTAATTTGAAAGTATCTGTGCATTTCTCCCTGAGCCAGGTGATATTGGCTCTGAAGCTCCCCAAATGTGTGTAGAGTCCCCTTCTTATCCAGGTCTTTAACTTCCGAAATACCTATGAGGTCTCATTTATCAAACCCAGGCTGATAGCACAACATACCCAATTTCAGTGCAGACCACAGCGGCGCTATCTTTGAGAGGACGCCCGCCCATCCCAAGTGTGAATGTGCAACACGCCAGATTTGTAGTGTGTGGTTGGTAGGTCTGAAGAATTTCTGTTTGTTCATCCTATCACTAGTATATAAGGCCCGCCAGATAGCCGGAGCGATCAGTCTGGTAACGGTCGAGAGCATATGCTGGGTCGTCGGGGTAATGATATATCCAATGATTAACAGTCACCAATTGTGCCACCCAGTAGTAAAGTTGCAGGTCATGCAACGCATTACCTCCATCGTACCAGCGTTTTGTAAGTTTCTTCAGTGCCACCCTAGGGGCCTTCCCATCCCACGGCAATGTACGGATTTCCCCCTCTACTGCTCTAAAATACGAGTCAGGAAATCTGTGTGGGCAATTCTGGAAAATGTGGAGGAAACGAGGAAGGGCCCCCAAGGGGGTGGGGGGGGGTAAATTAGAACTGTAAAAACTAGCTGGATCCAAAGTGATATAAATCCCCAAATATCGAAACCCCTCCTCTGCCACTGCTATGGTGTAACCAGTGGGAAGCCGGGGAACTTGACCATGCAGCATAAACAAGACTGATTTGTGCCAGTTGATCGCATACCCGGAATATTTACCAAAATTCGTGAAGATGTTGAGTACCACACTGATTGATTTGTACGGGGATGCTAAATACAGCAATATGTTGCCCGCATATAAAGATATACGATCCTCTACATCAGCGCCCAGTGCATCCCTGGCACCATCACATCTCGGCACACCCAGGCCCGAGGGGCTCCAGTAAAAGGGAGAATAGCAGCAGGGATAGCGGGCATCCCTGTCTAGTGCCCCTACGTAACCCAATTGTCCGGGACGTGTAGTCGTTAACCCTCACCTGCCCCCGGACATCAGTGTATAACCGCTTTACCCAGGCTATACATTTAGGGCCCAATCTCACCCTTTCCAGGACCTCAAATAAATAAGGCCATTCTATGGAATCAAAGGCCACTGAGGCATCAAGACACAGCACTGCAGCATCTTCCTCAATGTTTTCCCTTCTAGCCATCACGTTGTGTAGACGCCGGATATTGAGGGCCGTGTTTCTCCCTGGCATAAACCCAGACTGGTTCGGGTGGATCAGTGATGTGATAAGTCACTAACCTGTTAGCCAGGACCTTCGCCAAAACCTTTGCCCCTACATTTATCAGCGAGATAGAACTGTAGGAGCTGCAACTATCTGCCGGTTTACCTGGCTTGACGATTACCATGATGGTAGCTAACCGTTGGTCCACTGGTAGCCGACCCACCTCCAAGCTTTCCTCATACATAACCCTTAGGTGTGGCACAGTTAAAGAGGCATTGGCTTTCAAAAACTCAACCGGTACACCATTTGGCCTCATCGCTTTCCCAGGTTTAATCTGCCCTATGGCCTTTCTTATTTCCTCATTCGTGAAATCACCGTCTAAGGTCTCCCTCTCCAGGTCTGAGAGGGTCAGTATGTCACTATCTCGGAGAAGCTGACTTGAATCTTCAGCCGTGTAGTTGGTAGAGTGGGGGGTACACCCTTTCCAGATGGTTGGCGATCTCCTCCGCTATTTCCCGCGAATGCGTCACAAAACCACCTCCTGACGTTGTCAATTTATGTACCCATCTCATTCCCTGCTCTCGCCTCTCTAAACACACTAGTGTCCTGCCTGCTCTATCTCCCATCTCATATATTCTATGCTGGGTGCTGCGATACTTAGCCAATATGTGTTCCCTAGTTTTTATCTGATATTCGTCCTGCTTTAGCAGAAGCCTATGGCTAGTGTCTGAGGGATCCTGTGCATGTTCCTGCTCTGCTTCAAGGAGGTCTGCTTCTGTCTGGACCAGAAGTTCAAGCTTCTTGGCAATGTATACTGACTTTAAAGATAAAGCTTGCCCTTTCTAGACCATCTTGTATGCTTCCCAGAGTGTGTGTGCAGATTCAACCGAACCCACGTTTTCAGTGAAATAATTCTGTTTGAGTACGGAGTTCCTCCCTAATGTCTGGATGTGTAGGCGCCATGGATTGATAACAATGGTGGTGCGCATCTGCTGCTACCAGTGTGTGCACTCTACCCAGTCTGGGGAATGACCCGTTATACCCCTTTGCAAAACTCGAGACTGGGCAAAATACCCTATGGAGGACAAGTGCGTAAGAAAGTAGTCAATACGCGACAAGCTCTGATGCACATTAGAGAAGTATGTGAATAAGTTCCCGGTGGATTGAAGCGCTCGGCCTATCAGTCAGCTATTAGCCCATTAGATGTCACTTTGGAACTCGGCAGATGACGATCCACTGTGTCATCTAAAGTCATATTATAGTCCCCACCCATGATTAATGTACCTTCCCGGAGTCCCTTCAGCCTACTACCAAGGTCCTCCAACGCTGATTTACCTAGGGCGGGTGGTAAATAAACTGAGTATATTTATATCCCTTCAATCCCACTGGGCCTCCACCCCTGCAAACCTGCCCCCGGATCCGCCCATGTCTTGTTAACTATGTATTACCTCGCGGTCTCGCAGGTCTCTCTTTACCGCCTGCGACGCTGGGCCTGGACCTTGGACGTAGAGTCAGGAAAGAAGACCACCTCGTAGTTATCTATTTTCAGTGGGGGATTTGATATTGCGGTCTGCAGGATAATGTCTCTATCTCGATAATTGAACACACGGGCTATAAGGGGCCTCGGGGGTGCTCCCGGCTTCGGTCTCCCTCCTGGCTCTCTGTGGAAAAATAGCTGGACAAAGTCTTGGGCTTGAGATGCTTCGTAATGAAATCCTCTACATAAAGGTCTGCTGCTGGCCCCTCACGGGATAGGTGACTCCTCCTTAGGATGATACTGCGCATGGGCATCGGCTCCATCCTCGGCTTCACTCTGCACCCTCCGCAGTATCAGCGAGTCTTCCACCATGCGCAGGGTATCGCTGGAACCCCCGGGCGTCCTTCCTCGAACATCCTTTACGGCATGGTGACCCTGTAAAGCCCTTATCCAGAAACATCCGCGATTGTGGACCTGGTGCAAGCGGAGAGGAACCGAAACCGAGGAACTTCGCCTCCCCTACTATATTGGGGACGAACTCAGAATCCTTAATAATGGGTGGGTCCCTCCCTAGATACATCGATTAAACTTGGGACGGCGGTTGATTGCGCCCCTATATCTCCTCAATTACTGTGTCCTAAAAGAATTAAAACTACTGGCCACTTCGCCAGTCTCTGTGAAAGCCAAATCCACATTTTGGTGTCATACGTAACAAGCATTTGCAATGCAATAGGTCTTGCATTATAAAAGTTTGAGCTGTTGGCATTGCTAATAATAAAGCAACACTAGCAGCTCAAAGATTTAGTAATGTGAGACCTATTGCATTGCAGTTTTTATTTTTTATGTAGCACAAACTTGAGTGAAAGGTGTGTATTTATGTTGCATTGAGTACAGTGTAATTATGTTGTGTTATTATGTGGCACAGAGTGGCACAGAGTGGTATTGTGTGGAGTGTATTTATCTTGCATTAAGTAGAGTAATTATATGACATGCAATTATGTAGTACTGATGGTATGTGGAGTGTATTTATGTTGTATTATACAGTGTAGTTATGTGATGTGTAATTATGTGGTACTGAGTGGTATTATGTGGAGTGTAGTTGTGTACTCTACTCAGTGCAACATAAATACACCCCTCATACCACTCAGTACCATACAATTACAAACCACATATTTACACACTAATCAATGCAACATACTCTCCACATCATAACACTCCATGCCAAATAATTACACAACAAATATTTACAACACATATTTACACTTTACTCAATACAACATAACTACACAACATAATACTGATCCGTACCACATATGCCTGTTTTACGTACTGTGATCAGTTTCAGGAATTGTGGCTGATTTGAAGAACTGTGGTCTGTTGTATGTTGTGCAGTTGGCTTGAGGCAGTCAGGTGCTAGTGTTGCATTATTATTAGCAATGCTAAATGAGACAGACGAAAATAACGAAAAGGCAGAAATAGGCACTAATAAGATGCTGGTAGAGGGGGCAGCGAGAGGTGGCAAAGTATTATAGGAAAAAGATAACTAGAAAAATAACTCCAAACCGCCGTGCGCGAGCACAGGTGATGCTGCATGAAGGAGAAGTTTACTATATTGGTCCTGAAGAAGGTGGTTGTAAACCGATTTAACCGCCGAAACGCGCCGACGCTTGGTTAACAGTTAAATAAGGAAGGGTCAACATTAGTGAGGGCATTGGTCATTAAATCCAGCCTTATGTTGCACTACATGATTTCTTGATTAACACTTCCAAGACAGATTAAATTGTCTTTTTGTTGATCTTCTCCAATTGAATTGTAAAGATTTCATATTATGTATTGTACTGTTTTTTAAATTATGTACTTAATCCACATGTGGTGGAATGTATTTTTAATGTTTTATCCTAATTTTATAATAAAACAGGCCGTTGTTTTTGTATATATATGTTTGGAATTATCACTTTTTTTCTTTTCAAATGTTTCATGTATGAATGTGATAGTCTCCAATATTGATTGGAGTAGACTTTGCTGCACAAGGTGTGCTTTGATAATTAATAACCAAAAGGGAAAAACTCTGTTTTTACTACAAGTAATCTAGTGCTCCATTTCCTCTTGGTGAATATAGAGCCGCTCTCATTTATTTGGGACTGTTCTCCCTTATCTCCAAAGTCCATAGAGGAGGGGGAGCTCTCCGGGGAAGTCACTTAAGGCAGCAGGGAGTCTCCTGACTGCCACTCTCCTAATTCTCCTGTCACCCATATCAATGCACCCCCATCATCTGCTCTGGCGCATCACCTCTCTCTGCGGTTGTACAGACCTCCAAATGCTTCATCACCAGTGCCTGCATCTCTCTAGGTCGTATTGGCTTGCCTGTGTGCATAGATTCCACAGCAAATTGCTGTTCATCCTTCAAGGTAGTTTTTAACAAATCTGCAATCGTTGGTCTGGCCCTAGCGGTGCCGGCATTTGAAGTACTCTGAGCCTGTGACTTGCTGCATGCCTTAACCGCTTGTATCAGTGCAGAAACCCCATAGACCAGAAGTTTCTGCTTCAATTAGGTGAAGTCTTGCAAGCTTCTGCACTCCATACCACTGCCATTGACCATCGCTGCCTCACACTCTTGTCCATTGTCCTTCAGACCAGCTTCTGCCCGCCTCTCCTACAAAAGCTTCTGAACTTGCGTCAGCCACCTGATTCTGCAAATGCCAAAAGGTACAAATTAGACGAGCATATAGAGAGCAGCCTGCCTCTTCCCTTCAGCCGGCAAAGCAACCTCCTGATGGCACAGACCCATTTCACCCTCCGCCCAGGCTACTGTGGTTCATCCTAGGGCCTCTTAGCTCCTTGATCACAGAGGGCCGGCATAAGCAGGAAGAGGGGCTCTTGTCAGTGAATCACATGACTGCCACCTAGCTGTTCCTCTCACTAAGCCACCATCCACCTCTCTATAATTTAGGGGTTCAGTGCTGAAAATGTTTACACCTTTAAAAAGGCAGGGTTATCGGGGTTGGTTCTTAGCACAGCCAAAAAAAAGTTAAAGGAGACTGGATCCACTGAGGATTTAACACCTCACCCTAATCTACAGGTGCCATGCCTAAGTGACTGTCTGTTTGACTTATTCAAAAAGAAGACTGGATTCAAGCTAGCCTGGCTGATGAGGGGTGTTACCCCGAAACCGATCCCTGGATACTTGTTTCCTATCCAGGGTAGACTTGGCTTGGCAGTTCAAGCTGGCCTGTTCCCACGAGGAACAGGATCAAGACTGATTTACATATGGCTGGGTCTGAACTTGGGTGGCAAAGTGAGCTTAAGATTGATGATGAATTCAACCAATATCTTTGACTGAGTGTGTGAAAAATTTCAGTATTCCGTACATCACCTTATGTTTGCTTGGTCTGTTTGACTTAGGCACCGTGATAGAATTTTTTTTTAATACACAATGTTAAAATAATATTGAGAACATGTCCAGCATATATACATACGTCTAGTATCTATATTTGTTAATCCTACTATAGAACCACTACCGTTTTTTCAAAATTTGTAAATACCAGCTGAAAGATTTTTGTCGGCTTGATATCAGGAAATCTCTACTTTATTTACTTTTAAAGGACAAGTGTTTTCAGGAAGACTGATAACCTCTTTTTACCATTTCTTATCTCAAGTGGTACCTCTACCACCTAGAGATACTAAACTACATTCAAGTAAATTCTTAATTAGCTCACAAGCTATTCCGTGTAAGTCCAAAAGTGCTTCATTGGAATCACGATTCACAGGAGCCACATGGTCACGGTGTTCGCCTACTACAAATTTCCGGTCAGAAATGATAATAGTTACACTTTGAAAAAGAAACCAATTATCCGAATAACTGCAGGATAACACTGTAGATTAACACATAACTCTAGCCTCTGTAGTGGTGAGGAAGAGTAATGAAAGAGGTTCTTGATTATAATAGATCCAATTCCTTTTAATAGCTTACTCTGAAGAAATATAATGGGAAAATATGACCTGAAAATTGCATCAAAGGTGCGGGGTATTTCTGGTTTTATATAGTGATCATTGCGATCTATATGAACTAGATATGATTGGCACCCAAGTCTGATAGATACCCAAAGTTTTTATTTTTTTATTTATTTTATAAAGTACATGCTTTTTTTCTTAGCCCAGTCACAAGCTAGTACGTTTATCAGTTGAATCTACTAGATGTTAATCTATCGATCTAGGGTTAAGAACTGCTGCACATTTATGGTTAAGAACTGTGCAAAAATGATGCTCAGTAAAAGATCAATTTACCAGAAAAAAAAGCTATGCTTCTTGAACATTGGAACTGCACTGTGGTTTCCTGATGGTATGAAGATTTATCCTTCAGCTTTGGGCGTGGGATATATTCGTGTTTGTGATTTGCTTCTTGGCAAATAGGGAATTACTCCAGGAGTCTCATTTATTCATAGTTGCTGGGTGTAACTTATCAGCCACAAGGTCCTCTTTCTCCGATAGTGTTTTTTCGTGTGTGATCCTGTATTAAATATAATATTGCTCGTAGGCCAAAGGGTTAGTCCTTTCTCCCATGACTCTTGTTTGACAGTGAGTTAAAAATAGTTTTCAAAACTAAGCTTTTGCTATCGATCACTGTACCTAAAACTCTAATGCTCGGTATGAAAAGAATGACTTGTATAAACTGCCTCAGAATTTAACCTAAATCTAAAACATCATTCAATCAAGTTCCTTGTTGTACTGCGGCTAAAGATCTGGAACACTCTTGAGCGGAGGCTAAGTAGACACTATAGCAAATAAATAAAATCTGCTGCACATTGTCCAGTATAACTGTAAAATTGAAATGTAAATCAAAATATGAAAAAAAGGAACTTAAACTTGGTTCTGTTAATCCCACAAAACTTGTGAACTGCATAAGGGAAACCCAAGAGAAACTTCATTCTGGATTAATCAAGGTAAAGCTGTTAAGAAAGGACACTTGGAAGCAGGTATTCTAGAGTAATAAGGTTATCACTGCTGTGACAAAATAAATTATACAAATTTAACAATTCGGAAAATCTATTGAGGATCTCTGTTGTAGCGAAGTATGTTTTTTTTGTCCCACTCAAGGCTTGATGTTGAAGTATGTGTATATCACAAGATTAGTATTCCTCATCTTGAGGTAAGAGGATTCCTGAAACTTTGCTATAGCCCTTTTAGCACGAAGGCCACAATTATACTAATGTCATTTTTCTAGTGTTTTAACATTCCATGGCACTTCAGCCACTACATCCTAACTTCTGGAGCAGCATTTATGCAGAAGAATGAGATGAGATGAGATGTATGGATGAAACTAAAGAATGTTTGTTGAATTGAAGTGCCAGAACTCTCCTTAGTATTTGTTGAATGTAAATCCTTTCTCCGCTTCAGATATAGAAATGTGATGAAATGCTGTTACATTAATTTATGATTCAAAAGTTGATTTGGATTCCTTGGTCCCCAATATTAATGGACTGTTTTATATTTTATAGCTGTGGATTTCTTCAATCAGATCAATATGCTCTATGGAACTATTACTGACTTCTGCACCGAGGAAAGCTGCCCAGTGATGTCTGCTGGTCCCAAGTAAGTATTTTTTTAAACTTGCATTTATTATTCTTGGACGTCAGATAGTTACTTATTTGAGACACCAAACAAGTAGCAGAAACCTGCTCGTCAAGCTTTGCAGCTGTTTTAGTTTTTCTGACTGTTTAGGGAAGGAATTTCTTAGTAAAACATTTTTTTATATAGTGCTTAAACACTGATTAGGTGTAGAAAAGTGCTCCTTTTTGACATGTCACACCCACTTTTTGCTTAGTATTTGATGTTATTTCGACTAGAAGAGCACTGGGTTCCTGCTAACCAGGTCCCCAGTGCCAGATCTTTCCCCAAAACGGTGCAACTGTACCCCAATTGGCAATATCTTTAGCGCCCCCTGTAAGACCTTAGTAAATGGTACCCCTGGTACCTAGGCAAGGAGGCTAAAGAGGGTCCTTTAGGGCTGCAGCACGAATGTGCCACCTTAAAGGACCCCTTCATAAAACACATACAGACTGCAACTGCAGGCTGCACGTCTTGGTGCAGACCAAAAAGGGAAAACACAACATGGCACACATCCCTGTGAGCCATGCCCACAAACACTGCATACAGTATAGGAAAGTCACCCCTGCAGGAGGCCTTACAACCCTAAGGCAAGGGGCACCATACTACATGCAAGGACCTATCTGCATGAGCAGATGTGCCCCGGTGCTGGTCAGCTCTATTGCTGCCTGTACCAGTGAGCAGGGAAGCCATTTTTAATACATGGTCTGGACACTAATGAAAACGAATTCCCCAGGTACCTGATGGCTTCACTGAAAATAGGGACGTTTGGTATCAAACATCTCATGTTAATAAACCTGTACTGATGCTAGAGGTGCCCGCTGAAAACCTACCAGCTGCTTGTGTGCTAACTGACTGGTTTTTGCTGGCCTGCCACGAGAGACCCGTTTCTGACCCCCAAGCATTAGGTCCTTAGCCCCCAGGAGGAGGTAAATGAAACCTGTTCGGGAAGAGGGTGCTTACATCCCTGCCTTCAGGATGACCTGCTGAGTAGCATTCCAAGGCAGGGGAAATTCAAAGGGGCAACAGACTTTGGTATGCAAATCTGGCTTCTTTCACAGGGGAAGATGCCAACCCCAACCTACTTATTAAATAGTAGAGTACTGGGTTTCAGCCCGAAAAATTATGTAACCTATGATGTGTGCTATTTTAATGACATATTGTTTTGTCTGCTATATATGTTCTCTCTTTTTAACCTGTTATGTGTTTTTATATGCATGTATAGAAAGTATTTTTGTTATCTGAATTCATTATGGATGTTAGGGGAACAATAGTGTTATCGATTATTCCCATATTTTTAGCATTGTATACTTCATGAGCTTTTTAATCAATAAATAGATTTATACTTTTCTACAAATACAGTTATCCAGATTGTCTTTCTGGGATATATGGTTATACGTCTTGTGTACGTATGGTGTTGAGCTGAATAAGTCAGATCTTGATGTAATTTAGTATATTCAGCCTATATCCTTTCCATTCCTTATAACAGCCCAAAGGAAACTTCTTCAGTCAGCCAACCCACTTTGTCCAGAGCCCTTTGGCACCTGGATAGGTGGGAAAATTAGCTAGTCATATAGGCGTTTCCACCCTCGCGTTAGTTCCAACCCTAAGGTGGTGGGTAACCTGAAGTAGAGGCGACTTTTCAGTTAACCATGTTGGTGATGGCAAACTTAGGAAAACTGGGACAAGTTTATGCCCACGTCCCCAGGAAGTGTTCTTATAGGAGGCGTGGTGCCCCTAGGAGTAGGTAGTCCATTGGCTACTGCCCTACACTCCCCTAACGCCCCTTAATTCAGTATGTATGGGAATACCTGGCACCAGAAAATCCGATACTGACAATCTACAAAGAAGGACCCTAAAGAGTCGCGAAAGCAGAAGAATGAAGACTAACAACTGACTTGAAACCAGCTCTGCCAGCCTGTCTGCTATTTCCAGTCAAACCTGTACCATAGACGTCTCGTCCTGCAGCTCCCATGCTTCCAAAGCCTGGGAGGACAGCCTGCCTTCAATAAAGACTGAAGAACTCTTGCAGAGCAACAGAGCTGCTCTCCTGCACTCTGAAGGCACCTCAAAAAGGACAGGTAGGACTCCGAAACCTCCAAAGCCAGACGCTGCCAAGCACCACTGCAGCCAAGCCCTCCAGCCTGGGTCGAAGTTGGCTAATTGTGTCTGCGTGGTCCCCAAGCCCCCGAAAACGGAGTCCACTTTGATTTCACTCCCATGATCTACAAGACATCCCCAGCAGCCTCTGTTTGCAGGCCCCCTCCACTGCGAGTGCTCCCTGATTAAGAAATCAGACACCTGAAAGGCCCTCAACACCTAACCTCCCAGCCCTAGAAGTGGACCACTGATGTTCCCACGTCCGCTAGCACCGCAAAACTTGAACCCTTTGCTTGGTTGAACCGGACTGTTCTCCCAGCCCAAACCTGCTGCTTCTTTTTCCCGCAGACCGATCCAGATTGTCTAACATAGTGTACTGACTCTGTATTGCACCCCTGCACCCAACTCCCTAGTGCAGTTGGAGGTGACTTGCTGGTACTGCCTTGGAGCTTGCCCCGATACCCACCTTAAGTCCAGGAGATTGGTGTAGTAAGTCACAGTACTAAACCTGAATGCCGTACTTGTTTTTCCTTCCATAGGATAACATTGCAGCTTCTGAAAAATGCACTAAGTGGCGACTTTTTAAATGTAGAAGTATTTCTTTTACAAAACATACTTACCCGATTGTATTGATTCTGGTGCCTAGTCATATATGAAGATGCGTGTTATTTTTATAAATTGGTGTGGATCTCCTAGTTGAGTCATGTGCATAATTTATTGAATATTCTGTGTATTTGCAGATGTCTTACACTCCTCTCTGATAAGCCTAAGGCTGATCCGACCACACTATGCCCTAGAAGAGCCATTGGGATTGCTAGAGCAAGCCCATGTCCACTTATAAGGGAACCAATTCAGTCTTTGCACGATATACCTCATTTTGGTGTATCATATAAAGAGCCTGCTTCCTACATTAAGTATATGCAAGCTTTTCGCATAAAATAAACAGTGACACAAGACGAGGAAACATGCACTGAAATGTGGTCCAATATTGGAGCCATGCTGGAATTTATACCGGGGGAAAATAAACAGGAATTTCGTACGGTCCTGGCTGAGGGTGAGCACACAGCGGCCGAAATTATAGACTGCCATAGACATAGCCACAGCAGGTTTTCAACATCTAGCTGGTGCAGCTATTTTAAGACGCCAAGGATGGCTTAGGGCAACGTCCTTCCATCCAGAATTGCAATCAAAGCTACTGGACATGGCCTATGATGGAGACAGTCTATTTGGAAAACATATAGACTAAGCTCTACTAGCTATCAAAACGGATACAGACACAGCCAAAGCGTCAAGTACCCTACAGTATCGTAAAGTGCACTTCTGGGGTGCACGAGGACCTGGATTTTCAGGATATGGAGGAACTTTCCAGCACACCCAAATCTATCAATCCTTTCTGCCGCAATATTGTCAGGGTTACCAGCTGGAATCCTATTGACAGCCAACAGCTGGTTTCTCCAGGCATGGCTCCTGTAGGAAACCATCATCACAAGCATGCGACTTAGGTCGCAAGCAGTGACCACATCAGGGTACCAGCTACTACTTTCATACACACAACCGGTGCAAGCGTTTCCAGTCATATGGTGCAATATTGGTCTTGGATTTCATTTCTTATGGCCACACTCTAGAATTCATCTAGTGCCCACCAAACACTCTACCCAGTGGATCGCACCCATGTCGTCATAACTTACTCAAACAGGAAGCGAAGATTATGCTACTGAAAGGGGCAATAGAGAGGGTTCCAGTAGCGCAAAGCTTTAACTCCCGCTTCTTCCTGATACGCAAGAAATCTGGAGAGTGGAGACCTATTTTAGACCTCAGACGCTGAACAAATTCCTCAAAAATCAGACCTTCAGAATGGTTACACACTCCGACATCCTTTGGCGTCTCAACAGCAGTGACTCCATGACATTGCTGGATTTAGAGGATGCTTATTTCCATGGTTCGAGGCATGTGGGCTGCTGAATTCATATCTGTGCATAGATCGCCGCCTAGTGTTGGGTCCGGATGATTGCACCTTGTTGTCCTGGAAGAGTCTTCGAAGTATCACGAGATAGGTGGCTCCTCCCCTGGACTACAGTGCTCATGGGCATCCACTCCATCCTCAGATTGTTTTTTTCCGCCATTGGGTTCGGATGTCTTTGGGTTCCCTCTAGTCGGAATCGATAGAAAACTTTCTTGAGACCAAAAGGTCTTTAGTCTAATACGTCAGTATAGTCTTGCGTGCGGTCTTAACTCTTCCAGCTCGGTTCCGAGCCGGATTCTCTACACCCACGTGCTCCCGACGCGGTAGGCCCAGTCGACGCTCCAGACCTATCGACAGTCCATCATGGACCGAAGTCCATTCAAGAGATGTCCCGTCTGCAACTCGAAGTATCCCCAAATCGACGTCCACCCGGTGTGCAACAAGTGTCTGTCGCCGGACCATGATGAAGCCAAGTGTATGGCTTGTTCACGCTTCAGGTCCAAGAAAACGCTTAAGCTTCGACGAGCTGCGCACCAGGAGGCCCAGCATGCTGCACCGGCGCCTGTGGACATCTTCGATGCAGGGGTTGTCTAGGACGAATCTATCCAGGACGTTACTGAGTCGAACCCCGCGTCGGACGTCGACTACGACTACGACGCGGATGCAGAGATGTTCGAGGCCGAAAAAGTCGTAGTCGACGAGGTAGGAGACGACCTCGGGGCCATGGAGGATAGCTCGGATGAGGAGCTTCCTCAAACTGACTCTGGGGCCGTGCCAATTTATGAGGCTCAGGTCGAGGGATCGCCTTCGGGCCTTACCCGAGATCTCACTATGGGTTCTACGGCCCCGCCTTCGGGCTCGGCCACGGACATTGCTGCCGAGCCACTCCCTGGAAAACCGAAAGTGAAACCTACGGTCTCGACTCCAGACACTGCGCAGGTGCCGTCCTCGAAACCGAAAGTACGCATCGCTTTGGTCGGCTCCAAGGCCTCGGAGCCCTCGGCGCCGAAGAAGCCGAAGGTGGCTGTCGAGCCGAAGGCTCAAGTCAAGGGGGTCGAGACGGAGTCTGCCGCGCCAAAGACTAAAGTAAAGGTGGTCGAGCCGAGCGCGTCGGCGCCGAAGACGGTCGACGCCGGCAAAAGCCTCAGCGACCCAAAGAAGGCTATAAGCGATCCGAAGAAAGCTCTCGGTGACCCGAAGAAACGGCTGGATGACCCGAAGGTTCTCGCGACTCCGCGTCAGCAGGACAAGGCCAAGGGCACGGCGCCCCGAGAGTCAACTCCAGATGGGGCCTCAGGATTCCATTGAACCGGCGCCCCCATCCGCCGCGTTCACCAAGAAGGTGACGGACTCCCTGCAGCGCATCAGGGACGGAACCGCGTCGGCCGGTCCGAAGGATCCTCCGCCTACGAAACCGGTGGAGAAACCACTAAAGGCGTCCACGCCCATCCATTTCACGTTGCCGCCAAAGACGGTGCCGTAGGCTTTCGCTCCTAAGGCAGTCGCCAGCGTGCCTGACAAGGTCTCCTCGGCGCCGAAGTAGTCAGCGGTGGTCCCCGGCCCACATCCTCGATGACCTTCTGCGGAAGAGCATCAGGAACACTTCATCGATGCCGAAACGGGCAGGCTTTCCCTCCACAAGCGGAAAATCGCCCCTGAACGCCCAATGGAGTCTTACAAGATCCCTCTCAAGAAAAAGGACTCTTCTTTCACTCCTGTTCTGGTGGAACCACTTTCCCCACAGACTCATAATATTTCGCCCACTTACTCTGATGTGGACGCTGGTGAGGGGGGATGATGAGGATGAGTACAGTTATCCTGTCTATACAGACCCTGAGGATACCAACGAACCCTGGGCCACTGGTGGTGACCCAGGGGACCCTCAATCAGGACAAGACCCTCAACTGTTTTCTGCAAAAACGTCCCTTACAGAAGACTCTGCGGCTTTAAATGCCCTCATTGAACGGGCAGCGAACAATCACAACGTCCAGCTCCATGCTGACCCTGTGGATGTCGGCTTCCTTTTTGATACCTTCTCAGTCTCAGAAAAAACTGTTAAGACTCTGCATATGCTGAAAGGTGTTTTGAAGCATGCTGCTGAGATCTTTAAAGAACCTACCAGGGCGAGGGTGATAAACCCTAGGATTGACAAAAAGTACAAGTCGGCGCCTACTGATCCTACCTACATCAAAGGACAGTTGCCTCTAGACTCCCTTGTTGTCTCGAATGCCCGGAAGAGGGCTAATTCTCAGACTACGGGTGATGCTCCTCCCCCAGACAAAGAATCCAAGGTCTTTGAGGCCTCGGGGAAGAGGGTAGCAACACAGGCAGCCAACATCTGGCGCATTTCTAACACACAAGCGCTTCTGGCGCTATGACAGGGCACACTACGACACCCTGGAGACCCTGTTGCAGCACCTGCCTGATGAATACAAGGAGGCGGCTGAGAGGCTGATTCAGGAAGGGAAGCTGATCTCTAACGCTTCAATTAAGTGTGCTCTGGACGTGGCTGATACCGCCGCCAGGGCTATAAACACTAGTGTTATGCTGCGGCGGCATGCCTGGCTGAGAATCTCTGGATTTAAGCCAGAGATCCAAACCACGATCCTTAACCAAACAGTCAACCCAGATCACCTGTTTGGCCCGGAGGTTGACACCACCCTAGAAAAAATTAAAAAGGACACTGAGACTGCGAAATCCATGGGTGCCTTACAGTCCCAGCAGTTTCGGGGTGGGTCTTTTCGTCGCTCAAGCACTAGAGGAGTTTCAAGGGGCCAGCTCTCCCAGTCCACGCAGTACTACAAGGGCTACACTCAGTCCACATACACCAACAAGAGTCAAGGTGGATATCGTGGCAACAGCGCCAAGGGCAGAGGTCGTGGAAACAACAGCTCCAGATCCTCTGCCACTAGCAAACAGTGACGCCTTGTCACTGCCCCCCGACCACACAACACCGGTCGGGGGGAGACTCCAGCAGTTCCTGCCGGTCTGGAAGTCCATCACCACAGACAGGTGGGTCATGAAACTTATTCAATACGGTTATAGTCTGGAGTTAACATCCACTCCACCCAACATGCCCCTAAGAAACCGTCCTATGTCTGCCGAGCATTTGCACTTATTGCAGCAGGAAGTCACCGTTATGCTCCAAAAAGGAGCAATAGAGCTCGTGCCTATGCAAGAAAGAGGCACAGGGGTCTACTCCCTGTACTTCTTAATACCAAAGGAGGACGGGTCCCTCCGGCCCATCCTGGACCTCAGGCCACTCAACCATTACATCCTGTCGGAGCACTTCCATATGCTGACCCTGCAGCAGGTGCTCCCGTTGCTCAGTCAGGGGGATTTTCTCGCAACTTTAGACCTAAAGGATGCCTACTTTCACATTCCACTGCACCCTTCACACAGGAAATACCTCCGGTTCACCATCCAAAACCAGCACTACCAGTTCAAGGTTTTGCCTTTCGGTGTCACCACGGCACCCAGGGTGTTCACGAAGTGCCTGGCGACAGTGGCGGCGCATCTCAGGAGACGGAACATTCACGTCTACCCATATCTGGAGGACTGGCTCATCCAAGCAAAGTCAGCCCAGCAGTGTGCCGCCCACATGTCCCACACCATTCACCTCCTGAACGATCTGGGATTCTCACTGAATTACCCAAAATCCCACCTCCAGCCCGCCCACATACGGCAGTATCTGGGTGCGACTATAAATACTCTGGCGGCCACAGCACAGCCGAATTCAGTGAGAGTCAGCAGCATTCACTCGCTGATACAAAAATTCAGACCTCAACACTCGCTTCCAGCAAGAGTGTTCATGCAGTTGATAGGCATGATGGCCTCCTGCATTTCCATAGTCCCGCACGCGAGACTACATATGCGCCCGCTTCAGGAGTGCTTAGCACGTCAGTGGACTCAGGCTCATGGGCAGTTAAAAGACCTAGTGTTGGTGAGCGGTCGGGTATACAACTCTCTGCATTGGTGGAATCCACGAAACCTTTGCAAGGGCCGACCGTTCCAAGAGCCTGTGCCACAGATCATCCTGACAACGGACGCCTCTCTCCAGGGATGGGGAGCTCATGTACTCCATTACACAGTGCAAGGACTATGGACGCAATAGCAACGGAAGATGCACATCAATGTTCTCGAACTGATGGCAATCTTCATGGCACTCAAAGCCTTCAAAGTACATCTGTGCAACAAGGTCGTGTTGATCCGGACGCCCAACATGACAGCCATGTACTACATTCAAAAGCAGGGAGGAACACACTCTCCGCAGCTGTCTCATCTTGCTCAGAGCATGTGGAAGTGGGCCATTCAGAGGAACATCTTCCTCCTGGCGGAACACCTCCCGGGCAAGGACAATCAGATGGCGGACCTGCTCAGCAGGCACAGCCACCAGATGCACGAGTGGGAGATACATCCATCAGTACTCCAACCGTACTTCCAAAGGTGGGGTCATCCAGAGATAGACATGTTTGCCACAAGGGAGAACGCAAAATGCCAAAGCTTCGCCACCAGGTTCCCACACCCACAGTCGCAGGGCAATGCGATATGGATGAACTGGTCAGGCAAATTTGCGTACGCTTTTCCCCCAGCACCAATGATACCGCTGGTGGCACGTAAACTCAGGCAGCACTTAATGACTCTCATTCTGGTTGCTCCAACGTGGGCTCGCCAACCATGTTACACCACGTTTCTGGAACTGTCCGTGGTACCGCATCAAAGGCTACGTCTCACACCCAGCCTTCTGACGCAGAGCCATGGCGACATTCAGCATCCAGATCCGCAACAGCTCAACCTGGCGATCTGGCTCCTGAAGTCCTAGAGTTTGGCTACCTGCACTTGCCTTCTTACTGTATGGACATCATTCGGGAGGCAAGGAGGCCCACCACCAGAGCATGCTATGCTGCAAAATGGAAGCGGTTTGTCATTTATTGTGCAGACCACAACATTAACCCGCTAGATGCGTCTTTTCAGAATATCATCTGTTACCTTTTCCATCTGTACAAATGTAATCTGGCCTATGCTTCCGTTGGCATACATCTATCTGCAATGGCCGCTTATCTCCAGAACAGGCAGCACCTCTCACTCTTCAGAGTGCCTGCCATTAAGGCCTTTCTAGAAGGACTCAAACGAGTCATTCCTCCGCGGACTCCACCAGCCCCGGAGTGGAACCTCAATGTGGTCCTCACCCGGCTGATGGGTCCTCCCTTTGAACCACTGCATTCCTGCGAGATTCAATTCTTGACGTGGAAAGTGGCTTTCCTCATAGCGATTACATCGCTGCGGCGAGTTAGTGAACTGCAAGCACTAACTATCTAAGAGCCCTTTATTCAAATTCATTCTAACAGGGTAGTGCTTCGCACTAACCCTAAATTCCTTCCTAAAGTTGTGTCTCAATTCCATATCAATCAGACTATTGAATTGCCTGTTTTCTTCCAAAATCCTGAGCCATTGGCGGAGAGAATGCTCCACACCCTTGACGTCAAGAGGGCCCTGATGTAGGACCAAGGATTTTAGGAAAACTAAACAACTGTTTGTTGCCTTTGCACCACACCACAAAGGTAACCCCATTTCCAAGGCTGGTATTGCTAGGTGGATCGTTAAATGTATCCAGATCTGCTATCTGAAAGCCAAGCGTACTCTCAACATTCCACCGAGGGCCCACTCCACCAGAAAGTTGGGGGCCTCCATGGCATTCCTTGGAAATATTCCTTTGGAAGACATATGTAGAGCAGCCACATGGTCTACCACACACACATTTACAAAGCATTATTGTGTTGATGTGCACTCCAAACAGCAGGCAGCTGTAGGGCAGGCTGTTCTAAAAACACTTTTCCAAACTGCTGTAGCTGGCATGGGCGACCGCCGTTAATGGAGGGACTGCTATGTATTCTATGCACAGATATGAATTCAGCAGCCCACATGCCTCGAACCGAATATGCTACTTACCAGTATGCATCTGTTCTTGGCATGTAGGGCTGCTGACATTCATATCGCCCGCCCTCCTCCCCGGCGCCTGTAGCAGCTGCAGAATTCACACATACTTCTAGCATGGTCATCATTCACTTAGTTTCACTCCATCTTGGCCACAATGGCTAAAAACAATCCGAGGATGGAGTCGATGCCCATGAGCACTGTAGTCCAGGGGAGGAGCCACCTATCTCGTGATACTTCGAAGACTCTTCCAGGACAACAATGTGCAATCATCCGGACCCAACACTAGGCGGCGATCTTTGCACAGATATGAATGTCAGCAGCCCTACATGCCAAGAACAGATGCATACTGGTAAGTAGCATATTCGTTCCTATACACCCCAAACGTAAAGTTCCTCTGATTCACAGTGACTGGTACCGAATATCAGTTCTGAGTCCAACCTTTCGGCCTCAAATCTGCTCTGCAGATTTTCACCAAGTTTCTGCCCCCAGTGGCAGTCTCCTTGCATAACCTGGGTCACCAAGTATTTCCATATTTGGACGATTTGTTCCTGAAAGCTCCCATCGGCTCGTCTGCCTGTTGCAGCTACAAGAAATTGCATAGCTCTGTTCCGCAAATTCGGTCTTTCTATAAACCATCGAAAACCATCCGTTTTTCCAAGTCTGACAATGCCGACTTGGACACCATTTAGAAAAAAGCTTTCCTTTCGCAAGAAAGTCAGGATCTGTTGCAAACCTTGGCTCTCAAACTATCAAAAAGAAGGTGCACTTCTGTGAGATAATCTCTACTGGGCATGCTGTCCTCAGCAATCGACCTAGTGCCACTAGCTCGTCGTCACATGAGGCCTTTGCAAGAGGAACACCAATGTCAATGGATTCAAACAATGGGATCCATTGTCGACGTGATAACTATCACTCCTGGCATATGAGAGGCATTCGAATGGTGGACTTTGAAGTCACACCTCACAGGGCCTTCTCTTTTTGCCTTTGATCCCGAAATTAAGTCACCACCGATGCTTCCATGGAATGTTGGGGAGGTCATCGTCAAGACCTTCAGATTTAGAGAAAATGGTCCTCGTCCTAGCGTCAGATACATATCAACAGGCTGGAGTTAAAGGCCATTTTTCTCTCTCTGCAGGCTTTCCTCCCTCGGATAAAAAGTTAGTCGGATTTGGTCCGTACAGACAACACCACAAGCATGTTTTATATCAACAAACAAGGAGGAACCAAATCTTAATCTCTCGCAGGACGCCCAGCAGCTCTGGAGCTGGCTCACATTTCACAGGATATCCCAACAGTGGAACATGTTCCAGGGCTTCAGAATACTCTTGCAGACTCCCTCCGCAGGACCAAAGACCATTGCCACGAATGGGAGCTCGAACAAGACAGCTGGACAGGATTTATTTCATATTGGGTGGAAACCAGCGCTGGACCGGTTTGCCACCCACACCAATTCCAAATGCTGGTTCTTCGCAAGCAGATTCCCTCTCCCAAACTTTAGGGCGAATGCTCTTTCAATTTGTTGGTCAGAAATATATGCTTATGCCTTTCCTCCGATTCCACTGATACCCAAGTTCCTTACGAACATGAAAATGGAGCACTGCTGCCTTGTTCTGATAGCGCCCAGATGGACCAGACAGCACTGGTACATGGAGCTTGTCCTCCTCTCGGAAGCGCAGCCCATCCGTCTGCTACCGACACCAACTCTGTTGACCAGGAACCAATCAGATGTCATCTGGAGCCAGCCTCTTAGTTTACATGCGTGGCTTCTGAATTCTTTAAATGTAAGGATTTGACTAGTGCGCCAGAGTGCAATGACCTTATCGCCAGATCTTGCGCGGATAGCACCAACAAGACGTACAGACTGAAATGGAAGTGTTTCTGCCTTTGGTGTCTGCAAAGCAAGGTACATCCGTATCCGTGTATCTCTGCTCCAGAGGAAATCCTACCGTACTTACTTTCTTTGGCAAAATCTGGGCTGGTATACTCCTCAATTAAAGTTAATCTTGCAGCTCTCTCTAGAAATAGGTGCTCCCCGACATGACTATCTTTGCTTTGCCAGAGTACAGCAATTCATGGAAGGACTGTTTCGAACTTAGCCACCTCTTCAAGCTCCACCCCCTTAGTGGCACTTGAATCTATTCCTATCACAATTGATAAAGCAACCCTTTGAGCTCATCCATAGGGCTGACATCAGGTATCTGATTTGGAAAGTAGCTCTCTTGCTCGCCCTAACATCAACTAGAAGGGTTAGCGAAATGCAAGCTTTCACCATAAAACATCCTTTCCTTCGTTTTACAGATGAAATTGTAATCCTCAAAACCAATCCCAAATTCATCCCTTAAGTTCCTTCGCAGTTACACATAAACAAACCTGTCATTCTCTGGACTTTCTTCCCGCATCCTTCTACACTTGCGGAACAAACACTACACACTCTAGACATTAAGAGTTTTCTTAAATTCTACCTGCGAAAGACTAAATCTATCTGCAAGACAGATCAATTGTTCGTAGCCATTGGGCAAAGTAGTCAGGGCACTGCAGTTTCTAAAGCTACCATCACAAGATGGATAGCACTCACTATTCAGTTTTGCTACGATAAGGCAGACCAACCTTTGTCAAGGACACTGAAAGCGCACTCCACAAGAGCAGTCTCCACCTCGGCTGCCATGTTCACTGGGGTTCCACTGGAAAAAATCTGCAAAGTTGCGACTTGGAAAACGACTCATACGTTCACATAGCACTGCAGCCTGGAGTCGACACAGCGTGCTGATGTAGCAGTGGGACAGACAGTACTATGTCTTTTATTTCAGGAAGGTGAGCCTCTGTAATTAAAGTTTTTTTTTCTGTTGTCCATATTGATCTGCATTTGAATATGTATCCTTATTGGTTATAAAAGTTGGTATACTTGTTTAAGCTGATAATAGAGATGTTTATTTCACATATCAACGCCTTTATATGCATTTATTTTTGCACCAATACTGTCACAAGACACTCCTTTTGTGAATATATTTTGAAATATTATTGCCACTACCCGCCATCCACTAAGAGTTCTTACTTATTTTATGTTACTGCATTTCGGATTCTAGCATGTGAATCTATGACCGATACCCCACTACTGGGTAAGAAATAAGTTACTTACCTGTAACTGCAGTTATCCAGTATTGGTATCTTTCATAGATTCACATTCAACCCACCCTCCTCCCCGGAGAGGCTCCTCTTACGCTCCAGTATTACTATCCTCACTTGTGCTCGAAAATCTGAGGGACTCCGCCTCTCTTGGGAAGGTTCTAGAGGATGCTGGTTACTGATTGGTTGTATTTAAGTTTGGCCCTTTTTTAGAGCAGGAGGTAGATAGGCTATTAAATGCATGGTGCCTCCATAATAGCCTATGGAAGTTCTTTAATTACTGCTTTTTTATGTTACAGTGGGACTCCCACTTTGACAACTGGGAATGATTCAAGCATGTACATTTATGAAAGATACGAATACTGGAAAACTGACAGTCTGGCACACTGAGGCCTAAATAACTGTATTGTGTTGTGCACACCTTATATTGCAAAGTTTATCATTAGCGATTACATTATATCAAAATTATCACTTATTCGTGTGCGAAACAGGAAAGAGGTTTTCTGCCTCTACTGATAATCCAAACATGCGACCAGTGTCCCTGCACCTGATGCCCGATCGCACAGCATTGAATTACAACATACATTTGCTGACGTGTCAAACAGTGTTAAACAATATCTAAATCATCATTGTGGTGTTTATAAGTAAAGATTCTTTCTTACATATTTGTTACTTTCTCTGAATAAGCAAATCCAAATACATTTTAAAATTACAGCAACAAAAGGTTCTTTAACAAATTGATGTAATAATAATTTGTTGAATAATACACTGTGGCTAAAATTCCTTTAACATTCTGATGGAGATGCCCAGGAATTTCCTTCAGGGGCCTCTATGAACAAAATAATGAACATAATATTGCCCGTTATCTGATTTGATGTGTATGGAAGATCACCCCAACCCAGTTATATATACCATAGAAGGACATGAAGACTTTGAGATAGAAGTACACTAAGGCATGCTAATGTTTGTGCTCCTGAACGTGAACCAAAGCGTGTGGTGACCACCAAAAATCAAGCAGCGTTGCAGAGAACTCCCCAAACTGTGCACGAGTGAAAAGGTATATGAAAATGTGGACCTAGATGTAAAGCACCAACCACTACGACGAACAATAGAATGTAACACCAATCTCCATGATGTAAATGTGAAACACACTTAATGAATGCCTAAAAGACCTCCCGCTGCCATTCAATAACAAATTCACTGTGTGAATGAACACTGATGCAGTCTACAACAAAAACAATAGGAAGTTTCAAAGTTCATATAATGTATTGATCTAATATGGAAATATGCATGTCCCAACATTAAAAGATACCTAGTGTATGATTTTTTAGGTGTAGCCCCGCAGAGTCCCAAAGGGGAACCCCAATGACCGTAATCCCGGTCAATGCTGATATGGAACTTGAATGAAAAAAGGTTATGCCTCAAGAAACACGGAGTATGATTCCATTGCCTCAGAATAAACTAACACGCTGTCGCCTAACTGTAATGCGAACTGCCCGTGGACTACTCAAAACCGACGTGTATAATGCAACACCCCATTCACTCAACGCAGTGTTTAAAAAAGGAAATAAAAGGTCTACTCCCCTTCCCATATACCTGAAAATACCCTGTGAACCGTCGCCATCTTGGAACATGACGCCAACAATTCTAAAAACCTAGATGATATATCTATATGACTAGAAAATGAGCGTAATCAAACCTAAATGTCACTTGATTTCAGAGATCAGATAGCACATGTCAAAAAGAGACCACTGTGTGACATGTTGAAGTAGAAACTAACCACAAAACACTGTATATAAGGAACAAAAACACCGCTCCATGGGGTTTTTTAATGTAAAACGTAGTGCTCAACTTCCAAATCTTAAAGAAAAACAATCCGTTAATAAATACCAAAAGTTTCGGATACCAAGAAGTTCTCCAGTATTAGGGTGACTTTCATAGATTCACATGATTGAATAATTCCCCGTCGTCGAAGTGGGAGTCCACCGGTACAATATATATATATATATCTCTAACACACACGAAGGCAGCACGCCGAAAGGCGTCTGTGTGTGCCCCTTACGCGCAATAAAAATCAGCGTGTTTGACATATCTACTCTCCGAGTGCTGTTTTGTCCTTTTGCAGAAGTTCGTGAGGAGTTGGAGCGATATATATATATATATATATATCTCCTACTGGCGGTCGCCAGTAGGTAGTTATAGTTAGGATTATTTTCAATAGGAAATCGCAACATTCTATTGGGAATAACTTTGGCGCTGGTTGAGGAATCTGCCTGAAAATTTCCTCAAATTTGCCTTACGGCGCTCCGGTCCTTCCCTGAAAGTTTGGGGGGGATTTGTCGAGCGGGGGCCGAGATAAAAGGGGGTCCCAAAACGTGTTTTCCCCATGTTAATTTCCATAGGACGGTCGACCTCACTTTCAGCCCGAACGGCTGAATGGATTTCCACCAAACTTGGCAAAATTCTAGGGACTGGTAGCCCGATGTACCTTTGCTATGTCTCAAGATATGTGCTCCAGTGGATTTTGAGTAATTTAGGTTCAAAAAAATATATACATCTATAAGCGCGCCCCGGTACGCGCACCGGGACGCGTACCAGCACGCTACGCGAGTTCGCGTGCGGAAACCTGATTGGCTCTCAGGAGTCTGTAAACATTCCAAACCGTCCGGAGCGACCGCCATCTTGTGTCTCGGTAGGATCGAGACACAAGAGGTGGCAAAAACAAAGGGGGAAATGACCATAAGGGGGCAGGGTAGACCCCCTAAAAAAAAAAATTTTCTTCGATTTGCGCGGGGGGAGCGCCCAGTACGCGTACCGGGGAGCGTACCATGGGGGAAAAAAGAATGACCGAGTTTTTAAAAAATGTAGCCTTTTTTATAAATTGGAGGTAGTTCTAAAAAGAACTGTTTTTTTCTTCTTTTTGTTGTTTTATATTTCTTAATGTTTTTTTGAACATTTTGTACTTTTTGTTGGCTTTTATGAACTATTTTATATTTTTTTTGTTATTTTTATGGGGAGAAACAAAAAACAGGGAATTGTAAACGGCTCAACTAGTGCAAAAAAAAATAAGGAAAAAATTATTGTTTTTTGGGGCAATTGTGGTTGTCACCAGCACGGTTGATGAGCTTTATGCTTTGCTCACCATAGGTGATGGTCTTACCACAAAATATACAAGAGATCTTGTATTCCCCAAACTGTGGTTGTATGTTTGGGACCATCTCCCTGGTCTCTGGTCCTGATTGAGTGGGTTGCTTTCGTTTGGAGGTGCTGGATGAAGATTGGGGAGGGTTGCTGGCCAGTTCTCTCACCTCTGCCGCAGCATAGTTGTTGGGATGCTTGCGCTGCATGTGCTGCATGTGCTGAATCATGGTGTTATTGCTAAATAAGTATTTCTTATTAGGGTTCCCCCTTGAAAGTTCAATGCCACAGATTTGGCAAGTCACCTTTGGCACATTCACTTTCTTCTTGCCCTCTGGGATGGAAAAAAACTCCCATACAATGTGCTGCTTTGGCCTATATGGGGTATTGTCTTCTGGTAGGAATGTCCTACTCCCCTCCTCCTCCTCCTCCTCCTCCTCTTCTTCATCTCCACCACTGTGGTGTTGTGGTGGTCCTCTTGGTGGTGGTGGTGGTGGTGCAGATGCTCCAGCTGCTGCTGCTACTGTAGCCATTTTAAAGTACAAAATATTAGTCACAGATCTCCAAACAGGTCTTCCTCAGTCAAAGGACAAAGTCCGAATAAGGAAAAAAGGTGGGGGCTTTCATCATTTGGAAAAAAAACCTGTCCTGAACCAATGAAAAGTGTTATTTTCAGGTCACATGACCCAGGCTTTCATCATTTGGAAACCAAAACTGTTCTGCACCAATAAAAAGTGTTATTTTCAGGTCACATGACCCGACGTGCTTACGCTACGTGCCCCCGGGGCACGTCGCGCAAGCGCGTCGGATGCTGACGTTGCGCGATCGTATTCGCTAGAGTGCTTCCGGATGCGATTACGCTGTGCGTATCACGCGGACGCGGCTACGCGATATGTCACGATAATGTTTTCGTTTGCGGCAATAGCGCTAATGGGACGCTCACCGGTGCGCGCCCCGGGGTGCGCCGGAAAACTGCGCTTTTCGGTGCGCCCCCCGGGACGCGCACCAGGAGCGCACCTGGAGCGCTCCAGGGCGCAAAAAAAAAATGTATTATATAAATATACAATATAGGATTCACTATAAAAAATATCACTTTTCATAGGTTTTAGGCCCTATATATAGTTAGGAATTAGCATTTAAAAAAACCTATGAAATTCACTGAAAAAAGCAGGAAATTTTACTGACATAAAACCATTGAAATTCCCACGTTATAGTTAGTTGGACTCACTATAACTTGCGAGCCTGCATTGCATTGCTGATGATGTCACATATTACATCACTCATGACATGGTCAGTGACATCACTCATGACATCACTGATGACACCATCCATTGAATGTGTGTCTTTATGAGAAATAAGTGTTTCATATATGTATTTGTAAAGGTCTATGGAAGAATAAATGTTTAAATAAGTGTTGCCATAGGGGGCGCGCTAGAGGGCGCACTGCGGAATGGCCGCACTGTCGTGAGGCTCCCGCTGCCCGGAGCTATTATCCGCCTAGGGATCTTGTTGACCATCGCTGCGCCCTGATCTGACCCCACGGATCTACTGGGATACCGACTGACTACCCACGGTCCAACTCCTGGGCCATTTGGAGGTTGCTGGCCGAAGTTACGGGGACCCCAAGTTTCCCCGACTTGCGCTCTGGAAGTCTGATGCCCCCTGGCCCGGCGTCGTTGCTCATGCCAGTCCGGGGCTTTGCACGTGGGGTGTAGGCCTTGCTCCGCCCCTCTTCATCGGGGCCCGCTCGCTGGCCGGGCAAGCCGTTTGGCTCTTCCTTGCTGTCGGACTTATCTCTTGGCTCCTGCATCTGCCTGCCCGGATACCATTGCTCACGGAGGCGCAACGGATCTTCTTCTTGGTTTCTGGGAGCTCGCTCCTTTGGACTGTGAGCGGGGACGGCCATTCTCTCGTCGTTGGGAGTGGCGGGGCGCGCTGGCCTGCTCGTGCCCCCACGATTCGAGCCTTTTGTTTTTGGCCGTACCCTTGGTCCGCTTTCGGTCCTATTTGCTTTTCGTCCCCCATTACATCACTAGCGCACCATTATGGGGAAGCCGGACACTAAACAATCCAAATTGTCCTTTGATTCTGGAGGGGCTAGGCGGGCGACGCGTTTGCTCCAGGACGCCGGAACTTCGCGGTCCCCCCCCCCCCGAATGTCGCTGATGGTGTCCCGCAGCCGCCGCCACCGAACTTTGCTCAAATGATGCAGGAGATGAGGCAGGGGTTTGCCACCATAGTGGACAAAGTGGACAAGATATTGTCGCGCATGGATGCGGTTGTCCAGAAGTTGGACGTGCACGAGGAGCGCTTGACGGCGGCGGAACAGCGCATTTCGGACCATGATGACACGGCGACCACCCATACCACCCAACTGGCGAGAATGGACAATATCTTGCGTGTCATTGCCGCTAAGAATGAGGAGTTGGAGGCGAGGAGCAGGCGCAACAACGTGCGCATTGTAGGTGTGCCGGAATCCACAAATGTGGGCAAAATGGAGACTTATGTGGAGAGGCTACTTGTGGGCGCCGTTGGGGCGGAAGTGTTCTCATCCCAGTTCATCGTTGAGAGAGCGCATCGGACACTGGGACCTCGGCCGGCCTCTGGGGCTGCACCGCGCCCCATCATTGCGCGCCTTTTGAACTATCGTGACTGGGACGCCGCCCTCCAGGCCGCCCGCACTAACAGGGCCCTCTCTTTCGAAGGGGTGTCTTTCACCATGTACCCCGACTTCACGCCGATGGTGCAGGATCAGCGTCGTAAGTTCCTGGGGGTGAAGAAGAAGCTTCGGGAACTACAAGTGGACTACGCCTTGCTGTACCCTGCTAAACTTAGAGTGACGCACCAGGCTAAGCAACATTTCTTCACCAACCCACAGCATGCTGAGGATTTTGCGAAGCGCCTCCAGCGCGAGCGAGCAGCTGCGGATCGGGGAGGCGATCGAGACCCTGAGGACGAACATTCGGCGGCTGAGGAGGAGGTCGCCTGATTGTGGTGACTTTGGACTTTGTCTCTCTTTTTCCTGTTTTTGGAGTGTTCTGGACGTTTATCTTTCATTTTGTGTTCTACTACCTTCCTTCTCTGCATTTGCGGCCTTCCTATTGCCCGCTTTTACTTTTGTTGGTGCGGGGGTCATGTCTTTCATGAGCTGCGTGAGTGCGTGTTGTTTCCTGGGGTCGGTGTGGCACCGCGGGATGGTGCTATCTGATGTCGCGCTCCGGGCACCCACCCCCCGCGCGGCGCCTGGGGCCGTCTGACACTTGTTGGCGCGGACACTGGCGTGGCGTGAGGGAGTGGTGACGTGCACCTCTGGAAGGTTCCCCGGAGGGTGTGCCCCATGTGTACCTTTGGTTTGGATTCTAGTCCTTTGTTGTTTGACTGGAAGTGTGTTGGGGAATGGGTGGGGGTGGGGACGCGTATGGCCTGATTGTTGGGGTGGTCTCAGGTGGGTGGATGGGGCGGGAGTGAAGCTGTCCATGTTTGGTTGCCCAGGATCTCTGGGTCGGTGTGATAGGTGCTGCTGCTGTCTGGGTGCACGGGTGTGGTGCTGTGCCCGCTATCTAGGCTGGTTCATTTCTCTAGCTGGCGGCACTGATCATGTGGTCCGTACTGCCGTCCATCTTGGGCCCGAGTGTACTGGCCGCCATCTTAGGCTGCCACGTGATGGGGTGCGCTATGCAAGAGAAACACGTATGCGAGTTGTGGGTCGCGTGAGATGGATTGGTGGCGTGCGGCGTGCAGTATGTTCTGAGTGCTTGTTGCATGGATGGTTTGGTTGGGGGGGGGGTCGTTGTGGTTTTGGTTGATTGGTTCGGAGATGGCTGGGGAATGTGCGGAGTGTCTGTGGGGGGGTGTCTGCGCCCTAGGGTGTGGACCTGTTTTTGGCTGTTGCTGGTAGTTGGATGCCCTATATTTGCTTATCGGGTCCTGTGGGGCCCTGAAACTGGGTAATGTCGACTGCTGTTATAGATCAGATATCGATTCTGTCCTGGAATGTACGGGGACTTAATGACGCCAGGAAATGTCGTGGTGTGATCCAGTACCTGGACAGGCACGCTATTCATGTTGCTCTCCTCCAGGAGACGCATCTGCGTCCCGCTCCCTCCCCCAACTTTGGCGGGAGGTGGGCTGCGGCCAGGAGGTTTGCTTCCTATTCTTCTTATGCTCGGGGGGTTGTTATCCTTGTTAAAAGATCGCTCGCATTTCAGGAACTGGGATTTGTTGGGGACCCTGAGGGGCGCTATGTGCTACTGTGGGGGCGGCTTGGGCAGAACACTCTATTGTTTGTTAATTGCTATGCTCCTAATGTCGATACGCCAATTTTTTTTGTCACTTTGTGGGGTCATGTACTTGCTGTGGATGCCACTTACATTGTGTGGGGAGGTGATTTCAATCTTGCATTTCATGCCCAGTCGGACAGATCGGAGGGGAGCCCTCAGTATAATGTTCAGGCCAGAGAAGTGTTGCGGGGGATTGTGGAAGAGGCCGGGTTGGTCGATAGCTGGAGGTACACCCACCCTGCCACCAAGGAGGGCACTCATTACACCACGCATGCTCGTTCATGGGCAAGACTGGATTATGTGTTTCTCTCTAGGGGGCTGGGAGCTGGCCTACGGGAGGCTATACATCTGGCTCGGACGTACTCTGATCACTGTCCGGTGAAGGTTGTTATATCCGTCCCCGGGTTGCATAGGCCGCGCCCACCTTGGCGTCTGTTTCCGACTGCTTTGCTTGACCCGGTGTTCAAGGAGGAGCTTGGTGTGGAGGTAGAGGCGTTCTTCCCTAGGAACAAAGGCTCTGTGGACAGCGTCGAGGTCATCTGGGAGGCGTTCAAGGTTACTATCCGGGGTGTCACTATTTCTAAAAGTTGTGGAGTACTTCGGCTGATTGTTCGGACCCTCGAAGGCTTGGAGGCTGACTTGCGAGACTTAGAACGCAGGATGCAGGTTGACTCTGATCCCGATCTTCTGGCGCAGTTCCGTACTAAGCTCTCCGAATATGAGGAGGAGGCTGCTAGAGAGGCTAAGCATAGGGGGAAATACTGGACGGCGAGGCGATACTGTGAAGGGGAGCGGCCCGGTAAGGTCCTTGCTGCCCTTACTAGACATCCAAGGCATGGGTCTGACGTGCTAGAATTGGTGTCGCCGGATGGCACTCGCTGCCGAGACACTTCGGAGATCCAGCGTACTTTTATTGACCATTATACACATCTTTACACGACACAGCAGACGGGTGAGACTCGATACGGCGGATTTCTTGATGAGCTGGCACTTTGTTGGTTATCGGATAGTCATCTGGAGTTCTTAGGCAGGCCCCTGGAGGTGGAGGAGGTCAGGAATGCCATCATGTCTCTGTCTAATGGGAAGGCCGCCGGTCTGGATGGCCTTCCTGCTGAATTTTATAAGTGTTATGTGGACACAATGGCCCCTGTGCTCCGTGAGGTTTTTGAGGAGTCCCTGGAGGAGGGGCGTCTGCCGGGCTCCATGCGCGAGGTCGCCATCACGTCGCTGCTTAAGCCGGGTAAGGATCCGTTGGATGTGGGCTCTTATAGGCCCCTCTCATTGCTCAACTGCGATGTCAAGATTCTCGCGAAGGTATTGGCAGTAAGACTAGCCGAACTCATGCCCGTTATTGTGCTACCTGACCAGTCGGGATTTGTGCCTGGCCGTGCTACCTCCCACAATCTTCGCACCTTGTTTTCGCTTGTGTCAACCATTGATCCTACTGTCCCGGTCGCCGCCATCTTTCTCGATGCCACTAAGGCGTTTGACTCTGTTGAGTGGGGCTATCTTATTGATGTTCTTTGTCGAATGGGTTTCCCCAGGATCTTCATCTCATGGGTTAAGCTCTTATACACTGATCCGATGGCGAGGGTAGTGGTGAATGGGGTGCTATCCCCCTCGTTCCCTCTTACGAGAGGGACCCGACAGGGATGCCCCCTCTCGCCCCTCTTGTTTGCTATAGCCATTGAACCACTGGCCTGCAGGATTCGTCAGTTTCACCAGCAGAGCGCCTTTAATTGTCTTCAGCGGCAGGTCGGTATTTCTTTATACGCCGATGATGTTACACTCTATGTCAAGGACCCTGAGAACAACCTTAATTCGCTCTTGCGAGAGCTGGTCGCTTTTGGGGGGGTCTCCGGTGTCCATATTAACTGGCGGAAGTCTCAATTTTTCCCCCTCACTGCTGCTGTAGCTAGGTTTCCCCTTGACTACCCTCTGGAATGGTGTGATTCGGAGTTACGTTATCTTGGCATTGTCGTGTCCTTGGACAGAGAGGAATCGGTTCGGCTTAACTATGGGGTGGCTATTACCAAACTTGCAGATGACGTTACCAGGTGGATGTCCTTGCCTCTTTCCATGTCCGGTAGGGCGTCCCTTATCAAGATGGTAGTTTTACCCCGGTTTCTTTACCTCTTTCAAAACCTTCCGTATCATCCTGGTGCTTATTTCTTTCGCAGGCTCCGCTCCGAGCTCTTGCGGTTGTTCTGGGGGGGCAGGCAGCCACGGGTGGCTTGGGCTACCCTTACGTTGCCCTATGCTGATGGCGGATTCGACGTCCCTGACTTCGAGCTTTATTATCTCAGCGCTCAGGCGCATTACGCCTATCACTGGATGCGCCCCACGCCGTTCATGCCCCAGATTGCTGCTGAACATTGGGTTGCCCACCCGCTCCCACTGGAGGGGATGGTTTTGGGCAGGGTGTCCGACGTGGAGACACCTCGCACGACTGTGACGTGCACGGTGGATGCTTGGAAGCGGGTGGCTCAATTGCTGGGCGTCGCCTTTCTTTATTCGCCGGCTCTGCCTCTGTCTTATCATCCTGATCTGTCGTTGTTGCTGGAAGCGGGGTTTCAGCGAATGTGTAAGCGTCTGGGCATCCTCACGTGGGGCGACTTGTTTCATGAGGGCGCCTTCCGTACGCAGGCTCATTTCTTTGGAGCGGCTGCTTGCTCCCCTCTAGAGCTGTTCTATTTCATCCGCTTACGGCAGGGCATGCGTGCTCTGCTTTCAGATTTCCCTTCGGAGCCTGGGGTTACCCTCCCCCTCCACGTGCTGTTGGTTTCAGATGGACGACACCTGGTGTCGAAATTATACGGGGCGATTCGCAGACAGCCTTCGGTCCCGGCCAATCGGGTGCGCGAGCAGTGGGTTGCCGAGTTGGGTGCTCCCATTACCGACGAGCAGTGGAAGTACTGTTGTGGGCTCACGGCCAATGTTTCTTCTAGTTGTCGCCTTAAAATTATCCACTACAAGTTTGTTCAGAGGTACTATTATACCCCGGCGAGGAAACTACGGTTTCATTTAGCGGAAGATGACAGGTGTGCTAGATGTCGTGCGGAAGGCGCTGACTTCCTGCACTTGGCTTGGAGTTGTGCGAGTGTATTAGAATATTGGACTCAGGTTCATGAGGCCCTGCAGATTATGGCGGAGGATGGGGTAGCATTTGACCCCTTAGTGATGTTGCTGGGCTACTCTAAGGACGTGCCTGCCTCTCACCGTAGATTTGTTGACGTGGCCCTGCTGCTGGCTAGGCGTAGGGTTGCTTGTTGCTGGGGTCGTGGCAGGGTGCCGCGCTTTCAGGATTGGGTGACTGACCTCATATACTGTCAGGATCAATACAGCGTCTATTCTGACCTTATGCCTGTCCGATGCAGACCGAAGGATTTTTGGAGCCCGCTCCAGGTGTACCTCCTAACCAGAGCTGTGCAGGACTCTGATTCTGACTCAGGGGACCGTGAAGGGATTGGTTGATGGCATCTTGATGGGATGGGATTTTACATTAAACCTGCTGATCTCCCAGTGTTGGGGGAGAGGCTACGCTGTCTCCTTTCCATGCGAACTATTGGGGGATGTAGTTCCCCTTACGACAAGTATATGGCTGGGAACTGAGGTCGTATCCCTGTCGGGTACCCTTATTTTATGTGTCCCTTACATCTGTGTTTCCTTTGTTTTTATTTATTGTGCGCTAATCGACTGTGTCCGTATTGTATTGTCTCATTAGCTTGCCTGAACATACTGGATCATTGCTCTCTAATTTGCACTGTGCATTCCGTTGTTGCTCCTTGTATTGACTGGTCTGCTGCCCTGTACTGACTTGTATATCATTTTTTTTTGGTTCTGACGTACCATTGTAATGGCCATAAATGTCTGTATGTATTGTGTATGCACTTCCCTTGACCCTGCTTGTCTCCAAATAAAGGTTTAAAAAAAAAAAAAAAAGTGTTGCCATACAGTTGATTCCCCACTGCAGGCTACATATGAGGGTTGTCCAAGAGTTAGACAAGCAGTGGAAACAGATTTCAGGATCATTCAACGACAGGATCTTCTCACACCCCGCATTTAGGAGGCTCTGGGGTGGTGGGCTCACCCTCCGCCGAACATTTCCAAAGGTCGGTCTTTTCAAGACGCTGCTCCGACTCTGACGCTTACAACCGATGCGTCCCTTACAACCGATGCGTCCATGGAGGGCTGGGGAGCGCATCTCGAAGGTCTGTCAGTACAAGGGAAGTGGACTGCGATCCAACTCACTTGGCATATAAACCGCCTAGAGCTTCTGGCGATCTTCCTTGCCCTGAAGTCTTTTCAACGGATTGTTCAAGGCCAATCTCTGCTGGTGAGGACAGACCACACCACCAGCATGCATTACCTGAACAAGCAGGGCGGCACAAGGTCCCTTTTGCTTTCCCAACAAGCACACGAGATATGGAAATGGGCGATTCGTCATCAAATTCATCTTACAGCCATCCATGTGCTGGGTGTTTCCAATATTCTGGCGGATTCACTCAGCAGGTCTCTCTCAGACAACCACGAGTGGGAACTCATTCAACCAACTCTCGAGTTCATTTTCCGCCAGTGGGGCCAGCCGCAGATTGATCTCTTTGCGACTATCACCAACAGAAAATGCCAACGCTTTGCAAGTCTTCATCCCCACAGAGAGTCGAGCGGAAATACATTTTCGATCAGCTGGTTGAACGCATTCAGCTACGCTTTCCCTCCGCTTCCTCTGATTCCGCGCTTGTTGCACAGGATGAGGCTTCAACCCTGCCATATCATCCTGATCGCACCCAAGTGGCCGCAGCGCCCATGGTTCTCGGACCTGCTCCTGTTCTCCCAGAACGAGCCAATTCCGCTTCATCCTCTGCCTCACCTCCTCTCCGATTTGCCATCCGGATCCAGCATACCTCCAGCTCCAGCTCCATGCCTGGAACCTGAACACCATGAATTTGCGCGTCTGACCATTGACGCTGACTGTAGAGAGGTGTTAGCGCACGCCCGTGCTCCTTCCACCATTAAAACCTATCAGTTGAAGTGGAAGCGTTTCTGTGTCTGGTGCCACACCAAAGCCTTGGATCTGATGACCGCCAAACCAGAACAGATCCTGCCTTTCTTCCTATCCCTTGCAAAGTCAGGACTTTCCCCCTCTACTCTGAAGGTATTTCTGGCAGCTCTCTCCCGCTTCCGTCATGATGGTTCTACCTCACTGTATTCGTCTAGAATCATTCAACAGTTTTTCAAAGGCCTCTTCTGTATGTTTCCACCCATTTGTCGTCCTCCGCCTGCTTGGCGCCTAAACCTGGTTTTGTCTCAGCCCCTCCTACCTCCTTTTGAACCCATCCATTCAGCAAGTTTAAAATTGCTCACGTGGAAAATTGCCCTATTGCTCGCCTGGACGTCATTTAGGCCTGTCAGTGACATTCAGGCATTCACAATTCAGCCTCCTTTTCTCCAGTTCTCAAAAGAGGCTGTTACGCTATGTAATAATCCTAAATTCATTCCGAAAGTCCCCAGTGATATTCATCTCAATGAACCAGTCATTTTAAAAACTTTCTTTCCTGATCCACAAACTCCTGCGGAACGTTAATTACATTCCCTGGATTTGAAACATTGTCTCAAGTTTTACATTCAGCGCACTGCATCCTTCAGGAAATCTGATCAACTGTTCGTGGCCTATGGCCCGATCTGCAAAGGACAACCTGTTACCAAACAAACTATTACTAGGTGGATTTCTTCTGCCATTACCTTTTGTCATCAACGGGCTGGCAAGCCTCTTCCAGCTCCAGTACGTGCTCATTCAACTAGAGCTGTGTCAGCTTCTACTGCCCTCTTTGCGGGGGTACCTCTGCGACACATTTGCAGAGCTGCTACTTGGTCGAGCAGCCATACTTTTACGAAGCACTACTGTCTGTAGTCCACAGACGCCGCAGATGCAGCAGTAGGACAAGCGGTGCTGCGGAATCTTTTCCATTAAAGGTGAGCCTCTGTTGCTACCCGCCTCCAGTCATTAAGGTTTTTTCTCTTTAATATGATATGTTTCTTATATACTTGAACTTACTGTTACCTTTGACTTGTATGGTGATTACTGCTTTCTACTCTTATTCGAGCATGTGAATCTATGAAAGACACCCCTAATACTGGAGAAGAACATAAGTTACTTACCTGTAAACTGTGGTTCTCCAGTATTGGTGTCTTTGATTACTTTATGGAAAAAATACCCCACAATCTTGGGTTACATCTAGTCCCACACAAGATATGGGTTGAATATCCCAATTGTACAAATTGGTTTTAATGGCTGGAACTGGTATATTGCCGATTGTCGAGAAATCCCATGTCCCCTTTACCCTTGGAAGCAGAACCATATAAGAGCATAGATCAAGAAGGATGCAGGCTGCACAAGCATGTTAAGCGTAAAACTTATTTACAGCTTTATATTTTTCATAGATGTAATTTCAAAAAGTTCGTTTTACTGCAGACACATTGGATTGACTAGAAATGTTTTGATGGTATTCAAAGGATTTACAGAAATGTAGGTTACATTTAACATCCTAAGTTTTTTATTATAACGATCTCTCCAGGCAGTTTGATATACTTAAAGGACTATTTAAGAGGTACACACAAATGGGCAGAATAATAGAAAACAGGTCAACCTATGAAGGACACAGATTGTAAAGGTACTCTTACAGGTGAGTGACTTGTCTTTAATGTGCCTATTACTGGTAGATGACAACGAAGTGGTGGCCTATTCGTTCACATTCCATGCAATATTCCACCTATAAAAAAAGTTTGTTGGCTAAAGGCACCTAACCATATGTGGGTAAGAAAGATTTACCATTTGTGCCTAGAGAAATTTGTACAGTCTGTAGTCAACTGGAGTTCATTTTCAACAAGGCGGATCTACAGTTACTTTGAGAAGGCATTCTGGCATCTTTAAACGAGTAAAAATTGCTTTGTACATAAATTCAGTTCTGTATTTATGAAGAAGCTGTAAAGAGGATGCAATGTAAACGGAATCTATGTTGTGAAGCTAACAGACTAACACTTCTAACCATTGGGCCTTGTTGTTGCTTTCCTAGGTATGAGTACCATTGGGCAGATGGTACAAACATAAAGAAGCCCATCAAGTGTTCAGCGCCCAAATACATTGATTACCTGATGACATGGGTGCAGGATCAGTTGGATGATGAGACACTTTTCCCATCCAAGATTGGTAAGTTTGGAGGCTATATAAGAAGCTCTCACCAAATCTCAAAATTATTTTAATTGGGCATGGCGATTCATTATTTGGAGAAGAACAACATGTTTTCTGCTTTAAAGATCCGTGACACCTGCCCCATAGTGTATTTTAGTATGAAGCCTAAAGTTGGGCTCTCAAACTTTGTTGGATCACTTTCACTTTGTCATCTCGGATGACAATGTATCCTAAATGCAGTATTGCAGTATTTCCATTTTTCAATATCGCAGTGCATGTGAGCGCTCCACACATTGTGAAGAAGACAAGAAGTTAAAGTTGATCTAGACACTGGCAGAATCATTCTTCAAAACGAAATACTCTAAATGTATATTTTTGCCGTAGATTTGTAGAAACGATTTAAATGAAGTGTGAATATGAAACACACACACTCATACATCTTTTACTTAACTTTAAAGCTTGACCATACGTCTAGAAATTACATTTGTCTCTCTTGTTATGCACTTTAAATTGGATGTTTTAGAAAATGGCCCATAGCGACGTTTAATAGAGCAACACTTTGGTAGTGGTTCAGTGTCTATTAAGCATTTACATACCGAACAGTTGCGTTTTGTTTTCACAAGTATCTGACAAGCTTGTATAGTCCTACAGCCATTGCAAAAGGAGTGGTTACAGGTGTATTTTCCTTAATTAGATCTGCTTCTTGAAGAGAGTGCAACAAACCTACCTTTTGCTAGTGATAGACTATGATGCATAGTCATTCTACTAGCCCACTTTCCTACCATACTAAACAGTGCATTGAAGTCATTGCTTGATCGCACAATATTTTCTACCAGGATTAGCACTAGTTGGAATCCTATTTTGGCTGACTATCACCTTTGTTTGCTGTTAAAAAAAATAATGATCTTAATAAACTAGATTTACAATTTCAAATTGTTGACAACTGTTATTTGTTTGTCTAGCTACACAGTTATTTACAATTAGTTGTATAACCTTAAAACTATGATGCCTGTTAGTTTCATAGACGGCTTAGGCTAGTTTATGATTTTTATCCACACTCCTTCATCCTAGTCAGTTGAAAACCTTGGTTCTAATGCACAAAGCCACGCAGTGCTGTGCAGGTCCTGGCTGCTGCAACGAAGACGGTCGGACTAAGTGATGAGATGCCAACGGTTCTCTACCTAGAACAGATTATGTTCCTAAACGATGGTATAAAAACCTTTTCCAGGTGCCATTTAACTGTCAAGGCTCATCTCTGTGGAACGTCCTCCTACTAACCCTTCGCTTTGTGGCCAGTAGAAGGGTCCAAAATCTCAACTCTTGTGCTAACCATTTCGACCGTCACCAGTCCATAACCGCTATCCACCATTAATATTTGTAGTTTCCGCTCCCCTCCTGATATTTTCCACCCCACACTAAAGTTTTTAAGCATTGAAGACTATGTGAATACTGTATAACACAGACTAAAATATCTCTAACCTCGCCATTTTAAATAATTTCCTTGCTAGAGGTGTTTCGTTGACATTTAACAGCGGAATCTGTCATTGTGATTAATTGGTTCCTGTTTGTTTTTGTCAGATTGCAGTTTAAGGTCAGGTGGTCTGGATCTTGTCTGGTCAGAGGATGTTTTCTTGCAGGCCATTGTACAGATGATTCCAAACATTGATTGTCATATCCGCAAATTATCTTTCATTCCATGATGTGTAAAGAGTCTGTAATCGAAATAAAATCAACTTTTCCCTTCCTTTTTGTTTCAGGGATGAGAGAACTTAATTACATTAACCCTTTCACTGCAAAGGTGAAAAGGTTGACAAGCAGATCCTCAAGAAAAAGAAAAAAATCTGTGTTGCATTGTTTAAACATATTTACTATTTGGTCTCTTTGTGCACCCATACAAACTGTTTCTTTGTAATAGAGACTTCTAGCCACAGATTCCTCAACTTTTGAATGTTTCCCCGGCGTCAGACTGGATCTGAAAACTTATCTGCAGTACCTCTGTGCTCCTATAGGTGGTGCTGCACAGCTACTCACTGATGCCATTCCAGACGTGACATAAAGAGCCTATATAGGAGCTATTTTTCTGCAAGCTGTTCCTTGTTTTCTGCGCCACCAGACGGCGATCTGGAACGCCCTCTTGTCTCAGACATTTACTTTATTTCTGAAAGGGGGGGGTCAGTGTGCAAGGAAATGTCACTCCCATAAATTACATGTTTTAAGCCCTGTAGGGACAGTCGCAAACAAATGTCTGTGAAAGAGAGATACATTACTTTGTGCTTGTGGTGCCTGGGGTAGAATCAGGACTATAAGGCCTATAGCGACTGCGCATCAATCAATCCAAAGGCAATCCGAGACCGCAAGGTATAACTCTACACCACCAAGCATAAGAAGACCCCTCGATGATACAGGTCAAAGTCATGCTCCAGAAGTCGACACAGCCATTCCAGAGGTCGATCTTCTTCGAGTTCCAAATCATCATTTTAATCTGTATAGAGACATAAGAAATTGCACTGGGACTCGGCCCCTTCTCACCTCTCTCATTCACCCGAGAAAGCGCGGGGCAGCATCATGTCTTTCTATCTTTCTCCTGTAGTCCGTAGACTGTGGAGATGATCCCGGAACTGGTTCCGGCACAACTTCCACCACTCCTAAACAGATAAAGTTCAGCAAGGCCATGCTTAGACTCTTGACAACTCTATCTGGCGTGCCTTCAACTCCGCAAGGAGCTGAGCAGCCTTCCATCTATAATACCATCAGGTTGCTCAGCCCTCAGTGCCCTTTGTCCCTCCGAGACTGTCAATGCGTTTGCCTCTGAATGCGACCCTGCCTCCAGTGCCACGGTTCACACATAGTCCCAGAAGTTAGACACAGGTGCCGAATCCAGTGAAGATGGACGAGGAGATACATATTGTTCTCTCTGACTCAGTCAACCAAGGCCGCGGTGACCACTATTGAGGCGTTGCTTTCACCACTTGATTTGGTGCCTCCACAAGGGAATAAACACACACTGCACTCTTTTCGTCATGGACTCAGACAATGATTATGACACTGTGATGAGTTTGCAGCACCGTATACAGGCTTGCTCTGTCCCCTGAATCCGGTCTTCTTTCATCACCTGTCCAGTCACTAAGGAATTCTCCTCCTATGCAATGGTGATGTATATAGCAGCTGAAGTCCTTGACCACCATCTCCCCACGTTGGAGATTAAAACATGTCTGAGGCCCTTTTGCCATTTAATGAGGCTCTAACAGATACCTTCTGCCAAGTCTTCCTCTTGTTCCCCAGTCAATAGGCATATAGTGAGATTCTATTGTCCTGTCCCAAGCAACCCTGTTTGTCTCCACCCCCACTCCCCTGAAAGTTTTGATATGCAGTCTTCCACTGGCATGTCTAACCCGAACTGAATACTCCCTTCAATAGGGAATCTATGCAAGTTGAGACATTTGTGAAACAAGGTTTTTTCCCACAAGCCTGGCTTTCTGTTCAGTGAATTCCAGTTATTATAGGGATGCCATTCCAATGCCCTTTAGGACTTGTTGGCTCAAGTCCTCCCTGGTGTCCCATTGGATCTCCAACATGTCCTAACCAAGGCAATACAGGCCGGTTAGGATGTGGCCTTGTCCACAGTTCTTAGTGGCTTTGAAACTCCTGATTCTAACGGGTGGCCCATTGGTATAAGTGTTGCTACTTGCTGCAAGAATGACTGTGGTCCACTGGTTTTTCATGTGTCGTCCAGTCATCCCTCATGGACATGCCGTTTGATGGGACTTGCCTCTTCGGGGATAATGCTGACTTTCGAGCAGCTAAATGAGCAGGGCGACAGCTGTCACTAGGCCGATCTGCCCAGCCTTGCTAACCACACCAGACCCACTCCTCCTTTTGCATCTTCTACAGAGGGGTTCTGTACTGCCAGCCAATCCAATTGCAGCACGGCACAGAGCAGCGTAATAGTTGCGGCTGTGGTGCCTTCAGCCAAGGTCAACAGGCCGCTGTGTCCCCAGCCCCTCTTGCTGCTCCACCTGCCAAACACCTTTAGTTTGCCCTTCACAGAGCTCAGCCACTCAGTGGCAGGCAGAATTCACGGATTCTTGCTGGGTTAAAGGCCGTAACATCAGATAGGCGTACCATGCAAATTGTTCGGAAGGCACTATGACCTAACCATCCTTTCAGCACTGGCACACCTTCCATCATCGCCGCAACAACTATTGGAGGATCATCTCTGTGCTTGACCCCCTCTCCCCTCTATGTGCTTGGCCACTCGCGCTCGCCCCTCTCTGTGCTTGGCCCCCTCACCCCTCTCTGTGCTTGGCCCCCTCACCCCTCTCTGTGCTTGGCCCCCTCACCCCTCTCTGTGCTTGGCCCCCTCACCCCTCTATGTGCTTGTCCCCTCGCGCTCACCCCTTGCCCATCTCTGCGTTTGGCCCCCCTTCGCGGCCGGCTGGACCCTCTCTGCCCTAGGCCCCCTCTCGTGCCCTTATGCATCCAAAAGCGATCCGGGATCGCAGAGCTGCATGTTGCATTATACTGCAAGAAGTCTGATAAATCCTGCTTGTTAGAACTGGGGGTCTCTAGTTGGCTGAGGTAGGTATCTTGGTCCAAATAGGGACCCTTGCTTCTAAGTCGGGGAAAGGAAAGACACCTTCTCAGATAGCTCCTGCTCACCCCCTCGGTAGCTTGGCACGAGCAGCCAGGCTTATTCTCTCCAAGGCAAATGTATAAAGTATTTGCAACCGCACTCTCTGTAACCCAGTGATGACCCCACAAATGGACTTCACACGAGTTTCATAAAAAAACAAGTATGTTTATAAAACAAAATATACAATGAGACCACAGGATAAAAATTCAACATATGCGTATTTGTAATATCACCATGTCGGTTGTTACACCAGCAAGCCCTTGTAGGTTCTTGCAGTATTAATGAGCAATTCCCGATCCAATGCAGTCCTAATGCAATGCTATGCAGTTCGTAGTGCAAGAATCAGGCACTTCGTAATGTAAAAGTAATGCAGGTTGTAAAAGCAACAATCAGACAGTTCGTAATGCAAAAATAAAGCAATTCGTAATGCACCCATAATGCAATTCGTAATGCAACCATCAGGCAGCTCGTAATGCAAAAATAATGTACTCTGGCTCCAATCGCGGTGCTCTGGACGGTCTCTATGCCACTCTTACTGACTTGCGGTCAGCTACTGCCAAATTATGCCCCCAACATGGTTATGATGGAAAACAAAGTGCAGCTCCACACTCCGGCCCCGGTACTGCCACTCCTCTGCAAGTACGGGCCACAATATGGACTTGAGCTGCAAAGATGGGAAAGGCAGAGAGAGTTTCTCTCGTAGCCCGCACCCCGGCCCAAGCGGCGACACATGCACACACGCTCCCTGAGCGTTACCTGTGTGGGGTAACAATCTCCTCTTCTCTTGGCTTGGGCCTCCGATGTGACTTTGTTGATCTTGGTCAGTGGAACTTGGACCCCCGACGGTGATGGTTTGAGGTCTCTCCTTGACAAAGGCAGGCTCAGGACGGCGGCGGTGAATTGTAACTGCTCCTCTCAGGATACCGGTCCGGGCCAATGGCAGTGACAATCGCAGCTCTTCTGGTCACTCTTATCGATTGAAGCAGAGAACAAGACTGCTCTGGCACACACATTCACGGGGCAATTCCTCACGAAGGGCTCAGGCTACAACAGGGCACACACACACACACACACACACACACACACACACACACAGCGTCGCTGAGACTCACTTGGAATCTGGGTGCACACAATCACAAGGCAATCCTCACGAAGATCTCAGGCTGCATGAAGCACACGCACACAGCATCGCTGAGACTCACTTGGACACTTTTATGTTCCTGAGTTTCCACAGCAGGGAGCCAGCTCTCCTCGGGCCCTAGGGGACAAGTTACTTCAGAACCCAGCACATAGCAAAGTCCTTTCAAGCAGGGGGTAACAGCACACAGCAAAGTCCCTTAGCCTCTCCTTAGTTAAATCAGCAAACTGCAGACCAGCCCCAGAACACACAACAAGGGTCAGTCCTTCTCTTCAGCTGTTCTTCCTTGGCAGAGGTTCCTCTTGACCACGAAGTAGATTCAATCCTTTTCAGCTTTGATCATTTTCCCAACGCCAAGTGATTTCTGCTCTCATAGTTATACCCCTAAATGTCTTTGAAGTCTTTGTGTTCAGGGGGAAACTGACCCCTGTCTAAACCAGTTCTGGATGTCTCCCTGCCAGTGACACTTTCTTCCTTTGATAGTGGGCGTCTGGATCCTCAATCACTCAGCAGGCGATGGAGCCATTGTTTTATGGCAGCAGCCCAGGCCTCTTCACCTCCAGGGGCTACTCCGCCCCCCTACACGCCAGATGAAGGTCTGCCTGATGCTGTCTCACCTCCTCCCCTGGGTCAAGACATTCCCCAGAGCCTATCACGTTCAAATCCAGACAGTCAATCTACAACCAGGCAGAGACACATAATTGTTAGAACAAAGAAACCAGCCACTTCAAAAAGCACAGTTTCTAAACACACAATGCAAAAACCACCTTCACAAAAAGATGTGTAATTAAATTGTGAGTTCAGGCAAACTAAACTTCACCTCTCCATCTTAAGCCTATGGGAAGATAGGCTGGAAACATACTACACAGCCTTCCTCATTCTGTCCTATGAGTAAGATGGTTTTGCAACAGTGAAAAACGAAATGGAGAGTATTTCACTGTCAGGACATGGTACGCACCTCAGTACATGTCCTACCTTTCACATACACTGCACCCTGCCCAGGGGGCACCTTGGGCCTACCATAGGGGTGTCTGATGTGCATAAAAAGGGAAGAGTAAGGCCTGGCAATTGGGTGCACTTGTCAGGACAACATGGCAGTTAGCAAACTGCGCACAGGCACTGCAGTGGCAGGCCTGAGTTCTCTTTAGGGCCACTTGTGTGGGTGGCACAATTAGTGCCGCAGGCCCACTAGTAGCATTTGTATTACCAACCCTAGCACACATAGTGCACTTTACTAGGGATTTTTACTAGTAAGGCAAACATACCAATCATAGACCACCAAATACCAGAACACTTTATACAGGGAGCGCTTGCACTTTGACACTGATCAGCAGTGGCAAAGTGCCCAAAGCATCTAAGTTGGCAACAGCATGTCAGAAAAAAGGTCTAGCTGGAAGGCAAAACGTTTAGGAAACTTTAGCCAAAAAGGGCCAAGTCCAACACTACTCCTGCTGGAAATTGTAGTGCAGACCCATTCCCAGTCTCTGGGTCATTCCATGACCGTTTTTATTCGCGGTTCTAGACGAAGTCCAAGAAGAAACAGAAGTCCAAGCAGGCCTAGTCTAGCCTTGTCACTCACCTTTTGAGAAATTGTGCGGCCTTCAAGGTACCCCTCTCTCTCCCTTCCAGTCTCCCACGAAGAGCAGATTCTGTACCAGATCTGGATGCACCCTGAACTTCCTGGGTCATTTGTGATGTTCAAGGAAGACACGTTATTTGGCACCCAGCCTACTCCCTGAGGCATGCCTTTGGGCTCCATAGTTTCGCGTAGGCCTGCAGTCTGGTTACCACTGGCAGGTCTGCCTTCTGTGCCATCTATGCCTCCTAAACATGCTTCGGATTCCGCTACTTCTCCAGAGCTGACTGCTCATCTGGCACCATGATACATGCCAGTTCCTGCCATGTCTACGCTGGCAGAGAACGCCGATCCTATTGTCCTCTGACTCTGAACTGAATCCATTGTGGCCAAGATTGTCCTGCAACAGTTCTATACCCAGCCACAATTCATTCTGAATCTGATCAAATAGTACCTTTACCTAGGAGCTGCCCTCCAGCGCTTCAATATTATTGTAGTTCGGATTCTGACCATAGCCAACCTGCTGTTGGTGACTATGTAGCTTCATTTCCCCCACAGTGTGATCAAAACTTTTGTTTGGACATCCCAAGAGGCCAGGGGATTGGGCACTTCCACTGTCTCAGGGCTAGGTTCTCCCCCCGGTACTTCCAAGGAAGAGGCAACCTAATGTGCTGTAGTAGTTAGATGAGCAGCTGAAGTCACGGATTTACCGTTCCTATCTGAGATGAAAACCGAAGTCCTCACTGAAGTTTTAAAGCATGGGCAAACCTTGTCCAAGCTGTTGGTGCCATTTAACAACATTCTCATGGGCAGTAGGGCTAAACCTATTTTCTGCCAATTTATAAAGAGACTGGAGGCATGACACTATAGACCTGCTCCAGGTGACCATGCTTTCCTGAGGCAGCACTCTAACCCTGATTGCCTGATAGTGCAGGTGTCTACTGCAGACAGGTTTAATCCCAGTTCTTACCCTATGACCTCCCCAGTCGAAGAGAATTGAGGCATTCAAAAAGCAAATGTTCTGATGGATACATCTGACTACATTCCTCACCTTTTGAATTACCCCAGCACCAGCATTCCACAGAAACTTTTTCCTAGCTTTCCCATGTTGACGAGGACATCACAATGGCACGGCTCCGCTCGCGACTCCCTATGATTTGATCGGAGCCACAAGTACACCTTGTTGGCGTGCTGACTTCAGTTCCCTTCTTTCCGCGCAGTCGACGCTTAACTTTTCTGGGACTCTCTATTTTCTTGACAGTTACTTTATCTGATGTTTCCCTTAGTGTGAAAAGAACAATTGATGGAGAGAATGCAGAACAATGTCATACATTCACCCCAGTACAGAGATCTGGACCTAAATCCATAGCTTTTTTGCTCACCATGCCTTTCCAGTTTGGACTACGCCACATGCAAATCAGTCTTGACCCTGTGCCCAATGGGAGCAGTCCAGCATGAATTGCCAGGCCAGGTTTTTCCTGGACTGGAACCAAGCATCCTAGGCCCGGTTTCGGGGTTTCACCCCTCATCAGCCTACTTGATTCCAGTGGCATATAGAGCACGGTACCCACGTCTGGGCATACCCGTTCCATTCGGGGTGACAAATGCAAAAAGAACAATTAATGGACAGAATGCAGAATAATGTCATACATTCACCCCAGTACAGAGATCTGGGTCTAAATCCAGCACAGTCACAGACGCCGAGGGGTTCTCCAGCGCCAAGGTCATCCCGGCGCCAGGAGATTCGCTGGGAGATTCACAGGAGCCTTGGTTGTCTTCTCCTGTACCTGTTCTGGGTCCAACGGCCCTAACACAAACTCATCATCGAGTGGAGTCCGACTCTGCTCCTTACCCACCCTTTCCTGTAATCAGGGGCTTACTGACTGCTTGTGAGTCTGACTCTTCCCTGGATTGGTGTCGGTTTCTGGCCGCGCCCCACTAACGGAGACTGTGCGTGGTGTCGTCGTCAGGGAGGCGTGGAAAGGCAAGCGTGTGAGTGAGTTCGGAGGAGGTGAGCTGGGAGCTGATCCGGAACCGAGAGCCGGAGCCGGGTGCTGGGCACAGAGCGGTAGCTGAGAGCCGAGGTAGCGATAAAGGGCTGTGCCCTGCCCTGCCTTGTCGGAGGCTTATCAGCTCGTTTGGTCGAAGTGCTGGGGCTGCTGGAGACGGTGCAGAGCGGTTACCTCCCGGTAAGTCGGCACAGGCCGAGGCTGAGCAGTTTGCTAAGTCTATCTGACTCTGTGCTGGGGGTGGTCGAGAGGCCCTGCAGCGTTCAGTTCTTCGCCGCTGTCGCTGCGGGGGGGGGGGGGGGGCTTCTCTCCATATCTCGCCTATCCCCCCCTCACACTGCTTGTTGTTGCTGCCTGGGGCTCGGAGCCGCCCGTGTGAGTCCCTGCACCGTCCCTTGATCACCTCCCCTGCGCACCCTTTGAGGGTTGCTCTTGTTTGCTCTGGCCTGCCCGGATTAGCTCGGGCCCGTCCTCTCCACCCCCCTTGCTGTCCTTGCTCACCTGCCTGGTCGGCCGGTCAGTTCTTCCAGCTCTGGGGCTGCTCCCTCCGCTCTCTTTCCCAGTGCCTGCCATGACCCAGGTCCCGCGGCGGTCAGCCCCACTGCCCCCTCGGTCCATTCGGTGGGTCATCTTGGTCATTGAGCTGTACCTAACTCAGCTGCGTGGCTATTAGCTGACCCCCTGACAGGGCGTGAGGGGAGCGGTGCGTGAGGGCTGCCGCGGTTCGGTGGTCCGGGGAGGCGGGTTTAGCTGAGCGGGGGGGGGTGCCTCTGCGGTGCGGCTCGCGGGCGGAGAGGCCGCGATACGCTACTCCGCAGAAATTCTGAAGTCCAGCATTCCAGTGGATGGGGCGCAGCTAGCTCGCCATTCTGTCATCTAGTCAGCAAGCCGGGCAGACAGCCAGCCATCTCGCTATCCAGCCAGTCAGCCACCTAGCCAACCCCGCAGCCATTGTTTAAGCCACAGATTATCCCCTGGCCTCTCTTTCGAAGGCCGGACAATCAAAAACTCCGCTTCATTTGGCAGCGCCCCGCACTGGGAGTTTCACGCAGCACCAGCCCCCTCCTCAGCAGCCGGAGCTATGAGGTCAGGGAAAGTAAGGAAGAATGCAGTAGTTCCCAGGCGGAGGAGAACTAAACAAGCTGACTTGGAAGAGGAACTCCTTCAGGGCAGTCAAAACCTGCCCAGAACCTCCCCAGAAACTGTAAAAGTGGCAAAAGTGGCAAAACCCCTTCAGATTTCCAGCAGCCACTTACATAAAGTCAGCACTATGGAAAAGTCAAATGCCCCAAAATCCTCGACTTTGCTCAACTACTTAAAAAAAGTCCCTGCAATGACTATCTTGCCATCTCAGCCGCAGACCCTGTCCCCGGGGCCAATGAGGCCCGGAGCCCCGGTTGTTCCAGCCGACTCAAGCGCCTCCTCCTGGTGTCTGCTACCCTCCCAACCATGGGCGTCTGAATTTGAAAACTCTGTCCAGCCTCCAGGAGTCTTCATCTTTGGAGGAACAGCCAGCCATCAGCCTATGGACCAGTCGAGTGATGCAATTCTCAATCAAAAGCTTGAAGTAAATCAGCAAGCCCATTTGCCATTGTGTCAGCTGCTCTTCTCTTCTACAGTGGTCACAGAAGTAGCAGGCCAATCACAACCTCAGTTGGCGAGCCACCAGCCCGAGCCAAGATCGCCTCTCGGCCTAATACAGCGGCCTGAAACCGAATCATCACTTACCAAACAAAGTTTGGGGGTGCCAACGGGCCCCTCATAAATTCCTTAAAAAATTCCTTCTGGCCAATTAACTTATGCGCAAATTCACGGCCAAAACATCAATGTCTGCACAAACAGCAGTCAATTACCTGACCCATTTCAAAACACAATTACTCCAAAGGAGCAGCCAACTGCTCTAAGTCCCGAGTTTGCCTCACTTGCCTTATCTGGTGCAACCAAGATATCACCTCAAAAACAGCTAAAATCCTCCGACCCCAGTGAGCAGCTTTTAGCGGACCTATCATTCTTTTTCAAAAACACCCAAAATTCTCCTAATCCAACACCTACCAAAAACCTTCATAAAAAGGAGCACACAGCGAGCAGTGTCTGGCCACAACTTTTACAGACATTTGAACACAGTCACTGCTCTCAACTACCACTCAGAAAAGCTGGAGATCCAGGTTGACCATTTAAATACCCTAGCCTTATTTACGTCAGGGATTGACAGCAAACTCGACAAGTTGAATAACCTAATAATAGGGGCCCAATCGTCCACAAACTTAATACAAACGGTTTGCTGCTGCTCCCCAATTATCGACTTTCTTCGCTTCCTGAACTGTTATCTTGTATAATAAAGGAAGTTAAGTGTGTGAAGGGGGGCACCCCATCTACAAAATACGGCTTGTAACATCAAAATCAGTCTGCTTCGTCTCCCCATCCGGCCAATATCTGGCCCATCACTAACGAAGAAACTGAGTCCTCTGACGGAACAGCTCCCCTCTCAACTCAATGCAATGGGCAGGCGTCTGGCGGGCCAACACAAACCTTGCCGATGAGGGCGGCTCAACCAAAACTAACGACAGAAAACGGTGGGGCCCAAAGTGAACACCTAGTTAGCGCCAACCACTCATAGGGCTGAGGGCTGGTTCAGAGCCCTTATTGGGCCCACACTGGAAGAACTTCCAGCCCTCCCCCCACCGTGCACCAAGAGAACGTAAACGTCAACGTAAAAACCGAAACCAAATCAGGGCCAGCGTTAATACGGTTCACCAGAAGCTCTTCCCCCTTTTTGAAAAAACGGTGAACAACCAGTTTCTAGGTGAGACGAGTGCTCCATCACCTCCATCGAATTCTCAAGAAGAAACATCTGGGTCTGACACCCAACAGGGTATGTCAAGCGTCCCAGACACAGGTGAATCGATCATCGAACCGGTAACAAAAGAGCCAAGCAGAGCTACGGAAATTTCAGGGACGGAACCAACGAAATTAACAAGGCAAAACCAACAAGGCCCTTGATAAACCAAGCAAAAACTAATCTAGTGTTGGATTTAGTCCCACCTGGAGCGGCCAATGTCACTCCCAGAATGACCTTCAAAAAAACCATTCACAACAAACACGTAAATTGGTCTAGTCTTACACAACACCCGTCGAAGGCCGCACACCGGCAGTCACAACAAACACGAATTGGATGCAGGTCAGCCACCAAATAAAACACATATGACTGATCAAGCGAATGAAAACGACCCGCCCCATCATCCGCTCCTACTAGTTCCAGAATATAAATCTAAGGGTCACCAAGACATTCTGAATAGATCAAACATATTAAAATTAGCGGCGGGCTTGGAGGCTTGCCCCCCAGAGGCATCCAACCATCCGAGGTAACCTTGGTGTCCTTTAACTCTGCAAGCTGGGTGGGTGCCTTCATGGACCATAAGACCACCCTGCGAAGCTGGGGCATCAGAGTTTACCCATACATCATGCCTGGTTACCCTACCACCCTGCTATCCCAATCTCCACCACTTCAACAAGTTGTGAGTACTAGACTGGCCACCATTGCAAGACCATACTCTATCCTAAAAAATGCATCCGGACCTAAAGATTTGTAAATCACCACTAACAGAGGTCCCTGACACTGATCCCAGTCAAGGATTGTGGTGGCTCCCCACGATCTTGTCGAACAAAAGTTAAGAATGAATCCAAGTGGCAGGGCTTGTGGGTACAACAAATGAATCTTTGGACGTGCGAATGCGGCCAACAGTTTACCCAACCATAGATGAACATCAAGGAAATGACAAATTCATATCATGCTCCTGGAACATCAGCGGGCTCCACCACAAAATTGAGAATCAAGAAACTCTCTCTTTTCTATGTGAGCATACAGCAATAGCCCTTCAGGAAACTTGGGCATCTGATGGCCACCCCATCATTGGGTTCATCGAATTCTGGAATCCAGCCCTTAGGGATAGCCCCCATGGTCATACAAAAGGCGGTCTAACAACTTATATATCCACAAACTTAAAAGGCTCAACTAAACGTCTTTCAATCAATGAAGAGTGGATTCTAGGAGTCAAAATCAATCGGTGGCGAAACCTTCGTTCACTACTCTATTTAAATGTATACATTAACCCAAGTTCCTGCACTAAAAATTCACTTGACCCGCTTAATTGAAATCATGAGCAACTTGGCCGCCGATTATCCAACTTCAGACTGTATCGTTACGGGGGATTTTAATACTAACCTATCTCAGGGACTAACCGCGGACACCGAGGAGCCATCCCTGTTTAACATCTTTGAGGCCATAACTCAAACCAGACCGCTGAATCAACTCCATAGGGATCTAGGAGAGCTCTGCGTGTCGAGACTTAATAGTGCAGGTTATCTGGTAATGAATGGTAGGTCTGCAGGGGACACCCCACCAAACTGGTCCTGGTCTAACGGTAGCAAACACTCCTACTTGGATTATACCATCTGTAATGCGGACCTCTTATACTACCTAGACATCTTCAGCATTTTTCCACACACCGCCAGCGACCACAGGCCCCAGGTTTTCTCTTTCAATACAAGACCAGGGACTCATAAATTAGCACCCCTAACCCGCCAGGGAATATATTCCGAAAATCTAAAACGCTTGAAGTGGAGTGACGACACTGGTCCGAAAATTCTACAAGCATGCAATGATTTTACAAACAATGGTAATAACCTAGATGCCTCACCAACCGCCACCTGGACGTCGCTTTGCTTCCACCTGACTAGACGCTTTCCAGCTAACACGCAGAGTCACAGTCGATCTCAGACTCTCAAGTTTGCACCATCTCTAAACACAAAATCACTTAAAGGCAAGGAACAACGCGCTACGGCTACTTGTTGAATTTCCGGGCAACGGCGAAATTTTGAACAAATATAGAGCACAAAAGGTTTTCAGGTCGGCGATCATCAAGGATAAGCTCATTTATGAAAATCACTTCTGGTGCAAGCTGGTGTGGGAGAGCAAGAGGAAAAATGCCAGGAAATTTTGGGCTCTAATCAATCATTCAAACTTGAGTTATTCAAGTTTTGGAAATGCGAACATTCAAGAAGCTGAATGGGCAACCTATCTTACGGACCACTTCAAGGCACAAGACCATCCAAATCCGGCAGGACAGGGCCTGCTAGTTGAACTGGGTACTGGCCCTGGTATTTAAGGGCGCATTTCTATCGACCAAACACACCGGTCGGACGACCCACACCTGGTGACTGAAGACAGGACAATTACTGCGATAACAAAGGCTAGACAAGACGGAGCACCTGGCCCTAATGGCCTGCCACAAAACTTGTTCAAATCAGACATAACTTTTTGGTCTTGATTGTTAACTAATCTTTTTAATTATGCACTGAGAACTGCAACAATCCCAGACTCGTGGCGGGGTGCAATTATTCATCCGATTTACAAATCCGGTTCGCGAGCTGTCCCCAACAACTAAAGACTTATAGCCCTGTTGGATATCGAGGCGAAACATTATCCAGGGCTCCTTCTGGAGGACCTGAGGCAATGGGTAAATGATTTCAATAGGGTGCCAATGAACCAAACTGGGTTCACCGCTAATTCAGGGACCATGACCAACCTTTTAGTGGTGTCATCTATTGTCGACAAAGCCCTTTTAACATCCAGGCTTGTGTTCTGTTGCTTTGTCGACTTCAAAGCCGCATTCGATAGGGTCCCTAGGGAGGCTCTATGGGAAAAGCTGAGGAAGTGGGGAATCCCTAACAAATTATTGAATGCAATTATCCAACTGCACTCCTGCACTTGGGTTCGAGTAAAATTGGGGTCTGGCACGCATCTCTCGCGAAAAATCTCGACAACAAGAGGGGTTAAGCAGGGATGCGTGCTGGCCCCTCTTTTATTCAACCTGTTCATTGCTGGTCTATCCAGTGCCCTGAATGGCGTAAACAGCCACCCGCCAAAGGTAAGAGGTATGGCATTAAGCAACCTTTTATATGCCGATGATCTGGCTCTGTTTAGCCTCCCAAGGGTGGGGTTGCAAAGACTTCTTGACACACTGCTACAATACACGATTAAAAATCAATTAGAAGTCCATCTGAAGAAGACCCAGGTTGTCGTATTTGGAAAAAAGCTATATGCCGGTGGCGGATGGTCTTTTAACAACAACAGTCTCGCCATAGGTCACTCGTACAAATACCTGGGGGTCCACTTGGACTCCAGGGGCAACCTTACAAAGCAGCGCAAAGAGATTGCTGTTAAAGCAACAATGCTCGCGGTGTCATTGACCAAGCTTGCAAAAAATCTTTCAGGCCCACCCTGACCCCTCTCTTGGAAGTCCTGAAAGCGAAAATTGGCCCCACTTTGTCATATGGCATAGGGATTTTTAATGGGAAATTAAACACTGCTCTGAATCGACATACAATAAAAATGTATAAAAAGGTTTGCCAGTTGCCACACTCAGCATCCCCCCCACAGATTAGACTAGAGTTGGGGTTATTGAACTATGATGTTTCCTGTAGCGGGGTATTCCTTAATCTTTGCCATAAATTACGACAATCAAACCGAGGTACATTAGAGTCTCTAGTTTGGCAAGAAATAAGGGAGAAAAACCCAGGAGGAACCTTTGGCCGACTCTTTAAGGACTATATCCAACACATTTCCGTAGACGGCCTCTGGGCCCTTAATCCTGGTCAGTCTGCATTTAAGCTTGCAATTAAAAAAACATTAAGATCGCTATCACTCATTACAGATAAAGCACTGCTCTGAAAACGAAGCCATGCGTGGGCAGTTATTAATTCCTACAATCAGCTAGCCCCCTCCACTTACCTCTCAAGTCCTTTTTCATTGTACTTAAAACGCAGCTTCATAAGCATTAGAATGGGTGATTGGCGATTCCTGCAAAACCTTCCCACCTGGCGCCGTGTGGAAGAGGATACAACCTGCAGAGGGTGCGGCAAAGCAGCAGAAACGCTACTGCATGTGGTCTGCATTTGTCCCGCTTTCGACCCCCAACGCAGGCACAAGCTGAGGGGGGAATGGAATCAGCTGGGGGTTCGGACCTGTAGGCAAGCTATTATTGCTGCATTGAGTCCGGATAACACTGACTTAAATATAAGACTGACAAACCTGATTCAGAATGCTTATCGTAATTTTAAACAAAAAAGCATTGCTATTGCTTTACCCCCATCTGTTTTAAATTATTCAATGCCTTTTAAATAAAAAAAAAAACAATCCATTAGGCAACTAGCGATGAGAACAGTTTAAATAGTAGGCTGCGAGTAAGGGTTGTTTTACGTATGCACTCACAGCTTTTGAAGCGGTCTTAACAATTGATTGTTTTATTATCTATGAATAATATAAATCTGTAATTCTCTTTTAAAGATATTTGTTTTATATCTAAATAAAGATTTTGAACCTGAACCACCCTTTCCTGGACCAAGGTTGGATCCTTCGCGTTTTCTTAATGAGATGTACGGCATGTTTGCCAGAGTAGCTTGCCCTAATGGTGCGCCATTGGGCCCTATGGGTCCTCTTGCTTCCAATTCGGGTGTTCCACAGCAGTATGCCCAGGCACCATTGTGCCCTGAATGCAGACAGCGCCGTCTTCGCAGTTTACGACTGAGGTTCTCGACGCAGTTTTCTCAGTCTCCGGCGCCATCTGGTGGACCTTCTTCCTATCTGCTTCGTTCGGCACCGATACCTTCATCGGAGGCTCCTCCATCAATAGTGTTGTCTCCAGGGCCGTGCTTGGTGCCACCGGTCCTGAAGTTGCGGTCAAGAAGAGAGACCCAAAGGCTGTTGGAAGAGGAGAAATTTCAGTGGGAGGAAGCTGAAGAATGCGAAATTGAGGACTGTTGATGAATTTGAGGGCCTTCAGGAGGCGAGTGATCAAGACACTTCCCCGGAGTGGGAGCTTTAATCACCAAAGGCCTCTCCTTCTCATGATGCGGCGCCTTGCTGTGATCGGGAAGGCTGCTGAACCTTTAGATCTTCAATTGCCTACAGCGGAGTTCAGGCATAATATTCTTACAGAAGGTTTACATTCCCCATCTTCTGAGATTGAGCCTCTTTTACCTTTTTAATGAGGCTTTGTCTGACCCAATTCTTGAGTGTGGAGGAAGCCCCTTTCTGCTCCTGCTGTTTTTCGAGGTTGGTGGCAAGAAGGTACAGGCCTGCTCCTGGTGAACCTGCTTTTCTTTCCACTCATCCTTCACCGGAAAGTTTAGTAGACCGTCTCTAAAAAAATTGTAGCAGACTGCCAATTAGGTTTTCTCTTCCTCCAGTATGGCGTTGAAGTCCACTAATGCTACGTGCTTGTTGGGGAGGTATATTCACGCCCTAATGGATTCGGTCAAGCAATTGACTCCCAAATTACCAGACAGTGATTGTGGCTCTTTTATAGAAGTGCTGGCGGATAAGCAGGCTGCAGCTCGTCAAGTTATCCAATCTGGTCTGGATACTTCTGATTTGGTGGCCAGGGTGATGGGTTCCTCTATTGCAACGAGGAGGCATGTCTGGCTCAGGTCTTCTGGGTTCTCGCTGGATGTGTAAGCTACCCTCCTCGATTTACCGTTTGATTGGTCAAAGCTCTTTGGAGAAAAGGCTGATTCTGCGCTTCAGAGGTTTAAAGACCGTAGGGCCACTGCGAAATCATTGTCTACAATCTCAAACCAGCTGTTTTGGATATGAGATGCACCGTGGTTTTGGTAAGGCTGCTTCCTATTGGGCTGTCAATTACCTCAGCAGCAGAATCCTCTGTACAGGTCTTACAGAGGAAAGGGCGGAGGTTGTCTACGAGGTGCATCCCGTCAGTCCTCTTCCGCTGCCACTGCCGCTTCAGGAAATCAGTTCTAGATCCCCCATCTTGGAGCTTGGTGGTCCTGTAGGGGGTCGGGTGTCCCATTTTCCACAGGATTGGAAATGTATCACTTCAGACCTTTGTGTTTTGAATCTTGTGGGAAATGGGTACGCCCTTCCCTTCCGGGAGTTCTGTCCTCCTTACCCTCCTCACCAGGGCTGGTGTTCAGAGGACCATTTGCTGCTTCTGCAGCAGTAGGTTCTTGCCTTATTACAGAAAGGTGCGATAGAGGTGGTTCCAGAGCAGGAAAGGGGTCAGGGATGCTACACCCTGTATTTCCTGATTCCCAAGAAGGATGGCAGATTAAGGCCTATCCTGTACCTCAGGGTCTTGAATTTTTGCCTCAAACAGGAGAAATTCAAGATGTTGACCCTAGCTCAGGTTCTTCAAGCACTGCAACTTGAAGACTGGATGGTGTTGATAGACTTGCAGGATGTTTCTTTTCACATCCCCATCCTGAAGTCGCACAAGAAGTATCTCCGTTTTACGGTGGGGTCTCAGCACTCCCAGTTTGCAGTTCTTCCGTTCGGTCTTACCTCTGTGCCTCGAGTCTTCACAAAGATGATGGCGGTGGTGGCAGCTCATCTCAGGAAGTCTGGGATTCATGTTTTTCCCTATCTGGACAACTGGCTGCTCAAAGCGAAGTCGCTGTAGATGGTGCTTCATCATCTGCATGTGACAGCACGGCTGTTGTTCGACTTGGGTTTCTTGATAAATGTGCCCAAATCTAAGTTGGTGCCCTCACAGCGCAAACTGTTCATAGGGGCTGTACTGGACAAGGTTGTGTGTTGAGCTTTCCCTCCTCTGCACGGATTCTCGATATTCAAGAGATGATTCCTATGTTTCACGATGGAGTGGTTGTTCCAGAGCTGCAGGTCCTACGCCTGCTCAGTCTGTTCGCTTCCTCCATTCTGTTGATCAACCATTCACGCTGGCACATGCGGGATCTTCAGTGATGCCTCTGCAGACAGTGGTATCAGCACAACGGAGATCTCAGGGAGATGGTCAGGGTCTCCAGAGACACTGCAGCGTATCTGACTTGGAGTGTGGAGGGCAATCTGTCACAAGGAAAGCCCGGTCATCTTCCTTCACCAGTGGCCACAGTAATCACGGATGCCTCCACTCTAGGGTTTGTGCGCTCATCTGGGGGATTTGGAGATCAAAGGCCTTTGGGCTCCGGAGGAAAGGTTGTTTCATATCAACATGCTGGAATTGCGGGCGATACGTTTAGCTCTCAAGGCTTTTCTTCCTTCCTTTCGTAGTAAGTCAGTTCAGGTCCTGACTGACAATACTACCGTGATGTGGTATATAAACAAACAGGTAGGAGTAGGGTTGTATTGTCTCTGCAGAGAGGCTCCTCTGCTCTGGTCCTGGGTGCAGGACCATCAGATTTGTTGCAAATCTGGCAGGCGTGCTAAATGTGCGTGCAGACCGTCTCAGTTGGTGCTTTTTGGCCGATCAAGAGTGGCGGCTTCATTCGGCGGTGGTCCATCTCTTCTTCAGTATGTAGGGATTTCCTCAGTTGGACCTCTTTGCCACTCGTGAGAACGCACACTGCCCATCATTCTGCATTCTCCAGTTTCCGATGCAGGGAGCGTTGGAAGACTTGTTTCAGTTGGAATGGGGTTCACAGCTCCTTTATGCCTTTCCTCCCATACCCTTTATTCTTCAGGTTCTGAGGAAGATGCGGCAAGACCGGGTCAAAGTCATATTGATCGACCTGGATTGGCCAAGAATAGTGTGGTACACAGATCTACTTCACCTCTAATCGCACCCTCCAGTCCGTATCCCTCTCAGGGCAGATCTCCTCTCCCAGTCACAGGGGCAGGTTCTACACCCTCACCTCCAGATCCTGCACTTCCATGACTGGAGATTGAACAGGGCAACCTGAGTTCTTTCTTTCTCTCTCCCTCCGGATGCAGTGGACGTTATTTTATGATCCAGGAGACACTCTACCAAATCTATTTATTCCTCCAGGTGGTCCAAGTTTATGAAATGGTGTGGAGAGAGGTCCATTGATCCTTTAAAGGCCCGTTTGTCTGTTGTGCGGAGATTATCTCTTTCCTTGGCTCAGCAGGGTTGTGCTGTGACCACGGTTAGGGGTTATTTGTCAGCCTTGTCGGCTTTCCTTCGTTTGCCGGACCAACCGTCTTTATTTAAATCTCCAGTTGTTATGAGGTTCATTAAGAACCTCACTAATAGGTTTCCTCCCATTCCCTTCATTATGCCTCAGTGGGATTTAAATCTTATAGTCACTTTCCTTTATGGGTTCTCCGTTTGAGGCTCTTGATAGTAGTCCATTGAGGCTTCTTTCTTTTAAAATGGTCTTTCTGATAGCTATTACCTCAGCCAGGAGGGTAAGTGAGCTTCAGGCTCTTAGTTCCAAACCTCTGTTTTTAACCATTAATGCAGAAAAGAGGTTTCTCAGGACCAGGGCTGCTTTCATGCCTAAGGTGGTTACTCCTTTCCATCTAGGGCAATCCATTAGCTCGCCTACCTTCTATCCTCCCCCTCACCATTCCAATGAGGAGGAGAGACTTCATTGCCTGGATCCTAAGAGAGCTGTCAGTTTCTATCTGGACAGAACCCATGATCTCAGACTGGACGATCAGCTCTTCGTGGGCTACATTGGACGAATGAAGGGCAAGGCTGTTCACAAGCGAACACTCTCCAGGTGGATCATCTTGTGCATCAAGATCTGCTACGCCTTGGCCAAAAAGGAACCGCCTGAGGTATTAGAGCTCATTCCACCAGAGCTAAGTTGTCTTCTGCTTTGGCTAGAGGTGGTCCTGTTGTTGACATTTGTAAGGCAGCAACTGGGCCTCTCTCCACACCTTTGCAAAGCATTACTGCTTGGATTCGGAGGTTAGGAGGTATGGCCATTTTGCTTGCTTTGTGCTTCAGGATTTTTTGGTATGAGTTGGTGGACACCCTCCTCCGGGAGTTTTACTGCTGTGGGATTCAATTCAAAAGGTGAGGAATCCACAGGCAGATGTATCCATCAGGAGAACAAGTTACTTACTTCGTTAACGCTTTTTCTGGTGGATACAGTATCTGCCTGTGGATTCCTCTCTGACTCACCTACCTCCTCGTTGTCCACCTTCGTATACCAAAGGAGTTATTGGTTATTTGACATGGTTGTTTCCTTATGTCTTTTGATTGCCTTGCTATTAGTGTTTAGGAAATACTTAGTTTTTTTAGCTTTTCCTATTTTTCTTTATGCTGTTTGTATTTATGTATATATTGTATACTGTGTATACTTCAATTATGCTGTCGGTCCACCCGTTCACCTCAGAGGCATGGAAAAAGTGGGTGAAACTGACGTCAGCATGCCAACGAGGTCTACTTGTGGCTACGGTGACATCATACGGAGTCAGAAGTGGAGCCGTGCCATTGTAACGTACTCGTCTACGTGGGAGAGCTAGGAAACACTTTGTGGAATGCTGGCGCAGGGGTAATTCAAAAGGTGAGGAATCCACAGGCAGATACTTTATCCACCAGAGACAGTGTTACCGAAGGTAAGTAACTTGTTCTTCTCCTCTGTTAGCATTGACCTTGGATCAGTCAACACCAGCTGCTTGCTGGGTATGTACTCATACTCATTATTGGACATTATCTTAGAGATCTTCCTAGCAATCCCAGCAGAATCCATGCTAACCATGCATAAACTATTCAGGATGGCCAAGACACATCCAAATAATGTTATCAGATCAGGACTGGAACTTACTGACTGCTTAAGCAGAGTGTTAGGGGCTAACTTGGTGTTCAGATGTCCACTCATGGAATGGCTTCTCTGGTGACTTTAAAGCAACATTCATAAAGATGCCTTTTGACTGGTCTTGCCTATTTGACAAGAAGGCAAATTCTGCACAAGAGCGCTTTAAAGAAAATAGTGCCATAGCACACTCCCTGGGTCTTTCCACTCCCCTGCCAGGGAGTATCCCTGACAGTTTCAACCCTTTTGTGGCATTTCCCCGGGCTGTGTTTGCAGACAACACTAAGGCCCATCAACCCAGCAACTGCCACCCCTGCTGTTTCCTAGTGCCATAAAACGTCGGAGACCTTAGTCCTATTTTACATCTCTGGTCTCTCAATTTCTTCCTGCTGAAGGACAGGTTCAAGATGCTCACACTGGCCCAAGTTCCGTGTGCCCTGGATTCAGCACACTGAATGGTGGCTTTGGGCCTGCAGGATGCCTATTTCCATTTTCCCAAACAGCTGGCCCATGGGTGTTACTTGCAGTTCAAGGATGACTAGAAGCATTTTCAGTTTGGTGTGCTCCCCTTTGGCCTTAACAGTGCCCCTTGGGAGTTTACAAAGGTGATGATGGTGATTGCTGCTTACCTTTTCAGATCTGGTATACCAGTCTTTCCCTTAAGTCAACAAGTGGCTGTTGAAGACTGACTGGCCACAGTCAGGTCAGTTGTGCACCACCTCCAGTTGTGGACCACCTCCAGACAATGAATCTCCTGTTATGCTGGGGTTCACGATCAATGTGCCAAAGTCACACTTGACTCTTTTGCACCCATGCTATTCATCAGACCTTTCCTTGATACCGTGGATTGTCTGGCCTTTCTTCCGGAGTCCAGGATATTACGACTATGATCCCAATGTTTGTCTCAGTCATGAGTCTGAGTAATGGTGGTTCAGATGTTTCTTGTTCTCCAGTATTCTACCGATCAACCATGTCTGATGGCATATGTATGCCCTGCTGTGGGATCCGAAGTCCATATGGGCCCAGCACCAAGGGAACCTGTGCAATTATATCCAGCTTTCAGAGCAGTCTGCAAAGGATCTGCAGTGGTGGCGCTCGATCTCCACTGCAAGGCCCTTTTCCTACACCACCCAGGGCTGATGGTGATGATGGATGCAAGGCTGTTGGGTTTGGGTGGTCACCTAAAGGAGATGGAGTCCGTGTGTTCTGGTGTCCGGAGGAGCCCTGGCTCCACATCAGTCTGCTGGAGTTGTGGGCCATTTGCCTGGGTCTAAAGGGTTTCATGCTGTCCATCAGTGGAGGCTGGCACAGGTTCTCAGTGACACAACTGCCATGTGGTCCTGCAACAAACCGGATTGAATGGGGTCGTGGGTCATGTACTAGAAGGACTTGTGACACTGGAACTGGCTGAATCGTTTTGGCAGGTCCCAGACTATGCACCACTTGGCAGGATCTTTAAACACCAGGGTGGACGATCTCAGCCAGTGACACTTAGATGGTCACGAATGGCAGTTGCACCCAGAGGAGGTGCAGGGAGTTTTCCAACAATTAGGTTAATCCAAGCTTGCTCTATTTGTTGCTACTGTTAGTGTACAAAGTTAGCGGTTTTGCACACTGGACTTCGCACAGGACTCCTCTACGCCTTCCCTCTGCTATCTCACCTGGCCTGAGTTCTGACCATGATCAAGAATGACCTGGCCAAAGTTAACCTAGTCTCTCGGGATTAGGCCAGGAGATTGTGGTAACCGGAACCTCTGGACAAGAGCGTCCATCTTTCAGCAGCAGGACAGGGTCTTGCACCCAGGCTTGTGCATTCTGCTTTTTAAATGGGGCTCCAGCCATCAGTTACGGGACAGAACCAAGTTGGCGCAGAGCCACATGAGGCCACCTTCTAGGTTAAAGTATTTACCAGAAAGAGCGTTACAGAATGTAAGTAACCTGTTCAGCATGTGCATTAAGTCTAAAAGGGTTTTTTATATTAGTTTCAAGTACACATGTCTACTAGGAGGCAGCCTCTGTTATTTTAAAGTATTTGCCTGTGTTTCGTTTTAGGTAATTGCATTTTTTTTGTGGCAATTTTTTGCAATAGTTTTAAAAAAATCACGAGTGCTTTACACGGTTTGTTATATTTTCTTGCCACTTGACAATATGGTTTTGACAAATCGTTGCATTTATTTGTCGATAGAAGTGTGCGAGACAATTAAAATAAACATGGTTTCCCAGGAATATGCATACAATACGGAGTTTAAATTAATAAGAATGTATGACAGTAATCCACTGGTTAACCCCGCAGGGCCCAAATATAGACAAGTGGAAGAAAGACCTGAAGGAATGGGCGCTGACAGAAGAGGAATATATGAGAAATACTAGAAAAGATGATAAACTCCCAGAAGTACTGCTGGCATGGGGGGTGATGATCCAGGAGATAGCGGATCATACTCCGTCCTCTCAGCATGAGCCACAGGAAGGTGAACACCAAGAAATGAATAGCAGTCCTAGTCAGGAAGTAGACCTAGGGGACACCTAAAACTAAAACGCAGGCATATACTCAAGATACCGATTAAGGAGGAGCTGGTAAAGTGTTTGGGGGTGGGGGGTGATTTGAGAGGGTTGATGAGTTGTCATTTAATATACTTAGGCCAAAAATGAAGTCTGTGAGCTGTAACCTGCAACAGAAGTTAATTGCACTGGGATATTGAAATTACGATTTTGCATGTTTTGATAAAAGCCTGTATATGAATATTAACTATGTTATGAAAATAATGAAGAATTAAAAAAATGTGAAAGCCTGCTGAATACTTTACTTGTTTCTTTTCTTACAGGGGTTCCCTTTCCCAAAAACTTCATGTCTGTGGCAAAAACAATCCTCAAGCGTCTTTTTAGAGTGTACGCTCACATCTACCATCAACACTTTGATCCAGTTATTCAACTGCAGGAGGAGGCACACCTCAATACATCATTCAAGCACTTTATTTTCTTTGTTCAGGTATGGCATGTGTCTTGAACTGAGTTTGTTAAATTGGAAATTCTTCTGCAAACTTTTTTTGTCTTCGTACTTTGGCCTCTGCCTTAGGGTACATTATTGTCCAGCTATTATGTTTGTCCTTTATGTATTTATTTTATTTAATTATAAAGTTTTATATAGCGCGGACTAGATCCCGAATGATATCAGAGCGCTTTGCAGTTTAGGGAAAGGTGACCATCAGAACATGAATCACACATGGGGGGTATAATCCTAGAATCAAATAGTTCACACATAACTAGACAAAAGCGGTGATATTTGCTTGTGGAATCTGGTGGGGGACCAACATGTGGAACTGTTTTTATTGTTTTAATCTGTTGTACCCACAATTTAACTCTAAACTGCACCGTTCGAAAAAACTAAAAGCTACTTTGACTTACTTGCACGCTGTCGCAATCTGCCTCAGTGTTTGATATTTCCTGCCTTCGGCAGTCGCGAGCTCTGATTGGTCGGCTCTCAGCCAATCAGCGCGTAGCCCGGGTGGAGCTGGTTGAGCTCTTGTGGCATTAATGTAGTTGATGTAGTTGAGCTTATATGTAAATGTAGTTGAGCTTATATAGCGCACAGCTACCCGCAGTGGGTGTCCCGGTGCTTGCTTAGGGAACCCGTCCTGATATTCCCCTGTGTGATAGCCCCAGCAGGTATCCACAAGGTGAAAGTCAGGCATCCCGCCGCGAGGGGCTGTTGTGGAGATTAAGCAAGCTATTGCCCAGAGTCGCAGAGTGTGAACCCGTGAGTCGAGAAGGCACCGGAGCGAGAATTATCGAGTCCGTGGAATTTTTAGCCCAAGACCTGCCGAGGCGGGGAATTGAACCCTGGTCCAGGACCGATCTCAGCTTCCGGGTCTGCCGCCTCTAACCCCTGAGCCACACTTAAATGGAAGCCACTGCAAGGACGCGCAGCGGGCGCGCCAAAGGCAAGCCCGTCTGCACCCATTTGCGCCAGAACGTTGCCAGGAGTCAGGGACCTTGCCCCTCTTAAATCTTATAGAAGCAGCTATACTGGCGAGGAATTGCGGGCCTTATGTATGAAAGGCCCCTGTGGGAATCATAGCTGGGATCCTGGGAATCGCCCCTCGTTCTGTGAATACTGTGAATTTAGACCACTTCACTTGAAGCACGCTACAACCTATGGTCCTGGGGCTGAGCCACACTCTGAATATTAATTGTCGCTCCCTGCCTAAACATCATGCTGAGGTATTCGATCTCTTACAAGTACACTCACCTGAGATCCTGTTCCTAACGGAAACATGGCTCTGTGATTCCTCTATGGCCATCCCAGCACTTGCTCTTCCTGCAGGCTACGCTATACGCAGCTTAAATAGATCTGGAGGAAGAGGGGGCGGCATTGCAATTATCTACAAATCTGTACACTCATGCAGTTTATCGTCATTTGCGCTTCCTGATTGCGAGAGTGCAATATTTAAAATCTCACTGAGTGCTAACTTTGCCTTCTCTGGTCTACTTATCTATCAACCTCCTGGCCTTTCTAAAGTTTTTCGAGAAGCCCTCTTAAACTCGGTCGTAACACTGGCTCTACAGACAGCCAACTTCAACATCATAGGCAACCTGAACCTCCATTTAGAATTACAAGAATCTTAGGAGATTAGCTTCCTAGGGGATCTGTCAGCCTGTCAGCTGATTCAACTGAAGCCCAGTGCGACGCATAGAGCAGGTCATCTCCTTGACCCTATCCTCTCGAATTTAGAGCTACTGGAAGTTTTGCCATCGCTCCCTATGATCTGGACTGACCACTTTCTCCTTTCAATGCAGCTATCAATAGCGGGACATAAATCTCAGCCTAATCAACATCCTTCCCTAAAACAACCCTGGCATAAACTGAACCAAGTACACTTCTTCACAGCCCTGAATGCAAAGCCTCTGGGCAAAGCCTCACACATGGAAGAGGCTAACGTGTATTTCCCTTAAACTCAAGCACTCAAAGCACGCTGGCCAATGCTTGGTTTAATGAAGACCTTATCCTAGCTAAGAAAAATTGTAAAGTTCTGGAAAGAGCTTTGTGGAGATCATATGACCCCCAGGCCAAAGCACTTTATAGAGCGGCCATTGAATCCTACCATAAGCTGGTGCGTAAATCCAGAACAGCTCACTACTCTGGCTTGATCAATACCAGCACCAATCATAACAAAACTATCTTTTTTCTATTGAAAGAACTGACTTTGGTGCCAGGGGAATTAGGCAAGACTATCTCCTCCAACAAACATTGTTAAGGCCTGGCAACCTTCTTTCTGATGATATTTATCATATGTATGACCATGGTATACCTTCCAGAGCTCATGGGAAAAACACTCCCACTGGCTCAGAGATTGTCACTCTCCCCCCACCCCCCCTCCCCCCTCCCCCTCCCCCATTTCCCTATGGGAATTCGAGACTAGTATTCAAATTTAAATCCGGATACCCAGATGATCCGCTTAAACCAGACGCCTTCAGGAAAACTCAACAAGGTTTCCTGCCTGAATGTCTGGAGCTACTCAATCTCTCCCTCTGGACCGCGACGGTGCCTAAAGCCTGGAAACACACTAAAGTGGTCCCTCTTCTCAAGAAACCTACACTTGATGTGTCTAAATCAGAGAATTACCGCCCGATCTCACTACTCCCTTTCCTCTCAAAGTCCGGAAGCACATGTGAATTCCATCTTAACACAGTTTCTAGACTCAAATCATAAACTGGACAGCTCCCAGAATGGTTTTCGACTAAGGTATTGCACTGAGTCAGCCTTATTGGCTGTGGTCTAACAACTGAAATCTGCGCTAGATGCCGCAGCACATCTGCATTGGTGCTGCTGGATCTAAGCGCGGCATTTGACAGTGTCTCGTGAAATCCTGCTCCTTCGTTTGGAAGAAGCAGGTATTGGGAATGAAGCCTTAGAATGGGTTTCCTCCTCTCTGAGCGACCGGACCTTCCAAGTGACCTTTCCTCCTTTCTCGTCCCAAGTCCATTCTCTTCACTGTGGGGTCCCTCAAGGTTCTGCATTAAGACCTACACTCTTTAATATATATATGAGCCCCCTGACACGGATGGCCAAAGCACAAGGAATATCCCTGTTGTCATACGCTGAAGACACCCAGCTGGTGATTGCCTTGTCTAATGACCCAGAGCAAGATGAATTAAAATGTAAAGAAGATATCACGGCAGTTGCAGAATGGATGACAGCAAATTTCCTGCAATTAAATTCCACCAAATCGGAGATTCTTCTGGTTGGCAAAGAGTCTCATCTCTGGACGAATGATTGGTGGCCTAGAGCGCTAGGTGACCCCCCTGATCCCAAACCTGCGGTGAAAAACCTAGGCTTTCTAATGGATACAAATCTTAATTTTGAAACGCATGCTATGTCAGTAGCCGGGAAATGCTTTGGACTACTGCGCGGCCTACAACCAATCTTGGGCCTCTTTGATGCCCAAACACGCCAACTGATTATCCAAGCCTCTTTACTGGCCCGGCTGGACTACTGCAATGTGCTTCTGCTCGGCTCTAACAAATCTGTGCTTAGTTGACTGCAGAGGGTCCAAAATGCGTCAGCACAGATTATTTTTGCCCTTCCTAAATTCAGCCATGCTTCTAATCTCCTCCGCCGTCTACACTGTCTCCCGCTGGCACAGCGTATTCACTTTAAGACGCTTTGTATCACGCATAAGATACTAACAGGCAGTGCACCGTACATTCTAAGTGGCCTCTGCACTCGGTATACCCCCTCACATGCCCTACGTTCGGCAAACTAGAGTCTTGCCTGTATCCCTCACATTTGCAGAGCAAGATTCGGCGGTCGCTCCTTCAGACGCCTGGCCCCTACTTTCTGGAACTCTCTCCCCCTTCACATCCATAGCAATCCTGACCATCAGGCCTTCAGACGTCTCGTGAAGACGTGGCTCTTCTCCCAGGCCTGATCCTCCTCGTCCGTCCTGTTCCGGTCCTGCCCCTAGAAGTTTTCCTCTGTTCTACTCGCTGTTTGATCTGGTTTCAGTGCTGGAACGCCTCTTTGTCGAGGCAGCCATGCGCTTTATAAATAATCTAATCTAATAACAATTCAATTGTAATTCCTGAGTGGACAAGGAGTGGGCTATATGATGGAGCGTAGTGATAGAAGGGAAGTAAGTGAATAATCATATACAGGAATAATCGTCAATACCAAAATAAAATCTAAACCTGAATGAGAAGGGGCTTCTAATAAGCATCGAATCAAGTGGTGAGCATCTAATAGATCATTTATATACCTTGGTGAGCGCAGGATGAACAAACGATGTAACATAATGATTTAAGGGGAGCAAAGACAATCATGTACAGGAATAATAATCAAAACCAAATAATCATATACAGGAATGAACCATACTATAAAATGTCCGATGCACTTCGGGCAGAAAATAAAGTACAAAAAAGATATATATATATTGCCCCACGTATTAAGGTAAGAACTTCTTTATGAATTTGTTGAAGAGCATGTGATTGAGGCAAAGCCCTAATGAGGATTATTAGGTTCAGGCTTGTCTGTGGTGGAAATCAGTCTTTCAACTGTTTATCCTCCTTGGCCTGAAACAAACTACGTTTCCCACTGCATAGAATATTTCAGAACGTATTTAGATCTCGGCTCAAAACCTGAGTATCTGATTATTAAATTTACCTTTGCTTTGATTTCTTAGCTTCTTAGCGCGGGGAAGCCCGATTAGGTACCTGTGCACTCTATAAGTCTGATTTATTAACTGATAACTGACTAAAGGGTATCTTGACATTAGCATCACTTTGTAGTCTGCGTCTCGTTTGATGGATAGTGCAGTTACAAAGAGATTTCGCAAGTATTAGACTGCACATACACCTCCGAAGTTTTGCTGGTCATGTGTGTGGTGGTGGCTGAAGAATGGAAAATAACCCTTCTAGAGGGAACATTTTCCCCCAGAGGATGCATCTTTTCAACAGGTCTACGCAGATTTTTCTTGTGAAATTTGACAAACAACCCCAGCTACCTTCATGGAGGTGATGGGCTACATTTTGTTTTAACGTCTTCATGCTGTCCTCATCTTCACGTGGAAGGTACAGAAGGCTTCAGGAGTGCACATTAGAATCTATATATTTGTTTATGTTACTACTAAGAACCAGAACTCTTGTCCTGACACGAAAGGTCAGTTGGGTCTGTAGCTGTTTAGCTTAGACTTTCTCACTAAAATGAAATGCTTTCAGAAACTTTTTAAACTCTATTGAAAAAGCACCTTACATTTAAGAACACATTATTTGAAAGAAAGAAATATGGGTCTAACAGGGGTTTCTGGAGATCTTGCTCTGAAAAAGAGAAGAAACCAGACTGAGGTGTCTTTTGTTGTGCCATGCAATATGACAGTTGAGCGCAAGCTTTATCTGAAATTTAAATAAATAAACTCTTTTCACTGACAGCTCTAGTAAACCTCTATTTTTCTTTACATTTTTATGTTGATCAATTTTTACTTGTATGTGTAGACAGGCTCTCCTAGTTGAACAACTGCTGTTAAAGTTAAGTGACTTATACTTTTCGACAAGCGAAATGTGAGGGATTTCATGCATAAACTGACTTTCGGCCACTATTACATTTGTTTACCCTACACTCGTGAGGAAATCATGGCAAACAAAATTGAAAGAGCTATATTATCCCATCACGAACAAAGTTGGTCTTATAGATTAACCAGAATGCAAATGCATAGAATGAGGTCAATTGGATAAAAGTGTGAACTTAGGATCTACTTGGGGAATAAGTGAAACAAAGCACAGCACCAATGTGTTTTCACGCAGTGCAAGCAGTGTCTTTGTCAGTAAATGTGTAGCTCCAGATACATTAAATCACAACTGTAAAGCAAATCTGTTTATAATGTGTGGATTCAGCTATTTGGCTGGGTGTGGTTTCCAGTAGGGGTGTCGTGCAGAAGATAGTAAGGTCATCCCTGACTGGTGTACTATGGGCTCAGCCAGTTGACTAGGGACAGGTTGTTTCATTTAAGTTCCCTCTGATTGGAATTTGAACCTCCTATTTCTACAAATAAATATCAGATAAGGTTGTCCTGCTTTAATTTAGCTACAGACGAACAGCCTTAATTTGCATTGTTTGGCAGTTGTACTTGATCCCTCTATGACCTCCGTAAACATGTCTTTTGCAAACAACTTGCTACCTCATGAACGATGAAAGAGAGGTGTAATGTTTGGAAAATTGTGAAAGATCTCTTCCCAGAGGCGCTCACTAACTTTTCACTGGTATTTTTTGCAAGATATAATAGAGTAGCGTAATATGCTTTGAGGTGTCCAACTGCTAAGCTGTTAGCTCGTACATTGTCATTCATCGTTACCACATTTAATTCAAAAGTTTCTTCAGTGTTCACTCAGATTTTGGCAGAAAATACCTTAATCTTTGCCAAAGAGGTTAAGTGATTGCTGAATGGAAAGGTCAATAGAGACTGCTCTTAAGAAGAAGAGGTAGTAAGTGCTATTTCCACTACTTCTTGGTGCTGAGAAAGGACGCTGCTAAAAGACTAAAGACTCTGGACCAGGTCTTCTCTAGCTTTGATTCTGGGGATTCTGTTGTCTCCCTGGACCGTCTGAGCACGTACTTAAGTGTGCCAGTCCGCAGGCAGTTCCTCTGCTTCGTGGTAGGGAATTACCACTTTACGTTTGAATCCTGTCCTGTGATATCACCTCAGCCCCTCAAGGTGTTTACTAAGGTTGAATGTTGTGATCGCTGTTCATCTTCGTAGGTCTGCAATGCATGTATTCCATACCTTGATGACTTGCTGTTGAAGGTGAATTTGATAGCTGTGGATGAACTCCAGGCAAACAACTCGCTCCTCTTTCCTGGGGTTCTCCATCAGCAAGCTGAAATATCACTTTCAGTCAGTGCAGAAGATTACCTTAAATGAGGCCTTTCTGGGCACCTGTGTGTTAAAGCCCTCTCTGGCCCCCAGTGAGTCTGGGACATTGTGTATGATCCCGAAATTCCAGTCTCAGTCTGGTGTTCTGGCCTGGATGATTCTGAAATTGTGTTGTCTCTTAGCCCTAGCCTATTCTGCTGATGGTCAGTACTCTTCTCTTTAACACGTGCAGGCTCTGCAGTGAAGTCTTCATTTTAAATGGTCTTAACACAGCGGTGCCTCTCAAACATCTGTGTGTTTTACGAGGCTACTTGGGACTTCCAGAGGTAGATGAAGCATTCCAACAGGAGTTCGAGAAAACTGTGTTTCCAACACCATCTGGAAATCACTACAGTAAAGGATGCATTGGCTATCCGCGAAAGAGTTAGGGCCAACTTGATTGGAGTGGAATATATAAGCCTCTGGTCTCTGCTGGAGCAGAGGCTCCTCATCAGTCTTCTGGAAGTGTGGGCCATCCAGTTGTCTCAAGGCTTTTGCCTTCCTTCAAAAGCATCCTGACGGACAATATTGACCAACATATGGTACTGCAACAAAAAGGATGGTGGTGGCATGCGCTTTGCCTGGAGGCAATGAAGCTGTGGCACTGGCAAGACCTTCGGGGCAGGCCCTTACTGCCAACCATCTGACCGCTGGTATATAAACCAGCATCATAAAATGAAATACCTCTCAACCCATATATTCGCACAGTGGGGAGGATGGGCAGGGGTTAGGGAATCTGTGGCTAGACTAAGTCTCTACCAGATAATACTTTAGCGAAGGGAAGTAACTTGTTCATCTGGTAGACAGCTAGCCGCGGATTCCTTAACTTTTGAATTAAATGGCATAGCTATACCCCGCCTGGAGGAGGGTCTATGAACCAATCCCAGAAACGTTCTCAGTGAGAACCAGCTGGTGAAAATTAACAAGAGACTGGACCCACGTAGGGTTCAGATGAAAGGGGGCATGAGTTCCTTACAAAAACTGTGGCAAAGACCACAGGCAATGTAAATAAAAAAAACAACCCTGCAGGCACGAAAAAAACAATGCCTCAAAGGAAGCAGAATGTCTCGCAAGACAACAGTAGGATAGTAGTATTTAACCCCTAAAGGGTAAAATAAGACAATGGACCAGGAAGGCCAACAGCAATAGCGAATGCCATGTAAACTACAGTTCCTTCCACCAGCATAGAAGTATTTGAAGGAAACCGTTACTGCAAAATACAGAAAAACAGGGGCTTCCAGACACATCCCTATTAAAACCAAGATGAATAAACACATTCATTGCAAGGTCGGAAAACTAGTCCAAGTACAAGGACTGATGCACATCAAAGTCCATCCTTGGAAAAAAAGAACATTATTAGTCAGACTACTGCGAAGGTCATACAACACATAAAACCCATTGAGACTAAAAGATGCAATTCTACAGATTTTAATCTGCAATAAATATCGATCAGATAATCCCAAATCTATATAGCCCTTGACTGAAAATAGAAGTAATATCAGAAGTGTTACACTCAAGAATGTCTCCGGAAATATTAAAATTACAAAATACTCACCTTCCAAGATCCAATTACTACATAAGAAACCACCATTGACTGTTGTGCGGACGAACCCTACTATCCCCCAGCTGACAACTTTGGATAAGAACTACACCAGTGAAAAAGAGGACAATTCACTAAGAGTATAGATAATGGCGACTAACTGCATATCTCCAAGGAGACACCACTGGCCATTTTCTAGCCTCCCATATCACTAAATGCCAAATTATAAGCCTAATGGGAATGTATTTACACCTAGCTGCTTGGCTGGGTGGTGGAGAGATGACCACACAAGAGATAAACATAGTGGGGAGGGCCCACCAAAAACGCCTCCAGAATAACAGAAAATACCTAACTAATGTACCATCAGTGATGTCACTGAGCATGTCATGAATGATGTAATATGTGATGTCATGAGCAGTGCTTTGCGGGAGCGCGAGTTATAGTTGGCTCAACTAAGTATAACAGCCGAATTGCACTGGTTTTGTACGAGTGAAATCTCCTACTAACTATAACGTCCCTGAAACCTGTGATATTTTTCAGTGAATTTCGAAGGTTTTTTAAATGCTAATTTCTAACTGCAACGTCCCTGAAACCCATTGTCTTCTCAGTGAAATATATATATCCATACTAATATAATAAAGAGAAACCCCAAACATTTGAGGCGGGTAATCTCAGGAATCACAACACCCAATACAGCGTTGGAAAGGGCAGTTGCTGCAGAAGGACATAGGCTATGCAGACGCCCAACATATACATTTAAAAGGAAAAAGAACCTTGCCAGTAAAGTAGTCCCTTGTGGGCGTGTCTGCGTTGTGCTGTGGGCATGTGCTGGGTGTGACAAGTGCTGGGGGCATGTGGTACGTTCCGCCCTTCATGCCATGTCTCATAGCGTGTGCTAATCCCACCCTGCTCCCTTTAAATACCCCTACACCCCATAATCATAACCCCCCTTACTCCTTAAAATACCACAACACCCTTCAACACTAACCCATCTTAACCCTATAAATATACCCTGTACCCCAAAATCCAAACCTATCTCAACCCTAAAAATACCCCTGTACCCCAAAACCCAAACCTAGCCCTGAACCCTATAAATATTACTGTACCTCAAAACCCAAACCTACCCCTGAACCCTAAAAATACCCCTGTACACCCAAACCTAGCCACGAACCCTAAAAATACCACTGTACCCAAAAACCCAAACCTACCCCTGAACCCTAAAATACCCCTGTACCCCAAAACCCAAACCTAGCCCTGAACCCTTAAAATACCCCTGTACCCCAAAACCCAAACCTAACCCTGAACCCTAAAAATAACCCTGTACCCCAAAACCCAAACCTACCCTTGAACCCTAAAATACCCGGGTACCCCAAAACCCAAACCTAGCCCTGAACCCTAAAAATACCCCTGTACCCCAAAACCCAAACCTAGCCCTGAACCCTAAAAATACCCCTATACCCCAAAACCCAAACCTAGCCCTAAACCCTAAAAATACCCCTGTACCCCAAAACCCAAACCTACCCCTGAACCCTAAAATACCCCGGAACCCCAAAACCCAAACCTAGCCATGAAGCCTAAAAATACCCCTGTACCCCAAAACCCAAACCTAGCCCTGAACCCTAAAAATACCCCTATACTCCAAAACCCAAACCTAGCCCTGAACCCTAAAAATACCCCTGTACCCCAAAACCCATACCTATCCCAAAAGCCACCCCTGTACCCCATAACCCAAAACGATATCTGAACCTGTAAAATACCCAAACACTCCAAAACATATACCTCAGTACCCCAAAACATATACCCATACTTACCTTATCCAAACATAAAAAAAAACATGCTTTTACCATTCATGCATTTACAACGAATTTCGTTGTAAATGTATGCGTGGTAAAAGCATATAAAATGTAATGCCATGCGTTATAAGGGCATTGCGGAGTCATGGTACTTTCTTAATGAAAGTATGCGGAGTGATGGTATGCGGAAAGAAAGTTGCGGAATAATTGGTGTTTACCCTTCCCCCGGTAAGTAAATTGGTGGCACGGCGGCCCACATCTCCAGCAACATACTCATGTTTTTTCACCACCCATTTGAAAAATTCACCACCCATTTGAAAAATGCACAAGTTTCTCATTGATGGCCAGCACAGACATACACTTTTAGACACACCTCCCGCCACAAGTTCTAGAATTGCGAACTTTAGAGCTGGGGAGCTACATTCGAATCTCGGCATCATCTCAACATCCTGTGATTCCAGGCAAATCGCTTTGTCTCCCCATGCCTACCATAAATGAATGTGTTTTTCTGTAATGTAAATTGTGCTCATGCCATGTTGTTGAGTTTGCGCTATATAATATTGCAAGGAAAAATAAAGTAGGGAAAGAGTTCACACACTACTGAACGCGCACTCTTAAGTGCATCCGCAGTGCACTGTGAATCAGAGCGTTTCACAGGCCTGTCACAGATGGGAAATGCTCTCAAAACGAAATCCTACAAAACAATATACTACTGGCCGGCAGCAATTCATACCCGGACATCGCCGGGACGGGCTGCTGTGTGTATATATATATATATATATATACTGAAAAAAACATAGATTTCACACCAGTCATAGTTAGCAGGAAGTTTTACTCGCAAAAAACCATTGAAATTCCCACGTTATAGTTAGTTGGACTCACTGTAACTTGCGCGTGCAATGCACTGCTGATGATGTCGCATATTACATCACTCATGACATGGTCAGTGACATCACTCTTGACATCACTGATGACACCATCCAGTGAATGTGTCTTTCTGAAAAATAAATGTTTTATATATGTATATGTAAAGGTCGATGGAAGAATAAATGTTTAAATAAGTGTCTTAATGGATTTTTTTTTAAAAAAAATTATTGGTTAACTGGCTTATTAAGTGTATCTTAGTGAATACATATATTAGCGAGTATTGTTTAAATATTTAAATGTTTATATCAGTGTTTCACTTTGTGTATAAGTGGCTGCATGAGTTGGTGAGTAGCTACATGTGTGTGTATATGGGTTATTAGATGTTTTTTTAGTATCAGTAAGAGTGTCTGTATGGTTTGGTGGGGGTGTTACTTAGCACATAGATGCATCAATGACTGACTCACTGTTTGTATGTGTTTTGAAGACAGCATATGTGTTGGATTGTAAGGGTGGATGGCTGTGTATATGTGTGTGTTAGTGAGTGAATGACTGTCACTAGTGTCTTTATCAGTAACTACGTATGTTTTAATCTAGTATATGTGAGTATTGAAGTATATAAGTGAGTATATGTGAGAGTGAGATTGTAGGAGTTCCTGTTTAAATAAGTATGTGTTTCCATAAGTGATTGTTTAAGAGAGTAAGTATGTATAAGTTTCCTTAGAAGTAAGGTGGTAGTGTGTGTATAGCTGTATATGCAAAAAAATGATGTTCAATAGTTTACTTGCATGTGTGAGTATGTGTGAGTAACTTTTGGATGACTGTCGGTGTGTAACAGAATGTATAGGTGAATCACTACATATGATGAGTGAGTATATGTATGAGTGACTATATAGAACTGTTGGTGAATGAGTGGATGTGTATATAGATGGTGGAATTATTGAATTGGTTGTTGTAACTGGTATGGGTATCTCCATTTTTTAGAAAATTTTAATTTCTATTTTTCAATGTGTTTCATGGGTTACATTACAGTGAAAGGAGGTCTGTCACTCTGTCACAAGGATGGTGTGAGTGATGTCATGAGTGATGTCACTGACCAGGTCATGAGTGATGTAATATGTGACGTCATCAGCTGTGCATTGCAGCGCAAGTTATAGTGAGTCCAACTAACTATAACGTGGGAATTTCAATGGTTTTATGCGAGTAAAACTTCCTGCTAACTATAACTGGTGTGAAACCTATGGTTTTTTCAGTGAATTTAATAGGTTTTTTAAATGCTAATTCCTAACTATAACTGGTGTGAAACCTATGGTTTTTTTCAGTGAATTTCAAAGGTTTTTTAATAGCAAATCTCTATAGGTATGAAATGTAATATTTTTTAAAACGAATTTTATATTGTATAATTATGTAATATTTTTTTTTTTGCCCCGGAGCGCTCCCGGGGCGCATACCGATGTGCTCACCGGTAAGCGCAGTGCTTCGGCGTGCCTCGGGGCGCGTACCGGTGAGCGTCCCGTTAGCACTATTCCCGCGAACGAAAACAACATCGTGACGTATCGCGTAGCCGCGTGAAGCACCCGAGCGCATACGATCGCGCAACGTAAGCAACGCCGGGCGCGCCCCGGGGCGCGACTACGGGCACGTAGCGTAAGCGCGTCGGGTCATGTGACCTGAAAATAAACTTTTGATTGGTTCAGAACACTTTTAGTTTCTAAATAATGAGAAAGCCCAGGTCATGAGACCTGAAATTAACACTTATGATTGGTTCACAACAGTTTTGTTTTCCAAATGATGAAAGACCCCACCTTTTTTCCTCATTTTCACTTTGTTTGAGTGAAGAAGACCTGCATTCATTCTGTGAGAAATGGCTTCACTAGTAGCAGCTGCAGGTGCATCTGCACCACCACCACCTCCACCACCACAAGGACCACCACAAGACCACATTGGTGGTCATGAAGAAGAGGACGACGAAGAGGAGCAGGAGGAGAGGCAATATCTGCCTGAGGACAATCCCCCATACAGACCCAAGGAACACTTTATTTGGGAGTTTTTCAAGATGCCAAGGGGTGCCAAAAAAGTGAATGCAGCTAAGGTGACTTGCCTCATCTGTCACCAAGAACTGTCAAGAGGGAACCCAAACAAAAAATATTATTTTGGGAACCACACTATGATTAGGCATATGCAGAGGAAGCACCCGAACAATTATTAGAGTGCAGAGGTCAGGGAACTGACCAAGAACCCTCCCCATTCTTCTTCTTCAAGCACCTCCAATCAACCCACTCCATCGGGTGCAGAGGCTAGGGAGATGGTCCCTAATGTCCAAACCAAGTTTGCAAAATTTAAATTTGTTTGCATATATTGCATCAAAACAATATCATATGGTGAGCAGAGCATCACTTTACTCAATCGAGCTGCAGACAACCATCACTGCAGCAAGCAACTTTAATTTTTTTCTATTTTTTTTGCTCCAGTTGAGCTGTTTGCAATTCCCTGTGTTTTGTTTGACCCCAGAAAAACTACAAAAAAAAATATAAAATTGATCAGAAAATCCCCCCCCCCCCAAAAAAGTTCAAAAAAACAATATAAAAAATATAAAACAACAAAAAGAATAAAAAAAGTTCTTTTCAGAACAACCTCCAATTTATATAAAAATGCTACATTTAAAAAAAACTGTTTTTCTTTTTTTACCCTATGGTACGCTCCCCGGTGCGCGTACCGGGCGCACCCCTGCGAAAAAAAAAATAATGTTTTATGTCCTGCGGGGCCCTTTTTATGGCCCCCACATCTGACCTAGGGGGTCAGGGGGGTCTACCCTGCCCCCTTTTGGTCATTTCCCCCTTTGTTTTTGCCACCTCTTGTGTCTCAATCCTACAGAGACACAAGATGGCGGCCGCTCCGGACTGTTTCGAATGTTTACAGACACCCGAGAGCCAATCAGCTTTCCGTGCGCAAGTCGTGTAGCGCGCCCGGTGCGCGTCCCGGGGTGCGGCCATAGATGTATATATTTTTTTGAACCTAAATTACTCAAAATCCACTGGAGCACATATCTTGAGACATAGGAAAGGCACATCGGGCTACCAGTCCCTACAATTTTGCCAAGTTTGGTGGAAATCCATTCAGCCGTTCAGGCTAAAAGTGAGGTCGACCTCCCTATAGAAATTACCATGGGGAAAACACGTTTTGGGACCCCCTTTTATCTCGGCCCCCGCTTGACGAACCCCCCCCAAACTTTCAAGGAAAGACCGGAGCTCCACGAGGCAAATTTGAGGAAATTTTCAGGCAGATTCGTCAACCGGCGCCAAAGTTATTCACAATAGAATTTTGAGATTTTGCATTGAAAAAAATCCTAACTATAACTACCTACTGGTGACCGCCAGTAGGTAATGTATGTATGTATGTATGTATATATGTATGTATATATGTGTATATATATATATATATATATATATATGTATGTATGGACTTTTTACTGTGGGGGAAGTGGCAGTTTCGAGGGGACCCGAGGAGAGGCTTTGGAACCAGAGGACAGCGGGTGGACTCATCGTGTCCTGCATAACTCTGGGTTTCTGCAGTGAACATCAACATTCCCCATATCGTCACCTACCTGGGCTGTTGAACATTATGGCAGTCTGGGAGTTGCAGTTCTACGAGACACCAACGAACTGCAACAGGTGGTCGCCATTGCGAAAGGGGAGGAGCGGACTCTGGCCATTTATTTAAAAGGCAGCAGACATTAGCACACTGTGTTTTCCACTTCAGGTATTGGGCGCTGAGGAAGGAATGAATCCGAAATGCATTCGCCGCTGCCTGTGCTGTTGAATGGTGAATAAAGTTCTTTCTAACC